>NC_135967.1:2762772-4195272 GCF_053455715.1 Rhinoraja longicauda | reverse complement strand
GAAAACATAGAAAACATAGAAAATTGGTGCAGGAGGAGGCCATTCGACCCTTCGAGCCAGCACTGCCATTCATTACGATCATGGCTGATCATCCACAATCAGTAACCCGTGCCTGCCTTCTCCCCATATCCCTTGATTCCACTAGCCCCTAGAGCTCTATCTAACTCTTTCTTAAATCCCTCCAGTGATTTGGCTTCCACTGCCCTCTGTGGCAGAGAATTCCACAAATTCACAACTCTCTGGATGAAAAAGTTTCTTCTCACCTCAGTTGTAAATGGCCTCCCCTTTATTCTAAGACTGTGGCCGCTGGTTCTGGACTCGCCCAACATAGGGAACATTTTTCCTGCATCTAGCTTGTCCAGTCCTTTTATAATTTTATATGTTTCTATAAGATATGGTGTCAACCAGTAAACATCCATCTACTCTAATTCCACCTTCTACCTAATATTTTTTATCAACTTCCTCAAAGCCTCCGGTCCTGATTATCCTCCCACCCACCTACACAAAGGGCGGTTTACAATAACTAACCAACTTATCCTTGACATATGGGATGAAACTGGAGTATCTATCCACTGGGATCTGGTGCAAGCCGACATCGCAAGTTCCCAGGGTCAAGACCAAACCCAGGCTGTTGGAACGAGAAGATAGTCAAGTCAAGTCAAGTCAAGTTTATTTGTCACATACACATACACGATGTGCAGTGAAATGAAAGTGGCAATGCTTGCGGATTGTGCAAAACAGTATAGCATTTTTTTTTAAAAAGAGAAAAAAAGACACAACACAAAAAATAAATTAATACAATAAATTAGTCCCTGGTGTTATAACAGTCCTGATGGCCTGTGGGAAGAAACTCCGTCTCATCCTCTCTGTTTTCACAGCATGACAGCGGAGGCATTTGCCTGACCGTAGCAGCTGGAACAGTCCTTTGCTGGGGTGATAGGGGTTCCCCATAATGTTGCTGGCTCTGGATCTGCACCTCCTGATGTATAGGTCCTGCAGGTGGGGCGAGTGTAGTTCCCATAGAGCGTTCATAGTAACAGCTATGGAACTGATCTGTGAAGGTGGACAGTGAAAACCTTCAGTTTCTTTGCAGGGAGCACAAATAATCCCAGTATAAATTGCAGAAGGAGTACAACATCTCCAAACCATTCTACCCACCTGCCTCATATTGCACCGCCTGTGCCAACTACGCCAGTGTTCACGGTGCCATATCAGCCAGCTCAAACCCGTGGCAGTGGAGTGGAAGCACCACATCCCCAAATACTCATCAAAACGCAAACGTTATCTGAAGAAGGGTCACAACCCCAAACATTGCTTGTCCGTTTCCTGCCGTTGCCTGACCCGTTGAGATAGTCTCGGGAGAGAAGGAATGGGGTACTGATTGAGAATGATCAGCCATGATCACATTGAATGGCGGTGCTGGCTCGAAGGGCTGAATGGCCCCCTCCTGCACCTATTGTCTATTGAAACCTTTCCTATCGAAGTACCTGTCCAGATGCCTGTTAATGTACTCCAGCTTTTTGTGCTTTGCTCATTATTCCAGGCATCTTCAGTTCCTTGTATCCTTGAATACTCAATACTGAATGAGATAATGCCAAAGAAAAGAAGGGTGTTTTCATTGAGTGATCAGAGATTAAAGAGTATAAGAAGATAACTGCAGATGCTGGTACAAATCGAAGGTTTTTATTCACAAAATGCTTCTTCAGTCTGAAGAAGGGTCTCGACCCGAAACGTCACCCATTCCTTCTCTCCCGAGATGCTGCCTGACCTGCTGAGTTACTCCAGCATTTTGTGAATAAAAATCAGAGATTAAAGAGCTGTGTTGCCATGTTCTGCAGCCTGGTGATGGATCTGCTCCGTTTATCTATAAGCAGTATTCTGCTGAGTTGGGTCACATTTTGAAATAAGTGATTATTTTCTTTACCCCAGTGCAAATAACTCCGAGGCTGCCTTACACTACTGTCAAAATGTATTTCTTTGATCAATAATTAGTATTCTTTTCGTTTGTCTTGACATTGGCATTTTAATATTTCGGCATTCACACGAACTCTTTATATGATTCTGAACTCCTCTGTTGATGATCTCTCGGTTATGTCATGTTAACATGACTGATCTTGTCTTTTTGTTGCCACACACAGTTTGTAACTTTAACGGCAGGAATTTTGCTCGAATTATTAATAATACTCCATTGACTTATCTTTATAATAATGCTAAAATATTCAACCCATCTTTTTTATCTGACCGGATGATGTGTTATAGCATTGTGACATTCATGTAGTTATTTTTAACTAATTCCTTGCCTTCCACTTCGAGATAATTATTTTTCTGTCCTGCTTGTAAACTAATTGCAGATAAATAGTGACACTGATTCTAACAATGGCCCGTTTCCTTTATCATCGTTACTTTTTGGCATATCTTTCATTTATTTGTTCTATATCTCTCTATATCACCGTCTATATCTCTCGTTTTCCTTTCCCCTGACTCTCAATCTGAAGAAGGGTCTCGACACAAGGGTCTAGAAACATATAAAATTATAAAAGGACCGGACAAGCTAGATGCAGGAAAAATGTTCCCAATGTTGGGCGAGTCCAGAACCAGGGGCCACAGTCTTAGAATAAAGGGGAGGCCATTTAAAACTGAGGAGAGAAAAAACGTTTTCACCCAGAGAGTTGTGAATTTGTGGAATTCTCTGCCACAGAGGGCAATGGAAGCCAAATCACTGGATGGATTTAAGAGAGAGTTAGATAGAACTCTAGGGGTTAGTGGAATCAAGGGATATGGGGAGAAGGCAGGCACGGGTTATTGATTGGGGACGATCAGCCATGATCACAATGAATGGCGGTGCTGGCTCGAAGGGACGAATGGCCTCTTCCTGCACCTATTTTCTATGTTTCTATGTTTCTATGACCCGAAACGACACCTATTCCTTTTCTCCAGAGATGCTGTCTGACCAGCTGAGTTGCTCCAGCATTTGGTGTCTGTCTTCGGTTCAAACCAGCATCTGCAGTTCCTTCCTCCACATCTCATTCTCTTGGATATCACTCCAATATATTGGTATTTTGCCTGTGCTGTAAACATTCCATGAGCCTTGTTTCGCTCAAAGAGACAAAACAAACATACATCACATATTTAGTATTAGTCAGAGTCTAATGCTGACATTTATTGTTATCCAGAGATGCTGCCTGTCCTGCCGAGTTACTCCAGCATTTTGTGCCTACCTTCGGTGTAAACCAGCATCTGCAGTTCCTTCCTACACATTTACTTTTTTAACTTGAATAATCCTCGGCTGGGGATCAAAGCCTTGTGACCTGTGGTGCTTGCCACTTGGAGTAACAAAGATCCATCGTTTATTCTTAGTCAACATGGTTGCAATGAGTGTCTAAGCAATATCTGTGCATGAGGAACAATATTGCTCGAGACTCTAATTTAACAACTTGATATTTGGTTCCAAGCAGAGTCTGAACAGTGGACATTTCAAGCCGAGTACAGATATCAAGCAGAGTTCGAAAACAACGATAATTATTTCAATCTCACAATACTATCACAACACTCACAAATAGAAAAATGTAGGACGTTTATCTTTATTACACCATTCTAACAAATGAGATGAATAAATATATATCCATTAGCATTAACGAAGTGACATTTTTCACTGTGTCAACAAAGGAAGGTATAAGAAATAAAGCAAACATCAATGGTCTGATACAAATTGTGGGCAAAAGTTTGGAGTTTACAATCTAAAATCTTAACTTAATGAGTATTTATAAAATTAATAGGCTTGTGAAGACAATCCAGCTACATTATTTCAGGCAAATCCTGCTTAACTGATTAATCTGAGTATTTTGTCACAAAATGCTGAGGTAACTGAGCAGGCCAGGCAGCATCTCAGGAGAGAGGGAGTATTTTGAAGACATGGTGTAATTGAATTTTTATAAGATGTTTAATAATATTGTATCAGTGAAGGTTGGTTACAAATTTCACTACGCACCCTCAGAAGAGTCTGTCGTTCCCATATTGGCCACATCAGCACCTCAAAATCTACACAACTGGAGTAGAAATTCCAAATTGACTGCCTAAGGAAGGAAGAAATGCATTGTGGAGGCAATATTGTAGTGTGACTAGAATGTTGATCAATGGATGGGAAACAAAGAGTTAACGCAAAGATAAGCACAAAATGCTGGAGCAACTCAGTGGGACAGGCAGCATCTCTGGAGAGAAGGAGTGGGTGACGTTTCGGGTTGGGAAAGGGAAACGAGAGATATAGACGATGATGTAGAGAGATATAAAACAAATGAATGAAAGATATGCAACAAAGTCACAATGCTAAAGGAAACAGGTCATTGTTAGCTGTGGCGAGGTGAGAACAAAACAATGGTGTGACTTGGATGGGGGAGGGTTGGAGAGAGAGGGAGTGCAGAGCTTACTTGAAGTCAGAGAAATCAATAATCAAGTTAAAGTAAATTGGATTAAAAAAGAACTGGAAATAGGTTTCTCCTGAAGGTTGTATTTCCTTTTGCCCCGTATGTGCTTAAGTGTTTTTCTCTCGGGCAAGGTGCACAATATCAACATTTATTGATTACACAGAACAGTGGGTGTAGTGAGCAGTATTGCGGACTGTAATTGATTGAAGACTGGGAACTAACTGACTGGGTAGATACAAACAACTCAATGTCATTAAGAGCAAAATGTGTGGATTGGTGGAAAAAAAAGGGGATGCGAGTGAACACTAGTGTTAGTTTCAATTTAGTTTGTTGTCACGTGTACCGAGGTACAGCAAAAAGCTTTTGTTGCGTGTGATCCAGTCAGCGGAAAGACAATACACGATCACAATTGAGCCATTCACAGTGTATAGATACATGATGGGGGAATAACTTTTAGTGCAAGGTAAAAGCCAGCAAAGTTCGATCAAGGATAGTCCGAGGCTGGAAGAATGGCCAGATCTGAGAGGATCATAGTTAAAGTAAGGATTGTTGCTGCATGAATGGAGATTTAAGAGTGTGGAGCGATTGTAATGTGTGATTGTAGATCTGCTTCTGTGGCCAGCACGCAAATACTCGCCTGGCTTGGGCGCTAAATGACTACAACATACAGTGATAGACTCCTTAGATTTAAAAAAAATAACCCTCTGAGAAATAAAGGCAGGCAAAACCTGAGAAAAAGGCCAATAGAAACATTAGTTTAAAAACAGACCAAAGCTACTTGTCAAATTTTCTTTGATAAAAGCCGATATTCAAGGTTTATCAGCCGTCAATATAGATCCATATTGTAACTGTTTCTTGACTTAATGATGATGCTCACGTATTAACAAATCATTCTTGGAGAGCCAATTCAGTTTTTAATAACTAACCAGGCGCATGTTTGTAATATGTTTGTAGTCATGGTAGTCATCAAACTATTTCAAATCGAAGGTATTTATTCACAAAATGCTGGAGTAACTCAGCAGGTCAGGCAGCATCTCAGGAGAGAAGGAATGGGTGACGTTTCAGGTCGAGACCCTTCGGCCGCTGGACTTAACAGTGCCCGGTGCGGCTCGGCCGCGGGGCCTTCCATTGCCCGGCGCGGCTCGGCCGCGAGACTTTACATCGTTGGTGCGGCTCGGCCGCGGGACCTAACATCGCCCGGCGCGGCTCGGCCGCGGGACCTAACATCGCCCGGCGCGGCTCGGCCGCGGGACTTAGCAGCGCACGGTATGGCCGCGGGGCCTTCCATCGCCCGGCTCGGCCACGGGACGTTTCAGCGCCCGGTGCGGCTCGGCCGCGGGGACTCCCATCCCCTTGCGGGGACTGTGCGGGTCGGTCGGGGACGAGCTGTCTGTCCGTGGGCGTGGGGAAGAGAGTGGAAGTTTTGTTGCCTCCATCACAGTGAAGGGGTGTTTGGAGTCACTGTCATGGACGTTTGTGTTGGGGTCATGTGTCTTGTGTTCTTTTTTTTTGTGTGACTGCTATGTAATTTTGTTCGGTACCTTGGTACCGAATGACAAATAAAGCTCTGTATTCTGTATTCTGTATTCTGTATTCAGATTGATGTCAGGGGGCGGGACAAAGGAAGGATATAGGTGGAGACAGGAAAATAGAGGGAGAACTGGGAAGGGGGACGGGAAGAGAGGGACAGAGGAACTATCTAAAGTTGGAGAAGTCAATGTTCATACCACTGGGCTGCAAGCTGCCCAAATATTCAGTATGAACACGTTCTTGACTTCTATGATAAAGTGCTTGAATTTAAGATGTTCGAGATATTTTTACTTTTTTATCAGTCATCATTACTTTTTTATTGTCATCATAAATCAATATTAACAAGAAGGTAGATCAATAGTCCAATATTTTCAAGAGTTTGTTCGTCTCAATCTCTGATACAGTTCAATATGTTGGTCCTTTGACCATGTTGAAACTTTACATATTCCTTCTACTGATAACACCTTATTCGCTAATTTTGCTCCAAAGATTGATGAAGCATTTTCAGTTTGCATCATCAGAGGCAATTTCTTACCCATTGTACTTACACAATTATCTGAAGTCTTCCTCGGGAAATGTGATCAAATCAGTCATGTTGATGGATGTATGATAGACACACAACGCTGGAGGGACAGGCCGCATCTATGGATAGGAATGGGTGATGTTTTGGGTCGAAACCCTTCTTCAGACTGTCTTGATGGATATAAGATTGTCTGTCATTCGTTCTGTTCAGCGTCTTTGCCACCCGCAATCTCTACCAGCAATTTTCCCCCAAGTACAAGTAACAAAACAATCGTCAAGCCTGGTGATGTGTCAACAGGGCTGCCATCTCTGATCACCCAATCACCACACACCGCAGATAGTGCCAAATCACAAAGGTGTTCAACAGGTAGTATAAGTTGACATCTGGAGCAGCGGATGCAATAGATGAGGTTGGAGGAGGTGCAGGTGAACCTCCGTCTCACCTGGAAAGACTGTTTGGGTCCTCTCATCTGGAAAGAGGATCAACACGCTCAACACCTGCGCTCGGTCCGCGTTGGCCAAACTGAACTCCCGGTGGCTGAGCACTTCAACTCCCCCTCCCATTCCCAGTCTGACCTTTCTGTCATGGGCCTCCTCCAGTGCCATAGTGAGGCCCACCGGAAATTGGAGGAACAGCACCTCATATTTCGCCTGGGGGGCTTGCAGCCCAGTGGTATGAACATCGACTTCTCAAACTTTAGATAGTTCCTCTGTCCCTCTCTTCCCCTCCCCTTCCCACATCTCCCTCTATCTTCCTGTCTCCACCTATATCCTTCCTTTGTCCCGCCCCCCTGACATCAGTCTGAAGAAGGGTCTCAACCCGAAACGTCACCCATTCCTTCTCTCCTGAGATGCTGCCTGACCTGCTGAATTACTCCAGAATTTTGTGAATAAAGGTGTTTTCAACAGGGTCATCATTCCCCCCTCTGTCTCACTCGATCTCACCATCATTAAGTCATCATCTTCAGACTCAACTGAGAACTTTCCTGTGAACCTATAAAATTACTGTAGACTTCATGACCAATTTCCAGATGCTTTTCTGTCGTAAAGTTTCAGGCTGAAAATTACGCTTTGTGGTACGATTCCAACATGATACTCAACCTTTCCAGGAAGACAACGTTCTCAAGTATTCTGAGAAGGTTGGGTGAGATACGTTTGCACTCATGACCGGAGAGCACCTGTACGAACTTTGAGCTTCCCCTCTTTTGGTGCATTGTCATGGCTGATTTTATTTCCTTGTTTGCTATTTCTGCAGCTTTCTGGAAGACATTACATTTTCATTTTGTCTGGGGCTGTCTTATTCCCAGTTTTCGAAATTAATTACAAGTGTTTTTTTAGATTTAGATTTAGATTTAGAGATACAGCGCGGAAACAGGCCCTTCGGCCCACCGAGTCCGTGCCGCCCAGCGATCCCCGCACATTAACACTACCCTACACACACTAGGGGCAATTAAAAAAAAACATTTACCCAGTCAATTAACCTACATACCTGTACGTCTTTGGAGTGTGGGAGGAAACCGAAGATCTCGGAGAAAACCCACGCAGGTCACGGGAAGAACGTACAAACTCCGTACAGACGGCGCCCGTAGTCAGGATCGAACCTGAGTCTCCGGCGCTGCATTCGCTGTAAGGCAGCAACTCTACCGCTGCGTCACTGCGCCACCGTGCCGGTTTAAAGCATTTAATGTACCTGATGGGGGTAATTTCAACCCATCCTTTGCTCCTGGGTTAAATTGCACACTTATATTATAAATTCTATAATGTTCTAGCACAGCTGGTTTACATTTTCCTTGTCTATAAGTGGTTCTTGCCTCTTTTTTTCTTTAATTAAGTTTTATTGAGGTTTTAGATTCACAGATAAGTACAACAAAGCAAACTTTTGAATCGTTAAAGCAAGATTGTTCTCCCAGTAAAAATACAATATTGCACATCTGGAACTTTCTCCAAAGCCAGATGGACCACAACCAAGACTGGTTGTCCACTGTGACAACAACAAGCAACTTTACCATTGAAAAAGATGAAGGTTTGCAAGTCTATTTGAGTTTTTGTGTTGTCTGAATCGATATGCCAGGGATGCTCCTGCAAGCAAGGTTTTCATTGTATTTGTACCACACTGTGTACTTGTGCATTTGACAACAATCTCGATTTAACTTGACCAATGAATACGTTTTTCACACATACCACAGAGAACTAGCCAGGATTTGTTACATTCTGCGGTTGTATTTTCTGAAAACATTATCTTTTACAGCTTGCATTTGTTTATTCGTGAAGTGTTGAATCTCATTGTGTGTGCTGCCACACATTCAACTTGCGAGTATTCCAAGGAGCTAAATGAATCTCTGCCACAGATTGACATTGTAACCCATGGGATTTTTTTCTTCTTTTTCTTTTGGGAAAGTATTTCCATGGAATATTTATTCAACATCTTCACAGCAAGACCTGTTAATCAGAATTGACTGTAGCTATGCCTTCAGTTGCTAGGAAACTCAGGTTCTGACATTCTCTCCCTGAACCTCTCTATCTCTACTCAATCTGTTTTTAAGACCTAATTATTTTTCCAAACTTTTAGTTCATACGTTGTAGGAGCAGAATTAGGCTATTCGGCTGATCAAGTCTACTCCACTATTCAATCATGGCTGATCTATCTTTCCTTCTCAACCCCATTCTCCTGCCTTCTCCCCATAACCCCTGACACCCTTACTAATCAAGAATCTGCAAATCTGTGCCTTAAAAATATCCAATGACTTGGTCTCCACAGCCGTTTGTGGCAATGAATTCAATGGATTCACCACCTTCTGACTCAAAAAATTCCTCCTCCTTTCTAAAGGTACGTCCTTTTATTCTGAGGCTATGGTCTCTGATCCGAGACTCTCCCATTAGTGGAAACATCCTCTCCATTTCCACTCTATCAAGGTCTTTCACTATTCGGTACGTTTCAATGAGGCCCCCCCTCATCCTCCTAAACTCAACGAGTACAGGCCCAGTCTATACGCTCGTCGTATGTGAACCCACTTATTCATGGGATCATTCAGGTAAGCCTCCTCTGGGCCCTTGCCAACACCAGCACATCCTTCCTCTGATATGGGGTCCAAAACTGCTCACAGCATTCCATCTTGTGGTCAACAATTCTTATTTCCTTCTACAAGTGGCAGCGATAGAGCCAGGTGCAATTATGATATTTCAAAGACACTTACACAGGTACATGGATAGCAAAGGCTTGGATGGCTATGGGCCGACCACGGGTAAGTTGGACCTGCTTGATTGGGCATGTTGGTCAGGATGAGACAAGGGCGGCACGGTAGCGCAGCGGTAGAGTTGCTGCTTTACAGCGAATGCAGCGCCGGAGACCCAGGTTCGATCCTGACTACGGGTGCTGCACTGTAAGGAGTTTGTACGTTCTCCCCGTGACCTGCGTGGGTTTTCTCCGAGATCTTCGGTTTCCTCCCACACTCCAAAGACGTACAGGTATGTAGGTTAATTGGCTGGGTAAATGTTAAAAATTGTCCCTAGTGGGTGTAGGATAGTGTTAATGTACGGGGATCGCTGGGCGGCGCGGACTTGGTGGGCCGAATAGGCCTGTTTCCGGCTGTATATATATGATATGATAAGTCGGGCCGAATAGCCAGTGTCTGTGCTGCATAGTTCTATAATTCTGTAAGGCTTGGTGTCAATTTGTGTTTGACTACACTTCTCTGATGAGCCTTGGGACTTTGGCTATGGTAAAGGTGCACAATAAATACAAGTTGTTGATATTATCTCAGGTGAGCTCGGATTTCAATGACAAGTATTTTACCTTTCCACACAATATGCCAATGATGAGCATACTTTGTAGTCGGCGTTTTTTATAATTCTTTTAGTATTGTTTGAGGTTCAGTTTGGCAGCCTGTGAGGAGAGATGAGATGACATATATATAGTGGACTTGCAGATTAGTTTTAAATTTAAAAGCAAACTTATTGTATTTGTTATTTTCTGAAGCCAACCAAAGATGTTGCCAGATTTTCTGATGTTGGATGAGATCTCTTGGCTTGCCATCCCATAACTGGGGGAAAAAATGCTTCGAAGGCAGGTGAAGTATTAAATCAGATTTAAGTTGTTGATGTTAGAAGAGAGAGAATTTACATTTGTGTAGCGTGGTGGAATTAGAGGCAGTTCATTTCAGTATTAGTTCGGAATTACATGAAAAATAGCTCCAACTTCACTGCCAGTAAGTTGAAGAAAAATGGGGTGGCGTCGTGGCACTGTTGGTAGAGCTGCTGCCTTGCAGCTTTAGTGGCCTTGGTTCAATCCTGACCTCCGATGCTGTCTGTGTGGAGTTTACATCTTTTCCCTGCGACCAGCGGCGTATCTAGGGAATGGCAGGTATGGCGCATGCCCTGGGCACCACTAGTAGGGGGGCCACCACAGAGGGGTCTCAATTAAAGTCAGACAAGCCATCCTCGCTGAGGACCTTTGTTTTCTAACGGCGTAAGTGTAATGGGAAGTAGTTTGCGAAGTATTGAGGGGAGGGGGGGGGGAACAATGTATCCTAATAAATATCGCGAGCAGTTGTATTTAAACAAGCGAATACAGTCTGAAGAAGGGTCTCGACCCGAAACGTCACCCATTCCTTCTCTCCGAGATGCTGCCTGACCCGCTGAGTTACTCCAGCATGTTGTGTCTACCACTTGCACCAAACCAGTCTACGATTGCCCGACTCCGTTCCAACTCCACATCTAGCACAAGCCGCACATTTAATTGATTTTGGTTTTTTTTGCATCCCAAACAAGTGAATATTGGATTGCAATATTTCCTTGCAATAAAGGAACTATAAGTGTCAAACACCTTTTATGTACCTTTGGTGATCATGATAACTATGCGTTCGGTTTATAGGCAATATCATTTCAGTGCTTGCCATAGGCGTTATTGTCCGTAGAGACACCCCTGCCTGTGACTGCTTGGGTTTTTTCTGGGTGCTCCAGTTTCCTCCCACATCCCCAAAATGTGTTTCATTGGTAGGTTGATTGGCCATAGCATACTGACCCAAATGTGCAGTGAGTGTTTGAATCTGGTGTGTGATGGGGAGTTTATGGTACGGCGGGAAAAGTGAAATGGGTCAGGGCAAAATGAATGTAAAAGTGGATGCTTGATGTGGGGCACAGACTTAGTGAGCTGAAGGGTCTGAGTCTGTGCTACATTTCTCTATCACTATGACTGTAAAAGTCTGCAATCTAACAATGTCAAATGCTGTAGTCACACCAGTGGTGGCAGTGGAAGTGTAAGAGCTGAGCGTCATCAACATTGGTCTGAGCTTCAGAAATATTTTGTGTCATTTTTCATGTTCTCGATGATTTTATGTAGATTTTATGCTTGGGTCGGAACAAACATCTGTATGGCACATTTTACTGCATCTTGCAGTTGAATTGGTGGCATGCTCCAGTGCTGATATTAACTATATTTATTCACAAAATGCTGAAGTAACTCAGGTCAGGCAGCATCTCAGGAGAGAAGGAATGGGTGACGTTTCGGGTCGAGACCCTTCTTCAGACTGATGTCAGGGGGGCGGGACAAAGGAAGGATATAGGTGGAGACAGGGAGATAGAGGGAGATCTGGGAAGGGGGAGGGGAAGAGAGGGACAGAGGAACTATCTAAAGTTGGAGAAGTCGATGTTCATACCACTGGGCTGCAAGCTGCCCAGGCGAAATATGAGGTGCTGTTCCTCCAATTTGCGCTGGGCCTCACTATGGCACTGGAGGAGGCCCATGACAGAAAGGTCAGACTGGGAGTGGGAGGGGGAGTTGAAGTGCTCAGCCACCGGGAGATCAACTATATTAACTATATTAACTATATTTATATTCTTCAGGAGAGATATATATTTTTAACTGGACTGAAAACACCGATGCGCTATACAGAAAGGGCCAGAGCAGACTTTATCTGCTAAGGAGACTCGTGTCCTTTGGAGGGCAGGGGGCACTCCTAAGGACCTTCTACAACACGGTGGTTGCATCAGCCATCTTCTAAGTAGTGGTCTGCTGGAGCAGCAGCATCTCAGCGGCGGAAGGGAAGAGACTCGACAAGCTGGTCAGGAAGGCCAGCTCTGTCCTGGGTTGCCCCCTCGACTCAGTGCAGGTGGTGGGAGAGAGGAGGACGGTTGCAAAGCTAACATCGCTGCTGGACAACGACTCCCACCCCATGCAGGACACTGTCACTGCACTGAGTAGCTCCTTCAGTGACAGACTCCTTCACCCCAAGTGCGTGAAGGGGAGATATAGGAGGTCCTTCCTTCCCGCTGCTGTGAGACTGCACAACCAGCACTGCTCCCAGCAGACCAGTCAACAATAACAGCTGAGAACACACAGAAAACTGATGACAATTTATGTATCTTTTATTTATAATGAATGATCTCTTGCTCTCTTGCTATCCACTTTGCTGCTGTAACACTGTAATTTTCCCCGGTGTGGGACGAATAAAGGAATATATTATTATATTAACTTTGGAAAAGAAAATAATGCAGACGCTGGTATTCATAAGTAAAAATAGAAGATGTTGGGAGCACACAGCAGGTCAGGCAACATCTGTGGAATGAGAAACAGAGTTCATTTTCCAAGTTAATAACCTTTCATTCTCTTTTAATTTTATGTTTCATGGAGATCGTGAAACTCTTTCCCTGTATTGCTGGCCTGGAGAAGTATATTTTCGATGCTTGCTTAATATTCATAGATGATCTAAAAACAGGCCTTTGTTTTAATCGTAATTACGATTATGTGCAGGGCTTGTGCTTGAGTTTGTGCCTCGGGTCGTTTGAAAAGAAGATCAGACTCCAGCAAGTTTGTAAGCGTTTCTCTTTCCAAACACTTGGACACAGTGTGTGAAGGGAATGTCTGAACATACACTACAGCAATAACTAGCTGCTTTTTGTTTTCAGACATTGAAATATTTTAGTAAAGCCCAATGAAGTCATCCAATAGAAGACTTTGGAGTACTTAACAATGTGCAAGATCTCCACCTTGGATTCTGCCGTGTCCTGACCAACATTCTTCCCTCAACCCAAATACAACCAAAATGACCACGAAAGAGATTTGTCTAATCGCCCTCTTGTACCTTAAAGCACCTTGCCGTCAGAGTGTGACAGCTGCTTTCTCCAACATGGTAACAGTCACTAAATTTCC
Organism: Rhinoraja longicauda; assembly: GCF_053455715.1. Lineage (NCBI taxonomy): Eukaryota > Metazoa > Chordata > Chondrichthyes > Rajiformes > Arhynchobatidae > Rhinoraja > Rhinoraja longicauda. Next base: position 4,181,652 of record NC_135967.1, on the reverse strand, counting down.
CAAGTACTTCACTGTGTGAAGCACATTGAGACATTTCAACGTGATTTAAGAGCTCCTTGTAGCTTATTAAACTATTGGCTCCAAGTTGCTTTTGGGGGAGAAATAATGGGAAATACTTCTCATCTCATCTTAGTAAAAAGTAAGTAGGATTTATTCTAACAGATGGTCATGACATCATTTGAAAACTTGGGACTGTTTCCTGATTCCTTCTCTCTCTACCTTACTTTAACACGTTCAATTAAACGTATGAGAACTCTGCTGAATTCTTCCATGCAACTGATGTGCTTTATCTCGTGTTGGTTAACTTTGTGGGATTCCTGATCCGGACAAATGGCAATTGGAGACATGAAAATTTTGATCGTTAGTAAAGTTAAGTCTAATCCAGAGTAGCATTGCACTGGTCAAAAGTAAATGAAGTGAAGCCCAGTGCTTAACCATGGTGATCCAATTACTTCAGGTGTGATGTAATGTCAACCAGCTGGCAACTTCATACTATCCATTTTTTTTCGTTCTCTGGAAGAAAAATGAGGCAACATGTGAAAAGCTGGCTGCCAGATGTTCCTGGGTAATAAAATGAGGGGTGAAGTAAGTGTTTGACAAGAATACACAGGGAGAGGTTTAATCATGAGTTAAATGTTCCGTGACACAATTATTGTGTCTTTGTTACTGTGCCTATGTGTTTAAACAGATAAACATGTATTGTTATTGAACTCCCTTAAAACACAAAAGATTGCTCCTGGCAGCTGTTGTTGATTTGGTTAATGAGAGGGGAGGGAGGGGGGGATCTTTTAAAAAAAATGCATGATTTTCAAAGCTCTTTCTGGACAGTAGTTCAGGGTAGTCTGGTTTATTTCCAATCACTGAATTTTCCGAGCTTTGAAATGCCCCCTTGGTGTGAGTCTATTCTGTTTGCTGCTTCTTGTTTGTGAACCTTTTATGTCACCATTTAATTTTGAAAAACAGAGAAATCAGGCAAACGGGGACAGGTCCTGTTAATATTCCCATCTGAGGCTGGGGGAACTGCTTATCTTTTGCTGATCCTGGAGTTTTACAACGAAAAGGTGAATAATCGTTGACAACGTTTTCACGGTTACATTCCTAACGTCGAATTGAAATGAGTTTTGTTAAGTTTTGAGCTTGCTGCTTTTAAAACATCATTCTTCTTATTCCACCCTTTGGCGAATGAATTGGTCCAGTAGACGCTGATGTGACTTGCTCACGGGGTGCAGGGGGTAAAACTGAGCAGCCCTCAGCCTCCACAGTCCCATGTGCCATCTTTAGTGTATGCAGCTGGTGCCTGCCTGCCTGTTCATCGACCTCATGGCTCTGATGGAGATTATTTTTTAGTTCATCGCTTTTCAATACTAATGGATTTTCTTTTCCACCAATTTTTTTGCTTGGAATTTAAATTTGTAAGAAAATCTGTGGGACCAGTTGTTTTGTTAATTCCTTGTGAGGATTGCATTTTTAATCTTTGAAACGGATCCTCTCAAGTCTCCTCTGGGTCTCCACTGTAACAATCCCGCTCAGTCTGAGGGGCTTCCAGATCAGCGCTCCTCTGCTCACTCGTGTGTCAGAATCCCCAAGATAAACAACAGAAGAAAATATTTTGTCATAATGCTGCCAACATTTTAAAGGGGATTGAAGCCAACGCGAAATAAGAGAGTGTTTGAAATCGTGTAAATGATCCCTTTTACACCCAGACACTAGAAACACAAAGGCTGCAGCTGTTGTGAGTTCTTGACAAGACTTCTCAGGACCACAGGGTTTATAGAACAAGGGGGTCTGCACCGGATGATCAACTACTCAAATGAAGCAAAGGTGAGCAAGCGTTTAAATATGCAGGAGACTGCACTAATACTGAGGGAGTGCGCCCATTAAACCTGCATGTGTTTACATGACTCTGGATCATGGTCGGGGATATACTCTATGCTCACAGGCATGCTCACACTATCCAGATTCCAGTGTTGTTAGGAACAAAAAAGGTAACCAAGGGAGCAGTCAAAATGAGATTAAGCACCACGTTCCCCCAAAATGGCAGCTCAATCAACCATTGACAAAAGAATGTGGATACATGTGAATGTGAAGTTGGACACTTCATCTAACCTTCATTGCATTTTCATGCCACTTTTCCAGAATTTATGATTCTTCCTAAGCCAGACTAATTTGGTTCAGCAACTCCCCACAAAATTACCCAACAGTGATTTAAGAGACATAGCATGTTACATTCATTTTCATAATTAAGAAGGACAAGATGATCTGGGAATAAACAACTACATTCGTGATTTTTCAAAATGAAGGAATGCTTGACTGAGACTCGTTTCATCACTCAGTATTTGTAAAGGGGTTGCTTCTCATGACTTTCTCTCCGTCCCTCCCCCACCAGCTTCAAAGCTGTCTTGTTGAGTCTCATTGTCTGTAACTCACTTTCACCTAGCCCACAGCTAACAATGGCCCGTTTCCTTTATCATCGTCACTTTTTTGCATATCTTTCATTCATTTATTCTACATCTCTCTACATCACCGTCTATATCTCTCGTTTCCCTTTCTCCTGACTCTCAGTCTGAAGAAGGGTCTCGACCCGAAACGCCACCTATTCCTTTTCTTCAGAGATGCTGTCTGTCCCGCTGAGTTACTCTAGCGTTTTGTGTCTACCTTCGGTTTAAACCAGCATCTGCAGTTCCTTCGTACACAGGGTATTTTGTATGTTTATCTGTTTTGTGGTGGACATATTTGAGACAATGTGTTTTTCTGCTTAGATCTACAAAGGAACTATAATTAGAGTAACAATTGCAAGGGATATAGAGGGATATACAACAAATGAATGAAAGATAAGCAAAAAAGTAACAAGGATAAAGGGAACAGGCCATTGTTCGCTGTGGCCTAGGTGAAAATGAGTTACAGACAATGAGACACAACAAGGGTATTCTCTCCTAATCACTGCACAGGTCTCCAGCACAGGTAAGTATACGGATATGGACATTGGTGATGGTTTTGAACGCTCTAATATGTCATTAAAGTCCTTGTACATCAGTACCCTGGAGAAAAATAGAATCTTTGGGAAAAGGAAAAAGGAAGTCATTGCTATGAAAAAGATTGATAAGATGAAACTTACTGCAGGTGGGCAAGTCTCTTTGTAAATATTCCACCTGAATAAAATAAAAAAAGTTACTTGGTCAAAACATTTATTTATGAATGGAAAATACCAGCTGGTAACCCTCTATCTGTCTTCATCCTGACATTCCTATTCCATGCACTTTAAATTACAAACTCGTAGAAGATAAAACGTGACTGTGTATTTTTGTCACTGTTTTGTCGGAGGGAAGGGGGATGGTAGCAGGGGGTAGAGGAGACATAGTTATCCTTGAAACGATGCCTTTTTAAATCTTGGTGTTACTGAGCATTGCAGGATAACGGAGGGATTCGTGAGAGTGAGGATATGGGCAGCAGATACGGCTACTCTTAGGCTGGAGAATAGGACCAGCCAAGAAGGATTTGAAACATTCAACTCTGGTGGTGCACGATCGTTGGATTGGCAGAGAGGTTAAAACATGGGCGGAGACAGGCCAAGTCAACTTCCTATGATTCTTCCTAAGCCAGGCTCATTTGGTTCAGCAACTCCCCACAGAATTACCCAACAGTGATTTAAGCGACATAGCATGTTACATTCATTTTCATAATTAAGAAGGACAAGTTGATCTGGGAATAAACAACTACATTCGTGATTTAGGGTAAAACTATACCAGTAGTATTCACTGTGGGGGAAGATGTGGATGATTAGGAGCTCAGTTCAGAGTCATTTAGCACACTGAAGTTACAGGTAATCTGATTCAAGCTTAGAGCTGCAAATGAGATGGACAATAGACAATAGACAATAGACAATAGGTGCAGGAGGAGGCCATTCGGCCCTTCGAGCTAGCACCACCATTCAATGTGATCATAGCTGATCATTCTCAATCAGTACCCCGTTCCTGCCTTCTCCCCATACCCCCTGACTCCGCTATCCTTAAGAGCTCTATCCAGCTCTCTCTTGAATGCATTCAGAGAATTGGCCTCCACTGCCTTCTGAGGCAGAGAATTCCACAGATTCACAACTCTCTGACTGAAAAAGTTTTTCCTCATCTCAGTTCGAAATGGCCAACCCCTTATTTTTGAACTGTGGCCCCTTGTTCTGGACTCCCCCAACATTGGGAACATGTTTCCTGCCTCTAACGTGTCCAACCCCTCAATAATCTTATACTGAATTGATGGTTCGGAAAGGGATCATAGCCGTGAGCCAAGGCAGAAGGCTGTGGGGGCCAACGCAAAGGATATTGTCAAGGTGGAGATTGGCAGATTCTTGATTAGTATCGGTGTCAGGGGTTATGGGAAGACGGCAGGAGAATGGGGTTGAGAGGGAAAGGTAGATCAGCAATAGACTTGATGAATGGCCTAATTCTGCTCCTAGAATCTACGACCTTATAAACTGCTTCATTCTTCCAATATCTACCTGGAGAGAATACCTGCTTATTCATTGGTGGATGCCCCAAAATAGTGTAACATATCAGAGGAAGTTGGAATGACTGGTAAAGATGAAGGAAGAAGCTGAAGGTATAATTAGCACCAACCTTATGCATTCTGATAGTATAAGAAAATAACTGCAGATGCTGGTACAAATCGATTTATTCACAAAATGCTGGAGTAACTCAGCAGGTCAGGCAGCATCTCGGGAGAGAAGGAATGGGTGACGTTTCGGGTTGAGACCCTTCTTCAGACTGATTATGCACTCTGATGATGTTACTGAGGATCAGCATATAAAAGGGGTACTGATTGAGAATGATCAGCCATGATCACATTGAATGGCGGTGCTGGCTCGAAGGGCTGAATGGCCTCCTCCTGCATCTATTGTCTGTTGTCTGTTGTCTAAAATGGAAGAATTTAATTCAACAACAGCACCTCATATTTCACTTGGGCAGCTTACACCCCAGCGGTATGAATATTGACTTCTCTAACTTCAAGGGGCCCTTGCTTTCCCTCTCTCTCCATCCCTCCTCCATCGTAGCTCTCCATCCAGTCTGACTGTCCCTGATCACCTTTTATCTCTGTTTGCTTTGTTGTTACCTACTCCCAGCTAACGATGATCTATTCTACATTTTCCTTCATCTCCACCCCCTTTGATGTCTCGTTCTCACACCTGATGCTTCCTTATATCTGCATTTCCCCTTCCACCTCCCCTGACTGAATAAGCATCTCAACCCGAAACGTCACCAATTCTTTCTATTCAGAGATGCGGCCTGTCCCGCTGAGTTACTCCAGCATTTTGTGTCCAAAGTTAATTCAAGATCTTTGACAGTCTCCATGGGTGGTGATGTGGAAATGGGAAGAGAAGAGTTGTTGATGATTCTCTCCTTACGAGGTCTAAGTAGGAATGGCAGCAGGTGAAAATGCCCCATCTGGCAGGAGAACAGAAGACGGACATTGGAGAAAGATGTCTTTACCGGTTAGATTGTGATTTCCCACCTTGGCAAATAGCCACCATCAAACAGGTCTGGTATGCTTACTTGTCATTTTGAAGCACTATTGGTTGCTGCCCACTGGTATGTTGTGCACTTTTACACGTCTCCCCACAAACGAACGGTGCCTGCACTCCCCTGTATGAAAAATATGTCATCATAATGTTCATTTCTATACAAATATTAATATTACGGAACAAAGCTAAATAACAAATGAACGTTCTGGGAAAGCTCCTCAGGTTCCTTAATCCAATTGTAAAGTAGGTGTTTCAATTCTAGTTCAGGTTGGAATAGATTGTTGAGGTTGCTAAGCTGCCAACCAGAATAGACCCAGCTTTTCGGTGGCATTCTTGGCCTGTTATTCCAAAATAATCATAATCATGTGAATATTTGTTTTGAATTAAATTTGTACATAACCGCTTTTACAGCTTGTGTTTTGTGCAGCAGTTGCAGACAAACGAACACTAATCTGTTTTGTGTTACACCCATTCACCTTTTCATCACCACCATTCCGTCTTTGCAAAGTTTGAAAAGGGTGAAACAAAATCCACCAAACCTCATTGTTATAATAAATGTTGGATGGATATTAAATGCCCAAAGGGTGTTACTGCTGTGAATGAAAATAGTTTCGGGAGGGGTAGTGGAGGGGGGGGGTCCTGTAAAATAACAAACTTCAGCACAATTTGCTTCATGACATCATCGGCAGAACTGCCAACTCTTCGGCTTTGAAATTCGGCAACAAAAGGTTGCTTATTCCCTTCAATTATTTGCAACAGATTCTAATCGTTGGTCAGCTCTACAAAGGTAGAACGCTTCAAGTTGCAAAGATAAGCGATACAGTGGTCATTGTTCTAGTCCAACGCTTGCGACTTTTCCAATGTTCCCTTTTCTCCCCCGTAGCTTTTTACGTCATCCTCGTGCAATGTTCAGAGCAAAAGTAGACAAAATAATGTACTTTAAATTACTGCCCACTGAATGCTGCCAGATCGCAAGTGGGTGCAATTAAAGGTTAATGCACCATTGCCAGCCTCGTTCAGCTTCAAAGCTGTAAAGTTCACCATATGGACCTTGAAATTATTTTCTTTTACTAAAAATACAGCGGCTCCTGACAAATATCATAGTGGAGTCATTGTACAAAAATTACAGTGAGAATGATTTCACTGTAGTAACTAATTAAATTAGGTATATATCCGATTTGATGAAATACAGAATCCACCACCTGACAAATAAATCAATTATTTGGGAGTTGTATACGTTAGACGAAAATGTATTTTCCAACCCTCAGCCCAGGTTTAAAACAGAGATACCTGGTTAGTTTGTCTAATGTGGATATAGTCATCAGAATGGATCAGAACTCCAGCCATTGTCAACAAAGATTTGTTATTTGTATTGCACTTTCCAACTTGGAAAAACACCTCAGAGATCTCAGGAGACTCTTGTTGTGATATTGCTGGGACTACTTTGTGTATCCAAGGACTACTTTGTATGCCTGTGTATATAAGTGATTGGTGTGATTAGGCGGTCACTCTGGATCCAGGCGGCCTTGGAATAAATAGCCTGGAGTTAAGCTCCACCATGATAACATCTTAAACATGTGCACTCGTGGTCCTTCCAGAGTCACAACAAAGGTACAACAAGTACCGGACCACGAAGTACAACATGGTGGCAGCGGTTTGGTGTTTCGCCTAGGGAGGGAATGAAGCATGCCCGAGCAGAAAAGGTTAAAAAGAAGAAGAAAAAGAAGAAAAAAAAGCCCTGAAGGGAAACAAAACAAAAGAAAAGTTTCCAGCTCGGTACGGGACGTTCGGAGTGTATCCCGACAGGGCCAGTGTGAGTTGGTATAGTTACCTGCTCAGTAGTCGGCGCCGAGTTGCCGACGTGACGCTGCAAGCTGCTGGGGGCGGTGCGTGTAGGCCCACGTCGCGCCCCAGCACCTGTGTAGGCCCGAGATTAGAAGCCTGCGACTGCTTCGCGGGGGAGAGACCGGGAGAGCCGACACACACGGAGATGTGCGGTGACCGGGGAAGACCGGGAGACCCGACACACACGGAGATGTGCGGTGACCGGGGAAGACCGACACCCATGGAGGTGTGCGGCAACCGGAGGAGACCAGGAGACCCGACACCCACGGAGGTGTGCGGCGACCGGGAGAGCCCCGGGGGAGGCTGACACCCACGGAGGTGTGCGGCGACCGGGAGACCCGACACCCACGGAGGTGTGCGGTGACCGGAAAGACCGGGAGACCCGACACCCACGGAGGTGTGCGGTGACCGGGGAAGACCGACACCCACGGAGGTGTGCGGCGACCGGTAAGACCGACACCCACGGAGGTGTGCGGCGTCCGGGGGGGGCTGACACCCACGGAGGTGTGCGGCGAAGGGGAGAGCCCTGGAGGAGACCGACACCCACGGAGGTGTGCGGCGACCGGAGGGGGTCGGCGACCGGAGGGACCGACCACCCGCGGAGGTGCGGCGGCCGGTAAGGCCGAGGCACGAAATACTCACCCAGGCGCGTCGACCGTAGAGTCGGGACGGCCCTGGGCCCGAGGCAGCGGCAGCGCGTTGGAATTGCGCGGCAGCTGCCGGGAGCACCTGTGGGCGGGGCCGGGTAGCACCTGTGGGCGGGGCCAGCGGCAGCGCGTTCGAAAAGTTGAGCGACAGCTGCCGGGGAGCACCTGTGGGCGGGGCCAGAGCGCACTGCAGCGGAGGCGCGATCGCACTGCGATTACAGCAGTGCCAGCCCAGCAGTGCTAACCCAGCAGTGGGAGCCCAGCAGTGCTAACCCAGCAGTGGGAGCCCAGCAGTGCCAGCCCAGCAGTGCCAGCCCAGCAGTGGGAGCCCAGCAGTGGCAGGCAAATCATGGTGGTGGAGCATCTAGAGCCTACACTACGTTTGATCTACACAGCACGTCTTCTTGAGGGGAAGATATGGAACAAAATGAATATTTTGTGTTTAATGACCTGTGTAGTGATCTGTGTAATGAAAGCTTAATGTATTATATTTGATGCTTTTGTATAAATGTATATATCTGTGGAGTGACCACACGGAGTGAGTGACCACCCGGAGATGAGTGACCACACGGAGTGAGTGACCACCCGGAGATGAGTGACCACACGGAGTGAGTGACCACACGGAGTGAGTGACCACCCGGCGATGAGTGAAATTCCGCAGAGGAGTGACCACCATGATGGCGAAAAAAAGCAATTGTGTTTAATTGTGTTTAGTTGTGTTATTGGTTTTGTTTGCAAAAAGCAATGGTGTTTTGGTTTTGTTTGTTAAATATATTGTAGCCCTCGAATGGTAAAGAAAACAATTTTATATAAGACAAGGGGGATGTTGTAATATATAAGACAAGGGGGATGTTGTGATATTGCTGGGACTACTTTGTGTATCCAAGGACTACTTTGTATGCCTGTGTATATAAGTGATTGGTGTGATTAGGCGGTCACTCTGGATGCAGGTGGCCACGGAATAAACAGCCTGGAGTTGAGCTCCAGCAATGTAACCTTTTATACACGTGTACTTGTGGTCCGTCCAGAGTCACTAAAGGTACAACAGGTACCGGACCACGAAGTACAACAACTCTGTCAAAGGAAACCTGACTCTGGAGCGATAAAGGACCAAAGGACCAAAGTCGAGGGGCACGCTTTGCAGATTCCACTGGAGTAGGAGGAAGGTTCAGCTGGAGAATCCCTTGACAGTTGAAAGCATTCTGCTGTTGGAGTGGTTACAAAATTATTAATGGGTGAAAGGATATACTTGGATGAGTGCAAGCAAATTGGAAAGTTGCAAGACTGGAGGACAGCACAGACAGTGGGACAAGTAAGGCAAGGAGAGATTTTAAACCAAGGATGAGAATCATAAAACATTTCATTGCTTAACCCAGAGCCACAGTAGGTCAGCAAGAACTCCACATAAACTCGATATAAATGCTTTTATTTGCTTGCCAACAGAATTTGAGAGGGAGGCCAAACTACCTTCAAGCAAACATGAATAGTATGTTTCACTCAGTTAAACTCACGACAGTTGGTTATTTTTGAACATGGTTGACTGTTATTCGGATCCAGAAACCCTGGTAACCTTTTTGGCAACATTTAAAGAGCAGTAGTTCTTTGAATTTTGGAGTCAGCTTTGAACTCTCAAAAGAATTGCTCCAGCCAACAACAGCACCTACAGTGGTTTAAAAAAATAGAAGGACACTACATCTATAAAAGTATTCCACAAAAGAACACAGGATTGGTTTTATTTTCTTTTTGATAGAGAGGGGGGCAAAGTCCAAACATAACTTTTTTTTTCAAGATTCTTGAATCATCCTATAGGATATCTTGACAATGATTAATTATATTCTAAATGTTGGAAATTCACATGGAGTTCTTGGCCAGGGCAGGTTCATGCCTCAAAGTGAGGGGCAGGCCAGGAGAAAAGGCAATCGCCTGCCCTTGGGATGAATAGGAGTTCCCGCTCTGGGTTCTCGTTTGGATTCCAGCTGCGATCAGATGTATGAAATTCTCCTTTCTCGTGTTATTTGTAAGGAGTCCTTCATGGAACGAGTTCTGCTGATCATGAGTTTGTTCCAAAGGAGTACAAGTCAAATAAAAGAGAATGCATTTATAATGCGCTTTTTTAACATTATTACGGTTTTGCAAAAGGTAGTGATCCTAATCCCTGAGACAAAATTGTGCGTGTTAAGAATGCTTCACAGAAAATAAACAGCAAACGGACCAAATGTCTGCATCTTAACATGTATAAGAAAATAACTGCAGATGCTGGTACAAATCGAAGGAATTTATTCACAAAATGCTGGAGTAACTCAGCAGGTCAGGCAGCATCTCAGGAGAGAAGGAATGGGCGACGTTTCAGGTCGAGACCCTTCTTCAGACTGATGTCACGGGGCGGGACAAAGGAAGGATATAGGTGGAGACAGGAAGATAGAGGGAGATCTGGGAAGGAGGAGGGGAAGAGAGGGACAGAGGAACTATCTAAAGTTGGAGAAGTCGATGTTCATACCACCGGGCTGCAAACTGCCCAGGCGAAATATGAGGTGCTGTTCCTCCAATTTCCAGTGGGCCTCACTATGGCACTGCAGGAGGCCCATGACAGAAAGGTCAGACTGGGAATGGGAGGGGGAGGGGGAGTTGAAGTGCTCAGCCACCGGGAGATCAGTTTGGTCAATGCGGACCGAGCACAGGTGTTCAGCGAAGCCTGCGCTTGGTTTCGCCGATGTAAATAAGTTGACATCTAGAGCAGCGGTGCATCTTAACACCCGTATAAGAGTCTAGGGTGTTTCTCCATCGTACTAATGAGTGTGGTGTGGGGAGGTGTTGTCAAGGGCACTGACCTGCGGGACATGTTGCAGCTGCTCAACTCTGGTGACCAAAACATCTGATGGTCCTCTTCAAAACAAGATCCGAGGCTTACCATTACTCAACATTGCTGCAGTAAATCGGATTGTCTGGCCATTATCACAGATGCTATTTGCAAGAGCTTGCTGGGGGCAAATTGACAGCAGGATCTCTTACACAGCACGGACCAGCCTTTAAGAGTATTTGATTTACTATAGAAAGTTTTGGAAAACCTGAAAGAAGTTTTAATTACACCAATAGCAGATTTTTTGTAAGAAAGGCAGTAGTTGTAATTTTTCTTTAAGTGAACTAAGTTTATAGAATGAGGAATCTACCTGTTGACCGGCAGCAACACCTCAACTGTATTTCTTACCAGTAGGCAGGTGGTGCAGTGGTAGAGTTGCTGCCTTACAGCAATTTCAGCGCCAGACACCCGACTACGGGTGCTGTCTGTATGGAGTTTGTACATTCTCCCCGTGACCTGCGTGGGTTTTCTCAGAGATCTCTTACAAGGATGTTGCCAGGACTAGAGGGTCTGAGCTATAGGGAGAGGTTGAGTAGGCTGGGACTCCATTCTCTGGAGTGCAGGAGGATGAGGGGTGATATAGCAGTGAGCGGAGGATGAGAGATGTATAAAATCATGAGAGGAATAGATCAGGTAGATGCACAGAGTCTCTTGCCCAGAGTAGGTGAATTGAGGACCAGAGGACATTGGCTCAAGGTGAAGGGGAAAACAGTTAATAGGAATCTGTGGGGTAACTTTTTCACGTAAAGGGTGGTGGGTGTATGGAACAAGCTGCCAGAGGAGGTCGTTGAAGCTGGGACTATCCCAACATTTAAGAAACAGTTAGATGGGTACATGGATAGGACAGATTTGCAGGGATATGGACCAAATGCAGGCAGGTGGGACCAGTGTAGCTGGGACATGTTGGCTGGTGTGGGCAAGTTGGGCCGAAGGGCCTGTTTCCACACTGTATCACTCTATGACTCTATCTTCAGTTTCCTCCCACACTCCAAAGACAAACAGGGTTGTAAGCTAATTGGCTTTGTATGAATGTAAAATTGTCCCTAGTGTGTGTAGGATAGAGTTAATATGCAGGGATCGTTGGTCGGCGCGGACTCGGTGGGCCGAAGGGCCTGTTTCCATGAAGTATCTCAAAAAAATGTAAATAAGATCTATGCACCCTTATATTGGACTCATTTATTGCACATTTTTGTTTTGTTTATGATGGGGTACATGTTGAGCTTTATATATCTAATGAAATTAAGGCTGATTTTATCGAAATTTATGAACGTGGCGAGATTATGAAATTCCAGCTAAATTCTAACAATTGTACCATTTAATGCATATTTATGGAAACCAGTACAAACCCTCTGCTTGAAATTCTTGTTGGTATTAACAACGTTTTGACGTGTAATGCGCTATTATTAACATTCAAATTTACAGTACTAATAAAATAATATGATGCTGTAAGAAAATAACTGCAGAAGCTGGTACAAATCAGCACCTCATATTTCGCTTGGGCAGCTTGCAGCCCAGCGCTATGAACATTGAGTTCTCCAACTTTAGATAGTTCCTCTGTCCCTCTCTTCCACTCCCCCTTCCCAGATCTCCCACTGTCTTCCTGTCTCCACCTATATCCTTCCTTTGTCCCGCCCCCCTGACATCAGTCTGAAGAAGGGTCTCGACCCGAAACGTCACCCATTCCTTCTTTCCAGAGATGCTGCCTGACCTGCTGAGTTACTCCAGCATTTTGTGAAATAATATGATGCTAATCGACTATCTGTTCATAGGGTGCCTTTATTGCCAGCCATTTCAATAGGGTGCCATTTCATAGGGTGCCATTTCATAGGGTGTCATTTCATAGGGTGCCATTTCATAGGGCGCCATTTCATAGGGTGCCTTTGTTGCCCGCCATTTCAAAGCTGCTGAAATGTTTTTCTTTTGAGCCAGTGTTAAAATATAACTTTGAAAATAACCAAAGTCAGGATTAATCATTTAATGTTGGCTTCTGACTGCTTTTGAAATTTCTGCTGTAGCATTGAATTTAGCAGTTCATCCTATACCTGAACACATCATTTAGTGATCCATTTTCTTTCATTATTGGGATTTGAGCATCGAGAAAAGATCAACATTTATTACAACCCTAATTGCCTTAATTTTGTGGGTCAATTCGGACTGCAGATAAAAGTCAAACTTACATTGCTTGGAAAATAGACTCAAAAAGCTGGAGTAACTGATGGTCTCAGACAGCACCACTGGAGAAAAGGAATAGGTGGTGTTTCGGATTGAGACTCTTCTCCAGACTGAGAGTCAGGGAAGTGCACAGGGAAACGAGAGATATAGACGGTGATATAGAGAGATATAGAACAAATTAATGAAAGATATGCAAAAAAGTAACGATGATAAAGGATACAGGTCATTGTTTTTTACATATCTTTCGTTCGTTTGTTCTATATCTCTCTATATCACCATCCATATCTCTTGTTTCCCTTGCCCCTGATTCTCAATCGAAAGAAGAGAGTCGACCCGAAATGTCACCCATTCCTTTTCTTCGGAGATGCTGTCTGACCCACTGAGTTACTCCAGCTTTTTGTGTCTATCCTTGGTTTAAACTAGCATCTGCCGTTCCTTCCTCCACCTTACATTGCTTGGGCCAGGTTAAGATATCAGACTTTGACACCTAGTCCACTACAGTGGGCTGTCCATTTCAGATAGTTTTCGTGGAGAGACATGTTCACCAATAATAATTTAACCTCGAAGGTAGACACAAAATGCTGGAGAAACTCAGCGGGTCAGGCAGCATCTCTGGCGAGAAGGAATGGGTGACGTTTTGGGTCGAGACCCTTCTTCAAAGCTCCTAACTTTCAAATTTATTTTAATTATTTGAATTTAACTTTCCCAGCAGCAGTGTTAATATTGGCACCGGATGATCCAGTCTACTGGATGCCACCTCAGTAATTCAGCCAAATAGGTTCTTGCATCAAAAGGCAGCATAATGGGCAGTACACTCATCAGCTTGTAGAATTAGTGCCTCATACCTCCTGCAATCTGAGTTTGGTACTGACCTACAATCCTGGCTATGTGGGGTGACCATGTTCTCCTTGTGGCTTTCCTGTGTTCTTGCAAAGACTGGTGTGTTGATAAGTTAATTGGCACTGTAAATTGCTCCTCGCATATAAGTGGGAGAAAGTATCTGAGAAGGAGTTAATGGGAGAGCAAGAAGAATAAAAGGTGTTGGGGGAGGGTTAATATAAAATAATGGGGGTCCGATAGTCAGTGCAGACTCAGTGGGATAAAGGGCCGGTTTACACGATGCATCTTATGACTCCTCGACGACAAATGGCTTATAAATCAATTGATAATAAAAATGATGAATAACTTGCATGACTTGAAAGTGGCATTGAGCATACAGCTTGTCACAAGTCCATTTCATTCAAACATCACATTTGTAAAATGGCTGGAGACCTACAACAGATCAATGAGCACCACTGATTAAAAATATATGGGAAAAGAAAGTGAAAACAATCATTCTCCATTTCTGTGCTTGATGACCCTTCTTCCAAACAGGAGAATGCACGACTTAGGAACAACTGCAAATCTAGAGGCAGAATATTCAGAACAGCAATTGACCTCCGACTCAGGATGTGCACATTGCAGTTTTTAGACACAGCACTTTCAACTTTTAGAATTTTAGAGATACCACATGGAGACCATCGAGTCTGTGCTAGTCTGATCGCCAGCCCGTACACACGGGCTCTATCCTGCACACCCGGGACAATTTACACATTTCAGAAGTCAATTAGCCTACAAACCTGTGCTGGGCAGGATGTGGGAGGAGACCAGAGCAGCCAGAGAAAACCCACAGGCCACGGGGAGAGCGTACAAACTCCGCACAGACAGCACCCGTAGTCAGGATCGAACCCGGGTCTCTGGCGCTGTAAGGCAGCAACTCTACCACTGCGCCACCGTGCCGCACTTTCACGAAGCAGCTAACCACTTCCATTAAGACAATTCTAAGTACGAGGTCATGGTAAAAATGTACGTGTGGCATCATAGTATACAGCATGTTCCACAGTTAGATGATCCTGTCATTAAAAACCACTATGTCTGCTGAATGCTGAATATTAGCAAGAGAGAGCCACAAGAATGAATTGCCATGTACATTCATGATGGACCTACCAGTGGCAAACTACTCTGCTAGGGCACTGCCAGACAGTGCTTGGACTCAAACAAAGAGCGCATCAAGACTGGTGTGATGGTGGCGCAGTGGTAGAGTTGCTGCCTTACAGCGAATGCAGCGCCGGAGACTCAGGTTCGATCCTGACTACGGGCGCCGTCTGTACGGAGTTTGTACGTTCTCCCCGTGACCTGCGTGGGTTTTCTCCGAGATCTTCGGTTTCCTCCCACACTCCAAAGACGTACAGGTTTGTAGGTTAATTGACTGGGTAAATGTAAAAATTGTCCCTAGTGTGTGTGGGATAGTGTTAATGTGCGGGGATCGCTGGGCGGCGCGGACTCGGTGGGCCGAAGGGCCTGTTTCCGCGTTGTGTCTCTAAATCTAAAAAAATCTAAAAAAAAATCTAAAAAAATGAGGATATCGGCAAACTCTTAGAAGAGAAGCTCAAAACATTCATTGAATGGCAAAACGATTGTTTCATCCATCTCAAATACAGATTGCTTTAGGCACCTGCAGAGCTAGGCACAGAAAGAACTGTGCTTAATGCAGGACAACGGGAGGTACAACACTATGTGGAGACAAGCATTCTAAATTGCTCTTTCGCTCTCTAAAAGCAGTGTAGGGACCAGTGTAAGCACAGGACCATCCTTCTTCTCACATCAGATGGCACAACCCTGCTCAAGGACTGGGTGGTAGAGGCAACACTTTGCCATCAGACCCTTGCTCATCAGACCCTTGACTGCTGATCTAGCCGCTGTGGAGCAGATTCCTCAGAAGCCTTGACCTCCCCCTCAACCCTGGGTGAAGTCAATGAAGCCACCAGCCAGACCAGTTTTGGGAAAGCACCAGGCATGGATGGAATCCCCGCGGGGCTCTACAAAGCAGCAGGCCCCAGGGCTCTGAACGCCTTCCATGGCATCCTGACCAGCACACACGAGACTGAAAGTATGCCGAGTGAATTTCGGGATGCTACCATCGTCTCCTTGTTCAAAAACATAGGCAACAAAGCGGCTTGTGGCAACTACCGAGGGATCTTCCTACTGTCCATTGACAATAGACAATAGGTGCAGGAGGAGGCCATTCGGCCCTTCGAGCCAGCACCGCCATTCAATGTGATCATGGCTGTTCATTCTCAATCAGTACCCCGTTCCTGCCGTCTCCCCATACCCCCTGACTCCGCTATCCTTAAGATCTCTATCCAGCTCTCTCTTGAATGCATTCAGAGAATTGGCCTCCACTGCCTTCTGAGGCAGAGAATTCCACAGATTCACAACTCTCTGACTGAAAAAGTTTTTCCTCATCTCCGTTCTAAATGGCCTACCCTTTATTCTTTCCAGCACTGCCACGTTGGTCACCCTGTCTTGCCAGAGAATGCCCACGATGGGCCGCAAAGAGCTGGCGGATGGGTTTCACGTACAAGGTCCATGTTTCACATCCATACAGCAAGCTGGAGAGTACCACAGCCTTGTAGACTTTCAGCCTGGTTGGCAGCGTGATGTTGTGGTGGTTGGACACTCGTTCTCAGAGTCGACCAAGTGCTTGACTGGCCTTGCTGATTCTGATCAATATTTCCCCCTTAAAACTGCCCCGGGGCGGGGGGCGGGCGAGGGGGGAGAGGAAAGGGGAGAGGGAGGCACTCACCCCGGCCCCGGGGCTATGATGTCGGCCAGCAGCAGGAGAGTTCTCCTCAAAACCCCCCCCCCCCCACATTGGCCGCCACTCCCGTCACTCGGGCGGGTCCCGTGGGTCCCGCCCCACCCCCCTCCGAGCGGCAACCCTCCCCCAGCTGCGCAAGTGGGAAAAGTGACATTGGTAGAAATGACAGTAAACTAAACTATCTATTGTATCAAGCATTTGACTGACCAAGGCCCCCCAGCAAGGAATCTTGTACAAGGCTACACAGTTTTCATTGAAAAGGCCCTTTCTACGTAATAGCACACAAATAACTGCATGAAAGTCATGGAAATCTGCAAGATGAAACCTTATTCTAAATATGACTTCATTCATTATAAATGAAATCTGAATCTACATGTGACAGTAAACAAAAAAAAAGACTCAGACTTTAGACTAAAAAATTATAGAAAATAGCTTTTCTGAGACAAGTAGACAGATCTATCAATCACATTCCTCCAAGGTTAAAACACCAACCGATTTCAAATGAATGAAGTCGTGTGCAGGAAGGAACAGCAGATGCCGGTTTAAACCGAAGATAGACACAAAAAGACCGAGCGACTCAGCGGGACAGACAAGGTCTCAGGAGAAAAGGAATAGGTTACATTCAGGGTCTGAAGAAGGGTCTCGACCTGAAACATCGCCTATTCCTTTTCTCCAGAGATGCTGTCCGACCAGCTGAGTCTTTTTGTGTCTATCTTAAAATGAATGAAGATTGCTTTTTGCTTTGTGCACCATGCAATTCACACGACGTGGACAGTAAAATGAACGTACTGTAAGCATCGAAGGTAGACACAAAAAGCTGGAGTAACTCAGCGGGACAGGCAGCATCTCTGGAGAGAAGGAATGGGTGACGTTTTGGTTCGAGACCCTTGGGTCTTGACCCGAAACGTCACCCATTCCTTCTCTCCAGAGATGCTGCCTGTCCCGCTGAGTTACTCCAGCTTTTTGTGTCTATCTTCGGTTTAAACCAGCATCTGCGGTTCCTTCCTACACAAACTGTAAGCATCGTTGTAATGCTATCTTTATTAACATAACAACGTTCCCATCCCAAAATCGGCCATTTCCACCATTGTTCGGAGACCCTTATAATAAATAAAGACTCCTTTTGGGTAACAGATACGCCCTGTGGTGCACAGTGGTGCAAAGAGAAGCTTGAAGAGAAATATTGATAACAGGAAGGGGTGATGTGTTTGTTATCTCTGGCTGTAATGGAAAGCTTTTATTAATGAATTTACAGATATGTAATGTGAGATTTGTTTGGCATAGATTTTGAAGGTCTGTCCGTTTAAACATGAAGGTGGGCTGCCTTGTGAAATGGTGAGCTTCCCACAGAAATATTTCCACAGATGGATTGTCTAATTGCACATTCACAGCTGCGGGATTATTTATAATTTGAACATTAAGCACTGTAGCCCTTATCATTGAGCAGCAAGTCTTTGGTTTCATGTCTGTATCAGATTTAGCAACACAGATTAGCACAGATTTATTAATCGATGCTTGCTTGAACCCTGTATAAACAAATATATAATGGGCAGCAAAAGTGTTATGGAAATATACAGTCATTCAACTGTTGGTCCTGCGTGTGGAAAATTCTGTACATGCTAACTATCAGAAGATGTTAGGCCTTCATGGTAGCTCCTCTGGAAACTATTAGTCCAAGCTCCCCGTCCCACCCCTACCTCCAACAACGTGAACTCCAACTCCTCTAACATCAAGTCTCCAACATAGAAAAATAGCCCAAGTGTATTACATATGTATTATCAGGCGAAATTTCACATTTAGCATTGTCGAACATTTACAAAGAAATCCCTAGGCTTCGTCCAAGCCACGGGTTTTAAAGAGTATCTTAAAGGAGAAGTGGCTGAGAATTCTGGGCAGATTAGGTCGGGTGGGTTGCCAATGATAAAAAGATTAAAATGGGTGTCAGTTGAGGCCAGTTTTGAAGAAATTAAGTTTTTCGACAGATAGTCAGAGTCATGGTGAGGTATCTGGTGGGTGGGGAAGATGTGAATGGTGATGGTGTTGAAGCTGATGGGAATGTCAGAGATGACGAGTTCGATGCACAGGCTGACGGGATGACCGGGAGGGATTTGGGGAATTCTATCCCTGTTCTGCCTGGGGCAGGGCTTGGCGAAGGATCTGCAGGGGAATGGAGGAGACTCAGGTGGGGGCTCCATTCACAACAATGAATGGATGAATGATACTTTATTATCACACCTGTCAAGTCACAGTGAGACTCTTTGTTTTACACACCCAAGGTATGCAAAGAGTCGCTACATAAAGGGCACCGGCAAAGTTACAAAGTATTCCATTTGTGGTTCCCCTTGGTTCTCAGCGGTCCCCACCCCCCACACCGGGTCTCCTTTTGTTCTCGGTGGCACATCCGACCTCTGGCATTCACCGCGACCCATCCCTGACCACTGCCGAACGTGGCCTCGACTGCCTTCACCTGACCATGACCTCGACCTCAACTGCTGTCCTGACCTCCTCCACCTTGACCTATGGCCCGACCTCGACTACCGTCCTGACCTCCAGCCCTCCTCCACCTTGACCTCTAGCCCGACCTCGATGACCTCAGGCCCGACCTCCTTGACGACCTCTGGCCCGACCTCCTCCACCTTGACCTATGGCCCAACCTCGACCACCGTCCTGACCTTCAGCCCTTCTCCACCTTGACCTCTGGCCCGATCTCCTGGATGACCTCTGGCCCGACCTCTACCACCGTCCTGACCTCCAGCCCTCCTCCACCTTGACCTCTGGCCCTCCTCGACTGCAGGCGCCCTTCTTCAACGCCCTGCCACCACTCTAATCCTGACGGCATCGAGCCAGAGTCCAGCTGCAGGGATCCGCCACCCAGCTTCACCGTGGCCTCCTGGGAGCATCTGCGGCTCACAACCTCCTAGGAAAAGAAAGAAGACATCCCGGATGTCCCAAAGTGGGAAGCCTCATGCGGCAGAGATGGAGAAACTGCGAGAAAGGGGTGTCGTGCTTGGAAGAGACAGGGGGGGGGGGGGGGGGGGCAGCTGTGTAGGCAATGGGCTTGTGTGGGCAGGTGTGTAGTCAGTGGCCTTGTGTAGGCAGGTGTGTAGTCAGTGGCCTTGTGTCGGCAGGTGTGTAGTCAGTGGGCTTGTGTAGGCAGGTGTGTAGGCAGTGGGCTTGTGTAGGCAGGTGTGTAGTCAGTGGCCTTGTGTAGGCGGGTGTGTAGTCACTGGGGCTTGTGTAGGCGGGTGTGTAGTCACTGGGGCTTGTGTAGGCAGGTGTGTAGTCAATGGCCTTGTGTGGGCAGGTGTGTAGTCAGTGGCCTTGTGTAGGCGGGTGTGTAGTCACTGGGGCTTGTGTAGGCGGGTGTGTAGTCACTGGGGCTTGTGTAGGCGGGTGTGTAGTCAGTGGGCTTGTGTGGGCAGGTGTGTAGGCAGTGGGCTTGTGTAGGCGGGTGTGTAGTCACTGGGGCTTGTGTAGGCGGGTGTGTAGTCAGTGGGCTTGTGTAGGCGGGTGTGTAGTCAGTGGGCTTGTGTAGGCGGGTGTGTAGTCAGTGGGCTTGTGTAGGCGGGTGTGTAGGCAGTGGGCTTGTGTCCAAATTTGAGGAAGGATATTCTTGCTATTGAGGGCGTGCAGCGTAGGTTCACCAGGGTAATTCCCGGAATGGCGGGACTATCATATGTTGAAAGACTGGAGCGACTAGGCTTGTATACACTGGGATTTAGAAGGATGAGAAGAGATCTTATCGAAACGTATAAGATTATTAAAGGGTTGGACACGTTAGAGGCAGGAAACATGTTCCCAATGTTGGGGGAGTCCAGAACAAGGGGCCACAGTTTAAGAATAAGGGGTCGGCCATTTAGAACTGAGATGAGGAAAAACTTTTTCAGTCAGAGAGTTGTGAATCTGTGGAATTCTCTGCCTCAGAAGGCAGTGGAGGCCAATTCTCTGAATGCATTCAAGAGAGAGCTGGATAGAGCTCTTAAGGATAGTGGAGTCAGGGGGTATGGGGAGAAGGCAGGAACGGGGTACTGATTGAGAATGATCAGCCATGATCACATTGAATGGCGGTGCTGGCTGGAAGGGCTGAATGGCCTCCTCCTGCATCTATTGTCTATTGTCTATTGTGTGGGCAGGTGTGAGAGTCAGTGGGCTTGTGTGGGCAGCTGGGTAGGCAGTGGGCTTGCGTGGGCAGCTGCTTGTAGTAGATGTCCGTGGATAGTCTGTCTCCTGTGATGGAGACACAGAGATCAAGGAAGGGGGGGAGGTGTGTGACAGATGGTCCATGGATTTGAGGGCAGGGTGGAAGTTGGTACTGCTGTTGATGAGGTGCACGGGTGCAGGAGGTAGTCCCAATGCAGTTGTTGATGTAGCGGAGAAAGAGATGGGGATGGTGCCAGGCTACGTTTAAAACCAAGAGGCATCAATATAACATTAAAAAGAAGGCGTAGCTAGAACCCAAACAGGCCCCTGTGGCTATGTCTTTGATTTGAATAAAACGAGAGGAATCAAAAGTAAAGTTATTGAGGGTGAAAGCAAATTCTGCCTAGAGAGTGTTAATTGAGGGGAATTGGTTGGGTCTCTACTCTAATGAGAAACAAATGGCCCTAAGGCATTGCTGATGGAGAATGTATGTGTGGAGGGACTAGACCTCCATGGTAAGGATAGGGCAGGGGATGCCCAGGAATTGAAAGTTGTTAAAGTGGTGGAGAGTGTGTGACATGTCCCAGATATAGGTAAGGGAGAACTAGAACAAGGAGGGACAAGGTAGAGTCAAATTATGAGGAGATGAGTTCAGTGGGGCAAGACCAGGTGCAAACGATGGGCCGGGCAAAGCAGTGCTGTGAGTGGATGTGCTCCACGGGGCCTGTGGGTTGTCCATGGTTGGATCTTTCAACCTATTGACAAATTGTGTTGAATATTGGACAAGAGAGTCAAGGAGAAGGACAGAGTATCAACAGTGTAGAATAAAAGCAGGAAATTGGGGAGAAGGCAGGAGAATGGGGGTTAGAAGGGAGAGATAGATCAGCCATGATTGAATGGCAGAGTAGACTTGATGGGCTGAATGGCCTAATTCTACTCCTATCATTTATGACCTTATGAAATGCTGGGAATATTTAGCAGGGAAGAGAAACAGAGTTAATGTTTCATTGTCAAAACCGTGACAGAGGGTAAGTAATAGAAATGCTCCTTCCACTAAATGTCTCCCATTTGTCTTATCTTGTCTTATCTTGTCTTATCCTGCTTACCACTGCCGAGCAGAATGCTGTTTCATCTGGGTCCTCCAGTCCACTCACTCACACGTTCATAAACTTTGTGTGGGAAGGAACTGCAGATGCTGGTTTAAACCGAAGATAGACACAGAAAGCAGGAGTAACTCAGCGAGACAGGCAGCATCTCTAGAGGGAAGGAAAAGGTGACGTTTCAGGTCGAGACCCTTCTTCTCTTCTTCTGTACTTTAAGATGGACCATAGACGGTTCATGGTTTGTTGGGAAGTCTGAGTTACTCCAGCAAAGAATGTTTATCTTCAGTGTAAAGCAGCATCTGCAGTTCCTTCTTACTCATCCTCCTTACACATCTGTTAAGGAACTTCTGGGAAAGCCAATTCCCTCCTTGGTTCTTTGCCATCTTTCTCCTACTCCTTTTGTTCCACCAGTGGTGTCAGGGGGAAGGAAATCTGGTTTTCCCCTCCCTGAATCTCAGTCTGAAGTAGTGTCTCAACCCGAAAGGTCACATATTCCTTTTCTCCAGAGATGCTGCCTGACCCGCTGAGTTCCTTAATAGACATGTTTCGAGAAATAGTCCTTCAGTGGGTAAATATTCCAAATGGAGTCACTATCCCTCAGAGAACGAGGACATCCCCAGGGAGCTTATGCCAATAATTGGCAAGGCATAGATGCCCCAAACAGGTGCCAGGCAATCTTCATCACCAACGCGGGAATCCAAGGGGACTAACTTCATTCAATCAAAATCCAGGAGATGATCTGAACAGAAACAATATTGAGCCAGCCACATAATCAATGTAGCTGCAAAAATTCAGAGCTTATATATTAACAGCAGGTTACTTAAGGTCATAAGGTCATAAGGAATAGGAGTAGAATTAGGCCATTTGGCCCATCAAGTCGACTCCACCGTTCAATCATGGCTGATCTATCTCTCCCTCCTAACCCCATTCTCCTACCTTCTTCCCATAGCCTCTAACACCGATATTAATCAAGTTGCCTATCTCCTTAATCTTCAAAACATTTCTATAATTTTTTAAGGCACAAATCCAGAGTGTAGGATCCAGGGAATCCTCTCCCATTGCCCGGATGGATGCAACTCCAATACTTAAGGTTCCAATGCCATTCCGGGGAAAAGCAACTTGCCTGAGGAGAACCACATCCACCACCCCGAAATATTCATCCCCTCCACCATGTGACCTGTGTGCATGTGCCCTGTGCACCATCTACTAGATGTGTTGCAGTAATTCTCCAACGTTTATCCACTTGCAGCTTCCAAAATGTTTTAGAAGGGTAAGGTCAACAAGACATGGGAACACGATGAAACCCAATTCCTGTCTGAGTAATAAACCACTTTAACTTGGAAACACACCAGTTTTCTTTGGTCCTTGCAGCATGCACTCCTGGAGGTCTCCACTGAGTTATGCAGTGACAATATTTTCACTGGGTCAAAAAGGTGATGCACCATAAACCACTCCAGAGCAATAACTGTTGGCATTGCTGATAATGCTCACATCGTGTTGTGTTAAGAACCCTGTGAACTATTTGTTATAAAATGAATGGTAAGTGATGGAATGCAAATGTTGTGTAACACAAAAAGAAATTGTTTTGAAAATGTTGACTTGAACACTCTACACTAGAGTTCTGAAATATTTAGTTTTGTTTCGGGTTGGAGATACAGCGCTGAGACAGGCCCTTCGGCCCACCGAGTCCACACCTTGCACACCAACGCTATCCTGCACACTGGGGACAATTTACAATTATACCAAGCCAATTAACCGACGTCTTTGGAGTGTGGGAGAAAACCGGAGATACCGGAGAAAACCCACATAGGTCACGGGGAGAACGTACAAATCACCATCTGGCACGGCCTGGAATAGGCCGCGGGATTTTTCTCTGCCCGGCGGGGGCTTCAATGTCGGGATCCCCGACCTCCCCGACGTGCAGCGGCAGTGTCTTCACCCGCCCCGGAACGCGGGGCTTGGGTCGGCCCGCTGCGGACCTTTCACCGTCCGGCGCGGCCTGGAACGTGGCAACTTCAACAGCCTGACCGCGGGAGAAGACGCCAGGGGAAGAGAAAAGACATTCTGGCCTTCCATCACAGTGAGGAGGTGACTGGAGGAGACTCACTGTGATGGATGTTTCTTTTTTTTGTATTTTGTTGGTTTGTGATTGTGTGTGAAATTGCTCTTATTGTTGGACTGTGGGTAACGAAATCTCGTCCAAAAGACTTGTTTTTTTGGATGACAATAAAGGTTATTCTGATTCTGATTCTGATTCTGACAGCACCCGCAGTCAGGATCGAACCCGGGGCTCTGGCGCTGTAAGGCAGCAACTCTACCGCTGTGCCACCGTGTCACCGTGAAATGTTTATAAATAAAATAGGTTTTAAAAAAACAATTACAAATGCTTTAACAGTCATTTTTTCCTTAACTTTGGAAATTTAAAAGCATCCCTTGTTAAACTTGGAGGGAAAACTAATTTGTGCCTGCAATGTAATCTATATACTAAAACTCTCGTTTGTTTGTTTGTTTGTTTGTTTGTTTTTGAACTACAGCCAAAACGGTACACGATAGCGTGACAATTTTAGGCCCACCTTACTCACCGTCGTCCCTTTGGTGCTAATGGAAGAGGTTTCATTGAAATCGGTGTTATATTTTCAAAGTTATTCACATTTTAAAGTTTAAATCTATCTCCTAGGGAGGGAGGGAGGGAGGGGGTGGTGGGAGGAGGGGAGGGAGGGAGGGGGAGGAGAGAACATAAGGGGGGTTGAGGAGGATGGAGTGGTGGGGGAGGGGAAGGCAGGAGGGGAAGGGGAGGGGAAGGGGAGGAGAGGAAGGGGAAGAGGGAGGGAGGGGGAGGGGCAGGAAAGGGGAGGGGAGGTGGAGGGGAGGGAAGGGGGGGACGGGGGGGGGAGAGGGGGAGGAGGGGGAGATGGGAGTGGGAGGGGGGGGGGGAGAGGTGCTGCACCAATGGAGGAGAGGTTTGGGCCCAACGGGTCTACTTGGTCTAGTATTTCTGTAGAACTGATGGATTCCAGGTTGAAAAAGAATTGATAGCACCTTCTCACACCACCCAAGAATGGTCCAAGATATGAGAACTAATTGCTGTGCTAAAGTCACAGGAACATGTTATGTTCATTGGATAAAGAGCAACACGTTCAGGAATATCTCAATAACCTTTGACCAAATCTAAGTTTCTGGAACTTTGTTTCTGGGGCAGGCAGCCAAATCATGATGCCGTGTTAATTTTTGCAGGCTGCATTTTGTTATCCCACCTAATAACAACTTTGGTGATTCTTTACACCAGTTTTTACACATTCACACATGCCATGCACCCAGCCCTTTATATCAGGATAACTCGGTTCACACCCTATAACGCAAAGAACTCTCTGTTCCATATCTTAATCGTATTGCAGAAGAAATGAGAAAATGTTGTGTTTATAAATGAGTTTTATGTCATCCCAAAGTGCCATAGAGCTAATGAAATACTTTTGTAGTGTAGTTATTGTTTAAAATAGGAAACCTGGCAGTCAGCTTATCCATAGTAAAAAGAAGGAATGGGTGACGTTTCGGGTCGAGACCCTTCCTTCGGGTTCACCCATTCCTTCTTTTTACTATGGATAAGCTGACTGCCAGGTTTCCTATTTTAAACAATAACTACACTACAAAAGTTGACCAGATATTGGGGATAATATTCTGCTTCGGTTTTTACGAACATGACTGAATAAAAGCTCGAGGCTCCAGAGTACAATCTGCTCCAGTTAACTGCGAATCCTGGGACCCTGCCCGATGCTGGGGGACATGTGGTGGAATGGGAAGAAATGCCAAAAGAAAGGCAAACAGAGTGGTGTGATTTCATCTCATTTTAAGACAGACACAAAATGCTGGAGAAACTCAGCGGGACAGGCAGCATCTCGAGAGAGAGAGAAGGAATGGGTGATGTTTCTGGTCGAGACCCTTCCTCAGAGTTACTCCAGCATTTTGTGTTTATCTTCAGTTTAAACCAGCATCTTCAATTCCTTCCCACACATTGTTTTTAGTCCTGTTGTTTAAGGGATAATTATCAACCAAGATATTGTGAAGATAGACACAAAAAGCTGGAGCGGCTGACCTTTCTGTCCTGGGCCTCCTCCATTGTCATAGTGAGGCCCAGCGCAAATTGGAGGAACAGCACCTCATATTTCGCTTGGGCAGCTTACACCCCAGCCGTATGATGATCGACTTCTCTAGCTTCAGATAGTTCCTCTGTCCCTCTCTTTCCCCTCCCCCTTCCCAATTCTCCCACTAGTCTTCCTGTCTCCTACATCCTAAATTTATCCCGCCCCTTCCCCTGACATCAGTCTGAAGAAGGGTCTCGACCCGAAACGTCACCCATTCCTTCTTTCCAGAGATGCTGCCTGACCCGCTGAGTTACTCCAGCTTTTTGTGTCTATCTTCGGTTTAAACCAGCATCTGCAGTTCCTTCCTACAGACTAAGATATTGTGATTAATTCATCCTTTATTCTGAATGAGGTGATACCTTTGATAGTGAAATCCCTCACTAGATCGGTTGAGGTGCAGTCAGGCTGCAAGACGCGATATCACCTTTGTGCCTTTGGGTTCAATGTACCTTCTGATAAATCATTTGGGATTGGTACAGGCTGTGTTGTGTCAGCTCAGATCAGTACTTCATTCAAGCTTGCAAGATTTAGTTAGAATTACTATTATTGATCACTGGTAACGTACACAGCAAGTCTCTTTCTGTAAAGGCCTTCAGGTCATTTTGGGTATGATACAAGGAAAATGACATGGGTATTAAATAGAAAGTAGACACACAATGCTGGAGTAACTCAGCGGGTCAGGCAGCATCTCGGGAGAGAAGGAATGGGTGATGATTCGGGTCGAGACACTTCTTCAGACTGATGTCAGGGGAGGGGGCGGGACAAAGATAGGATGTAGTAGGAGACAGGAAGACAGTGGGAGAACTGGGAAGGGGAGGGGAAAGAGAGGGACAGAGGAACTATCTGAAGTTAGAGAAGTCAATGTTCATACCGCTGGGGTGTAAACTGCCCAAGCAAAATACAACAACGCAATATACAATACAATATCTATTATTGTCAATGTACAAGTACAACGAGATTAAGAATGCCACTTCCATATCGATGCTATAAAATAAATAAAACACGGCGAAAACAAAAACAACAAAAGGAGGGGGAAAAAAGAAACAAGGCAAAGTGCAAAAAGGTTCATGCAAGGTCAGTTGTCCCAGATGACCATGGGGGCAGAGAAAGATCATGGGGGGCTCTCAGCAGGTCCCGTTCAGAGCAGCTATAGCTCTAGGGATAAAGCTGTTTCTTAGTCTGGAGGTGCGGGCGTAGAAGGCCTTGTAACGTCTGCCAGATGGAAGTAGTTCAAGCAGACGGTGGCACGGGTGTGTGGGGTCCTTGTAGATGCTGGTGGCTTTCCTGAGGCAGCGTGCGTTGTAGATGTCCTCCAGGGCTGGCAGCTGTATCCCAATGACCCGCTGAAGAGCTCTCCTGTCCGCTGCCGTGCAGCTGAGACACCACACATAGATGCCATATGTCAGTGTGCTCTCTGTGGTGCAGCGGTAGAAGGTTATCAGCAACTGTTGGGGCAGACCAGCCTTTTCCAGCGTCCTCAGGAAAAACAGCCGTTGCTGTGCTTTCTTGACCAACGCAGCGGTGTTAGTGGACCATGTGAGCTCCTCTGAAACATGTGTGCCCAGAAACCTGAAGCTGGACACTCTCTCCACTCTGTCCCCGTTGATGAAGACTGGAGCGTATTCCTCATTCTGTGGCCTTCTGAAGTTGATGATTAGCTCCTTGGTCTTAGCTGTGTTTAGGGACAGGTTGTTCTCTGTGCTCCAGCTCGCCAGGTTCTGCACCTCCCCTCTGTAGGCTGATTCATCGCCGTTGGAGATCAGCCCGATCACCCGTTGTGTCATCCGCAAATTTGACGATGGTGTTGGTGGCGAATGCAGGGACACAGTCATGTGTGAAGAGGGAGTGGAGGATGGGGCTCAGTACACAACCCTGCGGTGTGCCGGTACTCAGAGTGGTGGTGGAGGACAGGTGGAGGCCCAGTCTCACTGCCTGAGGGTGCTCCGTCAGGAAATTCAGGATCCAATTGCAAAGTGATGAGCTGAGGCCTTGCTGGTGGAGTTTGGTGATGAGCTTGGTGGGGATGACTGTGTTGAAGGCAGAGCTATAGTCTATGAATAGCATCCTCACATACGTGCCCTGTCTCTCCAGGTGAGTCAGGACGGTATGAAGAGCCAGAGAGATGGCGTCCTCTGTGGATCTATTATCTCTGTAAGCAAACTGATATGAGTCCAGTGAGGCAGGGATGATGGCTTTGATGTGGGAGAGGACCAACCTTTCGAAGCACTTCATTACTATCGGTGTGAGGGCAACCGGACGGTAGTCGTTCAGATTGCTAATGTTTGCTTATGTCGGCACCGGCACTATGGTGGCTGATGTCAGGCACTTTGGGACCGTTGCCTATATGAGGTGCTGTTCCTCCAATTTGTGCTGGGCCTCACTCTGACAATCGAGGAGGCCCATGACAGAAAGGTCAGGCTGGGAGTGGGAGGGGGAGTTGAAGTGCTCAGCCACCGGGAAATCAGGTTGGTTAAGGCGGACTGAGCGAAGGTGTTGAGCGAAAGGATCGCCGAGCCTGCGTTTGGTCTCGCCGATGTAGAGAAGTTGACATCTGGAACAGCGGATGCAATGGATGAGATTGGAGGAGGTTCAGTGATTCAATGACATTAATACCACCCTGTCTTTGAAGATGTTTTATATAATAAAGTCTACCTGGTATGCCTGGTGTCAGTTAGCACTCCTTGATTAAGAAGGCCAGCATGGGATGGAAATCACCTGCTTCTGATTTAATAGGCTGCTTGCTATACAGCAGAACTTATTAGTACCGTATTTAAATGTTTCCATATAGCAGATTCTGATTAAAAACACTATCCATGTGCCAACTCCGTTCTGTGGAATTAACATGGATGGGAGAATTCTCTCTATGTTAGCTCTCCTGAAAAGGATAACACCTGATATTTTAACTGTCTGTATTATTTCGCTGCATATATTGCACAAGTAGAGTCTTCCGCTGAAGAATCATTTTTACAATTTAAATCAAAATGGCTTGCTTAATCGAGGAGCCAAGTGGCAAATCTCATGTAAGTTATAATAAATGTTTGCTGCAACCTGCTTTCTTGAAATTGATCCACGTTGCTTTAGTTTAGTTTAGTTTAGTTTAGTTTAGCTGAGATACAGCGGGGAAACAGGCCCTTCAGCCCACCGAGCCCACACCGCACATTAACACGGCCCTGCACACACTAGGGACAATTTACATTTATACCAAGCCAATTAACCTACAAACCTGTACGTCTTTGGAGTGTGGGAGGAAACCGAAGATCTCGGAGAAAACCCCACGCGGTCACGGGGAGAACGTACAAACTCCGTACAGACGGCGCCCGTGGTCGGGATTGAACCCGGGACTCGGGGCTCTGGCGCTGTAAGGCGGCAACTCTACCGCTGCGCCACCGTGCCTCCCGAACTTAGTAAATTAAATAAGAGGAAACCTTATGCTGCATAACATTTGAAATGTTAAATAGCCTGTAATTTAGCAACAAGGGATTGGGTGATTTTTTATTTTAATATGCACGTTTTAAAGAAAGTTTTAAACATTTTTTCACACGTTAAGACGTTCTAGCCTCTCTAGATTGTCGATGATCAGCCATGATCACAATGAATGGAGGTGCTGGCTCGAAGGGCCAAATGGCCTCCTCCTGCACCTATTTTCTAGGTTTCTATGTTTCTATGGTTCTATGTTCATGTCGTGCTAGCACAGCACATTTGGAGCTCCCTGCTCATTTTCTGATTAAAATTGTTTTCTTATTGCTCAAATTGAGAGCAGGCATCAGCAGAGGGTTTACCAATGGAAACGATGAACAGTGTGATCTGAATTCTAAGTATATGCAAGAAGTCTTTGGGCAGTCGATTTGACATGTGTTCTGGGGACATGGAATCAGAGAGCAAGGGAACATGGAAGGAGATTTTCCTGCCCACGCAAGTCCATGCGAACGTTATGCACATATTTACACAAATCCTGTCATAACCCCATTTGTTCCCATTCTCCCCACATTCCCAGAGCCCCCCACAGATCTACTGCCCATACACGTGCAAGGGACAATTCACCGCGGCCAATTAACCCATGTGTTTACTTTGTTATTGTGCTTCTGGTGTGAGGGAGTTCACAGAAACTTTCTCCATCCCGACTAGAAGCCCGGAAAGTTTTACAGTGATCTGCTTTCTTCTCCGCTCTGCATCAATAACATATCTCAATAATTGTCAAATTAAAAAGAGCTATTAACAGTGAATTTGGGCGTCTGTTTTGAATAAACTCAATGACTGTGCCTCCAACAGCCCTCAGGGGTAAAAATACCCAAACATTCATCACCCTCTCTGAGTCAAGAGTGTGTTATTGTCGTGTGTCCCACGTAGAACAATGAAACTCTTACTTGCAGCAGCACAACGGAATGTGTAAACACAGTACACTGTAAACAATATGATAAATGAGAGAGAAAAAAGTTCAGTGTGTATATATACACACACTCACAAGTACACACACACACACACACACACACACACACACACACACACACACACACACACACACACACATATATACATATATATATATATATATAAATGCACACATAGTGTATGAAAATAACTGCAGATGCTGGTACAAATCAAAGGTTTTTATTCACAAAATGCTGGAGTAACTCAGCAGGTCAGGCAGCATCTCAGGAGAGAAGGAATGGGTGATGTTTCGGGTCAAGTCTGAAGAAGGGTCTCGACCCGAAACGTCACCCATTCCTTCTCTCCTGAGATGCTGCCTGACCTGCTGAGTTACTCCAGCATTTTGTGAATATATGCACACATACGTACACACAAAAAACAAACTATAATAGTGCAATAATAACAATAATAGTCTATTATAGTTCAGAGCTTATTTGAGGTTGTAGTG
Organism: Rhinoraja longicauda; assembly: GCF_053455715.1. NCBI lineage: Eukaryota > Metazoa > Chordata > Chondrichthyes > Rajiformes > Arhynchobatidae > Rhinoraja > Rhinoraja longicauda. The sequence goes on along the minus strand of NC_135967.1, from coordinate 4,150,724 downwards.
TTTAATAGCCTGGTGGCTGTAGGGAAGAAGCTGTTCCTGAACCTGGACGTTCCAGTTTTCAGGCTCCTGTACCGTCTTCCTGATGGCAGGGGTGAATGAGTGTGTGGCCAGGGTGGTGTGGGTCTCTGATGATGCTGGCTGCCTTTTTGAGGCAGTGACTCCGGTAAATCCCTTGGATGGTGGGGAGGTCAGAGCCGGTGATGGACTGGACAGTGTTCACAACAATGAAGAAATGCCTCCTCATTCAGTTCTAACTCCCTTCTCCGGAGACCGTGACCCTTGGTTCTAGCCTCTCTAGACAATGGAAGTATAATTCTTCCATCCACAATGAATAGTTTTGAACGTTTCGATGGGATCTACTCACATTGTAATAAGTTCTAGAGAACCCAGGCTCAGTCTACCCACCCTGACCTCACTTAGCAAACCCCTTATCCCAGGACCCAGGCTCAGTCTACCCACCCTGACCTCACTTAGCAAACCCCTTATCCCAGGACCCAGGCTCAGTCTACCCACCCTGACCTCACTTAGCAAACCCCTTATCCCAGGACCCAGGCTCAGTCTACCCACCCTGACCTCACTTAGCAAACCCCTTATCCCAGGACCCAGGCTCAGTCTACCCACCCTGACCTCACTTAGCAAACCCCTTATCCCAGGACCCAGGCTCAGTCTACCCACCCTGACCTCACTTAGCAAACCCCTTATCCCAGGACCCAGGCTCAGTCTACCCACCCTGACCTCACTTAGCAAACCCCTTATCCCAGGACCCAGGCTCAGTCTACCCACCCTGACCTCACTTAGCAAACCCCTTATCCCAGGACCCAGGCAAGGGATCCTTCACCACCATCCCCAAAACTACACACACATTCCAGACGGGGTTCTCACCAAGGCCCTGTGTAACTTGCCCCTTACACAGTGTTGTCAAAGACCTTTACAACAGCTTCTAGATATTTCAGATAGCAAGAGATAAGTTAGATGGAGCTCTAGGGGCTAGCGGAATCACGGGATATGGGGAGAAGGTAGGCACGGGTTACTAATTGTGGATGATCAGCCATGATCACAATGAATGGCGGTGCTGGCTCGAAGGGCCAAACTGCCTCCTCCTGCACCTATTGTCTATGTTTCTACGTTTCTATATATAAAAATGATTGAGGTATGTTTAAATAATATAACAAATAAAGGGAAACTAAAAGGTAAAATTAATTAGAAATACTTATCCAAAGTGAATTATTTAAAATAAAAAGGGAAAAAATCAGTTGCCTTTGCTGACTTTTCCCGTCCAGGTTCGGTGATGAATCCGGGATGGAAGCAAAGTTGTGATGTGCACCTTGTGACTCCCAGCAAGATCCCCACTTCCAAGCTGCATTGTGTGGGTCAGGCAGTCATGAAAGGCCTGCCCCGTGATCACATCCACCTCCCACCCTGGTGTTGTACAAAGATGAGCACGTCTCACGCCAGTCTCACTGGCTGCGTCTAGATCTCACCACAGCTTCTCATGGTCAAGGGACAAGCGACAGGATTGGTGGTGAGGCTGTACTCGAGGCCTGGGCTGCATTAAGCACAATCTGCTCCATCATATGTACTGGGCACACGGTGTCGTAAAGGAGGGGAGGGAAGGGGCGGTGAGCAAGTAAAACCGTTATAAGAGTGTTTATAAGAGTCAAGAGAGTCTTAAGAAGTGTTTCGACCTGAAATGTCACCCATTGCTTCCCTCCAGAGATGCTGCCTGTCCCGCTGAGTTACTCCAGCATTTTGTGTCTATCTTCGGTGTAGACCAGCATCTGCAGTTCCTTCCTGCGCACGTCTCATGGACTATACCAAGTTGTATGCCATTGAGCAAGCAGGCAAAGACCATAAATATGGTTGGATATGAACAAACAAATATGTTGTGTTGGAAGGAACAGCAGACGCTGGTTTAAAACTGAAGATAGACATAAAATGCTGGAGTAACTCAACGGGTCAGACAGCATCTCTGGAGAAAAGGAATAGGTGACGTTTTGGGTCGAGACTGAAATGCTGAAATACGAGACTGAAATTCGGGTCGAAATGGTCTCGACCCGAAACGTCACCTATTCCTTTTCCCCCAGAGATGCTGTCTGCCCCGCTGAGTTACTCCAGCTCTTTGTGTACTTATATAGAAACATAGAAACATAGAAAATAGGTGCAGGAGTAGGCCATTCGGCCCTTCAAGCCTGCACCGCCATTCAATATGATCATGGCTGATCATCCAACTCAGTATCCCGTACCTGCCTTCTCTCCATACCCCCTGATCCCTTTAGCCACAAGGGCCACATCTAATCCCTCTTAAATATAGCCAATGAACTGGCCTCAACTACCTTCTGTGGCAGAGAATTCCACAGATTCACCACTCTCTGTGTGAAAAAAAACGTTCTCATCTCGGTCCTAAAAGACTCCCCCCTTATCCTTAAACTGTGACCCCTTGTTCTGGACTTTTCCAACATCGGGAACAATCTTCCTGCATCTAGCCTGTCCAATCCCTTAAGAATTTTGTACGTTTCTATAAGATCCCCCCTCAATCTTCTAAATTCCAGCGAGTACAAGCCGAATACAAGCTCGACTTACATTAGTTGGTCATTTCTATCTGCTTTGTCAGCTCTGTAAATCAGTTTGTATTTTCCTCCATTTAAAAAAGCACTAATGATAATACTTTTGAAGCTTATCATTGTAAGTATTGCCCAAGACTATCCTCGCCTAATGCTTGGAGTCTTTGTGGATTAAAACCTGTATAAATCCTGTTCAAATGCTTCTATTACAAATAATGCAATAGAATTTATGGATTTGCAGGACATATGGAAGCTGATATTGATATTGGTTTATTATTGCCAAATGTACCGAAATACTCAGTTTTGTGTGCTATCCTGGCTAATCTTATCATACATGAGGAAATCACATAGTTACTGGGGAACTCAGTCAGTCACACAGCATCTGTGGAGGGAATGCACATGAGTCAAGAGACAAGAGAGTCTACAGTGTTTTATTGTCACCTGTCCTGGACAGAACAATGACATTTTTGCAGCAGCTCATCAAAATATGTAAACATACTACACTGTAAATAACATAATAAATGAAAAAAGGTTCTGTGAATTTTTATAGACACACACATACTGCAAGTGTGTGTGTGTGTGTGTGTAGGAAGGAACTGCAGATGCTGGTTTAAACCAAAGATAGATAGACACAAAAAGCTGGAACAACTCAGTAGGACAAGCATCTCTGAGGAAATCACATAGTTACTGGGGAACTCAGTCAGTCACACAGCATCTGTGGAGGGAATGCACTCTGTCCCTCTCTTCCCCTCCCCCTTCCCAGATCTCCCTCTATCTTCCTGTCTCCACCTATATCCTTCCTTTGTCCCGCCCCCCTGACATCAGTTTGAAGAAGAGTCTCGACCCGAAACGTCACCCATTCCTTCTCTCCTGAGATGCTGCCTGACCTGCTGAGTTACTCCAGCATTTTGTGAATAAATACCTTCGATTTGTACCAGCATCTGCAGTTATTTTCTTACACTATCCGTTGTCACTGTGTTCCCTTTGTCATACTAAATTAGTCTCTCTAGTTCTGTTGATAAGGAAGGCAAATTAATTTATATCAAGAGGACTGGAATACAAAAACAGAGATGTAATGCTGAGGTTGTATAAGGCACTGGTCTGGCTGCATTTGGAGTAATGTGAACAGGGGGGTATTTTCTCAATGGGACAAGTGGATATAGGATCTTTGTCAAGTGGATGTTAAGTGTAAGACTGTTTCTCTCACCGCCAATGCTTTGTAGCTCGGTCTTTGAATGTGTGCAAAGACTAAGGTCCCCTGCATACTGAGGCTCAGTCCTTCAACTTGGTTGACTTGGTTCTGGGGAGGATGCAATGTGGGTTGAAGATATTACTATCTGTCTAGTAGGTTAACTCCACTCCAAAGGAAAGTGCATGACTAGATGTCACGGTACTCTCACCATTTGTAAGAAACATCTAAACCAGCATATCAATTGCCAAGGCTGGGAAAATGACTAACACATTGCTGAATTATTATGGATGAGTTCTTGATGCTTGACATGGACATGGTGGGCCAAAGGGCCTGTTCCTGTGCTATATAATTCCATTAGGAAGCTTGTTAGAAGCGAGGTGCAGTAAGAAAGGTGGAGGAAAATAAGTGAGATGATGATGTAGCCTTGTTTATTTTTAGTTTAGTTTAGAGATACAGTGTGGAAACAGGCCTTTCGGCCCACCACGTCCGCACCGAACAGTGATCCCCGCACATTAACACTACCTTACACATACTTGGGACAATTTACACTTATACCAAGCCAATTAACCTACATACCTGTACGTCTTTGGAGTGTGGGAGGAAACCGAAGATCTAGGAGAAAACCCACGCAGGTCATGGGGAGAACGTACAAATTCCGTACAGACAGCACCCGTAGTCAGGATCGAACCCGGGTCTCCGGTGCTGCAAGCGCTGTAAGGCAGCAACTCTACCGCTGTGCCACCGCGCTGCACAAACAGACTGGTTTGACACCTGTCTGTGTTCAGACTGGATCTGTTGTGGACCTGTGGCTTCAATATTTATTCATCTACCTCTGAAAAAAATTGAAGAACTTCCACTTTAGCAAGTCCCAGTGGCATTCCAAGTATGCAAAGTCTTGTCACCTTCATGCCCTCTTAGTCACAGTTTAAAATCTCTCACCCTCCTCAGCTTTGTAATATCCCCAATCCCCAATTTTTCCCAGCTCTGTTTTCTCAGTTTCCATTTCCGTAAGGCATGGAGGTTCGTACCCCTGCACTGTAAATTCTGTGTCCTCACATAACCTTCCTCGATTTTCACTGACAAAAGAATAAATCATTCGAACTTTGTCATACCAACTTCAAAGTCGGCTTGTAGAGTCTCATTGTCTGTACTTGTTTTCACCTAGCACACAGCTAACAATGGCCTATTTCCTTTATCATTGTCACTTTTTTACACATCATAATCACCATAATCATACTTTATTAGCCATTCGTTTGCCATTCAGTCGTACCATCTTCCATTCATTTGTTCTTTATCTCTCTACATCACCATCGACTGTATATCTCATATCGGCGAAACCAAACGCAGGCTCGCCGATCGTTTCGCTCAACACCTTCGCTCAGTCCACCTTAACCAACTTGATCTCCCGGTGGCTGAGCACTTCAACTCCCCCTCCCACTCCCAGTCTGACCTTTCTGTCATGGGCCTCCTCCAGTGCCATAGTGAGGTCGACCAGAAATTGAAGGAACAGCACCTCATATTTCGCTTGGGCAGCTTGCAGCCCAGTGGTATGAACATTGACTTCTCCAACTTTAGATAGTTCCTCTGTCCCTCTCTTCCCCTCCTCCTTCCCAGTTCTCCCTCTATCTTCCTGTCTCCACCTATATCCTTCCTTTGTCCCGCCCCCCTGACATCAGTCTGAAGAAGGGTCTCGACCCGAAACGTCACCCATTCCTTCTCTCCTGAGATGCTGCCTGACCCGCTGAGTTACTCCAGCATTTTGTGAATAAATACCTTCGATTTGTACCAGCATCTGCAGTTATGTTCTTACATCTGCAGTATATCTCTCATTTCCGTTTTCCCCTGACTCTCAGTCTGAAGACGGGTCTCGACCCGAAACATCACCTATTCCTTTTCTCCAGAGATGTTGTCTGACCCGCTCAGTTACTCCAGCTTTTTGTGACTATCTTCGGTTAAAACCAGCATTTGCAGTTCCTTCCTCCACAAATCATTTGAACGTGCAGCTTAGACTGTAGCGAGGAGGTCAGCCACTTTGGCAGAGCCCCAAGCCCCAACCCACAACCCAACCCCCAACCCCATCTCAGCAACAAAGCACTGCAGACTTTGCACTACAATGGTCCTCTATTTACTTTAGTCTTTGCACTAATATTGTCTAGTTTTCTTAGAATAACTGGGATTTTTTTGGTACATTTTTTGTTGTTGTTGCGTCTAACATGTCTGCAAAGCTGCTGCAAGTAAGAATTTCTTTGTTCCAGTTCATATCTGGTACTCATGACAAATAAACACTTTTGAAGATACCGTTCTTAAAATAGAAATATGGAGTATCTCAAACATAGCAAAAATTTGAAAGATGTTGACTGAAATAAAATATTTATACATAAATCACTTCAAATTAATATGCAGGCAGCAAATGGTATGTGTAGGAAGGAACTGCAGATGCTGGATTGCACTGAAGATAGACACAACATTCTTGAGTAACTCAGCGGGACAGGCAGCGTCTCCAGAGAGAAGGAATGGGTGACGTTTCGGTGGAGACCCTTCTTCGGACTGAGAGTCAGGGGAGAGGGAGACACAGAGATATGGAAGAGTAAGGGGTGAAACTGAGAGATCAAAGGGGATGGATATCAAGGGAAATGTAGAATAAATCAATGTTAGTTAGGGGAAGTTGACAACGAAGCATGCAAAGATAAAATTTAACCAGGAGGACAGTCAGACTGGTTGGAGAACTAGGATGGGAGAGGATTGGAGAGAGAGGGAAAGCAAGGGTTACTTGAAGTTAGAGATTTCAATATTTTAGTTGGGTTGTAAGCTGCCCAAGCAAAATATGCTGTTGCTCTAATTTGCGTTGGGCCTCATTCTGACAGTGAAGGAGGCCCAGGACAGAAAGGTCAGTATGGGAATGGTAAATGTTGGGCTGCATTGTGGGATTTGAATGCAAGAGCAAAGATACCAATTCTATACATCCTGGTGAGCCTGCACCTGGTATACAGTACCATGCACAGGTCTTACCTAAGGAAGAAATATACTTGCAAATGGACATGTACAGTTTGATTCCTAAATTTGTCATATGGAGAGAGATAAGCAGAATGTGTTTCGAAGAATGAGAGGTGATGTCAATGAAATGAACCAAAATTCTTACAGGGTATGACAGGATATTAACGGGGATGATTTTTCTCGTGACTTATACATTGGTCACGTACACTTTATAAAGGGTCTGTGGTACAGGTCAGAGATTAGGTTCTCTAACGTGAAGGTCTGTGGATGCTCAGTAACTGAGACTGAACAAGGGCCACCCGTTCCTTCTCTCCAGAGATGCTGCCTGTCCCGCTGAGTTACTCCAGAATTTTGTGTCTACCCTCAGTAACCGAGTGTTTTCAAGACAAAAATCAACGGAAGTTTGGATGTTAAATAAATCAAAGGATATGGAGCTAGAGCATGAAAACAGCACTGAGGTAAAAGATTAGCCATTATGTTATTGAATAGTCTAGTACACTTGTGTAGGAAGGAACTGCAGATGCTGGTTTAAACCAAACATCGACATGAAAAGCTGGAGTAACCCAGCGGGTCAGACATCTTCTCTGGAGAAAAGGGCTAGGTGCTGTCTGACCCGCTGGGTTACTCCAACTTTTGCAGTCTATCGTTTAGTACAATTTCAAGGTACTATCATAATGCTTAAGAGGCATTTTGACAGGTACATGGATAGGATAGGTTTAGAGTGCTAGGGGGCCAAGTGTGGGCAGGTGGGACTAGTGTGGATGGGGCATGTCGGACAGTGTGGGCAAGTTGGGATGAAGGGCCTGTTTCCAAACTGTATGACTCTAAGTAAACACCAAGGCTGAATGCCTTCTGAGTCATATACTCTTCAAGCCAACAAGATGTTGAATTTAAACAGAATATCTTGGTCCCATTCCTCTAATATTTGACCGAGACAATGGAATCTGACTAAATATTGAATTAAAATGATAATTTTTCCTTGAATAAGTCACAATGTACCATAATAAAGAAATTCATTCCTTGAACAAAAATTGTGTACGTATATTTTTAAAACCTGAAAAAAATCAAAATTGCAGGCTTATCTAGGATACAAGGACTCAAGTAACTAACAAAAGAATTCTTTGATCTCGCGTCTGACGAAGGGCAGTTGTTTGACGTGTTAGGTAGAATATCCAACGTCAACAGTTGTGTTTGTTGAATGGCAGTGTGGCGGGGACATTTTGACTGTTCCCTCTTCACAACCCTGGAACCTTGGTGTTAAAGGATTAACACGTGTTAAAACTCGCTGGTTGTTAATGTGGGAATTCTTCAGAGCTAAGATGTCATCACACCGGTTAGGCCTTTGTTTGGGAAGCAATTGTGCAAATGCAGCCTAGCATAAAATGCATGTATTTCAATGCGTACAGAAGCCAAATACTGCTCCACTGTTACGAGACAAGCTGTTTAATTCCCTCTGCAACTGCTTGAATAAGTGAAGGCCTTGGGTTAATGGTTTCCTTGAATTAATCATGAGTGTCCATATTGTCAAAGCGTGCAACACGAAGAGAAAACATGAGATAACAAGTGTGTAGAAAAATAATTGCAGATGCTGGTGCAAATCGAAGGTAGACACAAAATGCTGGAGTAACTCAGCGGGTCAGGCAGCATCTCAGGAGAGAAGGAATGGGTGACGTTTCAGGTCGAGATCCTTCCCCTCCCCCTTCCCCGTTCTCCCACTAGTCTTCCTGTCTCCCACTACATCCTTTCTTTGTCCCGTCCCCTCCCCTGACATCAGTCTGAAGAAGGGTCTCGACCCGAAACGTCACCCATTCCTTCTCTCCCGAGATGCTGCCTGACCTGCTGAGTTACTCCAGCATTTTGTGATACCTGAGATAACAAGTGTATCTTTTGACTGGAAGAAGCCCCACCTCCAGCCCCATGCCTCTGAACTTTGGAAAAAGGCACATTCTGATGACCCACTGATAATTTGGAACAAAGTTCGTTTCAACAGAAAATATATAATATATCTCCAATTAGATTTGTTCCCAAGTTTGGCAGGAATTGAATGCTTGGAAAAACATATCAACCTACAAAATGCTTAACAAGGATAATTTTTCTTCCCAAGCAGTTTTAAAATTATGATCCTGAGAGTCCCAAGAGCTATGCACTGTGGTTTGTAAATAAAGGAATTTAATATTTAGCAGCTTTTGATGGGCTATGAATGCATGCAATATAATCTAAGGTGTAAACAAGTAACTGATTCACAAAAAAGGGACCAAGTGCTGCAGTCAGGCAGCATCTTGGGCGACCATGGATGGGTGATGTTTCAGGTCGGTCAGGAAGGGTCCTCAATCAGCCAAAGTTTCCATGCTGTATCTATCTTTCAAATCTTGCAGAGAGTCACAAAAATAAAATATTTCATTTTACCCAAATGGAATATTAATTTATATTGTACCCTTCATGTCTTTCACAGGATGGCACATTGTACTTTGCAGTTAAATTAAGGATAAGTACTTTGAATTGTTCGAAACATAACAATCAAAATGGCCACCGCAAAATTCCACTATAAGCAAAGTGCTGATAACCAGATACTTTACCTCTTTAGTCACGGTGATTGAAGGATAAATATTAATCAGGGTGAGGTGAAAATGTTCCAGTTCTTTTTCAGAATAGTGCCAGGGGATTGTGTTTGTTCAGCTGAGAGAGGAGGTTTGACATTTCATTAAGACAGCACCTCCAACAGTAAAGCTGTGTGTGGGAGCATCGGCCGGGATCATTTTTCTTTCTTTTATGAAGTGGGACTTGAATCCACATTCTAACTGAAGAGGTGAAGGTGCTGCCACTGAGTTTAATTGTTAAAGGTACTGTTAAGACTGGGGTAAGTGCTTTTAATAATTGGTGACTCGTGAGCCACACCTGATCCCACAAGACATGAGACTGCACAACCAAGCTATCATCATCTACATCATCGTAATTTAACAATGGTTGCACAAGTAAGGAACTGAATGGCCAATTCTTCAATTTGCCAAGTAACAGAGAAGACGTTTCAGTAGTCTTGATTCATCTATCAGTAACCTTAAAAACTTACCTGTTCTGCATTGGAAGAACTGTATACATAACATTGTGTCGGCAGGAACTGCAGATACTGGTTTACACCGAAGATAGACACAAAATGCTGGAGTAACTCAGCGGGACAGGCAACATCTCTGGAGGGAAGGAATGGGTGACGTTTCCGGTTGAGACTCTTCTTCGGGCAAATACTGTAAAATTGTCAGCATTATATACAAATAAACTGACTCAAATAATTATTTTTGCATATAATTAACAATAAGACTGAGGGTACCTGGTCTTTTCAGATAAGACCATGCCCTTGTCATAACTCAGCAAACTTGTGAAGAATGAGGTGGAATTATGTTTCTTCAGCATTTAAGATACTCCAAGCTGACCATAACCTGGTAATAATCAGCGTTACTTTAACTGGTTGTGATATTTACTCTTCATTATCCATAGTTTAGTTTAGTTTAGTTTAGAGATGCAACGTAGAACCAGGCTCCTCGACCCACAGAGTCCACGCTGAGCATTAATCATCTGTCTACAGTGTACACTAGTTCTACGTATCCCATTGCAATTTACCAAAGTCAACCAACCAACAAACGTGCACATCTTTGTCATGTGGGAGGAGACTGGAGCTCCTGGACAAACATCACAGGGTGATGGGGAGACAGTACAAACTCTGTACAGACAGCACCCACAGTCAAGTCAAGTCAAGTTTATTTGTCACATACACATACACGATGTGCAGTGAAATGAAAGTGGCAATGCCTGCGGATTGTGCAAAAAAAGAATTACAGTTACAGCATATAAATAAAGTTAATACAGAGAAGACAAAATTTAGTCCCTGGAGTTATAACAGTCCTGATGGCCTGTGGGAAGAAACTCCGTCTCATCCTCTCCGTTTTCACAGCGTGACAGCGGAGGCGTTTGCCTGACTGTAGCATCTGGATCAGTCCGTTGCTGGGGTGGCAGGGGTCCCTCATAATCTTGCTTGCCCTCGATCTGCACCTCCTGATGTATAGGTCCTGCAGGGGGGGCGAGTGTAGTTCCCATGGTGCATCCTGTCCTGGGCAGTGCTGTTCCCAAACCAGACTGTAATGTTGCCGGACAGGATGCTCTCTACAGCCCCAGAGTAGAAGCAATGAAGGATCCTCAGAGACACTCTGAATTTCCTCAGCTGTCTAAGGTGGTAAAGGCGCTGCTTTGCCTTACCCACCAGTGCGGCAATGTGTGTTGTCCATGTCAGATCCTCTTTGATGTGGACTCCCAAGTATTTAAAACTGCTCACCCTAACCACAGTAGACCCATTTATCTCCAGTGGCGTGTACGTCCTTGGATGTTGAGCCCTTCTAAAGTCCACAATCAGCTCCTTAGTTTTTTTGACATTCAAGACACCAGAGTGCTAGATCAGCCTTCTCATCGTTGTCGGAGATCCGGCCCACTACCACAGTGTCGTCAGCAAACTTGATGAACCTGGGTCTCTGGCGCTGTAAGGCAGCGACTCTACTGCTGGACTACTGTGCCACCATAGCCACATAATGAGAGTATCAACTTAAAACAAAAATAATGTTTATGACAGATATGCTGAGGCAAATTTCTTAATACTAGATTTGGTTAGCAAACATAACATAGTCCATTTTCTTCCTGGTACCTCATGCTGGCTCATAGAGGTTATCCTCTACATGAGAGTAATACACTGTGTAGATCATGCAACAGGTTGGTCAAAATATTTTTCAGGCACAAGGTGAAAGAATGCTTAAAGATCTTTTGACTCTGGAGGGATTCCTATTATATCCTATTGAAGAAGAGAATTTCCAGTATGTAGAGATCTGTACAAAACCTGCTGCAGCATAGAGTTGATTTGTGTAACATAAATACTGCTGTAATGTAAATACAGCAATGTGATATAGAACGAACTGCAGATGATGGTTTAAACCGAAGACAGACACATAAAGCTGGAGTAACTCAGTGGGTCAGACAGCATCTCTGGAGCTAAGGAGGAGGTGACGTTTCGGGTCGAGACCCTTCTTCAGTAATGTAGCAGTAAAAAGACTCAGTTCAATTGCAGCAGTAAAAAAGCTCAGTGATTTTCACCATGAATTTGTTCCTGATTATCCTACGTTTTTATTAGCAATTATGCACAGAATAACTGACATTTGCTCACGTAAGTGCCAACATGTTCTGGATTCTCACATGCAACAATCCTAACATTACTGGACAATCTCTGCTGTCAATTGTGCAGTTACACTCAGCTGCTGAGCTCCATGTGATTAATATCCCCGAAGTTCCATCATGCTTCCCCCCCCCCCCTCATTTGGGGGTGTTGCTTTCTGCCTCAGTGTACTTCCACGGGGAGTGGAAACCTTTCATCTGAATACCTATTTTCAGATGTGAGTTTACATTATGGTCTTTAATTTCTTATTTGACTGAAGATAATTCTCAACCGAGCTTCTGTAGAAGATGCAAGCCATTAGGGAGAGAAGGAATGGGTGACGTTTCGGGTCGAGACCCTTCTTCAGACTGAAGAAGGGTTTCGGGTCGAGACCCTTCTTCAGACTGAAGAAGGGTCTCGGCCCGAAACATCATCCATTCCTTCTCTCCCGAGATGCTGCCTGACCCGCTGAGTTACTCCAGCATTTTGTGTCTACCTTCGATTTAAACGAGCATCTGCAGGTTTTTTTTCCTATGCTGGCCATTAAAATGTATTGGAGAGTGATTCAGAGTGGGAGTGGTAAGTGGTCTTTCCTGAGCCTAATAATCCTGAAGATAGACACGAAATGCCAGAGTAACTCAGCGGGAGTATCTCTGGATCGAAGGAATGGGTGATGTTTCGGGCCAAAACCCTTCTTCCGACTGAGAATCAGGGGAAAGGGACACAACCTGAAGATCCCGCAGTCTGAAGAAAGGTCTGGATCCAAAACGTCACCCATTCCTTCTATCCAGAGACGCTGCCTGTCCCGCTGAGTTACTTCAGCATTTTGTAGTCTATCTTTGGTGTAAACCAGCATCTGCAATTCCTTCCTACTAATAATCCTGAACATGACTATAATAGCCATTTTCTGAGATGTCAAAGATTAGTAAACTCAATGGAGGCTGTGACCTTTAGAGTCTGTTCCTGACACATTTCAGTTTACCTGTGGAACCATTTGCAAAATATACTCTCTATGTCACGATGAGATGACGGCAATGAAAATGAATGAATTTTGAAGGATGAGCCAATAATGCTGCACTTTGCTACTGAAACTATAATTAGTTACAATTCAGTTCAAATTGGGTGGCTCAAGATAAGCTTAATATCTATTTAACACCTTTTAGAAAGCTTTTCCACACAAAGTACCACATTCAATAATAATAATAAACATACGCCACTGCCACTACCCATCATCAATCTGGCTAAATAATAGGACTGCTGCACCCAAATCAAATCAGGTATGAAGCTCAATCATAAGTCTTCTTGCACTGAAATCCAGTTATCTTAATCCTTTTGTGCGGCAGACTATTAAACCCTACAACCTCCAAATAAGCTCTGAACTACATAGATTATTAACATTTTTATTGCACTATTATTGTTCATTTTTTATGTGTTCGCATGTGTGCATGTGTATTGTAACTAATTATTGTTTCAGTAGCAAAGTGCAGCATTATTGGCTTATCCTTCAAAATTCATTCATTTGAGGAAGGATATTCTTGCTATTAAGGCCGTGCAGCGTAGGTTTACTAGGTTAATTCCCGGAATGGCGGGACTGTCATATGTTGAAAGACTGGAGCAGCTAGGCTTGTAAACACTGGAATTTAGACGGGTGGGAGGGGATCTTATCGAAACATATAAGATTATTAAGGGGTTGGACACGTTAGAGGCAGGAAACATGTTCCCAGTGTTGGGGGAGTCCAGAACCAGGGGCCACATTTTAAGAATAAGGGGTAGGCCATTTTGAACGGAGATGAGGAAAACCTTCCTCAGTCAGAGAGTTGTAAATCTGTGGAATTCACAGCCTCAGAAGGTAGTGGAGGCCAATTCTCTGAATGCATTCAAGAGAGAGCTAGATAGAGCTCTTAGGGATAGCGGAGTCAGGGGGTATGGGGAGAAGGCAGGAACGGGGTACTGATCAGCCATGATCACATTGAATGGTGGTGCTGACTCGAAGGGCCAAATGTCCTACTCCTGCACCTATTGTCTATTGTCTTAAATGACCCTCCTCATTTGAGAAGGCCTGTTACCTGTAAGGCTTTTGTTCTGCCTCTCCTCCAGCTTTCTCCCCCCTCTCCTTCCTCCCCAATCAGTCTGAAGCAGGGTCCTGATCCGACACGTTAACTGTCAATGTTCTCCTGAGAACATGTTCTGTGTCCTCTTTTGGAAACCACCATCTGAAGTGCCTTGATTCTAATATTTTGGGCATATTTCGTTTTAAGAGCAAGGTGTAAATCTGGTCACATTTCTAACCGTATCTTTGCTCTAGATTAGGGGGTGGTGTGGCTGAGAATTCTTTACAGAGGAGGAGAAGATTTTTGAAAAATGACTAGTTGGATATTGTCAAATATTATTAACCTTATGATTGCGAAATCAGAGTGAAAGCTGCAGTATATTTATTTTGAAAATAAATTTGGAGTGTTAAAGCAACCTTTTCAATAGACAATAGACAATAGACAATAGACAATAGGTGCAGGAGGAGGCCATTCGGCCTTTCGAGCCAGCACCGCCATTCAATGTGATCATGGCTGATCATTTTCAATCAGTACCCCGTTCCTGCCTTCTCCCCATACCCCCTGACTCTGCTATCCTTAAGAGCTCTATCTAGCTCTCTCTTGAATGCATTCAGAGAATTGGCCTCCACTGCCCTCTGAGGCAGAGAATTCCACAAATTCACAACTCTGACTGAAAAAGTTTTTCCTCATCTCAGTTCTAAATGGCAAACCCCTTAATCTTAAACTGTGGCCCCTTGTTCTGGACTCCCCCAACATTGGGAACATGTTTCCTGCCTCTAACGTGTCCAACCCCTTAATAATCTTATACGTTTCGATAAGATCTCCTCTCATCCTTCTAAATTCCTTCATAAAACATGACAATAATTGATGTGCAGGAAGGAGCTGCAGATGCTGGTTTAAACCGAAGATAGACCCAAAAAACTGGAGTTACTCAGCGGGACAGGCAGCATCTCTGGAAAGAAGGAATGGGTGACGTTTCGGGTCGAGACCCTTCCTCAGACTGAGAATCAGGGGAGAGAGAAAGGAGAGAGTCTCATCTCATATAGACGGTGATGTGGAGAGATATGGAACAAATGATTGAAAGATATGCAAAAAAGTAACGTGGATAAAGGAGAAGCCATTGTTAGCTGTGGGCTAGGTGAAAACCAATGATATCAGATAATAATTCATATCTGCCATAACTTGAAATTGCATTGTCCCTTTGGATTACCTTGATTTTTAATTCCTGTAGTAACAATAATTGGAGTAATGTAAGAAAATAACTGCAGATGCTGGTGCAAATCAAAGGTATTTATTTCATAAAATGCTGGAGTAACTCAGCAGGTCAGGCAGCATCTCAGGAGAGAAGGAATGGGTGACGTTTCGGGTCGAGACCCTTCTTCTTCTAATGACTGGAGTAATGGTGGGCGGTGGACTGGAGAGCGGCACGGTGGCGCAGTGATAGAGCTACTGCCTTGCAGCGCCGGAGACCCGGGTTCGATCCTGACTACGGGTACTGTCTGTACGGAGTTTGTACGTTCTCCCCGTGACCTGCGTGGGTTTTCTCCAAGATCTTCGATTTCCTTCCACACTCCAAAGACGTGCAGGTTTGTAGGTTAATTGGCTCGGTATAAATATGAAAGTGCCCCCAGTGTGTGTAGGATAGTGTTAATGTGTGGGGATTGCTGGTTGGTGTGGACCCGATGTGGTGAAGGGCCTGTTTCCGCACTGTATTTCTAAACTAAACTAAAACAAAAGCTTGATATTGCATTGTCCCTTTGAATCACCTTGATTTTTTAAGTCCTGGAGTAATAATGACCGGAGTAACGCCAGGTAACAGGTTATGAATGGGTGGGGCAGAGGGGGATGTTTTAGCAGAGCTTGGCTGTGTGGCAAAATGCCAATGACCAGATGTGAACTCCTGCCAAGTTCCAATGCAGCATGCATTCTGACAGAGAGCAATCATCTGTAATTAGGGCCTTGCATACCAACTGCTGATTTATGGTTGTATGATGCTTTCAGTCTTACACATGGAGAGGAATTTATTTTCTATTATTCCAGCGCTTCGGGAGATTGAATTACTTTTCCCCCATGCTACTTACTCCTGCAGCCATACACTGTGATTTTAAAGCTCTAGCCTAAGAATGAGATCGATTAGCGTAAGTTTTAACGCACAAATGGCACAGAAATAAACGCAGAATAGATTGTACACATTAGAAAATTGGACAATGCATTTCTGTGTGCCATTCATGTTAGCACATGTTATATATTTATCAGAAGATGGACACAAAATGCTGGAGTAACTCAACGGATCAGGCAGCATCTCTGGAGAAAGGGAATAGGTGACCTCTGGAGAACTCAACGGATCAGGCAGCATCTCTGGAGAAAGGGAATAGGTGACCTTTCGGGCCGTCTTCTTCCGTGTCCATCATCCATGTTTCAAATGTCACATCACTGTCATCGTCCGTCCTGAAGAGGGCGCAAGCTTCCGGCGACAATCAGTGGGAGCCATCACTTGTACAGTAGGTGATGGTGGTAGCAGAATTAGTGCAGGACACTTCCAGTTTCCAGCCCCGCGACGTGGATGCTACTGCTATGGGGCATCTTTCAGGTTGGAACCCTTCTTCAGACTGAAAGATTGAGGTGGGGCGGGGGAGGGGGAGGGGGGGGGGGGGGGGGGGGGGAGGGAGAAGAGGGGAGAATGACTGGAGGAGAGAAAAAGCCAGAACTTGTTTCTTCTGCTGGCAATAGATGAGCTCAGGAAGGGTGAAATCCACAATGGCCCATAGTTGGATAGATGTGCTAACGAGAGGGAAACAATGATGGGAACAGTGGAATGTGAGCGGGATGACGAGGGTGAGGGAGGGGGGAGAGAGAGAGTGAAAGATGGGAACAGTGGAATGTGAGAGGGATGACGAGGGTGAGGGAGGGGGGAGAGAGAGAGTGAAAGAAATGCAGCAGTTCATTGAAATTAGAGAAATCAATGTTCATACCGCTGGGTTGTCAGCTGTCCAAGCCAAATATGAAGTGCTGTTCCTCCAATTTGTGTCTGGCCTCACTCTGATAGTGGAGGAGACCCAGGACAGAAAGGTGATTGTGGGAATGGGAAGGGGAGTTAAAATGTTGGGTGACCGGGAGATCGTGTAGGCCAAGGTGGACTGAGCGTAGATATTCCACACAATGATTCCAAGTGCACGCTTGGTCTTGCCAATATATAAGAGCCCACACCTGGAGCATCGGACACAGCAGATGAGGTTGGAGGAGGTACAAGTGAACCACTGCCTCACCTGAAAGCACTGTCGGGGTCCCTGGATGGAGTCGAGGGAGGAGGTATTGGGACAGGTGTTGCATCTTCTGCGGTTGCAGGGGAAAGTACCTGGGGAGGGGGTGGTTTGGGGGGGGAAGGGATGAGTGAACCGGTGAGTTGCGGAGGGAGCGGTCTCTGCGGAAAGGGGTGGAGATGGGAAGATGTGGCTAGTGATGGGATCCTGTTGGAGGTGGCAAAAATGTCAGAGGATCATGTGCTGTATGTGATGGCTGATGGGGTGAAAGGTGTGGACTAGGGGGACTGTCCCTGTTGAGACTAGGGGGAGGGGGAGCAAGAGCGGAACTACGGGATACAGAGGAGACATGTGAGGGCTTCATCTATGACGGGAGAGGGGAACCCCCGTTCCCTAAAGAATAAGGACAACTCTGATGTCCTAGTATAGAACTCCTCACCATGAATGAAGATGCATTGTAGACGGAGGAATTGGGAGTAGGGGATAGAGTCTTTGCATGAGGCAGAGTGGGAATAAGTGTAGTATAGATAACTATGGGAGTCAGTAGGTTTGTAATAGATCTCAGCCAATAGTCTGTCTCCTGTGATGGAGACGGTGATCAGGAAAGGGGAGGGAGGTGTCTTAGTCCAGGTGAATTTGAGGGCAGGATGGAAGTCAGTGGTGATGTTAATAAAGTCCATGAGTGGGGGAAAGTTGGCAGAGAAGTTAATAAAGTTTGTGAATGGAGTGGTGAAGATTCTCTGGTGATGACGCAATGATATCACTATACCTGCCGTGTTCGCTTCTTGCATTCGGGCCCTCAAATGGAGCTGGTAGGTGCAACCTATGACAACCACAGTGTAGTCTCAGAACTACCAGAGGCACAAAGCACCATATAGTTATTCACCCTAACTAAAGAGATGCCCTGCTGGTGTTAACATATCTGACCAGGCAGCTTCGCAAATCACTGCAAACTGTGTCACAAAATGCTGGAGTAACTCAGCAGGTCAGGCTGCATCTCGGGAGAGAAGGAATGGGTGACATTTCGGGTCGAGACCCTTCTTCAGACTGAAGAAGGGTCTCGACCCAAAACGTCACCCATTCCTTCTCTCCTGAGATGCTGCCTGACCTGCTGAGTTACTCCAGCATTTTATGAATAAATACCTTTGATTTGTACCAGCATCTACAGTTATTTTCTTAGACTACCTGTATAAATGTAAACATCTATTCATATCGATTGCTTTATTGCATGCAACAGACATTCTTCTTGTGAGTTTGATTTATTGGCTCTTTTGTAAAGGCAGTTCTGTTGAAATTCTGTGTACCAGGGATAGACAAGAGGCAGAAGAACATGATTCCCCAGGAGGTATCTGCAAAAAAACATCTCAAAGAGTCGTAGAGACATACAGCAGAGAACCATGCCCTTCGGCCCACCTTGCCCAAGATGCCCCAGAGACATGATATTGCCAGCATAATTGATCATTACCGTTGCACACTAACCATTGCTTACGATTGTACTTATAACATCAGAGTACAATATGTTGTTGTTGTTATTGTTCGTCCTTCGGGTTCGAAGATGACCATGACTTCACTTTCAGTTGGAGGATTGGTGACTGTGGGTCCGGAAGTGGCTGGTGAGGCCAATCCACACAAGGACACAAGTGGATGGCTGCTGCAGTGGAAGTGGAGGTAGCCCGGGCCTTGCGCGCGGTGCGTTTCCTCTGGGCCTCTGCAGTGCTTCTGTTCTCTGATGCACGGGCTAGAGTACAATATACATTTGAGATAAATGTAGTGTATAATCTTTCATGAACTCCTAACAAGATACAAGATATACTGCAAGCTGTGTCACAATTCTCAACGTCAACAAATTGTGCTAAAATTGATAGGTTATGCTTTCTCTAATGCTTAGCTACTGACACACACATTCCATGGGTACATGAGTGGTGACCCTCATCTCTCTGTGCGATCAGTGCCAGCAGCCACCTCACCTGGTGGTATCGCACACCTGTGCACAATGAAGCATCATGAGAAGCATCCTATCTCCTATCTACAGAAGTTCTCTGACGACTCTGCCATCGTCGGCCTCATCACGGGCGACGAGGGCAGGGCGTACAGAGAACTGATCAAGGAGTTAGTGGACTGGTGGCAGCGGAACCGCCTCCGGATCAACGCGGGGAAAACCAGGGGGATGGTGGTAGATTTCCGCAGGCGCAGCCAGGTCCCCCCGACATCGGTGAACATCCAGGGAATGGACATCGAGAGGGTGGACTCTTATAAGTACCTGGGTGTCCACCTCAACAATAAACTGGACTGGACTGAAAACACCGATGCGCTATACAGAAAGGGCCAGAGCAGAATTTATCTGCTGAGGAGACTCAGGTCCTTTGGAGGGCAGGGGGCACTCCTAAGGACCTTCTACAACACGAAGGTTGCATCGGCCATTTTCTATGGAGTGGTCTGCTGGAGCAGCAGCATCTCAGCGGCGGAAGGGAAGAGACTCGACAAGCTGGTCAGGAAGGCCAGCTCTGTCCTGGGTTGCCCCCTCGACTCAGTGCAGGTGGTGGGAGAGAGGAGGATGATGGCAAAGCTAACATCGCTGCTGGACAACGACTCCCACCCCATGCAGGACACTGTCACTGCACTGAGTAGCTCCTTCAGTGACAGACTCCTTCGCCCCAAGTGCGTGAAGGAGAGATATAGGAGGTCCTTCCTTCCCGCTGCTGTGAGACTGCACAACCAGCACTGCTCCCAGCAGACGAGTCAACAGTAACAACTAAGAATACACAGTAAACTGATGACAATTTATGTATCTTTTATTTATAATGAATGATCTCTTGATCTCTTGCTATCCACTTTGCTGCTGTAACACTGTAAATTTCCCCAGTGTGGGACGAATAAAGGAATATATTATTATTATTAATATTATTATTATTATCCCTGTGTCCAATAGTGCTCTGCTCGTGAGCGGCAAACCACTGCTAAATGAGGACACAAAAATACTCGCTGGTTATCGTTCACTGCTCCTTCCCAGCTCCAAGCACTGTTGTCGGGCAGAAACCAGCTGGATTAAAGGTAAACACAAAATGCTGGAGTAACTCAGCGGGGCAGGCAGCATCTCTTAGTACAAGGAATGGGTGACGTTTCGGGTCTAGACCCTTCTTCAGACTTAAGGTCAGACTGCATTGCCATTTTGCACCACATTGCCTTTGAAAGCTGCCACCAGATCCTGAAGGTGCCTTATGACTGGATTGTTGCTGCTGCCCAATAATGCATTGCAAACAACATCCAGAGTAATGGCCCTTCACTCAGTCTGAAGAAACGTCACCCATTCCTTCTCTCCAGAGATGCTGCCTGTCCCACTGAGTCACTCTGGCATTTTGCGTCTATCTTCACTCCCTTCCTCCTCATGGTGCCCATCATCCCTCCCTGAACTGTTTCTAATTATCACCTTCCTTACTTGTCAGACCTCAGCATCTGCAGCCTCTTATGTTTCCACTTATCACCTTGCGCCCTCTGAGAGTATGCATGCAAGGGTGGAGGGGGTGTAACGATTTGTACGATTAATAATGTGTCTGCATGGGCGTTGGCATGAAGAGCGGTGTTTGTTTGGTCTAGAACTCACCCTGAGCTAATTCGTATCACCCTGATCGCTTCTCGAGCATCAGTCTCTACTTCTGGAATTCTCGCTGCTGACTAATTGTACCCCGGCCACCTTCCGCCAGACTCTGCTCTCCGCATTCCCGGGAGACCACTTGTCTACAGGTTCCAGCGCCCACCTCCATCTTACCACCCCCCGCTTTCCCTCCACACACCCAGGCTGATCAGCGATAATCGGCTTAGCTCTGTGTGTGGTAAGTCATGCCTCACAGATTTGATTGGGGGTTTTTTAAAGAGTTTTTTGGAGGAACAACACCTCATATTTCGCTTGGGCAGCTTGGAGCCCAGTGGTATGAACATCGACTTCTCCAACTTTAGATAGTTCCTCTGTCCCTCTCTTCCCCTCCCCCTTCCCAGATCTCCCTCTATCTTCCTGTCTCCACCTATATCCTTCCTTTGTCCTGCCCCCCTGACATCAGTCTGAAGAAGGGTCTCGACCCGAAACGTCGCCCATTCCTTCTCTCCTGAGATGCTGCCTGACCTGCTGAGTTACTCCAGCATTTTGTGAATAAATACCTGAGGTTTTTAAAGAGGTGACCAAGAGATTGGTGAGAGCAGTGTGGCGGACATTGCCTGTGTGGACTTCAGCCAACCCATTGACAAAGTTCGGAACGGTAAGCTGGGCCGGATGGTTGGGCCACACGGGATCCAAGGCAAGCTTGCTATTGAGGGCGTGCAGCGTAGGTTTACTAGGTTAATTCCCGGAATGGCGGGACTGTCATATGTTGAAAGACTGGAGCGACTAGGCTTGTATACACTGGAATTTAGAAGGATGAGAGGAGATCTTATCGAAACGTATAAGATTATTAAGGGGTTGGACATGTTAGAGGCAGGAAACATGTTCCCAATGTTGGGGGAGTCCAGAACAAGGGGCCACAGTTTAAGAATAAGGGGTAGGCCATTTAGAACTGAGATGAGGAAAAACCTTTTTCAGTCAGAGAGTTGTGAATCTGTGGAATTCTCTGCCTCAGAAGGTAGTGGAGGCCAATTCTCTGAATGCATTCAAGAGAGAGCTAGATAGAGCTCTTAAGGATAGCGGAGTCAGGGGGTATGGGGAGAAGGCAGGAACGGGGTACTGATTGAGAATGATCAGCCATGATCACATTGAATGGCGGTGCTGGCTCGAAGGGCCGAGTGGCCTACTCCTGCACCTATTGTCTATTGTCTATTGTCTATAAGCTGGTCAATTGTATACAAGATTGGCTTGTAGGCAGGAGGCAGAGGGTGTTGCTCGATGGTTGTTTTTCAGACTGGAGACCTGAATAAAAGTGCCACAGGACTTACACAGTAAACGGTAGGGACATGGGGAGTGTTGTAGGACAGAGCAACATGGAGATGCAAATATATAGTTCACGAAAGTGCTGACAAAAGTAGACAAGAGTGGTGAAGAAGGTGTTTGGCTCACTTACCGTTATTTGCCAGGATAGATTTTGCTTGAGCAACTTGCAATCCAGCGTTATGAATCTTGATTTCTCTAACTTCATGTAATCCTTGCATCCCCCCCCCCCCTCTCTCCGTTCCTCCCCCACCCTGGTCAATGTACTAGTTTCACTGTCGTCTTGGAGAGTCTCGTTGTCTTTGACTCAATATCACCTAGCCCACAGCCAACAATGGGCCGTTTCCTTGACCATCGTTACTTATTTGGATATCTTTTATTCATTTGTTCCATATCACCATCTATATCTCTCATTTCCCTTTCCCCTGACTCTCAGTCTGAAGAAGGGTCTCGACCCGAAAACGTCGCCTATTCCTTCTCTCCAGAGATGCTGCCTGACCCGCTGAGTTACTCCAGCATTTTGTGTCTATCTTCTCTTGAGCACACGAGTTGGGACCTCATGTAACAGCAGGACAAAATGTTGATAAGGCCACATTTGGAGTACACTGTACACTTTGGATTACCCCACTAAAGAAATAGACAATAGACAATAGGTGCAGGAGGAGGCCATTCGGCCCTTCGAGCCAGCACCGCCATTCAATGTGATCATGGCTGATCATTCTCAATCAGTACCCCATTCCTGCCTTCTCCCCATACCCCCTTGACTCTGCTATCCTTAAGAGCTCTATCTAGCTCTCTCTTGAATGCATTCAGAGAATTGGCCTCCACTGCCTTCTGAGGCAGAGAATTCCACAGATTCACAACTCTTTGACTGAAAAAGATTTTCCTCATCTCAGTTCTAAATGGCCCACCCCTTATTCTTAAACTGTGGCCCCTGGTTCTGGAAAGGATGTAATTAAACTGGAAAGAATGGGAAAAAAAAGGTCTATGAGAATGTTACTGGGGTTGGAGGTTTTGAGTTGTAAGGCGAGACTGCATGGACCCTTCCCCCCCCCCGGAGCTTAGGAGTCTGAGAGGTGACCTTCTCGAGGTTTATAAAACCATGAGATAACCATAGATAAGATAAATAGCCATAGTCTTTTTCCCAGGGTATGGTAGTCTAAAATTAGAGAGCACAGATATAAGGTGAGAGGGGGAAGATTTAAAGGAGACATAATGGGCAACTATTCACACTGAGGTTGGTGCGTGGGTGGAACCAGCTGCCAGATAATGTTGTATACCACTCCAACGTTTAAAGGACACTTGGTTAGGTACCTGGATAAGAAAGGTCAGGAGGGATATGGGCCATGCACTGGCAGATGGGACCGGCTCAATTAGGCAACTTGGCTGGTATGGATGTGTTGGGCCGAAGGGCCTGCTCCCGTGTTGTCTATGACTCTTGCCACGAGAGATCATAGCCTCCATCTTCTGAAGTAGCACTAAAATCATATAGCGTGAAGCTAGGACCTCTCTCCCTCTTGCCAGCAATCCCTCTCTCACTCCTTGTGGGCAGAGGGTGTGGGGGTTGTTGATGTCTGGCTGCACCCATTCCTTCTCCCCAGGGATGCTGACCGACCCGCTGAGTTACTCCAGCTCTTTGTGTCTTATCTCCGGTTTAAACCAGCCTCTGCACTTCCTCCCCACACGTGCAGTGGGAATGTGTTGTTCGGTCGTCATTCTGTGGATGTGCAGCAAGTCCTGGTCCTATTGGGAATTGTGCACACTCTGCCCTGGCGGTCACGGTGGCGCAGCGGTAGAGTTACTGCCTTACAGCGAATGCAGCTCCGGAGACCCGGGTTCCATCCCGACCACGGGCGCCGTCTGTACGGAGTTTGTATGTTCTCCCCGTGACCTGCGTGGGTTTTCTCCGAGATCTTCGGTTTCCTCCCACACTCCAAAGACAGTTTGTAGGTTAATTGGCTGGGTAAATGTAAAAATTGTCCCTAGTGGGTGTAGGATAGCGTTGATGTGTGCGGGGATCGCTGGTCGGCGCGGACCTGGTGGGCCGAAAGGGGCCGTTTCCATGCTGTATCTCTAAACTAAACTAAACTAAACTTCTTCCTGGGTACAAACAACGCTAACACTCATTTTTTAATTAGCGGTTTAATTACCGCAGGAGAAGACGGCAGGGGAAGAGAAAATACATTGTGGCCTTCCATCACAGTGAGGAGGGGACTGGAGGAGACTCACTGTGATGGATGTTTCTTTTATTTGTTTGGTGTTGGTTTGTGATTGTGTGTGTTATTGCTTGTTTTTATTGCTCTTATTGTTGGACTGTGGGTAATGGAATCTCGTCGAAAAAACTTGTTTTTTTGGATGACAATAAAGGCTATTCTGATTCTGATTCTGATTCTAAATACCCATTTTGGATAATTGTTCCTTTTTTTGTGAGGTGGTCCTTTGTCTGCCTTAGCACACATTGCAGCATAGAGTCAGAGTGTGATACAGTGTGGAAACAGGCCCTTCGGCCCAACTTGCCCGCACCGGCCGACATGTCCCAGCTACGCTAGTCCCACCTGCCCGCGTTTGGTCCTTATCCCTCCAAACCTGTCCTGTCCATGTGCCTGTCTAACTGTTTCTTAAATGTCAGACAGGTACATGGATGTTGTACAGCAATGGTTAAATACTGCACCAAAAGGTGAGGTTCAATTTCTCCGCTACTGTGCCCACTCAAATCCTTCTCGCGGTGTCAGTGCGCCAGCCATGTCAGTCGCCGTGACATTCAGATCACCTTCCTGGGTCTCTATCACACACAGAACAATGAGACCAAGCCCCCCCCTCCCCCCCCCCCCCCCCCCCTCCTCTTTGTCCCTGCAGGGCTTCATGCCAGGAAATAATTATTTCTGTCTGTTATATAAAATAGTTGGTGACCTTCCTTTGAAGTAGCTTTCTGAGAATTATTAAACCCTCGTGCCTTGGGCCTAAGCAACAGTTTGTAGAAAACAGTGATAATAACTATAATTTGTTGGCTTCAAATCCATTTTGTTTTCACCTATCCTTTAATAAGTGTCTACAACACCCGTGTCATTCAATTGCCCTTGAACATGTGTTAATAGTTGAAAAGCAGTCTTAATAATCTTATACCTGCTAAGGAATCCTTGCACCTGTTTGGCCCTTGGCAGTGGGAAAATGAGTAATAAAAACATGTTGGAATTGATACATGCATTAGGTTCAATTGTTCTCCCCCGGGGCAGTGTTTCAAATCCACGAGCCGTGCCTTCCTCTTTGTGTTCAGCTTCGCCATGAATGTAACAGTGGAGAGAGTGGCAAAGGGAGCCATTCTTGCAAATCTTGTTCTTCCTATGATGTCAAAATGTAGTTACAAAATTTGAGGAAGGGTTTTCTGAATCATTTACCCAAGAAAAGATTGTTAAGGGCCAGACATGAGCAACCATTGCAGAACTAAATGGATGGCGGAGTGTGAGAGAGACGTGTGGGAGGGGGAGGGGGAGACAGAGAGGGAGAGAGAGGGTGAGAGAGGGGGAGGGGGAGAGAGGGAAAGAGAGGAGAGAGGGGGAGAGAGAGGGGGGAGAGAGAGGGGGGGAGAGAGAGGGGGAGGGAGGGGGAGAGAGGGAGGGGGAGGGAGGGAGAGAGAGAGAGAGGGGAGATAGAGAGGGGAGAGAGGGGGAGAGCGAGGGGGAGAGAGAGAGGGGAAGAGAGGGGAGGGAGAGAGGGGGGAGGGAGGGAGAGAGGGGGAGAGAGGGGGGGAGAGAGAAGGGGAGAGAGAGGGAGAGAGGGGTGGGAGGGGGAGAGGGAGGGAGAGAGAGAGAGGGGGAGGGGGAGAAAGAGGGGGAAAGAGAGGGGGAGACGGGGGAGACAGGGGAGATAGGGTGTGGAAGAAAAAAAGAGAGAGATATCACAATGAACATAGAACACAGAAAGGTGCAGCTCAGGATCAGGCCCTTCAGCCCACAATGTCTATGCCAAACATGATGCCAGGCAAACTAATCTCACCTGCCTGCACATTTTGCACATCCCTCCATTCCTCGCACATCCATGTGGCAATCAAAAAGCCTGTTAAACACCACTGTCACATCTGCCTCCCCCACTGGCACAACACACCTCCTTTAAAGTTTGCTTCTTTTACCGTAAAACGATTCCCTCTGGTCTTTAACGTTTCCACCCTGGGGATAAAGGTTCTGACTGTCTACCCTATCTATGCCTCTCATTATTTTACACACTTCCATCGCATCTCTCCCTCAACCTCCAACGCTCCCCGATAAAGCAATCCAAGTTTGTCCAACCTCCCCTTCTACGTAATACCCTGTAATCCAGTCAGCATTCTGGTCACCCTCTTCTGCACCCTCTCCAAAGCCTCCACATCCTGCCTGGTTTGGGACAACCAGAACTACTCACACTGCTCCAAATGTGACCGAACCAAAGTCCTATAAAGCAGCAGCATGGCCTCCTGACTCTTGCACTCAATACTCAATACACTCTGAAGAAGGGTCTCGACCCGTAACGTCAACCATTCCTTCCCTCCCGAGATGCTGCCTGGCCCGCTGAGTTAATGAATGAATTGTTTTTTAAAAATAAAAATCATTGAAAACATTAGCGACGGGCACGGTGACGGATGCCCCACACATCTCTGTCCTCCACACAGTTGGCAGGCCCCTCTGTTGTCTCTGCATGTGCGTCTTCCATCAACGTCTTCAGCATGGCCTTGTTTGGTCGTCCCGGTTCGGTCTTCCATGGGGGGGTTCCCACAGCACAGCCTTGCTTGCTGGTGTTTCTGGATGGCGGTGCCAATGACCAGCGAGCCTCATCCTTCTCCACCTGATCTTCTCGGTCAGAGGTGGGATCTCCCCGTAGAGCTGGGCCTTGGTGGTGTGGTCCGTCCAGCTGACATTTTGAACTTTTCTGAGCATTTGGGTGTAGATACCATCGAGAGACTTGGACAGCGCTCGAGTGAGAGTCGAACCATTTACAGCGTATAGATACTTGATAAGGGAATAACGTTTAGTGCAAGGTAAAGCCAGCAGAGTCCGATCAAGGGTAGTCCGAGGGTCACCAAAGAGGTAGATAGTAGTTCAGCGCTGCTCGCTGGCTGTGGTCGGATGATTTAGTTGCCTCTGCGACTCTATGACTCACAATTGCTCCTCCCAAACATCAACCTTGTGAGCTGCACTGCACGTCTCTGGGGCAAGAATAGCCTTCCTTGTGTAAGAAGAGCAAAAGTGTTTATTGTACTCAAGGAGAAAGCTTGCCTAAGCCCTAAGTGTAGCCCATTTACACTTGCAAAAACACCTCCCATAGCCAGGTCTTGTGCAGTAATCTTTTATGTGGCACCTTACTGAATAGGTTTTGAAAATTCTAATACATCCTCTGGCTACCCTTTTATCTCACTATGTAAGAAAATAACTGCAGATGCTGGTACAAATGGAAGGTATTTATTTCACAAGATGCTGGAGTAACTCAGCAGGTCAGGCAGCATCTCAGGAGAGAAGGAATGGGTGACGTTTTGGGTCGAGACCCTTCTTCAGACCCTTCTTCAGTGCTCCTGAGATGCTGCCTGACCTGCTGAGTTACTCCAACATTTTGTGAAATAAATACCTTTTATCTCGCTGGCTCGTTACATCCGCAAAGAACTCTAATGAATGTGATAAGCTCAATTTCCCTTTCATCAAACTGTGTTATTCTTTCCAATGCATGAAGCATTTTCAAGTGCTCTGTTCATATTTCCAGAAAGTAAATATCATCAGTTTCCTGACAACTGATATAACGCTATCCGGCCTGTTGTTTGCTGTTTTCTCTATCACTCCTTTCTTGGAGAGCTGTCCTGTTTTCCATTCACAAAATGTGTCACAGAAAGTGTGTCACAGAAACCATCTCTGAAGCAACCACTATTACAATCGTTGGATTCTCGTCATTAGAAACAAGGAACTGCAGATGCTTGTTTACAAAAAAAAGATGCAAAGTGCTGGAGTAACTCCGGAGAACATAGACAGATGATATTTCGGGTCGGGGTCTAGAGGCCTATCAGTTCTTGTTTCCAATAGTTTGCCAACAACTTTTTTCGCTAATAATATTAATCAGTTTAAGTTCTGCACTTCCTTTTACTCCTTGGTTACTTACTCTTTATGGTTTGATTTTAGTTTAGTTTAGAGATAGACAATAGACAACAGACAATAGGTGCAGGAGTAGGCCATTCAGCCCTTCGAGTCAGCACCGCCTTTCGATGTGATCATGGCTGATCATCCACAATCAGTACCCCGTTCTTGCCTTCTCCCCATACCCCCCTGACTCCGCTATCATTAAGAGCTCTATCTAACTCATACAGCATGGAAACAGGCCTTTCTGCCCACCGAGTCTACACCGACCAGCGATCCCTGCATACTAACACTACCCTACACACTAAGGACAATTTACATTTTTGGTACCAAGCCAACTAACCTACAAACCTGTCGGTCTTTGGAGTGTGGGAAGGTCTCGGAGAAAACCCACGCAGTCACGGGGAGAACGTGCAAACTCCGTACAGGCAGCACCCGTAGTCGGGATGGAACCCGGGTCCCTGGCGCTGTAAGGCAGTGGCTCTACTGCTACGCCCTGTTAGGATTTTGAAGTCCTCTGTTCTACGGTCAAATATAACTTTTTTTTTAAATGTCTCTGCTATTTCCTTCATTGCCACTATTAATTCCTCAGATCAATCTTCCAGGGGACTGATGTTTATTTTCTTTCATCTTGTCCTCTTTGCATATTTGTAGAAGTTGTCGCAATCTGTTTTTTATATTTCTTGCCGGTCTATTCTTTTCTTACGATGTGTGCCTCTTTTATGAGGGTTTCACCTCTCTTCTTGCTGCAAGACCCTCTAACAATGCATCTCCTTCAGTCGCTGTGAGTGCCTCCAGCTCACACTTCAGTTATGAGTTATTGTTTTTTTACTGGCTTCTAAAATTCTCAGGCCCGTTACCTTCCCTTGCAACTTAATAAGCTTCACGTTAATTAGCTATGCATTGATCATTTTTTCCCCAAGGAGCTTTTATTAATTACGTCGTACAGTAGAGAAGCAGGCCCTTCAGCCCACCATCAAATACCCTCCTGTATCAATGCCATTTACCAGCGCTCGGTCTGCAGTCTCGGTCTGCAGTCTCGGTCTGCAGTCTCGGTCTGCAGTCTCGGTCTGCAGTCTCGGTCTGCAGTCTCGGTCTGCAGTCTCGGTCTGCAGTCTCGGTCTGCAGTCTCGGTCTGCAGTCTCGGTCTGCAGTCTAGGTCTGCAGTCTCGGCCTTAGTAATTCATGTACATTTGTTAAATATCTGCTGATTTGATTTGCCCAGCCTATACAAAGAAGAAAAGTCCCTATAATTACACCATTACCTTTGTTAGAGTGCCCCATCGTTACTCGATTGATAACCTGTCTAATTATATAGCTATACTCTAAGCTACTCATAGCAGTGTTTTTCCATCCCATGTTATTCCTTATTACCAATCAACTTGACTCTATCTCCTAATCTTCTGAACAAAGGTGTTTTATGACTACCCTATTGTCATTTATTATTAGAGCTACTCCAACACCAACATTCTTCAATTCGGGTTAACTCATTCAAACATCGAGCAGCCTGAACATATCATATCATATCATATATATACAGCCGGAAACAGGCCTTTTCGGCCCCCCAAGTCCGTGCCGCCCAGCGATCCCCGTACATTAACACTATCCTACACCCACTAGGGACAATTTATTACATTTACCCAGCCAATTAACCTACATACCTGTACGTCTTTGGAGTGTGGATTAGGAACAGGTTCTGGTCACTTGGCTGCTCAGGGTTGCTGAACCACACAATATGATCATAGCTGAAGAAGGTCTAAAGAAGGGTCTCGACCCAAAACGTCACCCATTCCTTCTCTCCAGAGACGCTGCCTGTCCTGCTGAGTTACTCCAGCATTTTGTGTCTATCTTCGATGATCATACCTGATCTGGCTGCAGCCATATTTCAATCTACCATAGTTTAATCTACCAACAGCAACCTTTCAACCCTTGTTTATCAACATCTATCAGAATATTTAACGTCTAGGTTTGATCTTCTTGCAGTGATATTATTTAATGGCTAATGGATCAAGCCCATTTATCTCTATTAGTGCGACGAGATCAGCTATCTTATTGTGAAAGCTTAGAGTCTTCAGCTGCAGATCTTTTAGATTTGACATATTGACATTCTTCCTTTACTTTCACTCCATTTCCTGCTGAGGTGTTACTATTATTCGATCACAATTAATGACCCATTTTGCTACTATGCATTACCTCAGGGTGACTTGGACAGGTTGTGTGAGTGGGCGGATGCATGGCAGATGCAGTTTAATGTGGATAAGTGTGAGGTTATCCACTTTGGTGGTAAGAATAGGAAGGCAGATTATTATCTGAATGGTGTCAAGTTAGGAAAAGGGGACGTACAACGAGATCTGGGTGTCCTAGTGCATCAGTCACTGAAAGGAAGCATGCAGGTACAGCAGGCAGTGAAGAAAGCCAATGGAATGTTGGCCTTCATAACAAGAGTATAGGAGCAAAGAGGTCCTTCTGCAGTTGTACAGGGCCCTAGTGAGACCGCACCTGGAGTACTGTGTGCAGTTTTGGTCTCCAAATTTGAGGAAGGATATTCTTGCTATTGAGGGCGTGCAACGTAGGTTTACCAGGTTAATTCCCGGAATGGCCGGACTGTCGTATGTTGAAAGACATGAGTGACTAGGCTTGTATACACTGGAATTTAGAAGGATGAGAGGGGATCTTATCGAAACGTATAAGGTTATTAAGGGGTTGGACACGTTAGAAGCAGGAAACATGTTCCCAATGTTGGGGGAGTCCAGAACCAGGGGCCACAGTTTAAGAATAAGGAGTAGGCCATTTAGAATGGAGATGAGGAAAAACGTTTTCAGTCAGAGAGTTGTAAATCTGTGGAATTCACTGCCGCAGAAGGTAGTGGAGGCCAATTCTCTGAATGCATTCAAGAGAGAGCTAGATAGAGCTCTTAAGGATAGCGGAGTCAGGGGGTATGGGGAGAAGGCAGGAATGGTGTACTGATTGAGAATGATCAGCCATGATCACATTGAATGGTGGTGCTGGCTTGAAGGGCTGAATGGCCTACTCCTGCACCTATTGTCTATTGTCTATTGTCTATTCCTCTTATAGTCATTCAGCACAGATCAGCTATCAGCCTCTTGGCCCAACTTGCCCATGCCGACCACGATGCCCCATCTACACCAGTCCCACCCGCACACGTTTGGCCCATATCCCTCCGAAACCTTTCCTATCCATGAACCTGTCCAAATTTCTTTTAAATATTGTTACATCACCTGCCTCACCTACCTCCTCTGACAGCTAGTTCCATAAACCCATTGCACTCTGTGGGGCAAAAAGTTGCCCCTCGGGTTCCTACTAAATATTTCCACTCTCACCATAAACATAGTTCTTGATTCCCCTACTCTGGGTAAAATACTCTGTGCATTCACCCTCTAACTCCCCACAAGATTGTATACACCTGTATAAGATCACCCCTCAGCCTCCTGTGTTCCAAGGAATAAAGCCCTAGCCTACCCAACCTCTCTAAGTCTGAAGCATCGCCTATTCCTTTTCTCCAGAGATGTTGCCTGACCCACTGAGTTCCTACAGCATTTTGTGTCTAACTCTCCTTATAGCTCAGGCCCTCAAGTCCTGACAACATCCTTGGAAATCCTTCCAGCTTAATGACATCCTTCCTATCGTAAATTTCTTTAACTATCTAAATCTTCCCTCGCCCGAATGTCCCACACCATCCCCACTATCACCCACAAGTATTTAAAGTCTCATCTGCAATCTGGGTTCTTCAATTTCTCAAGACATTGATCCTTAGTGCAATTCAGATGAGCTATGTCCCACAGGAATAGTTCCGCACTATTGAAACTCCTTTCTTCCACATCAGTCTTTAAGTGGTACGTTCAAAGCCTCTGATCATTTTGACCCAATGATGGCTTGTACACAGCTCAGCCTGAACTCCAGAATCTGTCACCACAGTGTCTCTGCTGTCTACTTAGACCTGAGGCTCCTCAACTGCCTTGTGCAGAATCCCTCTCTTAGTTCAACAAGGACCACAGCAAGAGAATGCTTTCATTCCCACTCCACTCCACTCCTTAACTCTGCCAGGGCATCCTTTAGAGTTCATGTTTGTGGCTGCACGTAAGATAGGGTGCTTAAAGTTTCCAATGAAATGAAAGGTATATATGGTGGTCTGGAAATGTAGACTGCGTATGAAGATGGATGGAGGGACGGGTGGGGGTAGGTGAGATGTTGTAGCTGAAACAGGTGAGAGCTCAGTGAAGATCGGAGAGCTGCCCCAAAACCAGACCCCAGAACCGTCTGCTTATCGAAGAACTCCACTTTCAGTCATCCATGCATCGTTCCAGGCACCAAGACGTTCCAGTGAAGGGGTGAGTTCTCTCAACACTTTGATCCATGAAGGACCCACTCCCACTGGAACTTTTCTGATCAAGGTCAAAAGCATACGATGGGGGGCCAGGCGGACATTATTTTATTTTAAACAAGCTACATTTCCAGACCACCATATATACCTTTCATTTCATTGCAAACTTTAAGCACCCTATCTTGAACCAAACGCAAGGTAAAGCTTAGGTAGACACAAAGTGCTGGAGTAACTCAGCGAGTCAGGCAGCATCTCTGGAGAGAAGGAATGGGTGATGTTTTGGGTCGAGACCCTTCTTCAGGTAAAGCTTCTTCAAGGTAAAGCTTAATCACTTCCGGCCACACGCCACCACAATTATTGAAGGTACAAAGCAACACCTCTTTCTGCACCTGATTTCCATCACTGAGTTTCTGGCATTTGCACAGGGTTAACACACATTATTTTTACGCTGCATTCTGCTTCTTGTTTTACAAGATTTATACATCTATATGTGGCTATTTACTTTTGTTCATCCCTCCTTTATGTTCAGTGTTTCTCATTTATGGAGTGAATCCCTCCAGAGTACTACAGCACCACTCAAATATTACAAATCAAAGAACTTTGCAAATTATGCTTGCATATCTTATGTTATGAAGTGGCCACAGTTCAGTTCAATCAGATGTGAATTTGATAAATAATTCCTGATTGCCTTGACCCTTTAGTTTTCCTGTTGCAATCTATTTCCCAGCAACCTTACCTCCTTATCATTTCAAGGATCCCAGTACCAATTACTAACTAATGGCCAACTCTTTCACTGTGAAAGATCTCAAACTATCAAATAACCATGTGCGTCACTGGATCTTTGAATTTTCTGTTTATTGGCAAATGGAGGATATTCTTTTGTTTAAGGTACAGCATCTCTTCCAGCTGAGAGAACTGGCTCGTTTTATGGCCGGACCACGTTTCATGTGTTGGAAGGAACTGCAGATGCCGGTTTACACCGAAGATAGACACAAAATACTGGAGTAACTCAGAGGGACAGGCAGCATCTCTGGATAGACGGAATGGGTGAGGTTCCGGGTCGAGACCCTTCTTCCTCGACCTGAAATGTCACCCATTCCTTCAATCCAGAGATGCTGCCTGCCCCGCTGAGTTATGATGCCTTCCGGAGGGCTGCTGAGAAGCCGAGGCCGGAGCACTGCGGGTCAGAGCCTCGTGGGTCAGAGCCTCGCGGGTCAGAGTCTCGCGGGTCAGAGCCCGGGCAGCGCGAGCCGGAGTCTCGCTGGTCAGAGCACTTGCGGGTCAGAACCTCGCAGGTGAGAGCCTCGCAGGTCAGAGCACGCACGGGTCAGAGCACTTGCTGGTCAGAGCACGTACGGGTCAGAGCACTTGCTGGTCAGAGCCTCGCAGGTCAGAGCCTCGCGGGCTGGAGTCTCGCGGGTCAGAGCATTCATGGGTCAGAGTCTCACGGGTCAGAGCCTCACGGGTCAGAGTCTCACGGGTCAGAGTCTCGCGGGTCAGAGCCTCGCAGGTCGGAGCCTCACGGGCTGGAGTCTCGTGGGTCAGAGAACTCATGGGCCAGAGTCTTGTGGGTCAGAGCCTCACGGGTCAGAGTCTCACGGGTCAAAGCACTCACGGGTCAGAGTCTCGCAGGCCAGAGTCTCGCAGGTCAGAGTCTCGCGGGTCAGAGTCTCGCGGGTCAGAGTCTCGCGGGTCAGAGTCTCGCAGGTCAGAGTCTCGCGGGTCAGAGTCTCGCAGGTCAGAGTCTCGCAGGTCAGAGTCTCGCAGGTCAGAGTCTCGCAGGTCAGAGTCTCGCGGGTCAGAGTCTCAAGGGTCAGATTCTCGCAGGTCAGAGCCTCGTGAGTCGACGAAGCCCGTGGCCAATGGGCCCATGGTCTGTGGAGCCCGTGGAGCCCGTGGCTGAGGCCGGGGTCGGGGCCACGGAGGCGTGCGGAGAGGACCCAGCGGTGATAGTGGAGAGGTTGGCGCGGCGGTCGATGATTGGGCCGACCGAGGGACGAGGACGGACATGTGGTAGTGTGGACGCAGTTGCCGGGGGAAGGAACAAAGGAGGACCCGGCGTGGGGAGGAGCGCCATAATGAGGAGGGAGGGGAGATCAAAGGAGGGCCTGGCGCGAATACGTTGTAACTTTGTAAGCGCCCTTCATGGGCAACTATTTGCATACCTTGGGAATGCAAGCAAAGAATGTCTCTGTGACTTGTTACATGTGTCAATAAAGTATCCATTCATTCATTCATTCATTTTGTGTCTATCCTCCATTTCACATTTTGTTAGTGCTGTGCACCCGTGAGGATGGGCAAGTATTGAGCATTATTTCTTGTGGGATATATTTGCCAGTTATTCAATGCATAGCAAACAGCTGAGAAATTGGTCAATCAATGTGGATGGTCCATGCTAGCATTTATTTGTAATCAAAGTCCCAACTTTATCTAATTCTTGGAGCATAACACTAGCCCCTTGTCTCTCATGTATTTATCTAGTTTCCTCTTAAATACATCCATACTATTCAACTCAACTATGTCCTGTGATAATTAGTTCCATGTTCTCAGCCCTGGGTCTATTATTTTTCCCCTTCATTATACTCCATTAGCATCTCTATGACTGCCTGGTAATGAATGCTTTTAATTTTGCACTTCAGAAGAGTGAAGTCACTTTCTCTACTCCATTAGGTGTTGCAGTATTTGTCGATTCTTTGTTGGGTCCTTCCCCACCTCCTCTGGTTCAGTCCATTTAGAACCTCACCAACAACTTTCTTTTACTAGCACCATCTGTACGTGAGTTTTGCATCCTTTCCAGTGACACAATATCTCCTCTCTGACAGTGGAACAAGATTTGATTGCATTGTTCCATTTGTGATCTAACTGTGGTTCAATCTGCTTTTCATTTCTAATTCCCCTGAGTACCTGCTTTGCATATATTCTGGCTGAATTAACGTGTCACCTCTTCTAATGATTTATGCATTTGTTCTGACATATTTTTGTTCATCTACCCTGGTTGGATTTTTTTTTCTCAGCATATGTATAAGACCTAGCATTTACCAATGTTGAAATTCATTTAGAGTCATAGAGTCATAGAGTCACAGAGTCATAGAGTGATACGGCGTGGAAACAGGCCCTTCAGCCTAACTAGCCCATACCGGCCAACATGTCCCAGCTACATGAGTCCCACCTGCCCACGATTGGTCCATATCCCTCCAAACCCCAAACCTGTCCTATTCATGTACCTGTCTAACTGTTTCTTAAATGTTGGGATAGTCCCAGCCTCAACTACCTCCTCTGGCAGCTTGTTGCATTCACCCGCCACCCTTTGTGTGAAAAAGTTACTCCTCAGATTCCTGTTAAATCTTTTCCCCTTCACCTTGAACCTATGTCCTCTGGTCCTCTATTCACCTACTCAGGGCAAGAGACTCTGTGCATTTACCCGATCTATTCCTCTCATGATGTTATATACCTCAGTTTCCCATTGCCATGTCTATTGTGCAATTATCCTCTTGCCATGAATCCAGTAATGCTGCCATGAGCTTCAGGACTCAGCAGCTCAGACAGTAGGCTGTTACCCAACCGTCCATTGCAGGGTTCTCTCCAAGGAGCACACTATCCTTCATTATCACTGGGTTGAAATCCTGAAACTCTCTACCCAGTAACACACATGAGCTTACACCGATCAGCCAAAACATTATGACCCGATGAGCCAAAACATTATGACCCGATCAGCCAAAACATTATGACCACCCGCCTAATATGCTGTTGGTCCTCCGTGTGCAGCCCCATACACAGCAGGGTGCGATGCACTGAGTATTGTGACACATTCCTCCCGTGACCACCATTAAACTTTTCTGTGACTTGTGCCACAGTAGACCTTCCGTTGGTTCAGACCAGACGGGATAGCCTTCGTTGCCCTCACGCATCAATAAGCTTTGGGCGCCCAAGTTTGTGGTTTGTCCCTCCTCGGACCACTGTTGGTAGGTACTCACCACTGCTGACCGGGAGCACCCCACAGGCCTTGCCGTTTCAGAGATGCTCTGACCCCGTCAATTTGGCCCTTGTCAAAGTCGCTCAGGTCTTTACTCCTGCCCATTTCTCTTGCATCCAACACGTCAACTTCAAGAACTGACTGTTCACTTACTGCCTAATATATCCCACCCCTTGACAGGTGCCATTGTAACAAGATAATCAATGTTATTCACTTCGCCTGTCAGTGGTCATAATGTTTTGCTGATCGGTGTATTTTCACCGAAACGTTTCCACCACTTCCTTAAGGGCAGTCAAGAATTGCTGATTAATAATGATTTGGCCAGCAAAACCCAGAAACCAAAAGATGAATGAGTTAAAAGGGAGTCTGGGACATTGGTTGAAGGGCAGAGTTTGTGGGAAGGGGCCATATCATTCTGTTGCAGGATTAACTTTGGGACATTTCTCCCAATTTTGACAGAGCAACAATTTTATTTCCGAATCGTGTCCCCCAGGTTGATGCCTGGAAGTCTATCTAGTTTTATTGTTGTTGTGATTTCACAAAGTATCGTAACTTATCTTATCTTATCTTAACTTAGACAGCGGGGGAGTGGACACCTCCCCATCCACATCGGTGATGCTGAGGTTGAAAGGGTCGGCAGCTTTAAGTTCCTTGGTGTGCACATCACTGAGGACCTTTCCTGGACACTGCACACGGACACAATAACAAAGAAGGCCCGCCAGCGGCTCTTTCTCCTGAGAAGACTGAGGAAGTTTGGCATGAACGCCAGCATCCTCACAAACTTCAACAGATGCACCATCGAGAGCCTGCTGACGGGCTGCATTACAGTCTGGTACGGGAACTGTTCTGCCCACAGCCACAAATCACCACAGAGAGTGGTGAAGACGGCACAGCACGTCACTGGCAACTGTCTCCCGGCCATTCAGGACATCTTCTACCGGCGGTGCCTGCGGAAGGCACGCAGCATCATCAAGGACCACAGCCACCCAGCACACAGGCAGACGATACAGGAATATGGCTGTGCGTACCACCAGACTTAAGAACAGTTTCTACCATCAGGCCATCAGGCTTCTGAACTCATAAACACATTTCACATCATATATGTTGATTATTTTTAATATTGTCTTTTTAACTATTTTTAATATTGTCTTTTTACCTTACTAATGTCATTTTTTATCTTATTTATCCTTGGAATATTACTGCTGAGGTGACCCATTGTCTTGTGAAATACATTTCATTGTACCGTTGACCCTGTGCCAACCTACATATGACAAAGAAATCTTTAATTTAATTTTTAAAAACTTGAGTACCTTTCTGTGCCGTTTCAGATGTTTCAGATGCTCTTGCTCCCCCTCCCCCCACTCGCAACAAGGCAGAATCCCCCTTGTCCTCACCTTCCACCCCATCAGCCGGCATATCCAACAAATCATCCTCCAACATTTCCGTCACCTCCAACGGGATCCCACTATTGGCCACATCTTCCCATCCCCTCCCCTCTCTGCGTTCCGCACAGGCCGTTCCGTCCGTAACTCTCTGGTCCACTCGTCCCTTCCTACCCAAACCATCCCATCCCCGGGCACTTTCCCCTGCAACCGCACGAGATGCAACACCTGTCCCTTTACCTGTCCCCCCTCAACTCCATCCAAGGACCCAAACAGTCTTTCCAGGTGAGACAGAGGTTCACCTGCACCTCCTCCAACCTCATCTATTGTATCCGCTGCTCTAGATGTCAATTTCTCTACATTGGCGAGACCATCGCAGGCTCGGCGATCGTTTCGCTCAACACCTTCGCTCTGTCCGTCTTAACCAACCTGATCTCCCGGTGGCTGAGCACTTCAACTCCCCCTCCCACTCCCAGTCTGACCTTTCTGTCATGGGCCTCCTCCAGTGCCATAGTGAGGCCCACCGGAAATTGGAGGAACAGCACCTCATATTTCGCTTGGGCAGCTTGCAGCCCAGTGGTATGAACATTGACTTCTCCAACTTTAGATAGTTCCTCTATCTCTCTCTTTTCCCCCCTCTCCCCCCTCCGCCTTCCCAGATCTCCCTCTATCTTCCTGTCGCCACCTATCTCCATTCTTTGTCCCGCCCCCCTGACATCAGTCTGAAGAAGGGTCTCAACCTGAAACGTCACCCATTCGTTCTCTTCAGATATATACTGCCTGTCCCACTGAGTTACTCCAGCATTTTGTGTCTATCTTTGGTATAAACCAGTATTCTGCAGTTCCTTCCTACACAAAGCATTTCACTGTATCTAGGCACATGTGACAATAAGGCACCATTGAATTGAATCTAACTTTATCAGAAACATTCTGTATGGAACCTTAACAAAAAACTTTTGAATATCCAAATACACCACATCCACTGGCTCCCCCATCTACTCCTCAAAGAACTCAAATTAATTAGCTGAATTATCACCACGTGAGTTTGTAAAATTACTTATTAATATTTGAAGTATCTTTATCACATCCTTTATTATAGATCCTGATATTTTCCCAACTACTAATGTCAGGCAAATGGATTAGCGGTTCATGTACTCACTGTCTTTTTTCCGTCCCTAGTGATATTAGATATTTAGTTATTCACAGAATGCTGGACTAACTCAGCGGGTCAGGCAGCATCTCAGGAGAGAAGGAATGGGTGACGTTTCGGGTCGAGACCCTTCTTCAAACTGATGTCAGGGGGGCGGGACAAAGGAAGGATATAGGTGGAGACAGGAAGATAGAGGGAGATCTGGGAAGGAGGAGGGGAAGAGAGGGACAGAGTTAGATATTTAGTTGGTAGGTATCATAAAAGTGACACAAAAGACACGTCAAAGGCATTGAGATGCAATGTAGCCATGGTATTAATTCGGTAAATTCATTCGCATGGAATAAATAGGACTGAAATAAACCAGGAACTCCTCCGATGATCACAAGGGCAAATTTTACAAAAACTTGGAGTTCAACAAATGAAGAGTGCTTGTAGATCATGTTTCCACATACAGCTCGAGGCAGTTCCAACCAGAGCTGCTCAGAATTAGAGCAGGCTGCTCTGCCTAACATAAATCTGCCAAACTACAGATCACACTTGGAACAGAATGTTACTCAATGTGACAGCTTTATAGAAGATATCATAAGAATGGAAAAAGAAACGCAGAACAAAGTTAAACATTTGGCCCATCGTGCTTTCTCCGTCTATAATCCCCGCAATAAATGAAGTGCCCTCATCAAATGTTTATCAGCTGCTTCACGATTCCTAGACCTTCGGGGAACTGGGCTTTCATCTGGAAGTTCATCCACATACTAAAACTGATTGTTTGTTTGTTTGTTTGTTCCTGAACCACAGCCAAAATGGTACATGATAGCGCGACAATGTTAGGCCCATCTTACTCATCGTCGTCCCTTTGGTGCTAATGGAAGAAGTTTCGTTGAAATCAGTGTTATATTTTTAAAGTTAACACCTTACGGGCTTCAATATTGGCTCAGAGGAAGGAGTCGAAGGATAGTTGTGGAGGATTGTTCCTTCTGATTGGAGGCCTGAGTCCACTGCTGTTTGTTATCTGTATTAACGAATGGCGGAGTAGACTAGATGGGCCAAATGGCCTATTTCTGCTCCTATAAGGGCATAACGTCATGAGGAATAGGAGTAGACCAGAAGAGTCCACTCCGCCATTCAACCATGGCTGATCTATCTCTCCCTCCTAACCCTATTTTCCTGCCTTCTCCCCATAACCTCTGACACCTGTACTAATCAAGAATCAATCAATCTCTGCCTTAAAAATATCCACTGACTTGGCCTCCACAGCCTTCTGTGGCAAAGAATTCCACAGATTCACCACCCTCTGACTAAATAAATTTCTCCTCATCTCCTTCCTAAAAGAACGTTCTTTAATTCTGAGGCTGTGACCTCTAGTCCTAGACTCTCCCACTAGTGGAAACATCCTCTCCACATCCACTCTATCCAAGCCTTTCAATATTCTGTATATTTCAATGAGATCCCCCCTCATTCTTCTCAACTCCAGCGAGTACAGGCCCAGTGCCGACAAACGCTTATCATAGGTTAACCCACCCATTCCTGGGATCGTTCTTGTAAACCACCTCTGGACCCTTTCCAGAGCCAGCACATCCTTCCTCAGATACGGTGCCCAAAATTGCTCACAATATCCCAAATGCGGCCTGACCAGCGCCTGATAGAGCCTCGCTCGGCATTACATCCCTGTTTTTGTATACAAGCCCTCTCGATATAAATGCTAGCGTTGAGTTTGCTTTTTACCACCGATTTGAGTTGCAGATTAACTTTTTGGGAATCCTGCACCAGCACTCCCAAGTCCCTTTGTACCTCTGATTTCTGGATTCTCTCCCCATTTAGAAAATAGTCTAACCCTTTATTCCTGCTACCAAAATGCATGATTCCACACTTTGCTACACTATATTCCATCTGCCACTTCTCTGCCCAC
Source organism: Rhinoraja longicauda (assembly GCF_053455715.1). Classification (NCBI taxonomy): domain Eukaryota; kingdom Metazoa; phylum Chordata; class Chondrichthyes; order Rajiformes; family Arhynchobatidae; genus Rhinoraja; species Rhinoraja longicauda. The sequence goes on along the minus strand of NC_135967.1, from coordinate 4,109,727 downwards.
TCTCCCAACCTGTCCAAGTCCTTCTGCAGAGTCCCTGCTTTCTCTACACCACCTGCCCCTCCACCTATTTTTGTATCATCCGCAAACATGGCGTCAAAGCCTTCACTCCCCTCGTCCAAATCATTAATATACAACGTGAGGAGTAGTGGCCCCAGCACCGAGCCCTGCGGAACTCCGCTAGTCACTGGCAGCCCACCAGAAAAAGCCCCCTTTATTGCCACTCGTTGTCTTCTGCCATCCAGCCAACCTGCTGTCCATGCCAGTATCTGCCCTTTGACAGGGTGGGCTCTCAGCTTCCTAAGCAGCCTAACATGTGGCACCTTATCAAAGGCTTTCTGAAAATCTAAATAAACAACATCTACTGACTCTCCTTTGTCTGTCCTGCCATTTGCTTCTTCAAACAATTCCAGCAAATTTGTCAGGCAAGACCTCCCCTTCACAAAGCCATGCTGACTTTGGCCTATTTTATCGTGAACTTCTAAGTACTCCGTAACCTCATCCTTTATAATGGACTCTAAAATCTTCCCAACCACCGAAGTCAGACTAACCGGCCTATAGTTCCCGCTATTCTGCCTTGCTCCCTTCTTGTGCAGCGGGGTAATATTGGCAATTTTCCAATCATCTGGGACCACTCTTGAATCTAGTGATTCCTGAAATATCACTATCAATGCCTCCACAATCTCTAAAGCCACCTCTTTCAGAACCCGAGGGTGCAGTCCATCTGGTTCAGGTGACTTATCCACCTTCAGCCCTTTCAGCTTCCCAAGCACCTTCTCCCTAGTAATAGCCACTCCACATCACTCTACATCACATCTAAACACTACAATTAAGGCAAAAACAACAAAAAACACAGACAAACGGACCACAGGTGAGCCGCACCTGCTGCTCAGCGCCGCCATTCAAGAAGATATCATCAAGGATCCCCACCATCTGGGTGATGCCCTCTTCTCACCAATGCCATTGGGTCAAATGGTCTAATTCTGCTCCAACAACTTATGAACGTATGAACTTATTTCCACCCTGGGACTCTCTACCCTATGTCCGGCTTTCATCATTTTATATACTTCTGTGGTGCAGAGACCTGAAGTCACACACCAACAGGTTCAGGACCAGCTACATTCCTACAACCGTTAAGTTCTTGAACTGACCTGCACTGACCTGTCCTGGGCCTCCTCCATTGTCAGAGTGAAGCCAAATGCAAATTGGAGGAACAGCACCTCATATTTCATTTGGGCAGTTTAAGGGCCTGTCCCACTTTATGCGATTTTAAGGTGACTGCCGGTGACTAGGCTGTGGCCGACAGTTCGCCGGGTGTCGCGGGCATGATCGTGAGGAGTCTTCCAAGAATCGTAGTGGATCTCGGCGCGTCGCTGAGAAATCATCCGGTTTGAAATTTCTCAGCGACAGCTGGCTTGTCACCAGGTATCGTTACTTATTGCGGGCGCTGTCGCATGCTGTCCCCAGGTTTGCTAGGTTGTCTTAGATGCATTTAGAAGCACGTAATATTAAATTAAGTAAAGTCATTTGAAGATACCATAAAATACTTGTGTTTAACCAATTTATTTACCGTCAGGACATTTGACAGGTAGATTGGAGGCGACAGTTTGACGGTCAGGTAAGCGTGGGAATTTTCGCGATGTTTATGGCCATCAGCCATTACATTTAAAGTGGGCTCCCAACCCAGACATGCAACCCAGAAACCACGTATGCATCTCCCGTACATTTTCAAAGAATACCCACACTCCGCACAAAAATCCATTTAACCACGTTTAAAATTAAATTTCTTAATACTGCTAGTAGTAAACTGGAAGTGCGGAGTTTATGCCTTGTTACCATGAAGCTTGGTTTTCAAGTAACCCGGGCAAGATGTTTTATTTCAAAACTCTCAAGTAATTACAGACGTGTCAGTGATTTCAGCGAAAATTAGGACGCCGGAGAAGCATTGATAAGCGTGGGAATTTCGCGATGTTTCCGAAGACGGTGTAATCTCAACCTGACTCGGCATTGTCGTGGTCATTGTCATAGGGTAAAAGAAAATTTCGGCGATCTGCTACGAAGTTGACAGTCGCCTAAAAAATCGCCCTTTACAACCCAGCGGTTTGAATATTGATTTCTCTAACTTCAAGTAACCCTTGTATCCCCTCTCTCTCCGTCCCTCCCCACCCGAGTCATTTCACTTTGTTCAAAGTGGTCTTGTTGAGTTTTAGTGTCACCCAGCTCACAGCCAACAAGAGCATGTTCCCTTTATCAGCGTTACTTTCTCACATATCTTTCATTCATCTGTTCTATATCTCTCTATATCACCGTCGATATCTCTCGTTTCCCTTTCCCCTGACCTCTCAGTCTGAAGAAGGCTCTTGACAAGTCACCTATTCCTTTTCTCCAGAGATGTCATCTGACTCGCTGAATCACTCAACCTTTTTGTGTCTATCAACCCTAATCATGCCTTGGCAACAGAATACGACAGACTTGCACTGTGATGAAATCGTGTTTCTCATTGTGTTTTGCACTAACGTCTTTTTGCACAGTCCTTTTCATATCACTTTCTTGTAGAATTTCTGTGTAATGTATGTATTGTAGCGGTGCGAAATGAGGCTGGACGCCGGTTAGATTCAGGAAAGCTATTTATTAACGACTGCTCTTCTCCAAGCCACGAAACAGACTAAAGGATGATCTCTGCCCCTCCAAGAAACCCCGTAGCCTTGGCCACCCCCCCCAGACCTGTCCATCTAGTGCCCAGGGGTTCGACCCAGGCAGTGGCCTAATCCTCAGAGACCGCCACAGTATAATTTATGTTTTTCTGTGCTGTGCTGAATCTAATAGACAATAGACAATAGGTGTAGGAGTAGGCAATTCGGCCCTTCGAGCCAGCACCGCCATTCAATGTGATCATGGCTGATCATTCTCAATCAGTACCCCGTTCCTGCCTTCTCCCCATACCCCCTGACTCCGCTATCCTTAAGAGCTCTATCTAGCTCTCTCTTGAATGCATTCAGAGAATTGGCCTCCATTGCCTTCTGAGGCAGTGAATTCCACAGATCTACAACTCTCTGACTGAATTTTTTTTCCTCATCTCCGTTCTAAATGGCCTACCCCTTATTCTTAAACTGTGGCCCCTGCCTCTAATGTGTCCAACCCCTTAATAATCTTATACGTTTCAATAAGATCCCCTCTCATCCTTCTAAATTCCAGTGTATACAAGCCTATTGGGGCGTGGCTGTGCTCTGCAGCTGCGGCTCACCGGCAGTCGCTCCGTTTTTTTTGTTTTTTTTTGTCAATGTCGTCGTTAAATGTACGTTTTATTTTATTTTTAATTCTGTGTATGTAGGGGGGTGGTGGGGGGGTTGGGGGAAACTTTTTTTTCAAATCTCCTCCTCAACGGAGATGCGACCTTTACCGTGTCGTATCTCCGTTCGCGCTACGGCCTAACACCGTGGAGTCGGCGGCCTCCAGCTGGGATCGACCTCAAAGACTCCGGTCGCAGGGCCTGGACTTACCATCTCGGAGGCTTCGGCCATGGGCCCTGCAGACCGCAACATCGGGAGTTCGCAGGTCCCTGGCTGGCGACGACTGGCTTTCGGGAGCTCCAGCCGTAGCAGCTTCGACCGCCCCGAAGCGTGAGGTACAATCAACCCGCCCGCAGGCCCTTCATCGCCCTGCGTGGCTCGGCCGCAGCACTTTCCATCGCCCGGTGGGGGCTCAGGACTTTCATCGGCCTGCTTGGCTCGGCCCTGGGACTTACCATCGCCTGGTGGGGGCTCAGGACTTTCATCGGCCTGCTCGGCTCGGCCCTGGGACTTTCCATCGCCCGGTGGGGGCTTCAAAAAGTTGGGAGCCTCGATCACCTCGTGGCACCACGGGAGAAGAACGAGGAGGAGATAAGACTTTGCCTTCCATCACAGTGAGGGTATGCCTAGAGCAATCACTGTGATGGCTGTTTTATGTAAAAAAAATTATCTGTGTGTCTTGTGCTTTTTAATGTCTACTGCCGGACCCTGATGTGAGAGGACGCTGGCGTTGTGTATTCGCCGCTTTTCCGTCAGGATAGTTTGTCTGTTTGTTTCTATGTTAATTGTTTTTGTAAAGCGCTTTGAGCATGTGATAAGGCGCTATATAAAATAAATGGATTATTATTATTATTATTATTATTCTAAATTCCAGTGTATACAAGTGCCTGTGGTGCTGCAAGCAAGCGTTTCATTACGTCTGTACTCATGCTGATGACATTAAACTCGCCTTCACTTGATTTGATGTTAAGTATGGTGATAGAAAAGTATTTCAGAAGCAGGGTTAATTTATGAATTTGGAAATAATTCGTTGAGAACGTCCTTCAAACAATGTTACAATTGGGAGAAAATGTCTTTGGTGGAGCAATGTTGGCAAGATTACTGGTCCCGATTCGCTTTCCAAGACTCTCAGTGGAAACATTCTGAAGACGAAGGAACATGGATTGGGTTTTAATGCATTGTCTCCCACGTCATCCAGCGATTTTCCATGCAGTGGGTAGCTTCACACAGCAAGGCAGGCCAATCGCATGAGATGCTTGTCAATACCTTAAGGAGAGGAGAGAAGTAGGAAGGACTTAAAGTGAAGAGAATCATTCCAACGTGGAAACTCAACTCCCGTATTTGAAGTCCAGCGATTTTAATCTGTTTTTGATTGTCGAAATTGCTGCTAAGCCTTGCCATAAAAATCCAAGCAGCTTGGTAGCAATACATCCAAAATAGTTGTCTAACTACGAGATCCGACGTCTCCAATCTCACAACTGCAGGGATGCAGGAGAAGAGATGAGAGTAACTCTCTTGCGTGAGGTGTACGCAGAAAAGGAGGCTGAGCAGTGAACAAGGTAACAGTAACACACACCTTTAACAATTGTGCAAGTAGTTGAGGCTCCCTTTACGAATTAGGAAATCCCGTGTGGGATTTCAAGAGTTTAATTCTCCAGTAGATTGTATTTCCATCCCATTAAAAAACACTGACACTGTTCAACATTTGACTCCATCAACAAAGATTTATTCCGTTAAATTTTCTGAAGTACCTTTTTCTAGGATAGGTGGATAGGTTTCAAATTAATTTTTGCCTGTTCTATCCCATCTCTTCCTGCAACCCATCCCACTAGCCCCACCCATCTTCTTCAGCTGGTCACACGCACACATGCACACTCACATGCACACACACACACACACACACACACACACACACACACACACACACACACACACACACACACACACACACACACACACACACACACACACACACACACACACACACACACACACGCACACACACACCCACACACATGCACACACGCACACACACACACACACACACACACACACGTACACACACACACACACACACACACACGCACACACACGCACACACACACGCACACACACGCACACGCACACACGCACACACGCACACACACACCCACACACATGCACACACGCACATACGTACACACACACACACACACACACACACACACACACACACACACACACACACACACACACACAAGAAGGGTCTTGACCCGAAACGTCACCCATTCCTTCTGAGATGCTGCCTGACCTGCTGAGTTACTCCAGCATTTTGTGAATAAATACCTTCGATTTGTAGCAGCATCGGCAGTTATTTTCTTATACTTATTTTACTTCAGTAAGTAAGTAAGTGTGGACTTACATCACAGTCGGAATATAGAACAGTAGAGCACGGGAACAGTCCCTTCAGCCCACAATGTCAGTGCCAAACATGATGCCAATTTAATCTAATCTCCACTGCCTGCATATGATCTATATCCCTCCATTCCCTGCATATCCATGTGCCTATCTCAAAGTCTCTTAAACGCCACGATCGAGCGGGTAAGATCATCTCTGACCCCTCTCACCCTGGCCACAAACTCTTTGAAGCACATCCCTCTGGAAGGCGACTCCGGACTGTCAAAGCAGCCACAGCCAGACATAAAAACAGCTTTATTCCACGAGCAGTAGCCCCACTCAACAACCAAAAGTCTGCAGCCTCCTTTTGCTCTGGTATTTTATTTCATTCTTCACATGTGTAAATTATAATGTTTTATTCTTAATTGTTTACTGTATGTCGTGTTGTTACTTGCGAGCAAAGCACCAAGGCAAATCCCTTGTATGTGTACATACTTGGCTCATAAAATGTATTCAATTCAATTCACCACCACCCCTGGCAATGAGTTCCAGGCACCCACCCACCCTCGAAATAAACATTTGCCACACACATCTCCTTCAGACTTTGCCCCTTTCCCCTTAAAGCCATGCCCTCGGGTCTTTGGCACTTCCACCCTGTGGAAAAGGTGTGCTGTCCATTCTATCTGTACCCCTCATCATTCTATCTGTACCTCTCATCATTCTATCTGTACCCCTCATCATTCTATCTGTACCTCTCATCATTCTATCTGTACCTCTCATCATTCTATCTGTACCTCTCATCATTTGTGACACTTGAGCAGCAGTTCTTTTGGTGCCTCTTCTAGATTAAGCAAACGTTGACACCTGAGTGCTGGGCTCTTCAGCAAAGGACGATAATGGAGCAAGGGCGGTCACGGTGGCGCAGCGGTAGAGTTGCTGCATTACAGCGAATGCAGCGCCGGAGACTCGGGTTCCATCCTGACTACGGGCGCCGTCTGTACGGAGTTTGTACGTTCTCCCCGTGACCTGCGTGGGTTTTTTCCGAGATCTTCGGTTTCCTCCCACACTCCAAAAACGTACAGGTGTGTAGGTTAGTTGGCTTGATAAATGTTAAAATTGTCCCTAGTGGGTGTAGGATAATATTTATTTGCGGGGATCGTTGGTCGGCGCGGACCCGGTGGGCCGAAAGGGCCTGTTTCGGCACTGTATCTCTAAAAAATATATTTTCTGATTGCACATTTACACTGTAACCCCCCCTCCATGGTCGTTGGATAACATCAGGCTGGCTAATAATAACGTGTAGGAAGCAACAGCAGATGCTGCTTTGCACTGAAGATAGACACAAATTGCTGGAATAACTCAGCGGGACAGGCAGCATCTTTGGAGAGAAGGAATGGGTGGCATGGTAGAGACCCTTCTTCAGACGGAGAGTCATGTGAGAGGGAGACACAGAGATAAGGAAGGGTAAGGTGCGAAAAAGGGACATCAAACGAGATGAGGCTCAAGGAAAATGTCGAGGAGATCATTGTTGGCCAAGAAAAGGTGACAACGAAGCCTACAGAGATAACATTTTAATCAGGGGGACTGGTCGGAGAACTAGGAAGGGGAGGGGATGGAGAGAGAGGGAAAGCAAGGGTTACTTGAAGTAAGAGAAGTCAATATTGATATCGCTCGGGTGTAAGCTGCCCATGCGAAATTGAAGGTGCTGTTCCTCCAATTTCCGCTGGGCCTCACTCTGACAGTGGAGGAGGCCAGAAAGGTCAGTGTGGGAATGGGAGGGGGAGTTAAAGTATTCAGCTAATAACGTTGCTTGTTTTTCTAACCCTGCACCCAACGCCCTGCGAAGCACAGACTAACGATCTAATTATGGTGTGCCAGGTGAGAGTAACCAAATCAACGTTCCAAGCAACAAACTAGAGATGATTCCGGTTGGATTGGCAGAGCTGTGATACACGAGGGATGTCTGGGTAGGAAAATAACTGCAGATGCTGGTACAAATCGAGGGTATCGTGAAATGCTGGAGTAACTCAGCAGGTCAGGCAGCATCTCTGGAGAGAGGGAATGGGTGACGTTTCGGTTCTAGACCCTTCTTCAGACTAATGTCAGGGGAGGGGGCGGGGGGAGAGGAGTCAGTCTACCCCACATCACATCAGAAGGGGGAGGAGTTGTACAGTTTGATAGCCACAGGGAAGAAGGATCTCCTGTGGCGTTCTGTGCTGCATCTTGGTGGAACCAGTCTGCTGCTGAAGGTGCTCCTCAGGTTGACCAGTGTGTCATGGAGGGGGTGAGCTGTATTGTCCAAGATGCTCTGCAGTTTGAGGAGCATCCTCCCCTCCAAGACCACCTCCCATGAACCCATCTCCGTCCCCAGGACGGATCCAGCCTTCCTGATGAGTTTGTTAATCCTGTTGGCGTCCGCGGACTTTGCCCTGCTGCGAGGAAGATGGCACTGGCCAGCACCGATTGGTAGAACATCTGCAGCATCTTGCTGTAGATATTGATGGAGCGGAGCCTTCTCAAAAAGTATAGCCGGCTCTGTCCCTTCTTGTACAGGGCCTCAGCGTTCCTGGACCAGTCCAGTTTACTGCCAAGGTATTTGTACTCCCTGGCAAACTGCACATCCACACCCTTGGTGGAGACAGGGAAGCACAACATTAAGCTCAATAAATGTTATTGCATATGTTTAGTTTAGTTTTTTATTGTCACGTGTACCGCGGTACAGTAAAAAGCTTTTTGTAGCGTGCTATCCAGTCAGCGAAAAGACCATACATGATTACAATCGAAGGGCCGAATGGCCTCCTCCTGCACCTATTGTCTATTGTCTAATCAAGCCATCCACAGTGTACAGATACAAGATAAAGGTAAAGAACATTTGAGGGTTTGCACTCTAGTTGGTGAGACAGTTCAGTTGCCTGACAACAACTAGGAGAAAATGTTCCTGAATGTGGAGATATGCTTTTTCAAACGTCTGTACCTCTTGCCTGCTGGGAAAGCGGAAAAGAGAGAGTGAAACTGGTCCTTGATTATGCTGGTGGCCCTGCCGAGGCAAGGTGAAGTGTAATGGAGTCAACGGAAGGGAGGTTGGTTTGTGTGATGCTCTGGGCTACGCCACAACTCTCTGCAATTTCTTGCGGTCTTGGATGGAGCTGTTCCCAAACCACGCTGTGAGGCATCCCGATATAATGCTTTCTACAGTGCATCTGTGGAAGCTGGTGAGGGTTGTTGCAGACGTGCCAAACTTCCCAAGCCCTCTGAGGAAGTAGAGACGTTGGCGTGCTTCCTTGGCCATTGCTTTGATGTGGCTGGTCTAGGACAAATTGCTGGTGATACTTAATCCTAAGAACTTGAAACTTTCAACCATCTCTCTGGGGTGTGCGTGCCACTTTGCTTCCTGAAGTCGATCACAATCTCCTTTGTCCTGCTGACAGGTCACGAGATTCTCAATCTCTTTCTTATATTCGAGAGGATTTGAGTATAGGAGTAAAGAGGTCCTTCTGCAGTTGTACAGGGCCCTGGTGAGACCACGTCTGGAGTATTGTGTGCAGTTTTGGTCTCCTAAATTGTGGAAGGACATCCTTGCTATTGAATCAGTGCAGCGTAGGTTCACGAGGTTAATCCCCGGGATGGCGGGACTGTCATATGAGGAAAGATTGGGAAGACTAGGCTTGTATTCACTGAATTTTAGAAGGGTGAGAGGGGATCTTTTAGAAACGTCATGTAGCGACCATAGAGAATGGTCCTGGTCGTCGAACCCTCAGATTGGCCAGCAAGGTCACGTGTGAGCGCGACCGTAGGGATTGGTCCAGAGAGCGACATCGCTGATTGGACAGCGTTGTCATGTGCGCTTTTGGCGCCCGAAAAGAGCAGTTCAGAGAAGTCTTCGAAGAAGACAGTGAGTTTTTGATGGTTGTCCTTTACCTTGTTGTTTAACCTTTGTATTCGAATATTGCTGTCGCAATAAACTTCTTCTACAACCAACAAGTTTCCGGACTCGCCATATTGGTGACCCCGACGTGATCTGGACGATCACCGACTATGCAGGAACACGACGCCCCGTTGTTGGAAGCCGTGCCTGGCACACCGGAGTTAAGCGCAGTAAGCGTTCACCTTCCGTTGTTTTGGACACATCAACCGCAATCTTGGTTTGTCCACACCGAAGCCCAATTTCATTTAAGGAACATATCGGCCGACGCGACGAAGTATTACTATCTCGTCAGCGCTGTATCACCGGAGACGACCACACGCGTGATGCGGTTCATCGTTAATCCACCTGCGGAAAGCAAGTACGAGGCAATGAAGACATTGTTACTGCGAACCTTCGGGTTTCATAGGCACGATCGCGCTAAAAAACTTCTGCACCTACCGGACCTCGGAGATCGACTGCCGTCCGTGCTCATGGCCGAGATGATGATGCTAGCCGGTGAGCATACGGATTGCCTCATGTTCGAACAGGCATTCCGAGAGAAGCTTCCCGAGGATGTCCGACTGCTGCTCACGGATTGTTCTTTTAAGGACCCCGAAGCATATGCAGAGAAAGCGGACGCGCTCATAGCGGCTAAATCGAAGGCAAGCGGTTCGATCAACAAGGTCTCGACATCAGTGACCACGCCACAGCGACATCAAGATGGCGCCGCGTCTCCCGCCAGTTCTCCATAAGCCCGCCAAAAAGATCCGCACAAGCGCGGCTGGTGCTATTATCACCTACAATGGGGTAGCGAATCCCGCAACTGCCGCTCACCTTGTACTTTCGCGGGAAATGCCTCGGCCGATCGTACATAGGGGCAGTTGCGATTGGCCAGAACCGACGCCTCTACGTCCGCGATCGATTCACGGACACAGAATTTTTGGTGGACACGGGAGCCATCGTCAGTATAGTGCCGCCGACCGACCTCGAAACCAGAACGGGTAAGACAGGTCCCACCCTCATCGCGGTTAATGGCAGCCCCATTCGCACTTTCGGTATACGGAAGATGTCCCTTGTGTTAGGCCTCCGCACGTACGAATGGCCATTCATCATAGCAGATGTCAGACAAGCGATCCTAGGCGCAGATTTTCTCTGGGCTTTTTCACTGGTCCCTGATGTCCGCGGTAACGACCTCCGACCCTCCGCCAGCGAGGAGCCCGTCGCTCCGACAATCGCCTCCCCGCCCAGCCCTACTGTCCAGGCCGTCGTCGCGGCCCCTGACTCGTATGCTGAGATCCTGGCGGAGTTTCCAGAGATGCTCATCCAACGTTTTGACACGCCTTCGGCCAAGCACGGCGTGGTCCATCACATCTGCACCGAGGGCCCTCCCGTTTTCGCTCGGGCCAGGAGACTACCGCCAGACAAACTGGTGGTGGCACGGGCGGAATTTAGGAAGATGGAGGAAATGGGCATTGTCCGTCAGTCCGACAGCCCATGGGCCTCGCCGTTGCATATGGTCTCCAAGGCATCTGGGGGGTGGAGACCATGTGGCGATTATCGGCGTCTCAATGCTGTCACCACGGCTGATCGCTACCCCATACCGCACCTGCAGGACTTTTCGTCTGGGCTGGAAGGGGCGGTGGTGTTCTCCAAAATCGATTTGGTGCGAGGATACCACCAGATTCCGGTGCGGCCGGAGGACATACAGAAAACTGCCACGATTACTCCGTTCGGGTTGTTCGAATGGTTGCGTATGCCTTTCGGTTTAAAGAACGCGGCACAGGCTTTCCAACGACTGATGGACCGTGTGGGTCGGGGTTTACCCTTTTTGTTTATTTATTTAGACGACATCCTGGTCGCCAGCCCCTCAGTGCAGGAACACCAGGTCCACTTGCGGACTGTGTTCCAGCGGCTCCAAGACCACGGGCTCATTATCCAACCCTCCAAGTGTCAATTCGGCCTCCCTTCTCTTGATTTTCTAGGGCACAGAATCACCCCTGCCGGCGCCACCCCTTTGCCCGAGAAGGTGGAGGCTATCCGGGCATTTCCCAGGCCCACCACAGTAAAAGGGTTGCAGGAGTTCGTAGGTATGGTTAACTTCTACCATAGGTTCGTTCTGGCAGCTACGCGGGTCATGCGCCCGCTCCAGTGCCTTGCGGGTAAACCGGTAGAGTTGATATGGTCCCCGGCCGCAGAGTCGGCTTTTACAGCAGCTAAGGCAGCCTTGGCAGACGCCACCATGTTGGTCCACCCGAGCCCCTCCGCCCCCACGGCCCTGTCGGTTGACGCCTCTGACGTGGCGGTGGGTGGGGTCTTGGAGCAGCAGGTCGGTGGCCGTTGGCAGCCCTTGGCGTTTTTCAGCCGGCAACTAAATTCGGCTGAGCTGAAGTATAGCGCATTTGACCGAGAGCTTCTGGCCCTTTATTTAGCTGTTCGTCATTTCAGGTACTTCCTTGAGGGCCGCCCATTTGTGGCCTTTACGGACCACAAACCATTAACATTTGCATTTTTCAAATTGTCTGACCCATGGTCGGCCCGCCAGCAGCGGCACCTGACTGCCATATCCGAATTTACCACCGATGTCCGTCATGTCGCGGGTAAGCTTAATGCCGTTGCTGACGCCCTGTCTAGACCTGCTTGTTCCCCTATTTCGGCGGTGGACTGCGAGGTGGATCCCCAGGAGCTTGCGGAGGCACAGCTTCTAGCGGATACTGCCTCGGCATACCAGTCCACCACTTCGGGATTGAAGTTGGCTCAGGTAGCCTGCGGGTCGGAAGGCACAAAAGTCTGGTGTGATGTTTCCCTTCCCCGTCCCAGGCCGGTTGTACCGCCCTCCCTTCAGCGCCGGGTTTTCGATGCCATTCACGGGCTGGCGCACCCGTCCATCCGCTCCACCTCTGCTTTAGTAGCAGCTCGGTTTGTCTGGCATGGCCTACGTAAACAGGTAGCGGGTTGGGCATGTTCCTGCGTTCCCTGCCAGACCGCTAAATTCCAGCGCCATGTCCAGCCCCCCGTACAGGAGTTCGAGGTCCCAGCAGTTCGTTTTTTCCACATCCACGTGGATTTAGTCGGGCCTTTGCCTTCCTCCCGGGGCTACACCCATCTCCTCACGGTGGTGGATCGGTTCACCCGGTGGCCAGAGGCTTTCCCATTGTCTGATATCTCGGCAGCCTCTTGTGCCAGGACTTTGGTCCTCCATTGGGTAGCACGTTTCGGGGTCCCGGCAGTTATTACCACTGACAGGGGGCCGCAGTTCACTTCGTCCCTCTGGGCCGCGCTCGCAGAGCTGTACGGTTCCAAGTTACAACCCCCTATTGCATACCACCCCCAGGCAAATGGACTTGTAGAAAGGTTCCACCGTCAACTCAAGGCGTCCCTCAGTGCAAGGCTTGAAGGCCCGGACTGGGTAGACCAACTCCCCTGGGTCCTTCTGGGCATCCGGACTGCTCCTAAGCAAGATCTCGGTGCTTCGTCCGCGGAGCTAGTGTATGGCTCGACACTTCGAGTTCCCGGGGATTTGTTTCCGAACCCCTCAGACCAGCTGCCTCCAGTCCCATCAGTCTTAGCATCGCTCCGGGCACGGGTGGGTTCCCTGGCCCCAGTTCCGACTTCACGTCATGGGTGTCCCATGGTACATGAACCGCCTTCCCTGAAGGACTGTGAGTTTGTGTTTTTGCGGAAAGATTCCCATCGTGCCCCGTTGCAGAGGGTCTATCAAGGGCCGTTCCGGGTTTTGCGTAAGGGGACGGTCACCTTCACCTTAGACGTGGGCGGCAGGAGTGAGCTCGTCTCGGTGTCCTGGCTTAAACCTGCACACTTGGATCCGGATCAACCAGTCCTGGTCGGCCAAACCCCTAGGAGAGGCCGGCCTCCGTCAGTTCCGCTCAGTCCAGGACCCCCCGTTCCGGCAGTTCCTCCAGGACCCCCCATTCCGGCAGTTCCTCCAAGTCCGGAATCCCCGGCTCCTGTGGTCCAGGCGGCCCCTCTCCTTACTCGTTATGGTCGCGAAATCCGGCTCCCTGCTAGGTTCCGTACCTCGGGTTCTGGGGGGGGTCATGTAGCGACCATAGAGAATGGTCCTGGTCGTCGAACCCTCAGATTGGCCAGCAAGGTCACGTGTGAGCGCGACCGTAGGGATTGGTCCAGAGAGCGACATCGCTGATTGGACAGCGTTGTCATGTGCGCTTTTGGCGCCCGAAAAGAGCAGTTCAGAGAAGTCTTCGAAGAAGACAGTGAGTTTTTGATGGTTGTTCTTTACCTTGTTGTTTAACCTTTGTATTCGAATATTGCTGTCGCAATAAACTTCTTCTACAACCAACAAGTTTCCGGACTCGCCATAGTATAGCATTTTTAAAAGACTGGACAAGCTAGATGCAGGAAAAATGTTTTCAATGTTGGGGGAGTCCAGAATCAGGGGCCACAGTCTAAGAATAAAGGGGAAGCCATTTAAAACTGAGATGAGAAAAACTTTTTCACCCAGAGAGTTGGGAATTTGTGGAATTCTCTGCCACAGAAGGCAGTGGAGGCTAATTCACTGGGTGAATTTAAAAGAGAGTTACATAGAGCTCTAGGGGCTAGCGGAATCAAGGGATATGGGGAGAAGGCAGGCATGGGTTACTGATTGTGGATGATCAGCCATGATAACAATGAATGGCAGTGCTGGCTCGAAGGGCTAAATGGCCTCCTCCTGCACCTATTTTCTATATTTCTGTGTTATTCCATCTCGTCATTATCTGACATATGTCTTTCTTTGCCCTATTTATCAATGTTCTTGGAAATGTAGTGACACTTAGAAGTGTCCAAAGATTATAAATTCATAATTTTCGATTATAAATCAAAATACCTTCGATTTGTACCAGCATCTGCAGTTATTTTCTTATACTTAAAGATTATAAAGTGACCACTATAACAGTAGCTTATCCCATGCTTCAAGGGAACACTTTAGCTAAAAACACTAGCACAATGTTATTTCTTCCTTCGTGTGCATTCTTAAATTCGGATATGAAGTGAGTTTATATCACCTGGAAAGGCATGGTACTCAAATATAAGAAGCGCAGTATGCATTATATTGATATGCATCTGTGCAAATTGTAGTCTCTATATCCCAGATTTCGGATGAGTCAAGTCAAAAATACTTAATTGTCATATTTTCCAGGAACAGAACAATGAAATTCTTTACTTACTGCAGCTTTACAGACACATGAGCACAACGACACAACAAATAAATATCCAAGAAACAATAATACAATGAATTATCAGTAATACCAGGTAATCAGAAAAGTGCGGAGAAGTATGTAATACAACCAACACTAAGTCTATAGTAGGTGGTTGTTGAGGTGGGGATGTGATTGTGGACATGCAGTATGGTTCATGGCATTGAAGGTTGATGGGAAGAAACTGTTCTTGAACCTGGAGGTTTCGGTTCTCAGGCAAAATTTCCCAATGGTAGCAACATGCCAGTGAGGTGTGGGTCTTTGATGGTAGAGTCATAGAGTGATACAGTGTGGAAACAGGCCCTTTGGACCAACTAGCCCAACTAGCCCACACCGGCCAGCATGTCCCAGCTACATTATCCCACCTGCCTGCGTTTGGTCCATATCCCTCCAAACCTGTCAACGGACAATAGACAATAGGTGCAGGAGTAGGCCATTCGGCCCTTCGAGCCAGCACCGCCATTCAATGTGATCATGGCTGATCATCCACAATCAGTACCCCATTCTTGCCCCCTCCCCGTACCCCCTGACGCCGCTATCATTAAGAGCTCTATCTAGCTCTCTCTTGAATGCATCCTGAGAATCAGCCTCCACTGCCTTCTGAGGCAGAGAATTCCACAGATTTACAACTCTCTGAGTGAAAAAGTTTTTTCTCATCTCCGTTCTAAATGGCCTACCCCTTATTCTTAAACTGTCCGATCCATGTGCCTGTCTAACTGTTTCTTAAATGATGGGATAGTCCCAGCCTCAACTACTTCCACTGGCAGCTTGTTCCATACACCCACCGCCCTTTGTGTGAAAAAGTTACCCCAAAGAGAAATACTGGAGATGATATTAAACTTATTTTTGTTTTGAGGCAATTCTTCCTGCTTAATCCACTCAATCAGGCAGTTGGACAAAAATCTAAAATGTTTCCATCACTTCTGTGCCTTGAGTGGATATTGGAGAGTATGAGTCTGTTTTGCAAAGGCCATTTGATGTGCCCATGCAGAATAAAACCGCTTCTTCTCGCTCTTTCATTGGAAATAGGCAGGAGGACGTAATGAGATAGCTGTTATGGGATGGCCCGTGTCGGTTCAGAGCTGCCTGTCACAGAGACGCCCATCAAAAGGTCAGGCACGGAGGTCAACCTGAATTCTTGATATATTATTGCATTGTGAAAATTGTGCTCTGGCTCATGAGGTCATAAGGTCAGAAGTGATAGGACAATTGGGCCATTCGGCCCATCAAGTCCACTCCATCATTCAATCAGGGCTAATCTATCACTCCCTCCTAACAACATTCTCCTGCCTTCTCCCCATAGCCCCTGACACCAGTACTAATCAAGAATCTACGAATGTATCTCTGCCTTAAAAATATCCATTGGCGGCCCCCACAGCCTTCAGTGGCAAAGAATTCCACAGATTCACCATCCTCTGACCAAAGAAACTCCTCCTCATCTCCTTCCGAAAGGAACATCCTTTAATTCTGAGGCTATGACCTCTAGTCCTTGACTCTCCCACTAGTGGAAACATCCTCTCCTCATTGACTCTATCCAAGACTTTCAATGAGAAACACCTCAAGAGCTTAGGCATGATCAGCCTGAATTCCTGATATATTATTGAATTGTGAAAATTGTGCTCTGGTTCACATCAGTTCATGAAATCTATTCCTGTGCGTACCCAAAAACTGAGTTCAATTTTAAGAAGGGGAATAATTGCATTAGAGTAGTTCAGAGAAGGTTCATTAGATTGAATGAAGGTGTTGTCTTATGAAGGACAATTTAGTTTTGTAGTTTTTAATTTTGCAGATACAGTGAGGAAACAGGCCCTTCAGCCCACCGAGTCCGCGCCGACCAGCGATCCCCGCACACTAACGTCATCCTACAAGCACTAGGGCCAATCTTTACATTTACCAAGCCAATTTTACGTAAAAACCTGTACCTCTCTGGAGTGTTGGAGGAAACCGAAGAACTCGGAGAAAACCCACGCAGGTCACGGGCAGAACGTACCAACTCCGTACAGACAGCGCCCGTAGTCGGGATCGAACCTGGGTCTCCGGCGCTGCAAGCGCTCTAAGGCAGCAACTCTACTGCAGTGCCACCGTTGAGGTGATTGGGCATATGCTCATTGGAATTCAGAATCAGAGGAGACTTTACTGAAATATATTTGTTTCAGAGGAGGTTGATGATTAGGTGCCAACTGAACATTTTGCCTTTTAATGGGCGGCACTGTGAAGCAGCTGGTACAGCCTCATGGCACTCGAGAGCCTAACCTCAGGTGCTGTCCGTGTAGAGTTTGCAAGATCTCTCCGTGACCTCATGGATCCCTTCCTGTCAACGCTGTGGTAAAAGCCAGCTTCTTCCAGCTTCGTACCATAGCTAAAATTAAACCATTCCTCCAATTTGACGACATTGAAAAAATCATCCACGCATTCATTTCCACCCGCCTAGACTACTGCAACTCCCTATACACTGCGATCAGCCAATCATCCCTGTCCCGCCTACAATTGGTCCAAAACGCCGCAGCGAGACTCCTGACGGGTACCCGTAAAAGGGACCACATCACCCCGATTCTGGCCTCTCTCCACTGGCTCCCAGTACAATACAGAATCAACTTCAAGCTCCTCCTATTCACATACAAAGCCCTAAACGGGCTTGCCCCCCCCCCGTATCAAAAATCTTCTAACCCACCACTCTATCTCCAGGTCGCTCAGGTCGGCCGACTTGGGGCTACTCACTATCCCGCGGTCTAGGCTTAAGCTCAGGGGTGACCGCGCTTTTGCGGCTGCAGCTCCTAGACTGTGGAACAGCATCCCTCTCCCCATCAGAACTGCCCCCTCCATCCACTCCTTTAAGTCCAGGCTCAAAACCTATTTCTACTCCCTAGAGTTTGAGGCCCTCTGAGGGGGCGCTGTGAACTGTTTATGTATGTGCTGTTATGTTTGTGTGCCATTGTATGTTCGTTTATTAGTACCTGAACTGATGTACAGCACTTTGGTCAACGTGGGTTGTTTTTAAATGTGCTATACAAATAAAATTGACTTGACTTGACTTGACTTGACTGATGCTGTGATATTCCTCCCACATCCCAAAGACATGCGAGTTGATGCGAGCTGCCTCAATGGGCCAGACAGCGTCTCTGGAGAAAAGGAATAGGTGACGTTTCGGGTCGAGACCCTTCTTCAGGCATCTTCAGACCTCTGAAGAAGGGTCTCGACCTGAAACGTCACCTATTCCCTTGAAGGTCTACAGTGGCACACCAGGAGAGTTTAGCCAGTTAACAAAAATTGCCTTTGGGCCCAGCAAGTCCACACTGACCAGCGATCACCGTACACTAACACTATCCTACAGAGTCCGATTAACACTATTAATCGGACTCTGTAAATTGGCTCACAGGTGCAGGGAGAGGCTGCAAAAGTGCGATAACATAGAACTAGTGTAGCAGGTAATCAATGGTTGGCATGGACTCGGTAAGCTGACTCCAGTCTGTTTTCATGCCGTATCTCCAAACTAAATGAATAAAATTTAGAATTAATATGCATTATCTCAGAATGAGAAGCAACTTGTTTCAAATGACACAAGGGGAATTTCATCCCTTCTGCTACCTCTCAAAGCTGAGTCATTGGGCATTTGCAAGGATGAGCCAGGCAGATTATTGTACAATAGGGAAAATGAGGATTATGGGAAAAAGACAGGAAAATGTTGAAGCCACCCTCAGACCAGCCACAGACAGGCACAAAATGCTGGAGTAACTCAGCGGATCAGACAGCGTCTCTGGAGACGTTTTGGGTCTTTAGGTTTTAGGTTTTTCTTCAGACTTCTGAAGGAGGGTCTCGATCCGAAATGCTACCTATTCCTTTTCTCCAGAGATGCTGTCTGACCCGCTGAGTTACTCCAGCTTTTTGTGTCTATCTCCTATAATATTCATTTATTGTCATTGCAACGAGTACAACGAAATTAAAAAATAGCCAATCCTGACGGTGCGTACAAACATATATGCAATAAATGCAAAAACAAATAAATACATAAATACAATTAAATACAATTATATTAAGTACAAGATTTTTTAACGGTGTTGCCTAGTGCAAAGGTAGTGTTCAGTTCTCGTATGGCCCTGGGGTAAAAACTGTTCTTAAGTCTGTTTGTTCGGGATTTGATCGACCTGAAACGTCGACCAGAGGGCAGATGAACAAACAGACGGTGGCCGGGGTGGGATGGATCTTCTATTATTTTGCCTGCTCTACTGAGGCAGCGTAGGCTGAACAGGTGCTCCAGGGAGGGCAGTGAGCAGCCGATGATCTTCTGGGCCGTCGTGATGACCCTCTGAAGGGCCTTCCTGTCCTTTTCTGAGCAGCTGGCATACCATGTGGTTATACAGTATGCCAGCACACTCTCGATGGAGCAGCGATAGAAGGACAACATGAGCTTCTCCTGCAGGTTGGTTTTCCTGAGGATCCTCAGGAAGTGGAGTCTCTGCTGTGCCTTCTTTACTGTGGTGATGGTGTTGGTAGACCAGGTAAGATCCTCTGCGATGTGCGTACCCAGGAACCTGAAAGCTGGTACCCTTTCCACACAGACCCCATTGATGTAGAGTGGGTCGTAATCTACACTGGTTTTTCTAAAGTCAATTATAAGTTCCTTTGTTTTGGAGGAGTTCAGGACCAGATTGTTCACTGAACACCATGCTGCCAGCCTTTGGATTTCATCCCTATAGGCTGTCTCATCTCCTCCTGAGATGAGTCCAACCACAGTCGTGTCATCCGCGAACTTGATGATGGTGTTGGTGGGATGGGTGGGGGCGCAGTCGTGAGTGTAGAGGGAGTAAAGGATGGGGCTCAACACACAGCCCTGTGGTGAGCCGGTGCTCAGTGTAATGGTGGAGGAGAGGTGAGGGCCTATTTTGACGGTCTGGGGGCGGTTGGTCAGGAAGTCCTTGATCCATTGGCAGATGGTTTGGGAAAATCCAAGGTCGGAAAGTTTGGTGACCAGTCTGCTCGGGATGACCGTGTTAAAGGCAGAGCTGAAGTCGAGGAAGAGCATCCTCACATAGCTCCCCTGGTGTTCAAGGTGGGTCAGTGCAGTGTGAAGAGCAGTGTCGATGGCATCCCCTGTAGACCTATTTGCTCTGTAGGCAAACTGGTGTGGGTCGAAGGTGGGTGGGAGGCTGGCTTTGATGTGCTGCAGGACCAGTCTCTCGAAGCACTTTGTGATGACCGGTGTGAGTGCTACCGGACGGTAGTCGTTAAGACCGCTGATGACAGACTTTTTCGGCAGTGGGATGATTATGGCGGACTTCAGGCAGGGAGGGATGGTGGATTTTAAAAGGGACAGGTTGAAGATTTTTGTGAAGACCTCAGATAATTGGTCTGCACATTCCCTCAGCACTCTGCCCGTCACACCATCGGGGCCTGCAGCTTTCCTGGGATTCACTGCTCTGAGCACGCGCTTAACATCATACTCCTGCACAGTGAAGGTGTTGCTGTCAGGTGCTGGAGAGGGTGTTATGTCTGCCACTGTAGCTTTCACCTCGAAACGAGCAAAGAAACAGTTAAGTTCCTCTGCCAGCGAGGCGTCGCCGTCGGCAGTCGTGCGGTTGCTGGTCTTGTAGTTGGTGATGTGCTGGATGCCTTGCCATACCCGCCGTGGGTCATTGTTGGAAAAGTGGTCCTCAATCTTCCTCTTGTAGGACGCTTTGGCATCCTTGATGCCTCTCTTCAGGTTGGTTCTAGCAGCACTGTATAGAGCTCTATCACTAGACCTGAAGGCGGTGTTACGGTCCTTGAGGAGAGACCTGACATCCTTTGTCATCCAGGGTTTCTGATTGGGATACAACCGGATGCGTTTGTCGACGGTGACATTGTCAACACAGTTTTGGATGTAGCAAAGTACAGTTGATGTGTACTCCTCCAAGTCCTATAGGCTTCAACACATTTATACTTGATACTCACTTGTTTTTTTTATATCTATCTTTGGTGTAAATCAGCATCTGCAGCAAGGGCGGCACGGTGGCGCAGCGGTAGAGTTGCTGCCTTACAGCGAATGCAGCGCCGGAGACTCAGGTTCGATCCTGACTACGGGCACCGTCTGTATGGAGTTTGTACATTCTCCCCGTGACCTGCGTGGGTTTTCTCTGAGATCTTCGGTTTCCTCCCACACTTAATTGGCTGGGTTTAAAAAACATTTGTCCCTAGTGTGTGTAGGATAGTGTTAGTGTGTGCGGGGATCGCTGGGCGGCGCGGACCCGGTGGGCCGAAGGGCCTGTTTCTGCGCTGTATCTCTAAATCTAAATCTAAAAATCTCAGAACAGCCATAATCTTATCAACAGTGGAACAAGTTCAAAGCATTGCAGGACTTTCAACTGCTCCAATTTCTTGTTTTGTTAATGGGTAAGGGATTGGAGGTTTATGGTGGCACACCAGGATAGTTTAACCAGATAACAAAAACGGCCCAAGCTTGAACCACCACCTTGTTTTAGAGATACAGCGTGGAAACAAGCCCTTAGGCAATAGACAATAGACAATAGACAATAGGTGCAGGAGGAGGCCATTCGGCCCTTTGAGCCAGCACCGCCATTCAATGTGATCATGGCTGATCATTCTCAATCAGTACCCCGTTCCTGCCTTCTCCCCATACCCCCTGACTCCATTATCCTTAAGAGCTCTATCTAGCTCTCTCTTGAATGCATTCAGAGAATTGGCCTCCACTGCCTTCTGAGGCAGAGAATTCCACAGATTCACAACTCTCTGACTGAAAAAGGTTTTTCCTCATCTAAGTTCTAAATGGCCTACCCCTTGTTCTTAAACTGTGGCCCCTTGTTCTGGACTCCCCCAACATTGGGAACATGTTTCCTGCCTCTAACGTGTCCAACCCCTTAATAATCTTATACGTTTCGATAAGATCCCCTCTCATCCTTCTAAATTCCAGTGTATACAAGCCTAGTCGCTCCAGTCTTTCAACATATGACAGTCCCGCCATTCCCGGGAATTAACCTAGTAAACCTACGCTGCACGCCAAGTCCGCGCTGATCAGTGATCCCCGCACACTAACACTATCCTGCACACTAGGGACAATTTACCATTTTACCAAGCCAATTAACCTACATACCTGTATGTCTTTGGAGTGTTGGAGGAAACCGGAGCACCCGGAGAAAACCCACGCAGGTCACGGGGAGAATGTGCAAACCCTGTATAGTTAACACACAGAGTCAGGATTGAACCCAGGTCTCTGGCTCTGCAAGGCAGCAATCTACCGCTGCACCACCTGTGCTGCCTGTGAGGTCCTTCATTAAACTCTCTCTACCAGCAGACTGATGAAAAAAAAAACGAAATATTCCACAAGTAGAGGACTGATTTCCAAAGTTGTACCGACATTTCTTTGCACTTAACGTGGCCAAAGGCTTCATTCCATAAACTCATGCTTGAAACCAGATGTCATGACAACCGTAATATCAGCAGATTTGCAAAAGAATAAGATTTGGAGGAAGAGAAATTGAATGCAGGGATTAAGTTAGGTGATGAAAGGAATGGTGCTTGCAATGAATCGTACATCCTCTGTTCAGAAACCTGAAGCTGTACATTAGCTTCATAAGATACTCACTTCATGCCTTTAGCTTCATGACATGTGAAGAATATTTTCTTGCATTGCATCTTAAAGGCCCGGCCAAAGGGAAATTTAGGAATGAAAAGACCCACACATTGCTCCTTGTTCCCAGATTACAGTTCATGTCATCATCATTATGTTTTTACTGCAGCTTTTGATGGATTAATCATGAAAAATATTTGGTGAAACCGCAGAATTTCTGCTGAATAAAATGATTGAACTTGCATGTGAACCCTTCACTGCTATGAGCATGACACAAGGGTCCAAATCATCTGTAGTCTATGTTCAACGGGAGGGTTTTTTAAGTGCTCTTTAAATTGACTATTTTTCCTCAGAGCGGAGTCATATTTCTATCAAAGTCGCTGAGATTTTTTTTGGGTACTTTTCCTTTTTCTATTGTTTAATGCTGCCAAAGGCTTTATGTTCCTGCGTGTTTATCATTGTGATTGTTGTGTAACCGTGGAGAATCTTTAGGGTGCGGAGGGGGCAGGAGAAAGGGGATTTTTGTGTCGCCTTAAATTTGATACCTTTGTAAAGTAAGCATGACCTCAACATTTGGCAGAATCCATTAATGGCCTACCTGAACAACTCGACAAAAATACTATTGTGAAATGCGTGGCAGATTCAATTTCATCAACGCCTCGGGAAACCTAAAATTAATTATAAAAGATCACTTGTTTATTTTAACTTTTCTCATGAAGGATATGAAAATGCTTAGCTTTAGGCTATGACTGGGCATCTTTCAGTGTTGGCCTTTGAAACTTCACAAGCTGAAAACTGCTGCAGTTTAAATTCATTTTCCAATTTGTAGTAGTCTTAATTGAAGGAACATAACTTTAATGGACAGGAGATTGAAAAATTCAAAGAATCTAACTCAGTTGCTAAAATAAGACAATGTGCAGGATTTTTTTGTCCTTGTATATTTGCTTAAACAAACACACGTTATCAGAAAAAGGAAATTATGCTGCCTATTTCCTTATAATAGAGATTAGCTCTCGACGCAAGTATTTTATTCCAATTCGAGCACTGATGTCTGGAATTGCTATGGTAAGCCAAATGACATATTTCTTGGAAAGAAAATAACAGAAAATTCAATCATTGTTTCCTAGATAATTTAGTTATTTTTCTGATAATGTGTGTTTGTTTAAGCAAATACACAAGGACAAAAAAAAATCCTGCACTTAGTCTTATTTTAGCAACTGAGTTAGATGCTTTTAATTTTTTTGTTTAACGTTCCTAAACTATTTGAAGTTAATTAAAGAAAAGATCTGGTTGATTGTAATTTGGATAACAATTTAAACTTTGTAGGTCGACAGCTGTATCCAATGTCCCCCGGAGTTATGCCTAGAAAAACACATAGAAATTAATTTGGAATTAATTAAATTCCAATTATTTCCCTTTAAAAAAAAAATGACATTGGATAACATCCACTTTTCTAATTTTGTTCAACAATACCAGGAACAAAATTGTTTAGCATGTCACCTTGGAATGATCTAACTAAAATAAAGTACAATCTGTTACTTGACGTGTAAACAAAACTCCAAGGTATATCACATGAAGTTTTTTCTTGTTGACAATTTCGAGCTCTCTCTCCCTCTGAGCATGGCCAAGTACATCACTTGGCAGACTGTGTGTGTGAGGCTGCGTTCCCAGAGAGGAGCTTTGCAAGCACGAGTTGGAGAATTTGTTCCATGCAGCCCCGGCAGATACTTGAATTCTCATTTGGAGAGGCTTTCCTTCATGATTGTAAACTTGCCCAAGTAGTGCTGAATGAATAGAGTCTGGGAAAACCCCGTGGGCTGTCTTTGCTCCACAATGAGCTGGTGTATGACAACCTGCTCAGTGCTGGCCCTTCGACAAATGTTATTAGTCACAGCATGCACCCTAAAGTGGCAATCAAGAATTGATGAACGACAATCCCCACTTCTGTTCACTATTGTGACATGTTGCCAACTACAGTTAAAACCATTAAATCAGGCTAGATTTAATGCTACCTGTGAAGACTTCCATTAGTAAATAACTCTGTGATTTTGGATTGCATATAAATGGTGTCGACCTGATTGGGCTGAGTTTGAAATATACCCTGCCCACAATCTTTTATTTCCTAAAAAAATGTATTTCTCTGCGTTATATCATCGATTAGAGCAGGTACTAACTAATGCCGCATTTAAGAAACATTTAGACAGGTACATGGAGAGGGTAGGTTTAGTGGGATGTGGGCGAAACTCAGGCAGGTGCGACCAGTTTAGATGAGGCATGTTGGTCGGTGTGGGCAAGTTGGGCTGAAGGGCCTGTTTCCATGCTGTATGACTCTAGGTATGATTCAATACATTCTTTTACAATGTGCCAATTAGCCATGTAACAATCCTGAAACAATGCCACAGGGCCCAAGCCCCAAGTGTCCTCCGGTAACAGGACCCCAGACTGTGGCCATTGCAGTAGTTGCACTCAGCTTCAGTGGGTCATCAGTGTCCATGCACTGCTGCACCTGTCAGGAGCATTCAGTTGCAGACCACTCCTTACACTGGAAAACCAACAAGTTTCGCAAAACCACAACTGGTTTTTCACCGAGTTGATGAAGTTCCAACATATTGTCTATCTCTCCATTCTCTGCCTGTTCATGTGTTTGTCTCAAAGCCTCTTCAATGTTGCTACTATATCTGCTTGCACTACTTCCCCTGGCTGCAATTTCCAGGCACCTACCATGGTCTGTATAGAAAACTTGGCTCACAAATCTCCTTCAAACATTTCCCCTCTCCTCCAGGTGATGCATCTCTGGGAACACGCTTGCTTTTCCATTGCTGCTCATAGACAAGGACACTGCACCATTTTCTGGATTTCTTTTGTAAATAAACAGTCCATGAAGAGGTGGACAGCCCTTCCATCCACACATCGTGTTATAGTCTTATAGATCAGTAAGTAGCTGTGTGTTTTATTAATACAGCATACAGAAGTAATTTAACAGCAACTGTTCCCTTTGTCTGGAAACAGCGATTTCAACGTTTGGAAACATTTGCAAATGGTTTTGGTCCCTTTCACTCTGTTGTGATAAGCCTTGGAGAAGATGTAGTAGCAGAGGTAAGCCACATTGCACCTTGTGCCTGCTCTGTCAGGTCAATGTGATCATGGTTGATCTCGTCTTGGTCTCCACTTCACTTTCCTACCTGTTCCCCATCAGCCTTGCCACCATTAAATTCAAAAAAACTTCTTCCCTCAGCCTTGAACCTATTTAGCGACTGACCATCCTAGGGCCAAGAATGCTAAAGATACACCAGCATCTAAGAAAATAATTGGTTTCTCACCTCCATTTCAATGAGAAACCACTTATTCAGAAACTACACCTCCTGGTTCGGGGTTCCCTGATGAATGGAAATTTTATATCAAAAAATACTTTATCCAAGTAATAAATATCATTTACAAAACATCTTTTTTAACAAGCCCATCTGACATTTCCGGAGGTTACATTCGATACAGGCATTCACTTAGACATTTACTTACATTTACAGACATTAACCCAGTATCCCTTATTTGGAGGGGCGTCTCTCTCCACCACACCCTGCCCCCCATGTCCAGCAGCGGAAGGACCCTAGACTGTGGTCCTCCCCCACAGGGCCTTGGCGTTGGCTGCACCAAGCTTCAGTGCGTCCCTCAGCACGTACTCCTGCAGTCTGCAGCGGGCCAGTCGGCAACATTCCTTGACGGACAGCTCGCTCCGCTGGGAGGCCAACAAGGATCGGGCAGACCAAAGAGCGTCTTTCACCGAGTTGATGACCTTCCAGCAGCACCCGATGTCAGTCTCCGAATGCGTCCCTGGGAACAGTCCGTAGATCACAGAGTCCTCTGTGATGGAGCTGCTCGGAATGAATCGTGACAGGGACCCCTGCAGAACTCTCCAGACTCTCTTGGCAAATCCACACTCTGTGAAGAGGTGGGCCACCGTCTCCTCTCCGTAGCAGCCGTCCCGAGGGCAGCGTGCGCTGGTAGTGAGGTTCCGGCGGTGCAGGAAGGATCTGACTGAGAGGGCTCCCCTCACCGCCAGCCAAGCCAGGTCTTGGTGCTTGTTGGTTAGTTCTGGCGATGAGGCATTTTGCCAGACAAGCTGGGCAGTCTGCTCTGGGAACCACGCCACAGGATCCATGGAGTCATTCCCCTGCAGTGCCTGCAGGATGTTCCGTGCTGACCACTGCCCCATGGACTTGTGGTCAAAGGTGTTGGTCCGGAAGAACCTTTCCACGAAATATCCTCACAACATCTACCCTCCCAATCTCCCTTAGAATCAACTATGCTTCGATCAGACTCCATTTATACCTCACACTGCCTCGGCAAGGCCTGCAAAGGACAAGTCGCACCCCGGCCACTCCCTCTTCTCCCCTCTCTCATCAGGCAAAAGGTATAGAAGTGTGAAAACACACACCTGCAGATTCAGCAACTGTTTTTCTTCCCAACTGTTGTCAGGCAACTGAACCATCCAACCACAAATAGAGAGCAGTCCTGAACTACTATCCACCTCTTTGGTGACCCTCGGACTATCCTTGATCGGACTTTACTGGCTCTATCTTGCACTAAACGTTATTCCCTTATCATGTATCTGGATACTGTGACTTGCTCGAGTGTAATCATGTATTGTCTTTCCGCTGGCTGGTTAGCACCAACAAAGGTTTTTCACTGTACCTCAGTACACGTGACAATAAACTAAACGAAACTGAAGATCCAGGAAAAACCCCACAAACTCAGTTTATCAATTGTCCTTGCCTCAGCACCATTTTCTGGGAGTGAATTCTAGATTTCCACTTCACATTGTTTCCATGGTGCTATCAGTCACTACAGTATGTACTAATGCCCCGCCATCAGCCACTACAGTATGTACTAATGCCCCGCTATCAGTCACTACAGTATGTACTAATGCCCCGCCATTATGACCATGCTCTTGCACTCCCTCACCAGAGCAAACACTGCTGTTGTGTCTACCCTATTGATTCCTTAGAAGATTAGGGCAGCATGGTGGCACAGCGGTAAAGTTGCTGCCTTACAGCACTTACAGCACCAGAGACCCGGGTTCGATCCTGACTACGGGTGCTGTCTGTACAGAGTTTGTACATCCTCCCCTTGATCGCGTGGGTTTTCTCCGAAATCTTCGGTTTCCTCCCACACTCCAAAGGCGTACAGATTTGGCTTGATATAACTGTAAATTGTCTCTCGTGTGTGTATGATAGTATTAATGTGCAGGGATCGCTGGTCGGTGCGGACTCGGTGGACTGATGGGCCTGATTCTGCACTGTATCTCTAAAGTAACCTAAAACTAAAATTAGGAAGCTCGTTAAGGTTGTTTGACTTTTTTGGTCTTCTATTAGTCTACCCAATTAGTCTACAAAGCCCATTGCACCTTTACAAAGGTAAATGCAACTCTCATTGCTTCATGTTTTATCTGTCTTTTGTATTTCAACAAAGACCTTTGTGTATTTCAACTAAGGCAGGAGAGTGGCCCAATGGGTGGCATAGTGGTGCAGCTGGTAGAGCTGTTGCTCACAGCGCCAGAGACCCAGGTTCATTCTTGACCTTGTGTGCTGTCTGTGTGGAGTTTGCATGTCCTCCCTGTGATTGTGCGAGTTTCCTCCCACATTCCAAGGAGGTGTGGGTTGACAGGTTAATCAGCCTCTGTGAATTGCCCCATGAGTGGACGTGAAAGTGAGATAACAAAGAACTGGCGTGAACAGTGATCGATGGGGAGCATGAATTCAAAGGACCAGTGGGCCTAAATACAACACGTTTTCATGATTATCTTTCAATTCGGTCAATTAACTAAGTTCAATGCTGTGAAGAAATTGGTGAAATTGATGCAGTTTAAAATTTATGGCACTGCTTACAATATCAGCCATAGCTTAGTTGACATCATTTCTGTATGAGCTTGAGCTGGTTGGATTGCAGGTCCTTGCAGATTCATGAGCATTAAACCCTTCAGCGCTGCATTGGTGCCATAGGAGGGATGGAACCATTGGAGACATGCATCCAGTTACTGTAATCCTACAATGGTTTCATTTGATTCCACTCACCTTCCCATCATTTCCTCCCAGATTCACATCATTTCCTCTCAGACTCAGCCATGTCAGGGTAACTTATGGTGGCCAATTAAACTATCGATCTGCACACTTTGGGGATGTGGGAGGAAACATGAAATGTTAAGATGAGCCCCCCCCCCCAGCTCTCTCAGCCTGGAGGATGAGGATTCCCAAACTCCACTTTAAATTTGGGAAAGGAGCTCTCATCAGTTCTTCAGTTTCAATAGACAATAGACAATAGACAATAGGTGCAGGAGGAGGCCATTCGGCCCTTCGAGCCAGCACCGCCATTCAATGTGATCATGGCTGATCATTCTCAATCAGTACCCCGTTCCTGCCTTCTCCCCATACCCCCTGACTCCGCTATCCTTAAGAGCTCTATCTAGCTCTCTCTTGAATGCATTCAGAGAATTGGCCTCCACTGCCCTCTGAGGCAGAGAATTCCACAGATTCACAACTCTCTGACTGAAAAAGTTTTTCCTCATCTCAGTTCTAAATGGCCTACCCCTTATTCTTAAACTGTGGCCCCTTGTTCTGGACTCCCCCAACATTGGGAACATGTTTCCTGCCTCTAACGTGTCCGTCCAACCCCTTAATAATCTTATACGTTTCGATAAGATCTCCTCTCATTCTTCTAAATTCTAGTGTATACAAGCTTAGCCGCTCCAGTCTTTCAACATATGACAATCCCACCATTCCAGGAATTAACCTAGTAAACCTACGCTGCACGCCCTCAATAGCAAGAATATCCTTCCTCAAATTTGGAGACCAAAACTGCACACAGTACTCCAGGTGTGGTCTCACTAGGGCCCTGTACAACTGCAGAAGGACCTCTTTGTTCCTATACTCCACTCCTCTTGTTATGAAGGCCAACATTCCACCTCAATCAATAGCTCTTAAATATTTTATCTAGCTGCCTGATATCACATAGATTTTGGTGGGAGTGTGCTGTGCGCAAATAGGCTTCCGTATTTCCAAAAGATAGACACAAAGTGCAGAAATAACTCAGCGGGTCAGGCAGCATCTCTGGAGAAAAAGTGGGTGATGTTGGGGTTCGGGGCCCTTCTTCAGACTGAAAGTATAGGGTGGCAACCCAGCACTTTGTGTCTATCTTCAGTACAACCAGCATCTGCAATCCCTTTCTACCATTCTGTATTTCCAGCATTGTTAAAGCTTGCCACTTCAAAAGCATTTCACTGGCTATAAAGCTCTTTGGGATTTCCCAACAATGTGAAAGTTTCGAAATGCAACTCTGCCAATAGTCAATAGTCGTTTATTTGTCACATACACATAAATGTGTAGTGAAATGAAACATTACCCACAGTTGAAACACTAAGACCAATAAGAATAATCTTATGAAAAGGTACAAGTATTTTACTTTTACTTTTAATAGACTTGTGTAGATTGCACAATCTGAATTCTTGCTATTGAGGGAGCGCAGCATAGGGTCACCAGGTTAATTCCCGGGATGGCGGGACTGACGTATGATACAATACAATATATCTTTATTGTCATTGTACCCAGGGGTACAACGAGATTGGGAATGCGCCTCCCATACGATGCAATAATTTAAGTAATTTAGACAACAGCAACCCAACGAAACGAAACAATTGTAACAGTTTTAGACAGGGTAAAGTGCAAGTTGATCTATGTGTTGTGGCCATCCGGCTCAGCAGGACCGGTTCATAGCAGCTATGGCCCTGGGGATGAAGCTGTTCCTGAGTCTGGAGGTGCGGGCGTAGAAGGCCTTGTATCGTCTGCCCGATGGAAGGAGTTCGAACAGACTGTTGCAGGGGTGTGAAGAGTCTTTGTGGATGCTGGTGGCTTTTCTGAGGCATCGTGTGTTGTAGATGCCCTCCAAGTCTGGTAGCTGTGTTCCGATGGCCCTCTGAGCTCTATGGACTACCCGCTGTAGAGCTTTCCTTTCTGCCTCCGTGCAGCTGAGGTACCACACAGGGATGCCATGCAGGGATGCTCTCTATGGTGCAGCGGTAGAAGGTCGTCAGCAGCTGTTGGGGTAGACCAGACTTTTTCAGTGTTCTTAAGTAGAACAGTCTTTGTTGTGCCTTGTTGACCAGCGCAGCAGTGTTATTGGACCATGTTAGGTCCTCCAAAATGTGAGAGCCCAGAAACTTGAAGCTGGACACTCTCTCCACACTGTCCCCGTTGATAGAGATCGGGGCATATTCCCCGTTATGTTACCTACGGAAGTTGATGATCAGCTCCTTGGTCTTGGTGGTATTTAGGGACAGGTTGTTATCCGAGCACCAGTCCGCCAGGTTCTGCACCTCCGCTCTATAGTTTGTTTCATCCCCGTTGGTGATAAGCCCGATCACCGTTGTGTCGTCTGCAAACTTGACAATGGTGTTGGTGTCGAATGCAGGAACACAGTCGTGTGTGAAGAGGGAGTAGAGCATGGGGCTCAGAACACAGCCCTGTGGTGTGCCGGTACTCAGGTTGATAGTGGAGGACAGGTGCGGGCCCATTCTCACTGCCTGCGGTCGTTCCAGGAGGAAGTCCAGGATCCAGTCACATAATGACGAGCTGAGGCCTAGCTGGTGGAGTTTGGTGATGAGCTTGGTGGGGATGACCGTGTTGAAGGCGGAGCTATAGTCTATGAATAGCATCCTCACATACGTGCCCTGTCCCTCTAGGTGAGTCAGGACAGTGTGAAGAGCCAGAGAGATGGCGTCCTCTGTGGATCTATTTGCCCTGTATGCAAATTGATGTGAGTCCAGTGAGTCAGGGATGCTGGATTTGATGTGTGAGAGGACCAGCCTCTCAAAGCACTTCATGACTATCGGCGTTAGGGCAACCGGGCGGTAGTCATTCAGGTTGGAGATCTTGGCTTTTTTCGGCACCGGAACTATGAAAGCCGACTTCAGGCACTTGGGGACCGTAGCCAGAGATAATGACAGGTTAAAGATCCTGGTGAATACCTCAGCCAGCTGTTCAGCACAGTCTTTCAGTACCCTTCCTTGAACGAATGGGTGGAATGGGCTTGTATTCACTGGGATTTAGAAGAATGAGAGGGGAACATCTTGGGAAAATATAAAAAACTTAAGGGATTGGACAGGCTAGATGCAGGAAAAATGTTCCCGATGTTGGAGTCCAGAACCAGGGGTCACAGTTTAAGAATAAGGGGTAGGCCATTTAGGATTATGATAAGGAAAAACGTTTTAACCCAGAGAGTTGTGAATCTGTGTAGTTCTCTGCCACAGAAGGCAGTGAAGACAAATTCACTGGATGTTTTCAAGAGAGAATTAGATTCAACTCTTAGGGCTAACGGAATCAAGGGGTATGGGGAAAAAGCAGGAACGGGGGACTGATTTTGGATGGTCAGCCATGATCATTGAATGACGGTGCTGGCTCGAAGAGCCGAATGGCCTACTCCTGCACCTATTTTCTATGTTTCTATGTGTCTAAGCAATTTTTTTTCTCTTTTACTCTCTGCAGAAGAGACCGTGGGAGGGCTCATGCAATAATTCCATTATCAAGGGCCACTGCTCACTTCACAGTTTCTGGCACAAAGCGCAAAAAAAGTCTTGATTTTTGATTTTTTGATTTTTGATTCTTGATTTTTTTTTAAAAGGCTTGATTTTTTTTGGTTGGCTTTTGGAATGTAATAAAGTTGTATTTCTGGATATTTATTGTAAATACACACATATGTTTTTTTGTGTAAATTGCCCAACCTCACACTGAAAATGCTCTTTTATTATTAGCACTATCTGGAGTGTGAAAATGGAGAAGGAAAGTAGCAAATTGGAAAACCTCAAGGGTTTTACTATTGTTTGGCCAGGAAACTCAGAAATCTGGTCTACATTGACATCTTCTGCTACAACTCAGAAAGGAGGAAATAACTTTGATTTACAACATCAAAACATTTATATGGCACACGCTGCAGCACTGGAGTGTCGCTCCAGTACTGAACCTTTCTGTTCAATGGCACTTATCGCAGAAAGTATCTGGACCTGATGGTTTACCTGGTTGCGACTCAAAACCTGCATGGACCTTTTTGGAGGCTGGAAATTTTGCAACCCCTCAATATTGAGGTCTGAGGTTTGCAACTGCTTTAAAAGGGTATTAATAATACCGGTGCCCAAGAAGAGTAAGGTGGCATGACCCAATAACTACCTACTGATGGCACTAACATCCATGGTGATGAGGTGCTTCAGTAGATTCATGGCGCGTACGAACCCCTGCCTCAGCAAGAAGCCGGATGCACTACAGTTTGCCTAGCGCCACAATAGCTGGCTCTCCTCTCCGCACTACACCACTTGGGCAATAAAAACACATACGTCAGCCTTTTGTTCGACCACTGCTCGCTGTTCAACACCATAATCCGTGGCAAATGTGTTACCAAGCTGGGGGAACTAGGTCTCCGTGCTTCCCTTTGCCGTTGGATCCTCAACCTCATTAATAGTCCGCAGTTTGTATGAATTGGCAACACCATTTCTTCCGTTCCCTCCGTAACTCCCTGGTCCACTCGTCCCTTCCTACCCAAACCACGCCATCCCCGGGCATTTTCCCCTGCAACCACAGGAGATGCAACACCTGTCCCTTTACCTCCCCCCTCAACTCCATCCATGGACCCAAACAGTCTTTCCAGGTGAGACAGAGGTTCACCTGCACCTCCTCCAACCGCATCTATTGTATCCGCTGCTCCAGATGTCAACTTCTCTACATCGGCGAGACAAAAACCCAGGCTCGGCAATCGTTTCGCTCAACACCTTCGCTCAGTCCACCTTAACCAACCTGATCTCCCAGTGGCTGAGCACTTCAACTCCCCCTCCCACTCCCAGTCTGATCTTTCTGTCATGGGCCTCCTCCAGTGCCATAGTGAGGCCCATCGCAAATTGGAGGAACAGCACCTCATATTTCGCTTGGGCGGCTTACAGCCCAGTGGTATGAACATTGACTTCTCTAACTTCAGATAGTTCCTCTGTCCCTCTCTTCCCTTCCCCCTTCCCAGATCAACCTCTGTCTTCCTGTCTCCACCTATATCCTATAGGAAGAAGCTATGGGAGTCCAAAAAACCATGACCTCCAGGTTCAGGAATACCTTCTTCTCAACAACCATCAGGCTAATGAACAGCTCAAACACCAATTAGAATTCAAACCACCACTGCATTGGTGACTTCAGGCTTGTGTTTTATTTTGCACTTTTTTTGATTTTTTTACTTTAATCAACCTGATTTTTGTTTATGATGTAATTTGTTGAATAATGCGTTTACAAAGCTGTTGTGCAAGTGAGAATGTAATTGTTTTGTTTCGGTACATATGACAATTAAACAACCTTGGCTTTTGACCAATGCCTTTGGGTGAAATATCCATCTTCTTTATCTCCCATCTTTCCTCATGCCCTCTGTGAGGTCATCATGAAAACATTGCGAAGCCAATTACTGTCCCAATCATCTATTTTCAAACGATCAAAGTGTTGACTGCATGGAAGCTAAATTTGGGTTAGCATCTTACAACGAATCTGGGCCAATTAATTCAATCTGCTTTGCTGCTGCAATTCAGAATTGACTTACCTTCGTATGGTGGGATACGCATTCACTTCTTGAAGTCCGCAGTCAGAATGATTCTGATTCTATGACTGTATGGCAAATCAAATTCCTCGTATGGTGCAAAACATACTTGGCTAATAAAGTATGCTTATGATTATGATTATGATGATGATTATAATAAACTATCATAAGCCCATGCTTCCAGTCCTGTTGTTTCCTCTAACTGATACTGCTATGGATACGGGCACGGATGCCTCAGTCTGAAGAAGGGTCTCGACCCGAAACGTCATTCCTTCTCTCCTGAGATGCTGCCTGACCTGCTGAGTTACTCCAGCATTTTGTGAATAAATACTGACACTGGTACTTATCATTACACAGATACCGATACAGATGTTGATACCAACACACACACTCACACTGATACAAATGCTAATACTAATGCTAGGGTTAGATAGAGCTCTGGGGGCTAGTGGAATCAAGGGATATGGGGAGAAGGCAGGCACGGATGATCAGCCTTGATCACAATGAATGGCGGTGCTGGCTCGAAGGGCCAAATGGCCTCCTGCTGCACCTATTTTCTATGTTTCTATGTTTACTAACACTGATATTCACCCTGACACACACACACACACACTCACGCTGATACAGATGCTGATATTAACACTGATATTCACACTGATACACTGACTCTCACACTGACACTTATACTCACACTCACACTGATACAGATGTTGGTACTAACACTGATATTCCCACTGATACTCCCTCACAGTGACACTGACATTAACACTCACACTGACACTGATACACACACTGACACACACACACACACACACACACACACAGTGACACTGACATTAACACTCACACTGATACTGATACACACATTGACACTCACACACACACACACACACACACAGTGACACTGACATTAACACTCACACTGATACTCCCTCACAGTGACACTGACATTAACACTCACACTGATACTGATACACACACTGACACACACACAGTGACACTAACACTCACATTGACACTTATACTCAAGGTGACACTGACACTCACACTCACACAGTGACACTGACATTAACACTCACACTGACACTGATACACACACTGACACACACACACTCACACAGTGACACTGACATTAACACTCACACTGATACTGATACACACACTGACACACACACTGACACACTCACACTTACACTGATGGTCATACACACACTCACACTCACACTGATACTCCCTCACAGTGACACTGACATTAACACTCACACTGACACTGATACACACACTGACACTCATACTCA
Source organism: Rhinoraja longicauda (assembly GCF_053455715.1). Classification (NCBI taxonomy): domain Eukaryota; kingdom Metazoa; phylum Chordata; class Chondrichthyes; order Rajiformes; family Arhynchobatidae; genus Rhinoraja; species Rhinoraja longicauda. The sequence goes on along the minus strand of NC_135967.1, from coordinate 4,074,484 downwards.
CATTGATACTCATACATACACTGACCCTCTGACACTCACTGATACTTATTGTCATACTGACACTCACACGTATACTTGTACTCACATTGACACAGATACTAACCCTGGTGTTGACACTGATACTGATACTGATAATAACAATTCTATTGAGTCTGTGCAGGAGTGTTAGCATCCACTTTAGACTAAATCATGTTCTTTAAAACAGAAATGTGCAGACAATGAAAAAAGATAAAGTGGAGTTCCAACATCCCAGACACTTTCAACTCTTCAATAACTTTCAATTTCCAGGATCCCATTGTTTCATTTCCACCATGGGCATCCTGTTTAGTTTCGTTTATTATTAGCATGTGTACCGAGGTACAGTGAAAAGCTTTTGTTTGCATGCTATCCAGTCGAAGAAAAGACTGCATGGCTGCAATCAAGCCGTCCACAGTGTATAGATAAAGGATAACAGGTGCAAGATAAAGTCTGCTTTTATATTGTTCAAAGGTCTCCAATGAAATAGATGGGAGGTCAGTCTGATGAGAAGACCGTTCAGTTGCCTGATAACAGGTGGAAAGAAAATGTCGCTGAATCTGGAGGCATGCGTTTTTAAACTTCTGTACCTCCTGCACCTCAATCCACCTCTCAAAGTCCTCCAGTTCTTCCTTGAAAGGAGACTCAATCAGTTTCCCTCTCCTCTGCCTGGCAGAGAATGTCCTCATCCTCAACAATTTCTCTTTCGACCCCTCTCACGTTCTTCAAGTTAACGGTCATCATCATCGGTGGTCACTTGAAGCGAGTATGACTGTCCTCTCTTGCAAGGACGCCTTTGCGTGACTTTGTTTAACGTGGGGAGACTGGTGCACAGACAGCCACCACACATCTGGGCCAGGATCCAGTGGCGCGGAGTCCAAGACGACCGGAGACCCTTTTCTGCTGCAGCCTTCATCCATCCGCCTTCCCAGCCGTTGTGACGCTCCACTGAAGTCAGACATCATCCTCCCTCCACCTGTTCCACCGTTGAGGTCTTAGTTGGATTGCTCTTTGTTTTAGGGACCTCTCCTTCGACCAAGTTCATGGTGTAGCCATGGGCACTCACGTGGGCCTCAGTTATGCCTGCCTTTTCGTTGGTTACATCAAACAAAATCCAAACATACACAGGCACTATCCCCCAATTGTTGTGTAAGAAAATAACTGCAGCTGCTGGTACAAATCGAAGGTATTTATTCACAAAATGCTGGAGTAACTCAGCAGGTCAGGCAGCATCTCAGGAGAGAAGGAATGGGTGACGTTTCGGGTCGAGACCCTTCTTCAGTCTGATGTCAGGGGAGGGGGCGGGACAAATTGTTTCTCCTCTGCATTGATGACTGCATTGGACCGGCTTCCTGCACCCATGCTGAACTCGTTGATTTCATTGACGTCACCACTAACTCTACCCTGCCCTCAAATTCACTTGGACTATCTCTTTTCTCTTCCTTGAACTCCAAAGACGTACAGGTGTGTAGGTAAATTGGCTTGGTAATAGTAAACATTGTCCCGAGTGTGTGTAGGAGAGTGTTAATACTGTATGTGGGGATCACTGGTCGACGCGGACCCAGTGGGCCGAAGGGCCTGTTTCTGCGCTGTATCTCTAAACTAAACTAACCTACACTAAACTAACCTGGACTACACCTCCTCCCACTCTGCCTCTTGGAAAGACACTATCCCCTGCTCTCAATTTCTCTGTCTCCATTGCATCAGCTCTCAAGATGTGGAGTTCCATTCTAGAATACCTGAGCTGTCCTGTTACTTTAGTAAATGTGATTTCCCCGCTGCTGTCATAGATGGACCCCACACCTATGTCTCCTCTGTGTTTCATAGTCCTGCTTTCACTGTCCTCTCCCCCAGATGGAACAACGATAGAGCTCCCCTTGTCCTGACCTTTCACCCCGCCAGCCTTGGCATCCAACCCATAATTCTCCGACATTTCGGCCATCTTCGACGTGATCCCATCACCAGTCACATCTTCCCATCCCCACCCCTTGCTGCCTTCCGCAGAGCAGGCTCCCTCTTCAACTCAACTCCTTCCAGATGACAAAGCTACACGCGTACCTCCTCTGTCCTCATCCACAGCGTCTGGTGTTCCTAATGTGACCTCCTCTACATCGGCAAGACCAAGCATGGACTAGGCGACTGTTTCATGAACACTTGCACTCGGACTTCCAAGGCCTGCTGGATCTCCCGTTGGCTAACTCCCCTTCTCATTCCCACACTGTTCTTTCTGTACTGGGCCTCCTCCGTTGCCAGTGAGGACACATGCAAACTGGAGGAACAGCACCTCATATTCCACTTGGGTAGCTTACAACCCAACGGTATGAACATTGAATTCTCCAATTGTAGGCAACTAAAATCTGAGCCAGGCAATATTCATGTGTCTGATGGTCTGTAGGGATTGCACAGGAGCAGAAATGTGGTGTGCTGACACCCATCTTCAGGAAACTGACTATCACCACACCTGACACATGAATTGTTTGTATCGGCCAGATTAACATTGATGATGAGACAAAATACAGGAGAGAGTTTGAGGAGTGTGTGTCATGGCATCAGCTTAGCCCCGAGCATCAGCCTAGCCCCGAGCATCAGCCTAGCCCCGAGCATCAGCCTAGCCCCGAGCATCAGCCTAGCCCCCCAGCATCAGCCTAGCCCCCAGCATCAGCCTAGCCCCGAGCATCAGCCTAGCCCCCCAGCATCAGCCTAGCCCTGAGCATCAGCCTAGCCCCGAGCATCAGCTTAGCCCCAAGCATCAGCCTAGCCCCGAGCATCAGCCTAGCCCCGAGCATCAGCCTAGCCCCAAGCATCAGCCTAGCCCCGAGCATCAGCCTAGCCCCGAGCATCAGCCTAGCCCCAAGCATCAGCCTAGCCCCAAGCATCAGCCTAGCCCCCCAGCATCAGCCTAGCCCCGAGCATCAGCCTAGCCCCGAACATCAGCCTAGCCCCGAGCATCAGCCTATCCCCGAGCATCAGCCTAGCCCCGAGCATCAGCCTAGCCCCGAGCATCAGCAAGACAAAGAGGTTCGTTGTTAACCCCGATGAAACGAGGGAGTAAACACAACCTTGTTCTCATCAATGAAACTGCTGTAGAAATGGCCAGTAACTTCAAGTTCCCAGCCATTCACATCACCAACAATCTGAACCAGTCCCTCTGCACTGCTGCGATGATCAAGAAAGCACATGGGCATATTTACTTTCTTAGGCATCTAAGAATATTCGGCATGTCCATGAGGATACTCTTGGACTTCCACACATGGTCTATAGAACACTGCTGTTCTGCTCTTGACTACTTGAATCTGCAGAGAGTGGTGAACACAGACCAGTTCATCACAGACTCACCTCTTCCTTCCATCCACTCCGCCTTCATGGTGCATTACATCAGGAAGTTTGGAAGTGTCGACAAGGATGGCTGCCATCCTGCCATTCCCATTTCTCGTTTCTGCCTTCTAGGAGAATATACAGGAGTTTAAAAGCTCGGACATCCACGCTTCTCACTCCTATCTTAGGCTTGTATACACTGGAATTTAGACGGATGAGAGGAGATCTTATCGAAACTTATAAGATTATTAAGGGGTTGGACACGTTAGAGGCAGGAAACATGTTCCCAATGTTGGGGGAGTCCAGAACCAGGGGCCACAGTTTAAGAATAAGGGGTAGGCCATTTAGAACTGAGATGAGGAAAAACATTTTCAGTTAGAGAGTTGTGAATCTGTGGAATTCTCTGCCTCAGAAGGCAGTAGAGGCAAATTCTCTGAATGCATTCAAGAGAGAGCTAGATAGAGCTCTTAAGGATAGCGGAGTCAGGGGGTATGGGGAGAAGGCAGGAACAGGGTACTGATTGAGAATGATCAGCCATGATCACATTGAATGGCGGTGCTGGCTCGAAGGGCTGAATGGCCTCCTCCTGCACCTATTGTCTATTGTCTATTGTCTATCAGATTCCTGATCCAATGAGCAGTTCCCTTCCCAGAGGGATGGCTACCTTCTCTTATTCCTAACTCTGCCTCATTCTGTTAGTGTACGTTAATAGATTTTTTCACTACTTCAGATTGCACTACAATCTTGCATCATTCTGCTCCTTTGCAATCATGTATGTATTTATCGTATGCATTATTACTGTACGTAAGTGTTGTGCTCTGTGAGCTTCATGTGAACAAAGGGATTCCATTGCACATTGATGTTTATGATTAGAATCTGGATCTGAATCTGTGATTTCAATTCCATGACAAATGAGGATGAGCAGGTTATGGTGGTCCTCTGACCCACGATCGTGCTGTGAATCCAGCCCTCATTTTGCAGGTTTCGGCAAGCGAGAGGGACATCTGCTGGAAGCTGTCAGGGTCCAACTTTAATATGCAAAGATCCAAAAGCAAAGCCCTGCAATAAATCTGTAAATTAACCCAAAATGCTGCAAACAGCCAGCAATCAAGCAACGTCTGTGGGGAGAAAAACAGAGTTGGACTTTAAAGTACTCCTTCGGAAAGATCTGAAAATGGGACATTGGCCCGAATCATCACATTTGCTTGTCTTTCAATCGATAGTGATCAAGTACTTTGTTTTATTTTAAATACGCATTGCCTGGACTGTAACTTGGAACAGGCTTGTGTGGGGGCACCATCTTGGGGTCCTTCGTTGGCCAATGCAGTGGCAAGAGGTGACCAGGTGACCTCATCAGGTGCAGGAAGATAGTGACTTTGTGGGCTTCTTTGCTCAGGACCCCTTCCCAATGCACTTCGCTATCATCCCAAACGTGTTGGCCATGCCAGCGCCCATTCCTTATGGCTTTGACCCAAGCTTGCTGTGGTTGGGGTGGCACAGTGTGCAGCTGGGAGCAATGCTGCCTCACTGCTCCACCAACCCCGGGCCCAGCCCCGACCTCAAGCCCTGACGTCTGCAGTCACCATGTTGGTCTCCTCTGCACATTCCAGTTTGCTCCCACATCTTGCAGGCGTGCAGGTTTATAGGTCAACTGGCCACTGGAAGCTGTGCTGGTGGGTGGCAGAACACTGTGTGAGCTGATGGGAATGTGAGGGCATGAAACAGAGCTGGGCTTGGGTTGATGTGAGTGGCAGTTTAGTGGTTGGCGTGGACTTGGTGGACTGAAGAGCCTGTTTTCTGTGACCTGAAAGGATATTCTTGCCTCAGACTTCTCTGTGAGATAGAGTGCGAAATGGGTAGGCTTATGTGCATGAAGTACCGGAGTAAAAATCCCCAGTCCTTGCGTTACTAAGGAACTGGAGAATTTGCATGCACCACCACCAACACAATTCCTGCTGGGAGCTCAATCTGGTAATGCATGGACTCCCTGGGTGATAGCATCTGTATTACACCCAACCTCTCCCATACATCCTTAAAGCATCAGCCACTGGATACAGAATTACTTGCACACACACACACACACACACACACACACACACACACACACACACACACACACACACACACACACACACACACACACACACACACACACACACACATACACATATGCACACACACACACGAATGTGTACATAATGTATATATATAGAGAAAACAAGTGCACATATTTACAGAATTACTTCCATTACTTTTATTTTGGGTGGCATTAAGGTGAATATTCAATGAAATGAGAAAATTATTGCAAAAGTATGTAGATGTGGGTATATGATTTGGGTTAATGTAGAAAACGCACATTTCTAATTCACAGGTAAATCGGTTAACAGTTGGTTTCAGCGTAAGGTGGGGGATCTCCTGTGGAGGCTTGAACAATTCTTCCGTCTGAAGAAGGGTCTCGACCCGAAACATCACCCATTCCTTCTCTCCAGGGATGCTCGCCTGTCCCGCTGAGTTACTCCAGCGTTTTGTGTCCATCTTCGTACAATAGGCACTCTTTTGTTGCCATCAGCCTTGCCTCACGTGAAGTACTAGATTACTGCTAATCTAGAAGCCAACAGAGTAACATTCTGACGTGATACGTACAATCGCAAGCAATGGCTCGTGTGTGGCGGTGATGATCTATTATGCTGGCAATATCAGCTGGGTGTTGATCATCTCCCCCGGGTAATGATACAACCAAATGATGGTGTCTTTGGTGATGATGCCACACACAAAGTGGCTTGCTATCAACTTTGATGTTGGAACTATGACTTCTTCCCCACTGCTTAGATGGCAGGAGCAAAATGCCAAACAATCTGGCACCACAATATCACCATTTATAGATCTAATTCCATAATGTACACTAAGCACACATGCAAATATGTGCACTTGTTTTCTCTATATATACATTATGTACACATTCATGTGTGTGTGTGTGTGTGTGTGTGTGTGTGTGTGTGTGTGTGTGTGTGTGTGTGTGTGTGTGTGTGTGTGTGTGTGTGTGTGTGTGCATATGTGTATGTCTGTGTGTGTGTGCATATGTGTATGTGTGTGTGTGTGTGTGTGTGTGTGTGTGTGTGTGTGTGTGTGTGTGTGTGTGCATGTAGAATATACATTTGAGATAAATGTATGGTGTAATATTTAATGAACTCCCACACCATGTTTTTATTCTTTGTCAGGCCAAGCTTAATCTACGTAAAGAAGTTTGCTTGTTGTTACAATTACCAGTGAATACTAATCTAGGACGTCTTCAAAATATTACAGGTCAAGTGCAACTTACAGTTTTTCCCCCATCGTTTTGTCACAGATTCGTCAGAGGACAAGGGCCTGTGGTAAAAGGACCAAACAACAGCTCAGGATAAATGAAAGGGGTAATGGATTTGAGCTGAGAGGTAATATTTTATGACCCCTGCCATCTGCTGCCATCTACAATACCCCTACAGCGGCCATCTGTTACCAGTCAATTAAGCAAGAGTCATTCTACACATCCGCAGTTCCTGTCACACAGATTCTCTTTAAAAGCTCTTGTGAAAGTGCAAATGGAACTTTCATTCACGGTGTGTTTACTTGGTGAGCATGAGCCAAAGAGGTCGGGGTGGAGAGGGGTGGGGGTGGGGTGGAGAGGGGTGGGGGTGGGGTGGAGAGGGGTGGGGGTGGGGTGGAGAGGGGTGGGGGTGGGGTGGATTTGTCTGTCTTTTACTTCAACACAATAATATCACTTTCCTAAAATTTTCGGAAGTGGCATTGATGTCAGGAAAACATCCCCTTCCATGGCAAATGTGTTTTTAAAATATATATTTCACCTTTCCAAACACCCAGCTGGTATGAACAGTGTTAAACCACAATCACCTCACTCTGAATGGACATCAAACATGTCCATGTGCCACAGCTGCATTCTGTGGATTTTATTCTAGCTAACCAGTTTATAAAAACATGAACATTATATTCGTAGCCTTCCTTTTCAATAGTTCTCACCAACACTTACAACACCTCAGTGCAAAAGAAAGTAAATACTCTTTCATCTACATTTATTTCCCCAATGTTATATGTATAAATGTAAATATTCACAAAATGCTGGAGTAACTCAGCAGGTCAGGCAGCATCTCAGGAGAGTAGGAATGGGTGACGTTTCGGGTCGAGACCCTTCTTCAGTCTGAAGAAGGGTCTCGACCCGAAACGTCACCCATTCCTTCTCTCCTGAGATGCTGCCTGACCTGCTGAGTTACTCCAGCATTTTGTGAATAAATACCTTTGATTTGTACCAGCATCTGCAGTTATTTTCTTAGACTACCTGTATAAATGTAAACATCTATTCATATCGATTGCTTTATTGCATGCAACAGACATTCTTATCGTGAATTTGATTTATTGGCTCTTTTGTAAAGGCAGTTCTGTTGAAATTCTGTGTACCAGGGATAGACAAGAGGCAAAAGAACATGATTCCCCAGGAGGTATCTGCAAAAAAACATCTCAAAGCGTCGTAGAGACATACAGCAGAGAACCACGCCCTTCGGCCCACCTTGCCCAAGATGCCCCAGAGACATGATATTGCCAGCATAATTGATCATTACCGTTGCACACTAACCATTGCTTATGATTGTACTTATAACATCAGAGTACAATATGTTGTTGTTGTTGTTGTTCGTCCTTATGGTTCGAAGATGACCATGACTTCACTTTCAGTTGGAGGATTGGTGACTGTGGGTCCGGAAGTGGCTGGTGAGGCCAATCCACACAAGGACACAAGTGGATGGCTGCTGCAGTGGAAGTGGAGGTAGCCCGGGCCTTGCGCGCAGTGCGTTTCCTCTGGGCCTCTGCAGTGCTTCTGTTCTCTGCTGCACGGGCTAGAGTACAATATACATTTGAGATAAATGTATTTATTAATCTTTCATTAGCTCCTAACAAGATACACTGGTCCTATGTGCCTGCATTTGGCCCCTATCCTTCTAAACCTTTCATCCATGTACCTGTCCAAATGCATTTTAAATATTGTTTTCGTACCTGTCTCAACGACCTCCACCGACACATTTTTCCACATACCCACCACCCTCCGTGTGAAAAAGTTGCCCCTCAGCTTCCTATTAAATCTTTCCCCTCACCTTAAACCTGTGACCCATTGTTCTGGGTACCCCTGCTCTGGGTAAAAGACTGTGCATTTACCCTATCTGCTCCCCTCATGAACTTATACACCCCATGAGATAACTGCTCATCCTCCTGTGCTCCAAGAAAACAAGTCCTAGCCTTCCCAACACCTCCCCACTGCTCACGCCCTCAAGTCCTGGCAACATCCTCGTAAATCTTCTTTGCACTATTTTCAGCTTAACAACATCCCTAGAGTAGGGAAACCAAAACTGAATACGATACGGTCTCATCGACATCTTGTACAGCTTTAACATAACATCCCAAACTCTGACTGGTGAAGGCCAATGAAGGCCAGAAGAGAGCCTTCTTGAACGCCTACTTACATGTGACACCACACTAACTATATACTTGCACTCCTAGGCCCCTCTGCTCTGCCACATCCCCCAGAGCCCTGCTGTGAAGGTGCTGCCCTGCTTTGACTTTCCAAAATGCCACACCTCGCACTAATCTGCACCATCTTCCATTAACCAATCCTTAGCCCACTCGCCCCACTGGTCAAGAAATGTTGATAACCATCTTTGCAATCTAAGATACCACCCTCTTTAGTGTTGTCCGCAAACTTACTAATCATGCCTTCAACATTCTTATCCAGAAAGTCATCGCCCTCTGCAACACTGCTAGTTTACAGCATAACAAAACAAATACATTTAGTGTGATCAAGGAATCCAAACGTCGAACGATCGGTTTCCCTCTACGAACACCTCCCTCTGCCTGCTGGAATTGTCCCCATCCTCAGCAACTTCTCTTTTGACTTCTCTCACTTTCTCCAAGTTAAAGGTGCAGCATGGGTAATTCCATGGGCTGCAGCAATGCCTGCCTTTTGGCCCGTTATGTCAAACAGGACCTGTTCCAAACGTACACTGGCTCAGTCCCCCCAACTCTGTCTTCGAGACATTGATGACTTGATCCATAGCTGCCCTATAGCTTGACAATTCAAATGGTCATCTCGCGACTCACTAAATGCTGTAAGAGTGTTTGTCTCCATCACCCACTACCTCGCCCAGCGCTGCGAAGTCGGACCTGGTCGACCTTACCACTCCATCCACCGGCGCTCCCTCGAGCTCAGGTATGCCGCTCTTCGACCGATCATCCCAGTCCCTGGACTGCCAGCCCGCGGGCTCCCAGCAACGCCATCTGTGAAGCGCAGCGGCGTGGTCTCCCTGAACCTCCGCCCGCTGGCGTGGGAGCCGCTACCAGACCGAAGCCTACCTGCTGTCCCTGCTGTCCCTGCTAAAGTGGCCCTGATCAACGCAAGATCCCTACTGAACAAGACCTTCATCCTCAACGACTTCTTCACCACCCGTGGATTGGACTTCTTACTGCTCACAGAATCCTGGCTTAACCCTGGTGAGCTTGCTCCACTCGTGGAACTCTGTCCTGATGACTGTAACTTCTTCACCTCGCCTAGGCTCTCCGGACGCGGTGGGGGCTTAGCCACTGTGTTTAAGAAACATTTCAACTGCCGCCTCCTGAACGCTGATCATTTCTCCAGTTTCGAGGTGCAACTAATTAAAGTAGGCCTAGCCTATCCCCTCTTAATTGTTCTTGTGTATCGCCCACCAAAAATGCATAAGGACTTCATCACCCAATTTGCTGATCTGATTTCTAGCATTTTGCCCAAATTTGACCGCATCATGATTCTTGGTGACTTTAATATTCATGTTTGCTGTCCCACTAAGCCTCTTGTGAGTGAATTTATGCACCTGGTTGAGTCCTTCAATCTGACTCTTCACACCACGGGACCCACTCACAAGTTAGGCCATACTCTCGACCTAGTGTTATCGTCCGGATTCCCAATCAACAACATTGAAACTACTGAAGCCTGTCTATCGGACCACAGCCCTATCATTTTTGACGCATCTCTGCCTTTATCTCCCGCAAAATCTCATCTCCCTGTTCGTTACTCCCGCGACATAAATTCATTGACTGCCAGTAAATTCTCCGAGGCTCTCACAGCTGCCCCCAACATCTGCACTATTGAGGCTTCTCCCCCCCATCTCAGCACTGAGGATCTCACCTCTTTATTTAATATCACTTGCTCTTCCATCCTGGATTCTATCGCTCCCCTTAAAATGAAAAAGCCTAAGCCCAAAGGTCGGCCGTGGCTCAATGACTCCACCAAAGCCCTAAGAAGGGAGTGCAGAAAATCAGAACGGAGGTGGAAATGTGACAAGCTTCAAATTTCCTTCGAAATTCTGAGAAACAATCTTCTCAAATACCAGGAAGCAGTAAAGTCTGCTAGAGCACAATACTTCTCCGACCTTATTTCCAAAAACTCTCATAACTCCAAGGTCCTATTTAGAACAATTACCTCTGTCATATGTCCCGCCCCCAGTACCAGCTTAGTTGGGTCCCCTGCTAAGTGCGAAGAATTCGCTAAATTTTTCACCAGCAAAGTTGAGAACATTAGAATGAACATTTCCCCTCCCACCCGTGACCTAGCTGTCTCACTAGTCTGTTCATCTAAATTGGACTGCTTCCAACCCGTCACTCTATCCTCCCTTGCAAAGCTTGTCTCCGCTATGAAACCTGCAACCTGCCCCCTTGATCCTGCCCCCACTGCCCTTCTGAAGGATGTCATTGCAATAGCCGGTCCCAGCATCCTCTCTATTATCAACAGTTCTCTGGCCACTGGCACTGTTCCAACCTGTTTCAAGCACGCGGTGGTCCAGCCCCTACTGAAAAAACCTAACCTAGACCCCACCTTGCCTAGCAACTACAGACCCATTTCCAAACTGCCATTCCTGTCAAAAGTCCTTGAAAAGGCAATTCTAAACCAATTAGTGCCCTACCTGCACCAAAACACCATCCTGGAAAGTTTCCAGTCATGTTTCAGAGCCCACCACAGCACAGAGTCTGCCTTGTCGAAGGTACACAACGACCTGCTTCTCGCCATCGACACCGGCGACTGTGCAATCCTGCTCCTTCTCGACCTCAGCGCAGCGTTCGATACAGTGGACCACACCATCCTTATTGACCGTCTCAGGTTGGCATTGATGGCACTGCCCTGAGCTGGTTCGTTTCCTACCTCAAAGATAGGAGTTTCGCCATCAACATAGGCAGTTATTCCTCTGCTCCATCTAGCCTCTCCTGCGGAGTTCCACAAGGCTCCATCCTAGGCCCCATTCTCTTCTCTCTATACATGCTCCCCCTTGGCCAAATCATTCAAAGGAACGGCAATTCTTTCCACTGCTATGCCGATGACACTCTGCTTTACCTCCCCCTGAAACCCAACAACCAGTCAAATTTAAACAGCCTCTTACACTGCCTTGAGGATATAAAATGTTGGATGGCACAGAACTTCCTCCAATTAAACGAGAGCAAGTCTGAGGTCATCCTATTCGGCCCCCCCGACTCCATCAAATTGATAACAGGCAGTCTTGGAAGCCTATCCTGCCTAGTCAAACCGCATGTCAAAAACCTCGGCGTGATATTTGACTCTGCATTAAAATGTGACAAGCAAGTCAACGCTGTGGTAAAAGCCAGCTTCTTCCAACTTCGTACCATAGCTAAAATCAAACCTTTCCTCCAATTCGACGACACTGAAAAAATCATTCATGCTTTCATTTCCTCCCGCCTAGACTACTGCAACTCCCTATACACTGGGATCAGCCAATCTTCCCTGTCCCGCCTGCAACTGGTCCAAAACGCCTCAGCGAGACTCCTGACGGGTACCCGTAAAAGGGACCACATCACGCCGATTCTGGCCTCTCTCCACTGGCTCCCTGTACGGTACAGAATCAACTTCAAGCTCCTCCTATTCACATATAAAGCCCTAAATGGACATTCTCCCCCCACATCAAAAATCTTCTAACCCACCTCTCTAACTCCAGGTCCCTCAGGTCGGCCGACTTGGGGCTACTCACTATCCCGCGGTCTAGGCTTAAGCTCAGGGGTGACCGCGCTTTTGCGGTTGCAGCTCCTAGACTGTGGAACAGCATCCCTCTCCCCATCAGAACTGCCCCCTCCATCGACTCCTTTAAGTCCAGGCTCAAAACCTATTTCTACTCCCTAGCGTTTGAGGCTCATTGAGGAGGCGCTGTGAACTGTTTTGTATGTGCTGTTATGTTTGCGTGCTACTGTAACGGAGACCCGACCTTTGTCTTCTGGGTGTTGTCTCTGTTCCTGCTGTGGCCTACCATCGGCCCAACTCCTGGAACTGGCGGCCTCCAGGGCTCTGGTTCGCAGAGCCCGCGGACCGGACTCACCATCAGTGGAGCCGACCGGACTCACCATCAGCGGAGCCGGCCGTCCTCGGAGGCTGCGGGAGCGGCTGCGACTCGCCTTAGGCTCGGGCCGCGTGGATGCCGACATCGGGAGCTCCGGCAGCGGCGGCGTGTTCGCCCGCCCTGCATTGTGGGGCTTGGGTCGGCCCGCCGCGGACATTTCACCATCCGGCGCGGCATGAAATAGGCCGCGGGATTTTTTTCTGCTCGGCGGGGGCTTCAATGTCGGGAGCCACGACCGCCCCGACGTGCAGCAGCAGCGGAAGCGGCAGTGTGTTCGCCCGCCCCAGATCGCGGGGCTTGGGTCGGCCTGCTGCGGACCTTTCACCGTCCGGCGCGGCCTGGAACGTGGCAACTTCAACAGCCTGACCGCGGGAGAAGACGGCAGGGGAAGAGAAAAGACATTCTGGCCTTCCATCACAGTGAGGAAGTGACTGGAGGAGACTCACTGTGATGGATGTTTCTTTTTTTTTGTGTTTTGTGTTGGTTGGGGTTGTGTAATTTGCTTATTTTATTGCTCTTATTGTTGGACTGTGGGTGACGAAATCTCGTCCAAAAAAATTGTTTTTTGGATTGCAAATAAAGATATCCTGAATCCTGAATCCTGCTGGAAAACACAAAGTCATGTTGTCCCGAAGACCAGGAAACTGATGTGATAATGTTGCAGGCACAAGAGACTGCAGATGCTGGAATCTTTAGCAAAAAGAGGAACTCAGCGGGCCAGGCAGAATCTGTGGAGGGAAATGTACTTTTCTACCGATCTAGACCCTTCACCTGGACTGAAAGAGTAGAGGGTAATTAGCCAGTATAAAAAGGTGAAGCAAGAGCTAATAAAGGCCAAGATTCTATTCACCTTCCTAGATACTTGCTGAACCTGCATGCTCTCTTTTAGTTTCTCGTTCAACATGAGCCCCAGATTCCTCTCTCTCTCTCTCTCTCTCTCTCTCTCTCTCTCTCTCTCTCTCTCTCGCACATTTTATAGTGTCTGGTAGTGGGGAGAAAGTGGGGTCAACATCGGCAGGGATGCTCAAATCAGAAGAAGAGAGATCCTTCGGTTAGGGAATGGGCAACGTTTCGGGTCGAGACCCTTCTTCAGACTGAGAGTCAGAGGAGGGGGAGGTACAGTGATAAGGAAGTGTAAGGTGTAAGAATGAGACATCAAAGGGGGTGAGGATAAAGGAAAATGTAGAAAAAAACATTGTTAGATTGGAGAATGTGACAACAAAGCAAACAGAGATAAAATATAAATGAGGATAGTCAAACTGGTCGGAGAACTGGGAAGGGGATGGAGAGAGAGGGAAACCAAGGGTTACTTGAATTTAGAAGTTGAAGTTTGTGACTCTCAGTCTGAAGAAGGGTCTCGACACGAAACGTCACCCATTCCTTTTCTCCAGAGATGCTGCCTGACCCATGGCCGTTTTTACAGCATTATGGCCCCCCGGGCAAAGCAGTGTACTGGGGCCCCTACCGTTACTCTCCCCCACCCCCCTTTCCCTACCAGCCCCCCCCCTGTCGTGCCGGTGAAAAGCACTTACCGAAAAGCACTTAGCGATGGACTTAGGGTGCTACATTGTTGCGAAAAGCACTAACAGATCGCTGTGAGAAGCACTTAGTGACCGAAAATGTTGCGAAAAAAGCGCTTATTGAACCTACATTTTTAAAGTAGTATTTATTTATTGCAAGTCACTTAACATACACAGATCAGCATGGGACCCCTATGCTCGTGGGCCCCCGGGCAAGTGCCCATCAGGCCCATGCGTTAAGACGGCCCTGGCCTGACCCGCTGAGTTACTCCAGCATTTTGTGTCTATCTTCGGTTTAAACCAGCATCTGCTGTTCCTTCCCACCCTGGAGTTAGGGCACAGGTATGAATGTCCTGACCAGATATAGCATTCCAGACGGAACCAGGGAGACGGTATTGAAGTACAATAAGGAATGATGTAAAATAAGGAATTACTTGGGTAAGTTCTGGAAAGTGCACTCAGATCATCTGCAAATAGACACAAAAAGCTGGAGTAACTCAGCAGGTCAGACAGCATCTCTGGATAAATGGTGATGTGAGATACTGTCTGACCAACTGAGTTACTCCAGCTTTTTGTGTCTATCTTTGGTTTAAACCAGCATCTGCAGTTCCTTCCAACAGATCATCTGCAACTTGCACAGGCTGCTGAAAGTCATCAAGTTGTGATACGTTGAGCTACAGATTTGCTGGAGGAAGACATCATCGTGGAACCTGCACACACCATGGGAGGCAGGAGAGCTCAAGCAGGGCTGCATAAACTGACCAGGAGCACACGCGCATCCATCTCAGTCCATGGACCCTCACTCAAAGGTCACTGGTGGAAAATCCAGTGGTGCTTTTGGACTCATCTAGGGTTGCCAACTGTCCCATATTAGCCGGGACATCCCTTATATTGGGCTAAATTGGTTTGCCCGTACAGGACCGCCCTTGTCCCGTATTAGACCTGGGGGGTGCTGTAGGCCCGGACACTGTAGGCCCGGATACTATTGGCCTGGACTCTGTAGGCCCGGACAATGTAGGTCCGGACAGTGTAGGTCTGGACAGTGTAGACCCGGACACTGTAGGCCCGGGCAATGTAGGCCCGGACATTGTAGGCCCGGACAGTGTAGGCCTGGATACTGTAGGCCCGGACAATGTAAGTCCGGACAGTGTAGGTCTGGACAGTGTAGACCCGGACACTGTAGGCCTGGACACTGTAGGCCTGGACACTGTAGGCCTGGACACTGTAGGCCTGGACACTGTAGGCCCGGACAATGTAGGCCCGGACACTGTAGGCCTGGACACTGTAGGCCCGGTCAATGTAGATCCGGACAGTGTAGGTCTGGACAGTGTAGACCTGGACACTGTAGGCCTGGACAATGTAGGCCCGGACACTGTAGGCCTGGGCACTGTAGGCCTGGACACTGTAGGCCCGGTCAATGTAGGTCCGGACAGTGTAGGTTTGGACAGTGTGGACCCGGACACTGTAGGCCCGGACAATGTAGGCCCAGATACTGTAGGCCTGGACACTGTAGGCCCGGACAATGTAGGCCTGGACACTGTAGGCCTGGACACTGTAGACCCGGTCAATGTAGGTCCGGACAGTGTAGGTCTGGACAGTGTAGACCCGGACAGTGTAGGCCTGGACACTGTAGGCCCGGACAATGTAGGTCCGGACAGTGTAGGTCTGGACAGTGTAGACCCGGACACTGCAGACCCGGACACTGTAGGCCTGGACACTGTAGGCCTGGACACTGTAGGCCTGGACACTGTAGGCCTGGACACTGTAGGCCCGGACAATGTAGGCCCGGACACTGTAGGCCTGGACACTGTAGGCCCGGACAATGTAGGTCCGGACAGTGTAGGTCTGGACAGTGTAGACCCGGACACTGCAGACCCGGACACTGTATGTGCGGACAGTGTAGGCCCGGACACTGTAGGCCTGGACACTGTAGGCCCGGACAATGTAGGTTCGGACAGTGTAGGTCTCGACAGTGTATGTTTGGACAGTGTAGGTCCGGACAGTGCAGGTCCGGAGGCCCGGGCGCCGCCTAGCAGAGGTTGCGTAGCAACCCGCCTCCTGGCCCGGGCGGCCACCATTGGTGGAGCAGGAGCACGTGGCCGCAGGCTGGGTGAAGTCACGTGGGGCGCGAGGCGGTGACGTCACCTTGTCCCTCATTTGGGAGTGAGAAAGTTAGCAACCCTAGACTCATTACCCAAAGAGCATGCCATTGTCATCTTCCCTTTTTTTAAAAGGAACAACAGAGTAGCGTAGCATGGTGAGCTAATACCATAGAAGAAGGCCATTTGGCCCATTGAGTCCATGCCAGCCCCCAGTGAACAATTACATTAGTCCCATTTCCCCTCTGCTTATTTCCCTCATTCTGTACAAGTTATACATATTCGCACATGTCAAGCATCTATGCTTTGATTTTTTTATTGCCATTAACCTACACAAAATGGCGTAACTCAGAGGGATTGGTCACTTCTCTGGCTAGAAGAAATGGAATAGAAGGAAGGAATAGAAGATAGACCCAAAATACTGGAGTAACTCAGCGGGACAGGCAGCATCTCTGGAGAAAAGGAATGGGTGACGTTTCAGATTGAGACCCTTCTGCAGACTGCATCCGAAACATCACCCATTCCTTCTCTCCAGAAATGCTGCCTGTCCCGCTGAGTTACTCCAGCATCTTGTGCCTATCTTTGGTGCAAACCGGCACCTGCAGTTCCTTCCGACACTCTATGCTAAATTGTAACTTATAAAGGTTAATTAATCTACCAGGATGTTTTGGAGATATGGGAGGGAACTGGAGCAGCCAGATGAAACCATGCAGTCATAGACAGAGTAATGCAAACTCTGAGCAGGTTACTTCAGAGATAGAGATCCAACCATGCAGTCATAGACAGAGTAATGCAAACTCTGAGCAGGTTACTTCGGAGATAGAGATCCAACCTGGATCCAGGAGCTGAGAGATTGCAACACTGACTGCTGTGAATGCAAGCTACCCATCATCTATGGCATGTCAGCCAGGCAAGGACTTCATGTGGGCTACCTACTGCAGGCAGCTGTATAAACAGACACAGGCTGTGTAAGCACCTGGGGTCACTGTGACTTTGTTGAACTACTGCAGCAAACACCACAAATTCAATCCCAAAATAAACACAATTTAAAAAGCAAATTAAGACAAAGATGAGAAAGAGAACTTGTAAATTCTGCAGGCAGGAAGAGAAAAGAGAGCTCAAAGGGGTAAAATGCACCAGATGCAGATTCACGCAAAAAAAAAACCAACAGATCAGAGGGATGGTTTACATTTCTCCAAGTGCTGTGAAAGATTCTGGAGCAGATTTGTAAAGTGTTGAGGAAAAAATATATCAGTCTCGGGAAAAGTGCCAACTGATTATGAACAGGTTTGCATTCATTGAATGATCTGTTGGACAGATCCTTGTTCAAGTACAATCACGAAGTATTTCCTGCGTTTGGTAAATCAAATCATTCACTGCGGTTTGAACAAAAATGCAAAAGCAAAATACCCCAGATGTTGGAAATCAGAAATAAAATGGGGAAATGATGGGAATACTGCAGGTCAGACATGCAGAGAGGGACAATCTTTTGAGGAAGGGTTATGTATCAACCTGCAATCTGAGCTCTGCTTTCTACTCCATGGATTCCAATGAATTCAAACATAGCCATGCAATCTGAAGAAGGGTCTCGACCCGAAACGTCACCCATTCCTTCCACCCAGAGATGCTGCCTGTCCCGCTGAGTTACTCCAGCATTTTGTGTCTATCTTCAATGCAATTGATATGTTCTTCCATTAACATGGTTGAGGGAAATATAGAGGTTGCTATCATACAACACAGAAACAGATCCTTTGGCCCAACTTATCCTTGCCAAGCAAGATGCCCATGTCATGTGAGTCCCGTTTGCCCACGTTTGCCCCGCATAATTTTAATCTGAATATTTATACTATTTTACGGGAAGAACTTATGGGAAGAAGGGTCTCTATCCGAAGGGTCTCTATGCAAAATGTCACCTAATTCTTTTCTCCAGAGATGTTGCCTGACTCC
The DNA here is from genome assembly GCF_053455715.1 of Rhinoraja longicauda. NCBI lineage: Eukaryota > Metazoa > Chordata > Chondrichthyes > Rajiformes > Arhynchobatidae > Rhinoraja > Rhinoraja longicauda. Next base: position 4,056,178 of record NC_135967.1, on the reverse strand, counting down.
AGCGTTTTGTGTCTATCTTCGGTGTAAACCAGCATCTGCAGTTCCTTCCTACACATAGTTATATTGCTTTGTGATTTAATCTCAATCACAAGTGAGAATAAAGTGAAAAAGGTTCCCTCTGAGGCTTAGAGGCTTTTGGAGAATAAGACACGAAGGATGGATTTTACATCTTGTTGATATGAGAAGGGTTGGTGGAATGGAAGGGCTGGTGTACGGCTCACCAAGCAAGGTTGGTTCTCTGGTCTGGTGGTCCAACAGGGTTAGTGGAGAATGTTGAATTAAGTAATGGGTACATCCAGGTGGATCAAAACAGAAGTAACAATGGAAAAAAAACAAGGATTTGAGAGCAGGAATTAAAATGAATAAATTATTGAGTGTAAGTCCGTATTGTGGAATTGGGCATCAATGTTGATATTGAGGTCTTATGAAATAATGTGCTGAACATTTTGTTCCTTCAGTTTTAAATATTTAACATAGTGAAGCAGAGAATGGTGTGACATGGCTTCCAGCATATACCACTCATTGCTGTGGCATGCAGCAGAGGGAGCTAGCTCTGGCCATTCTTCATGCAATCTTCTGTCATCAATGCTTGATTCATTTGATTACAGCATTTCCACTGCTGTAACTCTTTGTTCCATTAACATAACACTCATGGGTCTGTGATTTCCTGGCCGATCACCAATGCCCTTCTTAACCAAAGGCACAACATTAGCTATCCTCCGGTCTTTGGGTATCTCACCTGTGGATAACAAAGATTGCCTCAGAATTAAAGGACGTTCCTTTTGGGAAGGAGATGAGGAGGAATTTCTTTAGTCAGAGGGTGGTGAATCTATGGAATTCATTGCCACAGAAGGCGATGGAGGCCAAGTTAATGAACATTTTTCATTGATAGATAGATTCTTGATTAGTACAGGTGTCAGAGGTTATGGGGAGAATGCAGGAGAATGGGGTTAGGAGAGAGAGATCAGCTATGATTGAATGTGGAGTAGACTTGATGGGCCTAATGGCCTATTTCTGCTCCTAACACTTATGACCTTCTGACAACACAACAAAATCATCACATGATTATATTTAGTTGGAGGTGTCATCAACAATAGGCATGATAATCCAAACTGATGGATGGCTGTTGAACATAATAAACCATTTACTTTAAGTGACAGTGATTTATATCTTAAATCACGCAGACTGTCGTTGAATATTGAACAGTAAACTAACATGTGAATTTTAATGCAGAAACATAAAGCAGAAACTCATGAGATATTGTCTCAGATTGCTTTATGGAACTAGAGTCAAAGAACCTGTTTGCATTAACGTTAAGTTTGACCAGGTCGACTCTTTTATGGATTGCAGTTTGCCCGATCTAGTGTTTAACTGATGTTCGGCAGAACGCACCATGGGAACTACACTCGTCCCCCTGCAGGACCTATACATCAGGAGGTGCAGATCCAGAGCAAGCAAGATCATGAGGGACCCCTGCCACCCCAGTAACGGACTGTTCCAGATGCTACGGTCAGGCAAACGCCTCCGCTGTCACGCTGTGAAAACAGAGAGGATGAGACGGAGTTTATTCCCACAGGCCATCAGGACTGTTAACTTTTATAACTCCAAGTCAATGTCTTCTCTATATTAACTTTATTAACTTTATTTATATGCTGTAACTGTAATTCTCTTTTGTGCACAATCCGCAGGTATTGCCACTTTCATTTCACTGCACATCGTGTATGTGACAAATAAACTTGACTTGACTTGACTTGATTTAGATTTGTCTGACTGTAGATTTGAAAGGCCTCTCCTGTATTTGTTCAAGATACCGACCCAGACACTCCGCCTCAGCTTGATCGGACTTCCTCAAGCTCCCCCCCCCCCCCCCCACCCCTTAATCGGGGGAATGTAGCGCTAAGTTTCACATAGTTTTCTGACAGCAACCTTGTCTGACCTCTTTAGTGTTGTATCTGAGGGCTGAAAGCCGTGGTTAAGCATCCAGGTATAGCACAATGCTTTTGGCTGAAGACCATATTTTAACACACTCCAGATTCTGAAGTTGCAGGGTTCAGCTCAGCGAAAGTATTCAGATCTGCACCCACCTCAGAACGCCTGACCTACCACCACATCAGTTTACATTCCACCATCTCTTTGATATTGTGCTAATTATCATGCTGGCGTGTGAATTCTCTCCTCCGGCATATTGTTGCGTTTCTTCATTGACTTTGTTTGTTTTACCCACTGCTGCCAGCTTAATCATCTGTTTCTGACAAGTTGTCACCCTGTGATAGATTATTCCAAGTGCTGTGTTAAATGCTTCTGTTTTCTTCAAAGCTGGCGTGAACTTCGTCTACTTTCCCAAATTTCCAAATTTCTGGAGATTGATCTTTTCTATTTCTTTGGAAAGTACCCCAGAATTCCACAATCAGGTGGATTGTGTTCCTCTGTTGTATATATTTTAACACACACACACACACACACACACACACTTGCACACACACACACATATATAAATATATCTATATATCTTTCATTCATTTGTTCTATATCTCTCTACATCACGGACTATATCTCTCGTTCTCCTTTTCCATGACTGAAGAAGGGACTCGACCTGAAATGTCACCTATTCCTTTTCTCCAGAGATGCTGCCTGTTGTTACACCAGCTGAGTTACTCCAGCTTTTTGTGTCTATCTTCGGTTTAAACCAGCATCTGCAGTTCCTTCCTACACACACACGCACACACACATAGATATGTTCATAATACAGCCTGCCTTTCCTTCCACTTTGAAACACGGGATTAGTAATTATTAGGGAAAGATATTTGCCTTTAGGCACCAGTGATACACATGCCTGTGAGCACCCACTGTTGGTCTTACCTCCACTCATTTGATTAAAAATAAATGCTTGAGTAGATTGAACATGCTCCCAAATTTACATCTGGAGTGGCTTCCACACTCATCCTTAATGGCGTCAGTAAATGCCTGTGTCCATCTGCACTCCAAATAATTTGAGGGGGTAAGCTGTGTCCCGCCTTGTCTACATCAACCCCTCCCAAGCACACGTCCCTGTATACTTCCCTTGACTCTCAGTAATTCCCGGAATGGCGGGACTGTTGTATGTTGAAAGACTGGAGCGACTTGGCTTGTATACACTGGAATTTAGAAGGATGAGAGATCTTATCGAAACGGACAAGATTATTAAGGGGTTGGACACGTTAGAGGCAGGAAACATGTTCCCAATGTTGGGGGAGTCCAGAACCAGGGGCCACAGTTTAAGAATAAGGGGTAGGCCATTTAGAACTGAGATGAGGAAAAACTTTTTCAGTCAGAGAGTTGTGAATCTGTGGAATTCTCTGCCTCAGAAGGCAGTGGAGGCCAGTTCTCTGAATGCATTCAAGAGAGAGCTGGATAGAGCTCTTAAAGATAGCGGAGTCAGGGGGTATGGGGAGAAGGCAGGAACGGGGTACTCTCTCTCTCTCTCTCTCTCTCTCTCTCTCTCTCTCTCTCTCTCTCTCTCTCTCTCTCTCTCTCTCTCTCTCTCTCTCTCTCTCTCAGCACACACGTGAAAATGCTTTGATAACTGCCCAACTGCTGTCTGGCACACCTACAACTTATCCATTAGATCAATCCTGATTTTACCTCTCTCAGCATGCAGATCAAACTGTCAGCCTTTTGGCGTTGTTTTAACTCAAGGCTGGCAGCTCGTGAGTTTGGTCCACGTTGAGAAACTTTACTGAAAGAAAAACCAACATGATTTAATCTTTGGGAGCATTTTAGAATTAACCACAAACTACAGTCACTAGATCCAAAACATAACTCTCTGCGGTTGCTGAATCTTTGACAGTGCCCGGTGATTGATCTGCATCTGCATCTAGCTGTGGACTTGTAACACTTTCATCAGTCTTGGAGTCCATCTCTAGTGGGAATGGGATCAATAATTCGCAAGTTATAGATTCCCGTATTGGGCCTGGCGGGGAATTTCATGGAAGCAATACGAACCAGACTTGGTCATCAGTGGGTACGAATATGAATCTAGACTTACTGTAACTCCCTCTGAAATTGGCATGCCGTTAGTCAAAGCCAAAACTGGATGAATTCTGCAATGAAGATCACCAAGTTTTGGATTAAACCTCATTTAACGAGGTCCATGTTTGGTGGTGTCCACCTTCAACCAGGGCTGGGTGTGATTTACCGAGCCAGCTAGCACTTCTTTCATTCCCCATCATGCCTCACCTTGACACAGGAAGAATGCTCTGGAACATTTTGAAACATTTCAGGTATAAACTTGTCTTTATTTTGTTATGCTTGTGGAATTTTAATAGAGGAATATTTGAATTTAATGGTTTTAAAAAGCATTTCATGTCAGTCCATGGAACAAATGACTTCTGCAGTTTGTCCAAGCGTCTGCAATTACTGCAAGGACATGTGCTACTTTTCAAGCTGAAACTATTAGTCATTTGTCAGGTGTTGGCTGTAACATATTTAATCAATTTACACTAACAACAAAGAGAGATTTGAAGCTCATTTCACACATATCCCCTTGTCTGGAATTAAATAACACTTATTATCAGAGTGATCACTTTATTCCCTTTCACTATTTTTGCACATTTCGAAAACCTTAATGGCTAATTGCATTTTACACTGTGTTAAAAAATATATATATTTTATATAAATCTACATGAGAAAATAATATTTTATCCACATTGAGCAGTTCGCTCAATAACGTTTATCACTTCATTGTCTGTTAACATGCGTCAAGCAAACAGCACCACATGCTAGGCAGATGTGCAGGGATCGCTGTGGGTCTCACTACTACTGTAGCTCTGTTAACATGCACGGGGAGCTTAGAGCATTAAATGGGCCAGTTTGTCCAGGATCGGAGCCAGTGCCCAACTCTGCAGTCTGATCAGATCAGATACCTTTATTGTGATGCTTTGTTTTGCACACCTCGGCACACAAAGGGCCGCCATGTAAAAGGTGCCAACAAAGTTACAAAGTACCCCCTTGTTTGCCCCAATGGTCCCCACTCCCTCCCCCCGGCACTCTGGTCCCCCTTAGTTCTCCACGCCCCATAGTCTGGGTCTTCCTTTGTCCTCGGCAGCCCCCCCATGCAACCTTGGGACTCCATGCTCCGACCTCCGACCTCCAACCTCGGGCCTCCGATCTCTGACCTTTGACCTCCAACCTTCGACCTCGGGCCTCGGGCTCAGGACTCCAGACCTCTGACTTCGCGGCTCCGGGCCCTGACCTCTGACCTCGGGCCTTCCACCTCAGGCCACTGTCATGGTGCGCACTCTCCTACACTAACCAGTCTCTCTGAGGGCTGGCTGGCTTGACCCTCTGCGCCCGGGAAACAGGCAAAGGAAGGCAACAAGTTTGCAGGACTGGAATGCATTTTAACATCTCCAAAGGCCTTTGAACTGTTTTTTAAAAAGTGTCTGGGAGCCAGAGTAGTGTGTCCCACCAGAAGTCACCCTCCGTCATTTCTGCCATCCATCTCCAACAAAATTCCACCAGCAGATATATCATCCTCTCCCCTCCCCCTTTCAGCAATACAAAGCGATGGTTACTCTTTCATTCCCCAGAGTACTGCTCCATTTCCACCAATCTTTTGTTTTATTATCAAAAAATACTTTATTCAAAAAATAAACATGTACAAAACATGTTCCTTCCAAAACTGCATCCGACATTCTCGGAGGCTCTACATACATTCAATACAGATATTCATTACACCAATGACACAAAATTAACCACCACTATTTCCACTCATGTGGCCCACTGGCGTTGAATCCCTTCCCTTATTTTGAGGGGCGTCTCCACCACATGTTGCCCCCCATGTCCAGCAGCGGAAGGACCCTAGACTGTGGTCCTCACCCACAGAGCCTTGGCGTTGGCTGCACCAAGCTTCAGTTCGTCCCTCAGCACATACTCCTGCAGTCTGCAGCGGGCCAGTCGGCAACATTCCCTGATGGACATTCCCACCAATCACTCCCCGACTCATGCTATTTCTCCAAGCAATACCTGCCTTTATATATATCTTCCCTTCCCACCACCCTGTGATTCAAACACTCCCTTGAGATGAAGTAGCAATTGGCTTGTGTCAAAAATGACCAAAAATGGCAGCGCTGCCCTAGCAGCTGCGGCTCACCTGCGGTCCGTTTGTCTTTGTGTTTTTGTTGTTTTTTGTCTTAATTATCGTGTTTAGATGTGATGTCGTGTTTTTTGTGGTTGTGTACTATGTGTGTGGGGTGGGGGGGAACTGTAAAATTGTAAATTTGTCTCTTCCGAACGGAGACCCGACCTTTGTTTTCTGTGTCGTGTCTCCGTTCCCGCTGCGGCCTACCATCGGCCAAACACCTGGAGCTGGCGGCCTGCAGCTGGGACCACCTGGGCTCTGGTTCGCAGAGCTCGCGGTCCGGACTCACCATCTGCGGAGCCGGCTGTCTTTGGAGGCTGCGGGAGCGGCCGTGACTCGCCTTCGGAGGCTTCTGCGCGGGCCGCGTGGATGCCGACATCGGGAGCTCCGGCAGCGGCAGCGTGTTTGCCCGCCCCGGATCGCGGGGCTTGGGTCGGCCCGCTGCGGACTTTTCACCGTCCGGCGCGGCCTGGAACGTGGCAACTACAACAGCCTGACCGCGGGAGAAGACGGCAGGGGAAGAAAAAGACATTCTGGCCTTCCATCACAGTGAGGAGGGGACTGGAGGAGACTCACTGTGATGGATGTTTCTTTTTTTTTTTTTTTGTGTTGATTTGTGGTTGTGTGATTGCTTATTTTATTGCTCTATTGTTGGACTGTGGGTGACAAAATCTCGTCCAAAAGACTTGTTTTTTGGATGACAAATAAAAGCAATTCTGAATTCTGATTCTGCTTCTTCCAATGTAGTGTTATGCATTTGGTGCTCAGAATATGGCCTGCTCTCCACTGGAGAAAACAATCACAAGTTTGGTGGCTTCTTTGTGCAGTGCTTCTATTAAGTCTGCAAGGGCAGCTCTGAGCTTCCAGTCTCCGAGCACTTTAATTCTCAGTCCCACTTTCATTCTGACATGTCAGTCTTTGGCCTCCTGCGTTGCTACAAACACATCCTCCATGAGCTGAAGGATCAACGCACTATCTTCTGTTTGGGCCTTGGAACTTAATATTAAACCTAATCATTCACTTTTTTTGTTATCCCAACATGGAGGTGGCTGCAGCTTTATGTTGCAATGTATTTCCCTCTTCTTTTCTACCTTAAACAGCCTATTTTCTAAGTAGTTCTGACTTTCCTTACTTTGATCTACACCCTATCACATATAATCCCTATTCTCACTTTCATCTGATTTTCTGCAATGTAAAGGTAACTTATTTTCTCATTTCTCCTGTTCTGATGAATGAACCTTGCCCAGAAAGGCATCCAATCTTTAGAGGTTAATGAATAGTCTATAATAAATGGTGAAGTTGCCTAGTTAGGTAAAGTCAGCACCTGTATAATGATGCTTTGAAGTAATGATAGAAGTAACAAAGTAAAGCAATGTTGTCTTTTCATAGTTCCAATCAGTTGTAGATACGGAGTTTGTACGTTCTCCCCGTGACCTGCGTGGGTTTTCTCCGAGATCTTCGGTTTCCTCCCACACTCCAAAGACGTACAGGTATATAGGTTAATTGGCTGGGCAAATGTAAAAATTGTCCCTAGTGTATGTAGGATAGTGTTAATGTGCGGGGATCGCTGGGCGGCGTGGACTCGGTGGGCCGAAGGGCCTGTTTCCGCGCTGTATCTCTAAATCTAAACAGAAAACTTTAAAAAATCTAAATTAGACCTTGAGCACCTGTTTATGTTGCAAGTGGGCCTTTTGGGAATAGAAATGTCATTGAGTATGTGTCTAAGGCAGGAACAATGTCAAACACACCAATAGGGAGGCCAAGTGCCCAGTCCAATTCTGCAATGGTGCAATTTTGGGATGTCGACATTTTACCTGGAAAGTGATCTCTGATCCAACTGATCCAACCTAATCTGTGTTAAATTGATTTTTGTGTGATTTGTTGATAACCAGGTGATAATTGTTCCAGTTTGCAGCTTTTAATTCTCTTTTCTCTCAGCTGAGGTTATCATGTTGAACAACACTGTGAAAGCAGTTTATTATTGCAGTGCTGTTCCGTGCCAGAAATAATCTTAATATTACTTGATTCTGGGCCGAGAGCATGTCCATTTATTTTATTTCATTGGAGAAAGTCTAGTTCTAATTTTAATTTCGTCTTTTGCCCACTGGTTTTGCAGTCATATTTTATCTTTAGTGTTCAGAAAGAATTTACTCATAAATTTCCACACTTTTGATCTATCCCTTATAGAATTTTCCCCCAAAATTTGTATTACAAAAATCATGATTTTGCCTCTCACACAGCCTACAAGGTCAGAATAAATTTAGCGAGATAATAAAATTGAGCTTGAATGACAACGATGTTGATTCATCCGTTTCAATTTCCAATATCCATTCCAAACCTTGCAGACTATTCCATTTCTGCCTTCCAATAAATAACACAACTGCTCGTTTTACATACATAGACACATAGACAATAGCCATTTGGCCCTTTGAGTCAGCACCGCCATTCAATGTGATCATGGCTGATCATTCTCAATCAGTACCCCGTTCCTGCCTTCTCCCCATGCCCCCTGACTCTGCTATCCTTAAGAGCTCTATCTAACTCTCTCTTGAATGCATTCAGAGAATTGGCCTCCACTGCCTTCTGAGGCAGAGAATTCCACAAATTCACAACTCTCTGTGTGAAAAGGTTTTTTTGTCATCTCAATTCTAAATGGCCTACCCCTTATTCTTAAACTGTGGCCCCTGGTTCTGGAATCCCCCAACATCGGGAACATGTTTCCTGCATCTAGCGTGTCCAACCCCTTAATAATTTTAAAATCCAGTGTATACAAGCCCAGTCGCTCCATTCTTTCATCATATGACAGTCCCGCCATCCCGGTAATTAACCTGGTGAACCTACGCTGCACTCCCTCAATAGCAAGAATGTCCTTCCTCAAATTAGGAGACCAAAACTGCACACAATACTCCAGGTGTAGTCTCACCAGGGCCCTGTACAACTGCAGAAGGACCTCTTTGTTCCTGTTCCCAACTCCTCTCGTTATGATGTCCAACATGCCATTGGCTTTCTGCACTGCCTGCTGTACCTATATACTTTCAGTTTCTGATGTACAAGCACACCCAGGTCTCGTTGTACTTCCCCTTTACCTAACCTGACCTATCCTAACCTAACCTATCTCAGCTTCCCATCTTGTACTCGTCTTTTATACCAATGTGAGAAATTAATGATTTAATATTAGTCAATGAATGTTCATTGAATTGAATTAATTACTTTTGCTGTTCACTTAAATTAAGAAAATCTTATCTTTGAAGATTAATATTCCTCTTTTTAACCTATTGTCATTTTTTAATTTGACATCTTGCATACTGCCTGATGGTGAAATGAAAACTGAATAAATGTATGGTCATTGTTGGGTGATACAATGTTACATTTGCAACACGATGGGGCTTTCAGTGAAAGAAGCACCACTGAGTAGGAAGAATAGATGAAAAAGATTCTCTTGTGGGAAATGACGATTGCTCAGTATTGGTAAGGATAAATCTTATTTGCCACTTCTCAGCCTAGGCCTGAGTGTGGAGTCGGTTTGCTGCCACGGCAAGGATCCCCGTTTATGAACTCTGGATGGAAGGCAGATCATTGGTGAAGTAGATGAACATGGGTGGCATGGTGGCGCTACGGAAGACTTGTTGCCTGACAGCCATTACAGCGTCAGAGACCTGGGTTCGATCCTGGCTACGGGTGCTTGTCTGTACGGAGTTTGTATGTTCTCCTCGTGACTTGCGTTGGGTTTTTTCGATAACTTTGATATCTTCCCACACTCCAAAGATGTACAGGTTTGTGAGTTAATTGGCTTGGTATAAATGTAAAAATTGTCCCTAGTGTAGGATAGTGTTAATGTGCGGGGATCGCTGGTCAGTGCGGACTCGGTGGGCCGAAGGGCCTGTTTCCGCGCTGTATCTCTAAACTAAACTAAACATGGCTGGGCCAAGGACGGTACCTGAAGAACTCCTGCCTCGGCTGCAGACATGTGGCTTGAGAGGATTTGAAGTCACCACTGAGAACTCCCAGTGCCTTGCCTTCCTGACGTCATACCAACCCTGATCACCAAGTGCTCCTGGTGGAACAAACTCTACCCAGGGGTTATGGCTGCGACATCCAGGAATTTGGCAGTAAGGATTGATTACACAAGCATGAATATCTCATGCTGCTACTCCACTAGTCAGTAGGGCAGCACAGTGGCACAGTGGTGGTACTGCTCCCACACAGCGCCACAGACCCAAGTTCGATCCTGACCTCGGGTGCTGTCTGAGTGGAGTTTACACGTTCTCCCTGTGACTGCGTGGGCTTCCTCCGGGTGCTACGGTTTCCTCCCACACCCCAAAGACGTGCGCATTTGTAGGTTAACTGGCCACTGTAGGAAGAGGGATAACTCGTGTGAACATCAGTGTGGACTCAGTGGGCAGAAGGACCTGTTTCTATGCTGTATCTCTGAAGGACAGACACCCAATGTGGATCCCAGCCTACAGATGTAAGGAGGACTCTGCAACATTGATTGATTAGTAGTATCTTTGCTGTGTCTGAATCCAGGGCCAGGTTGTTGCAACATGGTCCTCATTCCAGCGTAGCTTGTCAGTCCTTAGTTAAGAATGAATCACACTGGTATTCAGGAAAGTGGAGTTTGATAGTATAGTGGTTATGCTATTGGACTGGTATCTAGTGGCTTTGATTATTGAAACATGAGTTTCAATTCCATCTGAGTAGGAAAGAACTGCAGATGCTGGTTTAAATCGAAGGTAGACACAAAATGCTGGAGCAACTCAGTGGGACAGGCAGCATCTCTGGAGAGAAGGAATGGGTGACGTTTCGGGTCGAGACCCTTCTTCAGACTTCTTCAATTCCATCTGGTAGCTGGAAAATCTAAATAAAGTTGAAATAAATTCATGAAGACTTTAAACCAGATTGTTATAGAAAAACATTTGGTTTTATCAGAAGGAAATAAGCTGTCATTAGCTAGTCTAACCCTCAGGTGACTTCAGACCAAGGCTTTTAACAAGAAATGGCTTAACAAGAAATCTAATTGAAAGGACAATTAGAGATGGCCAATAGAGGCGGCACGGTGGCGCAGCGGTAGAGTTGCTGCCTTACAGCGAATGCAGCGCCGGAGACTCAGGTTCGATCCTGACTATGGGCGCCATTTGTATGGAGTTTGTACGTTCTCCCCGTGACCTGCGTGGGTTTTCTCCGAGATCTTCGGTTTCCTCCCACACTCCAAAAACGTACAGGTATGTAGGTTAATTGGCTGGGCAAATGTAAAAAAGCATTGTCCCTAGTGTGTGTAGGATAGTGTTAATGTGCGGGGATCGTTGGGCGGCGCGGACCCGGTGGGCCGAAGGGCCTGTTTCCGCGCTGTATCTCTAAATCTAAAAAAATCTAAAAAAAAAATCTAAATAGATGCTGGACTTGCTATTGATATTCACATCCCTCTGAAGAAATTAAACAAAAATCATGGCTTGAAACACAGCAACTGCTAACTGCAGGGGGTATGTAGCGCTAGGTTAAGACATGGGTTTTCACAGACTTCATGGGATATTTCAGTTATAATTGAGCAACTGCTTCCAGATACTACATCTGTTGCTAATTGTATTTATTCTGTGAAGGAATGCATTTTCTCTTCTTCCCTATCTCCACATATCCTCCAATTAACACTGCGTGCACCTCTCCTCAACATTGCTATTCTCTCTGAGATTTCAGCATCGATGACGTCAAGAGGCAAACAACATTTCTTAAATTTCTGTTATTGAGGGCTTTGTGTTGGAGCCATTAATCTTTTCTCGTTCTTTCTCTTTTCATCTCCCCACCATTTCATTTTTTAATCCTATTTGACGAATGCCATGACCATTTTGGTAAAGGTATTTCAAGGACACGAAAGAAAACCTGCCAGAACTCTTATATCTAATGAATAGAAAAATTTGAGGGAACAATTTCAGCCCGATGTGGTTGATCAATGTTTAACTGATTCAACTGGAAGCGACTCAGTGTCATTTGATCTCAAATTTTCAGAATTCTTACGATTCTATCTATCAATTACATTGTCTGCCTGGTTGCCAAAGAGATGCACTGTCTTCGTATTAGTCAGTCATTATTGAAATCCATTCCACCTGCGGGTCACCTTATGCGTAAGTAGTACTCTGGGCTCATGCTTTACATTTGTCCCTTATATATTTGAACTTGCACTTTCTCCTCTGCTACTCTGATGCAGCTAAAAACATTGCTTTGAGTTTGAACCCCTTCTATGATATCCTCTTGCTGATATGATTTTGTAAGAGGGGGAAGATCACTAGCTCGCCAAGCATTATTCATCCTGCCAGTTTTGTCGATTGCCCTGGTCATTTCCCTCAGCGCTGTTGCCAAGGGTTCAAGACTTCTTCATGTCACATACGCTAGAAATCCATACGAAACTCCAAATGTGGGACAAGGATACTGTCTGCTTTCACAAATTCTAGAGATTTATATTTAATTGATGTGGTAATAAAAACCAGCATTCACTTCACTTTGGTTAATGTAGCCTTACACGCTTTTGACAAGCTGAGTGATAAGCCAACTAATTCCAGAGGCATCTTCCAATTTCCCTTGGCAAGTTTTATCCCAACATTTCAGTACATGTGCCTTTTATTTTGAATAAAGATGATTTTGGGTACCTCATCTTAACCCTGTTAACTCCAGTGTTCAACACAATAGTGTCAGTAAAACATGATAGGTGTGAGCTCAGTCCGGTATGCATATCTGAAATAGTAGAGATCTCAGGAATGATTCATCAGACATTATGCTTGGCCAAATATGTCAAATTAATCTCATTCCTCAAAGGGGGTGCCACTTGTTTAGCCAGGTTTAATCTGTTCATGCCTCACAACAACAAAAATATACATTGATGTAGTGCCTTTCACACAGTAACACATTCCAAAGTACATCACGGGAGTAATTATCAATAAGATTTGACACAGAAGCATTTTGTGAATCCTGACCTCCTGGGTTACTCCAGCATTTTGTGAATCATTCCCAGTCTGACCTTTCTGTCATGGGCCTCCTCCAGTGCCATAGTGAATCCCACCAGAAATTGGAGGAACAGCACCTCATATTTCGCCTGGGCAGCTTGCAGCCCAGCGGTATGAACATTGACTTCTCCAACTTTAGATAGTTCCTCTGTCCCTCTCTTCCCCTCCCCCTTCCCAGATCTCCCACTGTCTTCCTGTCTCCACCTATATCCTTCCTTTGTCCCGCCCCCCTGACATCAGACTGAAGAAGGGTCTCGACCCGAAACGTCACCTGAGATGCTGCCTGACCTGCTGAGTTACTCCAGCATTTTGCGATCAGTGTCATGATTGAATCGTGGTTGCAGGATGTGTGAGACAGCAAATTCAGGAGGACATTCCGGAACGTGAGCTCCTGGGAAATGTTTTCCTCTGGGATGTCACTTCCATCAGGTATTCCTGACAAGGAAACAGACGGCATATTTTGAAAGTTTTACCATAATATTAACCGTTTGTCCTTTTCCCACAGAACTCTGAGGGAAATGTATGGTGTCCTATTGTTCTCTTCAGGAGTTAGCCAGCCATTGGGGTTCCAGGGTGACAGAGACAGGTACCTTGGTCAAATGAAATGCCCTACTATTGACCCTGCACACTCTGGGTGGCTGACAAGACCAGGGCGTAACCATCGGGGCAGCAGACACGTACGCTCAAGGCCGAAATATCTTTGGCTTTCCTGCACTGTTTGAAGGCTTCTTAGATGAATTATAACCACAGCACCTCATCCATTTCAGTTTTTGACATCTGGTTCAATGCCATTTCTGAGAAATTCCCAACCTTTGTTATTCCATGTAAAAGATACGACAAATTCAGAAAAGCACATTCATCTGTGTCAATAATTTAACATTGCATTTAAACAGAGATTTCTTTTATTAAAACAATATTTTGCCGTTCTGTTGGGTTTGATAAAATGGATTGGAACCAGCAACACAGAAAGGAGAGGAATCTCAGTATGGCCACACCATTTTGTCTCTACAAAGGGGAGATGTTACAGGCCACAAGTTAATCGTTCCCCTTGGCTGAGTGCAGACATCCAAACATCACTGATGAAACAATTTTAACACTTCCTTTTGATAGCAGCTGAATGATGTTTCTTGGAAACTATATTCATATTTGCAAAGTCTAGCAACTGCCATAAATGTGTTACAAACTGTATCATAAATTAATTTTCGATCAGAATGCCATTGAAACAGTTACATTTCTTATTTCTTACAGTCATTTCCTGATTACTCACAGCCAGAGTGATAATTTGAGCAGAAATGAGTAGACATAACAATAAAATGGCTCAGAGAAGGGCGGCCTGGTGGCAGGGCAGCGGTAGAGTTGCTGCCTTACAGCGCCAGAGACCCGGGTTCCATCCTAACCACGGGACATGTCTATACGGAGTTTGTACGTTCACCCCGTGACCTGTGTGAATATTCTCCAAGATCTTCTGTTTCCTCCCACACTCCAAAGACACACAGGTTTGTAGGTTAATTGGCTTGGTATAAATGTAAAATTGTCCTCAGTGTGTGTAGGATAGTGTTGATTTGCGGGGATCGCTGGTCGGTGTGGACCCGGTGGGCAGAAGGGCCTGTTGCTGCACTGTATCGCTAAATTAAACTGAACTAAGAAGCAGATACAGTACTACATTACAGTATCAGCTAGTATATAGATGAACTAACAACCTCTTAACTCCAAGACAAGTATGCTTGTAGCTACATTTTACTACCTCTGTACAGTATTGATCAACTGGTTAAATAACATTAAAAATGCCTTCACTCTCCAAATTAATATGTAACTACTTGAGTGGAAAGAGTCCCTGCGTGGAACTTTTCATGGCATTTTATTTCCAACCCCTCTGTTAACAATATACATCAAGATGGATGTCTTAACTCTATAACACTAGGAATGTATAGACCTTGGAACCAGCATCCCAGCTTTGAGCAATATTGTAACTCTGGTTTACCTAATATCTGCAAGCTCAAATGAGATACATGTTGTGGAGGCAGCATTACTGCGGTCCAACAACTTGGTCTACTTTTGATGTGTGTAAATAAAACCAACACCTGCTGAAGGATCAAGCTTAAGTCTAAACTGACTTGGAACTAAACTAAAATGAATGTGTAGGAAGGAACTGCAGGTGCTGGTTTAAACCGAAGATAGACACAAAAGGCTGGAGTAACTCAGCGGGTCAGACAGCATCTCCGGAGAAAAGGAATAGGTGACGTTTCGGGTCGAGACACAAAAAAGTCACCTATTCCTTTTCTCCAGAGATGCTGTCTGACCCGCTGAGTTACCCCAGCGTTTTGCGTCTACATTGAATGGCTGATGTCTTCTCAGGCATTTGTTGCCTATCATCTTTAAATGCTGAATGTCTGGAATCTTTCCTATCCCATGCACAGCATTCAAACAATACCTCTGTGATTTTCTGGTGGTAGAAACTACAAATGTACAAATCGGAATGTTCAGAACCCCATTTATAAGCAAGACATTGAACATTGCTTTCTGCTAGAGAAAAGTGCACATTTACCTGTTTGTGCAATGTTATCCTAAAAAAAGTCAAATAACATCTTCATGTTTCAAATTAACATAATTATCACAATACCTGTGATAATTTATTGTTAAATTTACAAGGCCTTTGTGTCTTCTTCTGGTTTAATTTAGACAATAGACAATAGACAATAGGTGCAGGAGTAGGCCATTCGGCCCTTCAAGCCAACACCACCATTCAATGTGATCATGGCTGATCATTCTCAATCAGTACCCCGTTCCTGCCTTCTCCCCATACCCCCTGACTCCACTATCTTTAAGAGCTCTATCTAGCTCTCTCTTGAACTAAGCTAGTTTAGTTTAGAGATACAACGAGGAAACAGGCCCTTTCGGCCCACCAGGTCCGCGCCGACCAGCGATCCCCGCACACTAACACTATAGTGCACATACTCGGGATATTCTTTTTACATTTACCAAGCCAATTAACCTACAAACCTGTACATCTTTGAAGTGTGGGAGGAAACAGAAGATCTCGGAGAAAACCCACGCAGGTCACAGGGAGAACGTACAAACTCCGTACAGACAGCACCCGTAGTCGGGATCGAACCCGGGTCACCGGCGCTGCATTCGCTGTAAGGCAGCAACTCTACCGCTGTGCCACTGTGTTGCCCAGTCAGCACATAATAATATTCAGCATTTGTTGCAAAGGGGCCTCTAGACCATGTTAGCATTTAACCTGTTCAAAATGTGACCTCCAATTTACTGCAAGTATTAGTTTGCGGAGAGAGTTTATCAGAGTTCACATTTATCTTTATTCTTAGATCTAGTTTGATTGTTTTGTCATCAGTCCCTGTTCCTGACATTTATTTTTGTCTTCTTATATCCTTTCTGCTTTATGATCTTAGGTTTTGCAACCAACTGGTGTAAGTCTGTGCACTGGTTCCTAGTAACCCAGTGTTATCGAGTTCTTTGGGGTCCTAAGATTTCACTTGCGAATATATTCTATTCGAAAGAACATTTCATTATAAATAGGTCCCAACCACGAGAGCTGCTATTTGGAACCAAGTCCTGACATAGATCGGCGAAATCAATCTTAATATTAAATCTGCATTCCTCTGGCAATATGTATTTTTTAAAGGCCTTGCATTTCTCCATCGTTCATTTAGCAACTACAAAATGCAATGTGAAAGCTGCTCATAAAACATTGAATGCCTTTGTTTCCATGCAAACCCACGATTCCAAGTTAATTGATCTCAGCAAGGTTATTGCATGGGTGTGTTTCGTGGATAATAACGCTGACGAGAGCATGACTGGCAAGTAGTTGACACATGTGGCTCACCTCCACATGTGCCATTGCTACTTATGGATGAGAGATTGGAATTCCATAGTTCATGCCAAAATGCAGCAGTGTGTGGAGGTAGGTTTGGTAGCATCTTGATGGTCCGATGCTAACTGGCACTGCACAATGTGTTCCACTTTACCATTATCGGATCATGCAACGGGTGGAAAAAGGCTTGCTCAAGTAAAATGATGCTTCAGGGGAAAAATACTGATTTTTGTCGATGGAATTTCATAGGAGCAAACGAATGGTAAATGTGAGACTGAATACGTAAATCAAACAAGCCATTTAGCCCTAGCACCAAATGCCAACCCGTGAGCTCCAGTTGAGTCTGTTCCTGCCTTCTATTATGTGATTCCATCAGCCCTTTATTCCCTTCTCCCTTTGCATACTTAAACCCCTGTCCCACTTAGGCGATTGTTTAGGCGACTACAGGCGACTAGGCTGTTGCCACACGATTGCCGGGGTGTCACCTGTACGGTCGTGAGTCGTCTCCTCAGTTGCCCAAAGAGTTGTAGCGTCTTTCTGGTCGCCGCTGGATTTTCAGAATGTTGAAAAATGTTCGGCGACAGTGGGTTTGATGCCAATGGGCGTAGCTCGACATCTCCTGGCGTAGGCGTTGTCGTAGGTGACGTAGTTTGTCACCGGTGCTGACTTCGGTGAATTCCATTGGCGACCACCTACGTCAACCTACGTCAAAACCGGAGGCCAAAATGACCTGAATTGTCTTCAGTTGTCGCCAATAGGGTCGTAGCTTGTCGTTGCTTGTCGTGGGTGGACGTAGGTTGACTTCTGCTGTTGTAGCTTGTCGGCTGTGTGGTCTTAGGTTGGCCTAGGTGTTGTCGTAGCTTGTCGTAGGTGCGGTCGTAGGTGGACGTCCTACTCGCGGCGATTGGGTCGCCGGTTGTCGGTAGCTTGTCGTAGCTTGACGTCGACCAGGTGGTAGGTTGTTGTAGCTTGTCGTAGACATTGGCGTAGGGGGGGACCAGTCGCCGGTTTTTCGGCGACCTGCTATGACTCTGACAGTTGCCGGCAGTCACCTAAAAAATCGCCTAAGTGGGACAGGCCCTTAACCCAGCTTTTTCTGAAATGTATTTAGAATATTCCTCTCAAATATTCCCTGTGACAGCAAGTTCCACTTCCACTGAGAGTCCCTGACCCGAAATCTGTCCATTTCCCTCCACAGATGCTGCCTGACCCATTGAATTCCTCCAGCATTTCTACTCCACATTCTTAACATTCTCCAGATAAAGAAAATGCTCCAATTGTTTACTTGAAGATTATCTTATATTGATGGCTACAAGTTTTGTTCTTCCCACTCCCCCACCTCGCCCATTCTCTCTTTGTCTTCTCCCCCAAACATTTCATATTTTTAAAGGTCTCTATTAAGTCACACAACAGCAGGAGAAAGGAAATCAGCTATTAATCCTCTCCCAAAGGGATAATTACTCGTAAATCTTTTTTGCAACTCCCCAGGGTCCGATATTCACATTGTAATGCTATGTCCAGAACTGTATACAGTCCTGTAAATGTGATCTTGTCAACAAAGATATAATGTAATATTTTGTTACTTTTTATTTCAACCTCTTTATAAATTAACTCTAGTTGTCTCGTTTATTTTTAGTCAAACTCCGTGAGTCCCAGTCCCATTTAAATCTGGTATTCAGCATAGTTATAAATATATTTGTGTGTGATGTTGGTTTTGAAATGGGCCAATAATTTCTGTCTGTTCAAACAAGAAAGGAAAAACTGACACCATCCCACTTGACCTTTCGTGCAGAGGCAGCTAACTGGATACATCTCCAGCTAAGTGAATGATTATCGTTTAATGAAACCTGAAAATTCACCAAGTCACTGTCCATCTCCCTGTGTACTGGAATCATTTCAAATAGCTTTCATAATAAATAAATAAAACTTTGGCTTAAAAGCTTACCTCAGTGTAAATGATACAGAATCAAAGTCTGGTGTTTATTTTGGAGGACTTTGATCATTCCTAAGTTTCTTTTAAGAGAGTTTTGAAACTTCCAATGAAGGACATGCACTCCTTGGCCTCCCTTTGATCCAGCCACTTCTCCGCGGCTTGGGAAGGTGAGGTAGGTGCTTGCTCTCAGACCACCGCAAGAGTTGCTTTTAGTCATCCACCAGAGGATAAACAATAGTGACCCGGCGGACACAGCCAGATGATCTTTAGTGGCTTCCCTGCGGAGAGCTGTCGAGCTTCCACCCAGCCTGCCCTTGCCCAGCTGAGACCAGTAAATCACCAAGAGTAGGGCTCAAACTGCTGTTCCACAGCGCTGTGCATTAGTGCTCCCTGGAGCATTACATCAATGCTGCTCCATTGCCAAACAGTTAAAGAATTTGTGTGTAAGATGTTAGTCTAGTGGCAGGCAACTGGTGCAATGTTATTGATTCAGTTAACATGCATGCAGTGCGCTGATCCAAAAGCATATTAATTTAGTATGTTGACTTTTGGCAGAACAATTATTGGAAAGAGTATAGACAGTGGACAAAGCACCGTCCAAAAATATGTCCTCAATGCTCTTTACTGTGCTGTCATTCTCAGGCTTCCTGTTTATATGCTTTGTGGTTATTTTATTAAAGTTGATACAAAATGTGAAACTGTTATCTGTGCTTCACTACATGGCAAGAGGAAGGAATACTGATGCTGGATACGCAAAATATGAACCAACAAATTGGTTGTGATATTCAGATTCTGATTCAGCTTAGTTTATTGTCTGGTGCGTGATGACATTTGATATGACTGAGGTGAGGAGTAGATGGTATGGCCCAGCAAGAGAAGCCTTACAAATGCCAGGATTCCTTCTTTCTAGACTGTACCTTCTTGGGTATTTATTCACAAAATGCTGGAGTAACTCAGCAGGTCAGGCAACATCTCAGGAGAGAAGGAATGGGCATTACCTTCAATGCACAGACTACATTTAAAAAGCAGTAACATCAGATGTGTGAAGCAAACTGTATTTAGACCCATTTCTATGTTAAATTTGGATCACAAATAGTGATTTCTTCACTCTCGAATTAAGATGTGGATCATGCAGGTCAGACTTTATTTTGCTGGGAAACATTAATAAAGCCCCATGTTCTTTTCGTTTAGTTTAGTTTAGAGATACAGCGCGGAAACAGGCCCTTTCGGCTAACTGAATTCGCACCGACCAGCGATCCCCGCACATTAACACAACCCTACACACACTAGGGACAATTTTACATTTGTACCAAGTCAATTAACCTACAAATCTGTACGTCTTTGTAGTGTGGGAGGAAACCAAAGATCTCGGAGAAAACCCACGCGGTCACGGGGAGAACGTACAAACTCCGTACAGACAGCACCCGTGGTCGGGATCGAACCTGGGTTTCCGGCGCTGCAAGCACTGTAAGGCAGCAACTCTACCGCTGTGCCATGGTGCCGCCCAATGCTAATATTATTCTGTATTAATAATGTTGTTGAATATAACTGACAAAGCATTAATAGCCTGAGATGGTAAATGTTTCTCTTTCTATTGATGCTGCCTGACCTGCTGATTACCTTCTGTTTTTGCTTCAAATTTCCTGCATTTGCAGATTTTTGATTTGCAATACATGTACAACTTGATGTGTATTGACCCAAACTGCAATTCATTTTTTATTTCAAAAATAAACTATACTCAGAATAAAAAATATGTTATAAAACAAAAACTTGCAAAACTCTTCATTCATGCTTGTACTTAAACAAAACAGCTTTGCCAGTCATGTGGCCCCCTGGGGCGATATTCCTTCCCTTGTATGAGGGGTGTCCCCACTGGACTCTGCCCCCCCATGTCCAGCAGCAGAAGGACCCTAGACTGTGGTCCTCCCCCACCGAGCCTTGGCATTGGCTGCACCAAGCTTCAGTGCGTCCCTCAGCACGTACTCCTGCAGTCTGCAGCGGGCCAGTGGGCAACATTCACTGACAGACACCTCCTGTGCTCTGAGACCAACGTTTTTGGCAGATCAAAGAGTGTTTTTCACCAAAAGGCTTCCAGCAGCATTTGATGTCCATCTCAAAGTGTGTCCCTGGAAACAGAGAGTCCCCCTTCTCCATACCCTCTTTGCAGATCCACACTCTGCCAAGTGGTGGGCAGCCACCTTTCAGTTGGACAGGTACATGGATAGGACAGGTTTGGAGGGTTATGGACCAAGCGCAGGCAAGTGGGACTAGGGTAGCTGGGACATTGTTGGCCGGTGTGGGCGAGTTGGGCCATAGGGCCTGTTTCCACACTGTATCACCTCATGACTCTATGACCCTAACCGTCTCCTCTCCATATCATCCATCCCGAGGGCAGGATCGTGCTGTCCTTTTGACAACCACCTGAATTAAAATTTAACCCCTTTTGGACATTTGGCGTTTCTTTCTCCAGAGTGCCAGAGGCTGTGTTTTCCAATCATAGTGATGGTGGCAGTGAAATGTTAGATGCTGGATGTGGCAAAGCAGAAGGGAATAGCATGTCGAAAAGATTCCGCCAGTAATTATCTTAAAGATCTATTGAGGTAATCCAAGTTGTAATGTATTTGTTACTTAGCCAACAACAGGAAAACAGTGTGCATTGTTAAAAAAAGACACCAAGTGCTGGAGCAACTCAGCGGGACAGGCAGCATCTCTGACGAAGATAGACACAAAGTGCTGGAGTAACTCAGTGGGACGGGCAGCATCTCTGGTGAAGATAGACACAAAGTGCTGGAGTAACTCAGCGGGACAGGCAGCATCTCTGGTGAAGATAGACACAAAGTGCTGAAGCAACTCAGTGGGACGGGCAGCATCTCTGGTGAAGATAGACACAAAGTGCTGAAGCAACTCAGTGGGATGGGCAGCATCTCATGGATAGAAGGAATGAGTGACGTTTCGGATCAATGAGTTACTCCAGCATTTTGACTCTATCTTCGGTGTAAACCAGCATCTGCAGTTCCTTCCTGCACAGTATCTCATGAACATGGATAGGTGTCGAATCCGGTTGCAACCCTTCTTCAGACTCTGCCCATCTATCCGTGTTCTCCAGAGATGTTGCCTGACCCATTGAGTTACTCCAGCACTTCTTGCCTTTATTTGTAAGCCAGTATCCCCAATTCCTCTTTTTGGCAGTGTGCATTGATATAATGTGTTTAAAGACCACAATTAGTGGTGAGGAAAAGCTCTAGCATAATTATGAAAGCCAACATTTTAAAGACATGTTCTGCCTCCCCACTGCTGGGTTTGTACAGCAAGTGCATTGCCACTAACCTTCCCCCAACCCCTTTCCCAACCCCATTGTATGTGTCAAGATGTTGCAGGATTTGTACTGTCAGCATATTCAATTCACTGCAAATATTAAGGTTAGCATCACACAGTACAAAGAGCACACCAATGTCAAGATTTATTGTTCTGTTGAAAGCTCATCAACTTAAGGTGCTAACTGTGTTTCTCTCTCCACGGATTCTGCTTGACCTGCGGCGTGTTTCAGATTTCCAATATCCACAGCTTTTTGATTAATTGGTCACAAAGTCGTTCAACCTTGGAAGTCCAAAGGGGAACATTGGAAAAATGCTGCTTGGGTTGTTTTTGTTTCTAAAGCTCTTATAAATCTTGCTCTCGATCTCTTTTTTTCTCTTAATTCAATCTCTCTCTGTTTCTATTTCTCAATCTAATTTTATTCTATTTTATCTTGATTCAGGTCCCGTTGTTCCCTCTGGTTTTTTTCTCGGCCGCAGGCCCAGTGAAATTCCCAGCTATCTGCAGCAGAGGAACGTCACAAACTGAAGGGTGAATTTAAAAATCCAACTCATAATGTGCACAGCAACTTGGTTTAGTTTAGTTCCGTTTAGTTTATTGTCAGGTGAACCAAGTTTATTGTTGAGCGCAAAGACAGTACATGATTACAGTGGAGCCATTTACAGCGTATAGATACATTTTAAGGGTCGAAACCCTTCTTCAGACTTCGAGAAGGGTCTCAACCCGAAACGTCACCCATTTCCTTCTCTCCAGAGATGCTGCCTGTCCGGCTGAGTTACTCCAGCTTTTTGTGTCTATCTTCGGTTTAAACCAGCATCTGCAGTTCCTTCCTGCACATGGTAAGGGAATTCTGCGGTCCATTGCCACACAGTGCTGGGTCGGAGTTGTTTAAGGTCACCCTCCAAAGGACTCTCTGTGAGTGCGTCCACTGCCATAAAGCCAGCAGTTTTCCAGCAGCCAGGCTTCAGCCACTGGGGTAATGCTGTGCATCGGGGTGGGTTGGGAGGAACTGACATAGAAGAGAAGTTGAGGCCAGTGGAGATCAACCGCGATTGTATAGAATGGCAGCACAGACCTGAGGGACCTGGTGGTCTACTCCCGCTCCTACTTTCTTGTGTAGGAAGGAACTGCAGATGCTGGTTTAAATTGAACATGCAAAAGACTTGGAGTAACACAGTGGGTCAGACAGCATCTCTGGAGACAAGGAATAGGTGGCATTTCGCTTTGAGACCCTTCTATCTTGTGTTCTTGTGCAGAGCGAGCAGGACAGGTGCACAAAGGGATACACAACAGCACACAATTACTATGGCACTTGTATACAATGCAGTGTGGAATAGTTATTGCATTGACGTTTACTTTTCATCGTTATCGCGACGCTTACCAAGGGTATGATAAACAGATGTGTGGGATTGTTGGTAAATGAAGAATAGAGGTTTGTCGGAAGGAATTGCAGGCGCTGGTTTAAACTGAAGGCAGGCACTAAAAGCTGGAGTAACTCAGCTTGCTTATTGTAGTAGAAGTCAGACGAGAAGGTCACAAATGCACTAGCCTGGAAGAAGTGCACACATTCTCTTCCACTGTCTCCCCCTCTTGATCCTGATCAGTGAAATCTGCTCCCAACTGTTAAAGAGAGAAGCCAGAATGTGAGTAATTGATGATATTCTGCACCACACGAAGGACATGACACCCCCGGGGCTGCTCTGACTGCTGCTCTGACAAATCTAAAATGGAGTGAGTTCTCTTAGATACTCAATAGTGTTTAACAAGATGTGGGAAGTTGGAAGTATCTACAGCTCCAACCCAAAATGGAGCCCAACACATAAAAAGTGCACGGGAACTGTGGATTGATCCCTGGGATGGCGGGACTGTCATATAATGAAAGATTGAAAAGACTAGGCTTGTATTCACTGGAGTTTAGAAGGATGAGAGGGGATCTTATAGAGACATATAAAATTATAAAAGGACTGGACAAGCTAGATGCAGGAAAAATGTTCCCAATGTTGGGCGAGTCCAGAACCAGGGGCCACAGTCTTAGAATAAAGGGGAGGCCATTTAAAACTGAGGTGAGAAGAAACTTTTTCACCCAGAAAGTTGTGAATTTGTGGAATTCTCTGCCACAGAGGGCAGTGGAAGCCAAATCACTGGATGGATTTAAGAAAGAGTTAGATAGAGCTCGAGGGGCTAGCGGAATCAAGGGATATGGGGAGAAGGCAGGCACGGGTTACTGATTGTGGACAATCCGCCATGATCACAATGAATGGCGGTGGTGGCTCGAAGGGCCGAATGGCCTCCTCCTGTACCTATTTTCTATGTTTCTATGTTTAACTGGCAATGCATTCAATGAACCATTCTACATTTCCTTGGTGGTGCGTACAATGGCAGCCTTGCTGGCTGTACAATGGCTGTCTCTTCCTTTTCTTTCTTTGTTGTTTTTAGTATGTTGTTAAATGTATGTTTTGGTGTATCTTTAGCTTTGTGTTATGTGGGGGGTGGGGGAGGGGGGGTGGGGGGAAACTTTTTTAAATCTCTTTCCTCGACGGAGATGCGATTTTTTCCCATATCGTATCTCCGTCCATGCTGCGGCCTCTGGCACTTTAAACTTCTGTAGAATTGTTGATGTTCTTGAGGGAAGGAAGTTTGCTGCCTCCCCCCATTCGGCCTGATGAGAAGCCAGGCCCACCAACGTTGTTGACCTTCGCTGCCGTCTGGAATGACCACAGGGGTAGCTCAGTTCAAGGGTCAATTTGGGATGGACAATAAATCCCATCTTCCCTCTGATGCCCAGACCCTATAAACACAATAGGGAACAACAAAGTCAAGCTCCAGGCACCCTTCTGATAGAGGATAGGGGGATTCTCCCTGGCCTCCTGCTCAATATTTATCCCATGAAATAGATCACCGCGTCATGATATCATCATGATATCTTGCTTTTAGTGATTTTTTTTTGCAGTAATTGGTTGTTGTAAAATTGCAACTCAATTCAATTTATCTGTCTAAATTTAATGTAGATATCTTTTGTTAATTTCATTTGCGGATTTAAAATTCCTTGTATGTGTACAAACTTGGCCAATAAACTCAATTCAATTCAAAAACCAAATTTCATGTATGTTAATAGACAATAGACAATAGACAATAGGTGCAGGAGGAGGCCATTCGGCCCTTCGAGCCAACACCACCATTCAATGTGATCATGGCTGATCATTCTCAATCAGTACCCCGTTCCTGCCTTCTCCCCATACCCCCTGACTCCGCTATCCTTAAGAGCTCTATCTAACTCTCTCTTGAATGCACTCAGAGAATTGGCCTCCACTGCCTTCTGAGGCAGAGAATTCCACAGATTCACAACTCTCTGACTGAAAATTTGTAAATGCTGTGTTCTGAAGTCCACATTTGACGGGGAGGGGTACCAGTCCTATGCCTGTCCATAATTCCTTGCCTCGCTGTCCCCACCTGTCTTTCCTTTCTCTGAAACTCTCTATTCTCCAGGAACGTTACTGGGTTGACAGCTGCCTATGGCTCCCTTGTGCTATTTCAGCTGTTTAAAGAGTGCCTAATTGCGGTTCACAGTTAATTGTCAGGATTATTAATTCTGCTGTTTCATTAGATTAACTGCTGTGCAGTACTTAAAAGTGCAAATTCTAGCACAACTTGAGGAAACAGTAAAAGTGAGGGATGGCGGTGCAGAGGTTAACCAGTGTGTTTAATAACTCTTGAGAATAAATAGTGCCGGAAGAATAATTTCAATCCTTGGATTAACAGCCTCTGTACATTTGTTCCCAGCAGGGAAATGTAGACTGGTACCAAGTCAAATAAAAGACATTAAAAAAAAATGATTCGAGAGCTACTTTGGACAAGATCTGAAATTACGGAACACCAAGAACTGATGGTGATGTTGGGAGAGTTTGCATGGAGACGATTGAAGGAGTGAAAAGACAGCATTTCCTCCAAATCTTTAAAGTATTTTAATTTATTTTCTGACTAATGCTATGGGACAAATGGCTGAAGCTTCCTCCCTGGTCAGATGCAACATATGGTTAACTACCAACTCCAGAATGACAGGCTGGTGTGGCCTTGATCCTGTCTACTGAAGCAGCTAAGCATGTGCCTCTGAGAGGAAATTATATTGCAAACAAGTATTATAAGAAAATAACTGCAGATGCTGGTACAAATCAAAGGTATTTATTCACAAAATGCTGGAGTAACTCAGCAGGTCAGGCAGCATCTCGGGAGAGAAGGAATGGGTGACGTTTCGTGTCGAGACCCTTCTTCAGACAAGTATATTGGATTCTCGTAAAATAGCACACAGTTCCGCAAGACCCAAACTAAAGCGCTGAATTGGAATTGAAGACCTCACCTATCTCCCTCCGAAGATAGACACAAAAAGCTGGAGTTACTCAGCAGCACAGGCGGCATCTCTGGAGAGAAGGAATGGGTGATGCGGCGTTTCCGGTCTCTCCAGAGACGCGGCCTGTCCCGCTGAGTTACTCCAGCTTTTTGTGTCTTTCTTTGGTGTAAACCAGCATCTGCAGTTCCTTTGTGTAGGAAGGTCTCGACCCATCACCCATTCCTTCTCTCCAAGATGCTGCCTGACCTGCTAAGTTACTTCAGCATTTTTTGATATCTGCAGTTCCTTCCTACACGTTTTATTTGCCTCCTAGTTTATTTTCAGATTCCAGAAAGCATTCAATACAAATCTTCTAAAACTGCTTATCTTCTAAAATGGTATTTGCTAAATCACATTTGTGTCTTCTTTAGGCCCGCCATGCAATGACTTGGAGTCCCTCTTTTCTACACTTCTCTTCCCATTGAATGATTTTTATCATTCGCAGTGGCAGAAATCATTGAACAGCTGCCTTAGTATTGAGCCGTTGGGAAAAGCATTTCCAAACCTTTTGTAATGCCATAAGCAGAATTTGGCCAAGATTATCAATCAAATTGAAAATTTATCAGCGTAGAAACAGGCCCTTCGGCCCACTGAGTCAGCACCGACCAACAATCCCCACTCATGAAACACTATCCTACACACCCTAGGGACAATTTACACTTATACCAAGCCAATTAACCCTCAAACATGCATATCTTTGGAGTGTGGGAGGGAACTTTGGAGTGTGGGAGAGAAGATCTCAGAGAAAACCCAAGTGGTCACGGGGAGAAAGTACAAACTCCACACAGACAGCACCCGTAGTCGGGACTGAACCCGGGTCTCTGGTGCTGCAAGACTTTGTCAATGTTTCTTAGCACAGTCATAGAGTCATTGAGTCATAGATTGATACAGTGTGGAAGCAGGCCCTTCGGCCCAACTCGCCGACACCGGCCAACAATGTCCCAGCTACACTAGTCCCACTTGCCTGCGCTTGGTCCATATCCCTCCAAACCTGTCCTATCCATGTACCTGTCTAACTGTTTCTCAAACGATGGGATAGTCCCAGCCTCAACTACCTCCTCTGGCAGCTTGTTCCATATACCCGCCACACTCATGTCCTTTAAACATTTATGCCTAGAGGATTTCTGATGCGATTTTCATGTATAGATGTTCATGTATATATGTTCATGTATTTATGTTCATGTATATATGTTCATGTATATATTTGCATGTATATATGTTCATGTATATATTTGCATGTATATATGTTCATGTATAGATGTTCATGTATATATGTTCATGTACATATGTTCATGTATATATGTTCATGTATATATGTTCATGTATAGATGTTCATGTATATATGTTCATGTACATATGTTCATGTATATATGTTCATGTATATATTTGCATGTATATATGTTCATGTATAAGAAAATAACTGCAGATGCTGGTACAAATCGAAGGTATTTATTCACAAAATGCTGGAGTAACTCAGCAGGTCAGGCAGCATCTCAGGAGAGAAGGAATGGGTGACGTTTCGGGTCGAGACCCTTCTTCATGTATATATGTTCATGTATATATTTTCATGAATATATGTGCCCATGTATATATTTTCTTGTATATATGTTAATGTATATATGTGTCCATGTATATATTTGCATGTATATATGTCCATGTATATATTTTCATGTATATATTTTCATATATATGTGTTCATGTATATATTTGCATGTATATGTGTTCATGTATATATTTTCATGTATATATTTTCATGTATATATGTTCATGTATATATTTTCATGTGTATATTTTCATGTATATATTTGCTTACAGAACAGGCAACAGTTGTGTGGCTTCATGAGTGCCAGAAACTACAGAAGTGATTTGCAAAGTCCTCTCAACCACAAGACTGTCATTCAAGCAGCAACTCTCCTATTACCTTCATTATTCTTGTGCAGTATTTTATGTAAAATATGAATATATTTTACTCATTCATTTTCCTCACACTTTAACTGATACTGAAGTAACATTTGTCCGGTTGCTATCCTTACCGTACGCGTGTTCACTCATATGACCCAAAGAAGGGGAATCTTGGCAATGAAAAAACATTTAGACATGTAGTTGAACAAACTGTAAAAAGCATCAGTTCAGTTCGAAGTATCGAGATCCATTCCCCTCATGACACTGTGCCAATTTCTGCCAAAAGGCCCTTTGGAAAAAATGAAGAAAAAAAAAACCTGGAACCCCAGTCAATGCTCTGTGCAGTTTTATTTTATTTTCAATCATTTTTGGGGATTTAGGTGTCCGTTGCAAGACCAGCATTTATTGTTCATCACTAGTTTCTGTTGTGACAGTGGTGGTGAGCTGCCTTCTTCAACTGCTATTGACCATCTGGTGAATGCGCTGCTGTTTTGGGAGTGGGAGGAGAGTTTGAGAATTTAAACCCAACTACAATTAAGAAATTACACAAAATTTCCAGGTCAGGATGAGTCTGTAGAAGGGAATCAATTTAGTTTAGTTTAAGGGCCTGTCCCACTTAGGCAATTTTAAGGTGACTGCCGGCGACTAGGCTGTCGCCGACAGTTCGCCGGGGTGTCGCGGGCATGATCGTGAGGAGTCTTCCAAGAATCGTAGTGGATCTCGGCGCGTCGCTGAGAAATCGTCCGGAGTGAAATTTCTCGGCGACAGCTGGCTTGTCGCCAGGTATCGTTGCTTATTGCGGGCGCTGTCGCATGCTGTCCCCAGGTTTCTAGGTTCTCTTAGACGCATTTAAATCTAGAAGCACATAATATTAAATTAAGTAAAGTAATTTCAAAATACCATAAAATGCTTGTGTTTAACCAATTTATTTACCGTCAGGACATTTGACAGGTAGATTGGAGGCGACAGTTTGACGGTCAGGTAAGCGTGGGAATTTTCGCAATGTTTATGGCCATCAGCGATTACATTTAAAGTGGGCTCCAAACCCAGATATGCAACCCAGAAACCAGATATGCATCTCCCTTACATTTTCAAAGAATGCCCACACACTTTTCACAAAAATCTACTGAATCACTTTTTAAATCATTTTTTTTAATACAGCTATTAGTAAACTGGAAGTAAATCCAGTTTATGCCTTGTTACAGTGAAGCTTGGTTTTTAAGTAACCCATACAAGGTGTTATAGTTCAAAACTCTCAAGTCCTTACCGACTTGTCAGTGATTTCAGCGAACATTAGGACGCCGGAGAAGCATTGACAGCGTGGGAATTTTGCGATGTTTCAGAAGACGGTGAAATCTCGACCTGACTCGGCATTGTCGTGGTCATTGTCGTCGGGTAAAAGAAAAGTTTGGCGATCTGCTAGGACTTTGACAGTCGCCGGCAGTCGCCAAAAAGATCGCCTAAGTGGGACAGGCCCTTTAGTTTAGAGATACAGCGTAAAACAGGCCCTATGGTCCACCGGGTCCGTGCCGACCAGCGATCCCCACACATTAACACTTTCCCACACTAGGGCCAACTTTTACATTTACACTAAGCCAATTAACCTGCATACCTGTACGTCTTTGGAGTGTGGGAGGAAACTGAAGATCTCAGAGAAACCCCACGCAGGTCACGGGGAGAACGTACAAACTCTGTACAAGCACCCGTTGCCAGGATCGAACCCGGGTCTCCGGTGTTGTAAGCGCTGTAAGGCAGCAACTCTACCGCTGCGCCACCGTGTCACCCTTCAAGACATCATCTGCCCTTTCCCTCCACAGATGACCTGAGAGATCCAGCTTGGAAACAGGCCCTTCAGCCCACTGAGTCCATGCTGATTATCAATCTCCCATTCACACTGGTTGTACATCAACCCACATTCTCATCCACTCCTTACACAGTAGATGCCAATTAACATACAAACCCACATGCCTTTGGGATGCAGCAGGAAAATGGCGCACCCTGAAGAAACCCACGCAGTCACAGTGAGAACGTGCAAATTCCACACAGCCAGCACCCGAGGTTAAGTCCGAACCCGGGACCCTGGTGCTGGGAGGCAGCACGCCAGATGTTTGTGTTTTGCTGAATGGCAAAGTATGGCTTGGATTTAAGCATTTAGTTGGTGATGATTCCATGTTCCTAAAGCCCTAACCCCTTCGATGGTAAAGGTCGAGAAGGATGAGAGGGGATCTTATCGAAACGTATAAGATTATTAAGGGGTTGGACACGTTAGAGGCAGGAAACATGTTCCCAATGTTGGGGGAGTCCAGAACAAGGGGCCACAGTTTAAGAATAAGGGGTAGGCCATTTAGAACTGAGATGAGGAAAAACTTTTTCAGTCAGAGAGTTGTGAATCTGTGGAATTCTCTGCCTCAGAAGGCAGTGGAGGCCAATTCTCTGAATGCATTCAAGAGAGAGCTGGATAGAGCTCTTAAAGATAGCGGAGTCAGGGGGTATGGGGAGAAGGCAGGAACGGGGTACTGATTGAGAATGATCAGCCATGATCACATTGAATGGCGTGCTGGCTCGAAGGGCCGAATGGCCTCCTCCTGCACCTATTGTCTATTGTCTATTGTCATTGATCGGAGCGGTGGCTGTCAGAGTCCCTAAAAGGACAGGCCCTAAGGCACAAAATAATGTAGACACAAAAAGCTGGAATAACTCAATGGGTCAGGTAGCATCTCTGGAGAGAAGGAATGGGTGATGTTCTGGGTAGAGACCCTTCTTCAGACTAATTTAAACCAGCATCTGTAGTTTTCTTTCCCGCTCAAAATAATGTGGTGTGTGTTACTATATGTTTGGTCTTCCTAGATAGTTTCCCCGTGACACATATTATGAGCAATGTAATCTGCACACTTGACCAATCTCATGGTCTCCGTGCGTATGTAGAGGGTGAAAAGATAAATTGAATGCTCATAAGCAATTCTCAGTTTTTAAATGACAGCATGGAAAAGTATTTATCACTTTCCTGTCATATTTTTCTGCTCTTTTTGCAGAGGTATTTACCTTCCATTAATGGACCTTTGCTCTACAAAATAGGATTTGATATCCCACTCTTATCTGCCTGTACCTCTGTGAGTTATTCTCACTCATACACGCCTAACAATTACCTTGTGATGTGTAGCAAGGAACTGCAGATGCTGGCTTGAACCAAAGATAGACGAGAGGGGATCTTATAGAGACGTATAAAATTATGGAAGGCCTGGACAAGCTAGATGCAGGAAAAATGTTCCAAATGTTGGGGGAGTCCAGAACCAGGGGGCCACACAGTCTAAGATTAAAGAGGACACCATTTAAAACTGAGGTGAGAAAAAACTTTTTCATCCAGAGAGTTGTGAATTTGTGCAAATCTCTGCCACAGAAGGCAGTGGAGGCCAATTCACTGGATGAATTTAAATGAGAGTTAGATAGAGCTCTAGGGGCTAGCGGAATCAAGGGATATGGGGAGAAGGCAGGCACGGGTTACTGATTGTGGATGATCAGGCATGATCACAACGAATGGCGATGCAGGCTCGAAGGGCCAAATGGCCTCCTCCTGCACCTATTTTCTATGTTTCTGTGTTTCTATAGGTACAAAAAGCTGGAGTAGCTCAGCAGGTCAGACAGGACCTTATGATTCCTTTTTGGCCATTAACCTACGTAAAGAGAAAATTTACAATGTCCAAGTACCCAATTTACGCTGTATAATTTTCTGGTTCTAATCCTTTTGTGTTATTAACACCTGACAGTATGTTAGCATAAATAAGCCACAGTGGCAAAACACTGATGCACAATGTGTAATCACAGGCAAACTTTAAGCAAAAGAAAAAGTCAGAATCAAGGTGCCATTAATTCTAAGATAGACACAAAAAGCTGGAGTAATTCAGCGGGTCAGATATCATCTCTGGAGAGAAGGAATAGGTGACGTGGTAGTGAGTCTGGGTTAAAACGTGACGATGTTCTCCTCCTCTCTCTGATGAGAGTTCTGCAACATCCTCTCTCGCTACTCCCCCTCTGTGATTCCACCTGCTCTCCGATCCACCACCACGTTTTAACCCAGACTCGTTACCACAGCCACGTGTGTTTCCCCATTGCTTGCCTTTATCAACGTTACTCTTTTGCATATCTTTCATTCATTTGTTCTATATCTCTCTGTATCACCGTCTACAGAATATATCTCTCGTTCCCCTTTCCCCTGACTCTCAGTCTGAAGAAGGATCTCGACCCAAAACGTCACCTATTCCTTTTCTCCAGAGATGCTGTCTGACCCGTTGAGTTACTCCAGCTCTTGTGTGTCTAGCTTCGGTTTAAATCAGCACTTAAACAACTAATTGAAATTGGATTTAGTATCCGATGAGTTTTATTTTAGCACTTTGAGATTGTCTAATAGAAATCATGTTGATTATTCAGGATTCAAAGACACTGTAATGTTGGAAGACAGGGAAACAATAAAATCTTTTGGATAAATGAGCAAAGGACATGCATTGATTCATTATACATTTAAGGGGTAAGAAGTAAATCAATGGGTTAAAAACATTGTTTACAATGTCACACATTCTTTGCTTCATTACTTCTTCAACACTGTCACATTCCTATATTAGTTTGGGGTACCATAGCTGCCAATGTGAAATACTTTTCTGAAAAGGCTGTGTTCTCAATCACCATCTCAGTTAGAATCGATGCACAGCTTAATGCAAAAATCTGCAAAGACTGACAGCTTTGGCAAGCGTGGTCCACATGCCTGGAGCCACAATGTGCTAAACATGAAAAGAACCGTCTCCCTTTCTCTCTCTTTCTCTCTGTCTCTGTCTCTCTCTCTCTCTCTCTCTCTCTCTCTCTCTCTCTCTCTCTCTCTCTCTCTCTCTCTCTCTCTCTCTCTCTCTCTCTCTCTCTCTCTCTCTCTCTCTCTCTCTTTTTTTTTTTTACATTCCAAGGACTTTATTCAACAATTGTATATTACAGTGTACCAAACGTACATGAACGTTCAATGGTCACAATACATCAAGCAGTCATTACAGTACAATGGTGCAATCTGTATCTACAATGCTCTCAACCCCCCGCGGTGACCAGCGCCCATGGAAGGCCTACAGAGTCCACATGGACACCGCGTGCTCCCTCTCCAGGGTCACGCGAGCACGGACGTAGGCCCGGAAGAGGGGCAGGCAGCCGACTCTGTTGTGACCATCGACCGCCCGCTGCCTGGACCCGCGAATGGCCATCTTGGCCAGGCCCAGGAGCAAACCGACAGGGAAATCCCACCCTCCCGGTCGGCCCTCCCCACTCCCTGCCCTGTGCGACTGTGGGACTAAAATGCAGCCAAAACTTGAGGAGCAGCCCCTTCAGATATTCGTACAGGGGCAGCAACCTCACACACTCCATGTACACGTGGAACACGGACTCTTCCTCGCCGCAGAAGTTACAGGCGGCCAGCGAGTCTGTGAACCGGCTCTAAAGTCTATTACACACCACGGCTCTGTGCAACAATCTCCACCCCAGGTCCCCGATGTAAAGGGGGACGACTCCCTTGTAGAGAGACCTCCTCTGGGGACCGCTCCCGCCGTCAGGTGGTAAGACGGACCACCAAGGCATTTCCAGACGGAAGACAAAGGCGAGGAGGTGCAGAGTGTGCAGGAGCATCCTGTACAGTGAACGTCTCTCCGCGTCACGGAACGGCACGCTGGGCATCTGGGAGAGGCGGCTCATGTTGTGTGGGGCCGGTTCCCGGGGAATATTCCGGTGCCTGGGCCCGATGAGCAGTTCCGGCTGAAAGTTGGGTCAAGGTGGAGAAACAAGGTACTGCGCCGACACAAAATGCTGGAGTAACTAGGCGGGTCAGGCAGCATCTCTGGATAGAAGGAATGGGTGACGTTTTGGGTCCAGACCCTTCTTTAGACTGAGAGACAGGGGTGAGGGAGACACAGAGATATGGAAGGGTAAGGTGTGAAAACGAGACATCAAAGGGGATGAAAGTCAAGGAAAATGTAGAACATGTTGCTGAACTCTGAAGGAATTCAATAAATTGGGCAGCACATTTCAATTTCAAATAGCAAAGAACCTTCTCTTCTTGGACAGGCCCTCAGGGCTCCAGTTTTGTGGGTAAGAGACGGTAAATGAGCCCCATGTAGGAATCACAGGCTCCTCCACAGTTGGGTTAGACGGTAACTGATGGGGCAGATGGGTGACGAATTTGGGAGGGGGTGGACCTCCTCCACTGTTTATGCAGGTTCACCTTGTGCTCCTCCCTGCACTTTGACTTGAGATTCCCAAGACCGTCCGAAATGCTCCTTCTCCACTTTGAGTGCCAGCGGGCTGGAGAATTCCAGGACTCGGTGGGAATGTTGCATCTCTGCAAGGAGCTCTGAACTCAGCCAAGTCTTTACCCTCGTCTGCCAAATAATCTCTTTCCAGGATCCAGCACAGTTATAGGGTGTCAGTTACGGGAGCTTGGTGGAGGGCATATGGATGACATGACCTGCCCGTTCTAGCCAACGGAGTGTCACTCAGGCTGCACCAGTCACACTATTCCATCCACACCTCACGCTGCCTCGGCAAGGCCAGCAGCATAACCAAGGACCAGTCTCACCCCGGCCACTCCCTCTTCCCCCTTCTCCCATCAGGCAAAAGGTATAGGTGTGAAAACGCACACCTCCAGATTCAGGGACAGTTTCCTCCCAGCTGTTCTCAAGCAAATGAATCATCCTACCACAACCAGACATCTTCAGTATAAACCAACATCTGCAGTTCCTTTCTACACATACCACTTACATCCTTTGGCACTCTGCATACTTGTGTTAGGACTTTCAGGGAGTTATGATTTTGAATTGAATTGAATTGAATAAAGTTTATTGGCCAAGTACGTACACATACAAGGAATGTGCCTTGGTGCTCCGCTCGCAGTTAACAATGCAACATACAATAAACAAGTAAGAATAAAACATAAAACATTAAAACATTAAGAATAAAACATTATAGTTTAAACATGTGAATGAAATAAAATACAAGAGCAAAAGGAGGCTACAGACTTTTGGTTGTTAAGTAGAGCTACTGCTCATGGGAAAAAATCAGCTTTTATGTCTGGCTGTGGCTGCTTTGACAGTCCGGAGTCGCCTTCCAGAGGGAAGTGCTTCAAAGAGTTTGTGGCCAGGGTGAGAGGTGTCAGAGATGATCTTGCCCGCTCACTTCCTGGCCCTTGCAGTGTACAGTTCGTCAATGGGGGGGATGGTTGCAGCCAACAACCTTCTCAGCTGATCGAACGATCCGTTGCAGCCTCCGGATGTCGTGCTTGGTGGCTGAGCCAAACCAGACCATGATGGAGAAGGTGAGGACAGACTCTATGATGGCAGTATAAAACTGGACCATCATTGCCTGTGGCCAGATGCCTCTGTAAATCAATGCTGTTAACAGTCATGCCACTAATTGTATAATTTCCCCTTACATCTGACCTCCCAAAGTGCAACATCTCACACTTTCTTGGATTAAACTCCATCGACCACTTCTCTGCCCATTTCTGTAGTTGATCTGTACTCTACTGTACATTTTGACAGCCTTCCTCACAATCCTCAACCCCAGCAATCTTGATGTCATCAGCAAACTTACTAACCAACCCATCTACGTTTTAACAAGATATATAATAACAACCCTCTGTCTTCTTTCAGTAAGCCAGTTCTAAATCTATACGAGCAAGTCACTTTTAACCCCAAGCATCATAATCTTCTGCATTAGCCTACCATGGTGGACTTTATCAAATGCCTTACTAAAATCCATGTAGACAACATTCACCACCCTACCCTCATTGATCATCTTTGTCAACTCCTGAAAAAACCTGATCAACTTAGCAATGAGGATTTACTCTCATTTGGAAGAGAATGGGTTAATCAGGGACAGTCAGGTCATAAGGTCATAAGGTCATAAGTGATAGGAGCAGAATCAGGTCTACTCCGCCATTCAATCACGGCTGATCTATCTCTCCCTCCTAACTCCATAACCCTTGACATCCATACTAACCAAGAATCTATCTAACTCTGCTTCAATAATATCCATCATAAGCACCATCTCAGGATAGAAGAAATGGGTGACGCTTTGGGTCGAGACCCTTCTTCAGACTTCAGTCTTCTACATGCGACCCGAAACATCACCCATTCCTTCCATCCAGAGATTGCTGCCTGCCCTGCTGAGTTACTCCACCATTTTGTGGCTATATTTGGTGTAAACCAGCGTCTGCAGTTCTATCCCACACGACACATGTTGACCATGTACTGAGCATCATGGAATGTACAAGGAGCGTCTGAATCCTGCAGTCAGATGAAATGGAACCTGACAAAATAGACAAGCAACTATGTTCTAAATCACACCTTGTTGTAATGAACTGTATCTGAGATGCTTATCTAAGATGTATGTAAGTGCTTATGTATAGTGATACTTGTACTGAACAGTATACAAAAATGAATTTCACTGTACCTCGGGGCACATGACAATAAAGTACCATTGAACCATTGAACCATTGAACTATGCACTGGAGAAAAAGCTGGACATTCTTGGTGCGGGAGGACTGCCCTTCTCACAAAGAAAGATAAGGAGCCACAAAAAAATGTGTGACTTGCTGTTCGGCTTGTACAAAGTTGTATGACTTGGCAGGATGCCAAAGGGAAAGCATGAGTACCACTGTACAAGACATACATAGGCATGTCGAAATGTTCACAATGTTGGAGCTGAGCATTGTGCTCCCATTCGGGTTGCCAACTGTCCCGTATTAGCCGGGACATCCCGTATATTGGGCTAAATTGGTTTGTCCCGTACGGGACCGCCCTTGTCCCATATTAGGCCCGGGGGGCGCTGTAGGCCCGGACACTGTAGGCCCGGACACGGTAGGCCCAGACACTGTAGGCCCGGACACTGTAGACACTGTTGGTCCAGGGGCCGGTGTAGGCCCGGACAGTGTAGGCCCGGAGGCCCCAGCGCTGCCTGACGGAGGTTGCGTAGCAACCCGCCTCCTGGCCAGGGTGACCGCCATTGGTGGAGCAGGAGCACGCGGCCGCTGGCTGGGTGAGGTCACGTGGGGCGCGGTGCAATGACGTCACCTTTTGCCCTTATTTGGGAGTGAGAAAGTTGGCAACCCTAGCTCCCATGGATAAATGATTAACAACTTGTGAGGAGACCAGTGTAGGTGAAAGTAGGATTACACAGGCTGTGATAACAAGAATGTTTCTCATCATGGATTGCTCTGGCACCAAAATACATTGTCTTGATCGAAACTCTTCTGCTGCCTAAAGCTTTGGAGTGGGAAGGCACAGAATGTCACTTCAGAAAGCTCTGACCAAACATAATGGGCCAGCTTTTGGACCAGGGCGTCTGTACAATTTTGCTGCATATCCCAAGCAATTGCTGGGTGAAAGGACACTGGTAGAAGGCAATAGCTGACCCCTGATCTCTTTCCCATCCAACATTATAGTCCCTAATTCAAACGTTTTTTTTTACACAATTCACATTGGGAGAATGTGGTATTTATTTAAAGCAGGCTGTTTTATTATCATCGTTCAGTAAAATGACGGTGGTCTAAACTGGAACTGAGGCCACTGCAAAGCAAACACTGCTCCTGATAAGGTCATAAGGTCATAAGTGATAGGAGCAAAATTAGGCCATTCAGCCCATCAAATCTGCTCCGCCATTCAGTCATAACTGATCTACAGTATCTTTCCTAGCCCCATTCTCCTGCCTTCTCTCCATAATCCCTGACACCCGTACTAATCAAGAATCTATCTATCTCTGCCTTATAAATATACATTTTGTAATGCATATTTTTATTTATATCCATGATAATATACTGACTAATTGCTGACTAATTGCAAGGGAGTCACTTAGAACATTGGACCAGAGCAATTAGAATGGTGTGTGGATGTAGCAGCATTAATCAGACACTATGTTCGATCTACACAGCAGTTCATCAGTAAGTTTGACTCATATATTATAATATGTGTCATGTTTGTTAAACAGGCGCATAGAAGGCTTTATCTGCTTTGAATGGAATAGGTGGGTAGCTTATAGGCAGGCAGCTATAGTCTCCATAGTTATATCATTTGCAAAAGCACTGTAAAGACCTGTGCCATCATTGTATGGCAGAGTTATTGACCACACCAATTCCTCACGGCATTACTCAGTGCAGTGCAGACCTTTGCTGTCCTTCGAGGTCTTTATGAGTTCTTTGTCACATCTTTCTCCTGTGTTCATCTGCTTTGTACATTTACTGATTCATGTAAAAAAATTGTCCCTAGTGTGTGTAGGATAGTATGGGGGGATCGTTGGTCGGCGCGGACCCGGTGGGCCGAAGGGCCTGTTTAGGAGCTGTATCTCTAAAAAAAAAAGTTTTAAAATGCATAACAGTTGATAAATCCCTCGACCCAATCAAGTGTATCCTATGACATTGTGGGAAGGTTACTGGCAGAGATATTTGTGTCATCATTAGCTATGGGTGAAGACTGGAGGCTGCCAAATGTTGTGCCTCTGTTCGAGAATGGCTGCAAGAAAAGGGCTGGGAACCACAGGCCTTTTATCAATGGTGTGTGAATTATTGGAGGGTGTTCTGAGAGATATCATCTACATGTATTTTGAAAGGAGGGTGCTGAAAGTGGATGCACTGGTTAGGTATTTGGCACCTACTGTATTCTTTCATTGGGCATGACATTGACTACAGGAGTTGGGGACATGTTACAACTGTACAAGGTGTTGGTAAGGCCACATTTGGACCACTGTGTACAGTTCAGGCCATCCTGCTGTAGGAAGGAGGTCCTTAAACTGAAAAGGGCGCAAAAAGGATTTTTGCCGATGTTACTCAGTCTAGAGGGTATGTGTTATAAGGAGAGGTTGGATGAGTTGAATCTATAGACAGAATAAGGCTGAGTGGATATAGCGCTGAAGTACAGCAGGCTAAGGGATGACCTTACATAGGTTTATAAAATCAGACCACAGCTTTCTCCCCAGGATAAGTGAGTCTAAAACTAGAGGGCATAACTTTAGGGTGAGAGGAGACAGGGACAACAGTTTCATACAAAAGGTGGAAGGTATATGGAATAGACTGTCAGAGGAAGTGTTAGAGAAAGGTACAATTACAACATTTAAAAACTCCTGGGCAGATACATGAGTAGAAAGAGTTTAGAGGAACATAGGCCAGGCAAGTGGGACTAGCTCATTAAGAAACTTTGTTAGCGTGAATGAATTGGGCCAAAGTGTTTGATTCTACGCTGAATAATCCCATGTTGACTCTATTTGAAAATGAGCTGCTATTTGAAAATCATGCTTGACAAATCTACTGGAATTTTTTGAGGATGTAACTAGGAAAATTGACAGGGGAGAGTCAGTGGATGTGGTGTACCTCGACTTTCAGAAAGCCTTCGACAAGGTCCCACATAGGAGATTAGTGGGCAAAATTAGAGCACATGGTATTGGGGGTAGGGTACTGACATGGATAGAAAATTGGTTGACAGACAGAAAGCAAAGAGTGGGGATAAATGGGGCCCTTTCGGAATGGCAGGCAGTGACCAGTGGGGTACCGCAAGGTTCGGTGCTGGGACCCCAGCTATTTACAATATATATTAATGACTTAGATGAAGGGATTAAAAGTACCATTAGCAAATTTGCAGATGATACTAAGCTGGGGGGTAGTGTGAATTGTGAGGAAGATGCAATAAGGCTGCAGGGTGACTTGGACAGGTTGTGTGAGTGGGCGGATACATGGCAGATGCAGTTTAATGTAGATAAGTGTGAGGTTATTCACTTTGGAAGTAAGAATAGAAAGGCAGATTATTATCTGAATGGTGTCAAGTTAGGAAGAGGGGATGTTCAACGAGATCTGGGTGTCCTAGTGCATCAGTCACTGAAAGGAAGCATGCAGGTACAGCAGGCAGTGAAGAAAGCCAATGGAATGTTGGCCTTCGTAACAAGAGGAGTTGAGTATAGGAGCAAAGAGGTCCTTCTACAGTTGTACCGGGCCCTGGTGAGACCGCACCTGGAGTACTGTGTGCAGTTTTGGTCTCCAAATTTGAGGAAGGATATTCTTGCTATTGAGGGCGTGCAGCGTAGGTTCACTAGATTGATTCCCGGAATGGCGGGACTGTCGTATGTTGAAAGGCTGGAGCAATTAGGCTTGTATACACTGGAATTTAGAAGGATGAGGGGGGATCTTATTGAAACATATAAGATAATTAGGGGATTGGACACATTAGAGGCAAGAAACATGGTTCCAATGTTGGGGGAGTCCAGAACAAGGGGCCACAGTTTAAGAATAAGGGGTAGGCCATTTAGAACGGAAATGAGAAAGAACTTTTTCAGTCAGAGAGTGGTGAAGGTGTGGAATTCTCTGCCTCAGAAGGCAGTGGAGGCCAGTTCGTTGGATGCTTTCAAGAGAGAGCTAGATAGAGCTCTTAAGGATAGCGGAGTGAGGGGGTATGGGGAGAAGGCAGGAACGGGGTACTGATTGAGAGTGATCAGCCATGATCGCATTGAATGGCGGTGCTGGCTCGAAGGGCTGAATGGCCTACTCCTGCATCTATAGTCTATTGTCTATTGTCTATTGTCATTTCCCTTTCCCCTGCCTCTCAGTCTGAAGGTCTTGACCCGAGACATCACCTTTTCCTTTTCTCCAGAGTTGCTGTCTGTCCCGCTGAGTAACTCCAGCTTTATGTGTCTATCTTCGGTTTAAACCAGCATCTGCAGTTCCTTCCTACACATTAGATATAAATTGTTAGAGCAATTCTCGTAGCAAAGATAAACAGTTTGAGTGTTCTGCTGATGATCTGCTCACATTGTGTTCATTTTACACTTTCACTTTAATTTCTGAACAAAGGGGCAATAGGTTTGTCAATGGCTATGGAAGAGGGGAATATTTGTTTTATAGGTGGAGTGATTAATGATACGTACCAAATTCATCGAGGAGTGCAAAGCACTGGAGGTCAAATTACGTAACTGTGAAAAGGTTTCTGTATGCTTCAAGACACAGTCTGTGAACTGGAAACAGTCTCAAATCCATCTAATGCTCACAGGTGCTTTCTCCATCTCCTGTTACATTCTTCATTCCTTTTGACCTGAAAAATGGACTGTTAGAGAATCTTATTCAGGCAATCCTTCTTAATACATCTTGCATCTGAACCAACTTTAGTCTAGTTTAGTTTAGTTTAGTTTCTTCGTTCTGAGATACAGCGCAGAAACAGGCCCTTCGACCCACCGAGTCCGCACCGACCAGCGATCCCCACATATCAACACTGTCCTACACCCACTAGGGACAATTTACACATACACCAAACCAATTAACCTACATACCTGCACGTCTTTGGAGTGTGGGAGGAAACCGAAGGTCTCGGCGAAAACCCACGCGGTCACGGGGAGAACGTACAAACTCCGTACAGACAGCACCTGTAGTCGGGATCGAACCAGGGTCTCTGGTGCTGCATTCGCTGCAAGGCAGCAACGCTACCGCTGCGCCACCATGGCCGCCCAAGGTGTTCACGGTTCGAACTGTTGATTCATACCTGTGTTTGCAGTCCTAATGGATGCTGTAACCTAAAGAGGTGCAGAGGACTGTCTTCACATATCGAATGTTTTAAAAACTGAAGGCATTTCGAACAAGCTTTGTTCCAGGTTTAAACGTAGAGGACAGAATACGGCATTGGAAGCTTAATTCAAAGTCAGGACAAAAAAAGGTTGAAAACAATCAGAATCAACCGTTGACAGAGGCCTCTTGGGAATGGATTCTGTGGTGAGAGTGAGCTGGTTTCACTTTTTCCATTGTTTAACTGAGGGAAATTAAGGTTCATCCAGCTTTGGATATCAGGCTGACAAACTACTCCTTCAGGCGATTCTTTACCAAAGCCACGGTTGGAGATGAGTTGGCAGATATATGGCACACTATATGGCTGTGCATATGGTTGCAGTATCTGAGCCAGGAACCTCACAAAGTTTTCTTCATGACTGAGCTGCAAAACTGATTCACTAATGAAATGTGGCCTTAATAAGCTGTCAGCAAGACAGTTGTTAATGTTTTAGAGATTGTCTTACCTGATAAAATTCCAACCGTAAACCTGTGTCCACATGCAGATGGGAAGTAGAAGAGCATACTACCGGAGATCACTGGGCATAATTTACAATGAGGAACTGGCCTAATAAAGTGGTTTTGAGGACAGGACAGTGGCTGGATGTTCTACATCTACTGGCTTTCTTCTTCATTCTTCCCTTCCTCTTCATCAGCTACAATGTTCATGAGTTTCATACGTGATAGGTGCAGAATTAGGCCATTCGGCCCATCAAGTCTACTCCGCCATTCAATCATGGCTGATCTATCTCTCCCTCCTAACCCCATTTTCCTGCTTTCTCGCCATAACCCCAGGCACCCGAAGCAATCAAGAATCTATTTATCTCTGCCTTAACAATACCCATTGATGTGGCCTCCACAGCCTTCTGTGGCAATGAATTCCACAGATTCACCGATGTGATTGAATACTCAACCATTGCCAGGGAGGAAGAAACAATGATTAAGAATCTTCAATGCCGAGGGGTTAACTTGATTAGCTCCCCTGCCACCTGATTCAGTGTCTACC
Organism: Rhinoraja longicauda; assembly: GCF_053455715.1. NCBI lineage: Eukaryota > Metazoa > Chordata > Chondrichthyes > Rajiformes > Arhynchobatidae > Rhinoraja > Rhinoraja longicauda. The sequence goes on along the minus strand of NC_135967.1, from coordinate 4,013,105 downwards.
TATCATAGATTAGAAATAGGAACATGTGGTATTATGGGAGCTAACTGAATTTACAGCATGTTCAGCCCTAGAACATCTATCTTCAGGAAGAGCAGGAGCAGTAGGATTGCAGGAATATTATTAGCTCCAGTACCTCATCCCAACCTCAGAGGGTCCTTATTACTGAAGATAGGCGCAAAAAGATGGAGCAACTCAGCAGTTCAGACAGCATCTCCCTGGAGAAAAGGGATGGGTGTGGTTTCGGGTCGAGACCCTTCTTCCGACCTTCTCCTCTCTCCAAGCTCTTTATTACTGTTCCCTCGTTATTGCTGGGTCCTTCACTGCAGGTGGATCGCAAATAATGAAGAAACTCAATGAGAAACATCGCAACTCCTCCTGAACAGGTGGAGTGGTGTAACTGTAGCTTTATCAAATTTTACATATGTTCATCAGAATCTAGACGTCTCAGGATGTACATCAGCAGGCTGTCCCCCTATCAGTGGTGGGTACACCTCCATATTGCGTGTATAGAGATTTCCACCTGTTGATTTTGCAGTGTTTTCGCTCTGAACGTTTTAAGTAAGGTGATCAGTTTCTTTGCATGGCTTACCTCTAAATGACCATAAAAAAGGATTAAACATTCCCACAGGCAGAAATATTCATTTCTGGGAAGATGCTGAGCATGGGCATATCATCAGGAGAAAGGGGCCAAGGCTCAAGCAACCTCCCTTAAGAAAAACAAATCTGAGACCATACAATCTTAATAAAAGCCCAGGATTTGTTTTTATTGGGATTATAGCCTCTTTTTCCTCAAAATAAACGGAATACTTAGCATTCTCAGGTAAAAAGGGAGAGCCAAAAAACAAAACAAACTTAATTTCAAACCTCCCATGAGTAAACTGTCGCGTAAACTATCTTCATAGTCTCGTGGGAGGATTACATTGGAGGACCAGGTTGGCTGAATGGTTCTGAGAAACAGACCAGGCTCAACAGACGAAATCGAAGGGGTGATTCGATTAATGCGTCAATAATGATGGCCACACTTGGAGTATTGCATACAGTTCTGGTCACCACACTACAGAAAGGATGTGGTTACACTGGAGAGTGGCGGAGGAGTGTGTGGGAAGGAACTGCAGATGCTGGTTTCAGCCGAAGATAGACACACAAAGCTGGAGGAACGCAGTGGCTCAGACAGCATCACTGGAGAAAAAGAATAGGTGACGTTTCGGGTCGAGACAATACAATACAATACAATATATCTTTATTGTCATTGTACAGGGGTACAACGAGATTGGGAATGCACCTCCCATACAATGCAATAAATTAATTAGCTAATCAGTATAAATTTAGACAACCCAGTGAAACAAAATTTGAAACAGTTTCAAAACAGTATAAAGTGCAAGTAGGTCTGTGCCGGTTCGCTGTGCGATGTGACCATCCGGCTCAGCAGGACCAGTTCATGGCAGCTATGGCCCTGGGGATGAAGCTGTTCCTGAGTCTGGAGGTGCGGGCGTAGAAGGCCTTGTATCGTCTGCCCGATGGTAAAAGTTCGAACAGACTGTTGCAGGGGTGTGAGGAGTCTTTGTGGATGCTGTGGCTTTTCTGAGGCATCGTGTGTTGTAGATGCCCTCCAAGGCTGGTAGCTGTGTTCTGATGGTCCTCTGAGCTCTATGGACTACCCGCTGAAGAGCTTTCCTCTCTGCCTCCGTGCAGCTGAGATACCACACAGGGATGCCATGCGTTAGGATGCTCTCTATGGTGCAGTGGTAGAAGGTCGTCAGCAACTGTTGGGGCAGACCAGACCAGACCAGACCCTTCTTCAGACTGAGTGTCAGGGGAAAGCCAGGGGAAAGGGACTTTCCCCTCTCAGTCTGAAGAAGGGTCCCGACCCAAAACATCACCTATACCTTTTCTCCAGAGATGCTGTCTGACCCGCTGAGTTACTCCAGCTTGTTGTGTCTATCTAGGCTGTAGCGGAGATTCATTACCGTCTATACCTCTCGTTTCCCTTTCCCCTGACTCTCAGTCTGAAGAAGAGTCTCGACCCAAAACGTCACCGATTCCTTTTCTCCAGAGATGCTGTCTGACCCGCTGAGTTACTCCAGCTTTTTGTGTCCATCTTCGGTTTAAACCAACATCTGCAGATCCTTCCGTCTGCTCCAATGCGACATCTCCTCCAGATACTTTGAAGAAGTTCTCCTCCTCTCTCGGACGAGAGTTCTGTAGCATCCAATCTCACTGCTCCCCCTCTGTGATTCCTCCATCCTCTCCGACTCCACCACCACGTTTTAACCCAGACTCGCTCATCTTTACTTTTTCGCATATCTTTTGTTCTATATCTCTCTATATCACAATCTATATCTCTCATTTCCCTTTCCCTTGACTCTCGGTCTAAAGAAAGGTCTCGACCTGAAACATCACCTATTCCTTTTCTCCAGAGATGCTGCCTGACCCGCTGAGTTACTCCAGCTTTTTGTGTCTATCTTCTCCAGGATGTTGTCTAGATTAGAGAACTCTAGTGGCTAGGCCCTAGAGTGGTGGAGTATGGAATCTCAGAGATGGCATGGTAGAGGCTTATAAAAGAATGACAGGAGACAGGGTGGATAGTTGGAATATTTGTCCCATGTTAGGGGTGTCAAAAACAAGAGGGCATAGATTTAAGATGAGAAGAAGGAGCTATAAAAGGGATTTGAAGGAAAAGCTTTTTACACAGAGGGTGATTTATCTGAAACGCGCTTCCAGAGGAGGTGTTGGAGTCGGATATATTCACTAGGTTTAAGAAGCATTTGAACGGGGAGATTTCAGAAGGATTCAGACCTAATGCAGACATGGAGGTTTGGGGTAGACGGGCATGGAGGTTGGCGTGGTGGGCGAAGGACCCATTTCTGTGTTGTACGATGTTATGAGTCTCTGCTGAAGAAGTGGATGGAATGGATAGCGGTGGACTGTTTGCTGCGACTGGACTCTTGAGACGTGGCTGTAAGATTGGAAGATGCTGTAACAATCTAGCATTTGCGCAGCTGATGAAGGGTGACACACCTGAAAGGGTGGCACAGGTGCGAGTTGATCTGCCAATTCATTTTTCCAGCACCTTCTGTTTTTAGCTTCACTTTTGCAGGATCTGCAGCTATGTTCACTTCTGATCAGGTTCATGATTAAATGGATGACCGCGGACAGGAAGGGTGGAACTTGTTTCATTCACAGGGCGGCGTTTTTCCCAAAAACGCTAACAGACTTGTTCAGTGCTTCCACTCGTTTTTACGTTTTTCAATTTCTTTTCCAACATTCCAGAATAGTGTTATTTAGTGTCAATTAGGAGGCTATTTGCTCCATCATATCATCGAATGGGTTATCAAGCCTTGTCGTGTTTCTCAAAAGTACTTTGTTTCATTGGAACATACGTCAATTCCCAATGTAAACCAATGCAGGCACAGTGAGATATTTACAGGTCGTGCATTACTGTGCAAAAATAAGCAATCCCATTATATTTAAAACACAACTAGACCAAGTGGACCCGTTGGGCCCAAACCTTTCCTGCATTGGTGCAGCACCCTCTCCTCCCCCCCCCCCTCCCCTCTCCCCCCTCCCTCCTCCCTCCCCTCCCCCATCCCTTCTCTTCCCCCCCTTCCCCCCCCACTCCATCCCCCTCAACCCCCCTTACCCTCCCTCCTCCCCCCTCCCTCCCTACCCCCCCTCCCTCCCTACCCCCCCTCCCTCCGCCCCTCCCTCCCTCCTTCCCTTCCCCTCCCTCCCTAGGAGATAGATTTAAACTTTAAAATGTGACTATCATACCGATTTCAATGAAAGTTCTTCCATGAGCACCAAAGGGACGACGGTGAGTAAGGTGGGCCTAAAATTATTGCGCTATCGTATACCGTTTTGGCTGTAGTTCAGGAACAAACGAACAAACAAACGAGAGTTTTAGTATATAGATGGAAGCAATTCCCTCACACAAATTGAACATAGAGAAGGTTTGTTGGTGGTGTCATTACGTGGTACTTGTTTCCCACAGGTCATTTGTACCTTGCTTGACAGCATCTCACAGCATGTACTCCTGGATAATGGAGCATGCTATGTGACAACATTCAGCTATGATGATTCCTTTGGCTGGAGAACTAGTAGACTTTAGATTCACTATGTAGCAATAGTTTAGTTATATATCGGCAAGACCAAGTGTAGACTGGGTGATCATTTCGCTGAGCACCTTCGCTCAGTCCGCCTGGGCCTATCTGATCTCCCAGTTGCCAAACACTAAGTCATTTAGATTTAGATTTAGAGATACAGCGCGGAAACAGGCCCTTCGGCCCACCGAGTCCACGCCGCCCAGCGATCCCGGCACATTAACACTATCCCACACATACTTGGGACAATTTTTACATTTACCCATTCAATTAACCTACATACCTGTACGTCATCTTGTTGGGTCTCATTGTCTGTGACTCATTTTCACCTAGCCCATAGCCTGTTTCTTTAATCATTGTTACTTTTTTGTATAACTATCATTCATTTGTTCTATATCTCTCCACATCATCATCTATATGACTAGTTCCCCTTTCCCCTGACTCTCCGTCTGTAGATGGGTCACAACCCGAAACTAGTTTAGTTTAGTTTAGTTTAGTTTAGTTTAGTTTAGTTTAGTTTAGAGATACAGCATGGAAACAGGGCCTTCACCTCACTGAGACCATGCTGACCATCAACCACACCTTCACACCAGTTCTATGTGATCCCACTTTCCCGTTCCCTATACACTAGGGACAACTTACAGAGGCCAATTAACTTACGATGTTGCACGTGTTTGGGATGTGGGAGGAAACCAGAGCGCCCAGAGGAAACCCATGCAGTTACAGGAAGCACGTGCAAACTCCACACAGTCAGCACATGAGGTCAGGATTGTAGCCAGGTCTCTGGCGCTTTGATGCAGCAGCTCCACCAGATGTGCCACTGTGCCACCCACAGCACTGGATGACTGTCTCATCATTGTTCATTGCCTTGTGTTGTGGAGCAGCTGGTGATGAACTCAAACAGCCACGGCTCAGGAGGATATGTTCCTAAAACAGGCAAACGGGATTAGCATAGATAGGCAAAAAATGGTCGGCAGGACATGGAGGGCCAAAGGGCCATTTCTGTGCCGTACAACTCTGTGACTCCATGGCCTTTGTGCAAAGAGGAATTCCAATGAGCTGACAGAGGAAGTAGTTGAGGCAGGTATTATAACAACATTTAAAGGGTACTTGGACAATAGGGTATTTGGGAATAGTTTAGAGATGGACCAAAATGCGAGCATCTGCGACCAGCTTAGATGGGGATTCTCGGCTGGCGTGGACGAGATGGGCCAAAGGGCCTGTTTCCATGTTCTGTGACACTATGACATCATTATTTTGTTTCCCAACCTTGCAGATGACATTATTGTGAATGTCGAAGGTATCACAAAAATGCTGGAGTAACTCAGCGGGTCAGGCAGCATCTCAGGAGAGAAGGAATGGGTGCCATTTCGGGTCGAGACCCTTCTTCAGACTCCCCCCTTTACTGTGAATGTCTCTCTCCACCCTCTCTTCAATCACTGAGTGTTGGGACCCCACTACCCTTTAAAGGAAAAGAAAACCCCTTCAAAGCTCTTGTTCCTTCACCGAATGCTTTTAAACGTGTAGCCCCTGGGGTATGACATTTGAAGCCCCTCCCATCCGCTCTAATTTTACCTAATACATTCACAGGACTGTAGGAAAAAAAAAACTGCAGATGCTGGTTTAAATCGAAGATAGACGCAAAATGCTGGAGTTTAGAAGGATGAGAGGGGATCTTATCGAAACGTATAAGATTATTAAGGGGTTGGACACGTTAGAGGCAGGAAACATGTTCCCAATGTTGGGGGAGTCCAGAACAAGGGGCCACAGTTTAAGAATAAGGGGTAGGACATTTAGAACTGAGATGAGGAAAAACTTTTTCAGTCAGAGAGTTGTGAATCTGTGGAATTCTCTGCCTCAGAAGGCAGTGGAGGCCAATTCTCTGAATGCATTCAAGAGAGAGCTAGATAGAGCTCTTAAGGATAGCGGAGTCAGGGGGTATGGGGAGAATGCAGGAACGGGGTACTGATTGAGAATGATCAGCCATGATCACATTGAATGGCGGTGCTGGCTCGAAGGGCCGAATGGCTTCCTCCTGCACCTATTGTCTATTGTCTATTGTCTATTAACTCAGCGGGTCAGGCAGCATCTCTGGAGAGACCTCGACCCGAAACGTCACCCATTCCTTCTCTCCCGAGATGCTGCCCGACCCGCTGAGTTACTCCAGCATTTTGTGTCTACCTTCACAGTACTTTGGGTCATTTATTTGCATCTATGTTTTTAATGCTTTTTGAAATCGTGAAAATTAAGCTCTGCATACTTCTGATGAAACCTTCGATCTTTGAACAAACTGCTCGATATATATATATATATATATTTGAAATTGAATTTGCCGGGGTCAAACTTCAGGAGTCAAATTGGACATCTCCTCAGACTCAAATACCTTCCACCGCCTCCATCAGTTGATAATGATTGATTGTCCTTGCGCTGAAAGACTAGATCTGGTCGTTCGTGATGCTGTGTGTGCTCAATTCTACAGCGGTCTGCTCTTACTTACACTACTCCTTAATGTCCAATTAAAGGCGCGTCGTTTTGACAGCAGACAGATATCAAACGTTTTCAGGAGAAAACTGTGGATTCCTCGGAGAACTGACAATTAAATCAGTTGAGGAATGGCAATGGAAAAGCTGAACCGTGAGCTGATAAATGGCGACCCCGTTATTTTGTCTGGGTTTTTTAAGTTTATCTGAAGGGTTATTTCATTCTTTGTGAGGTTCTTCAAGACCAGAACACGTTCTGCAGTCTGCAGCGGGGCAGTTGCCCACATCCAGGGGTTGAAAAGACATTTGTGTTGGCAAAAGAGCAAACATCTACTCATGTCCAAATCCCAGTCACACATTTCAACCTTAATGTTGTGCCCTATCAAAGAAAATACTCTCGTCTGCTGATGTTTTAACCCCCCCACCCCCATTTTTCTTTTGCAGATACATCATTTTCGTCTTTTCCACAGCCACATGCCTTCGTAGTTACAAATCACACTTGTACCTTTGGACTGAGAACGTTTCCTTCTCATTCAATCCGCAAGTGTTCGACCCAGGCGCGTAAAATACTCGCACAGCTTCTCGTTGCACAAAGAACTGAACTCAACTTGTTTCCCAGACCTGAACAATGTTCAAACTAAAAGGATGAAGTTAAATTGTCACGTTTTGCTTTTAAGTGCGTGTGTGTGTGTGTGTGCGTGTGTGTGTGCACATGTGTGTGTGTGCGCGTGTGTATGTGTGTGTGTGTGTGTGTGTGCGTGTGTATGTGTACATGTGTGTGTGCGTGTGTGTGTGTGTGCATGTGCGTGTGTGGTGTGTGTATGTGTGTGTGTGGTGTGTGTGTGTGTGTGTGTGTTCATGTGCGTGTGTGTGCATGTGCGTGTGTGTGTGCGTGTGTGTGTATGTGTGGTGTGTGTGTGGTGTGTGCGTGTGTGTGCGTGTGTGTATGTGTGTGTGTGTGTGTGTATGTGTGTGTATGTGTGTGTGTGCGTGCGTGTGTGTGTGTGTGTGCGTGTGTGTGGTGTGTGTGCGTGGTGTGTGTGTATACGTGTGTATGTGTGTGTGCGTGTGTGGTGTGTGTGTGTGTGTGTGTGTGTGTGTGTGTGTGTGTGTGTGTGTGTGTGTGTGTGTGTGTGTGTGTGTGCGTGTGTGTGGTGTGTGTGCGTGTGTATGTGTGTGGGTGTGTATGGTGTGTGTGTGTGTGGTGTGTGTGTGTGTGCGGTGTGTGTGTGTGTGGTGTGTGTGTGTGTGTGTGTGCGTGTGTATGTGTGTGTGGTGTGTGTGTGTGTGTGTGCGGTGTGTGTGTGTGTGGTGTGTGTGTGTGTGTGTGTGTGTGTGTGTGTGTGTGTGTGTGCGTGTGTGTGTGTGTGTGCGTGTGTGGGGGGGGGTAATTATAGGTAAAGTCAAAATTCGTCCTCACCTTCCCCGAGCTCACAATGATCTATTCTACATTTTGCTTCATCCCGTCCCCTTTGATGTCTCGTTTTCACACTTTACCCTTCCACATCTCTGTGTCTCCCTCTCCCCTGACTCTTTCATTTCACTGCACATCTTGTATGTGTATGTGACAAATAAACTTGACTTGAAGAAGGGTCTTGACCCGAAACGTCACCCATTGCTTCTCTCCGAAGATGCTGCCTGACCTGCTGAGTTACTCCAGCATTTTGCGACTAGCTTCATTTTTTAAAATCCGTGTTTGTCTAATGTTAACCCACAATGAAGCGGGAAACACTTGCAATCCACAGCCGCCTGGTCATCAAGATGGAGACGTTATACTTGGGATGGTTCGGATTATGTGACAGAAACGTCGCCTGTTCACTGATGCTGACTGACCTGCTGAGTGACTCCAACACTTCATGCTTCGCTCAAGGTTCCAGCATCTGCGGTCTCTTGCGCTCCAAGATCTCGCCTGTTTCGGATGCTGGTTGATGTTCGGGATATTAGTTTCTCAGGGCCCTTATTTCTGAATCCCAGGCGTGACATTTCTGAGTGTCAGGTGTTTCTTGAACAATCTTTCCCTTCCCGGGTTCACCACAAGCTGCTTGCTGCCCCACGGAAGACAACATTGTCCCCATCTCCAACTTCCACCGCCACCGCCGACATTCTCCAGGGACAGGTCACACTGCCACTGCGATGCTGATTTCACGCCTTCCCATCGCCCAGTCTGCGGCCAGCCTTGGTACAACTCAACTGTTGGAGAGCCAGCGGGGAGATGCAGCGGGGAAACAGGCCCTTCGGCCCAACTTGCCCATGCTGGCCAACGCGTCCCAGCTACACTAGTCCCACCTGCCTGCATTTGGCCCATATCCCTCTAAACCGACCCTATCCATGTACCTGTCCAAATGTTTCTTCAACGTTGCGATGGTCCCAGCTTCAACTACCTCCTCTGGCAGCTTGTACACCCACCACCCTCTGCATGAAAAAAAATTGCCCCTCAGGTTCCTATTAAATCTCCCCCATTCCCCCCCCCCCCCCCCCCACCCCACCCACCCACCCATCTTAAACCAATGTCCTCTGGAGTTGGGAGATCCTGCAGACCCCATGGGGAGAGCAGGTAGCCCAGGAACCTGCGGTAAACGATGAGGGAGAAACGGTATGAAGTGCCTGCTTCCCGGTGAACCCGTGAGTCACATGGTTCTCCACACGGCTGCAACTCCCTCGTTCCCCAGCCCATCGCCCGCCGCCTGCCTGGCCAGCCTTGTGTCTCAGCTCCTTGCCCGGGTTGCTGTTTTTCAGGTGATACAAGGTGTCGGTGTGAATGCGTGAGCGAGAGGGGTCTGCCTTCCCCTGGAGGGCCTGGTATAATGAGGGGAAGAGGAACAGAGTCCAAGGCGTCCTTCAACAATGTGTAGGAAGGAACTGCAGATGCTGGTTTACACCGAAGGTAGAGACACAAAACGCTGGAGGGAGTAACTCAGCGGGACGGGCAGCATCTCTGGAGGGAAGGAATGGGTCGAGACGTCTGAAGAAGGGTCTCCCATTCCTTCTCTCCGGAGATGCCCCCTGTCCCGCTGAGCTACTCCAGCATATTGTGTTTATATTCGTCGTTCAACAATGGTTGAAAGCGTGTCTTTTTATGCATCCACACATGCATTTCTCCCTGACTCTCTCAGCACAGAGTAAGCACAAGAGCAGCGAGCTTTCAGGTGCACCTAAAATCTTGTATCACAGGCCCAGACAACGCACAAACACATACATTACTTAGAAATTCCGCAGGACAAGTAAAAAGGGGGGGAAAAAAAGACATTGCAAAACGCAAGACATTGGTGCAAAATCGATTCCAACACCTGCAGTCTAAATGTGCAGGGAGGAACTGCAGATGCTGGCTTACACCGAAGATAAGACACAAAATGCTGGAGTAACTCAGTGGGACAGACAGCATCTCTGGAGGGAAGAGATGGGTCAAGACCCTTGTTCAGAGAGTGTCTCCTGCCTGTGCCAGATGCGGTCTCTGGTGTCTCCATTTCACTGCTCCTCGGTGTTTTGTGAATGTTTCAAGTCGTCAGGTCTCATGTCATGGTCCCGGGGTCTGCAATTGTGCCATTCCCTGGGCAGGGCAGGGCAGCCCAGGCAGGGCATGGTTCCTGCCTTGCCGTGGGTCCGCCCCGCCTCAGGTGGTCCTTGTTGCCCTTCGAGCCGCCCCACCGACTGCCTGTGCAAAGGGCACACGCAACACAGCAGGTGGCCAGAGGCGACTGGGAAAAGGTGGAAACATTTACAAGGGGAACAAAAATAAACCCCCATCCCCAGTGCCTGGCAACCTACTGACCCCTGGTGGAAATATGGACCGTGGGAGAGGACAGGACCAGCCTCACTCCGACCTTCCCCCATTCTCCTGTTGAAACAAAACTCACTGGTAAAATCTGAACGTATAAGATTATTAAGAGGTTGGACACGTTAGAGGCAGGAAACATTTTCCCAATGTTGGGGGAGTCCAGAACAAGGGGCCACAATTTAAGAATAAGGGGTACGCCATTTAGAACTGAGATGAGGATAAACTTTTTCAGTCAGAGAGTTGTGAATCTGTGGAATTCTCTGCCTCAGAAGGCAGTGGAGGCCAATTCTCTGAATGCATTCAAGAGAGAGCTGGATAGAGCTCTTAAGGATAGAGGAGTCAGGGGGTATGGGGAGAAGGCAGGAACGGGGTACTGATTGAGAATGATCAGCCATGATCACATTGATTGGCGGTGCTGGCTCGAAGGGCCGAATGGCCTCCTCCTGCACCTATTGTCTATTGTTTATTGATCAAGAACCAACTTGCTCGGACAGAGAACGTGTGGGGCCCAACGATTGTTCATTGGGGCGGAGATCGAATGCATCGGGAAAGGAAGAAAATAAATTGCACCATGTCCCGTCGCATGCCGCAGAAAAGAATATTTTACTAAGGTCTTTCCAGACGGCCCAAAAATATCAAAGCCTCGTCTTTAAAAGCTTTTTTTCTAAAAATCCAGTTGGCAAGTGAATATTGAGATCATGATGCTCCAGATATTTTCACTCCAGTCAAAATATTATTATTTTCATTGGAAGGGAAATCTCAATACTTGATTTCACTGATATTTCTGCCGTCCAGATAGGTTGTACTGTGTGGTGCTCCACTCCAGAGAAAATGTACAAAAATATTAGTTCACATCAGAAAAATAACATTTGCCACACGATGTGAGCTCACCATGGAAACCACATCAGTCGCCAACGTGAAGTGGACAGGAACATGCACTGTTAGTTAAACAAATCCTTTTATGTGAATTTACACCATTTAAACTTCTTCACACAAAGGCAACTTACCTTCATGTGGGGAGGAAATGCCCGGTTAAAAGCCTGCACGGCAAGGCAGTGCTATTTGGAAATAAAGATGAAACACAAAAGAAATTGGCTCATAAATCTCAATATTTCAAAGGCTCCTTTTGACAAAACACGATTGCTGGATATGGTCCCTCCTGCACAGTCGGATACCTGATACTCCAGGCTGCTTCCCCTTGCAGTGCTTTACCTGTAAGTTCTGCACCTTTTAATGGCTTGTGTTGGAGTTCATAGAAACATAGGAAATAGGTGCAGGAGGAGGCCATTCGGCCCCTTGAGCCAGCACCACCATTCAATATGATCATGGCTGATCATCCAAAATCAGTACCCCGTTCCTGCTTTTTCCCTATATCCCTTGATTCCTTTAGCCCTGAGAGCTAAATCTAACTCTCTCTTGAAAACATCAAATGAATTGGCCTCCACTGCCTTCTGTGGCAGAGAATTCCACAGATTCATAACTCTGGGTGAAAAAGCTTTTCCTCATCTCAGTCCTAAATGACCTACCCCTTATTCTTAAACTATGACCCCTGGTTCTGGATTCCCCCAACACCGGGAACATTTTTCCTGCATCTAGCCTGTCCAATCCTCTAAGAATTTTCTATAAGATCCCCTCTCATCCTTCTAAATTCCAGCGAATACAATCCCAGTCAACCCATTTTTTCGCCATATGTCAGTCCCACCATCCCGTGAATTAACCTGGTGAAGCTATGCTACACTCCCTCAATAGCAATAATGTCCTTCCTCAAATTAGGAGACCAAAATTGCACACAATACTCCAAGTGCGGTCTCACCAGGGCCCTGTGCAACTGCAGTAGGACCTCCTTGCTCCTAAACTTAAATCCTCTCGCAATGAAGGCAAACATGCCATTAGCTTTCTTCACTGCCTGCTGTACCTGCATGCTTACTTTCAGTGACTGATGTACAAGCACATCCAGGTCTCGTTGCACTTCCCCTTCACCTAATTTGACACCATTCAGATAATAATTTGCCTTTCTGTTCTTGCCACCAAAGTGGATAACCTCACATTTATCCACATTATACTGCATCTGCCATGCATCTGCCCACTCACCCAACCTATCCAAGTCACCCTGCAGCTTCATAGCATCCTCCTCGCAGCTCACACTGCCACCCAGCTTTGTGTCATCCGCAAACTTAGAAATGTTACATTTAACTCCCTCGTCTAAATCGTTAATATATATTATAAATAACTGGGGCCCCAGCACCAAGCCTTGTGGCACCTCACTAGTCACTGCCTGCCATTCTGAAAAGGACTCGTTAATTCCTACTCTTTGCTTCCTGTCTTCCAACCAGTTCTCTATCCACACGAATCTCTTGTGTGGGACCTTGTCAAAGGCTTTTTGAAAGTCCAGATACACCACATCCACTGGCTCTCCCTTATCCATTATATCCAAAGACGTACAGGTATGTAGGTTAATTGGCTGGGTAAATGTAAAAATTGTCCCTAGTGGGTGTAGGATAGTGTTAATGTACGGGGATCACTGGGCGGCACGGACTTGGAGGGCCGAAAAGGCCTGTTTCCGGCTGTATATATGATATGATATGATGATATCCTCCAAAAATTCCATAAGATTAGTCAAGCATGATTTCTCCTTCATAAATCCATGCTGACTTTGACCGATCCACTCACTGCTTTCCAAATGCACTGCGATAACATCTTTAATAATCAACTCCAGCATCTTCCTCACTACCGATGTATGGCTAACAGGACTACAACGAGAGGATTTGAGTATAGGAGAAAGAGGTCCTTCTGCAGTTGTATAGGGCCCAGGTGAGACCACATCTGGAGTATTGTGTGCAGTTTTGGTCTCCTAATTTGAGGAAGGACATCCTTGCTATTGAGGCAGTGCAGCGTAGGTTCACGAGGTTAATCCCTGGGATGGAGGGACTGTCATATGAGGAAAGATTGGAAAGACTGGGCTTGTATTCACTGGAGTTTAGAAGGATGAGAGGGGATCTTATAGAGACATATAAAATTTTGAAAGGACTGGACAAGCTAGATGCAGGAAAAATGTTCCTAATGTTGGGGGAGTCCAGAACCAGGGGCCAAAGTCTAAGAATAAAGGGGAGGCCATTTAAAACTGAGGTAAGAAAAACTGTTTCACCCAGAGAGTTGTGAATTTGTGGAATTCTCTGCCACAGAAAGCAGTGGAGGCCAATTCACTGGTTGAATTTAAAAGAGAGTTAGATAGAGCTCTGGGGGCTGGTGGAATCAAGTTATATGGGGTGAAGGCAGGCACAGGTTACTGATTGTGGATGATCAGCCATGATCACAATGAATGGTGGTGCTGGCTCGTATGGCCAAATAGACTCTTCCTGCACCTATTTTCTATGTTTCTATATTTCTATGTTTCTATGTTTCTATAATTCCCCGTTTTCTCTCTCTCTCCTTTGTTAAAAGGTGGAGTTACATTGACTACCCTCCAGTCCACAGGAGCTGATCCAGAGTCGAGAGAACATTGGAAAATAATCACCAATGCATCCACGATTTCTCGGGCCACCTCCTTGAGTGCTCTGGGATGCAGACCATCAGGCCCTGGGGATTTATCTGCCTTCAGTCCCAACAGTTTACCGAACACCATTTCCTGACTAATGTGGATTCCCTTCAGTTCCTCTCTACCACTAGATCCTCGGTCCCCTAGTATTTCTGGGAGATTGTTTGTGTCTTCCTTAGTGAAGACAGAACCAAAGTACTCGTTTAACTGTTCCGCCATTTCCATGTTTCCCATTATAAATTCACTTGTCTCTGACTGCAAGAGACCTACATTCGCCTTCACTAATCTTTTCCTCTTCACATATCTAAAGAAACTTTTACAGTCAGTTTTTATATTTCCCACAAGCTTTCTTTCATGCTCTTTTTCCCCCTCTTAATTAACCCCTTTGTTGAGTTTTAAATTTCTCCCAGTCCTCTAGTTTGCTGCTTCTTGTGGCCAATTTGTATTCTACAGCATCCAAGCTAATGTCTCTCCTTGCTATTGCATTAATCTCCTCTTTAACCAGCAATGCCACCCCACCTCCTCTTCCTTTCTTTCTATCCTTCCTGAATATTGAATACCCCTGCATGTTTATCTCCCAGCCTTGGTCACCCTGGAGCCATGTCTCTGTAATTCCAACTATATCATCTCCCTTAACTACTAACTGCACATTCAATTCATCCACATTCCCCGAATGCTCCTCGCATTAAGGCACAAAGCTTTCAGGTTAGGTTTTCTTATCTCCCCAATTTTTATTTTAAACCCACCCGTGTAGCACTAGCAAACCTGCCTGGCAGAATGTCGGTCCCTTTCCAATTAAGGTGCAACCCGTCCCTTTTGTACAGGTCACCCCTGCCCCAGATGAGATTCTCGGAGAAAACCCACGCAGGTCACGGGGAGAACGTACAAACTCCGTACAGGCAGCGCCCGTAGTCGGGATCGAACCCGGGTCCCTGGCGCTGCATTCGCTGTAAGGCAGCAACTCTACCGCTGCGCCACCGTGGCGGTATTTGTCATCTGGTCATGATCACATTTATTTTGTGGAAATGTAATGTGTGCAAATTGGCTGCTGACTTACCCACAGTAAAAAAAATTGACGGTAATCTATTGGCTGTGAAGTGCCCTGGAATGTCTGTAAAGCAACATGTTGTATAAATATAAACGATCTTTTTTCTTTCTCTGACTGGGCAACAGATTACTGAGAGTACACACAGACAGCCCCGGTCTGCAGTGCCTTTGCAACACACACACACACACACACACACACACACACACACACACACACACACACACACACACACACACACACACGCAAGGGTGAATTCCTCCAGGGGCTCTCCTGTCCGCCAACCATTACTTTGCTGGAGAAATCACAGCCACTCTCCTGCGCACACTGTTATTTTGGAGCTCTGCACCGCTCTGTCATCAAGTTGCAGTGGATGGGTTGCTGATGCCCCACAGAAATTCAGCCCCAGGGCTTTTTGAAAGGGATGCCAAACTTCAAGAGCATAATGTGGAACATTAGAACCAGATCACAACCAGCTTTAAAGCCCACTGCATGAAAACACCAACTCTCTTAACTAGCTTCAGAGGCATGGGCCTGTGGTTGCCATGGGTTAAAATAAATGAGTTGTATACGTTTCTCCTTGGATATGGAGTTTTATGGAATCATAGGTATTTATTCACAAAATGCTGGAGTAACTCAGCAGGCCAGGCAGCATCTCGGGAGAGAAGGAATGAGTGACGTTTCGGGTCGAGACCCTTCTTCAGACTGATTAATCATTGACTCTTTGCAGCACAGAAGGTGGACATTTGCCTGTCATTGCCATACTGGCTCTAGGTATGGCCATTCTAGACAGTGCCCCTCTCTAGCTCTTTGCCGTTGCCCTGGGACTCTTTCTCCATCAAGTGTCCCATCCAGTTCCCCCTTGAAAATGGCAGCTGAATGCTGAATCTGCTTCAGACAGTGGATTTCAGATCTTGACCACTGCCCACATGGAAAGCTTTTTCTCACACCATCCCATGCATCCATCGATCTCATGCTATCATCTTAAATCTACGTTCTCTGTCCATGGTTCTTCGGGCAAAGGGATGGACTACGTTGTTCAGGTCCGTCATCATTCAAAACTCCTCTCGCAAATCACCTTTCATTTTCCTCTCCTCCCAGGCGAACAATCCCAATTTCTTCAGTCTGCCATCAAAACTGAAGTCCCTAATTCCTGGAACCACTTCACTAAAGTGGTTATCTTTTTCCCCAGGGCTTCTACTGGACTGATTCCAGACATGGTAAGTTTGCCGTAAGAGGAAAGGTTAGGTTTATATTCTCCAGTGCTTAGACGAATGAGAGTTTATTAAATTCTTAAAGGGATTAACAGACTGGATGTGAGGTGGATATCTTCCTTGCTGAGAAGCATAGAATCAGGGGTCACAAGCTCAGATTAGGGGGTTGGCTGTGTACGTGAGGACACCTATGAGTCTATGTCATCTGTTCACACAGTAAAGCTTTGGGATTCTCTCGGCTGGAAGACTGAGGAGGCTTAGTCCTTCAAGATAGAGATCAATAGATTTCTGGATATGAAGGGAATCAAGGGACACAGAGACAGGGCATGAAAATGACACTCATCTGGAGGGTAAACTATGATCTTGATGAATGGTAGAGCAGACTAAAAGGCCAAATGGCAGACTCCTGCAGCATTGTATCTTTCCCACATGAGAGTAACTAGAGTTTGACACAACACCCTTCATTGTGCCCACACCAGTGCCCCAAGGTTTGATGTAGTTTTTTTTGTTTAGTTTAGTTTAAATTGTGGTCACGTGTACCGAGGTCAACTGTTGGTTCCTTAGTTATCAAAGTGCCTGTTCATGTTTTTGCAATTTATCAGACCATCCCTTCCACAAGATGTCAGTTTTCAAAACAATAGACAATAGGTGCAGCACCGCCATTCAATGTGATCATGGCTGATCATTCTCAATCAGTACCCCCCTGCCTTCTCCCCATACCCCCTGACTCCGCTATCCTTAAGAGCTCTATCTAGCTCTCTCTTGAATGCATTCAGAGAATTGGCCTCCACTGCCCTCTGAGGCACAGAATTCCACAGATTCACAACTCTCTGACTGTAAATGTTTTCCTCATCTCAGTTCTAAATGGCCTACCCCTTATTCTTAAACTGTAGCCCCTTGTTCTGAACTCCCCCAACATTAGGAACATGTTTCCTGCCTCTAACGTGTCCAACCCCTTAATAATCTTATACATTTCGATAAGATTCCCTCTCATCCTTCTAAATTCCAGTGTATACAAGCCTAGTCTCTCCAGTCTTTCAACATATGACAGTCCCGCCATTCTGGGAATTAACCTAGTAAACCTACGCTGCACGCCCTCAATAGCAAGAATATCCTTCCTCAAATTTGGAGACCATCCTTATTTACTTGCTCTGTGCCCAGGGTGAGCTCAGCATTGCCACGACTCTATTATCTCACATGGACCCTGACCGGCTGTTGATCATAAAGGTTTCCTTCTCTGTGCTTGTTGTTCTGAGGCTCCCAGCATCTCTCTCCTCTCTTTCTCCAGCCAGCAGAGTGTCCTCCCAATGCTTGATGGGACGATGATCATCTGCCTGGCTGCTGCATAAGCTCAGAGCAATCCTATTCCCAACTAATCTTCCCTACAACCTATTCTCCCAACATTCCCATCAAGTCGACCATCTACCTACACAAGGAGCAATTTGCACTGGCCAATTGTAGGTTAATTGGCTTGCTAAATGTAAAAATTGTCCCTAGTGGGTGTAGGATAGTGTTGATCCGCGATAGCGGGGATCGCTGGTCGGCGCGGACCCGGTGGGCCGAAGGGCCTGTTTCCACGCTGTATCTCTAAACTAAGCTAAACTGAACTAAACCAATCTGTTTTTCGACTTACCCATGTAAAATACAAGTTAACAGGGAATCACGTTAGCATTACCAAACATACAGCTTATGCTGTACAGCACGTCTCCATACTAGCCAACAGCTTGAGAAGATGCATGCACATAATTAGAAAGGGGAGGAAGCAATCTCTCTATTACTGAGCCTGGGTCAGACCCCATCCAAAACTTTGGTTTCAGTTTTCAGCCTTATTTCAGTCAGAATCTAGCACTTTCTCAGTGACAATTTGTGCACCTTTGTCAGGATGCACCAAACATGAAGTTGTCAAGCCAAGTTGCACAAGCACAGATTGTAATTCCTTCAGTATCAAAGATTAAGCAACTATCTGCTCAAGCCGTTTAAAATCTGTTTTAAAAAAGTGTTTAGAATCTCTATATGTTGCTGTTTAGTGGATAATTTCTAATTAATTTCAGATCTTCCCAAAAGGTGGCAGGTGACAGCAACATTAGGCAAGAGATAAATTGGGAGCAGTTATTATTGAGTAAGTCCACAAGTCTGACAGGTAGGAGTCATTTACAGGACAGCTGATCAGAATTCAGGATGGCATGTTCCAGTCAGGAGAAGGGATAAGAATGGCAAACTAATGGAACGTTGGATGACCACGGAAGCTCTTCTTGGTCAAAAAGAAAACGGAAGGCTATACAGTATAAGCTTTGTAAAGATAAAATCAGAAAGGCTCTTTGAAGAATTTCAAGGGAGCAGGAAAGAACTCAAGCAGACAATATGATGGGCTAAATGGGCCATGAAATGTATTGGTGAGTCAGATTATTGGAAACCATAAGACCTTTTTATATGTAGATTAAAAACAAGAGGGTAACCGGGGTGAAGATAAGTTCAAGAATCAAGGACGGGATTTAAGCTTAGTGGCAGAGGATGTAGGTGAGGTGCTAAATAACTACTTCACGAGGTAGAAGGACATGGAGATTGAGATTGGGAGCTGGATTCACAAAAGTTAATTTGCAAGTCGAATCGTTAGTAAGGCGAATGCAATGCTAGCATTTATTTTGAGAGGGCTGGAATACAAAAACAGGGATCTAATACTGAGGTTTTATGAGGCACTGGCTAGACCGGATTTGGAGGATTATGAGCAGTTTTAGGCCCCATATCTGAGGAAGGATGTGCTAGTGTTGGAGAGGGTCCAGAGGAGGTTTATGAGAATGATCCCAGGAATGATTGGGTTAACATGGAAGGCAGAGATAGATAGATTAGGACGGGTGTCAGGGGTTATGGAGAGAAGGTAGGAAAATGGGGTTGAGAGGGAAAGATAAACCAGCCGTGATTGAATGGTGGAGTAGACTCGATAGGCCAAATGACCTAATTCTACTCTTAGAACTTATGAACATGAGATCAGTGTGGAGAATATCTGGGCAGTGTGGAATTAAGAGGGAGGAAGTTTGGGAGCGCTTGAAGAGCATTAAGGTGAATAAATCCCAGGTCATGATCGGATCTATCCCAGGTTATTGTGAGAGTGAAGAAGGAGATTGCAGGGAGATTGGTGATGAAGATCTTCTCTGACCACAGGTGAAGTCCCAGAGAGGAGCCAATTTTGTGTAAGAAGGAACTGCCGATGCAGATTTACACCAAAGGTGACCACAAAATGTGGGATTAACTCAACGAGTCAGGCAGCATCTCTGGAGAAAAGGAATTGGTGACGTTTCGGGTCGAGACCCTTCTGCAGACCATTTTCGGTCAAGAAAGGTCTCGACCCGAAACATCGCATATTCCTTCTCTCCAGAGATGCTGCCTGACCCGTTGAGTTACTCCAGCATTTTGTGTCTATCCTCAACCAAGTTTGTTTGTTTGTTTGTTTAAAAAGGGTAGTAGAGATAATCCAGGAAAATATAGACCAGTAAATCTCACATCGGTGGTAAGGAGGCTACTGGAGAGGATACTTTACTCACCTTTGGAAGAGAATGTGCTGATTCGGGAGAGTTAGTATGGCTTTTTGTGCAGCAGGTCATTTCGTACGAAGTTGGTTCAGTTTATTGAGGAGCTGAGTGAAGGTTATCGATGAAGGTAGGACAGTGGATATTGCCTAAATGAATTTTAGTTACACATTTGATAAAGTCCCTTGTGGTAGGCTGATCGAAAAGATTAACATGCATAAGATCTACAGTGACTTGTTCATTTGGTTTGGTGGGAGGGTGTAATTCTGTCTGGAAATTACGAATGGAATTCCACAGGGATATGTTTTCGGGCTACTGTTGTTTGTGATATACATATATATATATATATATATATACACAAATGACGGACGTAAATGTAGATGAATTGGTTAGTTTGCAGGCAACGGCAATATTGATGGAGTTACGGACAGTGAAGAAGGCTACAGCGGGATATAGATTAGCTATAGAAATGGCAGATGATGTTTAATCTGAGCAAGTGTGAGGTGTTGCAGTTTGAGAGGTTAAATTTAAGAGGTAAGTAGGTAGTTAATGGCAATGCTTTGGGGAGGATGCAGGAGAGTGGATGGACAGGACAGGTTTGGAGGGAAATGGACCAAACGCTGGCAGGTGGGACATGTTGGCCCATTATGGGCAAGTTGGGCCGAAGGGCCTGTTTCCATGCTGTATCACTCTGTGACTCTATGAATCTATGACGTGCTGCCTGAATCGGGGTTGTTGGCTGTAAGCAGGGGACGGAAGGATTTGGGTCATTTTCTCTCGATGGTTGAAGGTTGAGGCGACCTGACAGAAGTATATGAAATCTTGAGAGGCGTAGATAAGATGGACAATCAGAACTTATTTCCCAGGGTAGAAATGTCAAAGACTGGAGGGCATAGCTTTAAGATTACACGAACAGAGTTAAAGAGAGATGTGGGGACAGTTTTTTTACACAGAGAGTGGTGGATGACTGGAACGAACTGGAACGAACTGGTGGTGGCGGCAGATACGAGAGTGGCGTTTAAGAGGCGTTTGGATAGGCGCGTGGATATGCAGGGGATGGAGGGGTATGAATCGTGTGCAGGTAGATAAGGTTCGTTCCTCTTGCATTATCTTTGACACAGACAACGTGAGCTGAAGTGCCTGTTCCTGTGCTAACTTTTCTGCTTTTTCTATCTTCTCATACATCCTTCGTCTTTAGTAGTACATTTTCCTCAACAAGCAGACTTTTTAGTTTAGTTTAGTTTAGAGATACAGCTCGGAAACAGGCCCTTCAGCCCGTCAAGTCCGCACCGACCAGCGATCCCCGCACATTAACACTATCCTACACACACCAGGGACAATTTTACATTTATACCAAGCCTATTAAACTACAAACCTGTACGTCTTTGTTTCTCTCTCATACACACTTTCCCACCCCAATACACTTCGCCTTTTCCCACTGCCCCTCTAATGCACCTCCCTTGACTGCACATCTTTTCTCCACAAAACCCTTTCCCTTGCCCTTTTTGCCTGGCTTCCCTTTTCACACCTTCCCTTTATTTCCATTCTCTATTTTTCCTCTGTTTCTTCTACCCTCCTTGTTTAGTTTAGAGATACAGCGCAAAAACAGGCCCTTCGGCCCACCGGGTCTGCGCCGACCAGCGATCCCCGCGCATTAACACTATCCTTACACCCACTAGGGACAATTTTTACATTCACCAAGCTAATTAACCTACAAACCTGTACGTCTGGAGTGTGGGAGGAAACCGAAGGTCTCGGGGTCTTGTGTATATATATATACACAAATTACTTAGACGTAAATGTAGATGAATTGGTTAGTTTGCAGGCAACGGCAATATTGATGGAGTTACGGACAGTGAAGAAGGCTACAGCGGGATATAGATTAGCTATAGAAATGGCAGATGATGTTTAATCTGAGCAAGTGTGAGGTGTTGCAGTTTGAGAGGTTAAATTTAAGAGGTAAGTAGGTAGTTAATGGCAAGGCTTTGGGGAGGATGCAGGAGAGTGGATGGACAGGACAGGTTTGGAGGGAAATGGACCAAAACGCTGGCAGGTGGGACTAGTGTAGCTAGTCCCACACAGGCCACGGGGAGAACGCACAAACTCCGTACAGACAGCACCCGTGGTCAGGATGGAACCCGGGTTTCCGGCGCTGCATTCGCTGCAAGGCAGCAACTCTACCGCTGCGTCACCGTGACCGCCTATACTCTCTGTTATGTTCTCTGCATAAATACTGGTGACCCCCATGATACACAAGTTCAGGTAAAGGAAATTCACTCGAATGGGCTTCAAAGATCTTTCCCCCAAAAATCTGGGGATGAGCACGATATAAAAATGGTTTGTTATGAATTTGCATTTAAAAAATAACGAAATAAACATTTTCTTCACTTTGCATTTCTTGGTGCATGTGCGCATGGAGCAGCTTTTTTGTGGTACGTAATTAAATGCAGCCCACCCTCCCTTCATATGGTGTGTGTCACCAGCACTGCTTTTTCTACCTGCACCATGTGTTCACAAGATAAATTATACTTTCATTGGAGTTGGCAGTTCTGGCACAAAGTTCTGAAGCATCATCCCTTATTTCATTCTTCACAGACACCGTCTGACCTATTTCCTATTTTATTTTACGACTGCTGTATCTTACGACTAAAAATAAGTTTAATATCACTTACAGCTTTTACAGATGGCAAATCCCCATTCCAGCTTAGCTGGCTGTCAAAGGCTGTAAATGGCTGTTCATCGTGGGGCCAGCCCATTATAACACTGGAGGCTCTATAACAGCGAGGAATGCTACACAAGTGGACTGACAAGATATCCCATCACATTGGCCCAGGTATTTGTAAACTTAGGTAGGCTGCAAGCTGTGATTCTGGGCAGGGCAGTGATTCTGGCTACCATTCTTTGCCAGCTAGTTGTAATGCTTAGATGCTGCCCAAATGCATGTAAAAACTACAGGTCCTGGAAAACGGAAATAAAATCAGAAAATACTGCAAAGACTTAGTGGCTCATGCAACACCTGCGAAGGAAGAAGCAGAGTTATTTAGTTTAGTTTAGTTTAGTTTAGAGATACAGCTCGGAAACAGGCCCTTTGGCCCACCGGGTCCGCACCGACCAGCGATCCCCGCACTAAACTAAACAATATCCTACACACACTAGGGACAATATTACATTTATAACCAAGCCAATTAACCTACAAACCTGTACGTCTTTGGAATGTGGGAGGAAACCGAAAAAATCTCGGAGAAAACCCACGCAGATCACAGGGAGAACGTACAAACTCTGTACAGAGAGCACCCGTAGTCAGGATGGAACCCGGATCTCTGAGTCTGTAAGGCAGTAGCTCTACTGCTACTTTACTGTGCTGCCCCAAATGTTGCAGGTTTCACTACAATTGCTGGAATGGATGGCTGCTGAACTCATTGAATTCACAAAGGTTGTACCGTGCTAAATTGGAAACTGAGATGATGGAAGCAACAGTGACTTTTGTTGTGAACAATGTAAGAGGCCTAAGACAGACTGGTCAGAGCAGGAATAGGGTTGCCAACTGTCCTGTATTAGCCGGGCCATTCCGTATTTTGGGCTAAATTGGTTTGTCCCGTATTAGGCCCAAGGGCCGCTGTAGGCCCGGACTGTGTAGGCTAATGGAGTGTGTTCGGGGAGCGGGCCCGAGCGTGTCCGCTTAACGGAGGCTGCGTAGGAACCTGCCTCCCGGCCTGGGTGGGCATCATTGGTGGAGCGGGAGCACATGCCCACTGGCTGGGTGAGGAGCACGTGCCCGCGGGGCAGTGATGTCACCTTGCCCCTTATTTGGGACTGAGATAGTTGGCACCCCTAAGCAGGAGTGAGATGGAGGACTAAAGTAAGGTCACCCTTATGGGACCAAACAGAGGTGTTCTGCAAAGTGGTGGCCTCATCTATATTTCATTACTCCAATGTAGTGGAAGCCACAACCATCATCTCATCTTCCAGTAAGGCATGTTACAGCCACCCCTTCTCAATCACCACCGCGTCACTCAGTCTCTCCTGTTCCCCATCCTAGTACAAGCATTGCTGTTCTCTCCATCCCTCTCCCTCTCTACGTATTAAAACATATTTGATTTTCAACTCTCCCAATTCTTATAATACGTTTTTAAACTGGAATATTAACTGTTTTTCGCTTCACGGATGCTGCATGACCTGCCGAGTATTTTCAGCATTTTCTACTTTTCTTGTGGTGCCATCTCGTTTGTCAGATATCCTACCCCTTTTTGCTCATTTTTTCTCAGATGAACCCAGAGACTTTTCCCTTTTGCAGGATTTCCTCTGGCCTTCAGGACTCCAAATGTTGAGGGGATGTCGCTGAGATGGACTGCGGGTGTAATGATTGAGCTCCCAGTCCAAGTTGATTGACTGGATGTATCTCTTGCAGTGAATAATACAGCACTCTCCCCACTAAAGGCAAGTGAAATGTACCTGACACTTTAAATAACAGTCAGCTCAAGCCTTCAGTGTTATTAAACACTGGTTCTACTGGGTTCTATGCTTGCCGGAAATAAATATTTCATGTTTGATATCATTTAACTGAGCTGGACTTAAGGGAACCAGCACTAGGGGCCATAAAAATGTTGCACCAACAAGTCAACACCATGTTAATGCTTGCAATAACTCATTCAGAAACATAAATGACTGAAAATATTAATATTTCTCTCTCCACTTATACTGCCTGATCTAATAACCATTCCCAGCATTTTCTGTTTTATTTCAGATTTGAACATTTGCAGTATTTTGATTTTGACAGATTTTTGTCAACTATTTAGGCTTTTAGCAGACTGGCAAAAGAGTGAGAATATGGAGTTAGGTCGTAGATCAGCCATAACCTCATTGAATGGTCAAACAATCACAGAGGCGTAGCGGATTGTAAGTTCTAATTTTTCAAAGTCCAATTAGCTTAGTTTAGAGATGCAGCATAGAAATAGGGCCTCGGCCTACAGAGTGTGCACTGACCAGTGATCACTGGATAACAGTTTGGTTTAGTTTAGTTTAGAGATACAGCGCGGAAACAGGCCCTTCGAGTCCGCACAAACCAGCGATCCTCGTACATTATCCTACACACTAGGAACAATTTACATTTATACCAATCCAATTTACCAACAAATCTGTACTTCTTTGGAATGCGGAAGAAAACCGAAGTTCTCAGAGAAAGCCCACACGGTCACGGGGAGAACGTACAAACTCCATACAGACAGCACCTGCAGTCGGGATCGAACCCGGGTCTCCGGCGCTGCAAGTACTGTAAGGCAGCAACTCTACCACTGTGCCACTGTGCCGCCCTGAACTCTGGCCTACACACAAGGGACAATTTACAAAGCCAATTAAGCAACAAACCTGCACGTTTTTGGAATGTGGCAGGAAACCAGAGCGCCTGGAAAAACCCCACGCGGTCGCAGGGAGAAAGTGCAAACTCCGTACAGACGGCACCCGTAGTCAGGATCAAACTCGGGTGTCTGGTTCTGTAAGGCAGCAACTCTACCGCTGCGCCACCGTGCCACCCCTCATTTAATATGAGCTCTTTTATCCTTGCCAGTTTTTTTGATGTTTCAACCTTGCAAACTTTGCCTTCAAAGAGTTAAGATGTAGAACTCGTTAAATATCTTCCGAAATTCCAATGCCAGTCATTAATGTCTATACCTCTCCTGCCCACGTTCTCCAGAGATGTTGCCTGAGTCGCTGTGTCACACCAGCACTCTGTGTCTTTTCTGCAAACCAGCATCTGCAGTTCCTTTTGTCTACATCTGAATTACCTTACTGAACATGTCTATCAATTGCTATGTGCTATTAGAATTAGTTTTATTCTC
The DNA here is from genome assembly GCF_053455715.1 of Rhinoraja longicauda. Lineage (NCBI taxonomy): Eukaryota > Metazoa > Chordata > Chondrichthyes > Rajiformes > Arhynchobatidae > Rhinoraja > Rhinoraja longicauda. The sequence continues at coordinate 3,987,598 of NC_135967.1, read as the reverse complement.
AAACACGCAAAGATACGCTATTGAAGCTCAATGACGAAGAATGGTAAGGAGGCTTTTATGAAACACAAATCTGGCATGAAGGTCTTGTTTCTAATTCTGTGGAAATGTTGATGACATTATACGATACATCATGCGAAAGACAAAATGCAGTGGAGAAAGTGTAGTTTGCATGAGCTTAAGTACAGGCATGAGCTGCTGGGGTGGTTAGGCCATCTTGTAACAATGCTGTGATCTGTGACTATAAATAAATCTGAGGAAAACACATGGAGTAATTGAATCTCTCAAACAAAACACTATTGGATGTAGGAAAGCTGAGAAACTCACAAAATTGGTATTTGGAAATGATCACAGCCTGAGGTAAACATTATCAATAAAATCGGAAGCTACAATGCAGACTGGGGTTGCCAACTGTCCCATATTAACCGGGATATCCCGTATCTTGGGCTATATTGGTTTGTCCCGTACAGGACCGCCCTTGTCCCGTATAAGGCCCTCGGGCCGCTGTAGGCCGAGACAGTGTAGGCTAACGGAGTGTGTTCGGGGAGCGGGGCAGAGTGTGTTCGCCTGGTGGAGGTTGCGTAGCAACCCGCCTCCCGGCCCGGGCGATCGCCACTGGTGGAGCGGGAGCACGTGGCCGCAGGCTGGGTGAGGTCACGTGGAGCGCTGGGCGGTTACGTCACCTTGTCCCGTATTTGGGAGTGAGATAGTTGGTACCCCTAATGCAGACATACAGCTGAGTATCGGGCTTTAAGAGGTGGATTTTTGATTGAACGATATTGCGTGGAATCAAGCCCTTCAATCCTCTGAGTCCACACTGACCATTGACCACCCACTCTCACACTGGCTCTATGTTATCACATTTTTTCATCTACTCCTTCCACACTAGGGGCCATTTACAGAGGCCATCTAACCTACAAACCTGCACATCTTTCGGATGTGGGAGGAAACTGCAGCACCTGGAGGAAACCCCTCCCATGATCACAGGGAGTACATAGAATCTCCACACAGTCAGCACCCGAGATCAGGATTGAAGCCGGGTCTCTGGTGCTGTGAGGCAGCAGCTCTTCCAGCTCTGCCACTGTGGTCAGATGATAAACAAATGGATGGAGACTTGTGTGGGAAGGAACTGCAGGTGCTGGTTTAAGCCGAAGATAAACACAAAAAGCTGGAGTAACTCAGCGGGACAGGCAGCATCTCTGGAGAAAAGGAATAGGTGACATTTCAGATCGAGACCCTTCTTCAGACTGAGAGTCAGGGGAAAGTGGATATTTTGTGCCTGCAATTTCCAGGCAGTCGGTTTTAAATTTAAGGAATAGCATCATGATGGACTGGGGAACAGCCCAGAAAAGGTCAGTGCATTGATAGTCACGGCAGTCAGTGCTGCGTAATTATGTCAGCATTTCGAACTCTGCTTCCATAAGTACATTCCACTATTATAGGATAGAGTGGATGTGGAGAGGAGTGGGAGTGAGGTCATAGCCTCAGAATTAAAGGATGTTCCTTCAGGAAGGAGATGAGGAGTCAGAGGGTGGTGAATCTGTGGAAATCATTGCCACTGAAGGCTGTGGAGGCCAGGTCAGATAGATAGGTTCTTGAGTAGTAGGGGTGTCAAGGTTAAGGGGAGAAGACGAGAGGATGGGGCTAGGAGGGAGAGATAGATCTGCCATGATTGAATGGCGGAGTAGACCTATCACATCATTATATAGCATGCTTAGCATCATCACTGAGATGGGGACTGAATTTTTCCAGAAGAAAATAATGTGCAGTTTATATTATCATATCATATCATATCATATCATATATATACAGCCGGAAACAGGCCTTTTTCGGCCCTCCAAGTCCGTGCCGCCCAGTGATCCCCGTACATTAACACTATCCTACACCCACTAGGGACAATTTTTTTTTTTTTACATTTACCCAGCCAATTAACCTACATACCTGTACGTCTTTGGAATGTGGGAGGAAACCGAAGATCTCGGAGAAAACCCACGCAGGTCACGGGGAGAACGTACAAACTCCTTACAGTGCAGCACCCGTAGTCAGGATCGAACCTGAGTCTCCGGCGCTGCATTCGCTGTAAAGCAGCAACTCTACCGCTGCGCTACCGTTATCGCGTATGAGCACACAGCGATAGTTGGTTGTTAGATGCCAAGTCCATGGCAACAGTCTGTTATCGAGACAGAAAGGAGGATAGGTATGCAACAATCGTTTTCTTACACAAAGAACTGAATTAGTTTGTCACTATATTTCCACCCAGTTCTGCCAATTGAAAATAGCTGTGCTTCAGCTATCCCGTTTCCAAGATACCACACAATTGACAATGACATAAAAGCTCATTAGTGATTCAGGCAGAGATCTGTCTGGAAGCTCCTCAAAGCCAGAAAAGAACATGGAGGCTTCTGGGCAGCCTGTCAATTCACTTGGCACAATATCTCATCAACAGCACCCTGGGAAAGGCCATTCCTGCTGGAGCCATCACGAGTAGCTGGAACTCCAGTGTCATCTCACACTGTTCTTCCAGTAGCTGCACGGCAGATGAGGTCATGACTCACCTCCTCTTGGAACATGCATTTGCCAGGAAAGTCTGGAAAGAGATGCAATGGTCCTTGTTGGGATTGCATTCCGCGGGATGCTGTTCCCCACAGGCTCTTCCCAGGGACACACACACTGCGTGGTGGCTGAGCACCACAACTCCCACTCCCACTCCCAGCTGCCCAGGCGAAATATGAGGTGCTGTTCCTCCAATTTCCGGTGGGCCTCACTATGGCACTGGAGGAGGCCCATGACAGAAAGGTCAGACTGGGAGTGGGAGGGGGAGTTGAAGTGCTCAGCCACTGGGAGATCAGGTTGGTTGAGGCAGACTGAGCGAAAGCTCAAGAGTGATTCATTCATTTGTACAGAATTTGTCTTACGATTTTGCTTGACTAAGTAAAAAACATCCTCAAAGCTACATGTTTCTGCATTTTTCCAGCGTTGTTTTCCCAAAAGCGGAGGCATTTTACTAGGTCAACAATGTGGACAAAAAAAATGTGCACGGTCCCAAACATTGCCCTGTCACCTCCCACATCAATGACGACATTAATAATAATCACCACATTGACACTGATTAGAGACAAAGCACAAACAATCCTCCACATTTATGTTCAATAGGGCGGCACGGTGGCACAGGGGTAGAGTTGCTGCCTTACAGCGCCACAGACCCAGGTTCAATCCTGACCATGGGTGCTTGTCTGTGCGGGGTTTGTACATTCTCCTTGTAAAACCGCGTGGGTTTTCTCTGGGTGCTCCGATTCCTCCCACACTCCAAAGACGTACGGTTTGTAGGTTAATTTAGCTTCAGTAAAACTTGTAAATTGTCCCTATTGAAAATTGTCCCTAGTGTGTAGGATAGTGCTCGTGTATGGCGATCGCTGGTGGGTACGGATTTGGTGAGCCGAAGGGCGTGTCCATGCTCTACCTCTAAACTAAACTAAACCTGACTCTATAAACCTATGGTTTCCAAAGTTTTTTCTGCCTGGAAGAATTGCTATAAGTATCATTACACTCAGCAATACTCCTGCAACATCTGTGGATTTTGTTGTATTTCTTTACAGACTTCAAAGGGGCATTGCCCCTCTCTCCCCCGGCCATTTTGCACACTTGGTACCATGGAAATATTCCCAAGGACCCTCTAGATCGAGTAGCAAGCTTCTGTGAATGGTTGGAAAGGCTGTGCCTCTGATACATGGAAACCAGAGCAGAAAAATGTATATCCTGGCAGAGTCCATACACAGGACCACAAAGTTTAGTTTAGTTCAGTTTATTCACTTTATTAGTGGGACAGGCAGCGTCTCTGGAGAGAAGGAATGGGGGACGTTTCGGGTTGAGACCCTTCTTGAAACGTTACCCATTCCTTCTCTCCAGAGATGCTGCCTGACCCGTTGAGTTATTTCAGCATTTAGTGTCTATCTGCAGTTCCTTCCTACACATTCAGTTCAGTTCAGTTCAGTTTAATTTATTGTCACGTGTACTGAGGTACAGTGAAAAGCTTTTGGTTGCGTGCTAACCAGTCAGCAGAAAGACAATACATGATTCCAAATGAGCCATTCACAGTGTGCAGATACATGGTAAAGGGAATAACGTGAATAACGTTTAGTGCAAGACAAAGCCAGTAAGGTCCAATCAAAGATAGTCGTGGGAAGTCATGATTTATTTTCTAGAGGGTGTATGTTTAGTTTAGTTTAGTTTAGAGATACAGCGCGGAAACAGGCCCTTTCGGCCCACCGGGTCCGCGCCGACCAGCGATCCCCGCACATTAACACTGTCCTATACCCACTAGGGACAATTTTTTACATTTGCCCAGTCAATTAACCTACATACCTGTACGTCTTTGGAGTGTGGGAGGAAACTGAAGATCTGGGAGAAAACCCATGCAGGTCAGGGGGAGAACGTACAAACTCCGTACAGACGGCACCCGTAGTCAGGATCGAACCCGGGTCTCCGGCGCTGCATTCGCTGTAAGGCACAAGAGGACCAAGAGGATGCAGGGGATGGGTGGTCATAGTCCCTAGAGCCACATTTTTACTTGCAGGCCTCCCTGGTGAGCACGTATTTAGCCACAGTGAAGACTTTGCCTGCATTTCCAGGTACTGTGCTCACCGTTTACATAAGCCACAGCGTCAGGAACGTCACTGTTCTTGGACACTCCATTGCTGTTGGGATATGCAATACCTCAAACACACCTAAACAAACCCAGCAGTCTGCCTCTTGCAACACTGATTCACGTGAGTATTTGGTAGATGGGGTCTGCACGCAAGGTAGAAGGCTTGATTTCTCTTGGATAACTTTGAAATTCCAGAGTCAGTTATCAATCACCTTTCTGATGTGTGCCTTATTCACTTGTTGCAGGTTCCCTGGAAAGATAATAAGTGCTGGAGTAACTGAACGGGTCAGGCATATTCTCTAGAAATTATGTGGTGGTTTGGGTTGGGACCGTTCTTCGGACTGATTGCAGGAGGGGACGAGACCAATCACGGCCAGCAACAGGTGACCCCAGGCAAGGAGGTTCCCTGATAGGCAGATTGTTGGACAAAAGCTGGAGATAGAAGCAAGTGGGAGCCCAAGAGGGTTTCAGAGTTGCAATCTGTGATGGTAGTTGAAGGACCTTTGGTGGAAGTGGTGGGGGAAAGAGGGAGAAACCAGTGCAAGATCAGCCAGGATTCAGGGAAAGCTAGTGGGGGGGAAAGTAAGGGGGAGGAGGGAATGTTGGGGGGTGGGGGGAGAAAGGGGAGGTGGAAGGAAGGTGTTTGTACCTAAAATTTGGAGAATTCATTATTTGGAGATACAGCGCGGAAACAGGCCCTTTTGGCCCAACGGGCCCGTGCCGACCAGCGATCCTCACACATTAACACCACCCTACACACACAACAGACAATTTTTATTTTGCATTGATCAAGCCAATTAACCCACAAACCTGCACGTCTTTGGAGTGTGGGAGGAAACCGAAGATCTCGGAGAAAACCCACGCAGGTCACGGGGAGAACGTACAAACTCCGTACAGGCAGCACCTGTAGTCGGGATGGAACCCGGGTCTCCGGCGCTGCATTCGCGGTAAGGCAACAACTCTACCGCTGCGCCACCGTGCCGCACAGTATGGCCTCCAGTGTGTATGACCTCACTCTGGCAATGGAGGAAGCCCAGGACAGACAGGTCAGTGTGAGATGGAAGGGGAGTAGCAACCAATAGATCCTGTAGGCCTTGACGGTCCAAGTGTAAATGTTTGGCGAAGTGGTTAGCGAGTCTAAACTTGGATCCCTAATTTGTTTCCGGTGCATGCAGACACAGTCTTTATGTAGTTGGTCGGAGAGTGTTTCTGGTCAGTGGTGATGCCGCAATATTGTTGGTGGGGCACTTCATAGCGGCTGGACTCTCTCTTGTTGAAGATGGTCCTTGCTTGACATTGTTGGGGCATTTTTCATGCCATTTACCCGCCTATGCTAAAAGGTTATCGGGGTTAATGCCCGTGGGGCCAGAGGGTTCTTCAATACTTGAGTAGTTACGATCGCAAACATCTCTTCTGACATCATGATGGAAGAATGTCATTAGCAAAGTAAATTACGTTGATAGGGTGTACGATGTTATCCTGAAGGACTCTTGCACAAACATCTTGAAGCTGCAAGATTGCCTTCTAGTACCCACAACCATCTTCCTTTGTTAAAAAAGGAACTACTGGAGAAACTCAATGGGTCAGGCAACATCTGTGGAAGGAAATGGGCATAAGACAGTTTGGGTCAGGAATCCCTTCAGTCTGAAGATGCTCAAGATTCCAGCATCTTCTGTTTCTGGTGTCTCCAACTTCCTTTGGAGGGAATGAGGAGTTTCTGCTTGATACCCATTGTCTAGCAAGGCTCTATGATGCCATAAGTCCTGGAGTAACTCTGCGGGTCAGGCAGCATCTGTGGAAGAAATGGATAGCCAACATTTTGGGTCGGGACCCTTCTTCGGACTTCAGACTCAGTCTGAAGAAGGGCCCAGACCCTAAAAGTCGCCTGTCCATTCCCTCCACGGATATTGCCTGACTCCCACTGAATTCCTCCAGCACTTTGTGTTTTGATGAAGATTCCAGCATCTGCAGTTCCTTGCCATGAGTCAAATGCCACCTTGTCAAGAGCAGTTAGTCGGTGGAATTCAAGTGGGCTGAAATAATGTGAGAATCCAAGTGATCCTGGTTAAAATAATAGGGACACAAGGAACTGGTGATGCTGGAATCATGAGCAAACCACAATGCAGAAGGATCCCAACCTGAAACATTGCCTGTCCTTTCCCTCTCCTGACGCTAGCTGGCCTGCTGAGATACTCCCACACGCTGTGTTTTGCTCAGGACACAAACTGAACTGCAATGAACAGGTTACTGTGGTGATGTCAACAGCATCTTCCTTCATTTTGCTGATGATTGAATGCACACCACAGTGGTTGTGTTGGCCAAGTTCATGATCCATGTTCTTCACTGTACGCACAGCGTTCAGTAGATTCCTAGTTCCACACGGAGTCAATAAAGATTTATTGGAGACCGGCTTCTGTGATGGTGTTAATTTCAAGGGGAGACCAAATGAATCATTCTCCTGGCACTTCTTGCCAAAGATGATTCCAAATGTTTCAGCTTTGGCAATGTTACTCTGTTCTGGGTTCGGCCACTATTAAGGATGGGAATGTCAAACTCACCGAAACATGAACAGCACTCCAAGGGATTTGCTGAGGTGAGGTTACAATACCTCTGCTTGCATTCCCTGCAACAGGATGAGTGATCAGCTTGAAAATGTGAGGGGTTGGGATAGCCTGTAAATATTGGCCAACCAGATCTTTGTCAATCCATAGCGAAAGTCACACCCATTCACAATCTCATCTTCAGGTTGCAAAGGCCAACATTCCACTATCCTTTTGATTTTTTCATTAGTTTGAAGTTTAGTTTAGTTTAGAGATACAGCGTGGAAACAGGCCCTTCGGCCCACCGAGTCCGCACCCACCAGTGATCTCCGCACATTAACGCTATCCTACACACCTGGGATAATTTTACATTTTTTTATATACCAGGCCAATTAACCTACTTTGTGCTACGATATTTCAGTAATCTATACTCATGAATGTCCAAATCTCTGTGGATCTCAACATATTCTACAAGGGGAGCTAGGGTGGCACGGTGGCACAGTGGTAGAGTTGTTGCCTTACAGCGTTTGCAATGCCGGAGACCCAGGTTCAATCCCGACTGAGGACACTGTCTGTACGGAGTTTGTACGTTCTCCCCGTGACCATGTGAGTTTTCTCCGAGATCTTCGGTTTCCTCCCACACTCCAAAGACGTACAGATATGTAGGTTAATTAGCTTGGTATAAGTTTACATTGCCCCTCATGTGCATAGGGCAGTGTTAATGTGCGGGGATTGTTGGTCGGTGCGGATTCAGTGGGCCGAAGGGCCTGTTTCCGCCCTTTATCTCTAAACTAAACTAAAATAAGGGGAAAATGTGGGACACAGGTATGGAATTCCAGGAAAGTTAAAGTCACTCCAGCTACGAAAGGTCAGAAAGTATCTGTTCACATTGAGGCTGACTCCTAATTAATGATTATATCTCCATCGTCAACACCATAAACCAAACTCATCTCCAGACCCCTGGCCAAGGAGTCAGTGCTTTATATATAGCTTCCTATACAATCATGATTTTTCTGCCAAGTTCTGTTCTAACTCCATTGATATGTTTGCAGATGATGCCAGTGTAGTGGCCCGGAACTCAAACAATGACAAGACGGAGTACAGGAAGAAGATGGAGAGATAATGGTGTCAAGGCAACAACCTCTCCCTCAAGATGAAGGAGTTGGTTATTGACGTCAGGAAGCACAGTGATGTGCACACCCCAAACAGCATCAATGGTGGTGAAATGGAGAGCTTGGATTCCAAAGCATAAACATCACCAACAGTTTGCCCACGGCCAACGATATTGAGGCCATGGCACAGAAAGCACACCAACCTTCCTACTTCCTTCAAACACTAAGGATGTTCAGCATGTCACAATGACTCTTACCAACTTCTACAGGTACCAACGTCGAAAGCATCCTACCTGGATGGTTTGGCAACGGCTCTGTCGAGGAGCACGAGGAATTGCAGAATGTTGTGGATCTATACCAGTGCACCGCAAACACCTGCCTCTTGCCCACTGAATCCATCTGCTTTGCCTCGGGAAAGCAGCCAACCATTTTCATCCTGGTCCTTCTTGCTATTGAGGGCGTGCAGCGTAGGTTTACAAGGTTAATTCACGGAATGGCGGGACTGTCATATGTTGAAAGACTGGAGCGACTAGGGTTGTATACACTGGAATTTAGAAGGATGAGAGGGGATCTTATCGAAACGTATAAGATTATTAAGGGGTTGGACACGTTAGAGGCAGGAAACATGTTCCCAATGTTGGGGGAGTCCAGAACCAGGGGACACAGTTTAAGAATAAGGGGTAGGCCATTTAGAATGGAGATGAGGAAAAACTTTTTCAGTCAGAGAGTTGTGAATCTGTGGAATTCTCTGCCTCAGAGGGCAGTGGAGGCCAATTCTCCGAATGCATTCAAGAGAGAGCTAGATAGAGCTCTTAAGGATAGCGGAGTCAGGGGGTATGGGGAGAAGGCAGGAACGGGGTACTGATTGAGAATGATCAGCTATGATCACATTGAATGGCGGTGCTGGCTCGAAGGGCCGAATGGCCTACTCCTGCACCTATTGTCTATTGTCCTTCCCTCTTCTCCTACCCTATCAGGCAGAAGGTAAAAAGGCTTGAAGCACACACCACTGGATTCTGGAACAGTTTCTTCCTCATTGTTATCAGACTACTACATGGCTCTCTCATAAGCTAAGATTATGGTCTCGATCTTCCAACTGACCTTATTGCAAATCTTGCAATTTTTCCTATCTGCACATTCTTTATAATTGTAATGCTATGATATTGTAACATGATATTCTGTGGTCTGGTATGTTTCTCTTTGTACTACCTTGATTGTACATATATATAGTCTGAAGAAGGGTTCCGGCCTGAAACATCAACTTCCTGTTCTCCAGAGTTGCTGCCTGACTCGCTGAGTCACAGCAGCATTTCAGTGTCAGTATAGTCCAACATCTGTAATCCCTTGTTTCTCTACAGTATAATCTGACATGACGGCACACAAAGTGTTTCACTGTATGTCAGTACATGTGACAATAAATAATAAACCGAACCAAAACAGGTAGGTAGAAGTATCCAAATAAACAACAATGTTAGCTTAAGTAATAATCGGAGTGAAATCAGTAGTTTTGTGCTGGGCGAGGATATAAGAATGTGAAATTAAAACAGGAATGGAGTTCAGATATAGACGGGCGGTCACGGTGGCGCAGCGGTAGAGTTGCTGCCTTGCAGCGAATGCAGCACCGGAGACCCGGGTTCCATCCCGACTACGGGTGCTGCCTGTACGGAGTTTGTACGATCTCCCCGTGACCTGCGTGGGTTTTCTCCGAGATCTTCGGTTTCCTCCCACACTCCAAAGACGTACAGGTTTGTAGGTTAATTGGCTTGGTAAATGTAAAAATTGTCCCTAGTGGGTGTAGGATAGTGTTAATGTGCGGGGATCGTTGGTCGGTGCGGACCCAGTGGGCCGAAAGGGCCTGTTTCCACGCTGTATCTCTAAACTAAACTACAAATATCTATGTTGTGTGAATGAACAGTTTCAAGCGCTGAGTGAGCTGTGGCAATGTTGTCAGCTCTCTGCAAACCTTGCAGCAAAGTAGGCAGACTTGCACCTCCCCCACCCGCATCTACAGTAGCCGCTGTTCCACGTGTGGACTCCCATGCTTGAGATCAAGCGTAGACTCGGCAATCGTTTTGCTAAACACCTTCGCTCAGTCCGCCTGGGCCTACGCAATCTCCCGGTTGCTAAAAACCTTAACTCCCCGTCCCATTCCCACACTGACCTTTCTGTCCTGGGCCTCCTCCATTGTCAGGGTGAGGCCAAGCACAAATTGAAGGAACAGCACCTCGTATTTCGCTTGGGCACCTTACAACCCAGAGGTATGATATTGATTTCTCACTCCATCCCTCCCCCATCCTAGTTCTCCAACTAGTTTCACTGTCCACCTGATTAATTTTACCGGTTGTATGCCTCGTTGTCACCTTAGCCTCAGACAACAATGAACCATTCTACATTTCCTTGAGCAACATCTGCTTTGATCTGTCCTTTTCACTCCTTGCCCTTCCATATCTCTAGTTTCCCTCGCCCCTAACTCTGTCTGAAGAAGGGTCTCGACCCGGAACATCACCAATTCCTTCTCTCCAGAGATGCTGCCTGTCCCGCTGAGTTTTGTGTCTATCTTGAAAGTAGGTCTGTGCTGATTTGGCTGGGATTTTTGAAGAAAATGCAGAATTTTCTGACTTTTTTAATAGAATTGCAAGAAATGATAATGTGCATGGTACATCAACAGGTCAGGCAGCATCCATGGAGAGAAGGAATGGGTGACGTTTCGAGTCGAGACCCTTCTTCAGACTGATGTCCCGCTCCCCCTGACATCTGTCTGAAGAAGGGTCTCGACCCGAAATGTCACCCATACCTTCTCTCCAGAGATCCTGCCTGACCCACTGAGTTACTCCAGCATTTTGTGATACCTCCGATTTGTACCAGCATGTGCAGTTATTTTCCTCCATGGAATATCAACACCTTGCTTCATGCATCCCTGCACAGCGGAGCAACTGGCTTTGTTAAAATCAACTGGGAAAGCTTGGAATGAACCTGAAGTTGAAAGACTGGAGCGACTAGGCTTGTATACACTGGAATTTAGAAGGATGAGAGGGGATCTTATCGAAACAGAGAGTGGTGAATCTGTGGAATTCTCTGCCACAGAAAGTAGTTGAGGTCAGTTCATTGGCTATATTTAAGAGGGAGTTAGATGTGGCCCTTGTGGCTAAAGGGATCAGGGGGTATGGAGAGAAGGCAGGTACAGGATACTGAGTTGGATGATCAGCCATGATCATATTGAATGGCGGTGCAGGCTTGAAGGGCCGAATGACCTACCTATTTTCTATGTTTCTATGTTTCTATGAAACAAATAAGATTATTAAGGGGTTGGACACGTTAGAGGCAGGAAACATGTTCCCAATGCTGGGGGAGTCCAGAACCAGGGGCCACAGTTTAAGAATAAGGGGTAGGCCATTTAGAACGGAGATGAGGAAAAACCTTTTCAGTCAGAGAGTTGTAAATCTGTAGAATTCTCTGCCTCAGAAGGCAGTGGAGGCCAGTTCTCTGAATGCATTCAAGAGAGCTAGATAGAGCTCTTAAGGATAGCGGAGTCAAGGGGTATGGGGAGAAGGCAGGAACGGGGTACTGATTGAGAATGATCAGCCATGATCACATTGAATGGTGGTGCTGGCTCGAGGGGCCGAATGGCCTCCTCCTGCACCTATTGTCTATTGTCTATTGAAGCATAAAGTATCAGGACTGGATTGAACTTCAGTTGTGGATGAGGTTGATCACAGGTCAGAGTCCAGGAAGACAGGCGTACATCTCTCACTGTCATCTAAATGAGAAGGGATTTACTCCTTCTGTTTTCTCCTCATGTTCCCCTCATTGCAGCAATCAGAAGGACAGATGCTGAAATTTAGGCCAACAAGAGAGCAAAGTGTTACTTCTCAGAAAATTCACCACCGAAGACTATTTTTAAAAATGATCATCGGAATGCCCTGCTGAGTCTCCCCTTGAGAAGTCTCTTGCTGCCAGCCAAAACTAGCCTGGTCTCCAATTTCTTGCAGGCAAAAAGAGCTCAAACAGCAATCCCCCTGGAAAGCCGTGGAAACGTGCCTGCGTTCCTGACATTCCCCAAGCCATTGATTTGGATATTTAACCTCCAGCACATTTTACAACAGCCTGAAGCCGTGCCATCCTGCCATGGCTCAGCCTCCATGTGGAACAAAGAATGTCCCCCAGGGTAACAGCAGCGTATGAGGTATTGGGTTGGAGAGTTCATTTATCACTGCTCGACATGGTTTTTTTCCTATTGAATGACGGGTGTCAAGAGTTCCCCATCTCACTCGTTGAACTCCCGGGAGCGGATGAACTCTGTAGGGTACTTGGCTCTTATCATCCCTGCCTCCTGTCACTGGTGGCCATCAATCTCTGGGCATGCCATGTTCAGAGATGTGATGTGTCCAGACACATCGATACTTGCTGTGCCTTTGCTACTAAGCCTGTGCGGTTGTTACTCTTAATCCCCTGTTTCACAATGGAGCGGAAAATAGATATTCCTGGGTGGTCTGGAAAATGGTGCATCGGCACTTATTATCATTCCCACACCGGGATATTAAGCATAATACCATCACAGAACATAGGTCTGCTCATTATCAACTTACCATTTGCTGAAGGTGGTCGTGTAGAGATTGGCTCCTGTTTTATCGAATGTTGAACCGACGCCTACACTTCAGAAAGACCTTGGAACGTGCTGAAGGTGATGTGGAGGCTGTCAGGTCAGGTCAGGTCAGGACAAGCCCACCTTTCTCTGCTGGGCAATGAAGATGGTACTGCCAGGAGTCGATCACCAGACACAGGCTTCTGCCATCACGTCCTCAATCTCTCTCATTATTACAGCGGGTTGGGAGTGTGCCTCGAAACTCAAACTCACTTTCACCAACTTCCCCAAAGGACATTTTCACCTCTTGCAACCTCCTGTAACAGAAGTTAAGTGAATGAATGAATGATACTTTCTTGTCACACGAGACAAGTCACTGTGAGATTCTTTGTTGTGCACACCCGTGGTATGCAAAGAGTCACCACGTAAAGGGCGCCAACAAAGTTACAAAGTATCCCGCGCCAGGTCCTCCTTTGTCCCCCCCCCCCCCTTATGGCAGTTCCGCCACGCCGAGTCCCCCTAAAGAGATAACCATCAATGTAAATCAACAAGTGACATATTTAGGGCAGTTAGCACCATTAATATTCCATATTTGAAACATTTGTGCAAACATCCTTGGGCCATGCTTCCGTGTTATTTCATTTTGTGGATCCCATGGGTTTTTTTCATAGGTTCATAAGTTGATAAATGAGAGGAGCAGAATTAGGCCATTCGGCCCATCAGGTCTACTCTGCCATTCAATCATGGCTGATCTATCTTCCCCTCTTGACCCCATTCTCCTGCCTTCTCCCCATAACCCCAGACACTCGTACTAATCAACAATCTATCTATCTCTGCCTTAAAAATATCCATTGATTTGGCCTCCACAGCCCTCTGTGACATTTTCATTTTCTTTTATTCTTCCCCTATCAACAGGGTAAACATGTGAGCCACTTTGTCAACAACATCCGGCTGGTGAAAACTAAGAGGCAGTAAAGTAGCTTAAAGTTTGTAATCAACTCATATTGGTAATTTCAAAAAGATAGTGAGGTAAAAATATATCATCAGTTGTGCACACTAACTGCTTGATGTCATAAGATACTAACAGCAGCGGAACTGAATTTCAGTCATGTCATCACAGTATTGTACAATCAGGGCAAACAACAGAGGGTGAATTTCCACCATCATTTCTATTCCTCACTTGGAAAATATTTCCAGTGTTCCGTCGTCCTGAAACTCCGTGGCTAACAGTGCTGTAGGAGTAATTTCACGGGAAGGATGGCAGTGGTCCAATAAAACATTTCACCGCTACCTTCTGAAATTCAGTTCAGTTTAGTTTATTGTCACGTGTACCGAGGTACAGTGAAAAGCTTCTGTTGCGTGCTGACCAGTCAGCAGAAAGACAATACATGATTACAATCGATCCATTTACAGTGTATAGAAAATAACTGCAGATGCTGGTACAAATCGAAGGTATTTATTCACAAAATGCTGGAGTAACTCAGCAGGTCAGGCAGCATCTCAGGAGAGAAGGAATGGGCGACGTTTCGGGTCGAGACCCTTCTTCAGACTGATGTCAGACTGATATCCTTCCTTTGTCCCGCCCCCCTGACATCAGTCTGAAGAAGGGTCTCGACCCGAAACATCGCCCATTCCTTCTCTCCTGACCTGACCTGCTGAGTTACTCCAGCATTTTGGTGAATAAATACCTTCCATTTACAGTGTATAGATACATGATAAGGGAATAACGTTTAGTGCAAGGTGAAGCCAGCAAAGTCCGATCAAGGATCGTCCGAGGGTCACCAAAGAGGTAGTTAGTAGTTCAGGGACTACTCTCTGGTTGTGGTAGGATGATTCAGTTGCCTGATAACAGCTGGGAAGAAAACCGAAATCTGGAGGTGTGCGTTTTCACACTTCTATACCTTTTGCCTGATGGGAGAGGGGAGAAGAGAGAGTGGCCAGGGTGCCTAATGAGTGATGACCAATAGATAAACCCTGAATTCTTTTTTTTAAATCAATGAAATTATAGTGGTCTCAGGAAAGCCACATTGAGTACACCTGCTATTCAAATCGCAGATCACCTGCATATTGTACAATCGCAGTGAACGAGGCTGACACATTAGAATGTGACCATACATAGGATTGGAAAATATTGTCAATAACCCTCCACTCAAGTGGAAATGCTTGGCTAGGTCCTGACACCAAAAGTCCAGCAGTCCCAATTCCACTGGGAGTCTTATAATTGATTCAACTAAAATAAAAACAAGTGTTGCAAATTTTTTCCCTCCAAGAATAATTTTCCCCAATTTGCAATTTCTATTTTTTTTAAATGGTTAAGAATGCCCATGGAGAATAAAACAAAGCAATCATCCCTGGCCTTGTAAGTGGGAATCGTAGAGGGAATGAAGCGGCACGGTGGCACAGCAGTAGAGTTACTGCCTTACAGCGAATGCAGCGCCGGAGACCCGGGTTCGATCCTGACTACGGGTGCTGTACTGTAAGGAGTTTGTATGTTCTCCCCGTGACCTGCGTGGGTTTTCTCCGAGATCTTCGGTTTCCTCCCACACTCCAAAGACGTACAGGTATGTAGGTTAATTGGCTGGGTAAATGTAAAAATTGTCCCTAGTGTGTGTAGGATAGTGTTAATAGTGTTAGTGTGCGGGGATCGCTGGGCGAAAAGGCCTGTTTCCGCGCTGTATATATATGATATGATATGATATGATCCAGTTCAAAATGAAATGCTATAAAAGAGAGCTATTGACATTGCTGAAGAGCTGGTGTCAGCTTAGTCAAGGGGGCAGAAACGTCATTTGTACCCCAGGCCTCATGATGAGCCGTCTGAAAAGGGAGATAAGTTTCCAAACATAAATTAAACTTGCGGGAAAATGTTAAACAACAATATTTTTGGTGTGGTTTCATAAATTCATAGGAAACCGTCATTATGAAGGAGCAGTTACAAGTGGGGGGGGGGGGGGGGGTTACAATGAGAACCAGATGAGGCAAGAGTCGTGAGTTGCCAAAGTTCAGAGAGACACTGGGCAAGATTCACAGACTGGTCGTAAAAACCCGCAGCCGATGTTAAAAATGGAAGGAGTGAATTTTCCCCACATTCCATCAAAGGCCAGTTGCAACATTTAACTCTGGTGTTCTCAAAGCCTTGGGGATGAAACATAACAACCTTCATCATACAGAGCGACGGTGATATATGGGATGCCGACAAGAAGGAATGCACATTATTAGCTGTGTTGAGTGTCATAACATGATCTATCATGGCTTTTTTGCTCGGAAAGGGAATGGAGAAGAGAAGAACTGTGTTCCTTGAGGGAAAGACCCATTCATTATTTGGGTCACAAAATGCTGGAGTAACTCAGCAGGTCAGGCAGCATCTCGGGAGAGAAGGAATGGGTGACGTTTCGGGTCGAGACCCTTCTTCAGTCTGAAGAAGGGTCTCGACCCGAAATGTCACCCATTCCTTCTCTCCCGAGATGCTGCCTGACCTGCTGAGTTACTCCAGCATTTTGTGAATAAATACCTTCGATTTGTACCAGCATCTGTAGTTATTTCCTTATATTATTCATTATTTGGGTATCGGTTCAGAAAGTGCTAAAGCAAGTACTAATCTCACTGCTCATGTCCCAGTACATATTACAAATAAACACTCCTGATCTGTTATCAGTCTGAAGAAGGGTCTCGACCCGAAAAGTCACCCATTCCTCCTCTCCTGAGATGCTGCCTGACCTGCTGAGTTACTCCAGCATTTTGTGATACCTTCAATTTGTACCACCATCTGCAGTTATTTTCCTACACTCTTGATCTCTTAGTTGTTCAATTGGGTTATATAGTTCCTATTATGGATAGCAATTACTATAAACAGTGGGTGAGCCTGGAATCACAGAATTTTTCTCTTCGCACTTTTCACCACAAAAGGAGGCCTTTTGGCCCATCATGTCCATCCCAGCTCTTCTACCAGAGAAACTTTGTGGTCTGGTCTCACCCACCAGCCCCTACTCTACAGCCATGAAATGATTTATCCACCTCATATTTGTTTCAATTCCCTTTTCAAAGCCACTACCGAACTTAAGATAGACACAAAATGCTGGAGTAACTCAGCGGGACAAGCAGCATCTCGCGGGAGAAGGAATGGCTGACCCAATGAGTCCAGAACAAGGGGCCACAGTTTAAGGATAAGGGGTAGGCCATTTAGAACTGAGATGAGGAAAAACTTTTTCAGTCAGAGAGTTGTGAATCTGTGGAATTCTCTGCCTCAGAAGGCAGTGGAGGCCAATTCTCTGAATGCATTCAAGGGAGAGCTAGATAGAGCTCTTAAGGATAGCGGAGTCAGGGGGTATGGGGAGAAGGCAGGAACGGGGTACTGATTGAGAATGATCAGCCGTGATCAGCCATGATCACATTGAATGGTGGTGCTGGCTCAAAGGGCCGAATGGCCTCCTCCTGCACCTATTGTCTATTGTCTATTGTCTATTGTAAGGTGTGCACACAAGACATCAAAGGGGATGGAGTTCATTGTTAGCTAAGAGAAGGTGACAATGAAGCATAAAGAGATAACATTTAATCAAGGGGACAGTCAGACTGGTTGGAGAACTAGGAAGGGGAAGGGATGGAGAGAGAGGGAAAGCAAGGGTTACCTGAATTTAGAGATGTCAATATTCATGCTGCTGGGGTGTAAGCTTCCCAAGTCTCCAGCACATCTGTGAACATCACATTAGAGTCCCAGCTACGTATTGTGTATAAAAACTCACGTCAGTCTAAATTCTCCTCACCTTAATTTTAAACCTGTGACTTCCATTCCATGATGCTTCCACCAAAGGGAGCAATCTTTGTGCAATATGCACCAGATAAGGTGCATATAGAAGGTGAATGCATGCAGTCTTTTCCCCAGTGAAAGGGAATAAGGAAAACTAGAGGGCACAGGTTTAAAGCACGAGGAGAACATTTTTAAAGGGTCTTGATGGACAACTTGTATAAGAAAATAACTGCAGATGCTGGTACAAATCGAAGGTATTTATTCACAAAATGCTGGAGTAACTCAGTGGGTCAGGCAGCATTTCGGGAGAGAAGGAATGGGTGATGTTTCGGGTCGAGACCCTTGTCTGAAGAAGGGTCTCGACCCGAAACGTCACCCAATCCTTCTCTCCCGAGATGCTGCCTGACGTGCTGAGTTACTCCAGCATTTTGTGAATAAATACCTTTGATGGACAACTTCATCACACAGAGGGGTGGTGCATGTGTGGGTCAAGCTGCCAGAGGAAGTAGTTGAAGCATGCACAATGACAACATTTAAAAAAACATTTGGACGGGCATGAATAGGACGGACTATGGGCCAAACACGGGCAAATGGGACTCGCTTAGTTCGGCACCACAGTTGGCATGGAAACGTTGGGCTGAATGCCCTGTTTCCATTCTCTATGATTCTATAACCTCCCACAATACAATCTATCCTGACCGTTCATTATATTTTATCATATCTTCGTCAACCTTCTCTTTTCCTGCCTTGCCTTGGCCTCGTTAATTTATCATTGTTACTATAATTCCTTATTCCCCAGGTCAATCTCATAAATCTTTTCTGAGCGCTGTCTCATGTTTTCATTTCCATTCTGAAAAGTAACCATCAGAATTGAATGCAATAATGTAATTGAGGCTAGACGAGCATTGTATGAGAGTTCAACATAACCCTGCTACCTTTAGTTGTAAATCCCAGGATTGTGTATCCATTATTAAACTTGCCCTGCCATGTTCCATGATCTGTATACCCGTGCCCCAGTTCCCTCTGTTCCTGCACTGCTTTTGGAATAGTGTCCTCTTTCTTATATTGCCTTCTCCTATTCTTCTGACCAAATTGCATCACATCACATTGCTCCGCATTAATTTCATCTGCTAATGCGCCCATTCCACATGCCTTTTATACCTGGCTGCAACCTATCACAATCCTCTTTGTAGTTCCCCAAACTCCCTGTTGAACCGGAAAGATACTGCTTTAGAAAATTATCCTGGACACCGTAGCATGGTAGCGCAGTGGTAGAGTTGCTGCCTTACAGCCTTGCTCTCTTGCAGCGCCAGAGACCCGGGTTCGATCCCGATTACAGGTGCTGTTGGTAGGGAGTTTGTCTGTGAACTCCGTGGGTTTTCTCCGAGATCTTCTTTTTCTTCCCACACTCCAGACATGCAGGTTTGTAGGTTAATTGAACTGGCATAAGTGTAAATTGTCCCCAGTGTGTGTAGGATTGCGTTAGTGTGCGGGGGTCGCTGGTCGATGCGGACTCAGTGGGCCGAAGGGCCTGTTTCCGCGCTGTATCTCAAAACTAAACTGAACTAAACCCTTTAGAAACATTTCATCCTCTCTGAACTTAACACTGTTATTCTCTGCGTTTACATTGACATCATCAATGTTTCTTTGATATTCTCTGATCATATTTGCTCTTCTCTACCTCTCCCCCTCATTAGTGGCCGATAATGTAATGTCCCCCCCACTGTTACTTAGCTTCATCCAAATAGATTCTGCCTTGGAGCCCTCTGTGGCACCCTCCTTCTCCTGTACTGTCATGCTCCCTGGCACTGCTCCTCCTCTCCCTCCTTCCCTATCCTTCCTGAGCGTTCCGTAATCGGGAATATTTAATACCCAGTTGTGTCCCTTTTTAAATCAAGTTTCTTTTATTATCACCACATCCTATTCCAAAGCAGATAGCTGTCCCTGTGATGGTAACCGGGTGTTAAATCAACCTCAATTGTTATTTCATTTTGCAGACCCCAATGGAATCCTCATGCCAATCTAACCATTGACCCATCTCATCTATCCAGAGATGCTGCCTGTCCCGCTGAGTTACTCCAGCGTTTGGTGTCTATCTTCAGTGTAAACCAACATCTGCAGTTCCTTCCTACACATTCTGTCCGCTCCACTGCGAACCTCCTCAAGGTGAGTCTACTTTGAAGAAGTTCTCCTCCTCTCTCTCCGCCGGGAGTTCTGCAACATTCTCCCTCTCCCCTGACTTTCAGTCTGAAGAAGGGTCTCGATCGAAACGTCACCCGTTCCTACTATCCAGAGATGCTGCCTGTCCCACTGAGGTACTGCAGCATTTTGTATCTGTCCTCAGTGTAAACCAACATCTGCAGTTCCTTCCTACACATTAAAGTTTGATACCCATTTCTTGTTGTTTTTTTTCAAATTTGATTTCATTTTTCCACTTCCCATACTCTGGCTCAATTTGTTAGAGATACAGCGCAGAAACAGGCCCTTCGGCCCACCGGGTCCGCGCCGCCCAGCGATCCCTGCACATTAACACTATCCTACACCCACTAGGGACAATTTTTTTAACATTTGCCCAGCCAATTAACGTCTTTGGAGTGTGGGAGGAAACCGGATCTCAGAGAAAGCCCACGCAGGTCACGGGGAGAACATACAATCTCCGTACAGACAACACCCGTAGTCAGGATCGAACCTGAGTCTCCAGTGCTGCATTCGCTGTAAGGCGGCAACTCTACCGCTGCGCCACCGTGCCACCCTATGTATGCTTGCTCCACCTCAAAACATGTACAGTTATTGTTCCCCTTGTCATTGCTCTGCTCTGCTTCCCCTTCCTTTTGCTCTACCTTCCCAAACACCACTTCACCTGAAACATTTACCTTCAAGTTGCATTTTGGCTTCTCCTCCTTCTGATTTTACTGCCAAGTTCCCACCTTGATTCCAAATAAGTTTAAACCCTCCTCAAAACCACCATCAAACTCTCCGAGAGAATATTGCCCTTTGAGGCGTTGTATGTCTGGTTTATGGAGATCCCATCACCCCCAAAAATAATCTGAAATCCTCATCAATTTAAAGCCTTCCCTCTTACATCCCGCCAGCCACATATTCATCTACTCCCGATATCCATACGCACTAACCCAGCCCATTGCTAGCAATTCGGAGATAACTACCTTTGAATTATTGCTTTTTAATCCTGTTATTATCTCAAAAACACTGCTTTCAAACTCTCAACCCTCTTTCTCGCTTTGTCATTGGGAGTGATATGGACCATGATCTCTGGTATTGACAATTAAGATGAACATTCATTGCATTAGGGAAATGAGTGTTGGAGCAAAGGGAGGTTTACACACGAGTCCAATGCTGTTTTCTAAAAAAAGAAGAAGGGTCTCGACCTGAAACATCACCCGTTCCTTCTCTCCAGAGATGCTGCCTGTCCCGCTGCGTTACTCCAGCACCTTGTGTCTACCGCTGGTTTCTAAAAAATGTCTTAGATCTGACACTAATTACAGGATCTGAAGCAGTTAGTTTGAAACCTCAAGACCCTACATTTAAATTCTTCATGCGTCGAGCTGTGTAATTGTTTTGGAGGAAATATATAGTCTTGTGGATGATGAAGAGGGATTTGGCACTGTGCGGCACTTTAACTCGATTATACAAGGACAAAGACAAAAGGAGCACTCTCACAGCAAGTTTGTCATCAAAGGACTAAATATGGCATGATTACCATGTCTGATTTTCTCAGTCAACCACAAAATTTAAGATTAAAAAGATCAAAGAATATAAACACCCATGTGAGTTGTAATGACATTTCCTGTGTATTCAATTGAATACTCCTCGTAGTCGAAACGATCTGAGACTTTACAGTCTCACTCATAAAGTAATGTATT
The DNA here is from genome assembly GCF_053455715.1 of Rhinoraja longicauda. Lineage (NCBI taxonomy): Eukaryota > Metazoa > Chordata > Chondrichthyes > Rajiformes > Arhynchobatidae > Rhinoraja > Rhinoraja longicauda. Next base: position 3,966,097 of record NC_135967.1, on the reverse strand, counting down.
AATTACCTTCCCAGGTTTCTTGGAAAGCTATTAGTGCATCTTACACTTTAGAAAATTACAAGACAAAAATAAAATCTTGCATTTATATATCACCTTAAGTTGCCTTGGAGCACCACTTGGCACTTTACAACCGATTAAGTATTTTGTGCAGTGTTGTGCTGTCTTATTGTTAGAATTAGCACTGCAGATCGGTAAAAGGATTTTTGATGATATTTAGTTAATCTCTGTTCAATGATAGTTTGGGGGATAACATTGGCCAGGGCAATGTTAATTATCCTGTTCTTTTTTGAAATAGTACAATGGAATTTCTTACATCAACGTGAGAAAGTTGAGAGAGGCTTGGTTTTAATAGCTGACTTTGAAATGATCGTCTCTGACAGTGCAACATGCCCTCATCCCTGCACTTACATGGTACTCTAGACTTTCATGCACATCCATCTGCAATGGGTTTTACACCGATAGTCTTCTGAGCCAGAGGAAGGATTACTATTAAAGTGAGTTGCAGATTATAACTTAGATGTCAGGAGAGAAGGAATGGGTGACGTTTCGGGTCGAGACCCTTCTTCAGTCTGAAGAAGGGTCTCAACCCGAAACGTCACCCATTCCTTCTCTCCTAAGATGCTGCCTGACCTGCTGAGTTACTCCAGCATTTTGTGAATAAATACCTTCGATTTGTACCAGCATCTGCAGTTATTTTCTTATAACTTAGATGTCCCTCTCTTCCCCTCCCCTTCCCAGTTCTCCCACTGTCTTCCTGTCTCCACCTATATCCTTCCTTTGTCCCGCCCCCCTGACATCAGTCTGAAGAAGGGTCTTGACCCGAAACGTCGCCCATTCCTTCTCTCCTGAGATGCTGCCTGACCTGCTGAGCATTTTGTGAATAAATAACTTAGATTGGAAATCATTAAGCGGAAAACTTCAATTAACCTAAAATAACATTGTGGAGGATATTGCAAAGATTACTGCCCTGCTGGTTCTGTTGCAGACTTGATGGTTTGTAATCGAGCAGGCACATTGTCATGGAGCAAACGTAAGATGGAGACCAATTTCAGAGGGCATTCAAATTTAAAGGTGTGTTCCACAGCTCCTCCCAATTGATGGAGTCAAGGTAAAGTACGCCACTGCTGTTCCCTGCATTGTTCTTTTTGAGTGGTCATGTGATCGAGATTACACCGATCAGCCAAAACATTATGACCTGATGAGCCAAAACATTATGACCTGATGAGCCAAAACATTATGACCACCTGCCTAATATGCTGTTGGTCCTCCGTGTGCAGCCTCATACGCAGCAGGGTGCGATGCACTGTGTATTGTGACACATTCCTCCCATGACCACCATTCAAATTTTCTGTGATTTGTGCCACAGTCGACCTTCTGTCGGTTCGGACCAGACGGGATAGCCTTCGTTGCCCTCATGCCTTGTGTGCCCAGCACCCTGTTTGTGGTTTGTCCCTCCTCGGACCACTGTCGGTAGGTACTCACCACTGCTGACCGGGAGCACCCCACAAGCCTTGCCATTTCAGAGGCGCTCTGACCCAGTCGTCTGGCCATAACAATTTGGCCCTTGTCAAAGTCGCTCAGGTCTTTACTCCTGCCCATTTCTCCTGCATCCAACACATCAACCTCAAGAACTGACTGTTCACTTGCTGCCTAATATATCCCACCCCTTGACAGGTGCCATTGTAAGAAGACAATCAATGTTATTCACTTCGCCTGTCAGTGGTCGTAATGTTTTGGCTGATCGGTGTATATCCAAATAGATGTAGTCTGCACTCTGATTCGGACAGCAGATCTGTACCGCTGAGGAGGCGACTGAGGAGAGACCCAGTGATGACAGACAACAGCGAGACCTCCCTGCAGTCACCACGGTCTGCTTTTTTGGAGATGGTCACAATGACAGCATCTCTGATAGCAACAACGACAACAACTCAAGGTGTAATAGACAGTAGAATCCTGGCCTCTTATATGCTTCCGAAACTTGCTCTACCTACAGGAGGCACGGGAAAAACTCCACCAATGTGCATCCCTACAACTTGATGAGGAGGATGAGAAAGCCAATGTCAGTGTCCTCTCCTCGGCCAATATCTCCAGCACTGAGGTCCCAGTAACTCTCAGCCAGTTATGTACGGGAGGGTCACATCACTCGTGAACCATAACACCAGACTCTCAGGTTCAGTCTGAAGAACGTTCTCGACCCGAAACGTCACCCATTCCTTCTCTCCCGAGATGCTGCCTGTCCCGCTGAGTTACTCCAGCATTTTGTGCCTACCTTCGATTTAAACCAGCACCTACAGATCTTTCCTACAACGGACTCTCAAAACGATTCCAAGCTCCGTTGCGGGAAGAAATTACCATGTAGACAAAGAAAAAGGTGCAAGAATTACTCCAAGCTTCTTTGAAGAAGTGTGGCATCCTTACTGACTCCTGAAAACGTCTGACCCATGATTGCCAATGTGGAGAAAGGGTGCTCGGGATGATATTGTGAAGGGCACGTCGGGAGCACACAGAAACCGTGGTAGAAGACTACAGCACTGAAGAAGGGTCTGAAGAAGGGGTCCCGACCCAAAGCATCACCAATGCGTGTTCTTGCTTATTTTTATTGCTCTTATTGTTGGACTGTGGATAATCTTTCACTTCACTGCACATTTATGTGTATGTGACAAATAAACTTGACTTGACTTGACTTGACTTCTCCAGAGATGCTGCCTGACCCGTTGATTTGCTCCATCATTTTGTAATTATTGGTGGAATTTGCAATGCTTAAAGGGCAGGGGAGGATAATTGTGGGTGGCTTGTTTTATTTTTTTCGTTATTAACATTAGTTTCAATTATTCCTTGAAAATAAAATGTATCTGTGATAAATCCCCAGGGCCTGATGGTCTGCATCCCAGGGTACTTAAGGAGGTGGCTCTAGAAATAGTGGAAGCATTGGAGATCATTTTTCAATGTTCTATAGATTCAGGATCAGTTCCTGTGGATTGGAGGATAGCAAATGTTATCCCACTTTTTAAGAAAGGAGGGAGAGAGAAAACGGGTAATTATAGACCAGTTAGTCTGACATCAGTGGTGGGGAAGATGCTGGAGTCAATTATAAAAGACGAAATTGCTGAGCATTTGGATAGCAGTAACAGGATCATTCCGAGTCAGCATGGATTTACGAAGGGAAAATCATGCTTGACAAATCTACTGGAATTTTTTGAGGATGTAACTAGGAAAATTGACAGGGGAGAGTCAGTGGATGTGGTGTACCTCGACTTTCAGAAAGCCTTTGACAAGGTCCCACATAGGAGATTAGTGAGCAAAATTAGAGCACATGGTATTGGGGGTAGGGTACTGACATGGATAGAAAATTGGTTGACAGACAGAAAGCAAAGAGTGGGGATAAATGGGTCCCTTTTGGAATGGCAGGGAGTGACCAGTGGGGTACCGCAAGGTTCGGTGCTGGGACCCCAGCTATTTATGATATACATTAATGACTTAGATGAAGGGATTAAAAGTACCATTAGCAAATTTGCAGATGATACTAAGCTGGGGGGTAGTGTGAATTGTGAGAAAGATGCAATAAGGCTGCAGGGTGACTTGGACAGGTTGTGTGAGTGGGCGGATACATGGCAGATGCAGTTTAATGTAGATAAGTGTGAGGTTATTCACTTTGGAAGTAAGAATAGAAAGGCAGATTATTATCTGAATGGTGTCAAGTTAGGAAGAAGGGATGTTCAACGAGATCTGGGTGTCCTAGTGCATCAGTCACTGAAAGGAAGCATGCAGGTACAGCAGGCAGTGAAGAAAGCCAATGGAATGTTGGCCTTCGTAACAAGAGGAGTTGAGTATAGGAACAAAGAGGTCCTTCTACAGTTGTACCGGGCCCTGGTGAGACCGCACCTGGAGTACTGTGTGCAGTTTTGGTCTCCAAATTTGAGGAAGGATATTCTTGCTATTGAGGGCGTGCAGCGTAGGTTCACTAGGTTAATTCCCGGAATGGCGGGACTGTCGTATGTTGAAAGGCTGGAGCAATTAGGCTTGTATACACTGGAATTTAGAAGGATGAGGGGGGATCTTATTGAAACATATAAGATAATTAGGGGATTGGACACATTAGAGGCAGGAAACATGTTCCCAATGTTGGGGGAGTCCAGAACAAGGGGCCACAGTTTAAGAATAAGGGGTAGGCCATTTAGAATGGAGATGAGGAAGAACTTTTTCAGTCAGAGAGTGGTGAAGGTGTGGAATTCTCTGCCTCAGAAGGCAGTGGAGGCCAGTTCGTTGGATGCTTTCAAGAGAGAGCTGGATAGAGCTCTTAAGGATAGCAGAGTGAGGGGGTATGGAGAGAAGGCAGGAACGGGGTACTGATTGAGAGTGATCAGCCATGATCGCATTGAATGGCGGTGCTGGCTCGAAGAGCTGAATGGCCTACTCCTGCACCTATTGTCTATTGTCTATTGTCTATCTTTGGGGAGAAGGCAATGATGTCTGCTCCACTGGAAAACCTCCTCAAAGTATGCTTACTCTACGAGGATGTTGCCAGGACCAGAGGGTGTGAGCTATAGGGAGAGGTTGAGTAGGCTGGGTCTCTAGGCGGGATGAGGGGGGAATCTTATAGAGGTGTACAAAATCATGAGAGGAATAGATGGGGTAGATTGGGGGGGCGTGGCTGTGCTCTGCAGCTGCGGCTCACCGGCAGTCTCTCTGTTTTTTTTTGTTGTTTTTTGTCATTGTCGTCGTTAAATGTTCGTTTTGTTTTATTTTTAACTCTGTGTATGTGGGGGGGGGTGGTGGGGGGGTTGGGGGAAACCTTTTTTCAAATCTCCTCCTCAACGGAGATGCGACCTTTACCGTGTCGTATCTCCGTTCGCGCTACGGCCTAACATCGTGGAGTCGGCGGCCTCCAGCTGGGATCGACCTCAAAGACTCCGGTCGCATGGCCTGGACTTACCATCTCGGAGGCTTCGGCCGTGGGCCCTGCAGACCGCAACATCGGGAGTTCGCAGGTCCCTGGCTGGCGACCGGCTTTCGGGAGCTCCAGCCGTAGCAGCTTCGACCGCCCCGAAGCGCGAGGTATGATCAACCCGCTCGCAGGCCCTTCATCGCCCTGCGTGGCTCGGCCGCAGCACTTTCCATCGCCCGGTGGGGGCTCAGGACTTTCATCGGCCTGCTCGGCTCGGCCCTGGGACTTTCCATCGCCCGGTGGGGGCTCAGGACTTTCATCGGCCTGCTCGGCTCGGCCCTGGGACTTTCCATCGCCCGGTGGGGGCTTCAAAAAGTTGGGAGCCTCGATCACCTCGTGGCACCACGGGAGAAGAACGAGGAGGAGATAAGACTTTGCCTTCCATCACAGTGAGGGTATGCCTAGAGCAATCACTGTGATGGCTGTTTGTGTAAAAAATTATATCTGTGTGTCTTGTGCTTTTTAATGTCTACTGCCGGACCTTGACGTGAGAGGACGCTGGCGTTGTGTATTCGCCGCTTTTCCGTCAGGATAGTTTGTCTGTTTGTTTCTATGTTAATTGTTTTTGTAAAGCGCTTTGAGCATGTGATAAGGCGCTATATAAAATAAATGAATTATTATTATTATTAGATGCACAGAGTCTCTTACTTAGAGTAGGGGAATCGAGGACCAGAGGACATAGGTTCAAGGTGAAGGGGAAAAGATTTAATAGGAATCCGAGGGGTAACTTTTTCACACAAAGGATGGTGGGTGTATGGAACAAGCTGCCAGAGGAGGTAGTTGAGGCTGGGAGTATCTCATCGTTTAAGAAACAGTTAGACAGGTACGTGGATAGGACAGGTTTGGAGGGTTATGGACCAAGCACAGGCAAGTGGAACTAGGGTAGCTGGGACACTGTTGGCCGGTGTGGGCGAGTTGGGCCGAAGGGCCTGTTTCCACACTGCATCAATCTATGACTCTAAGTTCTCCTCCCCTCTCCGATGGGAGTTCTGTGAGACTCTCTCTCACTGCTCCCCTCCTGTGATTCCTACTGCTAGACCACCATGCGTTGACCCGGGCTTGTTACCACAGTCCTTCATTATCACCTCTTCCCCAGCCAACAATGGGCCATTATGTGCTCCATCTTTCCTTGTTCATCTGTTGCCGGCCCTGATTTGATCTGGCTTTTTCCTACCCCCAGTCCCGTTCCCCCTCTCCCCCTCCCCCCTTCCCACCACCTTTTAGTCTGAAGAATGGTTCCGACCCAAAACGTCACCCATCTTTTTCCTCCACAGATGCTGCCTGTCCCGCTGAGTGATTCCAGCATTGTGTGTCTATCTTCGGTATAAACCAGCCTCTGCAGTTCCTTTCTACACCTCAATTTATTCATGGCAGGTTAGATAAGCATTGCCAATAAGAGGGTATAAAAATAATCAATTTCCAAATCATTGTAATGTACTTTTCTATTAATTCATTCCACACTCCACTCTAAAGAGAAACACTTTCTAAAAACAGATTTTACATTGAGGTGAGTGGTTTTTTCAAGCATATTCTTGCAGCTGGGTGGAATTTGGCTGGGACTGGATTTATTCAGTATGCTAAGCATTAAAAACTGGATAATTTGGCAACAGCATGTGCTTGGGTCAGGACTTTGGACTTAAATGTTTTTCTTGGAGCAAGATTTCTATACAATAGGAATGAATCAGAAGTGGTTTGGTACCTTGGAATTCCATGTTTTGATCTGATATATGTTTATTTGGAGTGAACTATGTTACACTCTGCCCTCTCTACCTCCGTAGTGAAATACATGGATTATACAATTACCTTAGCCTGCATGCTATTGCAATGCTTCGATTTCAAGCAAGGTTGCCTGTTGTCGAGGGCTGGTCTTGCATAAAGATCCAGTTTCTACATGAGCTCACTGTAAACTCAAAATAAAATGCTTGTGAGCATTGATAGCGTTCATAACCTGAATGTAAAATAATTGTTTCTCAGATTTGTAACTTCAAAATACATTTTGATTTGGCAGCACGGTGGCGCAGCGGTAGAGTTGCTGCTTTACAGCGTTTACAGCGCCAGAGACACAGGTTCGATCCTGACTATGGTTGCTGTTTGTACGTTCTCCCCGTGACCACGTAGTTTTTCTCCGAGATCTTCGGTTTCCTCCCACACTCCAAAAACAAGTACGTTTGTAGGTTAATTGGCTTGGTATAAATGTAAATTGTCCCTAGCATGTGTAGGATAGTGCTATTGTGAGGGGATCGCTGGTCGGCACGGACTTGGTGGGCTGAAGGGCCTGTTTCTGCACTGTATCTCTAAACTACAATCTAAGACACAAAAGGGAAGGCCCTTGAGGGCGTGCAGCGTAGGTTTACTAGGTTCATTCACGGAATGGCGGGACTATCATATGTTGAAAGACTGGAGCGACTAGGCTTGTATACACTGGAATTTAGAAGGATGAGAGGAGATCTTATCGAAACGTATAAGATTATTAAGGGGTTGGACACGTTAGAGGCAGAAAACATGTTCCCAATGTTGGGGGAGTCCAGAACAAGGGGCCACAGTTTAAGAATAAGGGGTAGGCCATTTAGAACTGAGATGAGGAAAAACTTTTTCAGTCAGAGAGTTGTGAATCTGTGGAATTCTCTGCCTCAGAAGGCAGTGGAGGCGAATTCTCTGAATGCATTCAAGAGAGAGCTGGATAGAGCTCTTAAGAATAGTGGAGTCAGGGGGTATGGGGAGAAGGCAGGAACGGGGTACTGATTGAGAATGATCAGCCATGATCACATTGAATGGCGGTGCTGGCTCGAAGGGCCGAATGGTCTCCTCCTGCACCTATTGTCTATTGTCTATTGGGGCAGCGTTGTTGGTTTTTCGTGTGGAAGATTTCACCTCACAGATTTTATTTAGTTTTCAAGATTAATTATAAACAAAGCAGATGTAATTGTCTTTGACAAGTGCATACTTCATGAGGAACTTTATTCCCTCCATGCAAAAAAAGTTGCAAGACAAATAAAGTTTCAATAACAATCCCCAAGGAGTGAATGCTGAAAAAATATTTAGCATACTTCATAGATCTAACAGCAGTCTCAGCGTAGGCAATGTGTGATTACAGTCTTCTTGGATTCAAGTTTGTGTGCCCAGTATATTCATTGCACAAATGTTTTAAATGTTTAGAGAATGTATGAAAATATTAGTTTCTTTTAATATGTAATATTAAATCTTATATTGTATATCATTAGGAGATGCAATAAGTCCATCCTCTCTTGAAAAGAATTTGCCATTCTTTCGTCATTGCCAGGACTAAATTCTGGAACTCTTTACACCACGCATTATGAGACTGCCTTCACCAGAGGTTTGCAGTGGCTCAATGCAGAAGCTCATCACCAACTTCCCCAGGACCACCTGAGATGCACAGTCATTGCTGGCCTTGCACGCAGAGCCCGCGTAATAAAAAATGAAGGCAGACACGAAATGCTGGAGTAACTCAGCGGGGCAGGCAGCATCTCGGGAGAGAAGGAATGGGTGACGTTTCGGGTCGAGACCCTTCTTCAGACCGATCCCTCTCTCCCCATCCCCTTCCCAGTTCTCCCACCAGTTTTACTGTCTCCGACCACGTTCTATCTTTGCCCCGCCCCCTCCCCTGTCATCAGTCTGAAGAAGGGTCTCGACCGGAAACGTCACCCATTTAAACCAGCATCTGCGGTTCTTTCCTAATAAAAAATGAATACATACATTAGAGAAACGGTCACAATGACCCAATGTAAGTGTGTCTTTACACTCTCATTTCACGTTCACTTAAAATATACACTTTGAATGCAGAGAGGGGAATGAGAGCACAAGAGAGTTTGCAATAGGATGTAGATGAAGGTTTACCAGGCGAGGAAACTTGTTTGTGCCATCTAGTTCATAGGTCAAGAGTCAAGGGTGCTTTATTGGCACGTGTCCCAGATAGAACAATGAAATTCTTACAACAGTGGATAGATGAATGAAGGCAAGTAAAGGGAACATAGAAAATGCTGAAACTAGACAATAGACAACAGGTGCAGGAGTAGGCCATCCGGCCCTTCGAGGCACATGAGGCAACTATGAGGCACAACTTTGAAAAGTCAAAGACTGGAGGTTATAGCTTTAAGGTGAACGGGGCAAAGTTTAAAGGAGGCGTGCGCATCAAGTATTCCACACAGTGGGTGGTGGGTGCCTGGAAAGACCTGCCAAGGTTGGTGATGAGGCAGGCATGATATTGGTGTTTAAGAGGCTTTTCGAGGTACATGGATATGCAGGGAATGGGGAGGATATGGATAATGTGCAGGCAGATGAGATTACTTTAGCTTGGCATCATGTTTGGCACAGACATTGTGGGCCGAAGGGCCTGTTCCTGTGCTGCGTGTGTTAACACTGGCATTGCTGGAAGCCTGAAGCACATTAAAATGCTTCGAATACACTGCAGATCAGAAAGCACCTGCGGAGAGAAAAACTGTGCTAACGTTATGTGAATGCCCTTCTATCAGAATCACTGCAAATCACACAAAGAGGATAGAATTGTTGTGATATTGTCAAATTCGGTATTGAATCCTGTGTGTTGCAGTGTTTCTGGATGGAGGATAATGAGATGCTCCTTAAGGTTATACTGAGCTGTGTACTGTCCCGGTCTTCTACTGCTGTACACTTGTACTGTATCTGTGAAGCTTATCCAAGTGCTTATGTATAGTACAACTTGTACTGAACACCATGCAAAAAGGAATTTCTCTGTACATGTGATAAATGAAGTGCCACTGAACCATTGAGTTTAGTTTAGTTCAGAGATACAGCACTGAAACAGGCCCTTCGGCCCACCAGGTCTGCACCGACCAGCAATCCCCACACATTAACACTAGGGACAATTTTACAATTATACAATTATACCAAGGCAATTAACCTACCAACCTGTACGTCTTTGGAGTGTGAGCGGAAACCCAAGATCTCGGAGAAAACCCACGCAGGTCACGGGGTGAACGTACAAACTCTGTACATACAGCACCCGTAGTCAGGATCGAACCATTGAACTGGACTCTGGCGCTGTAAGGCAGCAACTCTACCGCGACTCCACCGTGCTTTGCTAAAACAATGAAGGAGGCCAAAGATGGAGAGATCAGTGGTTATTGGAGGTTCAGGGTCAGTCTTACAGATGGGATGGAGGTGGCAAAGGGACCGCACAAGGGGGACATGAAGTGCACTCCTCAGCGAGGCTCAACACAAGCTTGGTGACCAGCACCCCATCGTCTGCACGGGCACCTTGAACAAACCAATTGCAATAGCTAACTGGCCGATCTGGTGCAGGGCACTGTTAGGCGATTGGAAGCATGAACATTTCCCATTAGAAATAGAGGAACAGACTGGAAAATACCCTTTAAAAGATGTTTCCTTGTTTTGTGCCATTGAAAATTGGAATTATAAGTAGTAAAGTATTCCTGAATGCAAATAATACCTTTGTGTTAAGGTGCTGGTCATATGCCAGTGTGTAACGATGTTAACAGTTACATCACTGATAATATCCTGTAATTATAATGGAGTAGCTGGCAAGTTATGCTTTCACTTGCAGAGAGGAGTGGGGTGAGTTTAATTCAGAGCAGACTGATTGAATGGATGCCCTCTGCCAGATATATTGCATCCTCTCTAAAGTGAAAGTGCACAATCTCATTTAATATCTGCAGGAAAAAAAACTGCATTTGCTGGTTTAAATCGAAGGTAGACACAAAATGCTGAAGTAACTCAGCGGGTCAGGCAGCATCTCGGGAGAGAAGGAATGGGTGACGTTTCGGGTCAAGACCCTTCTTCAGACTGATGTCAGGGGAGGGGGCGGGTCAACTGGCGGCACGGTGGCGCAGCTGTAGACTTGCTGCCTTACAGCGAATGCAGCGCCGGAGACTCAGGTGCCGTCTGTACAGAGTTTGTACGTTCTCCCCGTGACCTGCATGGGTTTTCTCCGAGATCTTCGGTTTCCTCCCACACTCCAAAGACGTACAGGTATGTAGGTTAATTGGCTGGGTAAATGTAAAAATTGTCCCTAGTGTGTGTAGGATAGTGTTAATGTGCGGGGATCGCTGGGCGGCGTGGACTCGGTGGGCCGAAGGGCCTGTTTCTGCGCTGTATCTCTAAAATCTAAATCAAAGATAGGATGTAGTCGGAGACAGGAAGACTGGTGGGAGAACTGGGAAGGGGAGGGGATAGAGAGAGGAAGCAGGGACGACCTGAAGTTAGAGAAGTCAATGTTCATACCGCTGGGGTGTAATCTACACAAGCGAAATATGAGGTGCTGTTCCTCCAATTTGCGCTGGGCCTCACTATAACAATGGAGGAGGCACAAGACAGAAAGATCAGATTGGGAATGGGAGGGGGAGTTGAAGTGCTGAGCAACCTTCCATGCTTCCCCTCTCTATCCCCTCTCCCCTCCCACTCCCACCAGTCTTCCTGTCTCCAACTACATCCTATCTCTGTCCCGCCCCTCCCCTAACATCAGTCTGAAGAAGGGTCTCGACCCGAAACGTCACCCAATCCTTCTCTCCCGAGATGCTGCCTGACCCGCTGAGTTACTCCAGCACTTTGTGTCTACCTCATTTAATATCTCACAGGTGCCACGCAATATTGTCTATAGTTGTGGGAATAATTGGCAGTCTTACCGAGAGAGGTCATACGGTTCTGCTCTGGGAAGTAGACAATCCTTCAAACTATGGAAAGAATGCTCTGTCAGATTCAGATATATTTTTAGGACAGAGCATTTTAGTATTATGCTTCAGCTTGCAACATTCACTGTTGAAGCTGAATGTTACAATAGCACATGTTGCCTCATGCACTAACATCAACGGCTTTGAAAGAACAGAATGTCAAAATGAAAGTGACGGACCCCATGTTTGTTTTTTTTCCGGTTTTGGCAGCGGTTTCACACACGTTGCAGGAACCCAAATGTTTCTCGAATTGATCCCAGGACTTGCAGCCAATTTCAGTCAGTGGTTCGCAGACAACACCAAACGGTTGGCTGCAAGGCCAAGAAGAGCAAGGAAACTCATTCCAAATGGTCTTCAGTGAGGAGAATGCACCCAGCAAAGGGCGGCACGGTGGCGCGGTGGTAGATTTGCTGCCTTACAGCGCCAGAGACCCGGGTTCGATCCTGACTACGGGTGCTGTCTGTACGGAGTTTGCACGGTGGAATTCTCTGCCTCAGAAGGCAGTGGAGGCCAATTCTCTGAATGCATTCAAGAGAGAGCTAGATAGAGCTCTTAAGGATAGCGGAGACAGGGGGTATGGGGAGAAGGCAGGAACAGGGTACTTACTGAGAATGATCAGCCATGATCACATTGAATGGCGGTGCTGGCTCGAAGGGCTGAATGGCCTCCTCCTGCACCTATTGTCTATTGTCTATTGTCTCCCCGTGACCTGCGTGGGTTTCCCCCGGGATCTAAGGTTTCCTCCCACACTCCAAAGAAGTACAGATTTGTACGTTATTTGCCATCGATAAAAATTGTAAATTGTCCCTGGCATGTGTGGGATTGTACTTGTGTACTGGGTGATTGTGCTGGTCGGTGTGGACCCGGTGGGCCGAAGGGCCTGTTTCTGTGCTGTATCTCTAAACTAAACTAAACTAAATTGAATGTGATTTTGGGTTACAATCCATTACCGTTCAATAACATGAATCCACACTCAAACTATTTCCAAAAGTCTTCTGACATAGCCTTGCACTCTTCATTGTCTCTTCATATCAATCCAACATAAAGGTAGACAGTGTTGGCAATAACAATTTAAACAGTGCCTGAAAGCAAATAATACCTCAGAACTTTGGCAAAGGGCTAAACTAAAATGCAAAACCATGACCTTCAATGTGGGTTATAATCTCTATTCCTATTGCCTCTTTTGGTCGGGATTATTTGGCATGGAAATTGCCCTCATAATACTAAGAGCACCTGTGATCACAGCACGTAAGAGGGCACCATTTGGGCAGGACAGCAGTCCAGCAGATAACACAGTCGCCTCACATCTGAGATAAATCCGGACCTGGGTATGTGGTTTGCACACTCTCCCCCTGACAGCTTGTGTTTTCCTTGGGTGTTCTTTAGTTTAGTTTAGTTTAGAGATACAGCGTGGAAACAGGCCCCTTCGGCCCACCGAGTCCGCGCCGACCAGTGATCCCTGCACATTAACACTACCCCACACCCACTAGGGACAAGTTTTACATTTACCAAGCCAATTAACCTACAAACCTGTACGTCTTTGGAGTGTGGGAGGAAACCGAAGATCTCGGACAAAACCCACGCAGTCATGGGGAGAACGTGCAAACTCCGTACAGACGGTAGTCGGGGTCGAAGCCGGATCGCCGGCACTGCATTCTCTGTAAGGCAGCAGCTCTACCGCTGTGTTCTTTAGTTTAGTTTAGCCCGTGTTCTTAGTTTAGTTTGGAGATACAGCGCAGAAACAGGCCCTTCGGCCCACCGAGTCTGCTCTAACCAGCGATCCCTGTACATTCGCACTATCCTACACACTGGAGACTATTTAACAATCTCTTCCAAAGCCAATTAACCTATAAGGCAGCGCGTCTTTGGAATGTGAGATGATACCAGAGGAAACCCGCGAGGTCACGGGGAGAATGTACAAACTTCGTACAAACATTACCCGTCAACAGGATCGAACCTGGGTCTATGGTACTGTAAGGCAGCAACTCTACCGCTGTGCCACCCACCTGTTTCTGGCCCACATGCGAAAGAAGTTGGTAGGTTAGTTGGCTGTTGTAGATGGCCTCCAGTGTAGGCCGTTGGCAGAAGAATTGATGGGAACGTGAGAGGAAACTGTGGAAGCAGAATATGATTAGTGTTTAGGTTTATTACTGTCACCTGTGAAAAGCTTTGTTTTACATTGCTATCCAATCAGCTCAAATAATACTATACGTAAATACAATCATGTCAAACTCTAGTACAATAGATAGATCAAAGAAAAAAACACAGTGTAGAATATTGTAGTGCACCAGTTCACTAGACAAAGTTCAATGACTGCAGTGGGGTGAATCAGACTGTACCCCAGCTTATAGAAAGCTCAACACTGAGAGGAAGTAGCCGTGTCAGTCTGGTGTGCACACTGTCATGCTTCTGTACTTTCTGCCGGATGGGAGCGGTAGAAGACAGAATGGCAGGGGTGGGACAAGTCTTTGAGTCTATTGGCTGCTTTTCTGTGGCAGCTTGAAGTGTTAATGAAGTCAGTGGTGGGAGATCTGGTTTGTGTGTTGGACTGGGCAACATCCACAACCCCTCTACATTGCGGTCATGGGCAGAGTTGTACCCAAAACAAGGTGTGATGCAGGCCGACAGTATGCTTTCCATGGTGCATCTGTACATAGGTATTTGATGGTCAGTGCAGGCTCAGTGGGCCAAGGGCACGGTTCTCATGCTGCATAATACCATAAATCCAATTGTCATTATTACACACCTTCATTTTACTCTTGCCAGTATTCTTTACAAGGGTATTATAAGGAGCAGAAATATTATAACTGTGTAAAGCTGACAGCTACGTGACTATGCCTCAATGCCAAGCTCAACATTGAAACCCAGAATTTTCTACCTTGCGTCTCGTTGTCTTTTTATTAATGACAGGGCGGCACGGTGGCGCAGCGGTAGAGTTGCTGCCTTACAGCACTTTCAGTGCCAGAGACCCGGGTTCGATCCCAACTTCGGGTGCTGTCTTTACGGAGTTTGTACGTTCTCCCCATGATCTGCGTGGGTTTTCTCCGAGATCTTCGGTTTCCTCCCACACTCCAAAGACGTACAGGTTTGTAGGTTAATTGGCTTGGTATAAATATTAAATTGTCCCGGGTGTGTGTGTAGGATAGTGTCAATATGCGGGGATCGCTGGTCAGTGCGGACTCGACGGCCTGTATTTGTGCTGTATCTCGAAATTAAAAAAACTAACCTTGACTAATTTTGTACATGTGGAGTTCCGGCCCCTGAAAAATAATGTAAAGCTTAAAGCTTTTTAAAAATGTCAAACTATCTTAATAGTTTATGCAATTTTTTTTGTGTCTTCCTTAAACCAATGTGTACGATCTGATGTTTATTTCAGTCTCACTAGAGCGATTTAAGATATGATGTATATTCCTTTGTTTTTTACTTTCTTCTCTGCATTCTCCAAGCATTGCTCAGTGCGTTCGTTCATCGTACTGCCTCCCCACCACACCTGCTGATAAATACCACCGATTTCCTGCAAGAAGTATCAAATTCAAACTGATGTCAGAATAAAGGAAATCTGCACTCCAGAGAGTGCACACTCGATTGTAACTATTCTCAAGATCAACAGAAAGCACCATTCCACACATTCCGGACCACAGCACCAAAATAAGCCATTAAATCCAACACACTTCAAACCTGTCCAAAACTGCCATTCCTACCTGCCTCAGCTCCTGGATATTTCCTGTTTGATATACTCCAGGAGATAGCAAGTACAACGTTCTCACCCAAGATCGACGCAAAATGCTGGAGTAACTCAGCGGGTCAGGCAGCATCTCTGGAGAGACGGAATGGGTGACGTTTCAGGTAGAGACCCTTCTTCAGACTGATGTCCACGACCACGTTTTAACCCAGACACGCTACCACAGCCACATGTGTTTTCTTGGTGCTTGTCTGGGCCTTCATCATCTAACTTGGGGATTCCAACTCCAGTGCTCTATTCGTAATTGTTGACTGTATGTTTGTGTTGTCATTTGTGAGCGGAGCACCAAGGCACATTCCTTGTATATGCACATACTTGGCCAATAAACGTATTCATTCATTCATTCATTCATTCATTCATTCATTCAGTTCCTGACATCCCAGTTCTGAACCAACCCGAACCCAATTTACAGGAGTCTGAAGAAGGGTCTCGACCCAAAACATCACCCATTCCCTCTCTCCAGAGATGCTGCCTGTCCCGCTGAGATGCTGCCTGTCCCGCCCCCCTTGACATCAGTCTGAAGAAAGGTCTCAACCCAAAAAGTCACCCATTCCTTCTCTCCAGAGATGCTGCCTGCCTACTCCAGCATTTTGTGATACCTTCGATTTGTACCAGCATCTGCAGTTATTTTCCTACACATTATTTATTCCATAGTTGCTGAATTTGTTTTGCTATCTTCTCAAAAAAATAAGCTCCGCGCCAATCTGTTTCCAGTTGATTGATTTCAATCCAAAAAAAGTCACAAAGTGCTGGAGTAACTAAAGAATCAATAGTCAATAGTGTTTTATTAGTCACATGTGCAACTGCATAGTGAGATTCAGTTTGCACATATTACACATGCGGCCAGTGTCATTTTTGGCGCCGTTGTTCAAAGTCCAAAGTCCGGTCGGCCCGCACGGGGCAGTGTAATATAGCAGTTCCCGCTAACCAATGTCCCTCCCCTCCCCTCCCCTCCCCTCCCCTCCCCTCCCCTCCCCTCCCCTGACATGACCCTGGCTCACCTTCCTCCCCTCCCCTCCCCTCCCCTGACATGACCCTGGCTCACCTTCCTCCCCTCCCCTCCTGGGATGGTGGGAACAAACGTATGAAGACAGGTTTGTATTCAGTCGGCTGCTGAAGAGTGAGAGAGACACTAATCAGTGCTGGTGGATTTCTTTCAGAGCTCGGCAGAGTGGATGTAGGAAAGGTGTTTCCCCTGGCTCTGCTGTCCACAATGAGGAGTTACCATCTCAGATTACAGGCAGGGTATTTCGGACTGTGCTGAGGAGAAATTTCACCCGCAGACTGTGGTAAACCTGTGGTATTTGCTGCTACCTCAAGGGGCTGTGGAAACCAAGTCACTGAATATTTTTAAGACAGAGACAGATATGTTTCCAGATACAAAATTGTCAAGGGATAAGAGGAGAGAGTAAGAACTGAGTGCTGAGATAGATGATCAGACACAATTCAATGAGGGAGCAAGCTTCAAGGACTGTATAACTTACTCCTGCAGCTTTCTTCTATTTTGAGTAATGTCCTAAAGAAATGATCCACTGTTGTGAGCTGTGCACGAGCAAACCACATCTTAAGATTGTTGCTATTTGAATCATTTTCAAATCTTGAGTTGCACAGAGAAGAATAATGGCAACTTAAACCCAGGGGTCTGTAAAAGTGATCGGGAATTTAAACGCAACGGTGCCTTCAAGATGAAGCACTTCAGTTGAGTCACATGCTGAAATGTGTGCGTGCATGCATGTACGTGTGTTTGTGTGTGTGTGTGTGTGTGTGTGTGAGTGCGTGTGTGGGAGTAGATGTATGTATATGCATGTGTGTGTGTGTGCGTGCGAGCGTGTGTGTGGGAGTAGGTGTATGTATATGCATGTGTGTGTGTGTGCGTGCGTGCGTGTGTGTGGGAGTAGGTGTATGTATATGCATGTGTGTGTGTGTGCGTGCGTGCGTGTGTGTGGGAGTAGGTGTATGTATATGCATGTGTGTGTGTGTGCGTGCGAGCGTGTGTGAGAGTAGGTGTATGTATATGCATGTGTGCGTGCTTGGACACTGGGGATGGAGAGGACCATGCTTAGCTGTGCTCATTCCCATCTCGCACAATTAGCCAAGCCGCTGACAACCGCTGGCTAGCCTCACACATGCCTTGTGGCCATGTGGCTGAAGATGATGCTCGCACACATGAAACTGTACCTCGACATTGCTTCAGCAGAGGAGAACAGCGGAGGTGGATTTTTATGTTGGTGCTGAATGACATGACACAGTCCTGGAACATTACCATTTCAGTGTGTGTTTCATATCACTACAATGTGATGGATATTCAACCCAAGCTTAATATTTCCAAATGGACTGGAAAAATGAGCGCAGATTTCTTTGAGTCTGAGTGCAAGTTGGGCATTAATGGGTTGTGGCAGTTTGCTGTCCAGTGGGACAAGAGAGCAGATGCCTCCAATTCTTTCATGTGGGCCGGCCGCTTCATTGTAAAATGCCCAGTGAGCTCACGGTATTAATGAGGCCTCCCTTTGGGAAAACACTGTTGCCGGAGCAGAATATGCAGCACTATTATAAGATACTGCTCAAAGGATCAGAGATTCAGACATTTAATTTGTAAACTTCTTAACGTTAACCTTTACATGAGCTATCCAAGTACGATTACACAGTAGGATGCAGGGGACATCATGGGTTTCACAAAATAGTATTGTTTCACAAATAGTCCTCAATGGCTCATGTCCATAATCACTCCAAAGCAGAGCATTCTGCTTAAGAACATCAAGTATAGAAGCTGGAGTACACCAGGTTGCCCATCAAGGTTGACACAAAATGCTGGAGTAACTCAGCGGGTCAGGCAGTACCTCTGGAGAAAAGGAATAGGTGACATTTTGGGTCGGGACCTTTCTTCGGTCTGAAGAAGGATTCCGACTCAAAACATCACCTACTACTTTTCTTCAGAGACGCTGCCTGATCCGCTGAGTTACTCCAGCATTTTGCATCTATCTTCAGTCTAAACCCGCAGCATCTGCAGTTCCTTCCTGCACATGCCCACCAAGGTTGCCCAGATATTTAATAGTATCAAGGCTGTCTCTCTACATCAGCATCAGCTTCCCACATAAGCTTCTTATGGCTTCTTTACATCTGTTCCAAACAAAAACCTATTGATCTCCATCTTTAATATAATCTTTAACTGAGAAGAGAGTATTTGATGTCAGAGATTTCCCTGCTTCATAACCTTCGCAAGCAACTTTAACGTGCAACAATTCTAATCTCAGAGGGATCACATTCTAAAATTCCTGTCCTCTAATACTGTTGCATAATGTACTTATATCCTATGTAGCGTGCAATATGGTGCGAGACTAGACTCGGATAAGGTGAGCTGATGACTGAATTTGGAACTGTAGCCACCTGAACATCCTGCTGGCCTGTTTTGTAACTATCTGGGTGGCGCAGCGGTAGCGGTACTGCCTCACAGCGCCAGAGGCTCAGGTTCGATCCTGACCACAGGTGCTTGTCTGTAGGGAGTTTGTACGTTCTCCCCGTGACCTGCACGGGTTTTCTTCGAGATCTTCGGTTTCCTCCCACACTCCAAAGACGTACAGGTTTGTAGGTTAATTGGCTTGGTATAAATGTTAAATTGTTCCTAGTGTATAGGGTAGTGTTAGTGTGCGAGGATCGCTGGTCGGCACGGACTCGGTGGGCAGAAGGGCCTGTTTCTGCACTGTATCGCTAAATTAAACTAAACTAAGAAGCAGATGCAGTACTACATTACAGTATCAGACATAGTGCTAGAACGTAGATGAACTAACAAACCTTTATCTGTGTGCTGTATCTCTAAAACTAGAAACCTCAAACTAAAACTAAATCTGAACAAACGTTGCTGCATTGTGCACACATTTAATATTATATCCTAGTACATTTGCTCCTTGTGAATTGTGAATGACTGTGTATGTGTTGCCTTGTTATTAATCATCAATCTAAATATCAATATCGCAAGAAAGTGAGGAGAAATCAGAAAAACACTCACAAAGGTATTTTAGCAATGAATGTGGTTGAGGCACAGACTTAGAAGTCAGCAAAGCAGAGGAAGATGAAGACCTTTGGGTAAGATAATGCCACAGGATTCAGTTTAACTTATTTCAGCAAACAGGGGTGAAAATGAGTGTGTGGCCAGGGTGGTGTGGGTCTCTGATGATGCTGGCTGCCTTTGTGAGGCAGTGACTCCGATAAACCCCGTCGATGGTGGGGAGGTCAGAGCCGGTGATGGCAGTTATCACAACTTATGGGGAGAAGGCAGGAGAATGGGGTTGAGCAGGGCCGTCTTAACGCATGGGCCTGATGGGCACTTGCCCGGGGCCCCACGAGCATAGGGGCCCCATGCTGATCTGTGTATGTTAAGTGACTTGCAATAAATAAATACTACTTTAAAAATGTAGGTTCAATAAGTGCTTTTTTCGCAACATTTTTGGTCACTAAGTGCTTCTCACAGCGATCTGTAAGTGCTTTTCGCAACAATGTAGCACCCTAAGTCCATCGCTAAGTGCTTTTCGGTAAGTGCTTTTCGCCGGCACGACAGGGGGGGGGCTGGTAGGGAAAGGGGGGTGGGGGAGAGTAACGGTAGGGGCCCCAGTACACTGCTTTGCCCGGGGGCCCATAATGCTGTAAAAACGGCCCTGGGGTTGAGAGAGAAAAATAGATCAGTTATGATCGAATGGTGGAGTAGACTCGATGGGCTGAATGGCCTAATTCTGCTCCTATGTCTTTTGCAATCTGGTTTAAATTTCACTCTTTTTTAATCCCATGCTAGGTTGGCATGGCAAACAGAATACAAAGGACAACTTCTACCATCTTACTAGTAAACTGAACCTCATACAGCTCTCTGTTCACTGTCTTACACGATGCATACATCATTGACTGGATAGTTATTATTGACTCTCTCTAAAGCACCTTGATGAGGTGACTTCTGGAACTCTGGCAGTTCTGTAGTCATGATATTCCCACAATTCCTTAGGGTACCAAGTACCAGGATGTTTACCCAGATCCGTCGTCAGGATCAAACCCGGGTCTCTGGTGCTGTAAGTAGTAAGAGTACGGGTGTCAGTCAAGTCAAGTCAAGTCAATTTATTTGTATAGCACATTTAAAAACAACCCACGTTGACCAAAGTGCTGTACATCTGACTAGGAAAAAAAAGAAAAGAAACAGGGGATATGGGGAGAAGGCAGGAGTTAGGAGGGAGAGATAGATCAGCCATGATTGAATGGCGGAGTAGACTTGATGGGCCGAATGGCCCAATTCTACTCCTATCACGTATAAGGCAGTAGCTGTCGCCATGCTGCCCTGATGTTGCAGGTTTCACTAGAGGCCCACACAGCATGTGCCAGCACAGTGTGTTCAGTGATTATGTGGCTGTGTGATTATGCTTCAATTACAATGACCTATTTGGGAAGTAGCAGTGTCTTGCAGTAATCTTCATCCCCATTACCCCACAACGATCATCAGGAACGAAGGAGTTAGCTGATTTCTCAGTGAAGGATGGTTGTTATTCCAGTATCCATTTTAAGCTGGTCGGCACAAAATGCTGGAGTAACTCAGCGGGACAGGCAGCATCTCTGGAGAGAAGGAACGGGTCGAGACCCTTCTTCAGGCTGGTCTGAAGCTGGTCAGAGGTAGCGATTACCTTACTCCACACAGGAGGTGTGTCCAGTAAGTGGTATCATGGTGGCCACATCAGCAGATTCTCATCAAAAAACTCTCTTGTCATTTCTTTACCTTCTTGATAAGTTCTTGTCTTATCGTCTTCCTAATCATTTTGTTCCTCCAGTGGGCAAAGAGCTGCCACAGGTGTGCCTCCAGTGGGCAAAGAGCTGCCACAGGTGTGCCTCCAGTGGGCAAAGAGCTGCCACAGGTGTGCCTCCAGTGGGCAAAGAGCTGCCACAGGTGTGCCTCCAGTGGGCAAAGAGCTGCCACAGGTGTGCCTCCAGTGGGCAAAGAGCTGCCACAGGTGTGCCTCCAGTGGGCAAAGAGCTGCCACAGGTGTGCCTCCAGTTTGTTCCTCCAGTGGGCAAAGAGCTGCCACAGGTGTGCCTCCAGTTTTCGGTTGTATTTTTCTCTTTCTGTGACTATGGAAACTTTGCTCAACAGCGTGGGTGACAAGTGACCAGAAAAGGTCCTCAGTGAATGAGACTGAGTCCGTCTAACCTGCACATCCAACCCAGTGGCTGTGAAACTTTGCGGAACCCCATATAGTGGAAAGGTAGTCAATTACCTGTAAATAACCACATTTATCAAGCGCACATAACAAGAGGAATTGAGTATAGGAACAAAGAGGTCCTTCCGCAGTTGTACAGGGCCCTAGTGAGACCGCACCTGGAGTACTCTGTGCAGTTTTGGTCTCCAAATTTGAGGAAGGATATTCTTTCTATTGAGGGCGTGCAGCGTAGGTTTACTAGGTTAATTCCCGGAATGGCGGGACTGTCATATGTTGAAAGACTGGAGCGACTAGGCTTGTATGCACTGGAATTTAGAAGGATGAGAGGGGATCTTATCGAAACGTATAAGATTATTAAGGGGTTGGACACGTTAGAGGCAGGAAACATGTTCCCAATGTTGGGGGAGTCCAGAACAAGGGGCCACAGTTTAAGAATAAGGGGTAGGCCATTTAGAACTGAGATGAGGAAAAACCTTTTTCAGTCAGAGAGTTGTGAATCTGTGGAATTCTCTGCCTCAGAAGGCAGTGGAGGCCAATTCTCTGAATGCATTCAAGAGAGAGCTAGATAGAGCTCTTAAGGATAGCGGAGTTAGGGGGTATGGGGAGAAGGCAGGAACGGGGTACTGATTGAGAATGATCAGCCATGATCACATTGAATGGCTCGAAGGGCCAAATGGCCTACTCCTGCACCTATTGTCTATTGTCTATCCGTATCTATATGAATAGGCCATTGTCATTATATGGCGTATTACAGGTATCTGCAGGTTCTGGAGACTAGAGATGCTGGAATCCTGAGTAAAAAGCAAACTGTTGTAGGCACTCAGCAGATCAGGCCACATAAAGTGTGTGGAGGGAAAGGAACGGACAATGATTTGGGTCGTAGAATCAAGGGACTGCAGCTGCCCGTTTATACCAAAGATTGTCACAAAGTGCTGGAGCAACTCAGCTGGGCAGGTAGCATCTCTGGAGAAAAAGGACAAGTGATGTTTTGGGTCGAGACCCTTCTTAAGACTTGGGTTTCAAGTTTGAAGATGGGTCCCAATCTGAAATGTTGTCTGCACATTTATCTCCACAGTTGCTGCCTGACCCACTGATTATCTCCAGCAGTTTGCTTTTCATGGTCTATGATCTACTTGCTCAGAATCACAATTTGTGGACACAAATTGCTATTGAGGGAGTGCAGCGTAGGTTCACTAGGTTAATTCCCGAAATGGCGGGACTGTCGTATATTGAAAGACTGGGCTTATATACACTGGAATTTAGAAGGATGAGAGGGGATCTTATTGAAACATATGATTATTAAGGGATTGGACAGGCAAGAGGCAGGAAACATGTTCCCAATGTTGGGGGAGTCCAGAACCAGGGGCCACAGTTTGAGAATAAGGGGAAGGCCATTTAGAACGGAGATGAGGAAAAGCTTTTTCACTCAGAGAGTTGTAAATCTGTGGAATTCTCTGCCTCAGAAGGTATCATATCATATCATCATATATATACAGCCGGAAACAGGCCTTTTCGGCCCACCAAGTCCGTGCCGCCCAGTGATCCCCGCACATTAACACTATCCTACACCCACTAGGGACAATTTTTACATTTACCCAGCCAATTAACCTACATACCTGTACGTCTTTGGAGTGTGGGAGGAAACCGAAGATCTCGGAGAAAACCCACGCAGGTCACGGGGAGAACGTACAAACTCCTTACAGTGCAGCACCCGTAGTCAGGATCGAACCTGAGTCTCCGGCGCTGCATTCGCTGTAAAGCAGCAACTCTACCGCTGCGCTACCGTGCCGCCCATTAATAAAACATGTGGTAGTGGAGGCTAATTCTCTGGATGCTTTCAAGAGAGAATGAGATAGAGCTCTTAATGTTAGCGGAGTCAGGGGGTATGGGGAGAAGGCAGGAACGGGGTACGATCAGCCATGATCAAATTGAATGGCCTACTCCAGCACCTATTGTCTATTTCTGCAATGTTTTAACATTTTCTTACTGTTGTGAATGCCCCTAAAGCTGCTTAATATGTTACACATATTGTTTTTCTTTTGTTCACCAATGAGGTGTTGAGAAATAGTTAGAGTTCATAAAGTCATCGAGTCATCGAGTCATCGTGATACAGCGCGGAAAAGGTTGTTGAGGACAAAGCCATAAACATTGTCTTATATGGACATCAGCAAAGCATTTGATAAGGTTCTGCATGCTCTGGAAAGTTAGATCACCTAGGTTCAAGGGAGAACCAGCTATCTGGATAGTCTAAAGAAGGGTCTTGAGCCAAAACGTCACTGATTCTTTTTCTCCAGAGATGCTGTCTGACCTGTTAAGTTACTCCAGCTTTTTGTGTCTAACTTCGGCTTAAACCAGCATCTGCAGTTCCTTCCTACATAACTGGTTAGAGAATTGGTTTCATCATTGGGTGATGGTGGAAGGTTGGTTTTCGGACTGAAGGCCTGTGACTATTGGTGTGCCTCGGAGATCAGCGTTGGGCCATTGCTGTTCGTGGTTCATATCAAATATTTGGATGAGAATGTAGGAGGCATGTCGGCATGTTTGCAGGTAAGGTAAATTTACAGATGACACTAAAGTGGGTGGTATCACAGATAGCGAAGATGGTTATCAAAAATCACAGCAGGATCTTGATGAGTTGGGCAAGTGGACTGGGGAATGGTTGATGGGGTTTAATGCTGGGAAGTCAAAGCCGGGCAGGATCTTCACAGTGAATGGCAGGGCTGCAGAAGGATGAGAGGTAATCTTATCGAAACGTATAAGATTATTAAGGGGTTGGACACTTTAGAGGCAGGAAACATGTTCCCAATGTTGGGGGAGTCCAGAACCAGGGGCCACTGGTTTAAGAATAAGGGGTAGGCCATTTAGAACGGAGATGAGGAAAAACGTTTTCAGTCAGAGAGTTGTGAATCTGTGGAATTCTCTGCCTCAGAAGGCAATGGAGGCCAATTCTCTGAATGCATTCAAGAGAGAGCTGGATAGAGCTCTTAAGGATAGCGGAGTCAGGGGGTATGGGGAGAAGGCAGGAATGGGGTACTGATGGAGAGTGATCAGCCATGATCACATTGAATGGCGGTGCTGGCTCTGCTAATCCTTTTATCCTGCCTTCTCCCCATAACCCTTGACACCCGTTCTAATCAAGAATTTGTCCATCTCTGCCTTTAAAATCTCCACTGACGGCCTCCACAGCCATCTGGGGGAATGAGTTCTACAGATTAGCTACTCTCTGAAGAAAGAAGTTCCCCCTCATCTCCTTTCCAAAAGAGCGCCCTTTAATTCTGAGGCTATGACCTTCCCACATCCACTCTATCTATGCCTTTCTTTATTCTGGAAGTTTCAATGAGGTCCCCCCTCAACCTTCTAAACTCCAGTGAGTACAGGCCCAGTGCTGACAAATGCTCATCATATGCTAACCCACTCATTCCTGGAACCATTCTTGTAAACCTCCTCTGGACCCTCTCCAGAGCCAGCACATCCTTCCTCAGGTATGGGGCTCACAGTACTCCAAATGCGGCCTTACCAGTGCCTTATAGAGCCTCAGCATTACATCTCTGTTTTTGTATTCCAGTCTTCGTGATATAAATGCTAGCATTGAATTTGCCTAAGTTGGAAAGAGTGCAGAGAAGAATTCCAAGCATGGAGCCAGGACTTGAGGGCTTGAGCTACATGGAGAGGCTTGGCAGGCTAGGACTCTATTCCTTGGAGCACAGGAGACTGATAAGAGACCGATCTTTAGTTTAGTTTAGTTTAGTTCAGAGATACAGCGCGGAAACAAGCCCTTCGGCCCACCAGGTCCCCGCCGACCAGCGATCCCCGCACAGTAACACTATCCTATACACACTAGAGACAATTCTTTTAAAACATTTACCAAGCCAATTAACCTAAAAACTTGTACGTCTTTGGAGTGTGGGAGGAAACCGAAGATCTCGGAGAAAACCCATGCAGGTCACGGGGAGAACGTACAAACTCCGTACAGGTCGAGACCCTTCTTCAGACTGAAGAAGGGTCTCGACCCGAAACATCACCCATTCCTTCTCTCCTGAGATGCTGCCTGACCTGCTGAGTTACTCCAGCATTTTGTGAAATAAATACCTTGGATTTGTACCAGCATCTGCAGTTATTTTCTTGCATAACTCCATACAGACAGCACCCGTAGTCGGGATTGAACCCGGGGCTTCTGCGCTGCATTCGCTGTAAGGCAGAAACTCTACCGCTGCGCCACCGTGACTGCCGCAAGGAGCTTATAAAAGCGTATAAGATCATAAGGGGGATAGACAGGGTGAATGCACAGAATCTTTTGCCCAAAGTAGGAAGATCAAGAAACATGAGGACATACGTTCAAGGTGAGAGGGGAATGATTTAATGGGAACCTGAGGGGCATCTTTTTCACACAGAGGGTGGTGGGTACATGGAATGAGCTGCCAGTGGAGGTAGTTGAGGTAGGGACTATAACAACATTTAAAAGCGATTTGGATAGGTGCATGGATAGTTTAGTATATTATTGTCATGTGTAGCCAGGTAGAATAAACAGCTATGGTTTGCGTGCCATCCAGTCAAAGAAATGTCCATTATTACAATCACGACATGCACTGTGCACAGATATAGGATAAAGGTGCAACATTAAGTGCAAAATAAAGGCCAAAAATGTTCAATTAAAGATAGTTCAAAGGTCTCCAGTGAGGTGGGTGGGTCAGGACTGTACTCTAGTTGATGAGAGGATGGTTCAGTTGCCTGATAACAGCTGGAAAGATACTGTCCCAGTATCTGGAGGTATGTGTTTTCAAACTTCTGTGCCTCTTGCCTGGTGGGAGAGTGGATCAGAGGGCGTGGCCGGGGTGAGACATCCTTGAAGGCTGGCAGCCTTGCCGACGGCATGTTAAGTGTAGATGGAGTTAATGGAAAGACGGATGGTTTGTGTGATGGCCTGGGCTATGTCCACAACTCTGCAATTTCTTGTGGTCTTAGATGGAGCTGTACCCTAACTAGGCTGTGATGTGTGGGCCAAACGGTTTGTGGGACTGGTGTAGATGGGGCACCTTGGTTGGCACGTGCAAGTTGGGCCGAAAGGCCTGTTTTTGTGCTGTATGACTCTATGATTCTAGTTAGAGACCAAGTCCATGTTAATTCACGAGGTTTTGTTTTGTTTTGTAGTGTCTTGTTGCCGAGGTGGGAATGGGGTTGTGCAGGTTAGTTCCTGCACCTGATGGTTGTTGCAAAACAGTTGTTCCTGAACAGAGTGGTGTGGGATTTCAGGCCTCTGTATAAGGTCATAGGTAGCAGGAGCAGAATTAGGCCATTCGGCCCATCAAGTCTACGCCGCCAATCCAATCATGGCTGATCTATCTCTCCCTCCCAACCCCATTCTCCTGCCTTCTTCCCACAACCCCTGACACCCGAACTAATCAAGAATCTATCTATCTATGCGTTAAAAATAGCATCCCGTGCCCGATGGCAGCAGAGTGATGAGGGCACAGCCAGGATGGTGGTGACCCCTGATGCTCGATGCCACTTCTTTGGGGCAGCACCTCATGTAGATGTTTTTGATGGTGGGGAAGACAGGTGATGAAAGGCGCTGGGGTAAGGGATAAATGTTCATGTCAGCAGCTAGAAAGATTTTAACCAACAGCTACTGACCCACGGACTGTGGAACCTACACTTCCCTTTCAAGTCACATTTCCAGAAGGGAAACATCCCCTGACGAGGAAGTACTGTTTCATTTCAGCCTTTCAACAGTATTGCCCTGAGCTTTAACCTGAACTCAGGCTAACATAAAGACTATTTCATCACTGAATTAATTAGAAAAATTGAATTGAATTGAATGGAATACATTTTCTTAGCCAAGTGTGTATACATACAAGGAATTTGCCTTGGTGCTTTGCTCACAATGTGAATCCAGTGTGAAATGGGCTGCAAATGGTCAAAATCCAGTTTGAAGAAGGGTCTCGACCTGAAACGTCACCTGTTCCTTTTGTCCAGAGAGGCTGTCTGACCCGCTGAGTTACTCCAGTTTTTTTGTTTATCTTCAAGACCCAATTGGCATCAGTCCTAACTTAGCTCCTAAGAAGTAGAAAAAAATTGCAACTGGCTCCGTTCGCAATGACTGTCCCAATCTACCAGTTGCGTGCCATTTACAGTAACTCCTCTTCCCATTGCCACACAGTCCTGACTATCATGGGTTCTCTCCACTGCCAGGGTAAGGTCCACTGCAAACTAGAAGAACAAGACTTCATATTCTACGTCCCAATGATATGAACATTGAATTTCCCAATCTCAGGTAACACCCCCTGAGCGACCTACCCTCTACCATCTTCCCATCTACACCGGTCCTCCCATTTTCTTTCCCTTTCCCACAGTCCAGCTCCAACTCCATCACCAGTTTTGTCCGTCTTCCCCTGTGGGTTCCAACCACTTTCCACACAGATAATTGACCACCGCATCTCCTCTCCCCCATCTGTAGCAGCTCCTCTTACAACAGTTCCCATGATAAACCTGCCGGACACCAGATTCCAGCAATGGTGGCCCTTTCCTTCCCCGTTTACCACCCTCCGCAGCAGTCTCCACCTTCACCCTCCCCTCATCCTAACCGACTCCATCAGCCTTGGTTTTCCTTGTCTGCTTCACCCACTCACTGATGTTC
Source organism: Rhinoraja longicauda (assembly GCF_053455715.1). Lineage (NCBI taxonomy): Eukaryota > Metazoa > Chordata > Chondrichthyes > Rajiformes > Arhynchobatidae > Rhinoraja > Rhinoraja longicauda. The sequence goes on along the minus strand of NC_135967.1, from coordinate 3,937,908 downwards.
CCCCCCCAGTTCTATCCTTCTCCATCCCCCTGCCTGGCTCCATCTGCCCATCATCTCCCACTTGTCCTCAGTCCATCTATTACCTACTTCCCTCTGTCTCTCCCCTCCCCTCTCCTCTTTATACTGGCAATCTCCCCTCTCCACACTCAGCCCTGATACATGGTCTTGAGCTGTAGTATCATTCATTCCTCATCCCTCCCCCACAGATGCTGCTCCACCCACAGATTTCCTTCAGCGGTTTGGAGTAATGATGGTTCCTTGTGACTCATTTCACTTCCTGAAAATCAAAGGTCTGTTCTTTGGGCTTTGTAACTTTGGGCTACTTGCAGTGCGTGGTCCAAACCTCTCTGGTACCACACCTCACGTCCCCTCTTTCTCCTTTACACACAACAACTGCAGTGGTACTGCATCCTGCACATGTGCACAATTCATCCATGTTATCACGGTTGCCACTTTCACGCGGTCTCAGATTCACCGGAACCAAAGAGCAGGCGTAGCTGTGGCCCGTGCACGTGTCCCAGGCCTCGCCTCTGGCTCCAGCAAAGCGAGAGGAGTCAAAGGAGAATTGTTGAGGTTGAGGACAAGTCCCGCCAGGTGAAGGAGAGCGATAGTGGAGGGGGGCTGACTGGTCCTCTGTACAAGGAAGAAGCTGAGGGACCTGAGACCATCCTGGGGAGGAATGGAGGTGTGGTGGGACAAGTGACACATGGTAGCAATGAGGCAATGGGAGCCGACAAATTGAAAGCTATTGCAACGTAGGAGCTTGTGAGCTTCTGGCTTGTCCAGTGTCTTTTGTCTCCTGCCTCTGCCTCCTATCTCCCCCCTGCTCCCTCTTTAATATACCCATCGTACTTCACCACACCTCGGCCACCTAACACTTGCTGCTTCTGTCTCACCTCCAACCCCTCTCCTCCTTGTACGCTCCCCCCCCCCCCCCTCCTTATACGTTACCTCCCCCCTTACTCTGTCCTGATGCAGGATTTCAATCAAAAACCTTGCCCATTGCTTTCCATCCACAGATGCTGCTCCCCCCCACTAGCTTCCTCCAGTGGTAAACTGAACACACAAGAACTGCAGACCCTGGAACCCCGAGGATCGATCAGCATCTGAAACAGACAAGATGTGGGAGCACAAGAGACTGCAGATGCTGCAATCTTAAGCAAAACACAAAGTGCTGGAGTCATAATCATAGAGTCATAGAGTGATACAGTGTGGAAACGGGCCCTTCGGCCTAGCTTGCCACACCAGCCAACAATGTCCCAGCTACACTAGTCCCACTTGCCTGCGCTTGGTCCATAACCCTCCAAACCTGTCCTATCGATGTACCTGTCTAACTGTTTCTTAAACGATGGGATAGTCCCAGCCTCAACTTCCTCCTCTGGCAGCTTGTTCCATATACCCACCACCCTTTGTGTGAAAAAGTTACCCCTCGGATTCCTATTAAATCTTTTCCCCTTCACCTTGAGCCTATGTCCTCTGGTCCTCAATTCCCCTACTCTGGGCAAGAGACTCTGTGCATCTACCCGATCTATTCCTCTCATGATTTTGTACACCTCTATAAGATCACTCCTCATCTTCCTGCGCTCCATGGAATAGAGACCCAGCCTACTCAACCTCTCCCTGTAGCTCACACCCTCCAGTCCTGGTAACTCAGCGGGTCAGGCAGCACTGATGGAAGGAATGGGCAAAGTTTCGGCTCGGGTCGTTGAACCAGTTCCTTCAGCAGATTGTTTGTTGCTCCAGATTCCAGCATCTGCAGTCCCTTGTGTTTCTGTTAAGATGTAGAAGATACAGGCTCCCCTCAGTCCGTCTTAACCTACCTGATCTCCCGGTGGCTCAGCACTTCAACTCCCCCTCCCATTCCCAATCTGACCTTTCTGTCCTGGGCCTCCTCCATTGTCAGAGTGAGGCCCAGTGCAAATTGAAGGAACAGCACCTCATATTTCGCTTGGGTAGTTTACACTCCAGCGGTATGAACATTGACTTCTCTAACTTCAGATAGTCCCTGCTTTCCCTCTCTATCCCCTCCCCCTTCCCAGTTCTCCCACTGTCTTCCTGTCTCCATCTACATCCTATCTTTGTCTCGCCCCCTCCCCTGACATCAGTCTGAAGAAGGGTCTCGACCCGAAACGTCACCCATTCCCTCTCTCCCGAGATGCTGCCTGACCCGCTGAGATGCTCCAGCATTTTGTATCTACCTTCGATTTAGACCAGCATCTGCAGTTTTGTTTCTACACATGAGAAGGTAAAAGGTGAGTGTAACAAAAGGCCCAGTTCAGAACCACCTTGTGGTGCTGTTTCAACATAACAGCTAATCACGCAATCCAACCCCAGGTGATTTTGTCACTAATGTGCCTGCCCCACTCACAAAAGAATGGCCATCAGCGATAAATGGAATGACATTTCCAGGTACTTACTGAAATGTTAAAATCTAGGGTTACATTATCATCATTTACCCTGACATGCTGCATCTGTAAGATTTACATGGATAGGCAAAAAGCCAGGTTGTTAAAGAAACGCCATAATATTAAATTACAATCCAAGTAACTCAATCTATGAATGCAGTCACTTTAAAAGTACTTTTACCCCAAGGCAGCAGATTCAATTACAATAGTTTTTATGCTAATTGGACTAGCTGTTTATCAGTGAGTCACCATTGATGCTGCTGTTGAGGTTGGTAAAGTCGTTTGAACCCGTCAGCCTAAGTACTGCTTTATGGCTTGTAACATCTGTGCTTTCTACGGCATTGAGATAGCTTGGGATTTATGTCGTTCATGGGAGGTAACAGAGGTATTTGGAGAATGCCATCTTCACTCGTCGACCAAACGGCGATCTGAGTTTACGCAACAGCCTGTGTTCACATTCGACAAAGTTAAGCATCGTGTTGACTTTATGAAACAGTATTTGACACAGAAAGCAACATGAGGAGGTGGCACAGGCACTGGTCAATGAGTGAAAGTGTGAAGGACGATCTTGAAGGAGGAGACTGAGCTGGACGTTTAAAGAAGACACAAAAGAGCTGGAGCAACTCAGTGGTCCAGGCAGTATTAAAGGGTGACACGGATACGTGACATGTCAGATCTGAACCCTTCCTCACACCAATTGTGGTCGTGGGGGGGGGGGGGGGGGGAAGCTGAGAAAAGGGGTGGGGTGGGACGCGGCCTGGTGAGTGATAGGTGGGTACAGGCGCGGGGAGGGGGGGGGGGAGGGTTTGTCGGCAGATAGGTGAACAAGGACCAGAGGTGATAGGACAAAAGGCGGAGTAGATTGTGGACCCAGGAGTAGATTGTGAACCCAGAGGAAAGGATATAGGTGGAAAGGGATGGAGGAAAGGGGAGAGGTGAACAGGATAGGAGAGAGGTGCTCGTTCTCACCTAGCCCACAGCTAACAATGGCCTGTTTCCTTTATCATCGTTACTTTTTTCCATAACTATCATTCATATGTTCTATATCTCTCTATATCACCGTCTATAGCTCTCGTTTCCTTTTCCCCTGACTCTCAGTCTGAGAAAGGGTCTCGACCCGAAACGTCACCTATTCCTTTTCTCCAGAGATGCTGTCTGGCCCGCTGAGTTACTCCAGCTTTTTGTGTCTATCTTCGGGATAGTGGGAGAAGTGGGTGCACCTCCGGCTGGGGCACAGGGAAGAGAGGGGCTAGGAGAAAGGAGGAGTGGGGTTGGATATCCTAAACTTGGAGAATTCAAAGTTTATTCCATTAGATTGTAAGCCTCCCAAGGTGAATTTGAGCTGCTGTTCCTCCAGTTTTAATGCGACCTTATTCTGGCAATGTAGTCGGCGCGGGACATAAAGGTTGGAATGGAAACGGGAGTTGGAATTCACCACAGAGAGCATCCTAACGCATGGCATCCCTGTGTGGTACCTCAGCTGCACGGAGGCAGAGAGGAGAGCTCTTCAGCGGGTAGTCCATAGAGCTCAGAAGACTATCGGAACACAGCTACCAGCCTTGGAGGGCATCTACAACACACGATGCCTCAGAAAAGCCACCAGCATCCACAAAGGCTCCTCACACCCCTGCAACAGTCTGTTCGAACTTCTACCATCGGGCAGACGATACAAGGCCTTCTACGCCCGCACCTCCAGACTCAGGAACAGCTTCATCCTCAGGGCCATAGCTGCTATGAACCGGTCCTGCTGAGCCGGATGGTCACATCGCACAGTGAACCGGCACAGATCTACTTGCACTTTATACTGTTTTAAAACTGTTTCTAATTTTGTTTCAATGGGTTGTCTAAATTAATACTGACTAGCTAATTAATTTATTGCATCGTATGGGAGGCGCATTCCCAATTTCCTTGTACCCCTGTACAATGACAATAAAGATATATTGTATTGTATTGTATGGCTGGCAAATAGAGGCACAGAGCTGAAGTATCTCAGCTGGTCAGGCAGCAGGGACTGCACAAAGCAGGAGCAGGTCAAAGACTGACAGGTAATAGGTGGGCACAGGTGAGGGGGAGGGAGATAGGCAGATGGTTAGGCAGAGACCAGAGATGCAAAGAAAGAGTGCGTGAGACAAAAGGGTTGATGAGTTGCACGTTAAGCTAGGGCAAGGAATGTTGATGGAAGGGGAGGGGGAACGGAAGAAATAGGTGTGAGTCCAGGCCAGGCACAGGGGAGAGAGGGGGGAGAGAAGAGGGAATGGGGAGGAGGGGAAGTACAAGTGGTTTTGGAGTTACCTACAATTGGAGAATTCAATGTTCGTGCCTCTGGGTTGTAAGCTACCCATGGAATATGAAGTGGTGTTCGTCCAGTCTGCACATGGTCTCACTCTTGGCCATGGAGGAGGCCCAGGACAGAAAGGGCAGTGTGAGAATGGGAAGAGGAGTAAAAATGGTCTGCAACCAGGAGATCCAGTAGGCTTTGGCGGACTGAGCGCCAGTGTTGGGTGAAATGGTAACGGAGTGCACGCTTAGTCTCGCCGATGCAGGGGAATTCAATGTTCCTACTGTATGTTGGGTGGTAAGCTACCCATGAATAAATGTGGCGCTATTCCTCCAGTTTGCATATGACCTCACTCTTGCAATAAACCTGGATGATCAAAGAGCTCCAAGCCTAATGAGGGCATAGCCAGCAGTGGTGGAGTGGCGAGGCGTGAAGTGGAGGAACCTCAAAGAACTGTAAGGCTCCAAGAGGTTGTAAAGGTAAAAAGAGACAAAGCTCTGGGGAGATTTTAATTCGAGGGTGAAGTTTTTTAAATCACACGCAACCACAATATCTGCAGATTACCAGTTTAACCACTTGTATGAAATGTATTATTTCATTTTTGACATACTATGTACAAATGTGTTTAAATCATCACAGCGACACTGCCTTACAGCGCTTACAGCGCCAGAGACCCGGTTTTGATCCTGACTATGGATGCTGTCTGTACGGAGTTTGTACGTTCTCCCCGTAACCTGCGTGTGTTTTCTCTGAGAACTTTGGAGGGAGGAGGGAGGAAGGTGGATAAGGGGGGTTGAGGGGGATGGAGAGGGGGAAGGGGAAGTGGGGAGGGGAGGGGGAGAGGGGTAGGAGAGGGTGCTGCATCAATGCAGGAGAGGTTTGGGCCCAACAGGTCCACTTGGTCTTCATATATAAAGATATGTGTAGGAAGGAACTGCAGATGGTGGTTTACACTGAAGATAGACACAAAATGCTGGAGTAACTCAGCAGGGCAGGCAGCATCTATGGATAGAAGGAATGAGTGATGTTTCGGGTCGAGATCCTTCTTCGGACTGAGTTCAGGCTGAAGAAGGGTCTCGACCCCAAACGTCACCCATTCCTTCTGTCCAGATATATATATTGTGCGTATATTTGGAACTCATCCCAGGTGGAAGTCCCATCCATCAGGAAATAATACCAGGCCCTTCTGTTTGCAGTCCCTCTGTGCATGGGTGCCATCACACGCTGCATAAGTAATGGCAACATAACGTCCAGAGCTTGTACTCCTGACTTAATGACCCAGGTCAGGCCAGAAGGTCGTGACCTACGACTTGACTGTCCACTCATAGTAACACAAGAGCAGACTGAGAAGTGTACGTGATTTAGAAGGTCCTCTCTGCAATAATGATTTTATCATTACTGAGTCCCTTGTATTGATTCCCACGTGCTGCCCTTTTGCAGGCAGGCAACGCTGATGAAGTTCGCAGTGTCTCTGCACGTCAGATGAGGCCTGAATGATGATTTCGATTTCGATTTAGATTTAGAGAAACAGCGCGGAAACAGGCCCTTCGGCCCACCGAGTACGTGCCGCCCAGGCATCCCCACACATTAACACTATCCTACAGACACTAGGGACAATTTTTTTTTACACTTTACCCAGCCAATTAACCTACAAACCTGTACGTCTTTGGAGTGTGGGAGGAAACCAAAGATCTCGAAGAAAACCCACGCAGGTCACGGGGAGAATGTACAAACTCCATACAGACAGCACCCGTAGTCAGGATCGAACCTGAGTCTCCGGCGCTGCATTCGCTGTAAGGCAGCAACTCTACCGCTGCGCCACCGTGCCACCCACCCGATGACACGTTATTGTCACTTGTACCCAGCTAGGTGCAGTGAAACTCTTTGTTTTTGCATACAAAGTACACAAAAGAGTGGCCACAAAGGAGCCGGCAAAGTCACAAAGAGTGCTCATCCCATCCCCCCCCCATGCTCATCCCATCCTCACCACCCCCCCCCCACGCCGGTCCACCTTTGTTCTTGGTGGCCCCACTACACAAGGCCCAATTGGGCGATTTCATAGATCTGAGACCTCATCACACACCATTGCACATTTAACCCTTCCCGACTGTGTTTTCCTTTTGTCCACCCCAATTTTCCTCATCTCCCTTTGATTCCAGTCCCAACTCCCCCCCCCCCCCCCCCCCCCCCTCAATTTCTTCCTCTCTCTTCTTGGAGAAACTTGGAGACTTCACCTAAACGGCACTAACCTACTTCGTTTAGTTTAGTTTCGAGATACAGCGCGGAAACAGGCCCATCGGCCCACCGAGTGCACACCGACCAGCGATCCCCGCACACTTACACTATCCTACACACACTAGGGACAATTTACGACTTTACCGAAGCCAATTAACCTACCTGTACGTCTTTGGAGTGTGGGAGGAAACCGGAGCACCCGGAGAAAACCCATGCAGTCACAGGGAGAATGCACAAACTCCGTACAGACTGCACCCGTAGTAAGGATCGAACCAGGTTCTGTAAGGCAGCAACTCTACCGCTGCGCCACCGTGCCGCCCAGCGACAGGCAGGAATGAAAGGGCTGCTGGCTGCAAGCTCAGCAAGATGTTGTCAGCTGTAAACATGCACGTTGGGTTCATTCAAGAAACATGCAACAGGGAATTCTTAAAGCAATACGTCCCAATTTTATGACTTATTTTGGTGGCTCCTCAGCTGACAAGAGATAAAACGTCTCTATTTAGCAGAGCAAATTTTGGCAAAATCTAATATCTTTTTGGACAAAGGCTGTGGATGAAAAGACAGAAAGTGTGAGATACGGAGATAAGGATAGAAGGGACGCAAAATGTGAAGCCTTAAGAAGGAATATAGGTGAAAGGGAACAGGTGGAGGGGGGGAAGGGGGAAATGGGTGCACATCCTGGAGGGGCATTATGAACAGAGTGGGTTACGTGTAGGTTAGTTATCTAAATTTGAAGAATTCAATGTTCATACCATAGGGTTGAGCACTGCACAGGCAGACTACGAGGTGCTGCTTCTATACGTGAGTAGATGCCTTGCTGGACATATTCCAAGGGATTGAAGGGGAACTAATCTAAGCCATTACTTTGAGTGTTGTGTGCCATTCTGATCATCGCACTGTCGGAAGGATGGAGTTGCACTGGACAAGATGCAGAAGAGTTTCACTTGGATTTTGCCTCGACTGGATGACTTGGGGAACTGGCTAGAATACTGGAAAACATAGAACAGTACAGCAAAGGAACAGGCCCTTCCACCCACAATGCCCGTGCCAAACATGATACATGTTAAACTAATCTCCTCTGCCTTAAAGAAGCACCTTCAATGTCACTATCATAACAGTTTCCACCACTACCCCTGGCAGTAGGGTTGCCAACTAGCTCACTCCCAAATATGGGACAAAGTGACGTCACCGCCCCGCGCCCCACGTGACCTCACCAAGCCAGCAGCCACATGCTCCCGCTCCACCAATGGCGGCCGCCCGAGCCGGGAGGCAGGTTGCTAAGCAACCTCTGTTAGGCGGCGCCCTGGGCTCCACACCTACACTGTCCGCACCTACACTGTCCAGGCCTATACTGTCCGGACCTACAGCTTCCGGGCCAGCACCCCCCAGGCCTAACATGGGACAAGGGTGGTCCCGTACAGGACAAACTAATTTAGCCCAAAATACGAGATGTCGGGTAATACGGGACAGTTGGCAACCCTGCCTGGCAGTGCATTCGAGACTTTGACATTTCCACTCTGGGAAAAAAGTTCTGACTGTCTACTCATGACCCTCTACGCTTATCTATGCTTCTCATCATTGTACATATATATCTCCATCAGGCTTCATTCTCTGATGCTCCAGAGAAAACTATCCAAGTGTGTCCAACTTCTCATTACAGCTAATACCCATCAATTCAGGCAGCATTCTGGTAAACATCTTCCACACTGTCACTGCAGAGAGATGGTTGTTAGAGTGGAAACAGAGTGGGAATAAATAGATCTGTTCCTGAGTGGCAGAGAGTTTCTCATATGATATTACAAGTTTCAGTGCTTGGAGCCCAGAAATTCATAATATATATATTAATGATTGAGATGACAAAGTTAAACATGATATCTTCAAGTTTGCTGTTGATATAAAGTTGGGTGGAAGTTTTTTTGCAAGGAAGCTCCGAAGGTATTTCCCCAGGTTGGGTGGGTGAGCAAAGGTATAGCAGATGCAGCATCAATGTGGAAGAGTGTTATGCTATCTATTTTTTTTGCAGAATATTTGAAGGAATATCTGAATGATGAGATGAGGAAAGTGGGAGTTGCAGCAAGACTTGGTTTTCCTTAGGCATTGAAGATAGACACAAAATGCTGGAGTAACTCAGCGGGACAGGCAGCATCCTGGGTAGAAGGATTGGGTGACGTTTCAGATCCAGACCCTTCTTCAGACTTTCCCGAGGCATTAGTTGATAAAAGAACCATGCAGCAGGAAATCAAGAAGGTAAATGGTGGTGTTGCTCTTCATAGTGAGGGGATGTGTGACTGCAATTGCACAGGGCCCTGGTGAAAACACACTCCAAGCATTATGTGCACTCTTGGTTTAGTTTAGCCTAGTTTAGTTTAGTTTAGAGATACAACACAGAAACAGGGCCTTCAGCCAACTGAGTCTGTGCAGACCAGCGATCCCCGCCCACTAACACTATCCTACACACACTAGGGACAATTTACATTTATACCAAGCCAATTAACCTGCAAAACTGGAGCTTCCCGGAGTAAACCCACGCAGGTCATGGGGAGAACGTATAGACTCCGTACAGACAAGCGCCTGAGGTCAGGAGCGAACCTGGATCCCTGGCGCTGTAAGGTAGCAACTCTACCGCTGCGCCACCATGCCGGCACCACCCTTATCCGCGGAAGGATGTTCTTGCTGTGGAGGTATTGCAATGAATTCACCAGACTGATTCCTGGGATGGTAAAACTGGCGTATGAAGATAGATTGGGCCACTGAGCTAGTATTTGAGAGTTTAGAAGAATGAGAGGGGACCTCATTGAAACCTGCAAGATTCTGATGGGACTGACTAAACACAGGGAGCATTTCCCAATGGCGGGGGAGTACAACTTCAATGGTTAGAGCCAAGGGTAGGCAATTTAGGCTGAGAAACAATTCATTCGCCTAATGTGCAATGAACCTGTCACAGAAGATTCATCACATCACCTGTCGATTCCCTCCACAGATGCTGGCTGACCTGCTGAGTTACTCTTGTGCAGTTTGTACTATGTTGAAGATAAGGCTGGCACTGACTCGAGAGATCAAGGAATAAAGTGGGAAAGCAGGAATAAATATTGAATTCAGATTAAAAAACAAACTGCTATTGGAACTCAGCGGGTCAGGCAGCACCTATGGAGAGAAATGGGCAGACAACATTTCGGGTTTACCTTTCTTGAGAATGGATAGTCCCAAGAAAGGTCCCGACCCAAAACATTGTCGGCCTATTTCCCTCCACAGCAGCTTTCTGACCTGCTGAGTTCCCCCAACAGTCTGTTTTTTAACTCGGGATTCCAACAACTGCAGTTTCTTGTGCCTCCAATCTTTGCTCTGATCATATTGAATAGCAGAGTACGCTCAAAGAGCTGAATGACCTACTCCTGCTCCAAACGTCCGTGATTCTAAGCTTCTGTTATGACCTCAATTTCATTTGCCCCTATTGACACCATATCACTCGATACCTCACTGAGCAAAACCCCTGTCTATCTGATTCTGAAAACGTAAGTCACCATCACCAGCCTTTACAGGGAGAGAAAGCCAGATTTCCACTGTTTTACCCAGTTAACGATTTTAAATCAATGCAAATTGGAAAATCCCCTTTGGATTTACTTACCTGATATGTCAGAGGGGGAAAATATGCATTGACCTCATTCAGATTACACTGACTCACTGCATCCTGTCAGAGCCTAGTTTAATCAGCCAGCAGGAGATGTAGCCCATGCATTTGCTGACAGTTTATTTGATCACTGCTGACACTCAAAACCGTGTGCTGGTGCCTCTAGTAAATTCTCCAGACATTCTTGACTCATTTTTAATACTCTGCTCAATGTACAAGGCATTTGTCCGCCAAGCTGTGGTACAGTGTTACAAGATGGCTACATCGACAACAAAATAACTAGCAGTGAGTTGATACGGCAGAATTACACAACTCAGACGTAATTACAAAACCTGGACATCTTAAAATACTTGGCTGCTGTCAAAGCATCAAACGTTTAATGACCATGCAAAAGTGAAAGATCTTTCGGCATAATACAGATTTTGTGCAGCATGTGTAAAATAACTGTCTGTCTCATTAAACGCAATATTGCGCATTGCAATTTAAGAATATAAGCACAAACAGCAAAGCAGCTAAAACGATCTTGTTATCCAATGTGCAATTTCTCCCAGATGAAATTGCACGCCTTTGTAACAATATTTGTCATCCAACATTAAGCACGTTAGTATGGTTTCAGCAGCATTATTATGACTTTAGTTTTTTTCAGCAATGTAAAGTACCTCACCCCTAATTACAACCAGATGACCAACATCATGTCATACTTGGAAAGGGACCAATCACATAAGTGGGTGGTTAGCTTCACTTGTTTAAGAAAACATTTCGAAGGAGATCTTCCAGTAAAATGTGTGAGAGAGAAAGAACAGATGTTCGCACTTTGAAGAAGGCCCATCTTCAAATGGATAGAGAGCTGGTGAAGGCAGACAGCTATTAATCCCAGGCGCTTGTGTTTGCAAAAAAGTATTTCAGACACTGAGGAATCAATGGGCTTTGTGGCAGGGAGTAATTTCAAGTTATTTTTGACTGGTACGCTAATTTAAACGCTGCAAAAGTGTTTACATTCTTCTGCATGGACCAACATTTCATATCAAGAAACGGGCAAGTGCATGTTTCAGTGAATGCTCGTACCCAACAAAACCTTCGGGTGCTTCTCAGATTTTACAAAGGAGCAAGTGGTGGAAAGTGGGATTAGTATTGATATGTACACAATGGTTGGAATGGACGGGGCGGGACAAAAGGCCTGTCTTTCTTGGACTTGCTTTTGTATAAAGGTGCTAATGACTCCACAGTGTCCCAGAGTATTTTAAAGCTCATTCTGTACTTTTTAAGATGCAATCACTGATTTGATGGAAGGGTTTGCCAATTTATCCACAGCTATCTCCCAATCCCACTGGGTCTCGACCCAAAACGTCACCCATTCCTTCTCTCCAGAGATGCTGCCTGTCCCGCTGAGTTACTCCAGCAAGTTGTGTCTACACACTGGTGACAACCTCATAGAATGTAGATTGGTGGCCAAACGTTGGCCAGGCCTTATACAGGCTTGTTTTTTTTAACAGATATATTGCTGAGTGCCTCCAATGTGTTACCAGGGATAGTGTTGGAGGCAGATACAATCGTGCCATTTAAGAGGCTCCCAGATCAGCACATGAAAATGCAGGGAATGGAGGAATATGGACCATGTGCAGGCAGAGGCAATTAGTTTAACTTGGAATCATTTGTGGGAAGGAACTGCAGATGCTGGTTTAAACCGAAGATAGACGTGAAAACCTGGAGTAACTCAGTGGGTCAGACAGCATCCATGGGAAAAAATGAATACGTGACGTTTCTGGTCGAGACCCTTCGGACTTACAATTCTACATTGGAATCATGTATGGCATGGGCATTATGGGCTGCAAAGTCTGTTCCCATGATGTACTGTTCTATGTTCTATAATTTGTCTGATGTGGAATAGGTTTTTACAGTCAGGAAAAAGTAATTGTGGTAATCTATTCGTTATAAAAGGCATTATTTGGCTATATTCCTGCTGCAGGACATTAATTCTAACAAGATGCCAGATATCTTTTGCAGCTGTGCAGTGAAAATCAGAATAGTGGCAGGTTGCTTCACAACAAGAGGTTACCCTGAATAAACTCAGATTATTAGAGCGTACACAGAGGAGTTCTCACAGCAGTAACAGCGCAAATGAGCATTTTCAAGCATTTTTTACCAATGTCCTAAATGAAATAGCTCCCTGGGTCATATTTATTTTGTTTAGTTTAGATTAGTTTAGAGATACAGTGCAGAAACAGGTCCTTCGGCCCACCGAGTCCACACTGACCAACCTTCCCCGTCCATTAACATGATCCTACACACACTCGGGACAATGTTTACATTTACATCAAGCCAATTAGCCTACATACCTGTACGTCTTTGGAGTGTGGGAGGAAACCGAAGATCTCAGAGAAAACCCTCGCAGGTCACAGGGAGAACGTATAGAGGAAGGAATGTAGCTGGAAGTGGAAGTGCACAAGAAGGAACTCCAGATGCTGGCAATGGAGGAAACCCAGGACAGAAAGGTAAGCATGGAAAGCGGACAGTCAGGATTGTTGTGAAGTGAGCGGAGGGCTTTGCATTCAGAGGAGGTGAGATTGGAGTGGACAAGGGAAGTCGGAAAATCAAGATGGTCGGAAAATCAAGTCTCGGCAACAGTTAGAATTAACTCAGCGTCACGGTGACGCAGCGGAGTTGCTGTTTTACAGCGAATACAGCGCCGGAGACCCGAGTTCGATCCTGACTACGGGTGCTGTCTGTACGGAGTTTGTACGTTCTCCCCGTGACCTGCGTGGGTTTTCTCCGAGATCTTCGGTTTCCTCCCACACTCCAAAGACGTACAGGTTTGTAGGTTAATTGGCTTGGTAAATGTAAAAATTGTCCCTAGTGTGTGTGGGGTGGTGTTAATGTGCGGGGATCGCTGGGCGGCGCGGACACGGTTGGCCGAAAGGGCCTGTTTCCACGCTGTATCTCGAAACTAAACTAAACTGAACTAAACTAAAAGGTTCAGAGCGGGTAGAAGGCCGGCAGGGGGAGTTCAAGGAGGAGGAAAGTGGGAGATGGGAGAAGAGATCATCACTGGGCGGGAAGAGCTCCTTCCCATAGAAAACAGCCCAGAGGCAGAGGCGACGGAGAAAGAGATCTACATCATGGCGCGCACAGAAACCGTTGAGATGGGGGCAGATGGGTACAAAGGTCAGGTCTCTGCTCAGCACTGGCTGTTCTGTATTGGAAAGAGGGAGGTGAGGGGGGTGATGGTGAAAACATGACAGGGTCGAAGCCTGGGGTCTCCATAAATTACTCCAGGACTTTGTGTCGTTCTTTTGTAAACCAGCAACTGCGATTCCTTGTAACCACGACTGACATTATATATTGAAGGTATTTATTCACAAAATGCTGGAGTAACTCAGCATTATAACTTCGACATTATATATTGAATCAGGCCCAGTGTGCACTCATCCATAGCAAGGAGCTAGTTCATGGCTGTGTAGGGTTTAGAGATACAGCGCGGAAACAGGCCATTCGGCCCACCCTGTCCGCGCCGCCCAGCGATCCCCGCACATTACCACTATCCTACACACACTAGGTGATAATTTTTACATTTACCTAGTCAATTAACTTACATACCTGTACATCTTTGGAGTGTGGGAGGAAACCGAAGATCTCGGAGAAAACCCACGCAAGTCACGGGAAGAACGTACAAACTCCGTACAGACGGCACCCGTAGTCAGGATCGAACCCGAGTCTCCGGCGCTGCATTCGCTGTAAGGCGGCAACTCTACCGCTGCGCCACCGTGCCGCAGATGCTGGTTTCAACCGAAGACAGACACAGAAAGCTGGAGTAACTCAGCCGGTCAGGCTGCATCTCTGGAGAAAAGAGATAGGTGATGTTTTGGGGGTCGAGACCCTTCTTCAGACTGAGAGTCAGGGGAAAGGGGAACGAGATAGAGATGGTAACGAGGAGAGATGAATGGAAGATTTGGGGAGTTGGAGAGCAGGAGGAATCTCAGAGGGGGAGCAGCGAGAGAGGATGTTGCAGAACTCTCGTCGGAGAGAGGAGGAGAACTTCTTCAAAGTCGGCACACCTTGAGGAAATTTTGCAGTGAAGCGGACAACATGTGTGGGGAAGAACTGCAGATACTGGTTTAAACCAAAGACAGTCATAAAGTGCCGGAGTAACTCAGCGGGTCAGGCAGCATCTGTGGAGAAAAGGTGACGTTGCAGGTTGGTGCCAAATGCCCATCTTCCTAGCACTGTTCTGGTCTGATGTGTCGGCCTCATTGACAATGGTTTTGCAATGCAAGGCACAGAGTGGGTCACTGGACAGGCAGAAGGAATGTGTGGGAAGGAACTGCAGGTTGTCTTTAAGTGGGAGGTGTCGAAGGAGAAGTTGTTAAGAGTAAGGACCAGCTCTGCTAGGCGGAGGAGAGTGCTGTGAGAGGGAAATTGAACGGTTCTGCGGTCGAGGAAGAAGCGGAGGGCTTTAAGACCTTCCTGGTGGGGGATGGAGGTGTAGATGACTGAACGTCCATTTTTTTGGCTGAAGAAGGGTCTTGATCCGAAACGTCAAAGATGCTGCCCTTGTTGCTGAGTTACTCCAGCATTTTGTGCCTATCTTCACTGTAAATGCAGACGTGGGTTGGCTAATACCTTATTGGAGCAGCGTGTTTGTTTCAATCTCCCTTCCAACAAAAGGAGCAGCAAAGCTGAGAGTCGCAGAGGCTGCAGCCCCAGTTGCAGTTTAGTTTATTGTCACGTGTACTGAGGTACAGTGAAAAGCTTTAGTAGCTTTTGACTAGCTCCTCCTGTGAGGAAGCACATTGTTGCAATGAGGTGTAGGAAAATAACTGCAGATGCTGGTACAAATCAAAGGCATCACAAAATGCTGGAGTAACTCAGCGGGTCAGGCAGCATCTCTGGATAGAAGCCCTCCTTCAGACCTTGTTGCAATGAGGAGTTTACTATGCGCTGAACTGCTCCATATTTAGCATGATATCTTAATGCTTGGATGACCAAAGGAAAGGTGCAATGTCCTCCGTCCCTCCCCCACCCGCACCACTCCCAATGTCCATCAACACAGTGAAGGTTCGATAAGAATACATTTGTGTTTGCAAAAGGATGAAAGGTGACATGAATAATCATTGATAAAAGCTGTGAAATGTGATGAGCGTTGATAATGATCCATGAATTAACAACATAATTAAGTGTCAAGTCAAGAAAGGAACCATGTAAGATTATATACACATCACAGGGTTTTGCCTAAGGGCGAGAAGAAATTCCGCAGAGCATTTCATTGTGATTAAATAACAGAGCACGTTTTGTAAACTCCAAGGAGATTGTGGCCTTGGTAAACTGAATCAAAACTACTAATTTTATATTTCCTGAACCACACGTTTTCAGAAGAGCAATGAGGAGTGCATGTCTTTTCTCAGCCTTTTACCCAATTTACACAGAAAACAAATATCTTGGCATTACTTAGCAGAAAGACAAGAGTACTCGTCTGTGAATCGAAGGGCAACTGGATACTTAACAGAGGCTCAAAATGCTGGATTAACTCACCGGGACAGGCAACATCTCTGGAGAGAAGGAATGGGCGATGTTTCAGGTCGAGGCCCTTCTGCACATAGTTTTCCTTGTTTATCTTGTTTGGTTTAAGGGCAATTCTCCATTCGTAAAGGAGGACCTGGAACCATTCCTTCTCTCCCGAGATGCTGCCTGACCTGCTGAGTTACTCCAGCATTTTGTGAATAAATCGATTTGTACCAGCATCTGCAGTTATTTTCTTATACTGCCTGTAGTTGTAACCTGTTCAAATACTGCACTGATTGGAGTTCCTGAGGACTGTTGACATTTAGACGTTATTGCAGTAAGTGTGTCTCCATCAGAGTATTGGATGACAAGAGTAAAGTTATGGAGTTGTCTTTCAGAAAGCATCGCATGGTTCATCATTTACCAAACCACATGGCTCCTCACGCTCTTACCTGAAGGGGCAATACATTGGCAAGCTACTTATAAGGAACTAGACAAAGTGGACCCATTGGGCCCAAACCTCTCCTGCATTGGTGCAGCACCCCCCCCCCTCCCCCCCCCCCCCTCTCTCCTCAACCCCCCCCCCTCCCCTCTCCCTTCTCCCCCACTCCCCCCTCCCCCCCCCCCCCTCCTCCTTTTAAACTTTAAAATGTGAATAGCTTTTAAAATATAACACCGATTTCAATAAAACGACTTGCATTATCACTAAAGTGACAATGGTGAGTAAGGTGGGCCTAAAATTGTCGCGCTATCGTGTACCGTTTTGGCTGAAGTTCAGTCACAAACAAGATAACAAACGAGAGTTTTAGTATATAGATGAAATGAGGAAGAAGACATGTTTATTTAACGTAAGGAATCTATTCAAACCCCAGTTTAGTTTAGTTTAGAGAAATAGACCACTGAGTCCATGCCAACAAGCGATCCCCGCACTCTAACACTGTCCTACACACACTACGGTTAGTTTACAATTTTACCAATTAGCCTACAAATCTGTACGTCTCTGCGGTGTGGGAGGAAACCCGACACTGGGAGAAAACCCACGCAGGTCACGGGGGGAAAGTACAAACTCCATACAGACAGCGCCTGTAGTCAGGATGAAACCCGGGTATCAGGCGCTGTAAGGCAGCAACTCTACCGCTGCGCCACCGTGCCACACAGGTTGATGGATTAGGGTCTACAATCGAAAAGAGAGAAATTAACCAATCTATTGGCCTGGGTTTAGCTGCCCACATTTCCCATTGCCCTGAGGTTTCTCGTGGCCAGCCCTGCTGGTTGTAGGCAAGCAGTGAGACCCCTTGTGGCCAACAAGCCTCGAATGTCATAACCAGTGCACATAGTCAGACCAGGGGAAGACCCATCTGCAAAATTCCTCTTAAACACTTGCTGTCAAAGTTAACCCTTGCTTGACTTTGCTATCAGTCAAAACTATCAGGCCTTTGCAATGCTTATGAATGTTCCCGATGTTCAGAAATATTTGAAAAAGTTAATCTAAAGCGAAAATAAATGTTTAAAATGCTAAAGATTATTCAGTTAAAAAGATTTTTTATCATTAAAAACTATTAAAAAAGTATAAATAATTGTACAATATTAAAGCGAAACTATTTAAATGCAAGTTATGTACCATGTCCTTATTCTGTCTTTGCAGGATTAGTTTAGGGATGCAGTGCGGAAGCAGGCACTTCGGCCCACCGAGTCCACATCGACCAGCGATCCCCGCACATTAGCACTAACCTACACACACCAGGGACGATTCACATTTATACCAAGCCAATTAACCTACAAACCTGTACGTCTTTGGAGTGTGCGATGAAATCGATGATCTCGGAGAAAACCCCATTCAAACTCCGTAAGACAGCACCCGTAGTCAGGATCGAACCTGGGTCTCTGGTGCTGCAAGCGCTGTAAGGCAGCAGCTCTACCGCTGCGCCACCATGTACTATAGTAGTTCCCAGATTCCTGTGCCTACTGTAACCTGGTGCAGATTTGCAGTCAAGTGCTTCAGAATCTCAGCCATTTCTCCTCTCCCACCTGCCGAATCCATTGGCAGTAAAGAGCCAGGAAATTGCCAGTGGATCTCAGGCAATGAGCTCTGGGTTTCTGTATTCGTGTGGAACTGTATGAATGCAGAGAAAATCCTGCAAAACATAAACCATTATTGGTTTCCACAAAATACACACCATTGTTGCAATGGTTTCCTATCAGCAGTCTTCAGTTCAGGAATAATTGGGATAATTGCATTTAGAAAGTGATAGTTCTTTCTTTGAGTCTGTCCTTAAAGATTTATGTCCCTGACAGAAAGGCAATGCAGGTTGAAAATTTGAGAACTTAATTTGTCACTGTTATATGTATGAGTCAGAAGGATCACTCTGCTTTAAATAAACACAGGAGCTAACATTTCTAATTTAGATTGGAGCCAAGTACAAGATAATGGACACACTCAAGCTTTGTTCTCCTGTGATTGTCAGAACAAGATTATCTAATTTGTTGAGGCTCTGCTTCTGTCGAATGTGGTCAGCTGCCGTTGTGAGCAGAGGGAGCAGAGAACGAGAAAACTTGAGCAATTAACCCAACTGGTGCTGCAGTATCTGTGGGGGAAGAAATGGACAGTTGGCATTTTCAGGCATGACCCTCCACCTGGCCTGAACGAATAGAGGGGAAGCAATGAGGCAGTAAAGAGGAAGGTGTGAAGAGATGGGGCAAGGTGATCATAATGATAGGTGGTTACAGATCAAGAGGAATTGACTGGAAGATACTTGCCAGGTGGGGGGGGGGGGGGGGGGGGGGGGGGAAGAGTGGAGATCGTGAGGCTGGACACATGAGAGACCCCGGATTCTGGAATTTTTAGTTGAGTTTAGTTTTAGTTTAGAGATACAGAGCGGAAACAGTCCGTGCCAACCAGCCATCCCCACACATTAACACTATCCTACACTAGGAACAATTTTTACATTTATACCAAGCCAATTAACCTACAAACCTGTATGCCTTTGGAGTGTGGGAGGAACAGAAGCTCTCGGTCACCCACGCAGGTCACGGGAAGAACGTACAAACTCCGTACAGACAAGCACCCGTAGCAGGAATGGAACCCAGGTCTCTGGCACTGTAAGCGCTGTAAGGCAGCAACTCTACCGCTGCGCCACCATGCCACACAAGGAAAATACAAAGTTGAGGAATATCTTGAGGAAAATACAAATTTGTGGAGAAGAGACTGTGGGTTAGGCAGCATCTGGGGTGGGAAGGACTGATGCCGTTTCGGGTCAGGACCCTTCTACAGACTCAGAGCTGGGAGGTGATGTGAATGAAGCACAAAAGGCTGCAGATTCTGGAATCTGATGAGAATGAAAAGTGAAGATTTGAACCAAAAAAAGGAAGGTTGGTGGCAGGTGGGAAGAACCAGAACAAGGAGGGGGGAGGTCAGCAATGAAGGGAAGGGGATCCAACGGGTAGAGTAGATGGATTATGGGCTGATTGAGGAAGCGAGGGAGGGGACAGAAACAGAATGAAAAGGGTCTGGGGCCTACTGTGGGAAGAAGAGTGTGTGCAAGCAGACTAGGATGGAGAGGAGGAGAGGGGAAGGAACAGAGGGAGCACGGGTAACTTGAAATCAGAGAAGTCTATGTTCATGCCTTTGGGTTACAGCAAAATGTGAGCTGCTATTCCCCCAGTTTGCATTTGGCCTCACATTGCCAATGGAGAAGGCTGAGGGTGGAGAGGTTGGTATGGGGATGGATGGTGACTTACAATGGCTAGCAACTGGAAGCTTCAGATGGCCATAGTGGGCAGTGAACCGGTGCTCTGCAAAGCAACTGCCTCGTCTGCGTTTTTTTAGTTTATAGAAACATAGAAAATAGGTGCAGGAGGAGGCCATTTAGCCCTTCGAGCCCACACCGCCATTCATTGTGATCATGGCTGATCGGCCACAATCAATAACCCGTGCCTGCCTTCTCCCCATATCCCTTGATTCCACTAGCCCCTAGAGCTCTATCAAACTTTCTCTTAAATCCATCCAGTGATTTGGCCTCCACCGCCCTCTGAGGCAGAGAATTCCACAAATTCACAACTCTCTGGGTGAAAAAGTCCCTCTCACCTCAGTTTTAAATGGCCTCCCCTTTATTCTAAGACTGTGGCCCCTGGTTCTAGACTCACCCAACATTGGGAACATATTTCCTGCATCTAGCTTGTCCAGTCCTTTTATAATTTTATATGTTTCAATAAGATCCCCTCTCATCCTTCTAAACTCCAGTGAATACAAGCCTAGTCTTTTCAATCTTTCCTCATATGACAGTCCCGCCATCCCAGGGATCAATCTCGTGAACCTACGCTGCACTGCCTCAATTACAAGGATGTCCTTCCTCAAATTAGGAGACCAAAACTGTACATAATACTCCAGATGTGGTCTTACCAGGGCCCGATACAACTGCAGAAGAACCTCTTTACTCCCATACTGAAATCCTCTCGTTATGAAGGCCAACATGCCATTAGCTTTCTTCACTGCCTGCTGTACCTGCACGCCAACATTCAGTGACTGGTGTACAAGGACACCCAGGTCTCGCTGCACCTCCCCTTTACCTAACCTAACACCATTGAGATAATAATATGCCTCCTTGTTTTTGCCACCAAAGTGGATAACCTCACATTTATCTATATTATACTGCATCTGCCACGCATCTGCCCACTCACTCAACCTGTCCAGGTCACCCTGCAACCTCCTAACATCCTCTTCACAGTTTACACTGCCACCCAGCTTTGTGTCATCCGCAAACTTGCTAGTGTTGCTTCTAATTCCCTCTTCCAAATCATTAATATATATGGTAAACAGTTGCGGCCCCAACACCGAGCCTTGCGGCACTCCATTCGCCACTGCCTGCCATTCTGAAAAGGACCCGTTTACTTCCTGTCAACTTCTTTGCTTCCTGTCTGCCAACCAATTTTCTATCCATGTCAACACCCTACCCCCAATAACATGTGCTCTAATTTTAGTCACCAATCTCCCGTGCGGGACCTTATCAAAGGCTTTCTGAAAGTCTAGATACACTACATCCACTGGCTCCCCTTCATCCAGTTTACTTGTCACATCCTCAAAAAATTCCAGAAGATTATCAAGCATGATTTCCCTTTCATAAATCCATGCTGACTTGGACTTATCCTTTTACTGCTATCCAAATGCACCGTTATTACCTCTTTAATAATTGACTCCAGCATCTTCCCCACCACCGAAGTCAGGCTAACTGGTCTGTAATTCCCCGTTTTCTCTCTCGCTCCTTTCTTGAAAAGTGGGATAACATTAGCTACCCTCCAATCCACAGGAACTGATCCTGAATCTATTGAACATTGGAAATTGCACCTGCACCTCACCATATTTCGTGAATATGACAATAAATCTGAATGTGAATCGTACCCCTGTGTTGTCTGGTGGAGCAGCGGTGAGACCGGAAATGCGGGATACAGAGGAGAGAAAGATGAGGGCTTGGTCACCACAGTGGAGGTGAAGCCACAGGTCCTGAGATGGGAGCACATTCCTGGTGCCTCAGTCAGGAAAGCCTCATCTCGAGAACAGATGCAGTGAAGATGGAAATACAGAGTGAAAGGGACGGAAAGAAACTGAGAGAAGGGGGATAATAATCCACAGATAGACACAAAATGCTGGAGTAACTCAGCGGGTCTGACAGCATCTCTGGAGAAAAGGAACAGGTGACGTTTCAGATCGAGAACCTTCATCAGACTGAGAATCAGGGGAAAGGGAAACGAGAGATGTCGATGGTGATGTAGAAAGATATAGATGTAGAGATCCAAGTTCAGTCCATGCATGTGAAAGTAAGGAATTCCAGAGAGTATCTACCCATGATAATAAAACATTCTCTGGAAAATCCTTATTTTATTCATTTATTCCAAATGGAGTTCAAAGCTTAAACTAAGAAACAAATATGGATCAGAATGAGGCCGTTCACCCCATGGCAGCAACGGCGAACCTTTGAGATCTCAACCCGAAACGTCGCCCGTTCCTTCTCTCCAGAGATGCTGCCTGACCTGCTGAGTTACTCCAGCATTTTGTGAATAAATACCTTTGAGATAAAGGCCGCTTCCCACACCTCAGGCCAGAACCAGGCCTGATCCGGACTCTCCAGAAGCACATCCAAGTACTTGAAAAATGTTCTGAGAGCTTCTGCCCAAATCATGGTTTCAGACAGTGAGATCCTAGGCTCCCGAAAAAATTCCATGGGAAATCTTTCCCCATAACTCTTTTTAACTCTATTTGCATAAATTCTACTTAGGAATTTCTCCACTAAGAGGAAAAAGGTGCTTCTCACTCACCCCATCTAGACATCTCACGATCCCATGAATCTTTCCTGAGCCTTCTCTGTACGCAAAGAAACAAGCCAGACTTGCAGATCTTTCATCATAATTATAGACCAGTTAACCTGTTCTGGAGAAAATGCTGGAATCTATAATTAAGAATGTAATAACAGGAAGCTTGAAAAATCGTAGTATGGTGAGGTGGAATCAATGGTTTTATGGAGAGAAAAGTATGTTTGAAAAATCAAGTGAAGTTTTTTGAGGCTTTAACTAGCAGGGTAGATAAGGGGTGCCACTGGATGCAGAATGTGTGTATGTTGGTCGAGGTATCTCACAAATGTTAAGATTCACACACATTAAATAAGGCGGCACGGTGGCGCAGTGGTAGAGTTGCTGCCTTACAGCACTTGCAGCGCCAGAGACCTGGGTTTGATCCTGACTACGGGTGCCGTCTGTACGGAGTTTGTACGTTCTCCCCGTGATCTGCGTGGGTTTTCTCCGAGATCTTCGGTTTCCTCCCACACTCCAAAGACGTACAGCTTTGTAGATTAATTGTCTTGGGATTAGTGTAAATCGTCCCTAGTGTGTGTAGGATAGTGTTAATGTGCGGGGATCGCTGGTCGGTGCAGACACAGTGACCGAAGGGCCTGTTTCCGCGCTGTATCTCAAAAGAAAAGGATTGGAAATAACATGTTAGTAGGGATTGACAATTGCTTAAATGACACAGTAGGAATAAATAAGTCTGAAGACGGGTCTCGACCCGAAACGTCACCCATTCCTTCTCTCCAGAGATGCTGCCTGTCCCGTGAGTTACTCCAGCATTTTGTGTCTACCTTCAATTTAAACCAGCATCTGCAGTTCTTTCCTACACATAAATAAATCGATATCAGGCTGGTGAACTGTTACTAGTAGGTTGCCACATGCAAGTCTGCGGATGACATAAAGCTAGGTGAGAAAGTGAGTTGTCAAGAAAATGCAAAGAATGCTACTGAGTCTAAAGACTACATGCAAGAAGAAGGCTGATACCATACCATGTGATATTGTGTATTTGGCTGTAACTAGAAAGTACTTTACGGAGAAACCCGTAAATGTTTTTGTCTACAAGGAATCTTGGTTCAAGATATAATGAAGGTAAAAATGCAAGTATAGCCATAGAAAGCCAAAAGGTGACTTTTATTGTATGGATTTGGAGAACATGGAGTTGTGCAGCATTGAAATACAGGGATGTAATGCTAAGGATTTATAAAGCGCTGGTCAGACTGCATTTGGAGTATTGTGAGCAGTTGTGAGCACAAGGATGTGTCGGCATTGGAGAGAATCCAGAGGAGGTTTATGAGAATGATCCCAGGAATGATAGGGTTAACATATGATGAGAGTTTGTCCGCACTGGGCCTGTACTCGCTGGAGTTTAGAAGGATGAGGGGGGACCTCATTGAAACTTACCGAGTAATGAAAGGCTTGGATAGTGTGGATGTGAAGAGGATGTTTCCACTAGTGGGAGAGTCTAGGACCAGAGGCCACAGCCTCAGAAGAAAAGGACGTACCTTTAGAAAGCAGATGAGGAGGAATTTCTTTAATCAGAGGGTGGTGAATCTGTGGAATTCATTGCCACAGACGGCTGTGGAGGCCATCAATTAATATTTTTAAGGTGGAGGGTGACAGGTTCTTGATTAGTATGGGTGCCAGGTGTTATGAGAAGGCAGGAGAATGGGGCTGAGAGGGAAAGATAGATCAGCCACGATTGAATGGCAGAGTAGACTTGATGGGCCGAATGGCCCAATTCTACTACTATCACTTGTGAGCTTATGAACTACGCTCTTTGCTCCACCGAGGGGTGACCTGTAATTATTTTGTCCATCCACTTTCTCTTTTAAAACATTGTTATCACATTAACTGCCTCCCAGCCCTGAAGCCAGTGAAGTTTGAACAATGATGGTCACAGCAAAGTTGACTTTAAGGGTGATACAAGGAACTGCAGGTGATGATTTACAAAAGAAAAACACAGTGATGGAGTAACTCAGCGCATCAGGCAACATCTCTGAAGGACATGGATAGGTGACATTTCAGGTTGGGTCCTTCTTCATAACTATAATAGTGCTGAACTCGGTATGAATAGACAATAACATTGTTCTTTGTGATACACTTATTAGTTTAGCTATTCAGGATATTTGAGTTTAGAGTGCGCAGATAATTCCAATAGACTTATTCAAATTTATTCTGCCACCTGGGACAGCACGGTGGCGCAGCAGTAGAGCTACTGCCTTACAGCGCCGGAGACCCGGGTTCAATCCTTACTACGGGTGCTGTCTGTACAGAGTTTGTACGTTCTCCCCGTGACCGGTGTGGGTTTTCTACGAGATCTTCGGTTTTCTCCCACACTCCAAAGACGTACTGTTTTATACGTTAATTGGCTTGGGTGTAAATGTAAAATTGTCCCTAGTGTGTGTAGGGTAGTGTTAATGTGTGGGGATCGCTAGTCGGTGAGGACTCGGTGGGCTGAGGGGCCTGCTTTACTAAACTAAAGACTAATCTAAACTGAACCATTTTGACAGGATGTGTGAAGCACATGCCTCATGTGGAACACAATCTTGGTTCGGTTAAGAACTGCCAAAGCCCCGAGAGCAAAATGTTACCTGTTTAGCTGATGCAGGAAGAGAACTGATGAGAAAGGAAGAAAAAAGTGTGTTTCTTTGTTAGGGGTCCACATCATCAGGTGCTGACTTTCACTATAAATTTGTTGTTACGTTGAATCAAGAATGAATGAAATTGTTCCTGAGGGATACAACACACCACCTGTTCTAACAATTCATTTTCAGCACAAAGATATAATAAACCTTTGGCACTCACTTCAACGTGCTTTATTCTACATGATAGAGTCAATGGAGTTATAGAGTCATACAGCATGGAAACAGGCCCTCCAGCCCAAAATGCCCATGCCAACCAAGATGTCCCATCTACGCTCGTCCCGCCTGTCCGCATTTGGCCCATATCCCGCTAAACCTTCCCTATTTAAAAACCTGTTTTAAACATTATTATAGTACCTGCCTCAACTACCTCCTCTGGCAGCTCGTTCCATACACCCACCACCCTCTGTGCGGACAAAGTTGCCCCCTCAGGTTCCCATTAAATTTTTCCTCTCACCTTAAACCTATGTCCTCTGGTTCTTGAATCCCCGACTCTGGGTAAAAGATTGTGCACCCACCCTATCTATCCCCCTCATGATTTTATACACCTCTATAAGATCACCCCTCATGCTTCTGTGCTACGAGGAATAGAGTCCCAGCCTGCTCAACCTCTCCCTGTAGCTCAGGCCCTCAGGTCCTGGCAACATTGTTGTCAAATATGATATGTAAATGTGGGACTCACATGGAAAGGAGAAGGTAATGAGAGGGCTGTTCTATTTCCATGAAGTGGTGTAGTCCTCCCTTGCCCACTTCATCCTCATAGACTAATATCTGTGACCCAGCAGCCGGTTGAACTGTCAGTAGATTGCGGTTTCTGGAAGGCGAAGGGAATTGTGAAAACATTGCTCATTTGCTTGCACTGGTATCTCGCCCGAGCATCGCAGGTGGTACCAGGCACTGTTAGTTCAAAGATGAAGCCTTCATCATACCATCAACTTCACAAAAACAGCCCCACCAGATCCTGGTGCAGGTCCAGCTCCCTGTGCACTGAACGTGCTTCACGGCATTCATTGATCACATCTGCTTTTGATCAGGGTAACATCTGTAATAACAATTTTTGTTAAGGTTCGAATGCTGAAATTCATAAAGTGGAATCAGAGGAATCTTTATCACCTTAGGTCACTTCTCAGCTCCTATCATGAAATCTCAGTTCTTAGTGCAGAAAGTAAGCACTCTGGTGTTTAAATTACTGAACGGGAGCAACACGGCTGAACTATTAGCTAATCCCCAAATATTCAGAGCACCTACATCTGAAAGTGTTATTTTTAATCTGTTAAACTGTTATAAATTTGGTTGGGTTCAAAGCACAACTCACCTCTGAAGTTGAGACAGTCAGATAGTGCTATCTCTGATTTAACTAGCCTTTTAAGTAGAATTTATCTACCGTCATTTGTAAGAGCTAATTTATCACACAATTTATTTTTTTTAAAGATTGTTTAGGCAAAGAATTTTTGCTGTTTTCATAAAATTTAAGGAATTATTATTCATAACCACTCAG
Source organism: Rhinoraja longicauda (assembly GCF_053455715.1). Taxonomy (NCBI): domain Eukaryota; kingdom Metazoa; phylum Chordata; class Chondrichthyes; order Rajiformes; family Arhynchobatidae; genus Rhinoraja; species Rhinoraja longicauda. The sequence goes on along the minus strand of NC_135967.1, from coordinate 3,911,393 downwards.
CCTCTCTCAAAAAGCTACCTCCTATTCATCAAATCTCCAAAGGGTCCAAATATGTTGCTTGGAACCTACACTACATACTTAGATAAGGAACAGCTTAAAGATTGCACATGAAAGCTTCCAATCGTTCTCTGTGAAAGCAAGGGTGTGATATTGTGCATCTGTGCCCTTGCACTGCTTGTGATACGCACTGGGGCACCACGGGTTAGCATGGCTCCGCACACAAGCTGCACGCAAACTTAGCGGGTGGAGGCCACATAACCATACAATTTTGGGTTGAGACCCTGCTTCAGGACTGAGGGTAGCAAGGGGAGATATCCAGGTTACAAAAGCTGGGGGTGGGAGTGGTGCGGGAGGGCTGAGGCCTCTGAGATTCCCCCAACCTTCTCCATGGTGCCCTGGGTTAATTCCCGGAATGGCGGGACTGTCATATGTTGAAAGACTGGAGCGACTAGGCTTGTACACACTGGAATTTAGAAGGATGAGAGGAGATCTTATCGAAACGTATAAGATTATTAAGGGGTTGGACACGTTAGAGGCAGGAAACATGTTCCCAATGTTGGGGGAGTCCAGAACAAGGGGCCACAGTTTAAGAATAAAGGGTAGGCCATTTAGAACTGAGATGAGGAAAAACTTTTTCAGTCAGAGAGTTGTGAATCTGTGGAATTCTCTGCCTCAGAAGGCAGTGGAGGCCAATTCTCTGAATGCATTCAAGAGAGAGCTAGATAGAGCTCTTAATGATAGTGGAGTCAGGGGGTATGGGGAGAAGGCAGGAACGGGGTACTGATTGAGAATGATCAGCCAAGATCACATTGAATGGCGGTGCTGGCTCGAAGGGCTGAATGGCCTCCTCCTGCACCTATTGTCTATTGTCTATTGCCCTCAATGTGGACTCCTCTACATCAATGAGACCAAACACAGACTCTGGGTGCATTGGCCATCCAGAGCACCCGGTCGCAACTCTCCACTTTAACTCCCTTCCTCACTCGTGTTAAAACGCAAACTAGACGGATGTCACCTTATTTTCCATTGAGTAGACTACACTCAACAGCTTGAACATTGAGTTCTCCAGTTTTGATCAGCTGCACCCTCTTCATTCCTCACTCTTTCCCTCTGATCCACCTAGTACACTCACACACAATTTTATTTTCCAAACCTCCCACCAGGCCCCATTACCCAGTCACTTTCCACCTCCCATGTGATTCCATCTGCCTAACATCCTTACTCACAAACCCACTGGACCCCATTCCTCCCCCCACCCCCCTGTCAGTTTGATGGCTCCCCTCCACCCAACATCCCTCCCCCATCTACTTCCACTCACCACCTTCTTTTCTAGTGCAGGTTACCTGCAAATGCTGGTTTACACCGAAGATAGACACAAAATGCTGAATTATTTCGAGACCTCAACATTTCAAGATTTCAAAATGCTCGAGACCTCACGACCCGAAACGTCACCCATTCCTTTTCTCCAGAGATGCTGCCTGTCCCGCTGAGTTACTCCAGCATTTTGTGTCTATCTGTCTACCTTCTTTTCTTATCAGCTTCCAATATACGTAGCCTTTTGTTATCTCCACTTGTCACTTCCCAGCTTCTGTCGCTATCTCCATTCTTCCTTCCCAACCTACCTCCATCTATCCTTCAACCTCTCCTCACATTAGGGGTGCCAACTATCTCACTCCCAAATACGGGACAAGATGCCGCCCCACGTGACCTCAGCCAGCCAGTGGCCATCTGGTCCCGCTGCACCAATGGCAGCCGCCCGGGCCGGGAGGCGGGTTGCTCCGTTAGGCGGCACCCAGGCCTCCGGACCTAGACTGTCCGGAGCTAAAATGTTGGAAACTTAAGAGTATCGGGACCTAAAGTGTCGGGGCCAACAGTATCCGGGCCTACAGTGTCGAGGCCAACAGTGTCCGGGCCTACAGCAGCCCCCGGGGCCTAATACGGGTCAAGGGCGGTCCCGTACGGGACAAACTAATTTAGCCCAAAATACGGGATGTCCCGGCTAATATGGGACAGTTGGCAACCCTACCTTACATTGATCCAGATATTGCTTGCCAGTTCCTGCCTCAACCCTTCTTTTTATATTGGCTATCTCCCCTTTACCCTCTTGTTCCTGAGGCAAGGTCTGGACCCAGAATATTGACTATCTCTTTGCCTCCTGAGATGCTGCCTGACCTTCTGAGCTCCTGCAGCTCCTGCTTGTTGCTCCAGATTGCTGCCCTGCGGCCTTTTGTGTCTCCATTTGTACAAATTCTAAATGAATGCAACGATACTTTGTTACATCCATACAGCCCAATGTACAGTATTGCTTTCAGTTTTTAGGCACCATTTTATAGGAAAGATGTTGTCATGCTGGAAAGGATGCAGAACAGATTCACGAGGGTGTTGCCAGGAATCGAGGGCCTGTGCTGTAGAGAGAGGTTGAGCATGCTATTCCCTGTAGCGCAGAAGGATGAGGGGTGATCTTATAGAGGTGTACAAAATCATGAGAGGAATAGATCGGATAGACACACAGAGTCTCTTGCCCAGAGTAGGGGAATCGAGAACAAGAGGACATGGGTTTAAGGTGAGGGGGGAAAGATTTAAAAGGAATCTGAGGGGTAACTTTTTCACACAAAGGGTGGTGGGTGTGTGGAACAAGCTGCTGGAGGAGGTAGTTGAGGCAGGCACTATCGCAATGTTTAAGAAACATTTAGACAGCTACATGGATAGGACAGGTTTAGAGGGATATGGGCCAAATGCAAGGCAGGTGGGATTAGTGCAGATGGGACATGTTGGACAGTGTGGGCAAGTTGGGACAAAGGGCCTGTTTCAACATTGCATTGCTCTATGACTCTATGACTAGTGTAGATGGGATATGTTGGCCAGTGTGGGCAAGTTGGGACAAAGGGCCTGTTTCAACATTGCATTGCTCTATGACTCTATGACTAGTGTAGATGGGATATGTTGGCCAGTGTGGGCAAGTTGGGCTGAAGGGCCTGTTTCCACATTGTATGACTCCATGACTCTACAAGGTGCCTGGATAAGCACAAATAAGAAACAGTGTCTCTCCTCCTGCCAGGGTTCCTAGATTTTCCATTTTCCCCTTGTATCCTGTTGACCAAAATTGGGGTTTGACCTGATACAGAAAAACACCTTTTGACGTGTGGCCTATTATCTAATTGTTTTTTCAGTGTATTGTTTCTTCCCTCAGTGACACGACACTGTAACGTGATTTGTTCAATGCTAAATATATGAATAACATCAGTTACCTTTTCATACTGCTACGAGTAGTTCCAAAAAGAGTATATGGTGTGCTTAAATGCTCTTCCCCAAACTGTCCAAGCAGATTCTATATCAGGGGTAGGAAAAAAACTGCAGATGCTGTTCTAAATCGAAGGTCAAGTCAAGTCAAGTCAATTTTATTTGTATAGCATATTTAAAAACAACCCACGTTGACCAAAGTGCTGTACATCAGTTCAGGTACTAAGAAACGAACATACAATGGCACACAAACATAACAGCACATACATAAACAGTTCACAGCGCCCCCTCAGAGGGCCTCAAACTCTAGGGAGTAGAAATAGGTTTTGAGCCTGGACTTAAAGGAGTCGATGGAGGGGGCAGTTCTGATGGGGAGAGGGATGCTGTTCCACAGTCTAGGAGCTGCAACCGCAAAAGCGCGGTCACCCCTGAGCTTAAGCCTAGACCGCGGGATAGTCAGTAGCCCCAAGTCGGCCGATCTGAGGGACCTGGAGATGGAGAGGCGGGTTAGAAGATTTTTGATATAGTGGGGGGGCAAGCCCCTTTTAGGGCTTTGTATGTGAATAGGAGGAGCTTGAAGTTGATTCTGTACCATACTGGGAGCCAGTGGAGAGAGGCCAGAATCGGGATGATGTGGTCCCTTTTACTGGTACCCGTCAGGAGTCTCGCTGCGGCGTTTTGGACCAATTGCAGGCGGGACAGGGATGATTGGCTGATCCCAGTGTATAGGGAGTTGCAGTGGTCTAGGCGGGAGGAAATGAATGCGTGGATGATTTTTTCAATGTCGTCAAATGGAGGAATGGTTTGACACAAAATGCTGGAGTAACTCAGAGGGTCAGGCAGCATATCGGGAGAGAAGGAATGGGTGACATTTTGGGTCGAGACTGAAGCAAGGTCTCGACCCGAAACGTCACCCATTCCTTCTCTCCCAAGATGCTGCCTGACCCGTTGAGTTACTCCAGCATTTTGTGTCTACCTTCTCTATCAGGGGAACAGATTACCAGGTGGACATGGATGAAAAGATTTAAGATTGTGCTTCAACTTTCCTTGAAGAAAAAGCAACATCAAAATGTCTCTTGGGAACATCCAGCTTGTTACTGTTCAAATTAGACTTGACAGTGTATTGGGAACCTCTACGTCATATATCAGGGGCATGCAACAGCCCTGCATAAATAGTATAGGAATGCACTGACTCACAAACTCTGCATCACCCACCACCTTCCTCATCTGTGGAAGAGTTTGCAGATAGTACATTAACCTCGTTAGTTGCTCTGGAAACCACAAAAACAGAGTGGAAGTGAGACATCTTCAATGATCATGGCATACCGTATCTACATTAATAATCACTTTCCGCCTCTCTGTCCATTTATGGATCAGGGAAATCTGGACAGTCTGCCCGAAATGCGATGAAATTTGACATGAGGCAAGACTGTCTTCTGTCCCCTGCCTTGGTTTAATGTTGTATTGAGTGGTTTGCCAAGTCTATCAGGAAGGACACAGGCACATGAGGGGTTGCTGATCCTGGACAAGGCATGCTCACCACCACTCTTGTTCTGTGAACCTCAGTCATCCATTTAAGATGACTGGCAGAATGAACAGCAGCGAAAACAAGGACCTCTCCTCGCCAACAGTCTATGGTTGCCTCGCCAACAGTCTATGGTTGCCTCGCCAACAGTCTATGGTTGCCTCGCCAACAGTCTATGGTTGCCTCGCCAACAGTCTATGGTTGCCTCGCCAACAGTCTATGGTTGCCTCGCCAACAGTCTATGGTTGCCTGGCCAACAGTCTATGGTTGCCTCGCCAACAGTCTATGGTTGCCTCGCCAACAGTCTATGGTTGCCTCGCCAACAGCCTGTCTGTCCCTTCCTTCTTTGTTGTTTGTTTGTATGTGTTAAATGTATTTTTAGTGTTCTTTACCTTGTTTTATGTGGGGGGTGGGGAGGGGGGAGTTGGGGGAAACTTTTTCTAATCTCTTACCTTGACGGTGATGTGATTTGTTTCCATATCATATCTCTGTCTGCACTGCGGCCGAACATCGAGGAGTTGCTGGAGACCGACTTGGAGAGCTCCACCGCAGGAGCCTGTGGACTTAACATTGTGGAGCTCGCTGTCTCTGGTTAGTGACCGACTTCGGAAGCTCCAGGCCGCAGGAGCTTCGACCCCCCCGACTGCGGATGGTTCCACTGCCCCGAGAATAAAAGAGGAAGTAGTTTGGACTTGATTGCTTTTCATCACAGTGAGGAATGTGGGGAATCTGCTGTGGTGGATGTTAATGTTAACTTTTATGTAGTTGTGTGTCTTGTTGCTTTTGTTTAGTATGGTTGTATGGTAATTCGAATTTCACTGTACCTTAATTGGTGCACGTGACAATAAACTGACCTTGAAACCTTGAAACATTGAGAGTTGGTCTGATTAACCCTTTTGTTCCCTTCACCCTTAGGTCCAATTATCTGAAGGTGCTGGGAAATTGGTTTGTTGGCACCAAAGCTTCCAGCAAAATCAGAGTTAACTGTGCAGCCAAGGTGAAGCAGTAACTCAGGTGAAGGGGAAAAGATTTAATAGGAATCTGAGGGGTAGGTTTTTCCACACAGAGGGCGGTGGGTGTACGGAACAAGCTGCCAGAGGAGGTAGTTGAGGCAGGGACTATCCCAACATTTGAGAAACAGTTGGACGGCTACATGGATAGGACAGGTTTGGAGGGATATGGACAAAATGTGGGCTGGTGGGACTAATGTAGTTGGGACATGTTGACTGGTGTGGGCAGGTTGGGCTGAAGGGCCTGTCACTCTATGACTCTATGACTAAGTGGAGAGGTGGGAATGTTCCTCCATTTTGATTGTGGGGTAAAAAATGGTCATCAGTTTTTGTGCTCTTGATGGTGCTGTATGTAGTGAGTGAGGACCATCATCTACCTCTGAGTGACAACAATCAGTGACAACAATCATCTGTGCTGTCTTCCATTTCATCTGGAAATTGAAAATCTATCACGTCTGCAGGGAAATATCCAAAGAAAACTGGGGGAGAAAGAGCCAAATAGTTCCTCAACCCCATGGTTACGTTTGTGTGGGCCAGCATCGTATTGGGTCCACAGTCACTTAGAGTCACTCCACGCCTCCTGCTGTCTGTCCCCAGTATAGGAAATGTTGGGCCTGGCCCATGTTGCCATTGAGCATCCCATTCAACCAGACCATGCCTTATCATCTGTCCCTCACAGCAACGTTTCAGTGGGGCGGCACAGTGGTACAAAATGGTAGAGTTTAGATTAGATTAGAGATACAGTGCGGAAACGGGCCTTCAGTCACCATCCATATCGACCAGTGACCCCTGCACCCTAACACTACCCGACACACACTGGGACAATTTACACTTACACCAAGCCAATTAACCTACAAACCTGTACGCCTTTAGAGTGTGGGAGGGAACCGAAGATCTCGGAGAAAACCCAGGCGGTCACAGAGAGAACGCATAAACTCCATACAGACAGCACCGGTTGTGAGGATAGAACCCTGATCTCAGGCGCTGTAAGGCAGTAGCTCTACTCTACGCTACCATGCTGTTGCTGCCTTAAAGCTCCAGAGACCCCAGTTAGATCCTGACCTCGGGTTGCTGTCGGTACGGAGTATGGAAGTTCTCCCTGAGACCACGTGGGTTTTTTTCTGGTGCTCCGGTTTCCTCCCACATTCCAAAGACATGGTAAGTGTGGGTTTGTAAGTGAATTAGCTTCTATAAATTGTCCCGAGTCTGATGGATGGAACTAATATACGGGGTGATCGCTGGTGGGCACGGACGCGCGAGGCCTAGGGGCCTTCTTCCCATCTGTAACTTCTAAACTCTAAAACAGATGAATACTTTTGATGTGAGTCAATCAGGCAATGGTTTGCACAGAATATGCTCAAAGCCTGATGGAAAAAGGAAAGAGATCCTCTTGAATTCTCCAGGCAGACCCTCAAACATATCTGGATGAATAATTCACAGACAGAACTTGCAAACAAGCATCAAGGACCTAGCAGTAGTGCTGTACGTGACTGGTGGTGGGAGCCTCTGCACATCTGCCACCCTTCACCACCCACCCCTCCCACCCCCCTTATCTCCACATCCCACCCCCACCACCCACTAGCCCCCCCCCCCCACCCACCCCCCTTATCTCCACATCCCACCCCCACTGGCCTCCCCAACCCCGCCCACCCCCCCCCCCTTATCTCAACATCCCACCCCTCCTTATCTCCACATCCCACCACCTCCATCCCCCCCACTCCCTACCACCTCCTCACCACCCTCTCCCCACCACCCCCTCCCCCCCATCCACCACCTCATCACCCCCACTCCCCACCAACTACCCACCCCCACCACCCACTAGCCCCCCCACCCCCCCTTATCTCCACATCCCACCACCTCCTCACCCCCACTCCCCACCACCTCCACACCCCCCACCACCTCCACACCCCCCACCACCTCCACACCCCCCACTACCTCCACACCCCCCACACCCCACTACCTCCACACCCCCCACTCCCCACCACCTCCTCACCCCCACTACCTCCTCACCCCCACTCCCCACCAACTCCTCACCCCCCACTCCCCATCACCCCCTCACCCCCCACCAACTCCTCACCCCCCACCACCTCCACACCCCCCACCCCCCACTACCTCCACACACCCCACTCCCCACCAACTCCTCACCCCCACTCCCCACCAACTCCACACCCCCCACCCCCCACTACCTCCCCACCCCCCACTACCTCCACACCCCCCACTCCCCACCAACTCCTCACCCCCACTCCCCACCAACTCCACACCCCCCACCCCCCACTACCTCCACACCCCCCACTCCCCACCAACTCCTCACCCCCACCACCCCCCTATCTCAACAACCCACCCCCACCACCCACTAGCCCCCCACCCCCCTTATCTCCATATCCCACCAACCCCTCACCCCCCATCCACCACCTCCACCCCCCCACTCCCCACCACCACCTCCACCCCCCTCTCCCCACCTCCACCCCCCACTCTCCACCACCTCCTCACCCCCCATCCACCCCCTGGAATTGTTGTCCTGCAATTGCAAATGTAAATCTTGTTGGCAAAAGGAATAATATTGTGCATTGCGAACGACAACATGCTGTAAGAATGAAAGTGTTATGTATTGGAAAATATAAAGTAAATTTGAAAACTGAGAATGTGGGACGAGGGAAGCAAATAAGCAAATGCTGAGAGTGAAAAGGAAAGGCATTGGACATGCATTGTATGTTGGCATTGGACATGCATTGTATGTTGGCATTGGACATGCATTGTATGTTGGCATTGGACATGCATTGTATGTTGGTATTTATTCACAAAATGCTGGAGTAACTCAGCAGGTCAGGCAGCATCTCAGGAAGGAAGGAATGGGTGACGTTTCAGGTCGAGACCCTTCTTCAGACTGATGTCAGGGGGGCGGGACAAAGGAAGGATATAGGTGGAGACAGGAAGATAGAGGGAGAACTGGGAAGGGGGAGGGGAAGAGAGGGACAGAGGAACTATCTAAAGTTGGAGAAGTCAATGTTCATACCACTGGGCTGCAAGCTGCCCAGGCGAAATATGAGGTGCTGTTCCTCCAATTTCCGGTGGGCCTCACTATGGCACTGGAGGAGGCCCATGACAGAAAGGTCAGACTGGGAGTGGGAGGGGGAGTTAAAGTGCTATCTGTGGTCATTAATTCCACAGATTCATCACCCGCTGGTTAAAGTTTCGGGTTGTGACCCTTCTTCTGACTGATCATAGTGGGGGGAGGGGGGGGGGTGTAAGAAAGCTGGAAGATAGGAGGAGCTGGACAAAGACTGGCAAGTGATAGGTGGATTTACCTATTGAGGAGTCTTCTGATGGTTGGACAAAGGCCAGAAGTGTTAAGACAGAAGGTGATGGACAAAGGATTGAAGAGTTGTGTATTGTGAAGCTAGAGGAAGGAATGGAGGAGAAAGCAGAGGGGAAGGGGAGAAATAGGTGGGGCACAGAGGAGAGAGGGGGGTGGAAAAAATGGGGGGAAGGGGGGAGATGTAAGGGGTGAGTTTGATAGTTACTTAAAATAGGTGAATTCAATGTTCATACAGTTGAGTTGAAAGCTACCCAAGTGGAATATAAGGTGCTGCTCGTCCAGTTTGCGTGGGGCCTCACTCTGGGAAGAGGAGTCAAAATACTTAGCAACCGAGAGATCCAGTGGACCTTGGCTGACCGAGTGGAAATGTTCAGTGAAATGGTCACCAAGTTTACGCTCAGTAAAGGGAGTAAACTCACAATTGTTTCAAAGCCACAGCTTGGCACAGGAGGCCAAATCAGAAACACCAGATGCGGTAGATGAAGTTATAGGAGGAGCACGTGAACCTCTGCCTCACCTGGAAGGAATACTGAGGCCCTAGAATGGAGATGAGGGAGGAGGTACAGGGACAGGTGTTACACCTCCTGCGGTTGCTGGGGAAAGTACCTGCGGAGGGGGATGGTTTGGGTGGGAAGTGATGAATGAACTGGCTTGGTCCTGCCCAATTGCACAGCATTGTGCAGGCACGACGGTGCAGTAATAAAGTTGCTGCCTCACAGCACAACAGGACCGGGTTTGAACCTGTCTGTCGTTGCTGTCTGTACGGAGTTTGTATGCTCTCCCCGTGACCACCTGCTCCCTGTTTCCCCAGGTGCTCCATCTCCTCCCATATTCCAAAGACATATAACATATAACATTTAACAACTACAGCATGGAAACAGGCCTGTCCGGCCCTACCAGTCCACGCCGACCATTCTCCCTGACCTAGTCTCATCTACCTGCACTCAGACCATAACCCTCCAATCCCCTCCTATCCATATACCTATCCAATTTACTCTTAAATAATAAAATCGAGCCAGCCTCCACCACTTCCACCGGAAGCCCATTCCATACAGCCACAACCCTCTGAGTAAAGAAGTTCCCCCTCATGTTACCCCTAAACCTTTGTCCCTCAATTCTGAAGCTATGTCCCCTTGTTGGAATCTTCCCCACTCTCAAAGGGAAAAGCCTACCCACGTCAACTCTGTCCGTCCCTCTCAAAATTTTAAAAACCTCTATCAAGTCCCCCCTCAACCTTCTACGCTCCAAAGAATAAAGACCCAACCTGTTCAACCTCTCTCTGTAGCCTAAGTGCTGAAACCCAGGCAACATTCTAGTAAATCTCCTCTGTACCCTCTCCATTTTGTCGACATCCTTCCTATAATTTGGCGACCAGAACTGCACACCATACTCCAGATTTGGCCTCACCAATGCCCTGTACAATTTCAACATTACATCCCAACTTCTATACTCGATGCTCTGATTTATAAAGGCAAGCATACCAAACGCCTTCTTCACCACCCTATCCACATGAGATTCCACCTTCAGGGAACAATGCACAGTTATTCCCAGATCCCTCTGTTCCACTGCATTCCTCAATTCCCTACCATTTACCCTGTACGTCCTATTTTGATTTGTCCTACCAAAATGCAGCACCTCACACTTATCAGCATTAAACTCCATCTGCCATCTTTCAGCCCACCCTTCCAAAAGGCCCAAGTCTCTCTGTAGACTTTGAAAATCTACCTCACTATCAACTACTCCACCTATCTTAGTATCATCTGCATATTTACTAATCCAATTTGCCACACCATCATCCAGATCATTAATGTAAATGACAAACAACAGTGGACCCAACACAGATCCTTGGGGCACTCCACTAGACACTGGCCTCCAACCTGACATACAATTGTCAACCGTTACCCTCTGGTATCTCCCATTCAGCCATTGTTGAATCCATCTTGCAACCTCACTATTAATACCCAACGATTTAACCTTCTTAATCAACAGGTTTGTAGGTTAATTGGCTTCTGTAAACTGTCCCTAGGCTGGGATTAGTGTACAGGTGATCGCTGGTCGGCGTGGACTCGGTGGGCCGAAGGGCCTGTTTTAAACTGTGTATCTAACAATCCATTCCCTTAGTTCTTTGCTTGTCTCTTCGAGTCCTTTTGAATATCCCTGCCACAATTGACAGGTCATCAGACCCCTGCATCCAAAACCATGGGGAGGGAGGGAGGGAGGGAGGGAGGGAGGGAGGGAGGGAGGGAGGGAGGGAGGGAAGGAGGGAGGGAGGGAAGGAGGGAGGGGGAGAGGGAGGGGGAGAGGGAGGGGGAGAGGGAGGGAGGGAGAGGGAGGGAGGGAGGGAGGGCCAAAATTACAAATTGCAGAATTCTGATCAACAATTATGACCTCCTGCAACGTATTTATTCACAAAATGCTGGAGTAACTCAGCAGGTCAGGCAGCATCTCAGGAGAGAAGGAATGGGCGACGTTTCAGTCTGAAGAAGGGTCTCGACCCAAAACGTCGCCCATTCCTTCTCTCCTGAGATGCTGCCTGACCTGCTGAGTTACTCCAGCATTTTGTGAATAAATATGTTGGATTTGTACCAGCATCTGCAGTTATTTTCTTACACCTCCTGCAACCTGTGCTGTGGCCGGTGTGGTCTATGTGAAAGATGCACGCTGTCGGAAGCGCTGCTGGAAGATCCTTTTCAAACTTAAAAGTCCACAAAACAAATGCAATTGGTTGTTCCCGCTGGCACTGGCTGGTGCGGTTGCTTTCTCTGCAGCAGGCAGAGCTGAGGCAGCCCAAGCCCCCCACACTCACTTCACAGCAACAGCGAGTGTGAGGGTTAGATTTTCTGAGGCACTCATCCAACATGTACAAGTGAAAGATGATGATGCAGCAGCTGCCGCCATCTGTGATCGGCCCGAACAGGTTATTCCTGTTCCCCTTGGCAGACAAAAGGTTTTGTCTAATAATAGTGGAATTAACACTTCAACACGGGACAAAGGGCTACTATACTGCATTGTATTGTGCTGTCTGTCTCTCTCCCTCCCTCCCTCCATTTCTCTCCCTCTCCCTCACTCCCTCACTCTCTCTCTCACTCCCCCTCTCCCTCTCCCTCCCTCTCCCCCTCTCCCTCCCTCTCTCTCCCCCTCTCCCTCCCCCTCTCCCTCCCTCCCTCTCTCCCCCTCTCCTGCCCTCTCCCTCCATCTCTTCCTCTCTCTCTCTCTCTCTCTCTCACACTTCCTCCCTTCCTCCCTCCCTCCCTCTCCCTCCCTCTCTCTCTTTCTCCCTCCCCCCCTCTCTCTTTCTCCCTCCCCTCTCTCTTTCTCCCCCCCCTCTCTCTTTCTCCCCCCCCTCTCTCTTTCTCTCTCCCCCCCCCCTCCCCCCCCCCTTCTCTCCCCCTCTCTCTCTTGCTTACTTTCTCTCAGTAAGGGGAATAAACTCATAATTGTTTCAAAAGCCACAGCAAATTTCCAAACTAAGATTAGCACCTTATAAACATAGGGATGCCCACTGGACTGGGTATCGCTGAGAAAGATCTGCTACAGAGATGGCTCCAGCTCCTGCAGTCTAAGACTGGTTGCACAAGAGACTGCAGGTGCTGGAAGCTGGGACAACAAGCAATCTGCTGGAGGAACTCAGGAGGCTGAGCAGCATCTGTGGGAGGGAAAGCAATTGGCAATGTTGTGGGTTGAATCCCCTGCAACCTGCACACACAGGGTACACAAGTGAGGAACTCAGTGGGTCAGGCAGCATCTCTGGATGGCATGAACAGGTGAGCTCTCTGGTCGGAACCCTCCGACTGAAAGTGACTTGTCTGGGAGTGGCAAGTCTTTGTGTATTTTGGAGGTAGGCTGTCCCTTTACAAGATTGATGATGGAGGTGCAAATTCCCATCTGCGTTTCTCGTTCAGTCCATTGCACGGACCGACGCTCAAGTCCTAGGATGGAGTCAATCCAAAGTCCAGGAGTGGGCCGAAGGGCCTGTTTCTCTGAAGAAAAAGCCATCGGGTTTGCTGATCTCTGCTATCCACAAAAATGACCAGAGAGTTAAAATCTAGCGATTGTTATTGCAACTTTCTCTGCCTTTGTTCCCAGGTATGTTATACAGTAAAGATCTGCTCCGCTGCGCTGTGAAAGAGGTGACTGATGTTCCTTCAGGAAGCTATGAAGGTGACGTTGCAAAAATGCGAGTTCACAATATTTTATTCCATTCAGGATCAATATCTTGTAGCACTATTGTGAGGCCCCTCATCAAAACATGAAAAATAGATGAAAAGGATAAACTGGAAAAAATGATAATAACATGTAATTCTAAACCGAGCAAAACAAAATGAGTGTTTTAATTTACAGGCAGTCGCCGGTCAGTATAGAAACATAGAAACATAGAAAATAGGTGCAGGAGTAGGCCATTCGGCCCTTCGAGCCTGCACCGCCATTCAATATGATCATGGCTGATCATCCAGCTCAGTAACCTGTACCTGCCTTCTCTCCATACCCCCTGATCCCTTTAGCCACAAGGGCCACATCTAACTCCCTCTTAAATATAGCCAATGAACTAGCCTCAACTACCTTCTGTGGCAGAGAATTCCACAGACTCACCACTCTCTGTGTGAAGAAATGTTTTCTCATCTCGGTCCTAAAAGACTTCCCCCTTACCTTAAGCTGTGACCCCTGGTTCTGGACTTCCCCAACATCGGGAACAATCTTCCCGCATCTAGCCTCTCCAACCCCTTAAGAATTTTATATGTTTCAATAAGATCCCCCCTCAGTCTTCTAAATTCCAGCGAGTATAAGCCTAGTCTATCCAGTCTTTCTTCATATGAAAGTCCTGCCATCCCAGGGATCAATCTGGTGAACCTTCTCTGTACTCCCTCTAAGGCTAGAATGTCTTTCCTCAGATTAGGAGACCAAAACTGTACGCAATACTCCAGGTGCGGTCTCACCAAGGCCCTGTACAACTGCAGCAGAACCTCCCTGCTCCTATACTCAAATCCTCTTGCTATGAATGCTAACATACCATTCGCTTTCTTCACTGCCTGCTGCACCTGCACACTTGCTTTCAATGACTGGTGCACCATGACACCCAGGTCACGTTGCATCTCCCCTTTTCCTAATTGGCCACCATTCAGGTAATACTCTGCTTTCCTGTTCTTGCCGCCAAAGTGGTAACCTCACATTTATCCACATTATATTGCATCTGCCATGCATTTGCCCACTCGCCTAATCTATCCAAGTCACTCTGCAGCCTCCTAGCATCCTCCTCGCAGCTAACACTGCCACCCAGCTTCGTGTCATCCGCAAACTTAGAGATATTCAATTCCCTCGTCCAAATCATTAATATATATTGTAAATAACTGGGGTCCCAGCACTGAGCCTTGCGGTACCCCACTAGTCACTGCCTGCCATTCCGAAAAGGACCCGTTTATTCCTACTCTTTGCTTCCTGTCCGCCAACCAATTCTCTATCCACCTCAACACTGAACCCCCAATACCGTGTGCTTTAAGTTTGTACCCCAATCTCCTATGTGGGACCTTGTCGAAGGCCTTCTGAAAGTCCAGATATAACACATCGACTGGTTCTCCCTTATCCACTCTACTAGTTACATCCTCGAAAAATTCTATAAGATTCGTCAGGCATGATTTGCCTTTCATAAATCCATGCTGACTTTGTCCGATGATTTCACCACTTTCCAAATGTGATGCTATCACATCTTTAATAACTGACTCTAACATTTTCCCCACTACCGATGTTAGGCTAACTGGTCTATAATTCCCCGTTTTCTCTCTCCCTCCCTTTTTAAAAAGTGGGGTTACATTAGCTACCCTCCAATCCTCAGGAACTACTCCAGAATCTAAAGAGTTTTGAAAATTTATCACTAATGCATCCACTATTTCTGAGGCTACTTCCTTAAGCACTCTGGGATGCAGCCTATCTGGCCCTGGGGATTTATCGGCCTTTAATCCATGTAATTTACCTAACACCACTTCCCGACTAACCTGGATTACCCTCAGTTCCTCCATCTCGTTAGACCCCCGGTCCCCTGCTATTTCCGGCAGATTGTTTATGTCTTCCCTAGTGAAGACAGAACCAAAGTAGTTGTTCAATTGGTCTGCCATCTCCTTGTTCCCTATGATCAATTCACCTGTTTCCGACTGCAAGGGACCTACATTTGTCTTAACTAGAAGTGCAGGTTTCTAGGTTAGTTGGCTTCGGTAAAATTGTAATTGTCCCTAATGTATCGGATAGTGTTAGTTTACGGGGTGATCACTAGCTGGCACGGTCTCCATGGGCCAAACACGCAGTATATCAAAAGTCTACAAGTAAAGATGATGGTTGCTCAGGTAGGTTGCAGTTAGTGCTGTGAAATGTTCAAGAGTATGATTGTTTCTGGGAAGAAGTTTCCTCTGCACTGGGAACCGTGCTCTGCCAACGATTGTCGGGGGATTGCTGGTGTTACTCTTCAAGGTTTCAAGTCAAGTCAAGTCAATTTTATTTGTATAGCACATTTAAAAACAACCCACGTTGACCAAAGTGCTGCACATCAGTTCAGGTACTAAGAACGAACCTACAATGGCACACAAACATAACAGCACATACATAAACAGTTCACAGCGCCCCCTCAGAGGGCCTGAAACGCTAGGGAGTAGAAATAGGTTTTGAGCCTGGACTTAAAGGAGTCGATGGAGGGGGCAGTTCTGATGGGGAGAGGGATGCTGTTCCACAGTCTAGGAGCTGCAACCGCAAAAGCGCGGTCACCCCTGAGCTTAAGCCTAGACCGCGGGATAGTGAGTAGCCCCAAGTCGGCCGACCTGAGGGACCTGGAGATAGAGTGGTGGGTTAGAAGATTTTTGATATGGGGGGAGGGCAAGCCCCTTTTAGGGCTTTGTATGTGAATAGGAGGAGCTTGAAGTTGATTCTGTACCGTACTGGGAGCCAGTGGAGAGAGGCCAGAATCGGGGTGATGTGGTCCCTTTTACGGGTACCTGTCAGGTCAGTTTCAAGGTCAGTTTATTGTCACGTACATGCTTTTGAGCGCAGGGTATAGATTTATGCCCCTTTGGAGACAGTGGACTGTAATTTCTTCCTTTATTGCATGACGCAGTGCTAGTCTCTTTACTAAACGCTGTGGAGCAGCATAAAGGATGTACAGAATGGAGTCGACCAGAAGTTATATTGGACCATTTTAAAGCTCCAATGCCTACATTTGCCGATAACACCATTGTTGATGGCCAGATCACGGATGGTGATGGATCAGCGTGGAGGAGAGAGATGGAACACCTGGTTGAGGGGTGTCTCAACAAGGACATCCCACTAGGCACCAACAAAACCAAGGAAACAGACCGCTGACTTCAGAAAAGAGAATGCGGGAGACCACTGGCCAGTTTTCACTAGTCGGTCGATGGTGGAGAGAGTTATCAACTTTAAATTCCTGGACGTTAATCTTGGATGACCTGTCCTGCCTTGGCCCAGCGCATAGATGTAATCAGGAAGAAGGTGCAATTAGCAATCATCAGTTTAGTTTATTGTCAGGTGTACCGAGGTACAGTGAAAAGCTTTTGTTGCGTGCTAACCAGTCAGCAGAAAGACAATGCAAGATTACAATCGAGCCATTTACAGTGTATACATGACAAGGGAATAATGTTTAATGCAAGGTAAAGCCATTAAAGTCCGATCAAGGATAGTCCAAGGGTCACCAATGAGGTAGATAGTAGTTCAGGACTGCTCTTTGATTGTAGTAGGATAATTCAGTTGGCTGATAACTGCTGGGGAGAAACTTATTAAGAGTAAGGGGTAGGCCATTTAGGAGATGAGGAAAAACATTTCCACCCAGTGTTGTGAATCTGTGGAATTCCCTGCCACAGAAGGCAGTGGAGGCCAATTCACTGGATGTTTTCAACAGTTAGATATAGCTCTTAGGGCTAATGGAGTTTGTACGTTCTCCCTGTGATCTGCGTGGGTTTTCTCCGAGAATTTCAGTTTCCTCCCACACTCCAAAGACGTACAGGTTTGTAGGTTAATTGGCTTGGTATAAATGTAAAAATTGCACCTAATGTAGGATAGTGTTAATGTGCGGGGATTGCTGGTCGGTGCGGACCCGGTCGTTTCCTTCCTCTCTGAACTAAAGCTGGAGACTCCAGGTTTCCTCTGCTGTTAAGGGTCAGATCATTATCTCCATCACCTCCGACTGTGCAATCACTCAGCCATAAATAAACACAACACCTTCAGGTTCAAAGAGAACTTTACACACTGCCTTTAGTCCACAACCAGAGAGTTCCCGGGTTTTTCATTTTTAAGTGAGAAAAATAGCATTTGCAACCTATCTTTAAATCACTCTCCTGAGTAAAATGCAGAAAGCTAGTGCATTTAAAATCATTTTATTGAATGTGACTTTTTAAATGACCATAAATTTAATGACTGAAATTTAATTGTTGGGAATCAAAACAAATCATTACAACACGATAATAGGGGCCATTTATCAAATAGAGCGCTTTTTAAAGTGTGTTACAAAATATGTCTATTTCCAAGAAATCTTGTACTGAAGCCATTAAGCACTGATTGCAATCCTGGGCCAAAGATATCAATGGAGCCATAGACTCAATAGACAATAGACAATAGGTGCAGGAGGAGGCCATTCAGCCCTTCGAGCCAGCACCGCCATTCAATGTGATCATGGCTGATCATTCTCAATCAGTACCCCGTTCCTGCCTTCTACCCATACCCCCTGACTCCGCTATCCTTAAGAGCTCTATCTAGCTCTCTCTTGAATGCATTCAGAGAATTGGCCTCCACTGCTTTCTGAGGCAGAGAATTCCACAGATTCACAACTCTCTGACTGAAAAAGTTTTTCCTCATCTCCGTTCTAAATGGCCTACCCCTTATTCTTAAACTGTGGCCCCTGGTTCTGGACTCCCCCAACATTGGGAACATGTTTCCTGCCTCTAATGTGTCCAACCCCTTAATAATCTCATATGCTTCGATAAGATCCCCTCTCATCCTTCTAAATTCCAGTGTATACACTCCTACAACACCAGAACAGACCCTTCCACCCTCTGACCAACAAGTACACATATACTCATCCTCTTTTATTCACCTCACTGTCCCACCAATTCCCCCCAAATTCTCTTACTCACCTTCAACGGTTAAATTGTTTAATGGTACTTTATGGTCACATGTACCTAGATAGAGTGAGAGTGCCACTCTAAGCGTCACCCATTCCACCTCTCCAGAGATGCTGCCTGTCCCGCTGAGTTACTCCAGCAGTTTGTGTCTATCTTCGATGTAAACCAGCATCTCATAGTTCCTTCCCACACAAAATCCTTTGTTTTGCGTGCAATTCAGTAAAGTAAATGCAATGATTATAGTGTAAGAATAGGAGGTAAACACAAAATGCTGGAGTGACTCAGAGGGTCAGGCAGCATCTCTGGAGAGAAGGAATGGGTGATGTTTTGGTCAAGACCCTTCTTCAGGGTTGAGACCTTTCTTCGACATAAAAACGTCACATATTCCTTCTCTCCAGAGATGTTGCCTGACCCGCTGAGTTACTCCAGCATTTTGTGTCTACCTTCGATTTAAACCAGCATCTGCAGCTTTCTTTCATACACATTGTGTACGAATAGAAGCCTTCACTGAGGTGGAACAGAAAGAGTTGCCACATTTCTGGAGTCACTTGTGCCCTTCAGGTTTCAGGTTCAAGTCCTTAAAAGTATAGTCTTATCTTGGCCATAAAAGCCGGTTTAAGGCAGTGGCGCTGGGTCGATGTTGCAGGGGTGGCGACGTTGTCGATGCCATCCATCGCCGCTCCATGCGGCAACAGACCGCGTCTGATCCGTGCGTTCAACCTCTACAGGGCTTCCAGTGGCCCATGGCGCCCATAACCGCGACCGCTCACCTCCCGCAGCCGCTCACCCACCTCTGTGCGCCGGGGCAACGCGGGGGCAACGCGGAGGCAACGCTGGGACAACGCGGGGGCAACGTGGGGGCAACGCCAGGACAACGTGGGGGCAACGCCGGGACAACGCGGGGGCAACGCCGGGACAATGTGGGGGCAACGCCGGGACAACATGGGGGCAACGCTGGGACAACGCCGGGACAACGTGGGGGCAACGCTGGGACAACGCTGGGACAACGCCGGGGCCACGCGGTGGCAGCACCGGGGCCACGCGCGGGCAACGCCGGGGCCACGCGGGGGCAACGCCGGGGCCACGCGGGGGCAACGCCGGGGCCACGCGGGGGCAACGCCGGGGCCACGCGGGGGCAACGCCGGGGCCACGCGGGGGCAACGGCAGGACAACGTGGGGGCAACGCCGGGACAACGTGGGGGCAACGCTGGGACAACGTGGGGGCAACGCCGGGGCCAACGTGAGGGCAATGCCGGGGCCAACGTGGGGGCAACGCCGGGACAACGTGGGGGCAACGCCGGGGCCACGCGGGGCAATGCCGGGGAACACGGAGCAACACCGGGGCAACTCTGGGACAACGCCAGGGCATCATCGGGAAGCCATTGAATGACTCCCTAGGTGTAGCAGGCGAGCCCACAACCTTCTCACTGGCATCGATCATCTCCTCCATCCACTGCCACCGCCTTCTTGTGGAAATTCAGATAAATGGAAACGTTTTCTTCTTCCACCCTGCTCCTGTCCTTGGCTCGGACCCTCTGGTAACCTGCCCCTGAGACCCAACTCATCGTTCTGGCCAACATCTCAAGCCTGAACGTTTATAGGTCCTAACCGGGACAGGGTTGGCAGCGGAGGGCTGAGGATCAGGGCCTATGCTCATGTTAGTTCACTGCGGACAATCTGCAGCGTCCCAGCCTACGCGTTTTTGGGACATGGGAAGAAACTAAAGCATCTGGAAAAAAACACACACAATCAAAAGAGGTCATGCAATCTCCAGACAGACAGGACCAGATTGAACCCAGGAAGCTGGAGGTTAAGCTAGTTTTTGATTTATAGGATTAACTTTTTGAAGCCATTTCACACCAAATTTGAAATTTGGTTTGAATGTTGATTTGAATTGATTTGAATTGAATTGAAGAGAAAAAAAACTGCAGATGCTGGTTTAAATCGAAGGTAGACACAAAGATTGAAGATGGGTCTCGTCCCAAAACATCACCCTTTCCTTCTCTCCCGAGATGCTGCCTGTCCCGCTGAGTTACTCCAGCATTTTGTGTCTACCTTTGAATTGAATTGAATACTTTATTGTCACATGTGACAAGTCTCAGTGAAATTCTTTGCTTGCATACCCAAGGTATGCAAATAGTCACCACATAAAGGGCGCTGACAAAGCTACAATGTTAACAAGCAATCCAAAAAAGGATGATCTGAGTATAGGAATTACTTTTAATTAAAATGGCGAAGGCGTTCAAACTGCTGGCATAATATTCACGGAGAATGATAAAGATGAAAAGATAAAAAGAGCAAAAGTAACAGCATGGTTATTTTGTGATTTTTGATTTGAATCCCCAATCCTTCTGAGAATCCTCATAATCTGGGCCATAATGGACATTGGTAGTATTCTGCCTTGAAGTCAATGGTGAGTCAAGTTTATTGTCATATGTACATGTGCGGTGAGATACACATATGATTAAAATCCTGCTTGCAGCATCACAGCGACACGGGCTCAATCAACATACAAAGACAAATGATGTGGCTTTCTGTTGCCAAGATAGGGTTGTGCCAATTACTTCAAAACACGAGACACAATGAATCGCAGATACTAGCTTACAATAAAAAGACAGAGTGCTGGAGCAACTCAGCGGGTGAGGCAGCATCCCTCGAGAACGTGGATAAATGAGGTTTCGGGTCAGGACAGTATGTTTAACACTTGCTGGAGGAGGTGCTCTATCTCAATAAAGTGTGCATTGTTGTATCAATGTGTTCTAAATAATGCATTAACCACTTGAATGCTGACAGCAGTTGGGCACTTCAATCCTTTTATAACATTAAACACAACCAATTATCTGATTTTTAAAAACAATCTGGGCCAAGTGCAATCTGGCCCAAAGGGAGGAGCCAGCGCTGCCGTCGCAGCTGCGTCTTGCCTGCAGTCCGTCTGTCTTTTGTGTTTTTTGTTGTTTTTGTATGAATTGTAGTTTTAATATGGTGTAGTGTTGTATGTTATGGGGGGAGGGAACGGGAACTGTAACATTGTCTCTCCCGAACGGAGACGCGACCTTTGTTCTGTGTCGTGTCCACGTTCCCACTGCGGCCTACCACCGGCCATGCACCTGGGACCACCTGGGGCTCTGGTTCGCAGAGCCCGCGGCCCGGACTCACCACCTGCGGCGCTTGCTGCCTGCGGATGCTGCGGGAGCGGCTGCAACTCGTCTCCGGAGGCTCCGGCGCGGGCCGCCTGGATGTCGGAAGCCCTCAGGCCCCTGGGTGGGGGCCGACATCAGGAGCTCCGGCAGTGGCAGCGGCAGCGTCTTTGCCCGCCCCGAATCGCAGGACTTGGGTCGGCCCGCCGCGGACCTTTCACCGTCCAGCGCGGCCTGGAATAAACCGCGGGATTTTCTCCGCCCGGCGGGGGCTTCAATGTCGGGAGCCCCGACCGCCCCGATGTGGCAACTTCAACAGCCTGACCGCGGGGGAAAACGGCAGGGGAAGAGAAAAATACATTGTGGCCTTCCATCACAGTGAGGAGGGACTGGAGGAGACTCACTGTGATGGATGTTTCTTTTTGTTTGGTGTTAGTTGTGATTGTATGTGTTATTGCATTTTTATTGATTATTCTTATTGGTCTTATTGTTGAACTGCGGGTAATGTTTCATTTCACTACACATTTATGTGTATGTGACAAATAAACGACTATTGACTATTGACTATTGCAACAAAATGAAACTAATTAACCATTGCTATAGGAGTGTGTGTAGCATAGTGTTAGTGTGCGGGGATTGCTATAGGATGTTGGCTGTGGATTTTGCCTTCTGAATCAGAGAATCATGGATCCACATCAAATTTTTGACAGTCAAGCACAAAGTCAGTACAGAATCCTATATTCTCAATGGTACAACTAAAGTTGAAAACCGCACTCAAGATTTTGGGTACTATACTTTTACTGACATCATTTGGGAGACTTTTACACAAGAAAATTGTTTCCAGTGCTAATGAAAGTCCCACAAGTAAATGAAGATTAAATTTCCCAGAGTGTCACACGACCAGGAACATTGATCAGAATCATAACATTGATCTCATCCAGATTAAACTCATTTTCGGCTTCATAGCAGTTCAACAAGGCTCAACGCAAGCTTGAGGACCACACTTCATCTTCTATCCCGACATGTTTGCAGCCTGCAAGAGTCAGTCTTGAATTCTCCAACTTTAGATAACCAAATAACCTTTGGGCAGCACGGTGGTACAGTGGTAGAGTTGCCAATCCTGACTACAGGTGCTTGCCTGTCTGGAGTTTGTACGTTCTCCCTGTGACAGCGTGGGTTTTCTCCAGGATCTCCGGTTTCCTCCCACACTCCAAAGACGTGCAGGTTTGTAGGTTAATTGGCTCGGTATAATTGTAAATTGTCCGCAGTGTGTGTAGCATAGTGTTAGTGTGCGGGGATCGCTGGTCGGCATGGATGCTGTGGTCCGAAGGGCCTGTTTCTGCGCTGTATCTCTAAACTAAACTAAACAAAAGAAAACAAATCCTTTCACTTTTGCAAATGTCAGATTGGCCTTGCTGAGAATGAACCTACGGAATTCAACTGGGCCAGGGAGAAGCCCAGCCATGTCTCCAGACCCTGCACACAATAGCTAGCAGGAGCATTTGAGGACATCTTTAAACTTTCCTTACTCCATCCTGAGGTTCCCGCCTGGTTTAAGAAAAGACCAATAAGATTTACAAAGGTGTTGCCAGGACCTGCTGGGGGAGGTTGAGCAGACTAGGTCTGTATTCTTTGGAGCGCAGAAGGCTGGGGGGGGGGTGATCTTATCGAAGTGTGCAAGACACGAGGGGAATAGATAGGATGCAAGTACAGTCTTTTTCACAGGGTAGAGGAATCAAGAACAGAAGGGCATAGGTTTATGGTGAGAGGGGAAAGATTTAATAGGAACCTGAGGGGCATCTTTTTCACACAGAGGGCGGTGAGCATAGGATCAAGTGCCAGAGGAAGTAGTTAAAGCAGGTACAATAATAACATTTAAAAGATATTCGGACAGGTACATGGTTCGAAAAGATTCAGAGGGATATGATCCAAACGTGGGTAAATGGAATTAGCTTAGATGGGGCATTTTAGTCAGCATGGATGACATGTTTGCGTGAAGGGATGTGAAGGGATGTTTTGCAAGATGGTTTCTGTGCTATACGACCCTACGACTATTATCCTAATGCTAAAGAAAAGCAAGGTAATGACTACCATCCAGTGGCTCTGACATCCATCATCATGAAATGCTTCAAAAGGCTGCCCATTACGCACATTCTCTCCAGCTTCCCCCTCAGCCTTGATCCACTGCAGAAAAATAGCAGACACCATCTCTCCGGTCCCTCACTCATTGCTGGAACCTGAATAAGAAGGACTCAATGTCAGACTACTATTATTGGATTATAGCTCTACCTTCAACACCAGAATCCCAACAAACTCTTCTCCAAACTGACGGCACTCTCCTTTGTCACAGGATCCTCGCTCGACTTGCTGACCCATACACCACAATCAGTGAGGATAGGTGACAACACATCTTCCACAATAACTCTCAACATAGGTGCTACGTAAGGAGTTGAAGAGCTCAGTAACATGGTGTCAAGACAACAACCTCTCCCTCAATGCCTGCGCCACAGAGGAGCTCGTTATTGACTGCAGGGAACAAGGTGGTGTACACACACACACACCAGTCACAATCAATGGTGCTGAAGTGGAGATGGTACACAGCAGCACATGCCTAGGCATAAATATCACCAACAATTTAGAAACATAGAACATAGGGGCGGATGTAGGCCATTCAGCCCTTCGAGCCAGCACCGCAATTCAATATGATCATGGCTGATCATCCTAAATCAGTACCCCGTTCCTGCTTTCTCCCCACATCCCTTGATTTCTTTAGCCCAAAGAGCCATATCTAACTCTCTCTTGAAAACATCCAGTGAATTGGCCTTCACTGCCTTCTGTGCAGGGCGGCACGGTAGCGTAGCGGTAGAGTTGCTGCTTTACAGCGAATGCAGCGCCGGAGACTCAGGTTCGATCCTGACTACGGGTGCTGCACTGTAAGGAGTTTGTACGTTCTCCCCGTGACCTGCGTGGGTTTTCTCCGAGATCTTCGGTTTCCTCCCACACTCCAAAGACGTACAGGTATGTAGGTTAATTGGCTGGGTAAATGTAAAAATTGTCCCTAGTGGGTGTAGGATAGTGTTAATGTGCGGGGATCGCTGGGCGGCACGGACTTGAAGGGCCGAAAAGGCCTGTTTCCGGCTGTATATATATGATATGATATGATATATGAAAAAGTTTTTCCTCATCTCACTTCTAAATGGCCTACCCCTCATGTAACTGCAACATGATGTCCCAACTTCCATAGTCAATACTCTGACTGATGAAGGCCAATGTGCCAAAAGCCTTTTTGACCACCCTATCTACCTGTGACTATGTAGTCAAGGAACTACTGTAAGTACCTGCACTCCTAGATCCTTCTACTCTCCAACACTCCCCAGAGCCCTAACATTCTCTGGGTAGGTCCTGCCTATGTTAGTCTTCCCAAAATGGAGCACTTCACATTTCTCTGTGTTAAACCATTAACCATTCCTCAGCCCACGAGCCCATCCGATCAAGATCCTGCTGCAAGTTTTGACAACCATCTTCACTATCTACAATGCAACCGGCTTTTGTGTCATCTGCAAAATTGCTAATCTTGCCATGTACGTTCTCATCCAAAGAATTGATGTAGATGACAAACCGTAACGGGCCCAGCACTGAACCCTGAGGCACACCACTAGTCACAGGCCTCCAGTCCGAGAAGCAACCTTCCACCATCATCTTCTGCTTCCTTCCATGAAGCCAATTTTCTATCCATTCAGCTATCTCTCGTTGACTTATAAAATCTCTTTGGAATCTCCTTAATCTTATCTGTCAGACCTATCTCCTGCCCTCTTTTTGCCCTCCTGATTTCCTTCTTAATATGCTCCTCAATCCCCTAAACTCCTCCAGGGATATACTTAACCCCAGCTGCCTATACCTCACCCATGCCTCCTTCCTTTTCCTGACCACAGCCTTATTTTTTCTCATTATCCATTCTTTCCTGAAGAAGTATCTCCTGAGGAAGCTCAATTCCTTTGGGGTCAGCAAGGACATCCTCATAACGTTTCACTCCTCCTTCATTGAGAGCGTCATCACGTTCTCCTTCACCTGCTGGTTCCACTCCATCAGCCGCCAGAACAGAAACCGCCTGCAGAGCACAGCCAAAGTCTGTTCCAAAAGTATTGGACTCCCTGTCAGAGCCCTCTCTCTCCACCCTCTGCGACCAGCAGATGCTAAGGTCAGCTGGCAGGATGTTACAGGACCCCTCACACGTCCTGTTCTCTGCGTTTGAGTGGCTCCCCTCAGGACGCTGGCTTCACTGCCCAGACTGTAGGACACAGAGGAGAAGGGCAACCTTTGTGCCCAAGGCTGTTCAGCTCCTCAACTCCCAACCACCCTGTCCTGCTGCTCACCCTGCTAACCCTACTACTCTATGTGCCTTTGTAAATTGCCCCACGGGAACAAAGAAAGTGTTTTTGAACTTCCTCACTTTCAGCTGCCTTGCCCTTCAGTCCAGGAGGAACATGCCTGCTTTGAACTCTTGCCATCACACTTTTAAACGCATTCCACTCTCCAGATGTCACTTTGCCTGCAAACAACCTACTCCACTCTATTCTAGTGAGGTCCTTTCTGAAGTTTCCCCAATTCGACATCCTGTCCTTATCCATAACTATTATAAAGTCAATAGAATAGTGGTCGCTGCTCTCAAAAAGCTCATCCACTGACACTTCAGCCATTTGCTCATCCCAATCTCTTAAGAGGAGGTCAGGTTTTGCCCTTTCCCCTTCCAGAGCCCTCTACATATTGCCCAAGGAAACTTTCCTGAACACATTGGACAAATTCCACCCCGTCTACCCCTACCCTGATTCCACCCCTTTTCAGCCACCCCCTCAGACCGATACCCTCCTTTCAGTCGGTAAAGAGGAATGGCCATTTCTCTTTGTCATTGTCTTGTAGTTTTTCTCTTTCTGTTGTAACATCTGCACTGCGGGGCACGTCCAACAGCCTTGCTGTAACAGCACATTACACAACACATAATGTGCTTCCAACTGCAACTCTAATTGCCAGATTAACTAATTTGGTCCCATTAATTTATCACATTTAATACCAGAGATACTCACTATTCTACCCAATCCACCCACACCTTCTCAACTATTGAAACCTATTGAAACCTAACTTACATTCTCTCTGTCCCGGCTCTGAAATTTTAACCATTTCTCTTTGCGCAGGTACTGCTTGACTTGCTGAGCATTTTCCACTTTATTTCAGATTTTCTTCATCTGCAGTTTACATTGATTTGTATTCAACTACACAGCTGCACTGTAAGGAACTTGGAATAAGAAGGAGAAAGGAGGCACACTTTTAAAATAACACGAGACGTTGTACAACTACAAACATGTAAACTCTTTGAAACATATTGGCACTGTAACACATGGTTCTTCAAACCATAAAAACAAACTGCAGACAGACATAAATAGCTGGAATAATTCAGCGGGTCAGACAGCATCTCTGGAGAAAAGGAATAGGTGACCCTTCTTCAGACTGAGAGTCAGGGGAAAGGGAAACAAAAGACATAGACGGTGATGTAGAGAGATATAGAAACAAATTAATGAAAGACATGCAAAAAAGTAACAATGATAAAGGAAATAGGCCATTGTTAGCTGTGTGCTAGGTGAAAACGAGTTACAGACAATGAGACTCGACCAGACAACTTTGAAGCTGATATGACTTGGGTGGGGGAGGGGTGGAGAGAGAGGGAATGCAGGGGTTACTTGAAGTTAGAGAAATCAATATTGATGCCACTGGGGTGTGAGTGAAAGATGAGATGCTGTTGCACCAATTTGCATTTGGCTTATCCTTCTATCCCTGAGCAGATCCAAGTCCAAAGGCATTCCCTAACTCACTGGCATTCTGATACATTTAAAAATCATTCATGTTAATAGGATTTAAAACAATGCAAAACACAGAACTAATAACATTGAACAAAATCAAGGTATCAAATCAAGGAATCTCTAACCCTCTTTATACCTGCTTGGAATTCAATGAGTGTGTAGGAAGGAACTGCAGATGCTGGTTTAAACCGAAGATAGACACAAAATGCTGGAGTAACTCAGCGGGACAGGCAGCATCTTGGGATAGAAGGAATGGATGACATTTCATGTCGAGACCCTTCTTCAGTCATTATCGCAGTCTGAAGAAGGGTCTCGACACAAAACGTCACCCATTCCTTCTATCCAGAGATGGTGCCTGTCCCACTGAGTTACTCCAGCGTTTTGTGAAATCTTTACATGATGTAAATGACAAATGGAGCCATTGAGCACATGTTTGTGAAAGATTATTGCATGAAGATCGATTCCTTTATTGAACATTTCTCAGAATGTAAAAACTGCCTTTCAAAATCTCTGAGTTTCGAAAGTGAGAAACCGGACGGACCCTGTCACACCAAGGGCCCAGATACACTTCATAGAAGTGTGGCAGAGAACAGATAGAATGCGGTTTACTTTCTAGAATGTAAATTACATTCCATGTAAACTGCATTCCTTAAAATTAATCTATTAAAATATTATTGAACACTTTAAAAGCATCTTTTACTGGCGCAAGGCTGAGGTGTTTTTAAATTCACCTTGAAGGGAAAATGTAATGCTAAACTTGAAATCAGTTGATTGCAGACGGGAATATTGTTGAATAGATATTGTAGATGTAGATGTAGATAAGTGTGAGGTTATTCACTTTGGAAGTAAGAATAGAAAGGCAGATTATTATCTGAATGGTGTCAAGTTAGGAAGAGGGGATGTTCAACGAGATCTGGGTGTCCTAGTGCATCAGTCACTGAAAGGAAGCATGCAGGTACAGCAGGCAGTGAAGAAAGCCAATGGAATGTTGGCCTTCATAACAAGAGTTGAGTATAGGAGCAAAGAGATCCTTCTACAGTTGTACCGGGCCCTGGTGAGACCGCACCTGGAGTACTGTGTGCAGTTTTGGTCTCCAAATTTGAGGAAGGATATTCTTGCTATTGAGGGCATGCAGCGTAGGTTCACTAGGTTAATTCCCGGAATGGCGGGACTGTTGTATGTTGAAAGGCTGGAGCGATTAGGCTTGTATACACTGGAATTTAGAAGGATGAGGGGGGATCTTATTGAAACATATAAGATAATTAGGGGATTGGACACATTAGAGGCAGGAAACATGTTCCCAATGTTGGGGGAGTCCAGAACAAGGGGCCACAGTTTAAGAATAAGGGGTAGGCCATTTAGAACGGAGATGAGGAAGAACTTTTTCAGTCAGAGAGTGGTGAAGGTGTGGAATTTTCTGCCTCAGAAGGCAGTGGAGGCCAGTTCGTTGGATGCTTTCAAGAGAGAGCTGGATAGAGCTCTTAAGGATAGCGGAGTGAGGGGGTATGGGGAGAAGGCAGGAACGGGGTACTGATTGAGAGTGATCAGTCATGATCGCATTGAATGGCGGTGCTGGCTCGAAGGGCTGAATGGCCTACTCCTGCACCTATTGTCTATTGTCTATTGAATATTCCCCAAGCTGTTCAATTGTTTTTTGTGTATTTGCAAAGAATTATGACCTTAAACATCCCCTCCCCATCCCCCATCCTTCACTCTCCCACATTCTCACCAATTACTGTCTTCCTTCTTATACTTGTTTTGTAAGAGCTGGTAGGTGCAGTAACCAGGTGTAGTAATCACCATTGTAGTAATCACCATTGTAGTAATCACCATTGTAGTGACCCCAGTGTAGTGACCCCAGTGTAGTAACCACTATTGTCACTGCCCAACTCCAGCTTTTAACATTTTACTCTGAACTACATTTGCCCAGAACCAGCAAAGATCCATTGGTTGAAACCTCTCTCATTCCTCAATATGCAAATCTTGCTCACATTCCTCAATTTTCAAAAGTTATGAAGAGATAACTCACCATCCAGAAATATCGCCTCCTAATTCTGGATCGTATATGAAAGTTTAAATTAAATCTCTGCCGGTGGAAAATATATGATGGCCTTTCTTTTTTTTTTCAACCACTTTTCTCTAAGAGCTCCTGAAAATGAAGATGAAGACCTGGCAGTACTGGCATTCCTTGGACCTCAGGATGTCCCCCAAGCTTCGTTCTGCAAGTGTGAGCCTAGACAATGGAATAGCTTTCACTTCAGGTAGGAGTAGAAAATGACAACGTCCAATGAATTTAGTGCAAATGTAAACCAGGACTGGTGTTGAAGAGGCAGCTGTTTCAAAACACTATTCCCCAGTCAATGTGGCCCCATGAATTTCCAGGTCATTGTCTGAATGCTTCACCGGACAATATTCCTTCCTTGTCAAGAGTAATCACCATCACACCTATGACAAAATGGGATTAAAAAAAATATGGAAGTAGAATCCAGCCATTAAATTGGGCAAGGACCATCACCTTTTGTCATTCCTTGTCAAAAGAAGCAAGGGAAGCTTTAAGAATAAAGCAGGAAGTTGTATTTACATGTAGTTCATCCAGTCTTCTGGAAAAACTCAGTGCATCACATCCTGAAGATCACACTTGCAAACTCTTTCGTTCATGTGGCAAATATTGAATCAAATTAGTACATTATTAAGATGACAAGATAACCTACCGAGTCCGCACCGACCAGCGATCCCTGCCTATTAATACTGTTCTACACCAGGGACACTTTTTACATTTACACCGAGCCAATTAACCAACAAACCTGTAAATCTTTAGAGTGTGGGAGGAAACCGAAGTTCTCGATATATCACCCGTTTCACTTTCCCCTGACTCTTAGTCTCGACTCGAAATGTCACCTGTTCCTTTTCTCCAGAGATAGACAATAGACAATAGACAATAGGTGCAGGAGTTGGCCATTTGGCCCTTCGATCCAGCACCGCCATTCAATGTGATCATGGCTGATCATTCTCAATCAGTACCCCGTTCCTGCCTTCTCCCCATACCCCCTGACTCCGCTATCATTAAGAGCTCTATCTAGCTCTCTCTTGAAAGCATCCAGAGAATTGGCCTCCACTGCCTTCTGAGGCAGAGAATTCCACAGATTTACAACTTTCTGACTGAAAACGTTTTTCCTCATCTCCGTTCTAAATGGCCTACCCCTTATTCTTAAACCGTGCCCCCTGGTTCTGGACTCCCCCAACATTGGGAACATGTTTCCTGCCTCTAACGTATCCAACCCCTTAATAATCTTATATGTTTCAATAAGATCCCCTCTCATCCTTCTAAATTCCAGTGTATACAAGGCTAGTCGCTCCAGTCTTTCAACATATGACAGTCCCACCATTCCGGGAATTAACCTAGTGAACCTACGATGCACTCCCTCAATAGCAAGAATGTCCTTCCTCAAATTTGGAGACCAAAACTGCACATAGTACTCCAGGTGCAGTCTCACTGGGCTTGTATAGAATGCGGTCTGCTGACCCACTGAGTTACTCCAGCTTTTCATGTCTATTCTCGGAGAAAACCCACGTAGATCACGGGGAGAACCACAAACTCCATACAGACAAGCCAGGATCGAACCCGGGTCTCTGGCGCTGTAAGCACTGTAAGCGCTGTAAGCGTTGTAAGCGTTGTAAGGCAGCAACTCTACCGCTGCACCACCGTTGCGAAAGAAATGATGGCGGGGGAGGAATGTTGGATATTTTTATCAAATTATGCCAATGGGATTGTTTGAATTATTCATAATTATACAATGCCACCACTCACAAAGCATGCAACTGAACCTTCTCAACTGCAGGGTTTGGGTTCCCATCACCTGCACCAGTCACATTACTACCTTATTTAAAATCACCAACCTTTGAACCATCCATTGCTTGTATTACAGTTGGTTTATTGTGTTTCAGTCTCCACATGGATCTCCCAAATGGCAGTGCACCAGTATCAACCTACTGACCAACTCTATGTTCTTCTGGTAGTCCCTCTGTTCACCTTTCCAAACCACTGCCCTTCACAGTGCTTTCACGTAGTCAGATATTCTCCATCCAAACTCTTTCTACTGTAAAACCCACTCATGCCACTTAGTGTTGAGATTTCTTATCACATCAACTATGCATATTAATATTTTTAACCTGAGCAAATTTGTGCCTTTTTTATAAACTTCCCATACCTCGACCGATATCAACACCTATAATAACAATCCCTTATCTTTCAAAATTATACGCATTGATTACTACATAGTTCTACTATTGCAAACATAATTTATGCTCAACTGAGCGATGTCCGACAAGACTATATTGTAATACTTCCAAATAAAAAATTACATCAAACTCCAGACGAAAGATTATAACATTAATTGTCTTCCTCACACTTTAAGTATCATATTAACATATATGACGTATCAGACTCACAATTAAACATGTTTTACCTGATTTTATCCTCCACAAATCAACCCTTTAAATTGCTTGGATAAAGCTTAGCGATTGTAATTTGTTCTCTGGAATAACACAGCCAGTCTCTCAGAGTAGGATAATGTTTTTTGTAGGAAGGAACTGAAGTTGCTGGTTTACACCAAAGATAGACACAAAATTCTGGAGTAACTCAGCGGGACAGGCAGCATCTCAGGAGAAAAAGACTTGGTGACGTTTCGGGTCGAGACCCTTCTTGTGCTGCATAGTAAGAAACAGTGACTTTGCTATGAACAGAGACATGTATGTGTTGAAAACATGCAGCTTCAGATGTTCAGAAGGAGATTAATACATTAATGTGTGTTCCTGAGGTGGGATGTTTGACTGGGTCCAAGAGTAAGATTCTAGTTGGAACACTTCCCGTGTTGTTGAGCTGCTTGTACCATAAATGCAATGAAATCTTTGCATTCAAAGGAATACGATGGTGAGATGCGTTGTCCTTAGGGAATAGTACTAAGTGCTGCGGGTTAATGCTTGACTGCAGACATCACAGACATCAATACAAAGTGGAATATCACACATATTTTCCACTTCATGCCTAGTTTCCTTGATATTTAAAAGGTTTTATATGTATTAATCAAATTCACATTCTCTGTCTGGAAATAGTTTTTTGATCTCGGTTTCAATGTTTTCATATATATTTTAATCTAATTAATCACAATTTATTTTTACAATAGTTACCCATCTGTTTTGGTTGAAGCCCTCAGCAACATATACTTCTGAGGCTGGTACTGAAAAACACACCAAGCACCTGGTCAAAATAGCCTTGCTTTTACAAAATCACATTTCATATTTCTTTTCATTTAGCAGGCTAAAGAGCCTGCACTTGTCAGTTGGCCATTGTGTACAATATAAATATTATTTACACTTTACACTGGAAATGTTCCCAACCAGTCCTGATATTAATGCAAGATGTCTTTGTTTTCTTTTAAAGCACCAACATCATGAATCATGCGGAGTTTTTCTTCGTATTGGGCGGATTTTTTTCATTTGCTTTGTTTGAACACGATGAATTTTAGCATCTGGCTTATTGAGGTGCCAGAATTAAACTCAGGCATCCCAAAACAAAAGTCTTGTTCCTTGATTCCATGAACCCCTATCAGCCCTAACCTTGGGAGTGAACTTACACTTCACCACACAGAAAATGTTGAGACACACTCAGCAAGTGAGCAAGCGAGGCTGTGTATGTGGAAACAGAATCACAGTTAACCTTTCTTCAAAGACCATGGTTTTGATTTTCTTTTATTGCACTGTGGTGTTCCTTCCCCAGGCACGCTGTGGCCTTGCTGAGTAATATTGCTACTCTATCACGGACTGTTGAAAATTAGCAGATAGTTTCCCCATTTTCTCTCATTGTCACAGCTAATTATGTAACGGACCGCAGGTAGACCCAAATGCAGCACACGGATCCAAGGAAGTAGTTTTAGAATGAGCTTTATTTCTACCTGCTCGTGGTCGGGGACAGAAGGCTGAGGCGTTCACCAGGGCTACGACGAGGCATGAAGGTCGGGAGCAGGCAGGCAGGCAGGGTCGGTAATGGGAAATCAGTCCAAGAGAGAATGCTGGAGAGTCTTGCATGAGGGCTAAGAACAATCTGGCAAAGAGTGTGTGTGCAGGAAGGGTTTATATGCTGGCTTGATTGGTGATCTGGAGCAGGTGAGTGAACAGGTGAAGGGAGTTGGCTTAACGTGGTGGGCGTGGCTGGCAGGTGAGTGAACAGGACAGACTGTGACAAATTAGCTGTTTGCATGAATTTTCACTGTGAATCAACATCTTTATTTATGTAGAAAATAACATACTCGATTTTAATAATCAGACTTATTGAAAATAAAATATCCACCAGAATATCTGCCATTCTTATTATAACCTTTCATTTCTTTTGAAGGCAGAAAATAAAGCCACAGCAATCCATCCCACAAAGTTATTACAATAGTGAGCCTGAAGTTGGAGTTAGCCTCCATTTTACTCCCTCATAACCCTCGATTTTCTTATGACCGAACAACTTACCAGTATTCAATGACTCAACCTTCAGAATTTGCTGCGTTGAGGATTCCCAAAGATTTATAACTGTCGTGAGAAGAAATTCTTCCACATTTCCAGCATGAGATTATGTGTTTAATTCTGGATTCCTTCCTGAGGAAAAACAAGTATTAAAATCTACTTGTCTCATAATCTTACATTTCAATAAGATCGCCTCCATTTGTACAAAAACTCCAAGTTCCTCTTTAGACAACCATTTCATACCAGGAATCAATCACAAAGATGCACAGAGATCAATCACAAAGTATCTTGCCCAGTGTAGGTGAATCCAGGACCAGAGGACATAGGTTTAACATGAATGGGGATAGATTTAATAGGAGTCTGAGGGGTAACTTTCTCACACAAAGGGTGGTAGGTGTATGGAACAAGCTGCCAGAGGAGGTAGTTGATGCAGGGACTATCCCAAAGTTTAAGAAACAGTTCAACAGATACATGGATAGGACAGGTTTGGAGGGACATGGGCCAAATGTAGACAGGTGGGACTAGTGTAGCTGGGGCAATGTGGGCAAGTTGGGCTGAAGGGCCTGTTTCCACACTGTATCACTCTATGACTCTATGACTCTAAGTGATCTTTTCCTGAACCACCTCGAATGCAAACCCATCCCTCCTTAAGTGAGGTGACTAAAATTGGGCAAAATATTCCAGCTGTAATCTCACTACAGATCTGTACAGATGTTAAAAGTTTTCCCTACATTGGTACCCCATCCACATCATTTTATCCACCTTCCCAATTTCTTGCATTACTTGCCTGCTAACTTTCTGTATCCTCTTTTAATATGGGCAATATTCTGCTTTTCAACTCTTCCAGCCAAAAAGGGTAACTGCACATTTCCCCACATTTCACTTCCAACTTCCATTTTTCCCCCACTCAGTAAACTAGTCTGGAGAAGGGTCTCGACACGAAAGGTCACCCATTCCTTCCAACCAGAGATGCAGCCTGTCCCGCTGAGTTACTACAGCATTTTGTGTCTATCTTCGGTGTAAACTACCATCTTGCAGATCCTTCCTACACAGCTAGTCTTTAGTCTTTGTAAACGCCTTCTTTCAGCCACAACAGAACATTTGGTCGCTTCACTCAGGCCACTAACATGGAGTAAATTGTTGAGGCTCAACACTAATCTGTGCAGCACCATGATAATTACAGCACGTCAACATGAAAATGATCCATATATCCTGATTCACCATTTTCCGTCAATTAACTTGCATTAAAATTTAGAGTCCGGCTGTGCCACCAATGTTTTTCCACACGCTGAAATCTATTTGCAGATGAATTGTGAACTTGGCTGCAAGAGCTGTAAGCTCTGAGCACAGGAAAGTTCTAAGAGTTCTCAGGAGATTCAGATCAAGGGCGTGCTCTTTATTGCAGACCAACAGCAACAATTAACCATGTACTGCCTACATCATGATGATGTCATTACATTACAATCACATTAGTTATTTACATAACTATGTATAAATACACCACATTGCTTCCCCCCTTTGAAGAAAAGCTGGCTTGCTCAGAAATGTAGACTTTCCCTTGCCACCTCTTCACTCTCGGCATCATGCTTAGCTCATTCGCTTTGAAGTTGAAGCCACATGAACACCTCTGCCAGGGTGAAATCCGTGGCAGAATGTAGTGTAGTGCAGTGTGTCAACAAGGACTTAGCCAGACCAATGATTCATTGGCACACCCCCAGCGGAGAGGTGCAGCACCTGCTTCTTCGAAGCTTTCCTCAACATGCATACATATGGCCCTCGCAGCTACACCATTGCAAACAGGGTGGTTGGTGGAGGGGAATCAACAAATGCTCAATATCCTCACAGACTCAACCAAATTAGTGACACAGGGCAAACCCCACTAAAACTCCCTGATCAGCCGCTGTCTTTCCAGATCGACATTTGTCCTTTCCCTTGGATTCTCTCAAATAATTTTCCTGACAGTAATATGAGGCTCATTGGCCTGTAGTGACCTGGCTTATCCCTGTTGCTCTTCTTGAATAAAGGAACACCATTAGCTATCGTCCAGAGCTCTGGCACCGCACCTGGAGCAAATAAAGAGAACAAATATCTTTGTCACAGCCCCAGCTTTGCCTTCGCTTGCGTCCCATAATACCCTGTGATAGAGCCATCGAGTCATAGAGTGATACAGCACGGAGTCCCTGCCTCAACTACTGTACCTCCTCTGGCAGCTTGTTCCATACACCCACCACCCTTTGTGTGAAGAAAGTTACCCATCAGATTCCTAATAAATCTTTTCCCCTTCACCTTAAACCTACAGTATGTCCCCTGCTCCTCGATTCACCTACTCTGGGCAAGAGACACTGTGTATCTACCCGATCTATTCCTCTCATGATTTTATACACCTCTTTAAGATCAACCCCTCATCCTCCCGCGCTCCAATGAATAGAGTCCCAGCCTACTCAACCTCTCCCTGTGGCTCACACCCTCTAGTCCTGGCAACATCCTTGCAATTCTTCTCTGTACCCGCTCCAGCTTGACAACATCTTTCCTATAACATGATGCCCAAGTTATCATCTAATGCTTTTTAGATGATATAGGTGGGACTAGTGTGAAGGTACACGCCAGTACCTTTGAAAGGTTAAACATCATTATTTCATTCCCAGTCATGTTACACGTAGATTTATTAAAGATGCATACCAGCAAAAAAAACTCTGGCTGGATCTAATATGTCTGTGAGGATTTATCAACCATTATGTGTTCTCTGACATCTAACATCTCCTTCTTTTTACCCTCTTGCTCCTGGTAACCTTACAGAATATCTTGGGATTTTCCACAATCTTACTTGTCAAGGATATTCCATGGCCACTTTTTATTCTTATTTATTTCTTAAGTTCTCTCCCTCACAGTCTGTAATCCACAAGAGACTCCTTCCATCCCATTCTCCTGCATCTGCCATGCCCTTTCTTTTTTTATCTCCTACAATATTCCATGCAGAACACAAAGTTCTGGAGGAATCCAATGGGGCAGGCAGCATGTGTGGAGGGAATTGACAGGTGAGGTTTCTGGTTGGGAGCCTTCCTCAGACTGATGCCAAACTGAAACATCAAGATCCCATCATTTGCAGTTCTTTGTGGTATCAATATCTCAGTGTTGGCATGCTGAAAATACATTGACTCTATTTCTTTAACTTCATATCAATGTTTAGCCATTACATAAACTCTTTGCCTTAGCTTTCATGTCACTGATATCCTGCATGTACACCATCAAGATCTATTAGATGGGACATCAGGGGTAATGGATTGATAACCCCTCTCAAACAAGCTTGAACCATTCGCTGTTTAAACCTATTTCTGTGGAATGGCTAAAGGTCTGCACTTGGACAGGTTGTCCATTCTCACAGCACAAGTGTAGAAACATGCCAGGAATGCACTCTTCTGAACGTGAGCAATTTCTGTGTCGGAAACTTGAATCCCCTGTCTCTTTTTGAAGTAATGTAGTGTAAAGTAGTGTAAAAATCATGCCTTCGGGGCCGCAAGGCAGCACAGCGGTAGAGTTGCCGCCTTACAGCGCTTGCAGTGCCAGAGACCCGGGTTCGATCCTGACTACAGGTGCTGGCTGTAAGGAGATCGTACGTTCTCCCCGTGACCGCCTGGGTTTTCTCCGGGTGCTCCGGTTTCCTCCCACACTCCAAAGACGTCCAGGTTTGTAGGTTAACGGCTTAGCTAAAGATTGTAAATTGTCCTTAGTGTGTAGGATAGTGTATGGGGAATCGCTGGTCAGTGCAGACTCAGTGGGCTGAGGGGCCTGTTTGCACACTTTATCTTTGATGTATTCAAGAGAAAGTTAGATATAGCTCTTAGGGCTAACAGAAGCAATGGATGTGGGGAGAAAGCAGGAAGGGGGTACTGATTTTGGATGATCAGCCATGATCATATTGAAGGGCCGAATGGCCTACTCCTGCACCTATTTTCTATGTTTCTAGGTTTCATCCCCTTTATCAAAAAGTTCACGAGGCAATTGCAGAAGGGCATCAGCAGTGACATTTTCTTTTGAGCAATGACATTTGATCGTATAATCACAGCGTGAAACAAAAAACGGCCATCTTTGGAAGCTGCTAGAAACAGCACTACTGATTTGAAGCCAAGGGTTATTAATAATGGTTTCCAATAAATAAAGCAATGTCTTCCCAAAAGTGACTGGATTAATTCCCTTGCATTGAAGGTAGTAACATCTTGCACTTCCTTTTCAATTTGCAATTGGTTTTGCTTGTTTCAATGAGAGCTTCAGATGCAATTGGTGTTTGGTTTCCTGCTCATCAACTGCGACCTGACTGATCATCGTGTCTAATCCATAACTCAAGGCATTTCATCATGGCATGGAAAGGCAATATATATATCATGACCCAGACTCTGCTTGCATTGATCAAATCCTTTCACTCAAACTTCCATTTTGCATTCTTTTATAGAAGTCGGCGCATTGCTGTCAACACCATGGCCAGATCTGGCATGAATCTGGAATAATATTAAATAATTCCAAGAAAGGATCTGAGCACTGATGCATTCTGAGGTGCCTTGGCCTTCATTAAAGCATGAACGTTATCTTTGACAGGCTGAAACCCATTAGAGCATTCATCTCGGCCAAGATACACAAGCCCTGGCTGCATAAATGCACACTTGGATCTCTTCAGCTTCACACCGAAATGGAGGTGTTTCAGAACTTCCTCCAACACACATAGATTACCTTTGACATTGACTTTAGCAACCAGAAGATCATCTGATGTGTAGGAAGGAACTGCAGATGCTGGTTTACACCGAAGATAGACAGAAAATGCTGGTGGAACTCAACGGGACAGGCAGCATCTCTGCATGAAGGAAATGGGTGACGTTTCAGGTCAAGACTCTTCTTCAGACTTAGAGTAAAGGGAGAGGGAAACAAGAGATATGGAAGGGTGAGTTGGAGAATTTGTGGGTAGTTGATGGGAATGTGGGATAGTAAAAAAGAATTATGGTATGATGAGTATAAAAATGGGTATAAAATAGGCAGCATTGACTCAGTAGGCTGAAGGGCCAGTTATAGTCATTGGTCATAGTGTGATAGTGTGGAAACAGGCCCTTCGGCCCACACTGGCCAACATGTCCCGGCTACACCAGTCCCACCTGCCTGCGTTTGGCCCATATCCATCCAAACCTGTCCTATCCATGTACCTGTCTATATGTTTCCCTGTTTGGATGCCATATCTCTCTGTGTCTATGACTTGAAGAAAGCAAATCCTTGTGCTTATTGATGTGTCTCTGATTTCATCCTCTCTGCCTATCTGTGGGATAGATTCATTTTGCTTCTTCACATGTCATTTGGAGATGCTGACGGATTAAGAGAAGCTTTGTGATCACTCCAGAGCCAGCAGTCTTTTCTGCCTGAGGTATGCCCTTGAGTCTCCACTTCCCGCCAGCTCATCTTTTACTTAACCGTTTCAGAAATAAGTCACTGCCTCCAGTTTGCAGTAGACCAGTTTCACTCCAGGTTTGACAGATAAATGCACCTTGTATCTGGTAATTCTTGAATTTGTGAGGATGTCATCACACCTGCAGAACAGTGCCTTCAAGTGCAAGCTTTCAATATCCATATGGGTGTTGAATACATCTTTATGTAAATTGTTTTTATTTTTGAACCAGTTCCTCCCTTACAGTGTTGCTGCACAGCATTGCCACGGTGGCGCAGCGGTAGAGTTGCTGCCTTACAGCGAATGCAGCGCCGGGAGAATCAGGTTCGATCCTGACTACGGGCGCCGTCTGTACGGAGTTTGTACGTTCTCCCCATGACCTGCGTGGGTTTTCTCCGAGATCTTCGGTTTCCTCCCACACTCCAAAGACGTACAGGTACGTAGCTTAATTGGCTGGCCAAATGTAAAAATTGTCCGTAGTGGGTATAGGATAGTGTTAATGTGCGGGGATCGCTGGGCGGCGCAGACTCGGTGGGCCAAAGGGCCTGTTTCTGCGCTGTATCTCTAAATCTAAAAAAAAAAAAATCTAAAATCTAAATGTTTGGTAACTGAAGATGGTGGCTGGTTTACAATACGTTGTATTTGCTCCGGTACTTACATTACTTCATCCAGATGAGTTCTGAGTCTTACCATGCCATTCATTAAGGGAAATTTCTTTCATAGATATCTAGTAATGAAACGATCTGATGCTGTGTATGTCTGTATTACTAACAGGTTGTTGCTATTCAGCACCGTGACTTTACAATGTCACTGCCTCACGTCCTCATCGCCTGTAACTAAAGTCTGCCTTTCTGCTTGGTTACTGCTGCACTGCAAGTTCCTTATGCCCTGGTTTTTTTCTGAAGCACTTACGTTCTGTGCCACTATAGCATTGAAAATCCTGCCCTTATCTGTGGCCTTGCACTTAGATTTGTATATAGCTGTTACATGTATCGGAAGGAACTGCAGATGCTGGTAAACGATGCCATTCAAACCGAAGATAGACACAAAACGCTGGAGGAACTCAGCGGGTCAGACGGCATCTGTGGAGAGAAGGAATAGGTGATGTTTCTGGTCAAGACCCTTCTTCAGACTGAGAGTCAGGGGAAAAGGAAATGAGAGATTATAGATGGTGATCATAGAGAGATATAGAACAAATGAATGAAAGATATGCAAAAAAGTAACGATGATAAAGGGAACAGTAATGGCATAGGTGAAAACGAGGTACAGACAATGAAACTCAACAAGACGGCTTTGAAGCCAGTATGATGACTTGACTTGGGTGGGGGAGGGGCGGAGAGAGAGGGGATGCAAGGGTTACTTGAAGTTAGAGAGATCAATATTCATACTGCTGGGTTGCAGGCTGGCCAAGCAAAATATGAGGTGCTGTTCCTCCAATTTGCATTTGGCTTCACTCTGACAATGGAGGAGACCTAGAACAGAAAGGTCAGTGGTGGAATGGGAGAGGGGGGTTAAAATGATTGGCTGTTACATGACCTTCCTTCTGGTATGCATAGTACTTGACATTCTTCAGGAAACAAGCACAAAGAGAATGGTCGACCTGGCACAGAATCTCTTTCCACTGAATGTTTCCAGTGTTATCTGTTTTCATTTCAGATTTACAGCATCTGCAGTTTTTCTTTTCAATTACGGTTAAATCCAAGTTTTGTCTGCTCTCTCAAGTGAACATAAAAGATCCAATGGCCTTTGCTTTGAAAAGGAGCTGAGGAATTATCACTGGTTTCCTGGTCAATATTTAATCTTAACCAACATTGCTAACATAGATTATTTGGTCATCATCACATTGCTCTTGTGGGAGTTTTCTGTGCATAGTTGACTGAGATGTTTACTACTTTAGAACGGCATTCACTTCAGAAATAATTTGTTGGCTCCAGTACTTTAACACATTATGAAAGATGCCATAAAAACGCAGTTTTCTTTTTTTTTATTATTGGAGGGAAAGATTTGGAGCCATTATTAGTGTTGAGTTATTGTATTGGCATGGGCTCAGGCTTATGTCCTGTATGGTTACTAACCTAGGAATAGTACTGAGCTATTTAGCCCCTTGAGTCCATAATTATATCATGCTGATCCATGTATTATTATTGGCTTTGGCTCCAGTGCCTTGAAACTCTTGCCTAAAGTGCAATTTACATTTATGTGGAACCTCTAAAGAGAGCACCAGACTGGTGAAGCTGGTAGACCCACTGCCTGACCGTTCCAATGGCTTTGGTCAATCCTGATCTCTGTTGTTTGCTGTGTGCAGTTTGCACTTTCTCCGCATGTGACCGCATGGTATTTCTCCGGGCTCTCCCATTTATTCCCACATCCCAAAAATGGTAGATTAAATGAGCACCATAAATTGACCCTACGCTGGAGAATCTGGGAGGAATTGATGGGATTGTGGAGAGAATGAAAAGGGTTAGAGAAAGATTAGCATAAAACGGAGTGTCCTGTGGTCGGCCTGGACTGATGCTGTATGACTCCATGTCTCGATGACTCTCATAAAACCTCTTAAGGTACCTACCAGGAACATTATCAAACCTACATTTGACAGAGTGTCACCAAGAGAGGTATCAGAGCATATAATCTAAAGAAGAGCGTGGTTATAACCAAACTCTTGAAGACAGGTCGGGTGATGGAGAGA
Source organism: Rhinoraja longicauda (assembly GCF_053455715.1). Lineage (NCBI taxonomy): Eukaryota > Metazoa > Chordata > Chondrichthyes > Rajiformes > Arhynchobatidae > Rhinoraja > Rhinoraja longicauda. The sequence goes on along the minus strand of NC_135967.1, from coordinate 3,869,588 downwards.
TTTGGAGAGAAAATTGCAGATCTTAAGTCTTTAAAGCAACAATCAATGAAGGGATTCACATCCAGAGATTGTAGAGATCAAAATCATAGAAGTGAAGAGATTTGAAAAGAAAATAATAGTGAGAGGCTTGGACAGAGTGGATGTGGAGAGGATGTTTCCACTAGTGGGAGAGTCTCGGACTAGAGGTCGCAGCCTCAGAATTAAAGGACGTTCTTTTAGGAAGGAGATGATGAGGAATTTCTTTATTCAGAGTGTGTTGAATCTGTGGAATTCTTTGTCATGCCACAGAAGGCTGTGGAGGCCAAGTCAGTGGATATTTTTTAAGGCAGATATAGATTCTTGATTAGTACGGGTGCCAGAGGTCATGGGAAGAAGGCAGGAGAGTGGGGTTAGGTAGGAGAGATAGATCAGCCACGATTAAAATGACGGAGTAGACTTGATGGGCCGAATGGCCTAATTCTGCTCCTATCACTTATGGCCTTATTAAAAGAGTTTAGAGAGATAGGCTCGGTATGTCACGGAGGACGGTACTCACTACCTTAGAAGAATGGACAGGGAGATATGCAGGTGTTGGCAGATAGAGGCCGGCAGGGATATATCCCACCAACACCCTTCCTCCCAACCCCCCCGCCCCCCCCCCCCCGCAAAAAACAAACCTACAATATTCTGTAAGCTCATAAAGGATTTTTCCATATATGTAAGAAAGTAACTGCAGATGCTGGTACAAATCGAAGGTATCACAAAATGTTGGAGTAACTCAGCGGGTCAGGCAGCATCTCAGGAGAGAAGGAATGGGTGACGTTTCGGGTTGAGACCCTTCTTCAGACTGATGTCAGAGGAGGGGGCGGGACATAGAGAGGATGTAGATGGAGACAGGAAGACAGTGGGAGAACTGGGAAGGGGAAGGGGAAAGAGAGGGGCAGAGGAACTATCTGAAGTTAATGTTCATACCGTTGGGCTGCAAGCTGCCCAAACGAAATGTGAGGTGCTGTTCCTCCAATTTGCGGTGGGCCTCACTATGACACTGGAGGAGGCCCATGACAGAAAGGTCAATACTGGGAGGGGGAGTTGAAGTGCTGAGCCACCGGGGGATCAGGTTGGTTAAGGCGGACTGAGCAAAGGTGTTGAGCGAAACAATCGCCGAGCCTGCGTTTGGTGTCACCGACGTAGAGAAGTTGACACCTAGAACAGTGGATACAATAGATGAGGTTGGAGGAGGTGCAGGTGAACCTCTGCCTCAATATGTATATATATTTCCATATATGTATGTGAGTTTATTGCCCTCCTCCTGGTCAAACTAAATTGCTGCACATTTCCCTGTGAATCACAGCTTTAAAATGTCACTTGGCAGCTGTGTGCGGGTTGATGGCCTTTGATCTGATGTAGATCTGGTAGCCGGTTTCACTGAACATTCTCAACCAGCTCTATTGCTGGGAACCGCAAGCTCATCCACCCACTTGTGGAATGGCTTCCCCCTGCAAGGCTTCCCTCAGCACGACAAAATGATGGCTGGGGAGACTGCAAGGTGGGAGCCTGTAAATCCAGCCTCGACACTGTGTGTGCTTGAGGCCAGGATGTGGCTCGTGAAGAATAATAAAAAGCAAGTCAAAATGTCTCCATTAATAAGGGGGAAATAAGAGAGAATAACAAAGATATATGAATGTTAAATTTATATTATACTCAGGGAATCATATGGTTTATTTTAACAGTGATGATCACTTGTTTGAATTACCACAGATGGTGCAGACCAACGGAGACACAATGAAGTGCAGATGCTGGCTCACAAAAAAAGGTACATAGTGCTGGAGTAACTCGGCGGGACAGGCAGCATGTCTGGAGAACGTGAAGAGGCGATCCTTCAGGCCTGGAATCTGCTTCAGACTGGTTGATGTGGTGGAGAGAGAGAGCTGGAAGAGAGACGAGGGCAGCATGAAGCCTGGCAAATGATAGGAGGATACAGGTGTGTGTGTGTGTGGGGGGGGGGGGGGTGGGTTCATAGGTAGATGATTGGACAAAGGCCAAAGATGAGACAAAAAGTAACTCAGCGGGTCAGGCAGCATCTCTGGAGAAAAGGAATAGGTGACATTTCGGTTCGAGGTCCTACTTCAGACTGCACGGATGCCTCGACCTGAAACATCACCTATTCCTTCTCTCCAGAGATGCTGCCTGACCCGCTGAGTTACTCCAGCCTTTTGTGTCTGTCTTCAGTTTAAACCAGCATCTGCAGTTCCACCCTACACAGGAGACAAAAAGTGTAAGATAAGGGTAGAAGTGGTATGAAATGTGAAACCAGAGGAAAAATGTCAATGTGAGGGGACAGGGGAGGGGGAGAGGGGATAAATAGGTGCAAATCCGGGTGAGGCACAGGAAAGGGATGGGAGGGTGGGGCGGGGGGGGGGGGTGGGGCGGGGGTGCAGGGGGTTTGTGGTTAGTAGGCTAGTTACCTGAAATTGGAGAATTCAATGTTCATACCGTTAGGTTAGAGCCACCCAAACAGAATACCAGGCATTGCTCTTCCAGTTTGCCACAGGTAAATTGTGTCTGGTTTCGACCTATGCCCAGCACTAGGTTTTTATGCAGGAAATGTTGGTGGTATTAAGTCTACCGTTGAAATGAGAGGCTCAAACCTGGTTCAGCAGATTATAATGAGAAACCTCTGAACTGAGGGGCAGGCAACCGCTGAGGTTGAGAGTAGAGTGGACCGAGGGAGGCTGGGCTGCTCTTTTGGGAGCAAGTACAAATTTGAGACCACTTATTTTGTCAAAACACAGGTGAGATTATTTATCACAAGCAAGTCATTTATCACAACAAGGTGAACAAAACTCCTTCAAATAAAGTAATGCAAAGCAAAATTGGAGGAACATGGGCTCAGTAAAGGTATTGGCAGTGGCTGTATTGTTGGTCTTGCCTGTAAGTCACACATGTTAGGATCAGGTTCCTCTCCAGAGACTGACGAACAGAGGCATGTCAGTATAACACCGAGGGAGGGCAGCAACGAGGGAGGTGCTATCTTTTGGATGAGTAAAATTAGATCCTTTCTGGTCACTTCTGCAGATGTAAAAAATTCCACGGCAGTGTTTAGTTTAGTTTAGTTTAGTTTTGTTTAGTGTAGTTTAGAGATACAGCGCGGAAACAGGCCCTTTGGCCCACTGGGTCCGTGCCGACCAGCGAACCCCGCACACGAGCACTGTCCGACACACACTAGGGACAATTTACAATGTTACCAAGCCATTTACCCTACAGATCTGTAGGTCTTTGGAGTGTGGGAGAAAACCCACAAAGGTCACGGGAGAACATACAAACTCCGTACAGACAAACACCGTAGTCAGGATCAAAGCCGGGTCTCTGGCGCTGTAAGGCAGCCACTCTACTGCGCCACCGTGCCATGTTTTGAAAACTAGCTCAGAATTCTAATAGTATCTCAGCCAATATTTTCCATTCCTCAACATTTCTAGAAAACAGATTATTTGGTCATTGTCACATCACAGTGTGTTGGAGTCTTGAGTACAAATCAGTGTCCAGGTTTCCTACTGATTGCAGTGATATGTTGTAAAGCATTTTACTTGTAAAGGATGTCCTGAAAGGGATGTGACAGGTACCATATAAATGAAAGTTTCAGAAGGATCCAGACCCAAAACGTCAGCTATCCATTTCCCCCCATAGAAATTACCTGACCCGCTGATTTCCTCCAGCAGTTTTTCATTGCTCAGGATTCCGGCATCTGGAGTCTTTTGTATCTACAAACATCAGACTGAGGGCAAAACATTCAATCCTACCAGATCGATATTGTACACCTGAGTAGCATGTGAACTTAAACCTGGAGAAGCATAGCTGCCTAATTAATCTACAGGTCTATGTTCCCATCCTTACTCCATATCAACATTGGCTGCACTAAAATAAATCATCATCAACTATGAACTATGATCAATAACTACACTGATGAGCCAAAACATTATGACCATCATAGGCACTCTGACCGACACAGCAGGGCGCGATGCACAGTGTATTGTGACACATTCCTCCCGTGACCACCATTAAAATTTTCTGTGACTTATGCCACAGTAGACCTTCTGTCGGTTCGGACCAGACGGGATAGCCTTCGTTGCCCTCGCGCATTGATGAGCCTAGGGCGCCCAACACCCTGTCGCCAGTTTGTGGTTTGTCCCTCCTCGGACCACTGTCGGTCGGTACTCACCACTGCTGACCGGGAGCACCCCACAAGCCTTGCCGTTTCAGAGATGCTCTGACCCAGTCGTCTGGCCATAACAATTTGGCCCTTGTCAAATTTCGCTCAGGTCTTTACTCCTGCCCATTTCTGCTGCATCCAACACATCAACTTCAAGAGCTGACTGTTCACTTGCTGCCTTATTTATACACCTTGACAGGTGCCATTGTAACAAGATAATCAATGTTATTCACTTCACCTTCATAATGTCTTGGCTCATCGGTATATATTTTCTTTTAGGGATCAGAGGAGTCCCCAGTCAAGATTCGAATCGCTGACATTAGCTTTCTGTGCGTTATGCTCACAGAATGAAGACTTGATAGTGGCTGATGTACAAGACTTCTGATCTCCCCTTTAAATCTGGACAACATTAGACCATTCAGAATTGCCTCATGCCCTTGCTTTCACCAATGATGGATGCCCTCGAGTAACCATCACTGCACACCTTTGTTGCATACATGAACCAGCAGTAGAGGTCACCAGGCAAATTCCAGAGATGCCAGCCAAAGGAGTGACTACATGTGGCACGGAGATTGTCATACAATAATCAAGGAGGTGTCTCGGAAAAAAGGTTAGTGTCCACTTTAATGTTCTAGATTATCCCGTTTGGTTTATCTATAATTTACAGAAGAAAGAAAATGTCCCTCATTTTATGTCTGGAAACTTTCAGAAGTAGGAATTACAGGGCTTAAAGCTGCCTAAAAGTGGAAAGTTCTTACGTTAATGCTCTAGTTTTTTGGGAAATCTATCAAACATACAGTCTATTACTAGCAGCTGCTGAGCGGAGTTCTGTCGCCCTTGTGTGCTTTGGCAGCTGTTAGGTGCACAGGAGCAAGGACTGGAGGGGCTGAGGCTTTGATGTCTGTCTGGTGATGTTATATTTTTCTTGGCCTTCCCCAGCAGTGGAAAAAAGCATTGCAACAAGTTCTCATTGCCGCAGAAGTGCAAACTATTCTCAAGCTGCAGTGGCTGGGCCTTTTACACCCCCTCTGTACCGGGTAATGAAATCTCTTTAATTTTGTGCCTCCTTAATTTTTATGCTAGCTCACCCTCTTCACTGCCCCAAAGGGTAACCATAGCACTTTCCCAACAAGGTCTGATGCCAAAGTTTGCATACCGCCGATGAAGTCATCGTCAGCCGGTACATTTGTTTGTTCAGGTTCCCCTAAACAAAATGTATAATAATAATTTTACCCCTGTATAATTCTCAGGCACGTCACATGAGGGAGAATAATTTGTATCCTGCGCAATGCAAACGCCTGACTGATTGCTCAAAGTGTATATTTGCTTCATTTCACAGGCCATAATTATCACAATTGGTAGGCAGTTGCACACCAAATGCTGGGAATTAGTAATATTTTCTGTGAAATATGTCCAGCAAAAGCTAGACATGGAAAAAGTAAAGGTTTTACTATCCACTGTTGTAATGATGCAGCTTGTCAGACCAAAAATGCAAAAGATCTCCCCAATAAATCAGCATTATTAACAGGACTCTCCATCAAATTTCACTGGTCAATGTCCAACCATCTGCCTATCACCCCCCCCCCCCCTCACTTGTGTCTACCTATCACTTGCTAGATTTTGATCCTGTTTCTCCAGTCTTCCAGCTTTCTCCACCCCCCCCCCCACCCACCATTCAATCTAAAGAATGGTGCCGACCCGAAGCTTCACCCATCCATGTTCTCCAGAGACGTTGCCCGATCCGCGTAGTTACACTAGCCCTTTGTGTCTTTGTTTGTAAACAAGCATCTGCAGTTACTTGCGTGCATCGATTTTCACTTATTGTGCTATAAGAAATACAACAATGGTGTTTTTCACACGTTGTATTCAGTTCCCTCTCGTTGTAGGGAATGGGACGCACTTGCAATTGTTTAGGGGAAACGTGAATAGGAAACTACAACTGCTAACTCAGGTATTTATTCACAAAATGCTGGAGTAACTCAGCGGGTCAGGCAGCATCTCAGGAGAGAAGGAATAGGTGACGTTTCGGGTCGAGACCCTTCTTCAGACTGCTAACTCAGGTTAGCTACACCACCAAGGAGCAACGTGCTTGTTTTACTTCTCTGACAATTTTATTTGTTACTAGACCAAGTAGACCCGTTGGGCCCAAACCTCTCCTGCATTGGTGCAGCACCCTCTTCTCCCCCCCTCCCCTCCCCTCCCTCCCCCTCCCACCTCTCCCCCCCTCCCCCCTTCCCACTCCATCCCCCTCAACCCCCCTTATCCTCCCTCCATCCCCCTCCCTCCCTCCCTAGGAGATAGATTTAAACATTAAAATGTGAATAACTTTAAAAATATTACACCGATTTTAATGAAACTTCTTCCATTAGCACCAAAGGGACGACGGTGAGTAAGGTGGGCCTAAAATTGTCGCAGTATCGTGTACCATTTTCGCTGTAGTTCAGGAACAAACAAACAAACAAACGAGAGTTTTAGTACATAGATTGCAACATTGGTTACATACTTCGCTTGCTTTCTTAGGTTGTGCCAGAGCACTCAAAAATGGTGGAATTGAGAATGAGGAAATGTTGGGTCAAGGATAATGCCTGGATATAGATCTGATGGAAATATGTGCAGAGAAATGGCTGAGGGAATTTAAATTGGACACTTGTGAGGTGATACATTTTGGGAGGACAAGTGCAAGAAGAAAATACACAGTAAATGGTAGAACCCTTCGGACATTGATGTACAGAGGAATTTGGGGTTGTAAATCCATGGCTCCATTAAAGTGGCAAAACGGGTGGATAGGGTGACAAAGAAGGCATATGGCATACTTGCCTTCATTGGTCAAGCATTGAATATAAGAGTTGGAAAGTCATGTTGCAACTGTATAAAACTTTAGTAAGGCCACAATTGGAGTATTGCCTACAAATATGGTCACCACACTTGAGGGAGGAGGAGTTGGAGAGGATGTAGAAGAGATCCAAGTAGAATGTTGTCTGGATTGGAGTGTATTAGCTCAGGTCAGGTTGGACAAACTTAGATTATTTTCTCTCTGGAGCATCAGAGACTGAGGGATATGTTCCCAGAACATACTGCTTGGGTAGGTGGTAGAAGCAGATATGATAGCGATGTTTAGGATGTGGTTTAAGAGACAGACACATGAAAAGGCAGGGATTAGAGGGATATGGATCACACACAGGCTGTTGGTATTGGTTTAGATTGGCCTCTTTGACGGCACAGACATGATGGGCCGAATGGCCTGCTCCTGTCCTACACTGTGTATGGAGCAGAAGGGTGCACAGTTGTTTGCAAGTTGCACAATTCTCTAAAATCCAGAAAGTGCGAGTCTGATTTTGCTACACACTTGTGCAGCATTATTAGCTGGCAACATGTCCATCATCGTGAGTGGCAGTGCATCACATTTGAAAGGAAATAGGTTAAAGGTCATCATGGATTTGGTCGCTGTAGACCTGCCTACACATCTGAAGTGGTGTGCGCAGTGGAAACGTTAAGAGGGATCGATTAGCCTAACAAACTCAGGGAGGCTATAGCCAGTGAAATGTGCCTGCATCAAGGCTGACTCTTTCCACATTCCAGGCACAGAACACTGAGACAATACTTGAGACAATAATATTTTAATTGCAATTGTGCAATCATTTTCAGAGTTTTAATGGTGCAGACTAATCATGGCTCAGTACAATGCAGGATGAGCCTTGCATTGTAGCTCATGCCAATTAGTTCTCTTCAGCGTTGTTCATTGGTTAAATACTTAAGTGGCAGAATGTTGGGATTGGATTCTGCAGTGGACATACACTGATGAGCCAAAACATTACGACCACTGACAGGCAAAGTGAATAACATTGATTATCTTTTTACAATGGCACCTGTCGAGGGGTGGGATATATTAGGCAGCAAGTGAACAGTCAGTTCTTGAAGTTGATGTGTTGGATGCAGGAGAAATAGGCAGGTGTAAAGACCCGAGCGACTTTGACAAGGGCTTAATTGTTATGGCCAGATGACTGGGTCAGAGCATCTCTGAAACGGCAAGGCTTGTGGGGTGCTCCAGCAGTGGTGAGTACCGACCGACAGTGGTCCGAGGAGGAACAAACCACAAACTGGCGACAGGGTGTTGGGCGCCCAAGGCTCATCGATGCGTGAGGGCAACGAAGGCTATCCCGTCTGGTCCGAACCGACAGAAGGTCTACTGTGGCACTTCAGAAAATTTTAATGGGGGTCACGGGAGGAATGTGTCACAATACACAGTGCATCGCACCCTGCTGCATATGGGGCTGCACACGGAGGACCAACAGCATATTAGGCAGGTGGTCATAATGTTTTGGCTCATCCGCTCATAATGTTTTGGCTGATCGGTGTATTGTCATTGTGCTGATTTTAACTCGATCCGAGTGTGGATGGATGGGAAACTCATATAACTACATATATAAAGGCCTTAGTAGAAACAAGGAACTGCAGATGCTGGTTTACAAAAGATGCCAGGAAGTGCTGGAGTAACTCAGCAACATCTCTGGAGAGCACGGAGAGATGACTTTTCCAGTCGGGATCTGAAATATCACCTATCTATATTCTCCAGAGATGCTGCCTGACATGCTGAGTTACTCCAACACTTTGTGTCATCTCTTATATAAAGGCCTTGGTCATCTTCACCTTTTGTTTAGAATGGAAAAGAGGGAAGGATTCTTCTCCAGACTCAGTTGTAAAGATGTAACCTCTGAAGAAGGGTCTCGTCCCGAAATGTCTCCCATTCCTTCTCTCCAGAGATGCTGCCTGTCCCGCTGAGTTACTCCAGCATTTTGTATCTGCCTTTGGTGTAAACGTCGGGCAGGCAGGAGCAGAATTTCCCACTCAGGGACCCTTCAAAATAATCCAGCCATAAGGAAAGCGATCAAGGGGGATTATCTCAAGGCATTTGTAGGGGAGGTCCACACATGGTCCAAGTTTTTCATCTGGGTCTCAGACGGCCACTCCCATTCCACATGAGCCAGAAGCAAATCCCCCAAAAATGTAAAATACAAACAGTTGGCCCGGAGCCTGTCTGCTGCCAAGTTTAACAGCAGGACAAGGTCCACTCAAATGGAGAGTCCACAGTTGCCTTAAAATATTCTAAATAAAGGTTTAAACTTACTGACTGTCATCAGCCTTTGCTCCATTGCTTGGCACAGGAAGCATCTCCAACACTGTGATAAAATAAAATCCTGAGCTGGATGGATAAAATAAAACCAATATAGCACCACAGGCAGTTCATTGTATCCAGCTGGAAGGGGAATGGTTTTCCAAGCCACACATAGAAAGTCTGGACCATGGGCTTCCCTTCCCAACCATTGGCTCTGGACAACCTTCTGTAACCACTTACCTCAAAGCCGAGTGATTTTCCTGCAGTGGCCACAACTTGGGGAAATACTACCTGATTTGAGAGGGAGACAAGAGAATGCAGATGTTGCAATCTTGAGCAGAAAACACAGGAACTCAGTGGGTCAGGCAGCATCTGTGGAGCAAATGGACAGACGCCATTTTGGGGTCAGGACTTTTCTTCAGATTTAAAGGATATGGGGTTTAAATCACGTTAAGATTCAAAGGATAAAACCTCTGCCGAGATGCGCACAAACAATGTGGGCCAAAGGACACTCCTGTGCTGTACGGTTCTGTGTTCCACACACCTCCTATTCACTATGCAGCCATGAGCATTTATCACCCTCTCACATGGCACTAGAGGAAAGATGCTAGCACGGATAGAAGGTTGGCTGAATGGCAGAAGGCAACGAGTGGCTGCACATGAGACTGCTAAACTGCTAAGATGAGAGCCTTTGGTATCAGAGGGAAGATACTAGCATGATAGCAGGTTGGTTGAATGGCAGAAGGCAATGAGTGGCAATAAAGGGGGCTTTTACTGGCTGGCTGCCAGTGACTGGTGCTGGGGCCACTGTTCTTCACGTTGTATATCAATGATTTGGACGAGGGGATTGAAGGTTTGGTGGCCAGAAGTTTTGCGGAAGATACGAAGATAGGTGGAGGGGCAGGTAGTGTGGAGAACTCTGCAGACAGTTTATGAGAGTGGGCAGAAAAGTGGCAGATGGAATAAAGTGTAGCAAGGTATGGAGTCATGCATTGTGGTAATAGGAATAAAGGCTTAAACTATTTTCCAAATGGAAAGAGGATTCAGAAATCGGAGGTGCAAACGGACTTGGGAGTGCTGGTGCAGGATTCCCAAAAGGTTAATTCACAAGTTGAATTGGTAGTAAGAAAAGCAAATGCATTTATTTCAAGAGGACTAGAATGTAAAAACAGGGATGTAATGCTGAAACTTTATAAGGCTCTGGTCAGACCACATTTAATAATAATAATAATATATTTATTTTATATAGCGCCTTAACACATGCACAAAGCGCTTTACAAATACAATTAACATAGAAACAAACAGACAAACAGACAAACTATCCTGACGGAAAAGCGGCGAATACACAACGCCAGCGTCCTCTCACGTCAGGGTCCGGCAGTAGACATTAAAGAACACAAGACACACAGATACAATTTTTTACACAAAACAGCCATCACAGTGATTGCTCTAGGCATACCCTCACTGTGATGGAAGGCAAAGTCTTATCTCCTCCTCGTTCTTCTCCCGTGGCGCCACGAGGCGATCGAGGCTCCCAACCCCTTGAAGCCCCCACCGGGCGATGGAAAGTCCCAGGGTCGAGCCGAGCAGGCCGATGAAAGTCCTGAGCCCCCACCGGGCGATGGAAAGTGCTGCGGCCGAGCCACGCAGGGCGATGAAGGGCCTGCGAGCGGGTTGATCGTGCCTCGTGCTTCGGGGCGGTCGAAGCTGCTACGGCTGGAGCTCCCAAAAGCCGGTCGCCAGCCAGGGACCTGCGAGCTCCCGATGTTGCGGTCTGCAGGGCCCACGGCCGAAGCCTCCGAGATGGTAAGTCCAGGCCCTGCGACCGGAGTCTTCGAGGTCGATCCCAGCTGGAGGCCGCCGACTCCACGATGTTAGGCCGTTGCGCGAACGGAGATACGACACGGTAAAGGTCGCATCTCCGTTGAGGAGGAGATTTAAAAAAAGGTTTCCTCCAACCCCCCCACCACCCCCCTACATACACAGAATTAAAAATAAAACAAAACGTACATTTAACATCAACAATGACAAAAAAACACAAAAAAAAAACGGAGAGACTGCCGGTGAGCCGCAGCTGCAGAACACAGCCACATTTGGAGTATTGTGAGCAGTTTTGGGTCCTATATCTGAGGAAGGATGTGCTGGTGTTGGAAAGGGTGGTGAATCTGTGGAATTCATTGCTGTGGAGGCCAAATCAATGGGCATTTTTAAGGTGGCGATCGGCAGATTCTTGATTAGTAAGGGTGTCAGGTGTTATGGGAAGAAGGCAGGTGAATGGGGTTGAGAGGGAAAGAGAGATCAGGCGTAATTGAATGGCGGAGTAGACTCGATGGGCCACAAGACCTACATCTGCTCCTATGACTTATGAATGCTCAGAAACACCACCACCATCCTTGATATTCCCTTTTAAACCTCTCCTTCTCCCCTCCATTGCTTCTACATCTTCAACGTAGAACTTTCCGGAGAACTGATCAAATGTTACCTCCCAGAAACTTTGATGCTGTTGGTCAATGTGCTTCACTGTTTGTGGACCATTTGGGAAGCAGCTAAACTGCTCACTAAATGCAACCCTTTCATTCTCTCAGTAAGATGATGAATGATGGCAGAATATCACAAAGCAGAGGGCTAAAACCCAGGCCCCTTCACAAGAAACAGATGGACCGATGTTCAAAAAAGCCACGTCCAATTTCAAGCATTGCCTTTTGATTGAAAGATAGTCAAGTCAAGAGCCAATGGTCAAAAGTCAAAGACTGTTTAATTGTCATATGTACTGAAAACAGAACTTTGAATATCTTATCGATCACCCGTTCACACGAGTTTTATGTTATCCCACTTTCAAATCTATTCTCGACACACTGGGGGCAATTAACCGAGGCCAATTAACCTAAAAACTGCATGACTTTGAGATGTGGGAGGGAACCGGAGCACCTGGGGAAAACCCATTCATTCACAGGGAGAACATGCCAACGCCACACAGGTAGCTCTTGAGGTCAGGATCGAAATTGGTTCTCTGGCGCTGTGAGACAACTGCTCTATCAGCTGTGCCACAGTGCCACCTTCTTTAATAGTGTAGCACTGGTAGGAAACACAAGAATCCACAAACATTATTATTTGGAATTGAAGCTCAAACCGAATTAAAGAAATCTGTGCACAGCAAGAACTCCGAGGCAGTAAATGTGATAATGACCAAGTAATCGATTTAAAAATGCATCCTCATGGACAGATTTGAGCCCAAATGCTTCTACGTGAATTGTTTCAGCTGAATGCATTTTATGCACATATTTCATGCCACAGCCTCATTAAGGTCTCAGAATGCTCATAAAAGTAATGAATATCTGGAGCCATTTGTTAGCTGTTGTGCCAGGATTGTGCCATGTTCTGTTTTGAAGGGGCACAAGTGGGAAATGTCTGATCTACACCTCTAATTCTTTACTTTAGGAGAATTTATTTTGATTTCCTTTCTCGTCGCCACTCATAGACCCATCTACTGTTATCACAGTGGTGCAGCGGTAGAGCTGCTGCCTTACGGCGCCAGACATCCGGGTTCAATCCTCACCACGGGCTCTGACTGTATGGAGTTTGCACGTTCTCCCCGGGATCTGCGTGGGTTTTCCCCGTGACCTGCGTGGGTTTTCCCCGGGATCTCCAGTTTCCTCACACACTCCAAAGACGTAAAGGTTTGTAGGTTAACTGGCTTGGGAAAATTGTAAGTTGACCCTAGCGTGTGTAGGATAGTGATAGTGTACAGGGATCGCTGGTTGGCATAGACTTGATGGATCGAAGGGCCTGTTTCCGCGCTGTATCTCTAAACTAAATTAAACATCTCTGTAAATGAGATGCATTGTGCACTCTCAAATCCTGACCCTGAAAACTCTTTAACCTCTCCACTCTCCGGCTATCATCCCTCTTAAAACTTGTTCCACTCTTACAATCTTCATCCGATTCCATTCTCATCTCTCCTACCATTGCCAATTACTCACCAAAATAGCTTCTCTGAATGCCTTCAAACCATTTCATTTAGTGTCCCGCATGTGTTAATACTTGATGTGGTTTCCATTTAAATGCCGCCCTGAGCAACATTATGGAAAAAAAACTATAAATGCCTCGCTCTAACTCAATAGCACTACTTTTGATCCTTCCACCGCTTCTAAATGGCAGGACTGTTTATCTAGCATTCAGAGATGGATGAGCGGGAATTTCTACCAAGTAAATACTGGAAACTGCAAACATTCTGAGGTAGAAATTTGATTGTACACTAAATGTTAGTGTACTAAAATGCTTGTGTACTGAGAGTATCCTGGTTAGGCCGTTGGAGGCCCTGCAACAGCCTGGGGCTTGGCTGGACCGGGCGCCGCTCCCAGAGGCCGAGCACGTGGATTGGACGCGGCCTACAGTGGTGGAGCAGCAGCGGAGGACACCACAGCTATGTTTGGCCAGGTCAGCCCTGCAACACCGCCAGGACAATGGGCCTTCATGGTCAGGTCAAGAACCCTGCACTTACAACTACTGGAACTTGAAAATGGTGCCAAACTGGCACCTCTGTCTACTGTCTCAGTGTGCTACTGCTAGACACTTGTACTGTATCTGAGATGCTTATCTAAGATGCGTCTAAGTGCTTACGTATAGTGATACGTACTGAACTGTATACAAAAATGAATTTCACTGTACCTCGGTACATGTAACAAATAATAATAAATAATAATAAATACTCCAAAGACGTACAGGTTTGTAGGTTAATTGGCTTGGTAAATGTAAAAATTGTCCCTACTGCGTGTAGGATACTTCCAGTCTAGTCCCTGGTGGACTCTTCGGAAGTGGTGACCACAAGATACAAGATGCAGCGGAGACGGAGAAATTGGAGTAAAGGGAGTAAATGGGAGTGTCTTTGCAGAAGACAATCTTCACGTCAGTTGTTAGTCTGGTCCTTGTGATGGCGACAGAGAGATTAAGGGAAGGGGGAGAGGTATCCGAGATAGTTCAAGTGAATTTGAGGGCAGGGTGGACGTTAGTGGGACAGGTAATGAAATCAGTGGGTTCTGCACAGGTGCAGCAGGCAGCCCCGATGCAGGCAGTCATCAATGTAGCAGAGACAGAGTTGGGGGATGGTGCCAGTGTACATTTAGAACAAGAACCAACAGAAGAGAATGCTTAGGAAGGAACAGCAGATGCCGTAGAAAGACACAAAATGCTGGAGCAATTCAGCGGGCCAGGCAGCATCTCTGGATAGTAGGGATGGGTGACGTTTCGGGCCGAGACCCTTCCGAATGCTCAGCTGAGACCCCAAGCATGGCTGCACCTTTAACTTGAAGAAAGTGAGAGTAGTCGAAGGAAGTTGCTGAGGGTTAGGACAGTGTCTACCAGATGGAGGAAAGTGAGAGTAGAGGGAAACTGACTGGGCCTCTGTCAATAACAAAGTGCTTTTACACAAGATTAGCTCATTCCAGCTGAGCACCAGGCATGGAAAATTCATCCTTACTTTTATCATCTGCCTTATTTCCGCTAATTCTCCAGACAGTTGACTCAGCAACTGTCCTATCCCTGGAACCCTAAATCTAATAAAGTACAGAAGACATAGGTTTAAGGTGAAGGGGAAGAGATTTGATAGGAATCTGAGGGGTGGTGGGTGTGTGGAACAAGCTGCTGGAGGAGGCTGTTGAGGCGGGGATTATCCCAACGTTTAAGAACCAGTTACGCAGGTTCATGGATATCATATCATATCATATATATACAGCCGGAAACAGGCCTTTTCGGCCCACCAAGTCCGTGCCGCCCAGCGATCCCCGTACATTAACACTATCCTACACCCACTAGGGACAATTTTTACATTTACCCAGCCAATTAACCTACATACCTGTACGTCTTTGGAGTGTGGGAGGAAACCGAAGATCTCGGAGAAAACCCACGCAGGTCACGGGGAGAACGTACAAACTCCTTACAGTGCAGCACCCGTAGTCAGGATCGAACCTGAGTCTCCGGCGCTGCATTCGCTGTAAAGCAGCAACTCTACCGCTGCGCTACCGTGCCGCCCACAGGACAGGTTAGGAGAGATACAGGCAGGTGGGACTACTGCAACTGGGACATGTTGACTGGTGTGGGCCGAAGGGCCTGGTGCCACACCGTATCACCTCTGATTCTATGACTCAGCAGCTTCACACATATACAATAGCTATTTCTAGGTTAACTGGGCCTCGGAAATTAATGATCCAGTTGAAAAGTCTTGGACTGTTCCTTTCTATCCCTACATTTTGAGATTCCAAGGAGGAGACTGCTCTTGCTTTGTGTTTGGTGTAAACTGTGGGAATGTGTAGCTCCTCCCAGGGTGAGATACATACATGCAAGTGGCTTGATTAAGCAATTCGATTCGCACAATTAATCAATGCAAAAGGCAGAAAGGTTTGGTATGGTTTTGTTGTTAGACTTCAGGTAACTCTTATAGTCATCAGTCACTAAAGCTGTCTATCCCCACCTCTGTGCCAATGGCTCGTGGCATCCAGACTTGAGCGCACCACCTGCTAAAACCCTCCTCCATTCTCCGTTACCTCTGGGTACAGGAACTCCAGTCAGGGCCGGATTAACATAGCAGCATAAAATGCATTCGCTCCAGGCCCCGCGCTTAGTCTGCTGAAGATCCCGCCGCGGAAATTGAAGGAGGACACAAAAATTGAAGGAAGACACTCAGCGAGTCAGGCAACATCTCTGGAGAGAAGGAATGGTTGATGTTTCGGGATCGCCCCCTCCCCTGACATCAGTCTGAAGAAGGGTCTTGACCCAAAACGTCACCCATTCCTTCTCTCCTGAAATGCTGCCTGACCCGCTGAGTTACTCCAGCATTTTGTGACACCTTCGATTTGAACCAGCATTTGCAGTTACTTTCCTGCACAACAGGACAGAGGGCATTCTTCATCACATAATGCTATTGTGATACATTCAGGCCAGAAGGGTGCAACCATCCGGACCTTGCAAGTGGCATCATATCCAGTTTAGTTTATTGTCACATGTACCTCGATACAGTGAAAAGCTTTTGTTGCGTGCTAACCAGTCAGCAGAAATACAATGCATGATTACAATCGAGCCATTTACAGTGTACAGATACATAGACAATAGGTGCAGGAGTAGGCCATTCGGCCCTTCGAGCCAGCACCGCCATTCAATGTGATCACGGCCGATCATTCTCAATCAGTACCCCGTTCCTGCCTTCTCCCCGTACCTCCTGACTCCGCTATCCTTAAGAGCTCTATCTAGCTCTCTCTTGAATGCATTCAGAGAATTGGCCTCCAATACCTTCTGAGGCAGAGAATTCCACAGATTCACAACTCTCTGACTGAAAAAGATTTTCCTCATCTCAGTTCTAAATGGCCTACCCCTTATTCTTAAACTGTGGCCCTTTGTTCTGGACTCCACCAACATTGGGAACATGTTTCCTGCCTCTAACGTGTCCAACCCCTTAATAATCTTTTGCGCTTCGATAAGATCTCCTCTTAACCCTCTAAATTCCAGTGTATACAAGCCTAGTCGCTCCAATCTTTCAACATACGACAGTCCCGCCATTCCGGGAATTAACCTAGTAAACCTAAGCTGCACGCCCTCAATAGCAAGAATATCCTTCCTCAAATTTGGAGACCAAAACTGCACACAGTACTCCAGGTGCGATTTCACTAGGGCCCTGTACAACTGCAGAAGGACCTCTTTGCTCATATACTCAACTCCCCTTATTATGAAGGCCATTGGCTTTCTTCACTGCCTGCTGTACCTGATTGCTTCCTTTCGGTGACTGATACACTAGGACACCCAGATCTCATTGTACGTCCCCTTTTCCTAACTTGACACTACTCAGATAATACTCTGCCTGGTGGACAGGGACTGTCAATGCCGTGGAACATATGCATTATACTAAACAATTGGTGACAGGGTTTTTTCCTCAATCTATAGTTGAAGTGTGACTGAGTCTTCCTTTCTGTTTTGGCGAAATCAACACCACAGTCGCTCTTTGACTTTACATGATGTCATTTCCATTAGCCTCGAGTTTGCTGTCAAAATGCTCTTACAATATCTTACCTTATTTAAAAACGTAAGTGAAATTCATATATTAAGCTCTGGCTTTGAGGACGTTCACTGTCCAAAACAAACATCATGAAGCAAATCAAAAGCATTCAGCATAAGTCACATTATTAAGAGTTGTCACGTTTGGTTAGAATGCTTTCCTTTTAAAGTGTATAGAGTCGAGGAAAACCAGACATGGGCAATAAATGTTATAAATAAATCTTTCATTAAAAGTGACCAGGGCCAAATGGAGCTGAAAGCGTTCTCTTTTAATCACACTTTGCATTAATTTGAAAACATTTTGGCGACAGAACAATCGGAATTTGCAGTATAACTACAGCTTGTGTGAAAGGAGGTTTATAAAGCTTTCAGGCCTCTTCACACACATGCAATGTTAACTGGTACTTGGAGACAGGAACCGCATGTGTGTACATCAACTTTCACTGATGACCAAGCAACACCAAGAAAATAGAAGAACCTTTATATACCAATACCCAGAGTGCAACTACACTCCATAGCAATGATCGCTCTGTCAAGTCATTTGCACTTAAGTTCAACCGTGAATCAGCAAAGATTTGCATTCGATATTTCTGCAGTAGGTACTGGGAATCCAAAAATTAATGAAAACATTTTACAAACTGAAACATTTGGGTCAGGTTCTGCTGGACACAGCGGGCTGCCAAGTCCTGCAACTGCTGTACAGAGAACATAAGAAATAGAAGCAGGAGTAGGCACAACATTTGCCACCCTCCAGTCTTCCGGCACCTCTCCTGGGTTTAAGGATGACGTAAATTTCAACCAGGGCTCCCGCAATTTCCTCTCTAGTTTCCCGCAATGTCCTCGGATATATCAGATTTGTCTACGTTCAAACACGACAGTACCTTCAGTACTTCTTCGACGGTAACCCTAACTGCTCTCAAGACACTTCCAGTGACTGCTCCAATTTCCTCCGTCCTACTGTTTTGCTCCTCGATAAATACAGAGGAGAAATACTCCTTTCGGACCTTACCCACCTGCTGTGCTCCACACTTTGATTCCTGAGAGGTCCCACTCTCTCTCTAGTTACCCTTTTCCTTATGTATTTATAAAATCTTTTGGGATTGTCCTTAATGCTACCCGCCAGAGCTACTGTATCTCCTGGCCACTTTTTGCCCTTCTGATTTCATTTTTGTTTACTCCTTAGTTCCCGAAACTCCTCCATGGATGCACTTGATCCCAGCTGCCTATACCTGTCCCATGCATCCTTCTTGTTTTTGACTAACTTCTCAATTTCCCTCGTCAGCCAAGCCTCCTTACATTTGCCTGCTTTGCCCTTCATTCTAACGGGGACGTACATATCCTGAGCTTTCTTCAGTACACGTTTAAAAACATTCCACTTGGCCAATGTTCTTTTCCCCTCAAATAACCTGCTCCAGTCAACTTGAGCGAGACCTTCTCTCATACTCTCAAAGTTGGCCTTACCCCAGTTGAGCATTTTAACAAGTGGACCCTCTCTGTCCCTATCCATAACTATCTTAAACCTAATCGAACTGTGGTCATTGGTCCCAAAAGGCTCCTCCACAAACACGTCATTAACCTGCCCTTCCCAATTTCCCAATACTAGATCCAGCGTTGCCCTCCCACGTGTGGGGGACTCCACTTACTGCTTAAGAAAACTCTCCTGAACACTTTTGAGGAATTGCACCCCATCTAAACCCTTCACACTATGATTTTCCCAGTCTGTATTGGGAAAATTAAAATCCCCGACTACAACAACCTTGTTTGACCTGCAGCGGTCTGCAATCTCCTGGCATATTTGTTCTTCTAATTCCCGTTGACTATTCGGGGGTCTGTAGTACACCCCCCAACAGGGTGATCATCCCTTTTGTGTTCCTCAGCTCCACCCATAAAGCCTCACTGGACGAACCGTCCGTAATGTCACCTCTGATCACAGTCATGACATCCCCCTTAACCAACAATGCAACCCCCCCTCTTTTTCCATCACCCCTGTCTCTCCTGAAGCTCCTGCACCCCGGGACATTGAGCTGCCAGTCCTGCCCCTCCCTTAACCAGGTTTCAGTCATGGCTACAACGTCCCAGTCGTTCCTACCTATCCATGCCCTAAGCTCATCTGCCTCACCCGTCAGGCCCCTTGCATTAGAATATTGCAGTTTAAACCAACCCTCCTTCCTCGCTCTCCACCTTTCACCTGTTTATTCTGTCCACTAACCTTTCCCACACCACCATCCATACCGACTTCTAGCCTCTCAAGTGCCTCTGTCCTGTATGAGATCCCACCCCCCTGACAATCTAGTTTAAACCCTACCGTGTAGCATTAGCAAACCTTCCCGCTGGGATGTTGGTCCCCCTCCAGTTAAGGTGTAACCTGTTCCTTTTGTAAAGGTCACCCCTGCTCCGGAAGAGATCCCAATGATCCAGAAATGTGAATCCCTGCCCCCTGCACCAACTCCTCAGCCACACATTCATTTCCCCTATCCTCCTGTTCTCACCTTCACTAGCACGAGGTACTGGAAGCAATCCTGAGGTCACCACCCTGCAGGTCCTGCTTTTCAGTCTTATACCCAATTTCATAAACTCGTGCTGCAGAACCTTCTTCCTCTTCCTACCTATATCATTTGTGCCAACATGCACAACAACCTCCGGCTGCTCCCCCTCACTCTTGAGGATGCCGTGCAGCCACTCCGAGACGTCCTGGACCCTGGCACCAGGGAGGGAACGCACTATCCTGGAGTCCCGCCTACTGCCGCAGAATCTCCTGTCCGCACGTCTGACTATCCAGTCCCCCACCACTGTGGCTCTGCCTGACATCACTCTTCCCCGTTGAGTCTCGGCACCAGGGTTGGAGTCACAGTCCTGGCTGCCACTCAATCTTGTTGTGTCGTCCGCTCCGACAGCTCCCAAGAGGGCGTACCTGTTTTCAGTAGGTACAGCCACCGGAGTTTCCTGCACTCCATGTTTGCTCCTCTTTCTCATAGTTACCCACCTTCGGCCTTGCGGTATCCTCTGTGTGACAACCTCACTGCAGGTCCTGTCCAGGAAACTCTCATTTCCCAGATGGCCCTGAGGTCATCCAGCTGCTGCTCCAGTTCCCAAACAAAGTCCTTCAGGAGCTGCACCTGGACACAACTTCTGCAGGTGCAGTGGTCAGAAGCACCAGTGGTCTCCCTGACTTCCCACATCCTACAGCAAACACACTACACCAACTTGCCTGCCATATCTTCAGTGGACAACAGATCACAAATTTCAAATCAAGTGTAGCCTCCTTGCCAAAGACTAACACTTCACCTCAACAAGGCCACTCCTCCGAGAGCATTATTTGCTGTTCAATTAACTAATTTTACCAATTAGCTAATTTACAAATTTGCTGATTTAGATTCTGCAGCTGGGCTTTAACTTCTGCAGCCAATCCACGCTCTCACTCCTTCACCTGCCGCTCCTCTGCTGACCTTGAAGGTCTGTGTTGCAGGCTGACCGTGACTGGCTATAGGTCTGTGTTGCAGGCTGGCTGTGACTGGCTTTAGGTCTGTGTTGCAGGCTGACCGTGACTGGCTTTAGGTCTGTGTTGCAGGCTGGCTGTGACTGGCTTTAGGTCTGTGTTGCAGGCTGGCCGTGACTGGCTTTAGGTCTGTGTTGCAGGCTGGCTGTGACTGGTTTTAGGTCTGTGTTACAGGCTGGCTGTGACTGGCTTTAGGTCTGTGTTGCAGGCTCGCTGTGACTGGTTTTAGGTCTGTGTTGCAGGCTGGCCGTGACTGGCTTTAGGTCTGTGTTACAGGCTGGCTGTGACTGGTTTTTAAATGACCCGCTCTTGAAAAAACTCACCAAGGCTTTAACTTCTGCAGCCAATCCCCACACTCCCTCCTTCACCTGCCGCTCCTCTGCCGACCCTAATAATAGGACTCAATCCTATTATCATTTTCAGGGTGTTTTGCTATAACACTTCATTGTAAATTCCTGCACTTTTCCTACTGCTGACATTTGCTAACACATCACTCTCTCTTAGTTTTAAACAATAGACAATAGGTGCAGGAGTAGGTCATTTGGCTCTTCGAGCCAGCACCGCCATTCAATGTGATCGTGGCTGATCACTCTCAATCAGTACCCCGTTCCTGCCTTCTCCCCATACACCCTGACTCTGGTATCTTTAAGAGCTCTATCTAGCTCTCTTTTGAAAGCATCCAGAGAATTGGCCTCCACTGCCTTCTGAGGCAGAGAATTCTACAGATTTACAACCCTGACTGAAAAAGTTTTTCCTCATCTCCGTTCTAAATGGCCTACCCCTTATTCTTAAACTGTGGCCCCTGGTTCTGGACTCCTCCGACATTGGGAACATGTTTCCTGCCTCTAATGTGTCCAACCCCTTAATAATCTTATATGTTTCAATAAGATCCCCTGTCATCCTTCTAAATTCCAGCATATACAAGCCTAGTCGCTCCAGTCTTTCAACATACGACAGTCCCGCCATTCCAGGAATTAACCTAGTGAACCTACGTTGCACGCCCTCAATAGCAAGAATATCCATCCTCAAATTTGGAGACCAAAACTGCACACAGTACTCCAGGTGCAGTCTCACTAGGGCCCTGTACAACTGCAGAAGGACCTCTTTGCTCCTATACTCAGCTCCTCTTGTCATAAAGGCCAACATGCCATTAGCTTTCTTTACTGCCTGCTGTACCTGCATGCTAACTTTAAGTGACTGATGAACAAGGACACCCAGATCTCTTTGTACTTCCCCATTTCCTAACTTGACACCATTCAGATAATAATCTGCCTTCCTGTTCTTTCCACCAACGTGGATAACCTCACATTTATCCACATTAAACTGCATCTGCCATGCATCTGCCCACTCACACCACCTGTCCAAGTCACCCTGCATCCTCATAGCATCCTCCTCACAGTTCACACTACCACCCAGCTTTGTATCATCTGCAAATTTGCTAATGTTACTTTTAATCCCTTCATCTAAGTCATTAATGTATATTGTAAATGGCTGTGGTCCCAGCACCGAGCCTTGCGGTACCCCACTAGTCACTGCCTGCCATTCTGAAAGGGACCTGTTAATCCCTACTCTTTGTTTTCTGTCTGCCAACCAATTTTCTATCCATGTCAGCACCCTACCCCCAAACCATGTGCTCTAATCTTGCCCACTAATCTCCTGTGTGGGACCTTGTCGAAGGCTTTCTGAAAGTTCAGGTACAGGAAAGTCCAGTCGCTCTTCGTCCGTTCTTAAATCGTGGCATCACATTTGTAATCCTTCAACCTACAATGAACGGGGCAGCTATTGCAATGGCTTTCAGCTAGATCTGAAAGCACTTGAGTGGCAAAGTACATCTGGCCCCTCTCTCCAGTAGGAGTACTCAGGGTCAATGACATTCCAGGGAGCAGTGAAACCTTTGGTGAACTTAGTTCTCTCATGCAGCCATTGTTGTGAGGCACTGTCCTGAATGACCAACAGACTTGAGTCACCTATGGAACCATCAACCGTCAGTCAACTGGATTCAGTTGATAAAATTCATATTTTCCTATTCCTTCTACTGACCTGTTGTGCGTTTTGTGATCTTCCACAGCGATTTTAGAGCTTTAAAACTAATCCAGTAAAGTTGCATAGTAAAACTCCGATAATCTGACACACGCTCAGAACTTTGGAGAGTAGATGGAAGAGTAGATTTTCCAGACTATCAGGTGTATTTCTATTCATATTCCAACACATTCTTAACTCACTTTTATTTTAGATGTTAAAGTAGATAATACCGTTTGAGTGAGCCCAGTAAGTTTCACGGAAGCGTTGGAAATAGAAAGCGCTGCATTTCAAGAGGGAGTGGGAAGTGGGGCCGCAGTAACTGGAAGGGACCTCAGGAAACAACACTCTGTGAGCCAGAGGTTGAACGATCAGGATTTGCAAATGGTTGGATAACAAACTATTGGAATTTTAATCAGTGATTATGATATTGATTTCCCAGCATTCCCAAGACTAGACTAATCATCCAAATAATTTAATGTTTATGTCACTTTGAGCATTGAAATTCATGTTTTAAAATTTGGAAATATATGAAACATATATCACAAAATCGTTAAATTGTCCGAAACATTCACTGTTTTAGAAATCTGCTTCTCTATACCTTTGATAGACACAAAAAGCTGGCGTAACTCAGCGGGACAGGCAGCATCTCTGGAAAGAAGGAATGGGTGACGTTGGA
Organism: Rhinoraja longicauda; assembly: GCF_053455715.1. NCBI lineage: Eukaryota > Metazoa > Chordata > Chondrichthyes > Rajiformes > Arhynchobatidae > Rhinoraja > Rhinoraja longicauda. The sequence goes on along the minus strand of NC_135967.1, from coordinate 3,846,055 downwards.
CCTATACTCAGAATAATTTACAGCAGCCAATTAAGCCAGTGACCAGCATGTCTTTGTGAGGATAGCAGAGGACCCAGTGGAATCCCACATGGCTGTAGTGAGAACAAACTACATACAAACAGCATCAGAAGTCAGGGCTGAATCCAGGTCATTGTGAAGCAGCAGCACTACATATTGTGACGTAATACATCTGGGAATAACCATTCAGATGCGCGAGAGGCAGTTCTAAGTTATGCTGAATATGACTTAAGATGAATATTAAAGTTTCCTTCACTCTGCATTAATAGTGGAAGTAATTTTCTTCTGGTCACAATTAGTGAAATCTTAAGGCATTCCATGACTTGCATTCCAAGATCAGCCTGAAGAAGGTTCTCGACCTGAAACGTCACCCATTCCTTCTTTCCAAAGATGCTGCCTGACCCGCTGAGTTACTCCAGCATCCTGTGCCTACCTTGCTTTCCAAGAGTCTGGTCTGGATTCCAAATCTATATCCCAGAGGTGAAGGGAGCAATGTATTTAGCCAGCACCAGAAAAAGGCAAAGGCAACCAATTTCATTTGGGCTGAATTCTGTTTGCTCCTTGGTGATCAGGCGAAATGTGCAGCTCGATAACCTTTGTTTTAATTCCGTGGTCCAGAGTCCCGTGGTTTTTCACCTATTCTATGCAAGAGCACAAAAAAAAACAGTGGAATATTATTCTTCCCAGTTAAATGAACTTCAAAGTAAATGTATTCCTTAGTGGCAAATGGGAATGTGGGTGCAGCAGCCATCTGTGCTGAATAAATAGTCTTTATTTTCCACGTGATTCTGCAGTATTCTTGCAAAGTCGAGTCATTCTTGCCACTTGTTCAAAGTTTTAAATGGAATTTAGATTACCAGCCTATGTTTCTCGCTTTTCCGAACAGTGTGTACTGAGTGCCATACCTACTTATTAAAATATTTGAATGGATTGTTAGCTGTCACATCTGTAGGGCCATGGTCACTTTGTTCCACATAAACACGAGAAATCTTAGTGCCTAAAGGCACGTTGGTTGAGTGATTAAATATTACCTCCACAGTGAACTGAAATCACAGGAGCTTAGCCCTATTATCCACAGCAATTTTTTCTTTTTACACAACACTGAGTGAACTATTTTCAGTTAAGGCAAAGTAAACATATTCTATCTATGAACCACAGGCCTATATTAAGGAGATGGGTCGTTAATTGAGCCTTGTGTTTCAGGCACCCATGGTTGCCAATTTGAGGCACACTCAAAGCACAAAATTTTAAACTGGAACTTAAGTACAGCACTGAGGGGTAATTTATTTGTAAGACACCACACCTCTGACATGTTGACATGACAGCTTGATATTCCATTCACAGTTTTGAAACTGAATTGCAAAGATATGTGAACCACAGAATCTAAAGAAAAAAACTATCAAGGTAAAAATAATTTTGAAGCACGTGGCAAAGGACAGCTCTGTAGATTTTTAAAAAGACACAAAGTGCTGGAGTAACTCAGCGGGTCCGGCAGCATTTCTGGAGAACATAAATTGGTGGTGATTCAGCTCGGGACCCTTCTTCAGTGACTGTGGTGGGAGGAAGGAAAGCTGGAAGAGAGGTAGGGGCAGGGCAAAGTCTGCCAAGTGATAGGTGGGTAAAGGTGAGGGGTGGGGTTGATAGATAGACGGTTGGACAAAAGTCAGAGATCAAAAGACAAAAAGTATGAGTTAAGAATAGGAGAGGCATGAGTTCTGACGCCAGAGTAAGGAATATGTGGAAGGGAACGTGAAATTTTCCACCTCAGCTTGGTTCAAGCAGCCGTGATTGTAAATGAGCAGCCGAGCTTCTCAGCAAATTCAATCATGGAGCTGTATATCTCACCGAAGCCACCTGTGATGCTTATCAACATTATCCCATTTGTCACATTAGACTCGTATCCCTCTATGCTTTCTTAACCAAGTACTTGTCCAAGACATCTTTAAAACATTGCACAAAGTTGTGAACACTGTCCAGTCCATCACCGGCTCTGACCTCCCCACCATCGAAGGGATTTATTGGAGTCGCTGCCTCAAAAAGGCAGCCAGCAGAGACCCACACCACCCTGGCCACACACTCATTCACGCCTGCCATCGGGTAGAAGGTACAGGAGCCTGAAAACTGTAACGTCCAGGTTCAGGAACAGCTTCTTCCCAACACACATCAGGCTATTAAACACCACAACCTCAAATAAGCTCTGAACTACATAGACTATTATTGTTATTATTGCACTATTATTGTTTGTGTTTTATGTGTACATATGTGTATATATGTACAGTATATATGAATATACGCTACATATGGAGCCAGTGCTGCCCTCGCAGCTGCGGCTTGCCTGCAGTCCGTCTGTCTTTTGTGTTTTTTGTTGTTTTTGTATGAATTGTAGTTTTAATATGGTGTAGTGTTTGTATGTTATGTGGGGGGGGGGGGGAGGGAACGGGAACTGTAATATTGTCTCTCCCGAACGGAGACGCGACCTTTGTTTCTGTGTCGTGTCTCTGTTCCCGCTGCGGCCTACCACCAGCCATGCACCTGGGACCACCTGGGGCTCTGGTTCGCAGAGCCCGCGGCCCGGACTCACCACCTGCGGCGCTGGCCGCTTTCGGATGCTGCCGGAACGGCTGCGATTCGTCTCCGGAGGCTCCGGCGCGGGCCGCCTGGATGTCGGAAGCCCGCAGGCCCCTGGGTGGGGGCCGACATCAGGAGCTCCGGCAGCGGCAGCGTCTTTGCCCGCCCCGAATCGCGGGGCTTGGGTCGGCCCGCCGCGGACCTTTCACCGTCCGGCGCGGCCTGCAACAGGCCTTGGGATTTTCTCCCCATATCCCTTGATTCCACTAGCCCCTAGAGCTCTATCTAACTCTTTTAAATTCATCCAGTGAATTGGCCTCCACTGCCTTCTGTGGCAGAGAATTCCACAAATTCACAACTCTCTGGGTGAAAACATTTCTTCTCACCTCAGTTTTAAATGGTCTCCCCTTTATTCTTAGACTGTGTCCCCTGGTTCTGGACTCCCCCAACATTGGGAACATTTTTCCTGCATCCAGCTTGTCTAGTCTTTTATGATTTTATACGTCTCTATATGATCCCCTCTCATCCTTCTAAACTCCAGTGAATACAAGCCTAGTCTTTCCAATCTTCCTCCATATAACAGTCCCTCCATCCCAGGGATTAACCTTGTGAACCTACGCTGCACTGCCTCAATAGCAAGGACGTCCTTCCTCAAATTAGGCGACCAAAACTGAACACCATACTCCAGATGTGGTCTCACTAGGGCTCTATACAACTGCAGAAGGACTTCTTTGCTCCTGTACTCAAATCCTCTCGTTATGAAGGCGAACATGCCATTAGCTTTCTTCACTGCCTGCTGTACCTGCACGCTTACTTTCAGTGACTGGTGTACAAGGACACCAAGGTCTCGTTGCACTTCCCCTTTACCAAATCTGACACCATTGAGATAATAATCTGCCTCCTTATTTTTGCCGCCAAAGTGGATAACCTTACATTTCTACAACACGGTGGTTGCATCGGCCATTTTCTATGGAGTGGTCTGCTGGAGCAGCAGCTTCTCAGCGGCGGAAGGGAAGAGACTCGACAAGCTGGTCAGGAAGGCCGGCTCTGTACTGGGTTGCCTCCTCGACTCAGTACAGGTGGTGGGAGAGAGGAGGATGATGGCAAAGCTAACATCGCTGCTGGACAACGACTCCCACCCCATGCAGGACACTGTCACTGCACTGAGTAGCTCCTTCAGTGACAGACTCCTTCACCCCAAGTGCATGAAGGAGAGATATAGGAGGTCCTTCCTTCCCGCTGCTGTGAGACTGCACAACCAGCACTGCTCCCAGCAGACGAGTCAACAATAACAGCTAAGAACACACGGAAACAAATGACAATTTATGTATCTTTTATTTATAATGAATGATCTCTTGCTCTCATGCTATCCACTTTGCTGCTGTAACACTGTAAATTTTCCCGGTGCGGGACGAATAAAGGAATATATTATTATTATTATTATTTATCTACATTATACTGCATCTGCCACGCATCTGCCCACTCACTCAACCTGTCCAAATCACCCTGCAACCTCCGAACATCCTCTTCACAGTTCACACTGCCACCCAGCTTTGTGTAATTCGCAAACTTGCTAGTGTTACTTCTAATTCCATCATTCAAATCATTAATATACATTGTAAATATTTGCGGCCCAACACTGAGCCTTGCGGCACTCCACTAGCCACTGCCTGCCATTCTGAAAAGCACCCGTTTATTCCTACTCTTTGCTTCCTGTCTGCCAACCAATTCTTTATCCATGTCAACACCCTACCTCCAATACCATGTGCTCTAAACATGGAAAATAGGTGCAGGAGTAGGCCATTCGGCCCTTTGAGCCAGCATCGCCATTCAATATGAACATGGCTGATCATCTAAAATCAGTACCCCGTTCCGACTTCTTCCCCATATCCCTTGATTCCCTTAGCCCTTAGAGCTAAATCTAACTCTCTCTTGAACCTGCTGCTGAAAATAAGAATGTCATTGGTGATGACAATAGAACACTTTTGACTCTTGACTAAATGTATCTGCTCCCCAACCTCCTCAGGCAGCTTGTAATAGATAACTTCTCCATCTGCACGCAAAAGGTATCCCTCAGATTTCCTCTTAAGCCAAATTTCAACCTCATGTCAAAATGTAGGGAGCTGCCATTGCGAATTCAATTGTTTTTCCCCCCCAGATAATTAATTGAGTGCAGTGCACTGCCCAAGCCTTACAATAAGCACAGGAGTGGGTTATGTTATGTTCATGTCATGGTGAACAGCCTGCAAGCTCGGGATTTGTAAAGTACAAATGAGGTGCATGGTAACTGAATACAGGAGCAGCCCTGCACTTTGTGTAAACACAACTTGTTTCAAAAACATGTGCTACCCAGATTATAGTAGCTACGGAGCTCTGTAAATACTTTGGCAATTGTCAGCAGATGTATCCAGAGACAATGTGTGAGGTTTATCCAAAAGCTGATTAAAGTTCTTCTGATGCAGTCATCCTTTAAGTAAGTATAGCCGAGATTATATGACGTGCAAGTGGCTCAATCTTCACGTCCTGTTGACTGATAAGAGTGCGGTAAGATTAAAGGGCAACTGAAGGAGCTTAATAAACTTGGATTTTAATGAGAGGCTCTGTTTTCCAGCTATTAGTGTCTTTCCTAACTCCTCTTGGAAGGTTACCTGTGTGCATGCTCCTTAACTTCCAGCATGTTTGTGCTGTTGGCTGGTTGAAGTTGCCCAGTAAACCTCTAAAGGTTGTCCTTTATTTCCATGCATTGACACATTAGGGGTTAATTGCCCTGGCGTGGGCTCTTGCCACACCTTTGTAAATGGCTTCTGTTGGCATTGGGGGTCACAGAAGGGGAAATACACCTCAACTCTGCTTGTGCAATAGTTTATAAATCCAAATCTTCATTCAAGCAAGTGAGGGCTTGTGTTAACCAGCCCAAGGGAGGACAAAACACTTGGCCCATTTATTAAATGATTATTTAAGTCCTGATTTTATGCTTCAGTTTAGAGACACACAGTGCGGGAACAGGCCCTTCAGCCCACCGAGTCTGCTGCAACCAACGACCACCCCATACAATAGCACTATCCTAAACACTAGTGAGAATTTACAATTTTACCAAGCCCATTAGCCTACAAACCTGTACATCGTTGGAGTGTAGGAGCAAACCGAAGATCCCAGAGAACCCACAAAAGTCACGGGGAGAACATACAAACTCCGAACAGACAAACTCCGTACAGAACCCAGGTCTCTGGCGCTGTTAGGCAGCAACTCTACCGCTGCACCACCAAAGGCCCAAATAACTGCAAGGTTAGGTTAATGAGATCAAATAATTAATGCAACACAGCTGGAATAGGACAGTACTTTAATGCTGCTTCTGCAACTCCAGTGCTTGTTGAATATGACATGAATCTGGACTGACGCATGACGTTGAACCTAATGTAGAGGTAAAACAGTTCATACCTGAAGTTGCCAATGACACCTTCCAAAAAAGAATGTTCCTTGCTCTCAACATCAATCTTCAATGCTGGTTGCCTGGTAATCTGCATCTCCACACACTTCTTTAAAACCATCAGTATTGAGGTGCTCCTCACTCTGATCCATTGGTGAGCCATCATATAATGTCCTAAACCCCATAATAATCCAGTCCTAGTTCACAAATAGTTTACAAGTACATTTTACCTCATCACAACCTCATTTGGATAGTGCTCTGACCAAAACCGGAAGAAATTGTGGAGAGTTGTGCATGCAGCCCAGTCCATTACGCAAATCATCCTCCCCTTATTGACTACATCTACATCTCACGTTGCCTCGGGAAAGCCAACATAATCAAGGATCACTCAAACCATAATCATACCTTCTTCTCTCCTCTCCAGTAGAGCAGAAAATACAAAAGCTTGTGTGCTTGTAACACCAGATTCAGAAACAGTTTCTTCCATGCTGCTATTTGACTCTGAATGGCCCTCTCATAATCTAACAGTGTAGTCCCAATTTCTCAAGCTACCTTGTCATAGCACTTGCATTTTTTTAAAGCTGCCTTTTCTTTGTAGCTGTAACTCTATATTCTGCACTTTGGTTATTTTTTCAGTTGCATTACCTGTTACACGTGTAATGCTGAATTGTACTCATGTTTAGTGTACGAAAATAACTGCAGATGCTGGTACAAATCGAAGGTATTTATTTCACAAAATGCTGGAGTAACTCAGCAGGTCAGGCAGCATCTCAGGAGAGAAGGAATGGGTGACGTTTCGGGTCGAGACCCTTGTTCAGACCGATGTCAGGGGGGCGGGACAAAGGAAGGATATAGGTGGAGACAGGAAGATAGAGGGAGAACTGGGAAGGGGAGGGGAAGAGAGGGACAGAGGAACTATCTAAAGTTGGAGAAGTTAATGTTCATACCATTTGGCTGCCTGCTGCCCAAGCAAAATATGAGGTGCTGTTCCTCCAATTTCCGGTGGGCCTCACTATGGCACTGGAGGAGGCCCATGACAGAAAGGTCAGACTGGGAGTGGGAGGGAGAGTTGAAGTACTCAGCCACCGGGAGATGAGGTTTGTTAAGGCGGACTGAGCGAAGGTGTTGAGCGAAACGATCACCGAGCCTGCGTTTGGTTTCGCCGATGTAAAGAAGTTGACATCTAGAGCAGCGAATACAATAGATGAGGTTGGAGGAGGTGCAGGTGAACCTCTGTCTCACCTGGAAAGACTGTTTGGGTCCTTGGATGGAGTTGAGGGGGGAGGTAAAGGAACAGGTGTAGCAGGGGATGGGGTAGTTTGGGTAGGAAGGGACGAGTGGACCAGGGAGTTACGGAGGGAACGGTCTCTGCGGATCGCGGAAAGGGGAGGGGATGGTAAGATGTGGCCAGTAGTGGGGTCCCGTTGTAGGTGACGGAAATGTTGGAGGATGATTTGTTGGATACGGTGGCTGGTGGGGTGGAAGGTGAGAACGAGGGGGATTCTGTCCTTGTTACAAATGTACTCATGTTTAGTTTAGTTTTGTTTTACAGCACGGAAACAGGCCCTTTGGCCCACCAAATCCACACCGACCATTGATTCCCACACATTAACACTCTCCTACACACACTAGGGACAATTTAAATTTATACCAATTAACCTACAAACCTGTACATCTTTGGAGTGTGGGAGGAAACCAAAGATCTCGGAGAAAACCCATGCGGTCACGGGGAGAACGTAAACTCCTTGCAGAGAGAAGGAATGGGTGATGTTTCGGGGCGAGACTCTTCTTCAGACTCTGGTGGGATTAATGTTGGATTTGTTTAAAATGGGCGGTTGTTTATTGGTGCAGGCTTGATTGGCCAAATGACCTGTTTCCACGCTGTTTATCACCATGGCTCTGAATACAACATGTAACGAGAGGCAATGCCACAGTATTTGATCTATGTGAGGCAGTTTACACAGTGTTTTGGGGAAAGGAAGGGACACAAAATGCTGGAAACTCAGCGGGTCAGGCAGCATCCCTGGAGAATATGGATCGCGACATTTCAGATCGGGACTCTTCTTTGGACTGATTGCACGGGTGGGAGAGGGAAAGCTAGAAAAGTGTAGGGGCAGGAAAAGCATGGCAGGTCATAGGTGAACTCACGAGGGGGTTTCTTGACAGGCAGATGGTTGGGCAAAGGCCAGAGATGAACACACACAAGACATGTGACAAAAGGACTGGAGAGTTGTGAATTGTTAAACTTTGGGTCGACGAGGTGCGAATTGTGTGGTTGGGGAAAGGAATGTAGGTGGAAGGGGAGGGAAGAGATGGGGCATAAGGTCAGCGGAGGCTCAGGGGAGGAGAGGGGAGGGGAAAGAAAGGAGGAGGGGTGAAAGTAAAGGGGGGGGGGGGAATAGTTAGAGTTTACCTAAAGTTGGAGAATTCAATGTTCATACCGTTGGGTTGTAAATTCCGTAAGTGGATTATGAGGTGCTGTTGCTGCAGTTTGCGCGTGGCCTCACTCTGGCAATGGCGGAGACCCAGGACAGAAAGGACAGCAAGGAAGGTGAAGGGGAGTTAAAGTGGACGGTGACCGGGAGTCCCGGCAGGCCTTGGCAGACTGAGCGCAAATGTTCAGTGAAGCAGTCCCCAAGTCTGCCAATGTACAGGAGGCCACATTGCAAACACCAGATACAGTAGACGAGGAGGTACATGTGAGCCTTTGTGTCACCTGGAAGGACTGTTGAGGTCCCTGGATAGAGATGAGGGTGGGGGTATAGGAATAGCTGTTGCATCTCCTGGGGAGGGGGTGGTTCGGGTGAGAAGATAGGAGTGAATGAGAGTTGTGCAGGGAGTGGTCTTTACATAAGGCGGACATGGGAAGATGTGACAGGTGATGGGATCACGTTGGAGGTGTTGGAAATGTTGCAGGATGATGTGCTAGATACGGAAGCTGGTGGGGTGAAAGGTATGGACCAGGGGAACTCTATCTTTACTGCATTGGGGGTAGGGGGACCAAGAGCAGAGCTACGGGACATGGAAGAGACGCAGATGAGGGTTCCATTTATGACGCAAGGGGGGAAATCACATTTACCGAAGAAAGAGGACATATTGATGTCCTAGAATGGAAAGCCTCGCCTTGGGAGTGGATGCAATGGAGACGGAGGAAATGAGAGGAAGGAATAGCCTCTTAGCTAGCGGCAGGGTGGGAGGAAATGTAACCCTTAGAACTGTGGGAGTTGGTAGGTTTGTAGTAGACGTCAGTCAATAGTCTGTTCCCTGTGAAGGAGACAGAGTGCTCAAGAAAGGAGAGAGAGGTGTCGGAGATAGATGAGGTAAATTTGAGGGCAGGGTGGAAGTTAATAGTGACTGCATGGGTGCAGGAGGCAGGCCCAATGTTGTCGTCGATGTAGCGGAGAAAGATTTGGGGGATGGTGCCAGATTACGTCTGTAACAAGGACTGTTTGATGAACAGTCATTCCTTGTTTCTACAAGACTAGTGGTGGACTGGGGGTCGGGGAGCAGTGGAGGAAAGGCAGGGACTCCAAATAATTTGGATCTCCAAATAATTTGATCGCTGGGATAAAGGAGTGAAGAGTTTGCAAGTTATGGACAAAGTTATTGAAGAAATGGAACGTTTAGACCTCATTTAAGCAGAATCTCCAATGTTGCCACCGACAGTGACCAGGCCATTGATGTGTTGTGTGGGGCAGCAGAGTTGGGTGGAATGACAAGCCCCTTGTGGCACTCACGAAAGGAGGCCCATGTCTGACAGATTCTGTCACAGGTAATTTTCTTGTAACAATTCCATATCACCTGACAGAGTGAAGCCCATGAAGGATAACAAATTGATGTAAAGCAGGGAAGTGCAGGGAACGTGTCTGCTTCTGATCACTGCTGATGCAGGCAGTCTGGGTTTTTGTCATCACTTTAAGAGCTTTTATAAAAATACGTTAATAGATCATTGGAGTCTGGGAAGTATAATGTATAAACTGTCTTGCTCCAGGAGTATCTCTTTGGTTTACGTCATCCTATTGATTCCATTCCACTCTGGTGTGGTATTGGAGAATACACAGGGTTGCCTGGTGACTTGCAAGTGGGAACCTTATAACGTCAGCCACGTTCAATCGAAGATTTTGGGATCTTTTTGTTTCGCCTATTACTAATACAATGGTCAGGCTGCAACCTCTTAGCTTCAAATGTTTAAAAATTCCACTTGCTCCCTTAAAGATTCCCTCTTTGTTAACTCTGGAGAACCAGAAACAAACACCAAATACATTAATTTATAATTTACTGGGTAATCCAGTGTTGCAGGTTGTAATTTCAGTAACTTTGCAATGCCAGGCCAACTCCAAACAAATAGTTATATCACTAGCTTTCTCCGTTTAAACAAAAGTTTTACTCTCGTACAAACTGCCGTGTAATATTGCGTGCAATTTAAAAATTAGGTTTTCAATGGTAACACAGTGTAGTGTGCCCATAAATCACTTGTTCATACCTAGACTTTGCTCCATTGTTGAATAGTGGGCACCCAATCTATAGAAAAATCTTTGTAGAATATTGAAGGATTTCTGATATTTTAGAAGTGCTGGGTAACATCTATTAAAATTTTAAAGGGCATCACAACGAAGCTGCTCCAGTTTTATCCAGGGCCACAGGCAAGTGATTTATTTGTGCACGGTTCCAGGTTTTTTGCATGGTTACAAACATGAAACCAGATTGCCCTGGATATGTCCCACTGCCAAAACACGTCGCTCACAGCACCCGCATCAAGGCATTCCAGCTAAAGGTGGCTGGATGTGGTGGATGTGGTGACCTTCTCCACTCAAGAGGTCCCCACGAGTTTGTCAAAGACCTCTTTGACGACGATGTTGCCAGGACCTGAGGGTTTACGAGGATGTTGCCAAGACTCACTGTGCGGCACGGTGGCGCAGCGGTAGAGTTGCTGCCTTACAGCGCTTACAGCTCCAGAGACCCGGGTTCAATCTCGACTATGGGTGCTGTCTGTATGGAGTTTGTATGGTCACCCTGTGACCACGTGGGTTTTCTCCGAGATCTTCGGTTTCCTCCCACATTCCAAAGATGTGCAGGTTGTAGGGTAATTGGCTTGGTATGAATGTAAATTGTCCCTAGTGTGTGTGTGTAGGGTAGTGTTAATGTGCGGGGATCGCTGCTCGCCGCTTGACTTTGCAATTAATTACTTTGAAGTCAATTCACGGTTTAGACAATAGACAATAGACAATAGGTGCAGGAGTAGGCCATTCAGCCCTTCGAGCCAGCACCGCCATTCAATGCGATCATGGCTGATCACTCTCAATCAGTACCCCGTTCCTGCCTTCTCCCCATACCCCCTCACTCCGCTATCCTTAAGAGCTCTATCCAGCTCTCTCTTGAAAGCATCCAACGAACTGGCCTCCACTGCCTTCTGAGGCAGAGAATTCCACACCTTCACCACTCTCTGACTGAAAAAGTTCTTCCTCATCTCCGTTCTAAATGGCCTACCCCTTATTCTTAAACTGTGGCCCCTTGTTCTGGACTCCCCCAACATTGGGAACATGTTTCCTGCCTCTAATGTGTCCAATCCCCTAATTATCTTATATGTTTCAATAAGATCCCCCCTCATCCTTCTAAATTCCAGTGTAGGTTTCTTGTTGTAGCACCTGATCTGCACATGGCCAGTCTCACAAATGATGATGAGCTGAATCAACAGTTCATCGGTGTCAGTTCTTCCCTGTGGCTATCAAACTGCACAACTCCTCCCCCTTCTGTCGTGGGGTAGACCGAGTCTGAGACCGACTCCCTCCCCCCTCACCCCCCCCCCCCCCCCCACCCTCCATGATCATGAAAAGTAATCATAACCTCCCAGTACACAGAACCTAAAATCATTCTCTGTGCTTGCTTGGCTGACACAGGAATCTAGCAGTGATGTGCAGGCAGGAACTGCAGGTGCTGGTTTAAACTGAAGATAGACACAAAATGCTGGAGTAACTCAGTGGATCAAACAGATCTCTGGAGAAAAGGAATAGGAGACGTTTCGGGTCGAAACCCTTCTTCAGACAGAGAAAGAACAGTCTGAAGTAGGGTCTCGACCCGAAACGTCGCCTATTCCTTTTCTCCAGAGATCTGTTTGCTCCACTGAGTTACTCCACATTTTGTGTCTATCCTCGGTTTAAACCAGCACCTGCAGTTCCTGCCTGCACATCACTGCTAGATTCCTGTGTCAGAAAATCATTTTAGGTTCTGTGTACTGGCAGGTTATGATTACGCTTCATGATCATGGAGAGGGGGGGGAGTCGGTCTCAGACTCAGTCTACCCCGCGACAGAAGGGGGAGGAGTTGTACAGTTTGATAGCCACAGGGAAGAACTGACTGATAAATTGTTGATTCATCTCATCATTATTTGTGAGACTGGCCATGTGCAAATCAGGTGTGACAAGAAACCAAGAGTTGACTTCAAAGCAATGAATTGCCTGTAAAACACCTTGGAATGACAAAACGCCATGAACTAAATTTGTAACTGATAGAAATTTAGACTGAATTTCTATACCATGTCTATCTTCGGTTTAAACCAGCATCTGCAGTTCTTTCCTATACAAATGTTCTTAAGATACAAAAAGAGATCCATTGACCCATTGAGTCCATGTGCCGTAGTAAGCATTTTATCAGGATGCATCGCTGCTTGGTTTGGGAACAGCTCCAGCCAAGACTGCAAGCAATTGCAGAGAATTGTGGACACAGCCCAGACCATCACACTAATCAACCTCCCTTCCATTGACTCAATTTGCACCTCACGCTGCCTTGGCAAGGTCTCCAGCATAATCAAGGATAAGTCACACCCTGGTCCACTCCCTCTTCTCCCCTCTTCCATCGGGGAAGAGGTATAGAATTATGAAAAAGTACACCTCCAGATTCAGGGACAGTTTCACCCTAGAATGTTATCAGGCAACAGAACCATCCAACCAACAACTAAAGAGCAGTCCTGAGCTACTATCTACCTTCATTGGAGACCCTTGGACTATCTTTGATCGGACTTTACTGGGCTATATCTTGCACTAAATGTTATTCCCTTTATCATGTATCTATACACTGTGGATGATTCGATTGTAATCATGTATTGTCTATCCGCTGACTGGATAGCATGCAGCAAAAGCTTTTCAATATACCTCGGTACATGAGACAATAAATTAAACTCAACTCCTTCTATATCTCGTTTCCCTCTCTCCTGACTCTCAGTCTGAAGAAGGGTCTGGACCCGAAACTTCCCCCATTCCTTCCCTCCAGAGATGCTGCCTGTCCCGCTGAGTTACTCCAGCATTTTGTGTTAACTCAATGTCAACTCTCACAGCAATTCATGTCAATTCTTTCCTTCCTTATTTTAATACAATATTAAAATTTCCAACGAAGATCTCTGCTTGAAGCCTCCCAACTGCAGCAAAAATCAGGCTAACAAGTACGTTTCCAATGGTGACAGACTTGCTGTGGTTTTCCAGCAATTTCTGTAACATTTTATATCAGGTTCCCACTATTGTTTTTCTTTGTATCTCTGCAAAAGCTTCCTCGCTGTTCAACTCACCGATGCTGGAAAATAGCTGTTTCTTAATAAGCGGAATTCTCTAACACTCCATTGAGCACTTGCTTGTTAACATTCTACCACATAAATCAAAATTTCTGCCTGCGCTATCAGCTAACATGCAACTGGCCTCCTGGTTGTACTGACTTGTTTTAAATGAAAATTTAACAACCAAAAACAGGCAGAAATTCCGCTCTTATTACATATCAGACACTGCCTCGTTTAATCCTACACAGTAATCCTACATTGTGAACACACAGCTCCCCGGCATTGCCACAGATCCTTCAGTTAACTGGGCACAAAATCTGTACTTGTACTGACATCATCTGCATACGCAGTCTTAAAAATAATTCTCATGTCCTGAACACAAATATCAAACAATTATTTTTTCCTGAACAATAGAGAAAATGCTGAAAGCACTTGGTAGGTCAAGCAGCATCAGTGGAGAGAGATGTAGAGACGATGTCTTGGGTCAAGGATACTTCATCAGAAATGGAAGAATGGGAAAACCATGTTCCAAGTTACCTGAAGTTGTTAAATTCTTATGTAGCTCCAATCATGCCCTTGCTAAATTCGAAGAATAGCAACTCATCTCACGGTAAGTCACAGATGAGACTTAATATTAAATTTTGCAATTTCAGGTAATCTCCATAGCTGTACTTCGCAATTTCAATTTATTTCATGTTTCTTTTCTGTTTTAGTTTTGTTTTAGTTTTAGAGATACAGTGCGGAAACAGGCCCTACGGCCCATCGAGTCTGCACCGACCAGTGATCCCCGCACACTAACACTATCCTACACCCACTAGGGACAATTTACACTTATACCAAGCCAATTAACCTACAAACCTGTAAGTCTTTGGAGTGTGGGAGGAAACCGAAGATCTCGGAGAAAACCCACGCAGATCACGGGGAGAACGTACAAACTCCGTACAACCCATAGTTGGGATGGAACCCGGGTCTCTGGCGCTGCAAGCGCTTTAAGGCAGTAACTCTACCGATGTGCCTTTTTCCTGTTTCCAGTTGCTAATTTTTGAAGTAATTGTTACACTGGTCCTGCACCCTATCACAGACGTTCCCTCTGTTTACCCCAATCCTCCTGAGCAACTTAACATCTGTTTTCTTTTTACCCTTCCAGTCCTGGCAATGGGTGCATGACCTACTGGCTTTCTAAAGATGCTGCCTGACTGGCTGACCGCTTCAACCATTTCAGTTTTTCTTAAGTCTCCCACATCCCCAGTTTAGTTTAGTTTAGTTTAGTTTAGTTTTGTTTAGCTTAGTTTAGTGATACAGCGCGGAAACAGGCCCTTCGGCCCACCGCGTCCAGACCAACCAGTGATCCTCGCATGCTAACACGACCCTACACACACTAGGGATAATTTTACAATTATACCAAGCCAATTAACCTTCTAAAATGTACGTCTTTGGAGCGTGGGAGGAAATCGAAGATCTTGGAGAAAATCCACACAGGTCACGGGGAGAACATACAAACTCCGTCGTCAGGATTTTGTTTTTGTCCCTCTTTGCCTAACCGTGCTCCATCAAAGGACACAGGCTGCAAAATATTACATGTTACTGGTAACTAGTTGAACAGCACAATAAGCTATCACTAATGGTGAAGAACTTTCTGGCCTGAAAATCTATTGGTTACAGATTATACAGCATAGACACAGGCTCTTCACTCATTGATTCTGCAGCACCCATTAACTATCCTGCTACCCTAACCCTATTTTTATTATCCTCCCATTTCCATCAATTCTTCGCAAATTTGTTTACCATCCAGTGACTACTCCAGTGGCTCTGACATCCACCATTATGTTATGTGCTTAAAGAGGCACATCCAGCCTTCTTGACAGCCTTGATCCTCCACAGTTTGCCTTTTGTCACAACAAGTCCACAGCAGATGCCATCTCCCTGGCCCTACACTATCTCAGGAACATCTAGATGACAAGGACACCTATATTTAACTTCTGAAGAAGGGTCTTGACCCGAAAAGTCACCCATTCCTTCTCTCCAGAGATGCTGCCTGTCCCACTGAGTTACTCCAGCTTTTTGTGTCTATCTCCTAATTAATGGCTATAGTTCATCTTCAACACCATAATCCAAATCAAACTCATTTCTAAATTCTTGGACCTCGGGATCAGCACCACCCTCTGCCACTGGATCCTCAAGTTTCTGACCCATAGACCACTATCAGTGAAGAGAGGTGACAAAATATCCACCACAACAAATCACAACGATGTGTTTGCATCCTCTTACTATACTCCCAGTACACTCACAACCGTGCAGCCAAATCCTGCTCTAACTTCATCCACAATTTTGCACATGACACCACGTGTGGCGGCGCCTAACGGCTGCGGCTCGCTGGCAGTCTGTTTGTCCTTTGTCCTTTTTTGTTTGTGTGTTGGTGTTGGGGTGGTTAGTTTTTGGCTGTGTATGTGTGGGGGGGTATGGGGTGGGGGAAATCTTTCTTTTTTTAGGTCTCTTCCTCGGGGCGAGGCTCGGCTGCAGGACTTAACAGCGCCCGGTGCGGCTCGGCCGCGGGACCTTCCATCTCCTTGCGGGTCGGTCGCCTCGGTAGGGGTCGAGCTGTCTGTCCGTGGGAGGGGCATGGGGGAAGAGAGAGGAAGTTTTTTTGCCTTCCATCACAGTGAGGGGGTGTTTGGAGTCACTGTGAAGGATGTTTGTGTTGGGGTTGTGTGTCTTGTGTTTTTTGTTTTTTTGTGACTGCTGGCAAATTAATTTTGTTCGGTAAAACGAATGACAATAAAGCTATTCTGTATTCTGTATTCTGTAATGGGCTTGATCTCGAACATCGATGAGATGGAGTGCAGGAAGGAGCTTGGTGACATGGTGTCAAGACAACATCCTCTCCCTCAATGTCAGCAAGACGAAGAAGCTCGTCATTGACACCAGGAAATGTGTCAGAGTACACACTCCAGTCAGATTCAATGGTGCCAAGCGGAAACAGTCAAATGCTTCAAGTACCTGGGCAATAAATATAACCAACAATTTGTTCTGGTGCAACCACACTGCAGATACTGCCAACAATGCACACCAATTCATTTACTTTCTCATGGGACTAAGGAAGTCCAACATGTCTGCAACAACTCTTAACTTGTACTACAAATGCACCGTTGAAGGCAGAGCATCGAATTGCATCACAGCTTGGTTTGTAAACAGATCTGCCCAAGACTGCAAGAAGGTTGTTGATGAAGCCCAGTCCATCACACAGACCAGCCTCCCCCACCGTCGACTCCATCTACACTTCATGCTGCCTCAGGGAATGCAGCCAATATAATCAAGTACCTTTTTCACCTGTCGCTCCCTCTTTTCCCTCTCACGTTGGATAGAAGGTACAAAAGCTTGAAACCATGTACCATGATTCCATCATTCAGGAACAGTTTCTTCTCCTCTATGATTAGACTGCTGAATAATCCTCCCAAAAGCTGAGGTGTAGTTAGTGGTTTTGCAGATAGTGAAGATGGTTGTGAACGATTGCAGCAGGATCTGGAGCGATTGGGCAGGTGGACGGGGGAATGGTTGATGGAATTTAATACAGAGAAGTGTGAGGTGTTGCATTTTGGGATGTCGAACAAGGACAGGACCTACACAGTAATGGTAGGCCTCTGGGTAGTGTTGTAGAGCAGAGGGATCTAGGAGTACAGGTGCATGGTTCCTTGAAGGTCGAGCCGCAGGTAGATAAGGTGGTCAAAAAGGCTTTTGGCATTTTGGCCTTCATCAGTCAGAGTATTGAGTGTAGAAGTTGGAAGGTCATGTTGCAGTTGTATAAGACGTTGGTGAGACCGCATTTAGAATATTGTGTTCAGTTCTGGGCACCATGTTATAGGAAATATATTGTCAAGCTTGAAAGGGTTCAGAAAAGATTTACATGGATGTTGCCAGGACTAGAGGGTGTGAGCTATAGGGAGAGGATGAGTAGGCTGGGTCTCTATTCCATGGAGCGCGGGAAGATGAGGGGAGATCTTATAGAGGTGTACAAAATCATGAGAGGAATAGATCGGGTAGATGCACAGAGTCTTTTGCCCAAAGTAGGGGAATCGAGGACCAGAGGACATTGGTTCAAAGTGAAGGGGCAAAGATTTATTGGGAATCCGAGGGGTAGCTTTTTCACACAAAGGGTGGTGGATGAATGGAACAAGCTGCCAGAGGAGGTAGTTGAGGCTGGGACTATCCCATCGTTTAAAAAACTGTTAGACAGGTACATGGATAGGACAGGTTTGGAGGGATATGGACCAAGCGCAGGCAAGTGGGACTAGTGTAGCGGGGACATTGTTGACCGGTGTGGGTGAATTGGGCCGAAGGGGCCCGTTTCCACACAGTATCACTCTATGACTCTATGTAGTCTCGATCCTGGAACCTACTCATTATGGACATTTGATTGCAATGCTACAATGCTGCAAAACAATATTCTGCAGTCTGGTATTTTTCTTTTTACACTATCTGTTGTACTTGTGTATGGCTTGATTATCCTTACGTATAGTATGATATGATTTGTGCAGGAAGGAACTGCGGTTTAAACCGAAAATAGACACAAAAAGCTGGAGTAAACCAGGGTTGGAGAAGGGTCTCAACCCGAAACATCACCCATTCCTTCTCTCCAGAGATGCTGCCTGTCCTGCTGAGTTACTCCAGCATTTTGTGTCTATCTCTATTTTAGTTTAGTTTAGTTTATTGTCACGCGTACTGCGGTATAATGAAAAGCTTTTGTTGCATGCTATCCAGGCTGCGGAAAGACAATACCTGATTACAATCAAGCCATTTACAGTAAAAAAGATAAATGATAAGGGAAAGGTAAAGCCAACAAGGTCGGATCAAGGATAGTCCGAGGGTCACCAATGAGGTATCAATGAGGTGATAACAGCTGGAAAGAAAGTGTCCCTGAATCTGGAGGTCTGAAGCAACACCTGATCCCATTCACCCAATTATTCGATTGCCAGTGACTGTGCCCAGCCGTGGCCTTGGACTGAAGCATTCTCTTAGCTGGCAGCTTTCTCCACCAGCTTTCTAACTAAGGCAGGAAGTGGAGCAGAAAAACTTCTGATGGTGTTAAGTTCAGCAAGACCTCTATGTTGCTACCACTTGTGAGATTCCAGACCAGTGGCAGGCACCCTCGCTTCCTCCTCACCCACTATACTGACATCGAATACATTGTGTATTTGCCAGAACTTTGAAACCTGTCTAATTCGTTCCAGTCCCTGTTCTTTCCTCAGAAAACGTTTACATCATTCCTGATACTTGCTCATCTTTCACTTTTGAGATCAGAAGCAGTGGCCAGACTAAATGACTGGTTTGTATGTTCCCTCCACAGACACTGACTCACCTGCCGCACGTTCCACCGCTGTCTTTTTTTTGCTTCAACTCAGGTTTATTCAGTTCTGCGCCAACAAGCCCAGCTACGGCAGCACTTTGAGGACAGGTTGCATCATCTTTCTTCAGCCATCACATTGATGAATCGTTTCTGCAGTTCTTCGAGGGATGCAAATGCTAGTTAGCTTAAGCTACGTGGAGTAGAACAGGATGTGGTTTTTTTTAGAGATACAGCGCGGAAACAGGCCCTTCGGCTCACCGAGTCTGCACCGACCAGCGATCCCCGCACACTAACACTATCCTACACACACTAGGTAGGGACAATTTACATTTATACCAAACCAATTAACCTACATTGTAGGTCTTTGGAATATGGGAGGAAACCGGAGATCCCGGAGAAAACCTACGCAGGTCACAGGGAGAACATACAAACTCCGTACAGACAAGCACCCGTAGTCAGGATCGAGCCCGGGTCTCTGACGCTGTAAATCAGTGGCTCTACTGCTATGCCACCGTACTGCCCTGTGTGTGTATCTGTATCCGTACTGAGCATAGCTCATCTCAATGCTTTTACTTTTGAAGCAGGGTTGAACATCTTTTGGAAAGTGTACAGATTTCTCAGTGACAAGTTACATATGTCCGGCCAGATCTGGTCATGAATGGCGATGGGCAATAAAAAAGTTAGTCAGAGAAGGAAACTCCAAGAAAACCCATTCGCACCAAAGGTGAGGTACTGCATGTGAGTGCTGAAGGTCATGTGAGACATCGGAGATATATTGGTGTACTGTAAAATTAGGCCTCAATTACATAAGAACAAAAACATAGATTGATGTTTCAGTTCAAGGCTGAGACATTAAGAAATTAAACCAAGAATCCAACTGCACGATTGTATGGATGTAGAAGAGTCCAATGACGATATTTGAAGGAGATTTATCTGGTGTCCTGATCAATAATTATCCTTCAGTCAATATCATATAAACAGATGATCCAGCTAATATGAAAATCAAAATCATTGCCGAGCTGAAAATGAAAAACAGAAAATACTGGACACTCATCAGATCAGGCAGCATCTTTGAAAAGAGAAACAGTTAATGTTTCACGTCTGGGGTCTGAAGAAGGGTCTCGACCCGAAATGTCACCCATTCCTTCTATCCAAATATGCTGCCTGTCCTGCTGAGTTACTCCAGCATTTTGTGTCTATCTTCAATAAGAAATGATTTTGATTATCAGTTTTGATGAAGGATTCCAAACCTAAACCATTAACTGTTTCACTTTCCACAGATACTGCTTGGGTCTGTTTAATGTTTCCAGCATTTATTGTTTTTATTTATGACCCAGGTATCATCATGTTGTAGGTTGGAATGATTTTTCTATTTTATAAAACTAGCTGCAGTTAAAAAATATTCATTTGGCTATAAAATAATCTGGGATATCCTTAAGGGCACTAAATAGAATTATTTTTTTCTCTTGGAGCTAAGAGACTATACAGACAACAGGAAAATAATCACAAGAGTGAATAGTAGAAGCATTTCAACTATATGTTCTTGGGTTGTCCCCTTCAACATTTTACAGCTCAAGAGTTGATTTGACCCATTATTCCCGTGGAAGGTTGCTGACAGGGTAAACCATTGAATCCCATTCGCCATCATTGGCTATCAATCTTTTCAAATGTTCATCAACCTTTTCTTGACAGTAGTAACTAAATTAAGTTCCACTGAAAGCTGTGAGTTTGAATTCCACTCCAGAGCTAAACAATTGTTTTCCGCTCATGTGTCAGACGACGTTCTGCCATTGGTTTGCCACAGCCAGTGCCACATCTGTGTCTCTGCGGAGATCGTCCGCAGTGCATGCCTCTGCCGCAAGTCAGTTGGTGGGCCATTGTCTGTACCTCTCCACATTTGCATCTGTCAGAGTCCAAGATGCCCCACTTCTTCAGGTTGAGTCCGCAAGTCCCACTCCAGTGCAGAGGCGGTTTAGGGCTTTCCAGGTAGTATTAGGCAGGTGGTGTCCTGGTGCTGGTGCCATCTGTTGTTTGGTTTTGGTACCTGGCACGGTTGGCTCTAGTTCCATGAAGCTGTTCCGACTCTTCAAGCGTTTCTTGGCATGTTGGTGATTGTGCAAGGGATGACGGGGGTCTGTGTCCGCATTGAAGCGTTCTACTGCAGCTGCCCTATCACGTCTTAGAGATGCTTCGGCGATGCCAGCCAGCTCGTACCTAAACAATAATCTAGTGTGACACTTCAGCACAAAATTGTCAGGGGCATTGTCTGTAGAAGGAGACATTAAATTAGGTCTCAGATCATAGAATCAGGTGATTATGGCACAAAAAGGAAGTCATTTGACCCATCAAGCCTGCACAGAGCAATCTATTCAGTCCGCATTACCTTCTCTTTCCTTGAAGCCCTACGGATCACATGCTCTCGAATCTTTATTCAATCCCTTTGACTCTGTTTCTTTCATCTTTAAAGTTAGCAAGCACCAAATCACTATCATTCTCTGTTCAAACTAACGCTTCCTCACACCCGCCACCCACCACATATCGTTCTACACTTTGAAAGTGTTAATATTCGTGTGATGTTTTTGAAGAGGCTCGTGATATACATCAATACCAGAAGAAATAAAGAAATCTTCCGTATGTATATTGTCTACTGCACCTGCCCACAAATTAAATTGATTGTACCTCAAAAGCTATTAGTTGGTTCCAATAATGCTGAGCTCGTGGAAAGCTCCCCGTAAATGCATTTTCTTTTTTTTCTTTCTGGATTTCTCCAGAGAAAGCTTTAATGAAGTCAGTGTCAGCCATCGTTTCTGGTTTGCATTCCATGTGCTCAGAACACTGATGTAAACAAACCCTCCTGAACACTCCAACTATTTATCTTTGTTCTCCCAGGCAATGTCCTTAAATATTTCTTGAACTCATTAATATTATCCATTAGCTTTCCCAAGGAATTTTTCTCCCTTGCTATTTGCTTCAATAATCATTACTTTCACAGATGCAAAGCACATGTGAAACACTCTAAGGTCTCTATTTTATTTCACCCCCTACATTTTCTATATATTTTTAATGTTTATTTTCAACTCTAGGTTTTCTCCACTCAAGTATGTTGCCGGACTAGAGGGCATTACCTTTCAGAATAGGGCTTTAGATAGGGCTGTAGATAGGGCTTTAAACTAAATAGTTGGGAGTGGGGTCAACAAATTCGAAATGTGTGGATGAAGTTAAAGGGAAGGAGAGTGCAGGAGAGATGACTGAAATCTCCAGGAGTAATAGGACGGAAAATTTAAGCTGGGATAAGAGTCGAAGATCAGGCAAAACAGGGACTGATTTGAGAAGAGGGGTGGTGAATACTGAGCTGAAGGTGTTATCGGAGGCCGGAGGCCTTTATCGAGGCGCTGCGGTCTCCATGCCTCACGGATCGCCACGTAGAAGCCCGCGTCGGGGCCCGGCCGGAGCCCCGCAGGTCGGTTGGAGGAACTGGGCATCGTGGGTCGGAGTGTGGGTCAGAGTCCGGGTCGGGTCGACCCGCGAGGCATCGCCGCCGCCGAGGCCCCATCATCGGTGGACCCGACCCGGACTCCGACCCACGATGCCAGCTCCTCCTACCAACCCGCAAGGCTCCAGCCGGGCCCCGACCCGGGCTTCTAGGTGGCAATTCGTGAGGCGTGGAGGCCGACAGATGCCGCGGCTGAAGCCCGGGTCAGCACCATGGGGGCGTGTAGTGGGGCATCGACAGCGGTGAGGCCGCAGCGGCGGTGAAGCGGCCGGACTGCTGAAGCCTCGCGACGATGGGGCTTCGGCGGCGGCGATGCCTTGCGGGTCGACCCACGGTTGATGAGAGAGTGGAGGACCGCGGTGCGTGAGGGGGGGAGGGGAAGAACAATGGAGGGCCCGGCATGGGGGGGCCACCGTGAGGGAGGTGGGGGGATAACAAAGAACAATTGGGGAGGGTGGGAGAACAAAGGACAATGGGGACCCGGCATGGGGGAACCGATGTGGGGGGGGGGTGAGAACAAAAGGAGGAGGCGCTGTGCTTCGTAACTTTGTCAACGCCGCAGGTGGCTGCTATTTGTATACATTGGGTGTGCAAGCAAAGAATTTCACTGTGCCTTGTCACATGTGACAATACAACTATTCCATTCCATTATATTTGAATGCATGCAGTATACAGAACAAGGTGGGTGAGCTTGTAGCGCAGTTAGAAATTAGTAGGTAGACCTTGATGGGAGTTTTATAAAGGCCTCCAAACAGTAGCCAGGATGTCGGGGAAAAATTACATCAGGAGATATAAACTGCATATAAGAAAGGGAATGTTATTGTGGTCATGGGGGATTTCAATATAGAGACAGACTGGGAAAACTGTTGGTACTGCATCCCAAGAGAAGGAATTTGTAGAGTGTCCACGAGATGGCTTCTTAGAGCAGCTTGTCGTCAAACCTACTAGGGAAAAGGCAATTCTGGATTTGATATTGTGCAACCAACCAGATTTGATTAGGGACCCTTAAGGTAAAGGTCTCCATGCCTCACGGATCGCCACGTAGAAGCCCGCGTCGGGGCCCGGCCGGAGCCCCGCAGGTCGGTTGGAGGAGCTGAGCATCGTGGGTCGGAGTGTGGGTCAGAGTCCGGGTCGGGTCAACCCGCGAGGCATCGCCGCCGCCGAGGCCCCATCGTCGGTGGACCTGACCCGGACTCCGACCCACGATGCCCAGCTCCTCCTAGCGACCAGTGTGACAAAATTCAACCTGCAGTTTAGAGTGAGAAGATGAAATCAGATGTGTCGGTATTACTGTTGAGTAAAGGTAGCTACAGAGGCATGAGGGAGGAGCTAGCTAAAGTTGATTGCAAAGGGACCCTAACAGGAATGGCAGGAATTTCTGGGAGTAATTCGGAAGACGCAGGATCTTTTCATCCGAAAGAGGAGGAAAGATTCTATGGGGAAAATGAGGTGACTGTGGCTGACAAGAGAAGTCAGACAGAATAAAAATAAAAGAGAAGGCAAACAACATTGCAAAGATTATTGGGAAGCTAGAGGATTGGGTAACTTTTTAAAACTAACTGAAGGTAACTAAAAAGGTAATACAGGGAGAAAAGATGAAATATGAAGGTAAGCTAGCCAATAATATAAATGAGGATAGCAAAAGTTTCTTCAGACATATAAAGAGTAAGAGAGGCAAGAGCGGGCATTGCACCACTGGAATACCATGCAAGAGAAGTAATAATGGGGAGTAAAGAAATGACAGATGAATTCAATAGGTTTTATGCTCCTGTCTTCACAGCAGAAGACAGCAGCAATGTTGCCTCAAATTCAAGAGAATCAGAGGGTGGAAGTTAGTGGAGTTGCTATGACTAAGGAAAAGGTGCTTGAGAAGCTGAAAGGTCTGAAGGTGGATAAGTCACCTGGACTACAAATGGACTACAAATCCAGACCCAGGGTTCTGAAGGAGGTGGCTTTAGAGATTGTGGAGGCATTAGTGGTGATCTTTCAAGAATCACTAGAGTCAGGAGTGGTCCCAAAGGACTGGAAAATTGCAAATGGTATTCCGCTGTTCATATCATATCATCATATCATATATATACAGCCGGAAACAGGCCTTTTCGGCCCTCCAAGTCCGTGCCGCCCAGCGATCCCCGTACATTAACACTATCCTACACCCACTAGGGACAATTTTTACATTTACCCAGCCAATTAACCTACATACCTGTACGTCTTTGGAGTGTGGGAGGAAACCGAAGATCTCGGAGAAAACCCACGAAGGTCACGGGGAGAACGTACAAACTCCTTACAGTGCAGCACCCTTAGTCAGGATCGAACCTGAGTCTCCGGCGCTGCATTCGCTGTAAAGCAGCAACTCTACCTCTGCGCTACCGTACCGTTCAAGAAGGGAATGAAGTATAAGAAGGACAACTACAGGCTGGTTAGCCTGACTTCAGTGGTTGGTAAGATTTTAGAGTCCATTATTAAGGATGAGGTTTCTGAGTACTTAGAAGCACATGATAAAATAGGCCGAAGTCAGCATGGGTTTGTGATGGGGAGATCTTGCCTGACGAATCTGTTGGAATTCTTTGAGGAAGTAAATAGCAGGATAGCCAAAGGAGAGTCAGTGGATGTTGTTTACCTGGATTTTCAGAAAGCCTTTGGTAAGATACCAACGTGAGACTGCTAAAGCAGATAAGAACCCATGCTATTAGAGGGAAGACACTAGCATTGGTAGAAAGTTGACTGAATGGTAGAGGCAAAGAGTACGAATAAAGGTTTATTTTTCTGGTTGGCTACCAGTAACTAGTGGCGTTCAACAGGGGCGGTCCTGGGGCTTGGACAGGTTGGGAGAGTGGGCAAAGAAGCGGCAGATGGAATGCAGTGTAGCAAAATGTGGAGTCATGAATTTTGGTAGTAAGGAATAAAGGCATGGACTATTTTCTAAATAGGGAGAGGATTCAGAAATCAGAGGTGCAAAGAGACTTGGGAGTGCAGGTGCAAGATTCCTAAAAGGTTAATTTGCAAGTTAAATCGGTAGTAAGGAAGCCAAATGCAATATTAGCATTTATTTTGAGAGGACTACAGTATGAAAACAGGGATGTCCTGCTGAGGCTTTATAAGTCACTGGTCAGACCACATTTGGAGTATTGTGAGCAGTTTTCTGCCCCATATCTGAGGAAGGATGTGCTGGAGAAGGTCCAGAAGCGATTTATGACAATGATCCCAGGGATGAATGGGTTAATGTGTGATGAGCATTTGACGGCACTGGGTCCGTCCTTGTTGGAGTTTAGAAGGATGAGGGGGCGACCTCATTGAAACTTACCGAATAGTGAAGGGCCTGGATCGAGTGGATGCGGAAAGTTTCCACTGGTGGGAGAGTCTAGGACTAGAGGGCACAGCCTCAGAATAAAAGGTCGTACCTTTAGAAAGATGAGGAGGAATTTATTTAGTTAGAGGATGGTGGATCTGTGGAATTCATTGTCATAAACAGCTATGGAAGTCAAGTCATTGGACATTTGTAAGGGGGACATTGACAGGTTCTTGATTGGTAAGGGTGTCAAGGGTTGTAGGGAGAAGGGAGGAGAATGGGGTTGAGAGGGAAAGATAGATCAGCCATGATTGAATGGTGGAGTGGATCTGATGGGCCAAATGGCCTAATTCTGCTCCTATGACTTATGCAATTTCTGAAGACGAGGCTGGGCAAACATGGAGACTTGATAAAAGTATATAAAATTATGAGAGGCATAAATAGGCTAGTCAGACTTAACCTTTTCTCCAGGGTGGAAATGTCCCGGACTAGAGGGCATAGGTTTAAGTTAAGAAGAGCATATCTTTTTACATAGAGAACTTGGAACGTGCTGATGGTGGATAGATTCAAGAGTGGTATTTAAAAGGCTTTTAATAAGGTACACGGATATGCACAGAATGGAGGGATATGGATCATGTGCAGTCAAGGGGAAATCAGTTTAACTTGGCATTATGTTCGGTGCGGACATTTTGGGCCGGAGGACTTATTCCAGTACTGTACTGCTGTACGTTCTACGTTTTAAATAGCAAAATGAAGGGTGACGTCTTCAGCGGATTATAGGAGAAGTGACAACAATCTAAGCAGAATCACAACATAGAATTGAGGGTGTGCTGCATTGCCAAAGGAGCTACCTTTAAGATGTGATGTCAAACTAAAGTTCTATCCACTCTCAAATGGATGTAAAAGGTGCAATAGCACAATTTCAAAGAAGAACAAGGGCAGTCCTCTCCACCTCATTTGCCTCCAAGTTATAGCTTTCCAATCTAGGACATCTGAAATGTCCTCTTTCATGTGAACATGGTTTGGACCAGGCTTTTGTGGATGGACCCCTCACCCATGTCTCCTCTGAGTCCTGGAGTTCTGCTTTTACTCCCCCTCCACCCAGGTGGATCAAAAACAGAGTTCCCCTTGTCCTCCTCACCTTTCACCCCACTATCTTCCCTATCCAACATACCATTCTCGGATATTTCCAACACCTTCGATGTTTTCCCACCATCAGACACATCATCCAGCCCCCATTCATTTCCCCGTGTGGAGACCATTCTCCACAATTTCTTGACTCACTCCTTTTCCTCTTCTCTCATCTCACAGCCTTTTGTCTTCTTTTCATCTCGAGCCTTGGTTCAACAATCCACTAATCAAAACCGTCCTCATCTGTATCCACCTATAACTTGCCAAGCTTTGTCTTGCCCCCCGCCCCCACCTCGACCCAAAACTTTGCGTATTGTGTCCTGTGTCTAAATGATTGAATATTTCACTGATTCTAGCCAAAGTAGCAGGTGCACATCTTCCAACCTCATTTCCTACATTCAGTGCCGTTGATGTGGTCTCCTTTAGATTGAACTTTAGATTCATAGGCTAGTTACGCAACACATTAAATCCAGTCTACCAAGCAGCCTTGACCCACTGCAATTCACCTACAGCCACAACAGGTCCACGAACGATCTCCCTGGCCCACCACTCACCCCTGGAACACCTGGATAAGATAGACACCTACGTCATAGACTACAGCTTTGCCTTTAACACCATTATACCATCCAAGCATATCACCAAACTCACGGGATTTGGAGTCAGCACTCATCTCTGCAACTGGATCCTTGACTTCCTGACCAACAGACCCCAATCAGTGAGGATAGGGGACAAATCATCCTCTACAATAATCCTCAACTCTGGTGTTACGCAAGAATCCGTTGTCAGACCCCTTCTTTACTGAATGAATGAATGAATGAATGAATGAATGAATGAATGAATGCTTTATTGTCACATGTGGCAAGTCACAGTGAAATTATTTGCTTGCATACCCAGGGTATGCAAATAGTCACCCATAAAGGGCGCTGACAAAGTTACAGAGTATCCGTGCCAGGTCCCCCTTTTTTCTCTCCCCTCGCCCTCCCCCGGGTCCTTCATTGTTCCTTCCTTCGGCAGCAGCATCCTCACTCCACATGGTCCGTCCTCATCCGTCGGTCAGCGCCCTCATCGACCGCCGCACCAACCTCTCCACTATCGCCGCCAGGTCCTTTCCGCACGCCTCCATGGCGCCGATCCCGGCCCCAGCCTCGGGCTCCGCCAACCAAGGCTCCGTCGGCCACGGGCTCCTCGACTCGTGGCGCGCGGTTTCCGACCTCGGCCGTGGGCTCTGCCGACTCCGCCAGCCCAGGGCTCTGACCCGTGAGAGCTCCGCCCTTGCCAACTCCGCCAGTCCTTGTACACCCACAAGTGGTGTAGCTGTGCATATCTGATGTGACCAAAGCTTGTGTGCTTCATGCACCCGTCCACTTTAAACACCGCAATCTTGTTGAGATCTGCTAGCCAGCCTGTCCATCGCTGAGAGAAGGTTTGGGGTATGTTTTCATCCCATCCAAGTTTCTCCTTGCAGAGCTCCTGTATAATCAGCATAATCAACTTGGCTGGCAGAGTAAATGGTGCTAGAAATCCTAAAGAGTCGTATATAGAGCCGACTACAGACAAGATGCCACGTCTAGTGTATGGTCATTCCTGTGCAGCAATTCTGAACTTGAACGTTTTCTTGAGTAATGGATGCCAATACTGTTGCTGATCCATTTGGCTGATGCTGATCCATTTTGACAGCATGAATCCTCCCATTTGGCAGATGGCAGCCAGGTCTTTTACCATCTGAAATGCTTCTTGTTCTGAAGGCATGGATTTTAAACAATCACCTACGTAGAAGTTGTTCTTTACTGTGTTTGTCACCTCTGCTGGAAAGTGAGTTTTGTTGTCCTCAGCAGTTTTCCTTAATGCAAAGTTTGCACAACTTGGTGACGACATGGCTCCAAAAAGATGTACCTTCATCCGGTATTCAACAAGATCTTGCTGCACATCACCATCGGGCCACCACAGAAATTGCAGATAGTCAATATGTTTTTCTGATACCTTGACCTGATGAAACATTGCTTTGATATCAGCCATCAAAGCTGGCTGGTTCTTGTCTGAATCTGATGAGAACTCCAATAAGTGAGTTGGTTAGGTCTGGTCCCTGCAGTACTTGGCCGTTGTGATGTTCCTTTGAAGACTGCATCGCAGTCAAAGACCACCCTTAAAGTTCCTTTCTTTGAGTGATACATTCCGTGGTGAGGGATGTACCAGAGTCATCCATCACTTCAATTCGGCAGGTCCACTGGTACCCTTTCAGCATAACCATTGTCAATCATTTCTGTGAGGAAAGATGTATATTCATCATAAAACTTCTCATTCTTGCCAAACTTGTGTTTCAAGCTCTGGATGCGTTGCTCTGCAATGCAACAGTTATTTGGCATGCTGGCGTTTTCTTGCTTGAAAGGTAAGTCTAGCCAATAGTGTCCATCTGTCATCTTTGCTGAACGATTCATAATGTCCAAGAACTTTACCTCTTCTCTGGACATTTCTTCTGCCTCCTTGCTGATTCTTTCACTGAAGTCGTGATTGTATTGTTTGACCAGTAGCTCCTCTAGGTTTGCAATGGATATTCGATTGACATCAGCAGCAGGGCAGCCATTTACATCCCTGCTGACATCCCTGCTGACATGGTCTCTTCTCAGGGCACCCACCCCAGTAGTGTTTTCAAAGCGTATGGTCCATCCCCTTGGTTGTTGACCAGCTCCCAAGGTTCCAATACCTTAGAAGCATTTGTCCCAATGAGTAGGTCAATGCCAGAATCTATTTCGGGAATCTTGATATCCTTCAAGTAAGGCCATTGTTTCAGGTCTTCTTGTCTGGGAATGTTTAGCTGAGAAACAGGCATGGTTTTATGTGTGAACACATCCCATAGTTGAATAAAATCGTCTTTGTCCAGACTAGATATTTCCAAACCTGAGATAAGATGACAGGCTTCACTTGATTCATGGTTCGCAAGAGAATTTTGGTCCTAGGTCCTGAAATGTTCAGCCTTCTCACCAAGGCAGAAGATAAATGATCCATGATCCAAAAATGCATTTGTTTGCAACACTGTACTCCCCTTGTGGCTCTTTATTTGTACTGGTACAATGGAGAAGATGCAGGTTTCATCACCGGCCCCAATATGCCCACACATTTGAGATGGGAGAACAGTATCACTTGCAATTGGCTTTTCATTCCGTTCTGTATGTTCCGGTTTCTTTTCTTTGTCCTTATGTTCAACATGAAGTATTTCAGGATGATAATCTTTGTACACATCACAAGCCAAATGACTCTTGCAGTCTTTGCTCATGTGACCTATTTTCAAATATTCAAAACAGATTCCCTTCTCCTTTAAGAAGTCTATCCTTTCTTTATGCTCTTTCTTCTTGATCTGCCAACACCGCCCCAATGTGTAACCACTTTTATTACAGAATAAACAAGAACCTTGTGGCTTGGCGGTAGATATTATTTTTATTCCCTTTGTTGTCAGATTTTCTTGCACCTGTGCTTCTACAGGTTTTGCAGTTGTTGCAAAACTGCTTCCTCTCAGTTGCCGCCTTTCTCTTGCCTTAGCAAAAGTAGAACCTTTGACAGTTGCAACTGGCTTAGCTTCCTGGATGTTCCCAACTCTTCCCCGCTGTCGTTTACACACATCGCAGTTATGATTTTTCTTGCAGCGGAGTTAGCTTTGATAATCCAGTATCTTTTACAGAGACGAGACAGCATAGGATTGCTTCCTCCACGAACGAGCTGTTCATGGATATGTCGTAACAGTGGTGTTGATATGTTAAGGTCCTTCGAAAGAATTATAGGACGTTTGGCCTCTTCAGGCATCGCTAGTCTATTCAGGCCACCGCCTACTCTCACAAGTCCATCATTCAGCACTGGATCCAATTTGTACAAATTACTGCTTCTTTTCACACTATTACCACCAACTTCTAGTGCTGATAGTTCTTCTTCGGATCTTTGTCTTTGACTGAAAGAGATGATTGCACTTTCTGCTTGGGAAAGATCTTCAGAACAAAAACATTGTCCGCGGTGAGTTGCTTTAAAGACTTGCATCTCCTTTTCAACCTTTTTTTCAGTCTTTCAGGGCGGCAACCCATTTCATGACAGCAGGGAACGATTAATCCCATGGTTTGAAATGTGCTGTGCTCTGTTCTTAGCCAACAAGTTCTGAACGGAACAAGGATTGTTTTATTTTGCAAGCCTGAAGCCGAAGTCCACAGACTGGACAGGGTTGCTACCTGCACTAATCTGACTAACGGAGATTGGAAACTTTGAAAAGAAAAGTGTGTACAGTATTAAGTTTTATTGGAAAAGTTATATATCAGAAGATGTATTGGAAAAAGGCTGCTGTATGGAATGCTGAGAACAAAGAAGTGACCTTGAGCATCGCAGGATATCAGTTTGTTTTGAATTCTTGTGCAAGATATGAGTTTACGTCAACGCGTTTTAAAGGGATAGCAACGTACAAGTATGTCTGTGATTAGATCTGATGTTCAGCCGCAAGGTGGCGATATCAGAAAGGATTCCTAAAGGAAAAAGGGTTTTCTTCATCATTTGCATCTTCAACGTTCTCTGCTGTCATGAAATGGGTTGCCACCCTGAAAGACCAGCATGAGATTGAGGAAGAACAGAAGAGAAGACAGTTGAAAATAACAACTGAGTGTGTAGGAGTCATTTGTGTTTGTGCTGCCTGTTTTAGCATATTATATTATTTTGTCTACATATCTTGCTGTATTATTTTGGATACTTGGGGGCAGTAGAGAGATGAATACATATATGGGCATAACGTACTGGGAGGAGCCAGAACTAGGTGCTATATCTGGAGATGCAGAGACGGGAGGGGTCAGGCACAGGGTTATGGTGAGATACAGTTCTTACATTAAATGTAATGGCAACTTCAGACTTTTCCAATAAAGTCCTTTCCGCTTGCCATTACTTCACAGGAAGTGTGAGTGGACTTGACGCAAACCAACAAAGAGATTTTCCAAATGTATTTTCAGTCTAATTAGTCGTTTATTGAAGTAGTAGTACAAACAGGTCTGTATCTCCCCAAGCTTTCAGCTCTCGTCGCAGGTCTGGTAGGAACTGTATCTCACCATACTCCCTGTGTCTGACCCGTCTCTGCATCTCCAGATATAGCACCTAGTTCTGGCCCCTCTCAGTACATTATGCCCATATATGTATTCATCTCACTACAGCCCCCAAGTGTCCAAAATAATGCAGCAAGATACCTAGACAAAATAATATAATATGCTAAAACAGCCAGCACAAACACAAATGGCTCCAACAGTTGGATTGCTCTTTGTCAGGGACCTCCCCCTCGACCTTACCGCCATGGGTGACCCTACCAGGAGCGTAGCTCCAGACGGCATCGCTCTTACGATCTCAGGTCCACACAAACTTCTCCACCACGACAAGGTGACAATCCACGAAGAGGAAATGTGGGAGTATCTCAATGGTCAGGCAGTATCTCTGGAGGACATGGATAGGAGACGTTTCGGATCTGGAGCCTTCTTCAGAATGATTATGGTAGGGAGAGAAAAGCTGAGAGGTGCAAGCATGGCAAAACAAGGCAATTGATGGGTGGATCTGGGAGAGGGGGGGGGGGAGATTTTGATTAGCAGATTGGCGGACAAAGGCCAGAGATGAAAAAAACAAAAGGCTGAGATATAATTCTTTGCTTGCATAACCAAGGTATGCAAATAGCCACCACATACGGTGTTGACAAAGTTACAAAGTAACCCCGCCGGCTCCTCCTCAGTTCATCCTGCTCTGGGTCCTCCATTGTTCTTCCCCCCCTCCTCCCGGTGGTCCCTACAAGCCAGGTCCTCCATTGTTCATTGTTCTTCCCCCTCCCTCATGGTGGTCTCCCCACGCTAAGTCCCCCTTTCTTCTCCCTCTCCTTCACAGCGGTCCTCCCACGCTAAGGCTCCACTGCTGCCGCCGAGGTTGCAACGCTGCTGCCGAGGCTCCACTGCTGCCGCCAAGGCTGCAACGCTGCCGTCGAGGCTCCACCGCCAACGTGAGGCTCCATTGGCCCAGGCAGGCTTCGTCTCCTGGCTTCTCCATGGCTTCACTGGAGCTGTCTGCTGCAGCGGCCTCCTGGGAAGCCTGTGGGGGCGAGTCAGGCCTACTGGGCGGGCTCTGGTCCACACTTTGTTTTTCACTCAAGATTCCAGCATTACAGTTTCTAGTGTCTCTAAGGGCAATCCTTTGTTTTTAGCTAATTTTTATATCGATATTCCCCAGTTATCATCACATTTCCAAAGTGCATAAACCAGCTGCCACGGTTTCGATATGACAACAATCTTACATTTCATTGACTGCAAGGCATTTTGGAATATACTGAAAAGGATGCAACTATGCAAGAGAGACTACGAAGGAATGAATTCCTAGAAATCACTTCGTGCAAATTCCGTGGCATTAAAATAGCTTTCTGGATCACCTAATGCTCTGTGAAAGCCTCATAAAAAACGAGAACATAAGTAACTGCAGATGCTGGGAACGTCAGTATCACAGATGACAGTGCAGCATTTAAGGTCTCCCTCTGCAACACCACTCTGAGACTGACTCTCTCAGTTTCAGCCTGATGTTCCCCACTAATGCATTGCAGGTTCTGCCAGTTCTCAGCATGCAGTACAGCAAGTGCACTCTTTGCAACCTGTTGTGGAATGTTACTACTGAATGATTGGACTTTGTAATGACAAGCATGTTGTGACATGGACAGACTGGTGAAGTCTTGTGAGAGGGGGTCTCGCAGTGCATGAGAATTGTACTTGAAAATTACATTTTCCTGGCTGTCCACTGTTTCACTTTCAGTTGAAAGCTTGACTGAGATTAGATTGCGGGAGTGACTTTGCCTCGTCGCAACACTGCCCTCACACTGGTCTTTCACAGGTTTATCTTGATGACCACATGCCTTGATGGAGTAACAACAGTAAGTCAGATACAACAGCAAACTTACTTTTATTAAATTGCAGCAATTTATTTGAATTGTAGGCAAATGTCATAATTTATAGAAATCAAAATGACAGATGTTTTATGTAGAGTAAATTAGGGTGCCCACGCCAAGGATATGGTGAACCAACTTTCTTTTAAGTTGATCTCCAAGCTATCCTGTACTTTCCTGTCCTCTGTTCCATAAATTTAACATAAATCTAACAGTTGTAAAAAGAGCAACACAATGATGCAGTAATTAGTGATGTTGCAGCACAGGTTCAGAGTTCAGGGTTAGGTCGTGATCCTGGGTACTATCTGGGTAGAGTTTGCACATCATTCCCGTGACTATGAATTTCCTCTGCATTTTCCTGTTTCCTCCCACATCATGAAAACGTGCTGAGAGATTAACTGGTTCCTGTAGGTAGACACAAAATGCTGGAGTAACTCAGCGGGTCAGGCAGCATCTCGGGAGAGGAATGGGTGATGTTTCGGGTCGAGACCCTTCCTAAGACTGATGTCAGGGGAGGGGACGGGACAAAGATATGATTTAATTGGAGACAGGAAGAATAGTGGGAGAACTTGGAAGGGGAGGGGAAAGAGAGGGACAGAGGAACTATCTGAAGTTAGAGAAGTCAATGTTCATACCGCTGGGGTGTAAGCTGCCCAAGCGAAATATGAGATGCTGTTCCTCCAATTTGCGCTGGGCCTCACTATGACAATGGAGGAGGCCCAGGACAGAAAGGTCATGTAAATTACTTCTTAGCGTAGGCTAAGGGCAAAAGGAGTCAGTTGCCTGAGAAAGAGTAAGTTGCAGCTGGACTGCAAAATGGAGGGGAAGGGAATGGGTTAATGGGGTTGCTTCCCTGAAGCCAGGATAGACGCGGTGGGCCAAATGGTCTCCTTCAGCGTCATAATAAGAATAAGATTGCAAAAATTATTTTCTAAATTGCATTTAGTTCTAATCCATGCCAGGTTTTGGAATTATACTCATTAGCAACCAGGTCTGCCCTTTGGGATTGAGTCTCAGTAAAGACAATGGTCCAGATTTCTATACTCCTTTGAACAAGGCTGTTGTTTAAGACGTTGTTAATCAGCTGTAAGTGTCAATTAACTAACCTTGTCACGCATGCATGTGATTTTGTGAAGGTACAATAAAACCCAAGCGGATTTGCATTTTATTTTTATTTTTTATTTGTTCATTTAAAACACCTGGATTTTAACATTGCATAGGAAAAAAACTGAGGATGCTGGTTTAAATCGAAGGCAGACACACAATGCTGGAGTAACTCAGCGGGTCATGCAGCATCTTGGGAGAGAAGAAATGGGTGACGTTTTGGGTCGAGACCCTTCTTCAGATATTAACATTGCATACTGGGCTGCTGAAATTATATTTCAAACTGTGATAACCCCATAAATCCCCAAGTTCAATGTTTGTCAAGTTTATCTGCAGAGTGAAAATCAAGAAAGCAAAATAAAATTGGGGAATCTGACACCCAGTGATGAACTTTGGAGCAGCACTGATGCAGAGTTGGAGATGACACCTTTCAAAAACCAGTGGCAAAGGCACTTCAAGAGAGCGAGTGAAAACAAGCTGAGCATGATTGTTAAGCAACTAACAAAGTTCTAGAGGAAAACAGAGGGTCAGGCAGCATCTGTGGAGGGAATTAGCAGATGATGTTTTAGATCCTTCTTCAGCTTGATTGGAGTAGGGGGTAGAAAGTTAGAAAAGAGAGATGGGGTGGGACAAATCCATCGTTGGCCAATCCATCGTCCAGTCTATGTTTGGTTTTGCCATTGTAAAGGAGGCCACATCGGGAGCATCAAATGCACCAGACAAGGTTGGAAGAGGTGCACGTGTTATTTTGGGTAGAATCAGTGTTTGATTCAATCATAATGTTTATCAGTTCGATCATAATGTTTATCAATGAAAAGTCATTCAATCTGGCGAAAGATACCTCCTTCTCAGGCAATCCCTCAGGATTACGGATAACATGCATCGGTTTCAGCTATGTGGGATCGTAAGTGGCTGCTGAGCCAATGTGAGAACAGTAGACTCTTCCACAACTTATTCAACACCATCACAAATGCTCCTTTTCCACTTTGAGGTATCATGGGCCAAAGGTTCACGGGACATTACTCATTGTATCATGGACCAGTTATGCAATTTATACATTGGAGGTAACATCTCTTCCCACCCTCTTCCAGCCGCACTCAAGCCTTCCAGCATGGATTAATAAACAGGTGTTGCAGATGGTGTGATTTATTTCCCTTCTTCTGCCTAGAAATGCTGAAAGTAACAGCATTTACAAAAACAGCTGAATTGTAGTTCAGAGAAGACCTAGGTTAGGCACAGGACTGCCTGGGGTGTGTGTGGTTCCATGTTGTACCAAATGGTACCCATATCCACACGAGCCATCAAGGGAGCTTTTGAATTAAGTTCCAACATAAGAAATAAATACTAACAGGGTAATGGATCCCTTATTAAAATAACAATCTTCATCAGTTTTAAATCTGGACCTCTTTGTTTTTGTTGAAAGATTTATGCTGTTCCCCTGTGTCTCAATGAGATGTTCTGTTAATGATGTCATGAGTTGAACCCAGGACACATTCTTCACGTTATCTGTTCAGCTCATGACATCAACTGGCAACGTAGTTCCAGAAAGTGAAACGAACTGCATTGTATGGACAATAAAATTACAATCAGGCCCTTGACCTTTTGCACATTTGGTTCTAATACAAAGAGATCCGATAGCTGTCAGACTATTTTTTTTTAAATTGCTTTACTTTGTTATTAATGTGCATGAGCAGAAATATGTATTTTCCCAATAGTCCTATTTGTCCGTTTCAGGTGCCGTTCATCCATTTAAATGTAACTTCTCATAAATCTCTGTATCCTCGTTTGTTTTTTGTTTAATTTTTTTTGGTAAGGTCAAGAAAGGAGTAAGGTGTAAGGAGTAAGGAGTGAAACATGGAACAACTGATGGAGTAACTCATCTTTTTATATTTTTCAATATAGCCGAATTTGTTATGTGATTTCCAGCATCTTCTGCTTTTATTGCTGATTTCCAATAATGCTTATTATAGATCTCTGTGTGGTAGGTGGAAGAATTGGCCTGAAGAAAATCATATCCCTTTATATGTAGAAGGTAATTATATAATTTTACACTCTTAAGAAGAAACCCTAGCTGCCGAGAGCATACTACAACATTTCCAGTCAGAAAAATTCAGCTAGGTACTTTTGCTCAAAGCTCCTTTTAATGTGCACGAGACGACCGTTAGGTCCAAATCTCTCCTGCGGGCCCGGCAACCTTCCCCCAACTGACAACCCGTGGACCTGTTGCCGGCCAGGAAGTCTCCCCCCGGGCCAGGGGCGGGCAAGGGAGGAGAGGAAAGGGGAGAGGGAGCCACTCACCTCAGCTCTAGGCAGCTATCGCAGTGGCCAGCACCAGGAGAGCGGCCGCAAGGCACTGCCGGCGGCCATCTTATTTGACCCTCTGCCGCTGCGCTGCACCATGGGAGGAAGGTCAGGCGCAGGGCATGCCGGGACGGGCGCCGGTCCTCCCGGCGCTGCTGCGCAGAGGTGGGGAGCACATTTATTAAAGTTTATTAAGTTAAGTGCCTTTAAAATGCAACGAAACTTGATAAATGCACACCGCAGGTGAATGGTGAGTAAGGTGGCCCTAAAATTGCTGCGCTATCGTGTACCGATTTGGCTGTATTTCAGGAACAACATACATACATACATACATAAATGCATACATGCATACAAGATGAGAGTTTTAGTAATATAATAATAATAATAGATAGATGAATCTTATTCTTTTATCCATGATCAGATTTTAAGTTGTCCATTATTTCAAACTTTTTTTTTCCCCAATCAAGAAACCAGAAACATAACAAGGGCTGTAACTATGTTACTCTGTAATAATAGGTTAGTGAAAATATGCTCATCATGTTCCATCTACTTTCCAATCAAGGAAAGATTGGCAACTCCTGAGAGGGAAATCACGTGGAAATATTTTAACAAGCTATACATTGGAAATATATGAAGGAGTCCATAGTCGGAGGACCAATATATTATCTAATATCATCACATTACACGTTGGTGTTTATCTTCCCATTAAGATGTTAAGATACCACGGATCTTGGTAGTTCAGCACCATCTTATTATCTGTCATTCTGCACACGTAGCACATGGCACTCGATGATAGGGACCTGAATGCGGAGGCAATTGTAGGCAATCTCATTCCACATATATGAGGAGATTCAGTAGGATCCAGAAGAGTCCTTACCCAAAACATCACCTATCCATGTTCGCCTGACCTATTGAGTTACTCCAGCACTCTGCGCTCTATGCAAGATTTCATCATCTGCAGTTCCTTGTATCTCTCTTCTTCTAAAGTCAGTTGCACCAGGCCAACGTGTTCTTCAGTTTAGATTGAGAACAGGATGTGTGTCCTCCTGGTGTGAACTGCTGAAGTAAGCTAGTTGCTGATGTTAACCACTGATGTATTGTAAGAAATCCTGCAGGCATTTCTTGTCATTGCCCAGTTCTCATTGCAGGCAGTGAACAGGGGTAATTCTGTGAAAATATTGCTACTTGTGCTTTCAAAACTCAAATTAAAACATCAGAACAACCACATCAAAGGATCTGCCCTCTAAGGAGCAGCATTAAATCCAAGGTGGTTGGATTTAATGCTCCTTGGATTGTTATTGCTTGTTTCAGATATCAAAGTAGGCTGGTTTCATTAAGGCAAAAGATATTCATAGTTAATGTTAAATGTATGCTGGGCTGAGGTTGTACCCACATCTAGACATTTCCAAATTGATATTTGACACTAGCTCTGAAGTGAACCAGACTAGGACTGGCTATAATTGATATGGCACAGCCTTCAAAATTGTTTAGCTTTGTTTACAGTCTTTCCTTACTTACTGTACTTATTTATGTCAGAGAAGGTAGTTATTCAGCCCATCTAGGGATGCCAGCTTCTACCAAAGGAATTTCATCCCCCCCATTCGCCCTCTCATTTTAAACTAACTAACTAACTAGCCATCCAACTAACTAACTAACCAACCAACTAACTAACTAACTAACACTCTCAAACACACATACACACATACACACCCATCACCTCCCCTTAGTTTCTTTTGCCATTTACTCCTACACAAATAATTTCAAGTAGTCTGTTAATGTGTCTCCAGCACTGTGGAGTTGTTTTTAGTAGATCTGGATAACATTTTAAGTTGTCCCACAAACAGCTACTATGAATTTTGCTATGCATTCTGTTAACATTAAATATCTGCAGAACAATACTAAATGCAACCTAGAACATAGCCCCTTGGCATTGTGGATGCATTACTCTTTCACATTGAACAATATCATGTACAAAGTATTACTTCATTCAACCTTTAGAGCAAATATGTCAGTATGATTTAGAGTCTAAAGTTATAGCCTTATACTCCAATCACACTTCCTTTGAGGTCAGGAAAGAATCCATATAGGCTGACAATACATATCCACACAGGCTGATACCAGAGGTCAAAAGGCCAGCATGACTGTTGGGTTAGGAGTGCAGGAAAATAACTGCAGATGCTGGTACAAATCGAAGGTATCACAAAATGCTGGAGTAACTCAGCGGGTCAGGCAGCATCTCTGGAGAGAAGGAATGGGTGACATTTCGGGGTGGATTTCCATGCTGACAAACGACAACTCGTTGCACTTTACAGAATTGCTTTTATAGTCCTAGGTGTAGAAAGCAGCAATCTGTAACATGCAGCATGAGATCACAGTAGCCCTGAGCACAAGCTAATTATGTAGCAACCTAGTGCGAGACAAATGGAGAAAAACAATCAGAGAAATAACACCAAATTTGTTGTAATAGATGCAAGTAACTGTGCCTCTTGACCTCTGTATTCATCGAGGCGTAAATGAAGGATGTTCATAGCTCAGAGAGTAGATTGAAGACCCTATTCCATATTTCGTTTAGACATGAAAAGGGGGCCAAGAGCTCATTGAATCTCAAAATGCAACGCCAATCTTCCACTAATTTTCTCCCCACATTCCCATCAACTCCCCTCATGATTTTATCACTCAACTGCACACTCCGGGTAATTTTAGAATGGCCAATCAATTTACCGATCCACCTTTGAGATGTGGGAGGAAACCAGAGGACCTGGAGGAAACCCACACATTCAGAGGGAGAACATTGCCACCACACAGACAACACCACAGGTCAGGATTAAACCCTGGTCTCTGGTGTTGTGAGGCAGAAGCTCTCCTAGCTACGCCACTCTGCCACACCTAATCGATCACAGTAATACCAAAGGAATCTCTGTAGACATGCATATTGTTGCAGCACTGATGTTTAGACCTCATGTTTTATCCAGTTACATGTCTGTTCAGCTTAAGGGTTACTGTACATTTGAACCTCATCACAATAGTAACATGATATTGTGATACTTAATCAGCCATTGAAGATTTTAGTATAATCTCACAGTGTAGAAAATGCGTTGAGAAGTCATTCTTGCCTGTACATATAGATAAAGGCAAGTTGTCTATCACTATGAAGCAGACCTTTATGAAAGAGATTAGATATCAACCAGCACTGCTGCAGGGGGTGCTTTCCCACAGCAGGGAGTGTGTGCGTAAGTAAATTCACATCTTTCCCTTAAATCCATGAAGAACATTCAGTGTGCTGGCCCCCTCATTTGGGGTATGATGTTTATGTTATGTGAACTGAAATTTTAATTAAATTCCATTACTAAAACACTTCTGGTAATCAAAGGAGAGAACTGGTGGAGATATTGTGCAGCTGCTTACCTCCTTACAGTATTCACATATTTGATTGCCAGCGTGAGTCTATACAAGTACATTAATCACAATGCTTAACCATGTTTGTATAAGACATAGACGTACATTATTGATTGAACAAATTGAAATGTGCTACAAGATGTGAGCTTATGGGCATATGAGAAGTCCATGGCCCCTGTCAGTTTTACAGAAGGTTTATAGCATCATCTACTGGTTCCCCTTGGTATTTCACAAGTTCCTGGTGAAAACATTGTTCTATTCCACAGTCCAATAACGTCACTGTAGACACAAAATGCTGGACACAAAAGGCAGCATCTCTGGACTTCTTGACAACCGTCTGCATTTCTTAATCATGATTGAAGTTACAGCTTTAGTTTGTATTTAATAGAATGATCAATATCTTGTTTCTAAATGTCTATCATTTTGTTACGTGCTGATAATAATAGGGGATTATTATTGCTCTTGTAAGCCAGAGTAGTTAGTTACTGACTCTTTTTGCACAGAAATTCATACAATTTATACCTCAGAGGCAAATAATTAAAGGTTCTTCCAGATCTTCCTGTTTGACTATACAGAGGATGTACATCTATTTATATGATTCCCAAATGTTTATATCATTTTAATATATTTTTATATAACTTTCCTATTTCTTCAACAGATGCTGCTTGACCTGCTGGATTCTTCTGCCAAACACTTTAATTCTCCTTCCCATTCCCACGCTGACTTTTCTGTCCTGGGCCTCCTCCATTTTCAGAATAAGGCCAAATGCAAATTGGAGGAACAGCACCTAATTTTTCACTTGGGCAACTTACAATCCAATGGTATGAATATTGATTTCTCTAACTTCAAGTAATCCTTGCATTCCCTCTCTCTGTCCCTCCCCCACCCAAGTCATTGTACTAGTTTCAAAGCGTCCTGTTGAGTCTCATTGTCTGTAACTCGTTTTCACCTAGCCCACAGCTAACAATGGCCTGTTTCCTTTATCATCATTACTTTTTTGCATATCTTTCATTCATTTGTTCTATATCTCTCTATATCACCGTCTATATCTCTTGTTTCCCTTTCCCCTGACTCTCAGTCTGAAAAAGGATCTTGACCCAAAACGTCACCTATTCCTTTTCTCCAGAGTCTGACCCGCTGAGTTATTCCAAATTTTTGTGTCTATCTTCAAATTCTTTTAGTAGTTTGGCTTCAGATTACAGCACTGCAGTCGCTTTCTGTATTCTAGTTATTCTCAGTCATTTACAGAAGAGTGGGGCAGCGTTGATGGGTGGGCGATTGCAATGAGAAGTTATCACTTTCTCTGGTTAAGATTAGATCGGCAAGATAGGCAAATGGGGAGCAATTCTAACCAGCAGAGGCATTGAAGCACTACAGTAGAATGGTGTGCAGAGTCTGAACAAAGAGAAGTAACATGAGCCTGGGAGTCAGTGCAATCCCAATACCCGACTTCAGGGAGTTTATAGAATTACGAACCTGGG
Source organism: Rhinoraja longicauda (assembly GCF_053455715.1). NCBI lineage: Eukaryota > Metazoa > Chordata > Chondrichthyes > Rajiformes > Arhynchobatidae > Rhinoraja > Rhinoraja longicauda. The sequence goes on along the minus strand of NC_135967.1, from coordinate 3,804,044 downwards.
AAGTACAGTGTTACAGAAGGGTTGGATTCTGGAGAAAAAAAATACTGTGCTTTTTCATAATGCAAACCCTTTTTTCCCCATTGAATCCCATGTTATAAGCAGAGATGCATTCATATGGGAGTTTCTTCTCTCAATAGTAATGCCCTATACGCAGAAGAGAAAGGGTTATTCTAATTAACTAGAAATTGATGTTACATTGTTTGATAAAGTATCGCAGTTTCTAAAGCAAATCCCTTAAATTGGTTAGAGTTGTGAACTGGCAGCCAGCAATCGTTGTCTTTGGTAAACTAGTTCAGTTTTCTGAATATATTTTATAGAGTTATAGAATCAAACAAAGTGGAAATAAGCCTTTTGGCTCAATTTGTATCTAAGAAGGTTTCCTAACACTGAATGTGGATAATCGAACTTGAGGAGAGAACATACTGGAGTTTGTAATGGGAAATGAGCCTGGCAAGGTGACTGGTATTGCGGTGGAAGAATGTGAGATAATGATCACAACTCCATAGGATTTAAGATTGTTTTGAATAGGGGCAAGTTGGAATATTGGGGGAAAATAATTAATTAAGGAAAGGCAGACTACAATGTCAAGTCAAGTCAAGTCAAGTCAAGTCAATTTTATTTGTATAGCACATTTAAAAACAACCCACGTTGACCAAAGTGCTGCACATCTGACATTAGGCAGGAGCTAACAAAGGTAGATTGGGATCAGTTGTTTTTGGGTAAATCCACAGATGACATGTGAGAGTCGTTTAAAAGCCAATTGATCAAGGTGCAGGATCAGCATGTTCCAGTAAGGAGGAGGGATGGCAAGGTAAGGAAACCGTGGATGATCAAGGAGGTTGTAAACTTGGTCAGGAAGAAAAGAAGGAAGCATATGTCAGGTTTACAAAGGTGGCATCAGACAGGCAATTTAAGGCAAGTAGGTAAGAACACCAGTGGTAAGAATACCAGTGGACGATTAGAGGGCCATTGACATGGCAAGATGGATTAAGGAAAATCCCAAGGCTTTTGATATGTATGTGAAAATTAAGAGGGTGAGGAAAGACATTCTTGCCATAGAGGGAGTACAGAGAAGGTTCACCAGATTGATTCCTGGGATGGCAGGACTTTCATATGAAGAAAGACTGGATAGACTTGGCTTGTACTCGCTGGAATTTAGAAGATTGAGGGGGGATCTTATAGAAACGTACAAAATTCTTAAGGGGTTGGACAGGCTCGATGCAGGAAGATTGTTGCCGATGTTGGGGAAGTCCAGAACAAGGGGTCACAGTTTAAGGATAAGGGGGAAGTCTTTTGGGACCGAGATGAGAAAGTTTTTTTTCACACAGAGTGGTGAATCTGTGGAATTCTCAGCCACAGAAGGTAGTTGAGGCCAGTTCATTGGCTATATTTAAGAGGGAGTTAGATGTGGCCCTTGTGGCTAAAGGGATCAGGGGGTATGGAGAGAAGGCAGGTACAGGATACTGAGTTGAATGATCAGCCATGATCATATTGAATGGCGGTGCAGGCTCGAAGGGCCGAATGGCCTATTCCTGCACCTATTTTCTATGTTTCTATGTGATCAAAGATAAAAGAGGAAATTTATGCTTGGAATCGGAGGATGTGGGTGAAGTACTAAATGAGTACTTTGCAACTATATTCACCGAGAAGGATTTGGAAGACAACGTGATCAGTGTGAAGAACATGAATATCATATCATATCATATCATATATATACAGCCGGAAACAGGCCTTTTCGGCCCTCCAAGTCCGTGCCGCCCAGCGATCCCTTTACATTAACACTATCCTACACCCACTAGGGACAATTTTTACATTTACCCAGCCAATTAACCTACATACCTGTACGTCTTTGGAGTGTGGGAGGAAACCGAAGATCTCGGAGAAAACCCACGCAGGTCACGGGGAGAACGTACAAACTCCTTACAGTGCAGCACCCGTAGTCAGGATCGAACCTGAGTCTCCGGCACTGCATCCGCTGTAAAGCAGCAACTCTACCGCTGCGCTACCGTGAAAAGGAGGTGATGCTGAAGCTCTTGAAGAACATTAAGGTGGATAAGTTCCCAGGGCCTAATGAGATCTATCCCAGATTATTGAGGGAGGCAGGAGAGTAGATTGTGGGGGCTTGACGATGATCCTATTTCTTCTCTAGCCACATGCAAGTTCCTGGATGACTGGAGAGTGGCCAATGCTGTCCCTTTGTTTAAGAAAGGAAGTAGAGAGAATCAAGGGAACTATAGACTTGTGAGCCTCGCGTCAGTAGTAGGGAAACTATAGGAGAGAATTATTTGATATTGGATCTACTCATATTTGGAAGAGAATGAGCTCATTAAGGATCACCAGCACGGCATTGTAAGGGGCAGGTCTCATTAACTTGATTGAGTTTTTTGAGGAGGTGACAAAGGAAATTGATGAAGGTAGGGCAGTGGACTTCAAAAGATTTCAAAAGATTTTTGATAAGGTCCCTCAGGATAGTCTGATCCAAAAAATTAAGAATGACTTGGTCATATGGATTCAGAACTGTTTTTTTCATAGAAGGCAGAGGATTGTGGTGGAAGATAGATATTTGGCTGGAGGTCTGTGACCTGTGGAGTTCCTCAGGAATCTGTGCTGGGCCCTCTGCTATTTGTGATATATATAAGTGACATCTAGGCATAAATGTAGATGGATTCGTGAGTATGTTTGTTGATGACACCAAAATTGGTGGAGTTGCAGACGGTGGGATACAGATCAGCTGCAGAAATGGGCAGAGAAATAGGAGATGGAGTTTAACCCAAGCAAGGGTGAGGTGTTGCCCTTAGGGAGGTTGAATGTAAGGAGAGAGTATACAATTAATGGCCAGACCTTAACAGCATTGTGCAAAGGGATCTTGGAGTCCAAGTTCATAGTTCACTAAATGTGGCAGCACAAGTAAATGAGGTGTTTGGTATGCTTCCTTTCATTGCTAGGTGCATTGATTATACGGTGATGCATCAGGAATTAATGATGTCTCTCTATAGGACTTTTGTTAGACTGCATTTGGAGTATGATGTGCAGTTCTGGTCTTTCCATTACGGGAAAGATGAGGAGGCTTTGGAAAGGAGGTTTTACCAGAATGCTTCCTGCATTAGAGTACTTCATCTACAGGTCTTGGATTACTTTCTCTGGAACGTTGGTGGTTGAGGGGAGACTTAATAGAAGTATGTAAAATTATGAGAGGCACAGATAGGATAGACAGTTAGAACCTTTTTCCCAAGGTGACCTTTTCCCCAGGTTTCCCAAGGTTCAACACTAGAGGGCATAGCTATAAGGTGTGGGGGGAAAGTTTTTTGGAGATGTACAGGGCAAGTTTAGTTTACTTTAGAAAAACAATGCAGAAACAGGTCCTTCGGCCCACCGAGTTCATACCAACCAGCGATCCCCGCACATTAATATTATCCTACACTAGGGACAATTTAAATTCATTACCAAGCCAATTAACCTAAAAACCTGTATGTTTTTGGAGTGTGGGAGGAAACCAAAGTTCTCGGAGAAAACCCACGTGGTCATGGGGAGAACGTACAAACTCCGTATGGACAACCCCAGTAGTCAGGATAGAACCCGGGTCTCTGGAGCTGAAAACGCTGTAAGGCAGCAACTCTACTGCTGTGCCACCATGCCGCCCTGTGTAAAAGTTGTTTACACAGAGAGAGGAGAGGGCCTAGAACGCATTGCCAGGGGTGGTGGTGGAGGCAGATACAATAGTTGTTTTTAAGAGGCTTTTAGAAAGGCATATGCAAGTGCAGGGAATGGAGGGATATGGATCATGTACAGGCAGATGAGATCTGATAAACTAGGCAGCATGTTCGGCACAAACATTGTGGGCCGAAGGGCCCATTCCTGTGCCCTTGTTGTTCTATGTTGTCCTTGTCGACCAAGATGCCTCTTCCAAACTAGTCCCATTTGCCCATATCTGGCCAATATCCCTCTACACCTTTATCGATACACCCATCCAAAAAAAAAATTAATGGTGTTTTTGTACCTGGCGCAACTAATTCCTCTGGAAGCTTGTTCCCTATTATTTATTTCATGCAGTGCAGGAGGATGAGGGGTGATCTTACAGAGGTGTATAAAATCATGAGGGGAATAGATAGGTGAATGCACAGAGTCTTTCTCCTGGAGTAGGGGTTCAAGAACTAAAGGACATAGGTTCAGGATGAGAGGGGAAATATTTAAGTGGCTTTCTCTGTGGAAAGGTTGGCCCTTAGGTTCCTATTAAATATTTCCCCTTCAACTGTGCATTAATCTCTCTATTTCCCTCATGATTTTACACACTTCTATAAGATCACCCCTCAGCCTTCTGCACTGCAAGAAATAAAGTACAGCCTCCCCAATCTCTTCCTCTTGCCAAGACTGTTGAGTCCAGGCAACATCATTGTAAATCTCCTCTGCAACATTCCCAGCTTAATAGCCTCGCCAATGTTGTTCAATTGTAACATAACTTCCCAACTTCTAAACTCAATTCTCTGACAGAAGAAGGCCTACATGCCAAAGGCCTTCTTCACAACCCTATCTAATTGCAATGCCATTTTCAGGGAACTATATACTTGTACACCCAGATCCTTCTGTTCTACATCACTCTCCAGGGCCTTACCATTCACTGTGAAGGTCCTACCCTGGTTCAACTTCCCAAAATGCAGCAGCTCACACTGAATTAAACTCCATTTGCCATTCCTCGGCTCACTTGCCAAGATCCCGCTGTATTTCTTGATAACCATCTTCAGTGTCTATGATACCACCTATTTAGTATCTTCTGCAACCTTAACTAATTATGCTTTGTACGTTCTCAATCAAATTGTTTATATAGATGATAGGCAGAAATGGGCCCAGCACTAATCCCTGACGCACAACACTAGTCACAGGAAGACACAAAATGCTGGAGTAACTCAGCGGGACAGGCAGCAACTCTGGAGAGAAAGAATGGGTGACGTTTCGGGTCGAGACCCTTTTTCAGACTAGTCACAGGACTCTAGTCCAAAAAACAACACCACTACCCTCCTTCCTAACATGAAACAAATTCTGTATCTAGTTAGCTAGCTCTCCCTGAATCCCATGCGATCTAACCAGAGCATCCTTCCATGCAGTATCTTATCAAAGGCCTTGCCGACTTTCATATAGACTCTGTCTATGACCTTGTCCTCATTAACCTTTTTGGTTACTTCTTCAAAAACCTTAATCAAATTCCTCAGACACAATCGCCCTTGCACAAAACCATGCTGACAATCCCTAATCAACACCCGTCTTTTCAAATGCACATGTGTAGGGACACAGGGATTGGTCCAGGCCATCGAACCCTCTGATTGGTAGACCAGGTGAGGTGGTACGCAGGTAAAGGGAACGAGGCAGTCTCGTTTAGTCCTCCAGCGGAGACAGTAAGATTTATGGTTGTCTGTCGTTTGATGCATTGATTGTCACGGTTGTTAATGTTATAATAAACGTCTACCTCAACGTACTTCGCCTACGACTCGCCATAGTGGTGACCCCGACGTGATCACAGATCACCAAGATGTCCCAACGGGAGGCATCGACGCCAACCGCGACCCGGTTCTACCACCTACTGAGCGTCCTGCCGTCGGAAACATCCGCACGGGTCGCACAGTACGTCACCGACCCGCCAGAAACCGATAAGTATGCGGGCCTCAAGTCGCTGCTGTTGAAAACCTTCGGGCGCAGCCAACAACAGCGGGCCAGCACACTCCTGCACTTACCTGAGCTCGGGGACCGACCGCCGTCGGTCCTCATGACGGAGATGATGACTCTAGCAGGAGAACACACCAAATGCCTCATGTTCGAGGAGGCATTCCGCGAAAAGATGCCAGAGGACGTCCGCGTAGTACTAGCAGACGTTACTTTCGGGGACCCGATGGATTTCGCAGAAAAGGCGGACGCACTGGTCGCGGCAAAGGCGAGGCGCCCCGGGTCAGTAAATCGGGTTTCAACACAGGTGAGCGACCGACCGCGCGGCCAAGATGGCGCCCATCCGCCCGCCACTTTTCAAAAAGCCCGCCAAGCTGCTACGTCGACGGCGGCCATTTTGAAACAGGCCCGCGACACAGAAACACACCAGCGCGGCTGGTGTTTCTTTCATAGAAGATGGGGAGCAGCGGCACGCAACTGTAGAAGCCCCTGCACGTTCTCGGGAAATGCCTCGGCCGATCAAATGTAGAGGCAATCTCGATCGGCCAGAACCATCGCCTCTACCTGGCGGAGCAACATACGGGTACCGTTTTCCTCGTGGACACCGGGGCGATCGTCAGCATTGTGCCTCCATCCTGCCAAGAAGCGCGATCAGGTAAGACCGGCCCCCCACTCATTGCGGTCAACGGCAGCCCTGTCCGTACCTACGGAACACGGGACATGTCCCTGTCCTTTGGTTCCAGGACCTACAACTGGACTTTCATCATCGCAGATGTAGGCCAGGCAATCCTGGGCGCGGATTTCCTTTGGGCTTTCTCGTTAATCCCTGACGTCCGCGGGAAGACCCTGCAGCCGTCGTCCAGTAGCGTTGACCCCCCCGCTCCTTCGGTTTCCGTGTCATCCACCCCGACTGTCCAGGCCGTCACTACGACCTCCGACCCGTTTGCTGCGATACTCGCTGATTTCCCGGTGCTCCTAGTCCAGCGATTCGACACACCTGCTGCCAAGCACGGAGTCGTACACTTCATCCCCACGGAGGGACCGCCTGTTTTCGCCCGAGCCCGACGCCTACCCCCCGATAAGCTGGCAGTCGTTCGCGAAGAGTTCCTCACTTTGGAACGACTGGGGATCATACGCCCGTCAGACAGCCCGTGGGCCTCACCGTTACACATGGTCCCAAATGCATCTGGGGAGTGGAGACCATGTGGCGATTACCGACGCCTGAACGCCATCACCACGGCTGACCGATACCCGATCCCGCATATTCAGGATTTTTCGGCCAGCCTAGAGGGTGCCACGGTTTTCTCAAAACTGGACTTAATCCGAGGGTATCACCAGATCCCGGTTCGCCCCGCAGACATTCCTAAGACCGCCACAATCACCCCGTTCGGGCTTTTCGAGTGGCTGCGGATGCCTTTCGGCCTCAAAAACGCCGCCCAGGCGTTCCAACGCCTTATGGATCATGTGGGTCGGGGTATGCCTTTTGTATTCATATATCTGGACGATATTCTCGTGGCAAGTCGGTCGGCTCACGAACACCGGTCCCACCTGCGCTCCATATTCCAAAGGTTGCAGGACCACGGTCTGATCCTACACCCGTCCAAATGCCAATTCGGACTATCCTCAGTAGATTTCCTGGGCCATCGGATCACACAGGCAGGTGCCGTTCCCTTGCCAGAGAAGGTGGCTGCTATCCGCTCCTTCCCCCGCCCCGACACAATCAAAGGGTTACAAGAGTTTGTAGGGATGGTAAACTTTTACCACCGCTTCGTCCCGGCGGCAGCCCGGATAATGCGCTCCCTTTTCCAATGCCTCGCGGGTAACCCCACCGAGCTCGTGTGGTCCCCTGCTGCCGACGCGGCTTTCGCAGCAGCCAAGCTGGCCCTCGCGAACGCCACCATGCCCGTCCACCCGCGCGCCTCTGGCCCCACTGCCCTCACCGTCGATGCCTCCGGCGTGGCGGTGGGGGGCGTCTTAGAACAGCAGGTTAACGGCCTCTGGCACCCTTTGGCCTTTTTCAGCCGCCAGCTTACTCGCCCCGAGATAGCTTACAGTGCCTTTGATCGGGAGCTCCTGGCCCTCTACCTGGCGATCCGTCATTTTCGCTATTTTTTAGAGGGTCGCTTTTTCGTGGCTTTCACTGACCACAAGCCACTGACGTTTGCTTTTTCGAAGGTTTCCGATCCGTGGTCGGTCTGCCAGCAGCGACACCTCACTTACGTTTTGGAATTTACCACCGACGTTCGGCACATTGCGGGAAAACTAAACGCCGTCGCGGATGCCCTGTCCAGACGGTTTCCCCGGTTGCCGAGGTAAGTTCCGGGGTGGATTTCCAGGAGCTCGCGGAGGCTCAGCGCCTGGAAGACACCCCCTCTCTGTACCCCCACACCACCTCGGGGTTGCGGTTGGCACAGGTAGCCTGTGGTCCCACGCGTACTAAACTCTGGTGCGACGTTTCCCTGCTCGCGCACCCGCCCGGTAGTACCCACTTCCATGCGGCGCCAGGTTTTCGACATTATTCACGGCCTGGCACACCCGTCCATACGGGCCACTTCGGCTCTGATTGCGGCTCGATTTGTCTGGCACGGGCTGCGGAAGCAGGTGGTCTCCTGGGCCTGCTCCTGCATTCCGTGCCAAACCTCCAAGGTCCACCGACACACTCGGCCCCCCATCCAGCAGTTCACGATCCCCGCAGTCCGATTCCTCCACATCCATGTAGATCTCGTCGGCCCGTTACCCCACTCCAGGGGCTACACCCACCTCCTCACGGTAGTCGAGCGGTTCACCCAGTGGCCAGAGGCGCTCCCGTTGTCCGACATCTCAGCAGCCTCCTGCGCGCGGGCTCTGGCGCTAAATTGGATTGCCCGTTTCGGCGTCCCGGACGTCATCAATACCGACCGGGGCGCCCAATTCACCTCATCCCTGTGGGTGGCTCTGACCCAGCTGTGCGGGTCCCGGTTACAACAAACCACCGCCTATCACCCCCAGGCCAACGGGATGGTGGAATGGTTCCACAGGCAGCTTAAAGCCTCACTCACTGCCCGCCTGTCCGGCCCCGACTGGGCCGACCAGCTCCCATGGGTTCTCCTGGGTATCCGTACGGCTCCAAAGCACGATCTTGGAGCTTCCTCGGCAGACCTGGTCTATGGCTCGCCCCTGCGAGTACCAGGCGACGTTCTCCCCCAATGTTCCACCCCCCCTCCCTCCATGACAGCACTCTTAGCTGCACTCCGAGCGCGGGTGGGGTCCCTGGCCCTGGTCCCTGCTTCTCGTCACGGGGATCCCCCTTCACACGTCCCGCCGGCTTTGGGCGACTGCGAGTTCGTTTTCCGGCACATAGATGCCCACCGCCCCCCTTTCCGACCAGTTTACCAGGGTCCGTTCAGGGTAGTGAAGAGAGGCACAGTCACCTTCACGTTAGAAGTGGGGACAAGACAAGAGGTCGTCTCGGTGTCCCGCCTTAAGCCTGCCTATTTGGACCCAGACCAGCCCGTCACAGCGGCCCAACCTCCTCGCAGAGGCCGCCCTCCGGCCGCGGCTCCTGTACAGCAGTTTTCCCCCTCGCTGCCCCCGTTCGGGACCCCGCTTCCCCCGGTCTCCTTGCCACTGCCCCCTCCGGCTCCGGCAGTTTCCCCTCCTCCCGCGGTGCCGGTTTCCCCGTCCCCACCCCCGGCAGGGCCCCCCTCTCCTCTCCGCACCCGCTCCGGTCGGGTGGTCCGGGCACCTGCCCGGTACCGCACCGAGGGTTCTGGGGGGGGTCATGTAGGGACACAGGGATTGGTCCAGGCCATCGAACCCTCTGATTGGTAGACCAGGTGAGGTGGTACGCAGGTAAAGGGAACGAGGCAGTCTCGTTTAGTCCTCCAGCGGAGACAGTAAGATTTATGGTTGTCTGTCGTTTGATGCGTTGATTGTCACGGTTGTTAATGTTATAATAAACGTCTACCTCAACGTACTTCGCCTACGACTCGCCATACATGTACCTTATCCATCAAAAACCTCTCCAGTAGGTTTCCTACCACCGATGTAAGGCTTACTGTTCTATAGTGCCTAGAATTTTCTTTACTGTCCTTCTTACATAGAGGCACAACATTAGCCACCCTCCAGTCTTCCGGCACCTCACATGTGATGAAAAACATAAATATTTCCAAGTTTTTTAGCCAACACTAATCCACTAAGACTAATTACGACAAAAATATATATTAATCTACAGTACTTATGGATAGGTGAATATGATGAGAAAGGGTAAGAAAAATATTCAGCGTCTATTGTGAGTTCATAAAAGGCATAAATAAACGAAAAATCTATCCATGGGAAGGACAGGGAAGATGAAGAATACAAGGGATAAATGTTATTAAAAGAGCATACAGCATGGAAACAGGTCCTACAGCCCAACTTGCCCACTAACATACCCCAAATACACCAGTTCCACATGCCGGCGCTTGGCTCGTAACCCTTTAAGCATATCCTATCCATATACCTGTCTAAATATCTTTTAAATGTTATGATAGTACCAGCCTCGACTACCTCCTCCAGCAGCTCGTTCCATAAACCCACCAGCCTTTGTGTAAAGGTTACCCCTCAGGTTCCTATTAAACCTTTCCCCCCTCACCTTCAATCTATGTCTACCGGTTCTCGATTCCCCTTACTCTGGGCAAATGACTCTATACATTTACCCGCTCAATTCTTCTCGTGATTTCGTACACCTCTATAAGATCATCCCTCATTTTTGTGCGTTTCAATAAATAAACTCCTAGCTTGCTCAACCTCTCTAGATAGCGTAGGCCCTCGAGTATTGACAACATCCTTATAAATCTCTGCACCATTTCCAGTTTGATAACATCATTCCTATAACACGGTGCCCAAAACTGAACACAATACTCTAAATGTGACCTCACCAATGTTGTATACAGCTTTAACATGACCTCCCAACTTCTACACTCAATACTCAAACCTTTTTGACCACCGTATCTACTTGTGAATACCACTTTCAAGGAAGTACCTGCACTCCTAGATCCCTTTGTTCTACTACACTCTCCAGAGCCCTACCATTCATTGTGTAAGTCCTGCCCATGTTGAGCTTCCTAAAATCCAACATCTCACATTTCTCTGCATTAAATTCCATCATCCATTCTTCAGCCCACCTGCCCAACTGATCAAGGTCATGCTGCAATTTTTGCCAACCATCTTCACTATCTACAATGCCACCCACTGTAGTGTCATCTGCAAGCTTGTTAATCGTGCCCTGTACGTTTTCATCCGTCATTGATATAGATGATAAACAGCAACGAACCCTGAGACACCATTAGTCACAGCCCTCCAGTCTGAAAAGCAACCTTCCACTGTCAACCTCCGCTTCTTTCCCTTAAGCCAATTTTCCATCCATTCAGCTATCTCTCCTTGGATTCCATGCGACCTAACCTTCTGGAGCAGCCTACCACACACAACCTTGTCAAATGCCTTGCTGAAAACCATATATACAATGTCTACACCTCTGCCCTCGTCAACCTTTTTAGGCACATCTTCAAAAAAAAAGTCCAATTCGTGAAACACGATCTCCCACGTATAAAACCGTGCTGACTATCCCTAATCATCCCTTGTCCACCTAAATGCATGTATATCTTATCCCTCAGAATACTCCCTAATAATTTTCCGATGTCAAATGTTCAGCTCACTGGCCTCTAAGTCCCAGGTTTTTTCCTGCAGCCCTTCTTAAAAAGCAGCACAACATTTGCCACCCTCCAGTCTTCAGGCACCTCACCAGTATTGAATGATGACTTGTACATTTCAGTCAGGGCACATGCAATTTCCTCACTAACTTCCCACAGTGAACTATCTGTGACATATCTGATCAGGCCCAGGAGATCTGTCTACCTTTACACACATCAGGACCTTCAGCACCTCCTCGACCGTAATACTGACTGCCCTCAAAACAATTCTATTGACTGCCCCAAGTTCCCCGGTCCTCATGTCTTTCTCCATAGTAAAAACAGATGAGAAATACTCATTGAGGACCTTGCCCATCTCCTGTGGCTCCATACAGAGTTGACCGCTTTGATTCCTGAGGGGTCCCATTCTCTCGCTGGTTACCCTAGTTCCCTTTATGTACTTAGAAAATCTCTTAGGATTATCCTTAATATTGTCTGCCAGAGCTATCTTCTGCCCCCTTTTTGCCCTCCTGCTTGCCTTTTTAAGCTTGCTCCTCAGTTCCCAAAACTCCTCCAGGCATACACTTGATCTCAATATTCCCAAGCTGAGCAGTGCATCTTGGCTGCAAACTAATGCAGTCACCAATATAATAAGTGCTGTTATTCAAAATGTGGCATATGCAATATTAAATGATACACTTACTATCAATCTAGTAACGTCTAAAACTTATTTTCTCTGTATCTGCCTCATGGTAAAGCCATCATCTGTCAGAGTCAGGCTGATCTGCACATAGACTGCCTCATTAATCTACTGTATGAAGAATGAATAAATGCACTGACAATAGAAGAGGTTATTTGGAGTATTATCTGTAAACACATTTCACTGTCATAAATTAAGACACTTCAAGGACAAGAAAAATATTGCACTACCATATATTCTAATGCACTGCAGTTAATTTAAAAGGAAAGAAGTGTTTTGGACTGTGTCATGATGAGATTTTAGTGCTGCTGTGAGATTCTACTGCAGCTTTTGTTATTAATAATTCACATGGAGTTTATATTGCAATTTTTAATGAAACAGCTGGGTGTTTCTAAGGTTTGTGATTGATACTGTGATGCACCTAGGATTAACAATGGAGACTTAATCATGAAACATGTGATAAAAAAACAAATCAGGCCACCCCTATGCCTGTGCTTCTTCTGGGAATTTATGGTAGTTATTTTGATATATCGCAGAATATGAGAGAAAGAAAGTTGAGTATTGCAATTTCTGGTACAACGGTGGAATCCACTGCAGAATGATGAGTCAACAAATTCAATGCACCATTGATTGACAGTATATTCAATGATGTGCCAAGTAACCACACAAGCACTGATGTTGAAGACTCCAAACCATTCCACCGTGAAACAATGGGAAAAATTAATGTTATGCCAACTCACTCTATGTGGGACAATAGAATAATTGGCTCACTAATTCACTTTGCCATAGAATGGTAGCACATTCACACATTTACAGGAGTCGCTGCCTCAAAATGGCAGCCAGCATCAGAAACCCACACCACCCTGGCCACACTCTAATGTCATCCTGTAATCGGGAAGAAGGTACAGGAGCCTGAATACTGTAACGTCCTGGTTCACAAACAGCTTCTTCCCTACAGCCATCAGGCTATTAAACACTACAACCTCATTTGAGCTCTGAACTACATAGGCTATTGTTACAATTGCTGTGTGTGTGTGTGTGTGTGTGTGTGTGTGTGTGTGCGTGCGTGCGTGTGTGCACTGAACCCTTTTTTCTCATTTATTATATTGTTTACTATGTTTACATATTCTGTTGTGCTGCTGCAAATAAGAGTTTCATTGTTCTATCTGGGACATACGGCAATAACACACTCTTGACTTGACTACAAAAAATTGTCTCGTGTACTGGTGAACCCTCTCTTCAGTACAATTCACTGTGCTAAAAACACATTTAAATAATAAGGTACAGGATTGCTCCAACAATTTCCCACGACACGAAGGGCAAACGCTATTCCTGGAGAAGGAAAGGAAACTCTAGAGATGGGCCACTCCTCCCAGGAATGGGTCTCAGCATGACATTACACATAGCATAGTGCAGGTCTGTCAAAGAAAGGAAAAGTACTATAAAGGAAATGTCAAGAACTATTTAAAAACGTATGAAACAAGAGGGGTAAATCAATTATCCACTCAGGCCTGCTTCATCATTCAATGATAATCCAGTCTAGGCCTTCATATTACTTTCATATTTTCTCTCTCATTACTTCGTGAATTCCTTATTGTTCAAATTTCCGCAATCTACGTCTTGGATATATTCAAGCCTTCTTGATTATGACCCGACAGTCTAAAGGTTCAAGACACTATGAGAGGAAAAAAATCCTCCTCGCTTAATATATCCAGTTATTGAATATATCCAAGGTACAGATTGGCAGATATTTGAACAACAATGGGTAATGGGAGAGAGGGTGTGAAAGTAGAATGAAGTCTAAAACTGAAATGAGTGATGACGTAACCTAAGGAGGAATACTCTCAGTTCTAGATAGCCCCGCCAGGGAAAACAGCCTCTTACAATAAACCCTGTTGACCCCTTCGATGTCTTAAAGATCAATCTTGTATATTTCAATAAGATCATCTCTCATTCTTCTCAAGTCCTGGAGAGGAGCCTTCAAGATAGGATTTACTCCCATTTGGAAGAGAATAAGTTAAATAGGGACAGTTAAATCTTTTGAGGAGGTGACGAAGATGATCGATGAGGGTAGGGCAACAGATGTTGTCTGCTTGAATTTTAATAAGCATTAATAAAGACCATCACAGTTGGTTAATCCAGAAGATTAAGTGATTCACCATATGAGCTGTTTTACTGATAGACAGAATTGTGTGGAAAGGCAATATTCCGGCTGGAGGTCTGTGACCAGTGGAGTTCCTGCAGAGATCTGTACTGGGGCCTCTGTTGTTTGTGATATATACAAATTACTTCACGTAATGTGGATGGTCTAGTTAGTATATTTGCAGGTATACGAAGCAACTTTTGAACACAGTTAAAGGGGAATTGGAAATCCTAAAGAAGTGGTTTGATACTAATAAATTGTCATTAAATCTAAAACAAAATTTATATGGTATATGGAACGAGCTGCCAGAGGAGGTAGTTGAGGCAGGAACTATTGCAATGTTTAAGAAACATTTAGATAGGTGCACGGATAGGACAGGGTTAACGGGATATGGGCCAAATGCAGGTAGGTGTGACTAGTGTAGATGGGACATATTGGCCGGTGTGGGAAAGTTGGCCCAAAGGGCCTGTTTCCACGCTGTAGGAGTCAATGATTCTATAAATTTATTTTATAATCCATAAATTGCATTTTCTTTTTTTTTTTTGCAAAGAGCATTTTCTTTTTTTTCCATATGTCATATTTTTCCCACATTGTACTCCATCTACCAACTTCTTCTCCACTCATTTCACCTTTCTCGATCTCTTTGCAGGCACTTACAACTTGCTAACTCATCTGGCTTTATATCATCAGCAAATTTGGATACAGTACACTGGGACCTTCATCAGTCATTAATATAGATTGCAAATAGTTGATGCCTGATGCAAATCTATATGACATCTCACTACTAATTGGTTTGTAGTTCAAGAGTGATCCAGAAACAAGGAACTATAGATGTTGGTTTCCAATAAAAAAAGACACGAAGTGCTGGAGTAACTCAGTGGGTCAGGCATCTATCTATGTGCCTATCACCTATCTATGTTACCAACTACAGCGCAAAAAATCAAGGGATGTTGATGTAGAAGTTTAAGGATTCCTGAAGGTGGCAGCACAAGTGGTGAAGAAAAAATGTCAGATTGCTGGACAAGTGAGTCTGGCAGCATCTCTGGCAAACATGGTGATGTTCTTCAGACTGATGACGTTTCAGGTCATGGGCAGGTGACATTTCAGGTCATGGGCAGGTGACATTTCAGGTCATGGGCCCCCTGTTTCAACAAGAATATATACTTGCCTTAAATTAGCCAGGGAATTGAACAATGGTATAACTTTATGAAACATTGGTTAGGTCAGAGCTAGAATATTGTGTGCAATTCTGGCCACCTGACTGTAGGAAGGACAATTGCACTGGGATGAACAATTTCAGTTATGATGAGACTGGATAAGTGGGGTTTGTTTTTGGTAGAGTGGATGAGACTGAGGGGTAACCTGAAAAGAGTTATACAAAATTATGAGGGCCATAGATAGAATAAATCATTATTCCATAGCAGAGGTATCCTAAACTAGAAGGCATAAAAGATATTTGATCTTGTTAATACAATCTCTAAGTCTACAATGGCAGCTATTTCTCATTTAATATAGTATGTCTTGTAGTTGCAGTATTAATTATGTATTTCATTAATTCAAAGGTGACCATATGTTCCAAAGCAACTCGATATGTTAATCTTCAGCGCAAGTGAATAACACAATATATAATTTAGACTCCTCGTCGTCGCTATACCTTAATGTTCTTGCATTTTGCCATTCGGAAATTATCAACATATATTCCCTGCCCGTCGAAATTTCCTGGAAGAGTGGAATATCAGGAACAGAAATGTTGGAAGAATTCGGCAAATTGAAAGCAGCATCAGAGCTGTCAACGTTTCGGGTTGAAGATAGTTACAAAATGCTGGAGTAACAGGGCAAACTAGAAGGCCTAAAAGAACTTCGCTCTTGTTAATACAATCTCTAGTCTGCGGGACAGGCAGCGTCTCTGACTCTGGAGAGAAGGAATGGTTCCTCCGAGATCTTCCAGCATCTCTAAACTTAAATTAAAAACTTCTGTTTTTGTTTCAGGTTCTGGCATCTAAGATGTTATTTGTTTTCCAATACTAGTGACTATTAACCAACCGTAAATAGACGAAGCTGGACCGAAATATTCCGAAATGGGGGGGGGGGGGGGGGGGGGGGAGCTGTTCCTGAACAAACCGAAGCAGGCCGCAGCTTTCCGGAGAGAGCCGAGGCCCCCTGGCGTTGTGACGGAAGGAGTCGGCGCTGTGACGTTAGGAGCCGAGCGGGCCGGCGTTGTGACGGAAGGAGCCGGCGCTGTGACGTAAGGAGCCGAGCGGGCCGGCGCTTTGACGGAAGGAGCCGAGCGGGCCGGCGCTGTGACGGAAGGAGCCGAGCGGGCCGGCGCTGTGACGGAAGGAGCCGAGCGGGCCGGCGCCGTGGCGGAGAGAGCCGAGGCCGCCTGGTGCTGTGGCGGAGAGAGCCGAGCGGGCCGGCGCTGTGGCGGAGGGAGCCGGCGCTGTGGCGGAGGGAGCCGAGCGGGCCGGCGCTGTGGCGGAGGGAGCCGAGCGGGCCGCGGCGGCCGGCAGGGTCGGTGAGGCAGTGCCAGTGTTGTCGGCACCGGCCGATCGGCCGGCTGGGAAAATGGCGATATCGCGAGGACTGTTGTGCTGCCAGCGGGTGTTGGCTTGGATACCGGTGCTCATCATCACCCTGGTTGTGCTTTGGTCTTACTACGCCTATGTGATCGAGCTGTGTGTCTGTAAGTGGCTCTTTATTTTGAAATTGGTGCTGACGGGAAAAGGGAGCTATTGGCTGTGTCCACTGGCCGGCAACAGTCAAAGCCAGGGTCTGTTCACATCATCACATCGCTCCGACCGACCAAACTTGGCTGTCAGGGGAGGAGTACACGAACTGGGGAATTGTCCTGGTGCTCGACTTTAAATATACAGTACAGCTGTACCTGGGCAAATACATGTACAGGTCCCTCTGATTAGGGCAATCCCTTGGGATGGACGAAGATTTGCATCCACTCCTGATTTGTAGGCTCTGGGGTGACCGGGCGATGAGGCCAATGCGGGGACTGCAGTCTCCTCCACAGATGGGGCAGGAGTTTCTGAAGCCAGGGACAGGTAGATGGATTTCACAAGGCTTCTCTTTGCCCTGGATGCATGGACAAGGTTCTCGGTGCCATCCTGAATGTTAACATCATAGGCCAGGAGTCATTGGAAATATTGTATTTTCAAGTCAATTCGAGTTAATTGTCATATGGACAAGTATGGTGAAGGAGGTTATATAAATGTATTTAGGGCACTTCTTGTATTCGTTTGGTAGTCTCTTTCTTTGATAGAACTGTGTTGTTGACAGTTCTGGATACTGTTTCACCCTAATTTCTGAATTTTCCATTGAAATATGCCAATTAAATCGTGTTCCTACCAAACTTGTAATGTTAGGACTGCTTTCAGATTTATAATGAAGGTAGACAAAATGCTGGAGTAACTCAGATGTTTCGGGTCGAGACTGTTCAGTCTGAAGAAGGGTCTCAACCTGAAACATCATCCATTCCTTCTCTCCAAAGATGCATCTCGGGAGAGAAGGAATGGGTGATGTTTCGGGTCGAGACCCTTCTTCAGACCCCGCTGAAGAAGGGTCTCGACCTGAAACGTCACCCATTCCTTATCTCCCGAGATGCTGCCCGACCTGCTGAGTTACTCCAGCATTTTGTGAATAAATCGATTTGTACCAGCATCTGCAGTTATTTTCTTATATCCTTCTCTCCAAATATGCTGCCTGTCCCACTGAGTTACTCCAGCATTTTGTATCTACCTTCGATTTAAACCAGCATCTGCAGTTCTTTCCTACACCTTCAGATTTATATACATGCATTGAAAGATGTTGATGGCAACAGCACAGTTATTGCCCAGGGAATGTTACCAAATAATTACATTGGGTATTTGGGTTGATTTAGGGGAATGTATAAATATTGGGATCAAATCCGAAGGGGAATAACATGCACAACCCAGACCATCACACAAACCAACTTCCTTTCCATTGACTCCATTTATGCCTCGCGCTGTCTCGGCAAGCCTAGCAGCATAATCAAGAACGAGTCGCACCCTGGCCACTCCCTCTTCTCCCCTCTCCCATCAGACATCTGGTGAAAACACACACCTCCAGATTCAGGGACAGTTTCTTCCCAGCTGTTATCAGGCAACTGAATCATCCTGCCATATCAGAGAGCAGTCCTGAACTACTATCTCCTTCATTGGTGACCCTCGGACTATCCTTGTTCAGATTTTGCTGGCTTTACCTTTCACTAAACAGTATTCCTTTATCATGTATCTATACACTGTAAATGGCTCGATTGTAATCATGTATTGTCTTTCCGCTGACTGGGTTGCACGCAACAAAAGCTTTTCACTGTACTTCGGTACACATGACAATAAACTAAACACAAAAAAAAGAAAGACACATTAATCAGGGGCAGTCAGCATGGAGTTGCTAAGGGAAGGTCATATCTGTCTACTTTGAATTTTTTTAAGAAGGTGAAAAGAAAGGTCGATGAGGAAAATGTGTTTGCTGTCAGCTACCCAATTTTCGGCAAGTTCCATGTGACAGGTTCATCAAAAAAGTAAATGCTCATGAGATCCAAAGGAGAGGGGAGATTGGATTCAAAACTGCTCAGAAGCAAAAAGCAAAAGTTAATTGCTGATGCATGTTTTTTTGCTATTAGATGATGTTCCACATGATTTGGTGCTGTTTGTAATATACATTAATGAAGTAGACTGAAAGAAGTTTGCATAGAAAATTTGCATGAAGAAATTACAGCAGCATATAATCCTCCAACATTTTCGCCACCTCCAACGGGATCCCACTACTGGCCACATCATCCCATCTCCACCGCTCTCTGCTTTCCACAGAGACCGTTCCCTCCGCAAATCCCTGGACAACTCGTCCCTTCCCACCCAAACTACCCCCTCCCCAGGTACTTTCCCCAGCAACCGTAGGAGATGCAACACCTGTCCCTTTATCTCCCCCCTCGACTCCATCCAAGGACCCCAACAGCCTTTTCAGGTGAGGCAGAGGTTCACTTGCACCTTCTCCATCCTCATCTGCTGTATCCGCTGTTCCAGGTTTCAACTTCTCTACATCGGCGAGACCAAGCGCAGACTCGGCGATCGTTTCGCTGAATACCTCCGCTCAGTCTGCCTTAACCTACCTGATCTCCCGGTTGCTCAGCACTTTAACTCCCCCTCCCATTCCCAATCTGACCTTTCTGTCCTGGGCCTCCTCCATTGTCAGAGTGAGTCCCAGTGCAAATTGGAGGAACAGCCCCTCATATTTCACTTGGGTAGTTTACAGCCCAGCAGTATGAACATTGACTTCTCTAAATTCAAATAGCCCATGCTTTCCCTCTCTCTCCATGCCCTCCCCCTCCCAGTTCTCCCACCAGTCTTACTGCCTCCGATTACATTCTATGTCTGTCCTGCCCACTCCCCTGACACTAGTCTGAAGAAGGGTCTCGACCCGAAACGTCACCCATTCCTTCTCTCCAGAGATGCTGCCTGTCCCGCTGAGTTACTCCAGCATTTTGTGGCTACCTTCGATTTAAACCAGCATCTGCAGTTCTTTACGACACGTAAAGAAGTTTGCAGTTGATACACTAAATAGCAATGTGATTTAATAGTGAGGAAGAAAGCATTATGTCACAGGAGGATATTAATGGGCTGGTCAATTTTGCAAGTGAGGTGTGAGGTAATCTATTTGGGCAAGTGCTACAAAGCAATTGACCATGGAAGGATGTGGAGAGGAAAACAGGGACCTCTGTCTACAGATGCTTAAAATTAGTGAGAGAGATAAATAAGGGTTTAAAAAAAACAAACACAAAATGCTGGAGTAACTCAGCGGGTCAGGCAACATCTCTGGAGAAAAACATAAAAATGCACCTTTCCTTTATAAGCCTTGATATAGAATACAGGAATAGGAAGGTTATTCTAGAACTATATATACCACTAAATAAGCCACAGGTAGAATTGCGCTTTAAAGAAAGCACATGCTAAACCTTCTAGATTTCGTACTCTTCCACAGCCTTGGCACCATTTGATAAATATGTTGCACATTTTCCATACAGTTTCTTATCTTGTATTAATCAAAATCACATGGCATCCAAAGGGAACATGGTAAACTATCCTGCCTCATTCTTACTGACCCGCTTGTAGCCTCAGACATAATCTGCCATACCATCAGTTGTAATACCTCTCATTGCCTGGTTGGAGTCTTCCCCCTCCTTTGTTTCCAATCTTGGCTGCCCATACGTAGCCAGAGAATTAACTGCAATGATTTTTCTTCCCACTGCTGTATGGTTACCTCTGTATTTTTTCCCCAGGGGTCTATATACTTCATTCTTCCTATTTTTCATTGACATCATCCTAAAACATGTCACATTCTATTTATATGCTGGCATCAGCCCACTCTACCTCATTTCTATCATTTTTCACCCTGCCACTGTGTCTGATTTATCACACTACTTGTCTTGGATGGAATAAGCAGAAATCACCTGTATCTATGTTCCTTTTTAGTCATCAACTTTTCTCCTTTCCTTGACTTTTGTCGGAGGCGTAATGGATCTATATGGAATTTGCTGTAATCATCCTTGAGTTTCTAATGATATATTTTCTTTGATCAATTTTTACCTTTTACTGTACCCAAGCCCTCAAGTTTCTGCTGCTGAAATTCTCAGATTTGGCTTTATCTATGTGACTGGTCCTATGATGTCCTGGTTGTCTTTCTATCTTCCACTTTATGCAAACGAATTCATCCAAAATTCGGTGGCTCATATTCTAAATTGCACTGTCCCATTTTTTCAGCAGCCCTGAGCTTGCTGACCTGCCCAGCTCCTTTTCCAGTAATGCTTCAGTACTATACTTCTCACTTATTTTCAAATTATTGCTTTGTCTTTTTCTAAATCTATCACCATCCTCAGACTTTCTGTTAAATCTCTGGATTCTGACATTTCTGCATTGATCATGCAATTTTAATGACTGCAGCTTTGGTTTACTCGGTCTTGAGCTTCATCATATTCTCCTATCTCATTATGTATGTGATATGATCAGTGTGGGGCCCTGATAGACTCCATATCAAACAGAGTCCAGCAGGGTAGTTGCTTTACTTTTGAAATAAACCATTTAAAAGCACTGTGAATCATGAGCAAAAATAATGCCCAACAAAATTTTGTTTTTAATTGCAAGCAGCAATGGCAGACATTATCAGATGTTCAGTTTTACCTAAATGTAGTATAAAAAATTTGGCTCAAATTTGTATCATTAAAAGGAATCGATATGCTAGCTGTTCCCTAGAGGAGGGTGGGACAACTATAGTGTAATTGCTTGTGCTTCGTATGGAGTTCGATCCGCTTACCGGATGTGTTCCAGTTTAATTCCATCGGGACTCTAAAGAGCCATTACATAACCTTGTTGTAATTCAACCCAAAATATGCCAATAATCTCCAGGAGCCTAAACCATTTGGATTTAATGACAGCACATTGCATCTAAATTCCAGTATTCAGTAACAAGATGAAATGCATTTTTTGGAAAAGTCGAGCAATTGATGATATAAAAGCTGATTGCTTCTCCCTCAGTCTAATCCAGAAGTTTTCTATCTTGAATTCAAAATTCATTTATTTTTACTTTACTTTCATAAACCAAATCATAAACAAAATCATGAAAAGGTTATGGTCAGCCTCTATCTTGAACTAATGCAAACCAGATCGAGGCATTGACCCAACTGATATATGGAAACCTGCTTTCACAGGTTGTCGTGAAATATCCTGCAATCTGTTTATGCTTTCTTTCTTTTCACTAATGTCGTAGAGTCAAACAGTGTGGAAACAGGTCCATTGGACCAACTTGCCCACACCAACCAACATGTCCCATCTACATTAGTCCCACCTTCCTGCGTTTAGGCTCAGAAGGCAGTGGAGGCCAATTCTCTGAATGCATTCACGAGAGAGCTAGATAGAGCTCTTAAGGATAGCGGAGTCAGGGGGTATGGGGAGAAGGCAGGAACGGGGTACTGATTGAGAATGATCAGCCATGATCACATTGAATGGTGGTGCTGGCTTGAAGGGCCGAATGGCCTACTCCTGCACCTATTGTCTATTGACTTCCAAAAATGCAACCCCTCACATTTCTCTGTACAAAATTTCATCAACCATTCCTCAGCCCATCTGGCCAACTGATCAAGATCCGGCTTCAATTTTTGACAACCACATTCACTATCAACAATACCACCCATGTTTGTGTCATCTGCAAACTTGCTGATCATGCTATGTACGTTCACATCCAAATCATTGATATAGGTGACAAATAGCGATGGGCTCAGCACCAAATCCTGAGGCACACCACGAGTCACTGGCCGCCAGTTTGAAAAGCAACCTTCCACTATCACCCTCTGCTTCCTTTCATGAAGCCAATTTTCTATCCAATCAGCTACCCTTGGATACCATGCACTCTAACCTTCTAGAGCAGCCTACCATGCGGAACCTTGTTGAATGCTTTGCTGAAATCCATACATACAATGTCTACACCTCTGCCCTCATCATCCTTATTCATCTCATCATCAAAATTCAATCAGATTTTGGAGACACGACCTCACATGTACAAAATCATGCTGACCATCCCAAATCAGCCCTTGTCTTATCCCTCAGAAAACTCTTTAGTAACTTTCTGACCACAGATGTTAAGCTCACTGGCATGTAATTCCTAGCCTTTTCCCTGCAATATATGCCATCGAGGCGCAATATTTGCCATCCTCCAGTCTTCCGGCACCTCTCCTGTACTTAATGACGACTCATAAATCTCAGCCAGGGCACCTGCAATTTTCTCTCTAGCTTCTCACAGTGTCTATCCTCAGATATATCTGATCAAGCCCTGGGAATTTGTCTTCCTTCATACACGTCGGGACCTTTTTGACCGTAACACTGTCTGCTGTCAAAACACATCGATTGACTGCCCCATGTCCCCCAGTCCTCATGTCTTTCTCCACTGTCAAAACAGAGAAGTACTCTTTTCGGCTCCACGCACACTATGATTCCAGAGGGGTCCCACTCTCTGGTTACCCTTTTACTCTTTATGTACTTGTAAAATCTCTTGGGATTATCCATATTGGGATTATTCCCTTAGTATTGAATTGAATACATTTTTGAATTGAATACATTTTATTAGCCAAGTATGTATACATACAAGGAATTTGCCTTGGTGCTTTGCTCGCAAGTAACAACACGACATACAGTAAACAATAGCTAAACGTTATTCCCTTAGCTAAATGTTATTCCCTTATCTAAATGTTATTCCCTTATAATGTATCTATACACTGTAATTGGATTGATTGTAATCATGTATTGTTTTTCTGCTGACTGATTAGCACGCAACAAAAAGCTTTTCACTGTACCTCGGTCATGTGACAATAAACTAAACTAATAATGCTATCTGTCAGAGTTATCTCCTGTCCCCTTTTGGCCCTCCTGTATTTTGTTTTTAGCTTGCTCCATAATTCCTGGAACTCCTCCAGGGATACACTTGATCCCAGCTGTTTACACCTGCCCCATGCCTCCTTCTTACTCTTGACCAGAGTCACTATTTCCCTCATCATCCAAGCATCCTCACACTTCTTGCCTTGCCCTTCACTCTAACAGGGATGTGCGTGTCCTGAATTGTCAGCACACTTTAAACAACATCCCATTTTCCCTACGTTCCTTTTCCTTCAAACTACCTACTCCAGTCAACTTTAACAAATTCCTGTCTCATACCCTCAAAGTTGGCCATGCCACAATTTTGAATTTTAATTCATGGGCCAGCTCTGTCTCTATCCATAACAATCTTAAAGCTAATTGAACAGTGGTCGCTTTTCCCAAAAGCCTCATCCACGAACACTTCATCCATCTGTCCCTCCCAATTTTCCAAGACTCGATCAAGGATTACCCTCTCCCATGTGAGGCCCTCTACTTATTGCCGGAGGAAACTCTCTCAAACACATTTGACAAATCGTACCCCGTCCAAACCTTTCGCACTATGACATTCCCAGTCAATATTGGGAAAGTTTAAAATATCCAACTACGACAACCGTATTAGACTTGCAGCTGCCTGCAGTCACCTGGCATATTTGCTCTTCTAATTCCTGTTGACCATTTGGGGGCCTGTAGTACATTCCCAACAAGGTGATCATGAGCCACCTTTCCGAGATGCCCAGCGTGCCACTCCGTGACGCGGAGAGGAGCGTATTATACGGGCTGCTCCTGCACACTCTCCACTTCCTTGCCCTCGTCATCCGTCCGGACACGCCCTGTTACCACCTGTCGGCGGGAGCGGTCCCCAGTGGAGGTCTCTCTATAAGGTACTCCTCCCCCTTTACCTCGGGGACCTGGGGTGTTGCTTAAAGCCGTGGCCTGCAACAGGTACTTGAGCCGGTTCATGGAATCGTCAGCCACCTGTCACTTCTGCAGCGAGGAAGAGACCGTGTACCATTTGTCTTTACAGTGTGAGAGGTTGCACCCCCTGTTCCAGTATCTGAAGGGGCTGCTCCTCAAGTTTTGGCTCAATTTTAGTCCTACGCTCTTGATTTTTGGGCACCCGGTACAGAGGGTGGAGGGTCTGGAAGGAGGAGGGGGTCTCCCTGTCGGTCTGCTCCTGGGCCTGGCCAAGATGGCCATCCGCGGGTCCAGTCAACAGCACAGGGGTCAGCTGCTTGCCCCTTTTCCGAACTTGCATCCGTGCCCGCGTGTCTCTGGAGAGGGAACACGCGGTGTCCACGGGGACGCTGGAGGCTTTCCGTGAACGCTGGTCACCGCGGGAGGTCGAATATATTATTGACAAAGTTGACGGAGTTTTAATTTGATAATTGTTTTGTTTGTAAACTGCCAATACAGGCAGCTTTTGATTTGATCGCGTTACTCCTTGTATGTTTGTTTTGTTTTGGAATAAAGTATTTGTAAAAAAAAAACAAGATGATCCTCCCTTTCTTGTTCCGTAGCTCCACTGATATAGCCTCATTAGACAAACTATCCATAATAGAAACATAGAAAATAGGTGCCGGAGTAGGCCATTCGGCCCTTCGAGCCAGCACCGCCATTCAATATGATCATGGCTGATCATCCAAAGTCAGTACCCCGTTCCGGCTTTTTCCCCCATATCCCTTCATTCCCTTAGCCCTAAGAGCTAAACCTAACTCTTTCTTGAAATCATCCAGTGAATTGTGCTCTACTGCCTTCTGTGACAGAGAATTCCACAGACTCACAACTCTGGTTGAAAACGTTTTTCCTCATCTCAATCCTAAGTGGCCAACCCCTTATTCTTGAACTGTGACCCCTGGTTCTGGACTCCCCCAACATCGGGAACATTTTTCCTGCATCTACCCTGTTCAATCCTCGTAAGAATGTTATATGTTTCTATAAGATCCCATCTCATTCTTCCAAATTCCAGCGAATACAAGCCCAGTCCACCTATTCTTTCATAATACGTCAATCCCGCCATCCCGGGAATTAACCTGGTGAACTTACACTGCACTCCCTCAATAGCAATAATGGTTTTTTTCCCTCACATTTGGAGACCAAAATTGCACACAATACTCCAGGTACGGTCACACCAGGGCCCTGCTCAACTGCAGTAGGACCTCCTTGCTCCTAAACTCAAATCCTCTCGCAATGAAGGCCAACATGCCATTGGCTTTCTTCACTGCCTGTTGTACCTGCATGCTTACTTTCAGTGACTGATGTACAAGCACACCCAGGTCTCGTTGCACTTCCCCTTCTCTTAATTTGACACCATTCAGATAGTAATCTGTCTTCCTGTTTTTGCCACCAAAGTGGTTAACCTCACATTTAACCACATTATACTACATCTGCCATGCATCTGCCCACTCACCCAACCTATCCAAGTCACCCTGCAGCCTCATAGCATCCTCCTCGCAGCTCACACTGCCACCCAGCTTTGTGTCATCCGCAAAGTTAGAGATGTTACATTTAATTCCCTCATCTAAATCGTTAATATATATTGTAAACATCTGGGGTCCCAGCGCCAAGCCTTGCGGCACCTCACTAGTCACTGCCTGCCGTTCTGAAAAGGACCTGTTAATTCCTATTCTTTGCTTCCTGTCTGCCAACCAGTTCCCTATCCGTCAATAACCTACCCCCAATACCATGCGCTCTAATTTTGCACACCAATCTCTTGTGTGGGACCTTGTCAAAGGCTTTTTGAAAGTCCAGATACACCACACCCACTGGCTCTCCCTTATCCATTCTACTTGCTACATCCTCAAAAAATTCCAAAAGATTAGTCAACATGATTTCCCCTTCATAAATCCATGCTGACTTTGACCGATCCTGTCACTGCTCTCCAAATGCGCTGCTATTACATCTTTAATAATCGACAAACATCTTCCCCAATACTGATGTAAGGGTAACTGGTCTATAATTCCCTGTTTTCTCTCTCCCTCCTTTCTTAAAAAGTGGAGTTACACTACCCTCCAGTCCACACAAACTGATCCGGAATCGAGAGAACATTGGAAAATGCATCCATGATTTCTAGGGCCACCTCCTTGAGTACTCTGGGATGCAGACCATCAGGGCCTGGAGATTTATCTGCCTTCAGTCCCAACAGTTTATCCAACACCATTTTCTGACTAATGTAGATTCCGTTCAGTTCCTCCCTACCACTAGAACCTTGGTCCCCTAGTATTTCCAGGAGATTGTTTGTGAACGAAAGTACTTGTTTAACTGTTCTGCCATTTTCTTGTTTCCCATTATAAATTCACCTGTCTCTGACAGTAAGGGACCTACATTCGTCTTCACTAATCTTTTCCTTTTTTACATACCTACAGAGACCTTTAGAGTCAGTTTTTATATTCCACGCAAGCTTTCATGCTCTTTTTCCCCCCTCTTAATTAATCCCTTTGTCCTCTGTTGAGTTCTAAATTTCTCCCAGTCCTCTGGTTTGCCGCTTCTTCTGGCCAATTGGTATGCCTCTTCCTTGGCTTTAATACTATCCTTGATTTCCCTCGTCAGCCACAGTTGAGTCGCCTTCCCAGTTTTATTTTTTCGCCAGACAGGAATAAACAATTTCTGGAGTTCATCCATGCGGTCTTTAAATCTTGGCCATTGCATCTCCACTGTCAACCCTTTAAGTATAATTTGCCCGTCTATCCTAGCCAATTCCCGTCTCATACCTTCAAAGTCTCCTTTATTCAACTTCAGGACCCTAGTCTCTGAATTAACCGTCACTCTCCATCCTAATGCAGAATTCTACCATATAATGGTCACTGTTGCCCAAGGGGCCTTGCACTACAAGATTGTTAACTAATCCTTCCTCATTACACAATACCCAGTCTAGGATGGCCTGCCCTCTAGTTAGTTCCTCTTAAAAACCTATCCCGTATACATTCAAGAAATCCTCCTGCTAAGCGCTGCTGCCAATTTGGTTGATCCAATCTATATGTAGATTAAAGTCGCCCATGATAACCGTTGTACCTTCGCTACACACATCCCTAATTTCCTGCTTGATGCTATCCCCAACCTCCCTACTGCTGTTTGGTGGTCTGTACACCACTCCAACAAGCGTTTTCTGCCCTTGGCTATTTCGCAGTTCTACCCATACCAATTCTACAGCATCCAAGCTAATGTCTCTCCTTGCTATTGCATTAATCTCCTCTTTAACCTGCAATGCCACCCCACCTCCTCTTCCTTTCTGTCTATCCTTCCTGAATATCGAATACCCCTGCATGTTTAGCTCCCAGCCTTGGTCACCCTGGAGCCATGTCTCCATAATTCCAACTATATCATTACCCTTAACTACTAACTACAAATTCAATTCATCCACCTTATTCCCCGAATGCTCCTCACATTAAGGCACAAAGCTCTCAGGTTAGCTTTTCTTATCTCCCTTCCACCTTTTGCTTCTGTTCTCCTTTTATGGCCCTCTGTCTCCTTGCATTGGGTCCCATCCCCCTGCCCTGACCTTTTCTGCACTTTCTTTCCCGTTAGCTGCACGGAAACGCGTCCACATTGTTGACTCCACCCCTCCACTTTTTAATTTAAACCCTCCATGCAGCACTGGCAAACCTGCCTGCCAGAATGTCAGTCCCTTTCCAATTAGGGTGCAATCCGTCCCTTTTGTACAGGTCATCCCTGCCCCAGAAGAGATTCCAGTGATCTAGAAATTTAAATCCCTGCCCCCTGCACCAACTTCTCAGCCGCACATTCAGATCCCCTATCTCCCTGTTCCTACCCTCACTGGCACGAGGTACTGGAAGCAACCCAGAGATAACCACCTTAGAAGTCCTGCTTATCAGCCTCCTACCTAGTTCCCTCTACTCACATTGCAGAGCCTCCCTCTTCTTACCCACGTCATTTGTGCCTACAAGCACAACTACTTCTGGCAGCTCACCTTCCCTCTCGAGGATGTTCTGAATTCGGTCTGAGACGTCTTGAACCCTGGCACCAGGGAAGCAACACACTATCCTCGAGTCTCGCCTGTCGCCACAGAATCTCCTGTCCGCACCTCGAACAATGGAGTCACCCACCACTATAGCTCAGCCTGATGTCGGTCTCGCCAGTCGAGTCTGAGCGCTAGGATTCGAATCACAGACCTGACCACCGCTCATACAGGAAGCGTCATCTGCCCTGACAGCTCCCAAGGGGGTGTACCTGTTCACAAGAGGTGCTTCCACCGAGGTCTCCTGCACTCGCTTCATTCCCTTCCTTTCCGTCTCTACCTGTCGCACCTCCTGCCCTCTTGGAGTGATGACCTGACTGCAGGTCCAGTCCAGGAAGCTTTCGCCATCCCGGATGGACCGCAGGTCATCCAGCTGCTGCTCCAGTTCTCGATGGTAGAAGTTCGAACTGACTGTTGCAGGGGTGTGAAGAGTCTTTGTGGATGCTGGTGGCTTTTCTGAGGTGTTGTAGATGCCCTCCAAGGCTGAACTTAATTTTATCTAATCGTCAACTATCCACTCCACTAATTAGGATGTCTCAGCCAATCCACTCCCTCTCTGGTCTGGCTGCTGCTCCTCTGTGATCGTCCAGGTCATTGCCCCAGGATGACTCCTGCCGCCCTTTTTAAACCTCCCAAACTTTACTCACCAAGGAGAAAGCCTTCCTTCAGCCAATCCACACACTCGCTGGTCTGGCTGCTGTTGCTCCTCTGCCATCTTCCAGGTAATGTCCCAAATCCCCTCCCCTTTTACTCCCGCCTCTGTCTCTCCTGAAGTACTTGTACCCTAGACCATTGAGCTGCCAGTACTGCCCTTCTCTTAACCAGGTGTCATTCAGTATCATCGTTACTTTTTTGCATATCTTTCATTCATTGTCTTTTATCTCTCTACATCATCGCCTATATCTCTCGTTTCCCTTACCCCAAACCAATCTGAAGAAAGGTCCCGACCCAAAACGTCACCCATTCCTTCACTCCAGAAATGCTACCTGTCCCGCTGTTATTCCAGCTTTTTGTGTCTATCTTCAGTTTAAACCAGCATCTGCAGTTCCTTGCTGCACAAAAATGAACTATTGGACTTGGGCATGTAACATTGAATTTCTCAGGAGACCTTTTTCTAACTGTCTTGTTTTCACATTTTATGATAGTTTTCAGCAATTTCTTATCAAGCATTGTCGGGCTAATAGGTTGCTTGTTCCCTCTTTTCCTACTTAAGAAGTGGTGTCATATTTGTTGCCGATCAATCTGTATGAACCATTCCAGAATCTCTAGAATTTTGGAAGATGATAACAGTTTTGTGGTGTAGATGAAATAATCCTGATGTTTGCTGGGCCTTGCCATGCGTAGGAGAATTCTAGTGTCTTGAAAATGGACATTCATAAAAGAATTGTCAATATCGCAGGGACGTTTTAAATTTCAAAATTGCTTCTTGCTACCTGAGTCAAGTGTTCCTGATTATTAGTCTTTTCCCTGGAACAGATTTCTAACCAGAGCTGTCATGGGATGATTTATCCACTTTTTTCATTCCTCCCCCACCTTCCCAAATACCCGAATCCCACAATTGGAATTTGAGTCTTAGAGAAAAGATATCGTTTATTTTTAGATTAGATTTAGAAAATATATAGTTTCAAGATTGGCTGTTTATTTGTATATAGAAAATAGGTGCAGGAGGAGGCCATTTGGTCCTTTGAGCCAGCATCGTCATTCATTGTGATCATGGCTGATCATCCACAATCAGTAACCTGTACCTGCCTTCTCCCCATATCCCCCGATTCCATTCGCCCCTAGAGCTCTATCTAACTCTTTTAAATTCATCAAGTGAATTGGCCTACACTGCCTTCTGTGGCAGAGAATTCCACAAATTCACAACTCCCTGGGTGAAAAAAATTCTTCCCACCTCAGTTTTAAATGGCCTCCCCTTTATTCTTAGACTGAAGCCCCTGGTTCTGGACTCCCCCAACATTGGGAACATTTTTCCTGCATCTAGTTTGTCCAGTCCTTTTATAATTTTATACGTCTCTATAAGATCCCTGCTCACCCTTCTAAACTCCAGTGAATACAACCCCAGTCTTTCCAATCTTTCCTCATTTGACAGTCCCACCATCCCAGGGAATAACCTCGTGAACCTACACTGCACTGCCTCAATAGCAAGCACGTCCTTCCTCAAATTTGGAGACCAAAACTGCACACAATACTCCAGATGTAGTCTCACCAGGGCCCGATACAACTTCAGAAGGACCTCTTTGCTCCTATACTCAAATCTTCTCATTATGAAGGCCAACATGCCATTAGCTTTCTTCACTGCCTGCTGTACCTGCACGCTTACTTTCAGTGACTGGTGTACAAGGACACCCAGGTCTCGTTGCACTTCCCTTCTACCCTTCCCTAAGGAATAGGTGATGTTTCGGGTCGAGACCCTTCTTCAGTCTCGATTGTGTCAGCTTTTAAGTGCACTCGCCTCAAGTTCAGGGAATGTGAACTCTAAACCTGCTAGGTTTCCTTCTGCACCAGACTAAAATCAGGGGGAAAACACTGTGGTGGAAGTGATCTTAAAATGGATACAAGCTTTTACAAGTTTCTACCAACCTTCTAAGTGCATGAGCTTGCCCCTAGACGCAAGCAGTGGGATGGGCCTCAGCGCCACAGGTAGTTTCTCAGTTAGTCACTGCCCAAGAATGCTCCTTTGTAACAGCACTGTGCCTCCTGTGAGCACAGGATTTATTTAGTCAGAGGGTGGTGAATCTGTGGAATTAATTGTCACAGACGGCTGTGGAGGCCAAGTCAGTGAATATTTTTAAGGTAGAGACAGATAGATTCTTGATTAGCACGGGAGTCAGGGGTTATGGGGAGAAAGCAGGAGAATGGCGTTGGGAGGGAGCGATAGATCAGCCGTGATTGAATGGCAGAGTAGACATGATGGGCCGAATGGCCTAATTCTGTTCCTATCACCCATGACCTTATGATTGTACCTCGGAAAATGTTAACAGTGGTGTCATCTTCCCTCACACAATTCTTTCAAAGTTGCCACAGATCTGTCCTGGAACAACATCTCTAAAAGTGACCTTGAAAATATGCTCCTGAAACACTGAATGCTCTTAAAACCTGAATCTATCACTCCATCATCTCTCTCTTGACCCCACCACTATGTTGTCAGATGTTGATAATTGAATGAGGTGTAATTTACTCCAAGTAAATGTTGGAAGGATCAAAAGCATTCCCTTTGCCTTTTGTTGAATTCTTTCTCCTTCCCAGTTGTTTGCATCTTCAATTCTGGACCAAGCAACCAAATCCAAATTAGCTAAATGTCAAAAACTGTTTCCACTTCTGAACTATTTCTGCTTCCAGCACCTTGCTGCAGAGATCCCTATTTAAACATCTCCTTCTCTCAAAGATAGACACAAAATGCTGGAGTAACTCAGCGGGTCAGGCAAGATCACTGGACAAAATGGATAGGTGATGTTTCAGGTCAGGACCCTTCCTCAGACTGGTTCTCAATCTGTCTCAATCTCAATCCTTCCCTGAATTTGTTCTTGAAATTAACCCCTTTGAGGAAGATTTTGATCACTTTTTCCGATGAGTAGAGTTGCTGTCTAAATGTAAGTTGTCATTCAATGTTTAACAAATGGTTATGCCAATAGTATATTTCAAAGATGAAATGAAAAGTTACCATTGCAACAAGTTAAAAATAACTTCCAGGTGCACAAACTACAAATGTTTCACCTCAGGCTTAGAACTCGATGAAAACAATCTATGATCTAAATATTCATATTTGTGGTAATTGTTTCTCAGAACTGAGTGAAGTTAACCAGCAACATTTCATGCATGCAACAGCAACGGCCACAAGCAATCATTTCCAGTCAGGTTGCTGTCTTTGAAATAAATCTCTTGTGCTCTTCAGAGAATTTAACAATGTCAAATTTGCATTTGATATTTTCTGTCAATTTTTGTAAATCATTAGACCAAAGCAACGTACGCTGCCAATTGGGTCTGACTGAAGTGGCATGATCTTGCTTGGAATTCTGGTAGAGATCAAATACCCTGTAGTCAGTTCATAAATCAGCCATCCATTTTGCCATAAAGTCATGTCCTAAAATAAATTCCACAGATTCCTGCATCTTCTACAAATGGTTCATTTTACTGCTACATAAAGTTGTATCTTTGCTTTTTCTTTTTTGGAAAATGTATTAGGATGAGAACTATATTATCACAAAGAACTCTTGAAGCTGAGTTAAGCAGAACATGTTTATAAGCAATTGAGGAACTGTTTTAAGGGACAGGGGAGTAATAATAAAGAGGTAGCTTGTGCTGCCACAGTTATTTTCATTTTATAGATTTCAATTCCAATAAGAGTCATATGAATATCTCGAGCTTCCAAACCAGTTATAATGTGTGTACTGCGAATGAAGGATAATTACTTTGTTGTGCTTGGTGTCTGTTTTGACTGTTTCCTTGTTTAAAAACATGTTTGTTTTTCTTCCTTCTCTACACAGTTACTGTTCAAAATGGTTTAGAAAAAGGTAAGACTTTGTTTTGTATAATCTTTTAAGGAACTTGCTTCACCAGCGAACAGCTGGTATGTTTCTGCTTTTTCAGTAGGTGTATATAATGTGGTTATGTTCGAGGAGCAAAGAAACAAAACCTCAAAACATTGCTCATGCAGCTGGCTGTAATTATTTCTATAAATTAATGAGTCATCAGGTTGTAAAGTTGAACCATGTTCCCCCACTGCAAAAGTCAATGTAAATTCAGTATTTTTTATTAAAGCACAGAAGTATAATATCTACTTGAGGAATTCGTAAATAATGAGTGAAAACTTGTTCCTTTGCATTGAAAATCATGTTGCAACACTCCATCTATTAGATGAGTTGGCTTTGTTTGTTTTTTATTTATTAATTCATTCTCTCCTCACCACCATCATTCCTTCCCCTTCCCAAACTACCCGAGATCTCCTTTCCAAAGATGCAGGGCAAGTGTTTTACATCTGATTATTCACACTTACTACACTAAAGTTGTAGAAAAACAAACTGCAGAAAGAGACTTATTTGACTTTCTGCTGTGTCCACTTTTCGATTGTTTGTTACATAAACTTTCTGAATTTGCTCTTCTTACTTAATTTCCCCTGAGGAAAAGTTTACATAAATACTTGATTTTAATAAATAAGTAAGCTGTCCTATATATTTATATCATTATATTTCAAATATTCACCCAGGACTTCCTTTCAGTACAGGAATATTTGACATAGGAGCCTATTAAGTAAAATGGGATATTTTAATTATTTTATCAATTTCAATGATTGATCAAAATATATTCCTATTATACTTGAAAACATCATTGCCCACCCAACATAGGTTTACAGCACATTTCCCCAGTTATTCCACCTGATGCCCTTTACTTGAAAACTTAAAAATGACTCATTGGTTCAAAAGATTGAAGTATATTACATTTTAAAGTAAACTTTTTGTGCTACTCCCTTTTTGGACAACTAGGGAGATTTCACCTTCATTTGTGAGATGCAAATCAATTTTAAGTATGCTCCCAAAATAAAAGTCGCAGGTTAGAAACATCCAGACCAAACCATTTCTCCTTTAACCAACTAATCTAATTATTTCTTGAGACGAGCTCGGAGGTGGAATGTTATTTCAGTAGAGTTGATCATTTTCCATGCCAGGCACCCAGTTTCGACCTCCCGAGTATAATATTGTCATTGCAGTTCGGCCATGTGAATAGACAATAGACAATAGGTGCAGGAGTAGGCCATTCAGCCCTTCGAGCCAGCACCGCCATTCAATGCGATCATGGCTGATCACTCTCAATCAGTACCCCGTTCCTGCCTTCTCCCCATACCCCCTCACTCCGCTATCCTTAAGAGCTCTATCCAGCTCTCTCTTGAAAGCATCCAACGAACTGGCCTCCACTGCCTTCTGAGGCAGAGAATTCCACACCTTCACCACTCTCTGACTGAAAAAGTTCTTCCTCATCTCCATTCTAAATGGCCTACCCCTTATTCTTAAACTGTGGCCCCTTGTTCTGGACTCCCCCAACATTGGGAACATGTTTCCTGCCTCTAATGTGTCCAATCCCCTAATTATCTTATATGTTTCAATAAGATCCCCCCTCATCCTTCTAAATTCCAGTGTATACAAGCCCAATCGCTCCAGCCTTTCAACATACGACAGTCCCGCCATTCCGGGAATTATCCTAGTGAACCTACGCTGCACGCCCTCCATAGCAAGAATATCCTTCCTCAAATTTGGAGACCAAAACTGCACACAGTACTCCAGGTGCGGTCTCACCAGGGCCCGGTACAACTGTAGAAGGACCTCTTTGCTCCTATACTCAACTCCTCTTGTTATGAAGGCCAACATTCCATTGGCTTTCTTCACTGCCTGCTGTACCTGCATGCTTCCTTTCATATGTATAAGAAAATAACTGCAGATGCTGGTACAAATCGATTTATTCACAAAATGCTGGAGTAACTCAGCAGGTCAGGCAGCATCTCGGGAGAGAAGGAATGGGTGACGTTTCGGGTCGAGACCCTTCTTCAGACTGATGTCGGGGGTGGCACAGAGGGGGAGCAGCGAGAGAGCATGTTGCTAAACTCTCGTCGAAGAGAGGAGGAGAACTTCTTCAAAGTGGACATACCTCGAAGAGAAATCGCAGTGGAGCAACCAGTAGTATAAGAAAATAACTGCAGATGCTGGTACAAATCGATTTATTCACAAAATGCTGGAGTAACTCAGCAGGTCAGGCAGCATCTCGGGAGAGAAGGAATGGGTGACGTTTCGGGTCGAGACCCTTCTTCAGACTGATGTCGGGGGTGGCACAGAGGGGGAGCAGCGAGAGAGCATGTTGCTAAACTCTCGTCGAAGAGAGGAGGAGAACTTCTTCAAAGTGGACATACCTCGAAGAGAAATCGCAGTGGAGCAACCAGTAGTATAAGAAAATAACTGCAGATGCTGGTACAAATCGATTTATTCACAAAATGCTGGAGTAACTCAGCAGGTCAGGCAGCATCTCGGGAGAGAAGGAATGGGTGACGTTTCGGGTCGAGACCCTTCTTCATTGACTGATGCACTAGGACACCCAGATCTCGTTGAACTCCCCCTCCTCCTAACTTGACTCCATTCAGATAATAATCTGCCTTTCTATTCTTACTTCCAAAGTGAATAACCTCACACTTATCTACATTAAACTGCATCTGCCATGTATCCGCCCACTCACACAACCTGTCCAAGTCACCCTGCAACCTTATTGCATCTTCCTCACAATTCACACTACCCCCCAGCTTAGTATCATCTGCAAATTTGCTAATGGTACTTTTAATCCCTTCGTCTAAGTCATTAAGCATGAAGTTCCCAAGATTCTGCAGTTTCTGAATCTGGTGTTACAAGCTTCTGTATCTTCTGCCCAGTGCGAGGGGGGGAGAAGAAGTAATGACTGGGGTGGGAGAAGTCCTTGATTCTGTTGGTGGTTTTCCTGAGGCAGCACGAGGTGCAGATGCAGTCGTCGATGTTGCGGAGAAAGAGTTTGGGGATGGTGCCGGTGTACGGTTGGAACAAGGACTATTCAACGTAACCAACAAAAGGGCAGGAATAGCTGGGGGACTATGTGAGTGTGCAAGGCTGCACCTTGAACTTGAAGAAAGTGAGACATGCTAAAAGAAAAGTTACTGAGGGTGAGGACGTTCCGCCAGGCAGAGGAGATTGTTAGTCGAGGGGAACTGATTGGGTCCGTGTTCACTGAAAAAAGACAATGGCCTTGAGACCTTCCTGGTGGGGATTGAAGGTGTGAAGAGACCTGACATCCATGGTAAATGTGGAGCAATGGGAGCCAAGGAATTGAAAGTTATTGAAGTTAAAGGGCATGTGAGATGTCTTGGATGTAGGTCGGAACGGGCTGGACAAGTGTGGGGGGGGGGGGGGGGAGGACAGAATAAGATGGATTCCAGTTATTTGGAGATGAGTTCTATGGGGCAGGACCAGGCAGAAATAATGGGTCTGCCCTCTTTGCAGATTTTGGGAAGAGATAAAAGTAGCTAGAATGGGGCTGATTATCTATAAGGTTGGAGACTGTGACGGGGAGATCGCCAAAGGTGAGATTGGTAATGGTCTGGAAAATGGTGGCCTGGGGTTCATCTGTGGGGTCATGGTCAAGGGGGAGGTATAATGAGGTGTCCGAGAGCTGGTGTCCGAGAGCTGGTGTCCTGCCTCAGCCAGCCAGACTACAATGACACCTCCCTTGACGGCAGGTTTAATAACAATATTTGGTTTGTTACTGAGTAAGCAGAAGGCTGTGCATTCAAAGGGGGGGGTGGGAATGAAGTGCGTAACCTGAGTGGAGAAGTCAAGGTTGTTGATGTTGTAGCAGAATTTGGAAATAAAAAGGTCCAAAGAGGGTGGAAGACCAGCAGGGAGAGTCCATGAGGAAGAGGAGTGGTGGAGATGGTGGAAAAGGGTCGTCACTGGGAGACGAGGTCTCCATGCCAAGGAAAAAGGTTCGGGGAGGGGGAGGGGGAGGGAAAGGAAGAAGAGCTCAACATCATGATGGACTTGGAACTCATTGAGTTGGGCGTAGGGTTACAAATGAAAGGTCTCTGTTGAGGAATGTGAAGACTATTGTGGTTCTGAGTGGGATAGAAAGGGTAAAGAAAATGGGATGGTCACAGTCAAGGGCCCCATCAACTATGATGGAACAAAATCCACAAATATTAAATAAAGAATGAAACAATGCTTATAAGACCTTTGGTTTCCACTGAAAACACTGCCCAGCAGCTGGGGCTGTGCACTAAGAATTTTGTCCTTTTTCTTCCCAGCAGATGAACTGTGCTGGAGCTCACTATGGATCATTTTACAATAAAGAATTAGACATTTCATTGGAAAAATAGCCAGAAATGTTTTCATCCCAAACACTGAATTTATTGTATACTTCAATGGTTCAATGCTTCAATGGTCCTTTATTCTCACGTGTATTGAGGTACAACGAAATTTGATTTACCATACAGTCATACCAAAAAAACAACAAGATACAAAACTACATAAAGATTAAACTTAAACAGCCACCACAGCGGTGTGTAAGAATCCCCAGGGCACGCAGCCTAAGCGGAGACCCACAGCCATCAGTTCAATGTCCAGGCCACACACACACTCTTCACCGTGATGTGACCAGAGTTGTACCGACCGCTGTCACTCTCTCTGCAGTCCCTGTCCGCCCGAACTGTCAGAAAGCCGTCCACACTCGCACCAGACTTCAGGATGTTCTCATGGCGCGATGTCACCGCAAACACCGAGATCACCGCAATCCCTCCAAGTCCCCACCAGCGCAGGCAGCACGTCCATCTTGTTTTTCGGCTACCTCACATTCCCCACTGTGATGGAAGGCAAATAACTTTTACATTCTTCCTCCTTTTCTCCTGCGGTCGGGGCGATTGAACCATCCACAGTCGGGACGATTGAAGCTCCTGCAGTCGGCGATCAAAGCCCCCACATCGGGGCGATCGAGGCTCCCGCGATCAGGGCGGTCGAAGCTCCTGCGGTTGGAGCTCCCGAAGTCGATCCCTAACAAAGGGACCGCCAGCTCCACAATGTTAGGCCACAGTGCGGACAGAGATAGGATAGGGGCTTGACTTTATAAATTCATCGTTACTGTTAATATTCAGTGGCTTAGCTTGGCAATTTTCCCAATCTGGTTTCAGCAAGGTTTCTGGATACATAAAGAGCAAGTAATTCAATAGCAGTTGTAATGCAGTGAAATCTGATGAGTGGTGCCATTTACTTGGTCCAATCTCTTAAAATTCTCCTTGAAACTCGTGATCCTTAATCTTGCTTTCACCTATGTTTACCACCCTATTAAATAATTCAGGCATCAGAATTGCTTGCTCTCCATTCTCAGTAATAATTACTACATGACCATCAAACAATTAATAAAAATAAGTACCAGGATATCTGTGACAATCCTTACAGTAAAAGAAAAGACATATTATACAATGAACGATATGTCAGAACATTAAAAAGATATCTACAACTTGATTATTTTATGGTAAAATGTACCATATTTATATTATTAACCTTGAATACTGCTGCCCTATCTGACAAATTGCACTTGTGCAGAGAACATAAAAAGATTATTGTTGATATACATCTTTTCTCCATAAGAAATAGAAATAGAAGACATTCTGCCCCTCCTGCTTGCTCCGATATTCAGTAAGATCATAGCTGATCTATACCTCAGGAGTCACTTTACTGCATTAGCCCCAAAACATTGGTGCAGGGATCCCAAACAACCCCACCACACCCCAATTACTGCACGACCCACTGAGTTCCTCTTAACAGTTTGTTTATTTTTCCTGGATTCCAGTAAGTCTGGTCTCTTGAGTCTAAATATCTAATATTTACAATAAATATCTAAATATCTAAAATTCCATCAAATATATTCTTAAATATACTCAGTGACCATCCCTCCATATTCCCTTGGGTAGAGAATTACAATGATTCACTACCCTTCCTAAAGAATTTTCTTCTCATCTCTGTGCTGTATGGCGAACCCTTATTTTAAGAGTGGGATCTCTGGTTCTGGACAGCCCAGGTTCTGGAGATCACATCACTGTATCCACCTTGTCTAAGCCCAAGAATAATTTTGTAACTTTTTACAAGATCATATCTCTTTCTTCTGCTTAACCTCTCATTACTTAACAAGCCCACCATTCCAAGAATCAGTCTGGTGAACGTTCATTATATTGGAAAATATATTAGTGTTTTACATCAAGTCAAACGTCCAACATACTTTCTAAAAACCTTAAAGTTGGAACTTGAAAATCAATAAAATATTGCAAATGTCAGGTCAGAAATAAATGCAAAAAATGTTGGAAAGACTTAGTTCTGACAAAGAGTTCCTAACCTGAAAATTTAACTGTCTTTGTTTCCACAGATGCTGTGGAACCTTTGAAACCTCCCTATCCATAAACACTAACCCCTTCATAGTCAAGGCCAAATTACAGTTTGCTATCTTAAACCTGGTTACACCTGCTAGCCTTTTGTGATTCATGCACTGGAACATCTGGATCCCTCTGAATTTCACTAATTCACAGTCCATTTCCATTTTGACAATAGTCCATCTTTTGATTTCTCTTATCAATTGCGTGACTTTACACTTCCCCACTTTCACTCAATCCCTCAATCACTCTCACTATTCACTCAATCCCTCAATTTCCCTTGCAAAATCACAATGTCCTAATTACATCGTACCCTTCCATCATGGGCAAACCATGATTTACCTTTCACGACTCCATGTTAACTAGGTTTGATTATATTTATCTTTCGTAAATGATTAATTATTTCCTCTTTCATTATTGACTCTAGCATCTTGCCAACAATAAATGTTACTAACTAGCAACAATACCCTGCATTCTGTATTCCTCTTCTATTGAATAAGCGGGTCAAAAAGCACAGAAACAGGTCCTTCGGCCCAACTTGCCCATGCCAACAAAGATGCCATATCTACACTTGTCCCACCTGCTTGCATTAGGCCCATATCCCACTAAACCTTTCTTATCCACATACCTGTCTTCTTGGCAGTTTTCCAATCTGCTACCCTCTTTTAGTGAGTTTGAAAATTTTCAACCAGTGGGTCCACTACTTCTGCAGCCACTTACTTCAAAGCCCTTGGCTGCAGGCTACTGGGTCCCAGTGATTTGTCTGCCTACAGACCCATGATTTCCTTATTATTTTACCCATTGTAATAGGGATTTTTATAACTTCATCTACGAGATTTGAAATTACTCTGTTATCTTGGGAATATTTGCAATGTCCATGATAAAGACTGTTCAAAAAAATTGATTTAACATTTATTTATTCACTGTAACTAATCATCGGCTTCATTCTCTACAAACCCCACACTTACCTTCGTCACTGTCTTCCATTTTATGGATCTACAGAAATCTTTCTTGACTGTTTGTTTCGATTTTACACACAAACATTTCTCTCGGTATCAATTTTCTCCGCTCTTATAAAATTGTAATCTTTCATTGCTAGGTCCTGTAAACTTTCCAGTCCTCTGGTGTTGCTACTTTGTATGCCCTACTTTTCAATGAACATTTTACCTAACCTCTATTAATTACATAAGCCTCTTTCTTATGAAATCCCTCTTTTCCAGTAGGCGTAATTCCTGCTGAGGATGATCTTCTAGGTTAGCATTATTTTTTACAGTCCCTCAGGGATTATTTTCCTGTTCTTTGAGGGAGGGGATGCAACACACCCTCCAATATAAGCCTCCAGTGCCCATGTTAAACACAGTCAGAATATCATAGCCAACCGCAGAGGAAATCTCAGCTCCAAAAATGCACTCAACTTCCAAATGGCCTATGTGCAGTGAGTTTAGAACGTTCACAAGTTATAGGAGTAGAATCAGGCCATTCAGCCCATCGTGCCTACTCCACCATTCAATCATGGCTGATCTCTGCCTCCTAATCCCATTTTTCTGCCTTCTCCCCATAATCCTTGCACCCGTTCTAATCAAGAATATGTCTATCTCTGCCTTAGAAATATCCACTGACTTGGCCTCCACACCCCTCTGTGGAAATGAGTTCCACAGATTAAGCAGGCGAATAAAGGAATATATTATTATATTAACTACCCTCTGACTAAAGAAGTTCCTCCTCGCCTCCTTGTAAACTTCCCACCAATGTAAACTCCAGTGAGTACAGGCCCAGTGCTGTCAAACACTCATCATATGCTAACCCATTAATTCCTGGAATCATTCTTGTAAACATCCTCTGGACCTTCTCCAGAGCCAGCACATCCTTCCTCAGATATGGGGCCCAAATTTGCTCACTACTCCAAATGCAGCCTGACCAGTGCCTATAGAGACTCAGCATTACATCTCTAATGTTCTTGTTGCTCTATTTAACACTTGATAGATGACAGAGAACAGAGAACTTCTTCCCTTTCATTTGGGAAGCATTTGAACATGAATCATAGAGGTGTAAAAACCCTTCAAGACCCGTTTTGCGAATTACACTTGTTATTCTGCATGGATTGCAACTAGAAATTAATAATGAATGAATGATACTTTATTGTCACATATGGCATGTCACAGTGAGATTCTTTGTTTTGCATACCCAAGGAATGCAGAGTGGCCACTTCAAGGGCGTCGACAATGTTACAAAGTATTCCACCTTAACACAAAGTATACAATTTGTGGTACTGACCTGCGATCACCCACTCACATTACAGGTACTCCTCAGCTTCCGATGGGGTTCCTTTCCGAGAAAGCCATCGGAAACCGAAAGTATCGTAAGTCAAAATGCATTGAAAACGTGCGATCACGTGTCCAGAAGCGAGCAGCGGCTCGTTTCGGGTCCCTGCCGTTTGCACCATCGCAAAGTCGAACTATCGCAAGTCGAACCATCGTAACCTGGGGAGTACCTGTAATTCTATGTTATCCCACTTTCACATCCATTCTCCACACAGTTGTGGTAATTAAAAAGTCATCTGAAATATATATATCGTCAACATCTTGCGTTAGGTGTTCTGTCAATGCCTTTTCTTAGGCAAAGAGATTGTCTTTTGTCTGCCCCTAATCCCCTTGTGGTCTGCCAAGTGGAATGCTATTGCTAGTGGATGGGAGTGCACTTATCCGGCCCGAATTCAGGCAGCTTAACTACATGTTGCAATAGAGATTTATTTTGTCCTGTCCCTTCCAAATTTTGCAGCGAGACAACCATTAAAATGTTTTATTTCCATTCCAAATATAACTCAAATTCCTTAAAGCTGATTGGCATTAGACTATTTAAAAGAGGGAGCATTTTGTTGCCTCAGTACAAATATTGCATAATATTTTTCTGTTATTTTGTTTCATAACAATCCTAATTGCAGCATAAATGCAAGGTTCCATTCGCAATAATCCTGGAATAGTGATCTATGTGGGGAAACAATCCGTCGTGGCGATGTGTTGTTTCAACACCTGTAAAAATCTCTTTGGCAAAAGATTGTCAGGAAACCTGGGTGATCTAGGCGTGATCTAAAAAAGGTCGCATCGGTATACTTCAAAATAATTTATTTTATCTTAATTGCTTTGGAGCATTCTAATAAAATAATAAACCTGTATAAATGTTTTTGTTTAGTTTGAAGCCAAAAATCTAAAATAGGACTCTCAATCTGAATTTGTGAATATTGCAAGGCTGCTCGTGTTTATCTTTTAAAAGCAGAAAACCATGTTACTAATTGATTTATTCGGCATCAATAATAATTTCTGTTATGAAAATATTTACACGTTTTAAAAAAATGTAACCATCTTAACTTTATCTGATCGTTTTTTGTTGTTGTATTTCAGCTGCATATCTTGTGATATTTCATTTATTTTTTGTGCTATTTGTGTGGACCTATTGCAAGGCTATTTTCACAGAACCAGCAAAGCCTTCTCGAAAGGTAATTCAATTTGACTTAAGTGAGCAGTGATTATTCTTGTATAATAAGTTCAATGTCATGTTTAACTTCATCATGGTTTACATGGAGGTGACTGGATCAAGCAGGCTTTATATAAGTCTGATATAATACAAAATAATATAATACAAGCACCAGTCTGAAGAAGGGTCTCGACCCGAAGCGTCACCCATTCCTTCTCTCCAGAGATGCTGCCTGTCCTGCTGAGTTACTCCAGCTTTTTGTGACTATCTTAGGCTTTATATAAGGCCTTGATACCGTATGCACTCTGTAACAGAGCAGAGAATTGTAAGGTGTCTGTCAAATTCTCTCCAGTGCTTTTGGATACTGATTGCAGTATCTTTCTTGAAGGAGGCTTAGAAAAGACCATTGAGATGAAAAATTGGGCTCCCTTTCTGCACCTTGTTTAGAACAACTTAGGCAGAAATAAACCTAAAATAGACACAAAAAGCTGGAGTAACTCAGCGGGACAAGCAACATCTCTGGAAAGAAGAAATGGGTGACGTTTCGGGTCGAGACCCTTCTTCAGACTGAGAGTCAGGGGAGAGAGATCGACAGATATGGAACGGTAAGGTGTGAAAACGAGAGATCAATGATCAAGGAAAATATAGAATAGATCATTGTTAGCTAGGGGAAGGTGATAACGAGGCATACAATGTAACATTTAATCAGGACAGTCAGACTGGTCGGAGAACTAGGATGGGGGATGGATAACCTACTTGGCTATTGGCTGTTTCTGTCAGAGGTTTTAATGAATGGGAGAGATCAAATAAAAATGAGTGGAGGAATTTTATAAACAATTTTTTTTTAAATCGAAAATGGCTTAATCTGATAAAACTGATTGCACCATAATTAAATATTTTATTAAAGCTTAGTCCCCTGACATCTTCATAATGCAGGATTTGCAGATTTTTGTAGATGGTGTATAACTTTGTTTCCCTTTCACTGTTTTTTCACCTCCAATTAGGAAAGAAAGACTCATTTGTATTGAGGAATTTACAGTTGTCGCTCAAAACTCCTTTACGCTTACTCTACTGATGTTCAACCCCATTCTTCTGCATTCTCCCCATAATCCCTGACACCAGTACTACACAAGAATATATCTATCTCTGTCTTAAAAATGTCCACTGACGGCCTCCACAGCCTTCTGTGGCAATGAATTCCTCAGATTCACCACCCTCTGCTGAAATAAATTCCTCCTCATCTCCTTCCTAAAGGAACATCCTTTAATTCTGAGGCTATGACCTCTGGTCCTGGACTCTCCCACTAGTGGAAACATCCTCTCCACATCCATTCTATCCAGGCCTTTCACTAATAGGTAAGTTTCAATGAGGTCCCCCCCTTCATCCTTCAAACCTCCAGCGAGTGGAGGCCCAGTGCTGTCAAATGCTCATCATATGTTAACCCTTTCACTCCTGGGAGCATTCTCATAACCTCCTCTGGACCCTCTCCAGGTCTAGCACATCCTTCCTCAGATTTGGG
This sequence comes from Rhinoraja longicauda, assembly GCF_053455715.1. Lineage (NCBI taxonomy): Eukaryota > Metazoa > Chordata > Chondrichthyes > Rajiformes > Arhynchobatidae > Rhinoraja > Rhinoraja longicauda. The sequence goes on along the minus strand of NC_135967.1, from coordinate 3,759,584 downwards.
GCCCAAAATTGCTCACAGTACTCCAAATGCAATCTGTCCAGCACCTTATAGAGCCTCAGCATTTCATCCCTGTTTTGGTATTCTAGTCATCTCGAAATAAATGTTAGCATTGCGTTTGCCTTCCTTACCACCAATTCAACTTGCAAATTAACCTTTTGGGAATCCTGCACCAGCACTCCCCAATCCCTTTGCTCCTCCGATTTCTGAATTCTCTCCCCATTTAAAAAATAGTCTATGCCTTTATTCCTAAATCCAAAATGCATGACTCCACACTTTGATACACTGTATTCCATCTGCCACTTCTCTGCCCACTCTCCAACCCTGTCCCAGTCCTGCAGAGTGTGTAGGAAAGAACTGTAGATGCTGGTTTAAATCGAAGGTAGACACAAAATGCTGGAGTAACTCAGCGGGACAGGCAGCATCTCTGGAGCGAAGGATTGGGTGAAGTTTCGGGTCGAGACCCTTCTGCAGACTGATCTTCTGCAGCATCCCAGTTTTCTCTGACTGCCCCTCCACCTATCTTCATATCATCTGCAAACTTGGCCACAAAGCCTTCAATCCCCTCATCCAAATCATTAATATGCCCCAGCTCCGACCCCTGTGGAACTCCACTAGTCACTGGCAGCCAACTAGAAAAAGCCTCCTTTACTGCCACTCTTTGTCTTCTGCCATCCAGCCAACCTGCTATCCATGCTAGTATCTTCCCTCTGATATCATAGGCTCTCATCTTGTTTAGCGGCCTCACTTGCACCTTAACAAAGGCTTTCTGAAAATCAAGTGTTTGCTTTTAGTCGAGCCTGGCTTCTGAAGGATATGAATTAGCAGCCAACGAAAAGGAAAGTCACCTGACATTTAAAACTGCTATGCACCTTAACATTCTCGGACAAGTTTCAATCATGATATGAATGCAATGTTTTATTAAATAAATGACATTTCAATATTGTAGCAACGTTTTATTCTTCTTGCTCCACGGCAAAATTAGCTCTTTTTAATAAAGACATTCTTACATTCTCTTGTTAACGGATTAATTTTGTTCCTTTTTTGCTGTACTTGTAGTTTCAATTGTCCAGAGCTGATAGAGAGAGGTACGAGCGAGAAGAGAGCCCTGAAGTGCAAAAGCAAATTCTACTGGATGTGGCCAGAAGGTTACCAGTATACACCAGGACTGCATCTGGAGGTAACTAGGACGCTGTGACACTTGCTATTTACATAGTTCTGATAATATGGCTTATAACATTTATAATGTGTCAATAATTTGAAAAATAAACATTATTCTAATTAATCAGTAGCAAAGTAGCTCCTTTTTGGGGAAAATTAGTAATGAGAACAAAGAATTATAACTGTAAAACACTGAAGAAAAGAAAGAATATTCAACAGCAATATATGTTTATTGTGCATTTCCGGTGAAAATGACACTCGTGATTTCAGCTTAAAGTCAGATCTTGCATTATCTTATGAATCAATTATTTGTTCATTGACATATATATATATATAAGAAAATAACTGCAGATGCTGGTACAAATCGATTTATTCACAAAATGCTGGAGTAACTCAGCAGGTCAGGCAGCATCTCGGGAGAGAAGGAATGGGTGACGTTTCGGGTCGAGACCCTTCTTCAGACTGATGTCGGGGGTGGGACAAAGGAAGGATATAGGTGGAGACAGGAAGATAGAGGGAGATCTGGGAAGGAGGAGGGGAAGGGAGGGACAGAGGAGCTATCTGAAGTTGGAGAAGTCGACGTTCATACCACCGGGCTGCAAACCGCCCAGGCGAAATATGAGGTGCTGCTCCTCCAATTTCCGGCGGGCCTCACTATGGCACTGGAGGAGGCCCATGACAGAGAGGTCAGACTGGGAATGGGAGGGGGAGTTAAAGTGCTGGGCCACCGGGAGATCAGTTGCGTTAATGTGGACCGAGCGCAGGTGTTCAGCGAAGCGATCGCCGAGCCTGCGCTTGGTTTCGCCGATATAAATAAGTTGACATCTAGAGCAGCGGATGCAATAGATGAGGTTGGAGGAGGTGCAGGTAAACCTCTGTCTCACCTGGAAAGACTGTTTGGGTCCTTTGATGGAGTTGAGGGGGGAGGTAAAGGGACAGGTGTTGCATCTCGTGCGGAAAGTGCCCGGGGTTGGGGTGGTTTGGGTAGGAAGGGACGAGTGGACCAGGGAGTTACGGAGGGAATGGTCTCTGCGGAACGCAGAGAGGGGAGGGGATGGGAAGATATGGCCAGTGGTGGGGTCCCGTTGTAGATGACGGAAATGTTGGTGGATGATATGTTGGATCCGCTGGCTGGTGGGGTGGAAGGTGAGAACGAGGGGGATCCTGTCCTTGTTGCGAGTGGGGGGAGGGCGAGCAAGAGCGGAGCTGCGGGATGTAGAAGAGACCCTAGTGAGAGCCTCATCTATAATGGAGGAGGGGAAGCCCCGTTTTCTGAAGAACGAGGACATCTCGGAAGCCCTAGTCTGAAACACCTAATCCCGAGCGCAGATGCGGCGTGGACGGAGGAATTGGGAGTAGGGGATAGCCATTGACCTTGTGTGTTGTTAGATTATGCAACGTTTGTTAGATTTGTTAGATTATGCAACATGCACCTGTAGACCTGTTGAAATGTTTTATTTAAACATTATTGATAAGTAATCAAATCCTGTTATGCATTGCTTGTTTCAAAAGGAATAATTTTTTCAAGATGATTTTGATTTTGAAAGTTCTTCATCTTCGAACTAAAATTGGTAGTGATACCAATCCTCATGTTCTTTTTTTTTTTTTTAGCTATCCGATACTGTGACCGGTGCCATCAGATTAAGCCTGATCGATGTCATCACTGCTCCATCTGTGACACGTATGTAGTTCAGATCTTATAATTAAGAAAATTTTAAAATAAAGTAACTAGATTAAATTAGATGAACAATGGTGTTGCACAAAACGATTTTACATCTAGATTGGATTTCATGAATAGTTGACTCAATTCTTCTATGCACCCTTCATCTACAAAGAACTATTCTTCATTGAATAGAGACACAAAAAACTGCAGATGTTGGAATCTTGAGCAAAAATACAGAATGCGGGAGGAACTTAGGCGACATCTATGGAGGGAATGGGCAGATAACATTCAGGACCCTTCTTCAGATTGAGTGAAACAGGGCGGAGGTGGAAAAGGGAGATGCGGGTGAGGCAAAACCTGGCAAGTGTGGGAAGTTAGAGAAGAAATTTGCTGAATCATCATTGGACACGAGTGAGGTGCCAGAAGACTGGAGGGTAGCTAATGTTGTGCCTCTATTTAAGAAGGGCTGCAAGGAAAAGCCTGGGAACTATAGTCCAGTGAGCCTAAAATCTGTTAGACCGAGGCCATGGGGGATCGCAATATGCAGGTAGACTTGGAAAATCAGGTTGGTACTGGATCCCAAGAGAAGGAATGTGCAGAGTGCCCACAATGTGGCCTCTTAGAGCAGAGTGATCGAGCCTACTAGGGAAAGGACAATTCTGGATTTGGTGTTGTATAACAAATTAGGGGGCTGAAGGTAAAGGAACCCCCAGGAGATAGTGACCATAATGTGATAAAACTCAGCCTGCAGTTGGAGTGGTAGAAGATGAAATCAGATGTGTCAGTATTACGTATAGAGTCATTGAGTGATACAGTGTTGCCCACACTGGTTGAGTAACAACTTGCCCACACTGTTGAGTAAAGGTAAGTACAGAGGCATGAGGGAGTAAATGGCTAAAATTGGTTGGAAAGGGACTAGCACAAATGATGGTGAAACGTCAATGCAGGAGTTTCTGGGAATAATTCAGAAGATGCAGGATCTTTTTGTCCCAAAGAGGAAGAAGGGTTCTAAGGGGAGAATGAGGTGTCCATGGCTGACAAGGGAAGTCAAAGACAGTAGAAAAATAAAAGAGAAGGCGTACAATATTGCAAAGATTAGTGAATAACTAAAGGATTGGGAAGCTTTTAGAAACCAACCGAAGGCAATAAGGGGAGAAAAGATAAAATATAAAGATAAGCTCGCCAATAATATAAAAGGAAGTTAACAAAAGTTTCTTAAGATATATAAAGAGTGAGAGAGAGGTGAGTGGATATTGGACCGCTGGAGAAGGTGCTTGGGAATAAAGAAATGACGAAGATGCTTGGGAAGCTGAAATGGAGAAGGTGCTTGGGAAGCTGAAAGGTCTGAAATCACCCGGAGCAGATGGACTACACCCTAGGGTTTTGAAATAGGTGCTTTAGAGATTGGTAGTGGCTTTAGAGGCATTTGTAGTGGTCTTTCAAGAATCACTAGAGTCACGAGTGGCCCCAGAGGACTGGAAAATTGCAAATATTGTAATTATTATTCCACAGCTCAAGAAGGGAGCGAGGCAAAAGAGGGGAAACTATAGGCAGGTTAGCCTGACCTCCGTGGTTGGTAAGATATTAGAGTCCATTATTACGGATGGGGTTTCTGAGTACTTAGAAGCACAGGATTAAATAGGCTGAAGTCAGCATGGGTTTGTGAAGGGGAGATCTTGCCTGAAAAATCTGTTGGAATTCTTTGAGAAAGTAAATAGCAGGATAGGCTCATGTTGTCGACCTCCCCGTGGTGAGCCCTGTCAACTGACCTCAGTCAGGCGAACGACAACAAACAGAGACAGCAGAAGCAGAAATAACAACAAACAAACAACAACAGCTTGCAGCCCATATGCAACCTCAGTCGCTGCAGCTTGGCGCCCTTCTTACGGCAGGCACCTACGGATGTCGAACCGGATGGCATCACCCTGCTGCAGCTGAATGCGGAAGGCCTCACCAAGGCAAAGACCACCATCATTGAACATCTGCTACAGACCCACAAAGTCACTGCAATCCTGCTCCAAGAGACTCACAAAAGTGACAGCTCCCAACTGAAGATCCCTGGTTATACCCTGGCCGCCTGCACCAAGACCGACACCCACGGGATTCCCACTTTTGTCCACAGCGCCTGGAGGGCGTTACACAACTTCTGCTGCCTCAAATGCAAGAAGAAGAAGAAGCAGGATAGGCAAAGGAGAGTCAGTGGATGTTCTTTACCTGGATTTTCAGAAGGCATTTGATAAGGTGCCGCACATGAGGATGAGAGCCCATGGTATCAGAGGGAAGAAACTAGCATGGATAGAAGGTTGGCTGGATGGCAGCAGGCAAAGAATGGGAATTAAGATGGGCTTTTTCTGGACGGCTGCCAGTGACTAGTTTTCTACAGGGGTCGGTGTTGGAGCCCCTACTCATCACATTGTATGTCAATGATTTAGATGAGGAATTTGATGGCTTTGTGGGCAAGTTTGCAGATGATAAGAAGATAGGTGTTGGGGCGGGTAGTGTTGTGGAAGCAGGGCAACTGCAGAAGGATTTGGACAGGTTGGGAGAGTGGGCTGAGAAATGGCAGATGGAATACAACGCAGCAAAGTGTGTGGTCATGCACTTGGGTAGTAGGAATAAAGGGCACAGACTACTTTCCTAATAGGGAGAGGATTCAGAAATCGGAGGTGCAAAGAGACTTAGAAGTGCTGGTACAGGATTCCCAAAAGGTTAATTTGCAAGTTGAATTGGTAGTAAGGAAGGCAAATGCAATGCCAGCATTCATTTCGAGAGGACTGGAATATACAGTGCCCTCCAGAATGTTTGGGACAAAGACCCATCATTTATTTATTTGCCTCTGTACTCCACAATTTGAGATTTGTAATAGAAAAAATCACATGTGGTTAAAGTGCACATTGTCAGATTTTAATAAAGGCCATTTTTATACATTTTGGTTTCACCATGTAGAAATTACAGCTGTGTTTTCTATTACAAATCTCAAATTGTGGAGTATAGAGGCAAATAAATAAATGATGGGTCTTTATCCCAAACATTATGGAGGGCACTGTAAAAGCAGGGATGTATTACCGAAGATTTATAAGGTACTGATCATTCCACATTTGGGGTATTACAAGCAGTTTTGGGCTCCATATCTGAGGAGGGGTGTGCTGGTGTTGGAGAGGGTCCAGAGGAGGTTTACGAGAATGATCCCATGGATGATTGGGTTAACATATGATGACGCTTGGTGGCTCTTGACCTGTACTTGCTGGACGTTAGAAGAATAAGGGGGCACCTCATTGAAACTTACCAAATAGTGAAAGGCCTGGATAGAGTGGATGTAGTGAGGATGTTTCCACTAGTGGGAGAGTTCAGGGACCAGAGGGCACAGCTCAGAATAAAAGGATGTACTTTTAGAGATGGGGAGGAACTTCTATAGCCCAGAGGGTGGTGACTCCATGGAATTCATTGCCACAGACAGCTGTGGAGGCCAAATCTTTGGGTATTTTTAAAGTGGAGATTGACAGGTTCTTGATTACTAAGGGTTACGGGGATAAAGCTGGAGAATGGGGTTGAGAGGGCAAGATAGATCAGCCAAATTTGAATGGTGTAGTAGACTTAGTTCAGTTAAGTTTAGAGACACAGGCCCTTCAGCCCACTGAGTCCGTGCCGACCAGAGATCCTCGCATATTAACACTATCCTACACACATTAGGGACAACTTACAATTTTACCATGCCAATTAACCTATAAACCTGTACGTCAGTGGAGTGTGGGAGGACACTCTCCAGAAGTTTTGGAGAAAACCCATGCAGGGCACTGGCAGAACATACAAACCCTATACAGACAGCACCTGTAGTCAGGATCAAACTCGAATCTCTGGCCCTGTAAGGCAGCAACTCTGCCGCTGCACCAATGTGCCACTTGATGGGCTGAATGGCCTAATTATGCTCCTATGACATGAACTCTGTGGTCGGCAAGTTACTGGAGAGTATTCTGAGGGATAATATATATTTGGACTGACGTGCTGATTAGGGACAGACCTCATGGTTTGTATGTGGGAGATCATATCTTAGAGTCATAGGGTGATTCAGTGTGGAAACAAGCCCTTCGGCCCAACTTGCCCACACCGTCCCAACTACACTAGTCCCACTTGCCTGTGCTTGGTCCATATCTCTCTAAACCTGTCCTATCCATGTACCTGTTTAACTGTTTCTCAAACGATGGGATAGTCCCAGCCTCAACTACCTCCTCTGGCAGCTTGTTCCATACACCCACCACCCTTTGAGTAAAAAAGTTACCCCTCGGATTCCTATTATATCTTTTCCCCTTCACTTTGAACCTATGTCCTCTGGTCCTCGATTCCCCTACTCTGGGCAAGAGGCTCTGTGTATCTACCCAATCTATTCCTCTCATGATTTTGTACACCTCTATAAGATCCCCCCTCATCCTCCTGTGCTCTATGGAATAGAGACCCAGCCTACTCAACCTCTCACACCTACTGCAACACCTCACACCCTCTAGTCCTGGCAACATCCTCGTAAATCTTTTCTGAACCTTTCAAGCTTGACAATATCTTTCCTATAACATGGTGCCCAGAACTGAACACAATATTCTAAATGCGGTCTCACCAACGTCGTATACAACTGCAACATGACCTCCCAACTTCTTTACTCAATACTCTGATGAAGGCCAAAGTGCCAAAAGCCTTTTTGACCACCTTATCTACCTGCGACTCGACCTTCAAGAAACCATGCACCTGTACTCCTAGATCCCTCTGCTCTACAACACTACCCAGAGGCCTACCATTTACTGTGTAGGTCCTGCCCTTGTTCGACGTCCCAAAATGCAACACCTCACACTTCTCTGTATTAAATTCCATCAACCATTCATCCAGCCACCTGCCCAATCGATCCAGATCCTGCTGTAATCTTTCACAACCATCTTCACTATCTGCAAAACCACTCACTTTTATATCATCAGCAAACTTGCTAATCTTGCCCTCTATGTTCTCATCCAAATCATTGATGTCCATGACAAACAGTAACGGGCCCAGCACCGAACCCGAGGCACACCATTAGTCACAGGCCTCCAGTCTGAGAAGCAACCTTCCACCATCACCCTCTGCTTCCTTCCATGGAGCCAATTTGCTATCCATTCAGCTCCAGTCAACAAATCTGAATGAGTTTTTAAAAGAAGTATACAAAAAGGTGGATGAGGGCAAAGCTGTAGATGTTGCGAAATGGACTTCAGCAAGGAATTTGATGGTTCTGCATGATAGGCTGTTCTGGAAGGATAGACTGATGGGATCCAGAGAGAGTTAGCCAACTAGATAGAGCATTGGCTTTAAGGAAGAGAGCAGAGGGTGATGGTAGTAGGTTGTATTTCAGACTGAAGGCCTGTGACTAGTGGTGTGCCTCAGGATTTGATGCTGAGCTATTGCTGTTCGTGGTTTATATTAATGATGTGGATGAGAATATAAAAGGCATGATTAATAAGTTTGCAGATGACACCAAAGTAAGTGGTGTCGTAGATGGCGAGAATGGTAATCAAAAATTACAGCTAGATCTTGATCAGTTGGGCAAGTGGGCTAAGGAATTCAGATAATAAGTGTGAGGTGTTGCATTTGGGGAAGTTAATCCAGGGCAGGGCCTTCACAGTGAATAGCAGGGCTCTAGGAAGTATTGTTGAGCACAGAGATCTAGGAGTACTGGCACATAGTCCCTTGAAAGTGGCGTCACATGTCGATAGGTGGTCAAGAGAACTTTCGGTACATTCGCTGTCACCAGTCACGGTAATGAGTATCAAAATTAGAATGTTAAGTTACAGGCAGCATCTCTGGAGAAAAGGAATAGGTGACATTTTGCGACAAGACCCTTCTTCAGACTGAGAGTCAGGGGAGAGTGAAACTAGAGGCATGAAAAGGTACAAGGTATAAATAAATGAAAAGTATGAAAAGAACAAAGCACTGATCAAGGAAAGGTGGAGCCTACAACCGCAGGGGATGCAACAGCTGTCTCTATACCTCCTCCCTCGACTTCATTCAGGGACCCTGGCAGTCCTTTCAGGTGAGGCAGAGGATCACTTGTACCTCCTCCATCCTCATCTACTGTAGCCGTTGTTCGAGGTGTGGATTCACATATATCGGTGAGACCAAGCTCAGACCAAGCTCAGGCAATCGTTATGCTGAACACCTCCGCTCAGTTCGCCTAGACCTACGCGATGTCCCAGTTGCCAAACACTTTAACTCCCCTTCCCATTCCAATCTACTTTCTGTCAGGGGCCTCCACCACTATTAAGAGTGAGGCCAAATGCAAAATGGAAAAATCACCTCATATTTTGCTTGGGCAGCTTACTACCCATTGGTATGAATATTGATTTCTATAACTTCAAGTAACCTGTGCTTTCCCTCTCTCTCTGTCCCTCCCCCACCCTAGACGTGCTACTAGTTTCACTGTTATTCTGCTTAGTTTCACTGATCGTATCACTTCATTATCACCTTTTCCACAGCCAACAATGGGCAATTGTGGGCTCCACCTTTCTTTGATCAACATTGCTGGCTTTAATTTGTTCTTTTCACACCTTTCATTCATTTGTACCTTGTATCAAGTCAAGTCAAGTTTATTTGTCACATACACATAAATGTGCAGTGAAATGAAAGATTACCCACAGTCCAACAACAAGAGCAATAAAATTAAGCAATGACACACACAATCAAACAAAAAGAAACATCCATCACAGTGAGTCTCCTCCAGTCACCTCCTCACTGTGATGGAAGGCCAGAATGTCTTTTCTCTTCCCCTGCCGTCTTCTCCCGCGGTCAGGCTGTTGAAGTTGCCATGTTCCAGGCCATGCCGGACTGTGAAAGGTCCGCAGCGGGCCGACCCAAGCCCCGCGTTCCGGGGCGGGCGAAGACGCCGCCGCTGCACGTCGGGGCGGTCGAGACTCCCGACATTGAAGCCCCCGCCGGGCAGAGAAAAATCCCGCGGCCTATTTCAGGCCGTGCCGGACGGTGAAAAGTCCGCGGCGGGCCGACCCAAGCCCCGCGACTCGGGGCGGGCGAAGACGCTGCCGCTGCCGGAGCTCCCGATGTCGGCCCCCACCCAGGGGGCTGCGAGCTTCCGACGTCCACGCGGCCGGAGCCTCCACAGGCGAGTCCCAGGTGGAGGCCGCCAGCTCCAGGTGTTTGGCCGGTGGTAGGCCGCAGCGGGAACGGAGACACGACACAGATACAAAAGGTCGCGTCTCCGTTCGGAACAGACAATTTAACATTTTCATTTACATTCACAGTTTTCCCCTCCCCCATAGTACACAACCCCCAAAAAACTACATCACATTTACACTACAATCAAGACAAAAAAAAACATAAAAATACAAAGACAGACAGACTGCAGGTACGCCGCAGCAGCTAGGTCAGCTCTAGTTTCATTTTCATACCTCTAGTTTCCAGCTCCCCTGACTCTCAGTCTGAAGAAGGGTCTCCACCTGAAACTTCACCTATCCCTTTTCTCCAGAGATGCTGCCTGTCCCCGCTAAGTTACTCAAGCATTTTGTGTCTATCTTTGGTGTAAACCAACATCTGCAATTCCTTCCTACACGAGCTATGTTATACAATAAACTGGTGAGGCCACATTTGGAGTATTGTATTCAGTTTTTGTCACCCTGCTATCGGGATGATGTTGTTAAGCTGAGAAGAGTGTATAGAAGATTTACAAGGGTAATGCTAGGACTTGAGGGTCTGTGCTATAGGGAGAGGTTATGCAGTCTAGAACTTTAGGAAGCTGAGGGGTGATCTTATCGAGGTGTATAAGATCATGGCGGGAATAGAGAGGGTAAATGCACAGAGTCTTAGAAACATAGAAACATAGAAAATAGGTGCAGGAGTAGGCCATTCGGCCCTTCGAGCCTGCACCGCCATTCAATATGATCATGGCTGATCATCCAACTCAGTATCCCGTACCTGCCTTCTCTCCATACCCCCTGATCCCTTTAGCCACAAGGCCCACATCTAACTCCCTCTTAAATATAGCCAATGAACTGGTTCCGCTGGGGAATCAAGAACCAATGGAACATAGGTTTAAGATGGGAAAGGAAAGATTTGACAGGAATTTCCCTTGTTGTGCAGAAAGTGAATGTCAAATTGGGATAACATAGAACTAGTGTGAAAGGGTGATTGATGGTCGGAGTGGACTCGGTGGGCCGAAGGGTCTGTTCCCATGCTGTAACTCGAAAACTAAATCCAAAGACGTACAGGTATGTAGGTTAATTGGCTGGGTAAATGTAAAAATTGTCCCTAGTGGGTGTGGGATGGTGTTGGTGTGCGGGGATCGCTGGGCGGCACGGACTTGGTGGGCCGAAAGGGCCTGTTTCCGGCTGTATATATATGATATGATATGATATGCCTGGCTCACTGAGTTCCTCCAGCACGTATTGCTCTTGATTTGAATACATTTCCACTTGGGAGCTATCACTTACATACAATGAGCAGATGTCTCGGCTGCAGAGTTAAATATTCATACTATCGCAACGTTATTAGTAACATGGTTTCTCCCCTGCTGGAGAACGCTATGCTGACTATACCTCTGGTCTTTGATTTTCTCTTCAGAACCTTTGTATATCTATTTCTGCACTGCTGCATTTGTAAAGCCACATTTAATTAGTTGCTTACCTTTTCATGCATTTTGAAGATATGACTAGAATCCTACCATTATACAGCCTTGTCTGCAAAACTCACAAAACTCATGCTTTGTGTGGAATGAAAGGGAAAGAATGTTTAGTACAAGTAAAAATGGTGATGGTTTATTTTCAAACACTGATTACGGGAGATTCATGAGATCAAAAATACAATACTGCTTTCAATCCTGCATTGAACAGATCTAAGTACCGCGGTTTAAAATGACAGTATATAGGGCCGTAATCTATGACCTGATGTGACAAGTAGTTGATTAAGCAATAGTTAAAACAATACATCAGTTCACGCTTGTCACACAAATCTCCATGTGGCTACATTCAGAGCACTATTGAACTGCTTAGAGCATAATAGAAACATAGAAAATAGGTGCAGGAGTAGGCCATTCGGCCCTTCGAGCCAGCACCGCCATTCAATATGGTCATGGCTGATCATCCAAAATCAGTACCCCGTTCCTGCTTTCTCCCCATATCCCTTGATTCCGTTAGCCCTATCTCTGTCTTGAATACATCCAGTGAATTAGCCTCCACTGCCTTCTGTGGCAGAGAATTCCACAGATTCACAACTTTCTGGGTGAAAATGTTTTTTCTCATCTCAGTCCTAAATGGTCTACCCCTTATTCTTACACTGTGACCACTGAGTGGCACCAACAATGGCTGCCTCGCCAACAGTCTGTCTGTCCCTTCCTTCTCTGTTGTTTTATAGTATGTGTTAAATGTATGTTTTAGTGTTCTTTAGCTGGTTTTATGTGGGGGGGGTGGGGGAAACGTTTGTTCAATCTCTTACCTCGATGGAGATACGATTTTTTTTCCGTATCGTATCTCCGTTCGCATTGCGGCCTAACATCAAGGAGTTGGCAGTCTTTGCTGGAGACCGACTTTGGGAACTCCAACTGGGGAGCCTGTGGACTTACCATCATGGAACTCGCGATCCCTTTGCCAGGGATCGACCTCGGAGCTCCAACCGCGGGAGCCTGCGGATTTAATATCGTGAAGCTCGCGGTCACTGGTTAGAGACCGACTTCGGGAGCTCCAAGCCGCAGGAGCTTCAACCGCCCCGATGCAGGAGCTTCGATCGCCCCAATGGGTGGTTCGACTGCCTTGACCGCGGGAGAAAAATTAGGGAAGAAGATTAGACTATTGCCTTCCATCACAGTGAGGAATGTGGGGAATCCGCTGTGGTGGAATTTTTATATTAACTTTTATGTAGTTGTGTGTCTTGTTGCTTTTTTTTAGTATGGCTGTATGGTAATACAAATACAGTGGTTGCATCGGCCATTTTCTATGGAGTGGTCTGCGGCGGAAGGGAAGAGACTTGACAAGCTGGTCAGGAAGGCCAGCTCTGTCCTGGGTTGCCCCCTCGACTCAGTGCAGGCGGTGGGAGAGAGGAGGATGATGGCAAAGCTAACATCGCTGCTGGACAACGACTCCCACCCCATGCAGGACACTGTCACTGCATTGAGTAGCTCCTTCAGTGACAGACTCCTTCACCCCAAGTGCGTGAAGGAGAGATATAGGAGGTCCTTCCTTCCCGCTGCTGTGAGACTGCACAACCTGCACTGCTCCCAGCAGACGAGTCAACAATAACAGCTAAGAACACACGGAAACAAATGACAATTTATGTAAATTTATATTTTATTTATAATGAATGATCTCTTGCTCTCTTGCTCTTCTTTACTCAGAGGGTTGTGGCTGTATGGAATGGGCTTCCGGTGGAAGTGGTGGAGGCTGGCTCGATTTTATTATTTAAGAGTAAATTGGATAGGTATATGGATAAGAGGGGATTAGAGGGTTATGGTCTGAGTGCAGGTAGATGAGACTAGGTCAGGGAGAATGGTCGGCGTGGACTGGTAGGGCCGGACAGGCCTGTTTCCATGCTGTAGTTATATGTTATATATGTTATATGTTATATTCACTTTGCTGCTGTAACACTGTAAATTTTCCCGGTGCGGGACGAATAAAGGAATATATTATTATTATTATTATTTATCTACATTATACTGCATCTGCCATGCATCTGCCCACTCACTCAACCTGTCCAAGTCACCCTGCAACCTCCTAACATCCGCTTCACAGTTCACACTGCCACCCAGCTTTGTGTCATCCGCAAACTTGCTAGTGTTACAGTAACAGTTAAGAATACACAGAAAACTGATGACAATTTATCCTTGTCTTTACTTTTATTTATAATGAATGATCTCTTGCTATCCACTTTGCTGCTGTAACACTGCAAATTTCCCCGGTGTGGGACGAATAAAGGAATATATATAAAGTATCACTGTACCTTAATTGGTACAAATGGGTGGACAATGTATAAACACTCCTGTAATTTCTACATGGTGAAACCAAAATGTATAAAAATGGCCTTTATTAAAATCTGACAATGTGCACTTTAACCACATGTGATTTTTTTCTATTACAAATCTCAAATTGTGGAGTACAGAGGCAAATAAATAAATGATGGGTCTTTGTCCCAAACATTATGGAGGGCACTGTAGGTTGCATAGTCCCTTGAGCCTGCTTCCAGTTTGACAAGATCATCATTTACCTACCTCAATTGCACCTTTCTGTCTAAACCCCATGTGTGGAAGGGACATTAAAGAGCATAGATCTGAAACACTGGGCACTAGTTATGCTTACTTGTAGCCAAGAGTTTCAAACAAATCTCTAGATGTCAACAGTTTGCACCTCAGCACATCAGATTTCTCAAGTGCACAACTAAAAACTGAAGAAAAAGGAGTGGCAGGCATTATATGTTGCTACATATTATGTTGCACACAGGGGTAGTGCAGTCAGTAGCCGAGACAGGGTCTGGTTGCACTCTATATCCAGCTCTCTATAGCAGGGAGACATGTCTTTACAGAGACTCCTTTCATTTCAATGTCCTTGGAGAAAGGTAGATACTTTATTAACTTAACTTCATTTTAATGTTATAATTATTGGTGTTTTATTGTGCATTTTATTTATATTTACATTTCTAAAATATATCTTCTTTTTTCAATAGTTTTAAATGGCTTTGTCTATCAGAATTTTTTTTTTTTAATGTTAAATGTCCCATGACAGCCAGCAAGGCTATCAGGACTATCAGGGTAAGGCCTCGGGATTCACTGCCTGAGGCCTGCTTGTTGCATAGTGTCCACTTCACCTCACTGGAGATGCGTCAGGTGCAGAGGTTCAGCTCCTCCTGTTGTCCTTGTTTGGGAAAATGATGCATGGGCAAAACCAAGGGGCATTAGGTTCAGATGGCAAGCCAGGTCCAGCACAAACTGACCTGTTCATGTTGTTTCTCTTTCCACAGACCCTTTTTTATATCATGTTCTGTTCTGACCCATATACCTAAATAACCCTGAATTCCAAAAGTCTATATCAGTCGTGGAAGCACTGAGCAGAGAAAGACATGATACCCGTAAATAGTGTGAGGAAAAATTAGTACATTGATCTGTTGTCATTATAGAAACTAATAGTTCTTTCAGAGTACAATTGGCAGTAAACTGTAAGGCGGTATAAGATATTGATGATTTAAATATTTAGAATGAAATATTTAAAAAATACTGGGTGAAAGTCATAGAAAACTTGGAACAAATGAATGTATCATGGAACAATTAAATATACAATGCAGACAGAACAAATGCTCAAACATTGTATTTTATTGCAATGTGCAAATAGTTCATGTTCCCATTATTTAGATTGACAAATCCAGTAGAAACAAGGAACTGCAGATGGTGGTTTACAAAAGAAAAGACACAAAGTGCAGGAATATTCAGCGAGTCAAGCAACATCTCTGGAGAACATAGATAGGTGACGCTTCGGGTCGGGACCCTTCTCCAGACTATAGCACTCCAGCACTTTGTGTCTTTGTTTTGGCAAACTACTGCTGGACAATTTTTTGGCCATTAAATTTTGCTGATGGTATTAGACAGGAACTTGCTCATGGTGATTGGAGTAGGTTGTTTGCGGGGAAAGGAACGTCAGGAAGTAGGATTGTTTTAAAAGTGTGATGACCAGAGCTCAGGGAACGCCTGTTCCTGTTAAAGTGGAGGGCAAGGCAGGTGGGAGTAAGAAAGCTTGGAATGAGCTGCCAGAGGAGGTTGTTGAGGCAGGAACTATAATAACATTTAAAAGACATTTAGAAAGGTATATGGATAGGAAAGGAGTAAAGGGATATGGATCTAAGACAGGCAGGTGGGACTAGTGTAGACGGGCATCCTGGTCGGCATGGGCAAGTTGGACCAAGGGGCCAGTTTCCATTCTGTATGACTGCGAGACTGGACTCTGGTGTACATGAGACTGAGGGTTGGCCTTTTAAAGGATTATAAATCTTTTAAATAGTGTTATTATGCCTGCCTCAACTATGGCTGTGCATTCTATATACCCCCTCACCCGCCCCCTGTGTGGAATAATGTTGCCCCTCAAATTTCTGTTAAATCTTACCCCTCTCACAACTTATGCCCTCTAGTTCTTGATTTCTGAATGCAGGAAAAGGACTCTGTGCATTCACTCTGTCTGTCCCAATAGCTCAGGCCCTCGACTCCTGGCAACATCCTCGTTTACCGTCTCTGCACTCTTTCTGGCTTAATGGCATCTTTCCTATAGCTGGGTGACCAAAACTAACACAATACTCCAAGTGCAGCCGTACCAATGTCGTGTACAACTGTAATATAACGTCCTAATGTTTATATTTAAATCCCTGACTGATGAAGGCCAACGTACAAAAAACGTTCTTGCCAAAATTTAAAACATCAGTGTCCTTATCCAGAACTATCTTAAAGCTAATTGAACTATGGACACTGGTCCCAAAAGGCTCATCCACTGACACTTCAGTCACTTGCCCTGCCCAACTATCCTTTGTAGGGCCCTCTATATGTAGCCTGAGGAAATGTTCTTGATCACTTGGGAAATTCCACCCCATCCAAGCCCTTTGCACTATGGCAGTCCCAGTCCATATTGGGAAAGTTAAAATCCACTTCTATGATAACCATATTAGTCTTGTAGCTCCCTGCACTCTCCAAACATTTTTGTTCTTCTAATTCTTGTTGACTACTTGGGGACCTATAATACATTCCCAACAAGGTGAGCCTCCCCTTTTTATCTCTCCTATCTTTAGGAATTGGCTTAGCGTTTACCTCCATTACATTACATTACTCTTACATGATGCGACTTTGTCAAATTTACTTTGCTGATGCTTCTGTGAAGTGGCTTGTTAAAGACTCAAACAAGTTTATGTTGAAACCCAGCCTAATTTCTGCTGAAAGCACCTGAGGTTTACTTTTTACAGTTACATTAATTATCAATAACTGGATTCCTTGGGGTTTTTTTCAGGTGTGTATTGAAAATGGATCATCACTGTCCTTGGTAAGTCAAAATTGATTTTTAAAACATATGGGGTATTGCGTAATCAAGTCATTAAACTAATTATAACCTATCATTGACTTGTATATAACAGAGTTGTGGATTTTTTTACAAAGAGCATATGCTATGTATTGATTTATTATTTTATGCTGCCTGACCTGCTGAGTTACTCCAGCATTTTGTGATACCTTCTATTAATTGCATGGTTTCTTGTCTGTAGCATTGAAATAAACTGTAAATACATATTACAACCAATAGCATTGCTTAATAACATTCTGTAAGGTGTTCAAATTATTTAGTTATTGTTCTTTAGTCACTGTGATCCAGAACGATTAGTTTTGGGAATTAAAAATGAGTTTAAGAATAAAATTATCAAATTATGTACAGTTAGTATTCTAAGATTCCTTAAATTGAAAGTGATTCCATTTCCTGCCCAACAGTTATAAATGTTATAAATGAGCAAATTCCTCCAAAATTGAGTGCTGCCTTGATTTTAGATAACTGAATCTTTGATTGTAATTTTGTTTCTTGAAAGCTTATCTATTTAATGGAAACTAAATCTTCCTTAATATCAAGGTAACAATCTCCAGTTTATTAAAAATCAAGATATCACTGGTTGAAACAATATAGGTCCAACACTGATTTCCGGCCCCCTTGGTTCCAGAACCTTGCAGGATTATTTGTTTTGCTGGACCAAAGCAAATCACAAAATAATTAAACGATACATCTCTGCCCCACTAATCACACCGCTCTCCTCTCTCTGAAGCACCATGGACTGTTAGAAACTTAAATAAACCATATATTAAATGTAAATTAAATTGCATGGGCAGCCCGGGTGCTGGTTAACGAGCTGCCCTCGGAAGTCCCGATGAGGGTCGGATCGGAGGCCTCCAGTGGGGCCGAGGCGCCACTCACCCAGCAGGGCTGACCCACGAAGATGGTTAAATCTGTTAACATTGCGGCAGGGTGGGTGTGCCCGCCATCTGGCGGGAACCTCCGAGAGGAGTTGAACTTTACCGGACCGGACCGGCCCGCAAGGCCGGCCTCGGAAGGCAGCTAAGGGAACAGATCTGCCGGCTCTGGCCGGGCCGGAGTTCCAAAGCCCCGGCCACAGGGCGAAAATCCGACTCGCCGATGGGAAGTCCGGCCAGGGAAGTCCTGATGAGGTTGAGATCGGTCGCCTCACCCGGCCTAGGCGCTACATTTTCTGGAGGATATCCGGGAATTATATCATGTGTGCTATCATAATTTTGTCTCGATTAAAGGATGAGCCGGAAAATCAGTTGCCGGACAATCGGTGTTGTACCTGTATTTATATTTTCACATTGGTACAAAGGGACCAGCAACTTTTAAAATTCTCATTATTGACTCAGTGGTAGGACTTGCCTCCTAATGAATAGATTACAGATTCACGTAAATCTCAAGGTAATCCGGCCTGTAACCATCAATGCAGTAGGACTAGGTGCTGTATTGCAGGAAATTAATATTTCTGATAAGTTAAACAAGCTCCCATCTGTCCTTTCAGATAGGCATGAAAGATCTTATGCTACACCCTCAAAGTAGAGTTAAGGAGTTTCCCCTGGTGTACTTCATTAATAAATAGTATAAGAAAATAACTGCAGATGCTGGTACAAATCGATTTATTCACAAAATGCTGGAGTAACTCAGCAGGTCAGGCAGCATCTCGGGAGAGAAGGATTGGGTATGAACATCGACCTCTCCAACTTTAGATATCTAGAGTTGGAGAGGTCGATGTTCATACCCATTCCTTCTCTCCCGAGATGATGCCTGACCTGCTGAGTTACTCCAGCATTTTGTGAATAAATCATTAATAAATAACTCTGCTGCCATAAATCATTGTCAAAACTGATTATCTGGTGATCATTGCACTCCCATTTGTGAAATTATTCAGTGTGTGCATTGCTTGTTGCATTGCCTGCTAAATAACACTGATTTTATTTTTAAAGTAATTTATTGGTTGTGAAATTCTTTGTGATGATGTGAGGTTGTGAAAATGCAATTTAAATCCCAATTGTTCTTTATGATGATGAAGAAAGACTTTGTCTTGATAATTGTATTTCTCTCTAGGGTAAACAACTGTATTGGATTTTCAAACTACAAATTTTTCCTGCTCTTTTTGGGATATTCCATGTTGTATTCCTTGTTCGTTGCTGCCACAGTTCTGCAATATTTCATCATGTTTTGGACGGTAACTTCCAATTTGCATGTATCCTCACCCAAAATATGAAACACAAATTAAATCTGGGTATGGACTTGTTTTGTCAGTTAGATAATTACATTAGTTGCTTTGAGGTACAAAAACAATATAGATTGCTTTATATTTCAAGGTTAGAAAATCCTATTACATCTTTGATTCCTTTACACGTATACAGAGTATAGGTTTATTTGTTTTGCACTCTTTCGTTTGAAGATTTCATAGCCTGTTTGCATGCAATTCTAATTCATACTGGCAGAACTAGGCACTGATGGTGATTCTTCATCAGGGTCTAAAGTGAATGCTGGTAAGTTATTAGGTTTAGTTTAGTTTAGAGATACAGCGCAGAAACAGGCTCTAAGTCTGCACCAACCAGCGATCCCCGCACATCAACACTATTCTACACCAGGGACAATTTTTACATTTACACCAAGCCAATTAACCTTTTAAACTGTACGTCTTTGGCGTATGGGAGGAAACCGATCTCGGAGAAAACCCACACAGGTCACGGGGAGAAAGTACAAACTCCGTACGGACAAGCACCTGTAGCCTGGATCGAACCCGGGTCTCTGGTACTGTAAGCGCTGTAAGGCAGTAATTCTACCGCTGCGCCACCATGCCACCCGAGTCTGGGATGTTGACACAGATAACCACAGCCTTGTGTCAGTCTATGTATACCTTTCTGCAGGTATCACTGCATAGCGATCGGAGTGGAATCTGGGATATCCTCCAACAACATCCTCCTAATAGCATCCTTATTTAGGGCCATAGTGACTTATAGTTATTTTGTAAATTACTGTCCATTTTAAGATCAGTTAAATCAGTACAAACCTCAAAATGAATGTGGGATCTTCTCAGATCTAGTTTAGTTCTACATAAAATACTGCCATTTTTTCTTTGTTATTGTCTATGTTGCTCAGAACAACAGTCATTTGTATAATATGATTAAAAAAAGTTTGCTGTGATCTTGCACAATGGTGGGAAACAAATTTCATTAGCTCATATTTTTCTGACAGGGTGGTCTTCCAGATGGTCCTGCAAAATTTCATGTTCTCTTTCTTCTTTTCGTGGCTGTCATGTTCTTCCTCAGCCTCATGTTCCTTCTCAATTACCATTGTTGGCTGGTCAGTTTAAACAGATCTACATTAGGTAAGTTTTGAATAACATCTCCTTGGTATTGCATTATTATGAACGTGGTCAAGTGGGCTTGCGACTTGGGTGTGTTTATTTGTTGCTATGGATTATGTGGGGCCTTGGAGGAAGAAGGTTAGAAAGGGGGCCTGATTTTTTTTTAGTATGGGTTTATGGTCATTCGAATTTCACTGTACATTAATTGGTACATATGACAATGTACTGACCCTGAAACCTTGATTTTTAGCTGTCGATTGGAAGTCAGTGCTTCCCTCCTCTTAGATGCTCCTGATTTACAATTTTTGTCAAACAGTTAGTCACCTGCTAATATTTATGATATTCAGAAGCATATTGTGATGTTTTGTTAATGGCGTTCAATAAATGAAACTAGATATTGTTATAGCCATTGTTTCAATATGTGCATATATTGCACCTGAGGCTTATCTTTTTATTTGATTTAAAAAATGCAGGTTTTGATTTCTACTACATTTTAATGCACACAATCATAAATGCATGTACAGGTCCTCCCTAGTTATAAATGCCTGACTCTTACATACGAGTGAGCTCCTGTAAATATCATTAAATTCACACCAGAACCAGTCTTGTTTACATACAACCTCATCGCTGTAATTAGTCACCATCGTCTCTTAAGAACAGTTCACCATGGGAGCCCATTTAAGAGGATTGCATTGAAAATTGACAGGCAATTGCTTCTATCAATACTATATAACAGCCACCGATAATTCAAGCTCATTGAAACCAGCCGTTAAGGTTGGGTCATCGTGATTCTGTACCATTGTAAATAGGCCGGGGAGGGCAGTAAATAAATGTTCATGTCATCATCACCATTCATTACAGTACTGTGGATATATGATTACCGTATCGAGTGATTTTGTGCACTTTTAAAATTATGGACAAAATCGAGTTGGATCCATCTTTAAAAATGGAAGCCATTCATAAACCAGGGATGGCCAGTATTTTAGTGCAAAGAAACTGAACACAACCTGTTTAACCAAACTGGTATTCAAATGTCTGCACAAGGAATACTTCTGGTTAGGGTCTGAACCCCAACATAGCTATAACATTGTCTGAAGAAGGGTCTCGACCTGAAATGTCACCCGTTCCTTCTCTTCAGAGATGCTGCCTGTCCCGGAGAGTCCAGCATTTTGTGTCTATCTTTGGTGAAAACCAGCATCTGCAGTTCCTTACTACACATAGCTGTAATACGACAGATTGTGTAATTTTCTAACAGAGAGCTTGGTTTATTTCTTCGCATAACGTTATGAGTCAGCCTCCAAACAAGAGGCAGAACTAGTCCTGAGCAAAAAAAGGAATACTTCAGTAACGGAACTCGTGTTGTATTGGATTGTTTAACTTTACATACAGTGACTTCTCAAAATGCTAGTCTTTATTTGGATGGGATGGGTTCAAGAGAGGAGGAAGAAACATTGTCACGAGCGGCCAGCTGTGTAGTTGCATCACCACGTTCATCAGCATATCAGTGAAGGCCAGGGTGAGCTGTTTCATAACTCTGGGCCTCAGATTTGGCAAACTGAGCTCTGAGAAATGAAGTATGCGGAAGAAATATAAAACAAATATTTTAGAAAGTGCAAGTGAAATAGAAATCTAATCTGAAAAAAATTACCAAAAAAAAAAAGAAAAGAAAAACTACATTTTAGCATGAACAGAAAAGCTGTGAGAAGAGAGGAAGTTTTCAATTGTCTAGCATTGAATGCATTCAAGAGAGAGCTAGATAGAGCTCTTAAGGATAGCGGAGTCAGAGGGTATGGGGAGAAGGCAGGAACGGGGTACTGATTGAGAATGATCAGATTGAATGGCGGTGCTGGCTCGAAGGGCCGAATGGCCTCCTCCTGCACCTATTGTCTATTGTCTAGCTTTTAGTTCTCTATATGTAAAAAACTACTAGTTCTCGTGTTATAGCAGGACCAATCCTATATACTGTTCATATCCTGAACAGTTCACAAGTTGGAAATGTGTCCGCAAATGTCGTTCCCACACAGCAAATGATGCATGCAGAGATCTGCTGTCCATAGCAATAGATATCCTAGAGAAGTATTTTAAATCTTGTTTTGCAATTCTTAATAATAAAGCTGATATTAACAAAAGATAGACACAAAATGCTGGAGTAACTCAGCAGGACAGGCAGCATCTCTGGAGAGAAGGAATGGGTGATGTTTTGGGTCACGACCCTTCTTCAGACCCTGATATTAACCTGAGACCTTAATATGAACAAAGTTAGCCTGAGCCTATCTCGGGCTGGTATTGATATCTTAATAGATTTTACTATAGAATGTATTCCTGCGGGGTTCAACGTGCACAAATTCCAGCTAGGGATAGTCGGGAAGTTCCCCGCAGTTCCGCAGCAACCGGAAAATTGCACTTGCTGATCTCCCAAAAGCTTCTGCAAGGGCCGCGCATAAGTTGGCCATTCATAAGTGACACAATTGAATGGGATTTTTAAATATGTTTTTCTCCTTTTTTTATAGAGGCCTTCTCAGCGCCAATATTTCAGCATGGTCCAGATAAAAATGGTTTCAACCTTGGTGTGTGGAAAAACCTAGAGCAAGTCTTTGGTCCACAAAAGAAGTACTGGCTACTACCCGTCTTTACCAGGTATTCTGCCCATCGAGACCATCAGTACTGCTGTGTATGTATAACACAATATACAATTTTAATCGCAGTCACAGAGCACTGAAATAGGCCCTCAGGCCCACCATGTCCATGTTGGCCATCAGTTACTCAGCCCTGACATGAACCGTATGTAAAGAACATGTGTGGGATCACCGGTGGGGGTCCAATCAAATATGCTCACTCCATGCCTGTTGATGCTCTTGCTTGAAATATTATTCATCTTTCCTCACCGCACAGATGGACGCCATTCAGTCAAGAAGTTTAATCTAGCAATGCAGTCCCATCAATCACTTTCTCTGCTTCCCCACCGCCCCCCATAACCTATTTTGCACACATACTCATTAACAACCCCAATTCTGTCATCAACCACACTAATTTAAGGTTGCCAATTAACCTAACAACTGCCACATCTTACAGATGAGATGAGGACACAAAATCACCTGGGGAAATCAATGCAAACCCAGTGGCGCAGCGGTAGAGTTGCTGCCTTACAGCGAATGCAGCGCCGGAGACCCGGTTCGATCCCGACTATGGGTGCTGTCTTTACATAGTTTGTACGTTCTCCCCGTGACCTGCGTGGGTTTTCTCCAAGATGGGTTTCCTCCCACACTTCAAAGACATAAGGGTATGTAGGTTAATTGGCTTGGTGTATGGGTAAATTGTCCATAGTGTGTGTAGGATAGTGTTCATGTGCAGGGATCGCTGATCGGAGCAGAATCGGTGGGCCGAAGGGCCTGTTTCCGCGCTGTATCTCTAAACTAAACTAAACTCCACAAAACCGGCATCAGAATTGAACCTCGATCGCTCTACTACTGGGCTGCTGTTGAATGCCAAGTTAAATTTTTGTAGATCATTGGTATTTCTAAAAAATGTGTTTTCAGTGTTGGAGATGGACAATCTTTCCCCTTGAGGTCACAGCCAGAGAGTCATAATCCACTTCTCTCCAATAATGAGCAGTGGGGAGAGGGCGATTCAGATGTAGACTACTACGGTAAGTCAATTGGGTTTTTGTTGTTTTAGTGATGGAAACAAGCCTTTCTGATGATAAACTTTAATAAAGGGTGATTACTTATTGCAATTAGTTTGAAGATGTGTTGGGCCTCAAATTTTATTTGCTGTTAATCAACGTATTAGATAATATTAAAGCAACACATCATCCTTAAATCTTCATTTATTGAAAAAATATCATGAAACATTGTATTCTGTACTGGGTTTAGGGAAAAACCAGAAGATGGCAGCCCTAATACAGGCCCCAGTTCATGTTATAAGTATCAAGTGTTGGTTTGTATGTGATTATTTGACGTATCATTTGTGTCATTGGATTATGAAATAGAAATGAGGGGAGAAACCGCTCTTTGTGTTCCTTACTTGTGTTTAGTTTTTTGTTTATTGTCACGTGTACTATGGTACAGTGAAAAGCTTTTGTTGTCTGCTAGCCAGTCACCAGAAAGACCATACATGATTACAATTGAGCCATCCACAGTTTACAGATGCATGATAATGGAAATAAGATGAGTAACACTTAGTGCAAGGTAAAGTTCAATCAAAGATAGTCTGAGGTACTCCAATGAGGTCAGGGCTGCTCTCTATTGGTAGGATGGTTCAGTCGTCTGATAACAGTTTGGAAGAAACTGTCCCTGAATCTGGAAGAAACTGTCCCTGAATCTGGAATGTGTTCTGTATCTCCCATTGTCCTCTTTTTCCCTCTTCCTCTCCAACACTCTCCCACTGCCACCCACTCTTTTACCAAGAAGTAAACAAATTGTAACATTTAATTATTCACTTAAATTATAAGCAAACAAAAAGTGCGGGAGGAACTCAGTTTTGGGTTGGGACCCTTCTTTAGACAGATTGGAGTAGGGAGGAGAAAGCTGGAATTGAGAGATGGGTGAAACAAAGCAAGTGATAGGTGAGTACAGATGGGAGGGGGTTTGTTGGCAGATGGGTCGAGTAAGTGACAATGGCTATAGGTGAAAAGGAGTGGTCTGTAGGGAATGTGGAAAGGGGTGGGGATAGTTTCAGTTTTGTTTACTGTCACATATACCGAGGTACAGTGAAAAGCTTTTGTGAGCTATCCATCAGCAGAAAGACAATACATGATTACAATCGAGTCCTTTATAACGTTCAGTGCAAGGTAAAGCCAGCAAAGTCTGATCAAGGATAGTCTGAGGGTCACCAAAGAGGTAGACAGTAGTTCAGCACTGCCCTCTGGTTTTCAGCACTGCTCTTTGGTTTTGGAATATGTGACTGGTGGCGCGATTATGTTGAAGGTGGTGGAAATGTCGGAGGATTATGTGTTAGATGCCAAGGCTGGTGGGGTGAAAGGTGAAGGCCATGGGATCTCTATCCTTGTTCCATCTGGGGGGGGAGTGGAGTGAGAGCAGAAATATGAGGCGCAGAGGAGACATGGGTGAGGGCTCCATCCACAAGACAGGAAGTAGCTACGTTTACTGAAGAAAGAGAACATCTCGGATGTCCTAGAGTGGAAAGCCTCATCTTGGGAGTCAGGAATTGGATCCTTGCAAGAGGAGGTGTAATCAAGTAATAGTAGGTCAGTGGGTTTGTAGTAGATGTCAGTACATAGTCTCTTCCCTGTGATGGAGACAGAGGAATCGAGAAAGGGAAGAGAGGTATGGAAGTTGGTAAAAAAGTTGATAAAAAGTTGCAGAAAGCAGCCCCGAAGCAGTCATCCCCACAACGGAGAAAGAGTTGGGTAATGGTGCCGGGTGCTTTTGAAACAGGGACTGTTCACCATAGCCAACAACATGACAGGCGTCGTGGGGCCTGGGCGAGTGCCCATGGCTACACCTTTAATTTGAAAAACAAGTGAGAGAAGTCAAAAGTCAAGTTGTTAATGGTGAAGCCAAATTCAACCAGGCAGAAGGGAATGTTAACCGAGGGGAACTGATTGGGTCTCTCTTCAAGGCAGAACCAGAGGGCCCTGAGACCTTTCTGGTGGGGAACGGTGATGTAAGGGGACTGGACATCCATGTAGAGATGGGACGATGGGGGCATAGGAATTGAAAATCATCGCAGAGTGAGGTGTCTCAGATGGTCGTTGTAAGTGACTGGGCAAGGGGATGGGGAGCAAGATTGAATGGAGGTATTTGGAGATGGGTTTGGTGGGTCAGGAACAAGCAGGAAAAAATCGGTATGTGCTTCTAATATTCATAACTATAGAAAAAATAAAACTGCTTTTATTGGAAAGAACGTAGTTATTTTCAAAATGTGACTTTTTCTGTCAGCAGCCACAAGTGGAAATACATCAGTGACTGTAGAAATGGAGAGCTAGCTGACCTTTGCAGCTGTTCAGCACTCACAGGTAAGCAAGCAACTCCGCCCATTTTCACTGTTCACAGATTTTTATTTCAGTTGATTGGACAGGAAAAAAACATATTTTGAGCTAGAATTTGCAATTTTCTAATAGTTTAGATTGAAAAGACTTACAGTGCATGAGGTTCATCCAGAGCATTAGAGTCATACAGTGTGGAAACAGGCCCTTCGGCTCAACTTGCCCAAACCGACCAACATCTCCCGTCTACACTAGTCCCACTTGCTTTTGTTTAGCCCATACCCCTCTAAACCTGTCCTATCCATGTACCTGTCTAATTGCTTCTTAAATGTTACGATAGTCCCTGCCTCAACTACCTCCTCCAGCAGCCTGTTCAATACACCCACCTCCCTTTGCATAAAAAAAGTTACCCCTCAGATTCCTATAAAATCTTTCCCCCTTCACCTTAAACCTATGCCCTCTAGTTCTTGATTCCACCACTCTGGGCAAGGGACTCTGCGCGTCCACCCGATCTATTCCTCTCATGATTTTATACAAGTCTATAAGGTCATCCCTTATCCTCCTGTGTTCCAAGGAACAGTCCTAGCCTGTTCTACCTCACCCTTTTGCTCACGCCATCGAGTCCTGGCAACATCCTCGTAAGTCTTCTCTGCACCCTTTCCAACTTAACAACATCTTTCCATCACATGGTAACCAGAACTGAACACACACTATTCTAAATGTGGCCTCACCAACGTCTTGTATAACTGCAACATGACCTCCCAACTTCTATGCTCAATACTCTGACTGATGAAGGCCAATGTGCCAAGAGCCTTTATGATCACCCATCTAGCTGTGACGCCACCTTCAAGGAACTATGTACCTGCACTCCTAGATCCCTCTGCTCACAGCACTTCCCAGAGTCCTACCATTCATTGTGTAAGTCCTGCCCATGTTAGACCTTTCAAAATGCAACACGTCACATTTTTCTATTAAATTCCATCAACCATTCCTCAGCCTACCTGGCCAAATAATCAAGATACTGCTGCAACTTTTGACAACCATCTTCACCGTCTGCAATACCACACACTTTGCATCATCTGCAAACTTGTAAATCGTACCCTGTACAGTCTCATCCAAATCTTTTTCTGACTACTTCAACTTGGTTCCCAAAAATCTATTTTAAAACTTTTTCTTTCATGGAAAATGAAAAGTATGTTTCAAATAAAATTAATCCTGAAAATTGTTTGGAACATGATATGATGAAATTGCTGTCAAGGAGTCGGGGTTCTACAACACAACACAGGCCCAAACAAACTAACGCTCCATGCTGTCTGAGGTACTTTCCTGAACCAGTCCCAGTAACCTGAAATTGGACCATATAGAAACATAGAAAATAAGTTCAGGAGAAGGCCAGTTTCTTTCCCTGGGCCATAAGAACAGTGAATGGAAGCACATGACTTGACTACTCTCATTTTCGTCGCACATTTTTTTTTAAAAAGAAACATTTTTTAGAATTTTAGGTGTAAAAACTCATTCATTATTTATTAGGTTTTTAAATTGTTTTTTTATTGATACTGGTATTTGTTGTGTTGGTTCGTATGTCTGTGCGATTGTCTTTGAAAGATATGCACTGTCGCACTGTTATCAGCTGTAGCACTTCTAATTTTGTTGTACTTTGCGTACAATGACAATAAAGGCATATTATTATTTGGCCCTTCGAGCCAGCACCACCATTCATTGTGATCATGGCTGATTATCTACAATCAGTAACCCGTGCTTGCCTTCTCTCCATATCCCTTGATTCCACTAGCCCCTAGAGCTTTATCTAACTCTCTTTTAAATTCATCCAGTGAATTGGCGTCCACTGCCTTCTGTGGCAGAGAATTCCACAAATTCACAACTCTCTGGGTGAAAAAGTTTCTTCTCACCTCAGTTATAAATGGCCTCCCCTTTATTCTTAGACTGTGTCCCCTGGTTCAGGACTCCCCCAACATTGGGAACATTTTTCCTGCATCTAGCTTGTCCAGTCTTTTTATGATTTTATACTTCTCTATAAGATCCCCTCTCATCCTTCTAAACTCCAGTGAATAGCCTAGTCTTTCCAATCTTTCCTCATTTGACAGTCCCTCCATCCCAGAGATTAACCTTGTGAACCTACTCTGCACTGCCTCAATAGCAAGGATGTCCTTCCTCAAATTAGGAGACCAAAACTGCACACAATACTCCAGATGTTGTCTCACCAAGGCCCTATACAACTGCAGAAGGACTTCTTTGCTCCTGTACTCAAATCCTCTCGTTATGAAGGCCAACATGCCATTAGCTTTCTTCACTGCCTGCTGTATCTGCACACTTACTTTCAGTGACTGGTGTACAAGGACACCAAGGTCTCGTTACACTTCCCCTTTACCTAATCTGACATCATTGAGATAATAATCTGCCTCCTTATTTTTGCCGCCAAAGTGGATAACCTCACATTTATCTACATTATACTGCATCTGCCATATATCTGCCCACTCACTCAACCTGTCCAAGTCACCCTGCAACCTCCTAACATCCTCTTCGCAGTTCACACTGCCACCCAGCTTTATGTCATCCGCAAACTTGCTAGTGGTACTTCTAATTCCATCATCCAAATCATTAATATATATTGTAAATAGTGTGGCCCCAGCACCGAGCTTTGCGGCACTCCACTTGCCACTGCCTGCCATTCTGAAAAGCACCTACGCTTTGCTTCCTGTCTGCCAAACAATTTTCTATCCATGTCAACACCCTACCCCCAATACCATGTGCTCTAATTTTGCTCACCAACCTCCCGTGTGGTACCTTCCAAAGGCTTTCTGAAAATCTAGATACACTACATCCACTAGCTCTGCTTGTTCCATTTTACTTGTCACATCCTTAAAAAATTGCAGAAGATCAGCAGGATTTCCCCTTCATAAATCCATGCTGACTTGGACCAATCCTTTTACCGCTATCCAAATGCGCCATTATTAGTTCTTTAATAATTGACCCCAGCATCTTCCCCACCACCGATGTCAGGCGTTTTCCCTCTCGCTCCTTTCTTGAAAAGTGGGATAACATTAGCTACCCTCCAATCCACAGGAACTGATCCTGAATCTATTGAACATTGGAAAATGATGACCAATTTGTCCACGATTTCTTGAACCACCTGCTTGAGTACCCTGGGATGCAGACCATCAGCCCCTGGGGATTTATCGGCCTTCAGTCCCATCATTCTACCCAATACTATTTCTCGCCTAATGCAAATTTCTTTCAGTTCCTCTGTCTTCCTTGATCCTCTGTCCACTAGTACATCTGGGAGATTGTTTGTGTCTTCCTTAGTGAAGACAGATCCAAAGTACCTGTTCTACGCTTCCGCCATTTCCTTGTTACCCATAATAATTTCACCCGTTTCTGCCTTCAAGGGACCCACATTTGTCTTTACTAATCTTTTTCACTTAACATACTTAAAGAAGCTTTTAATGTCTGTCTTCTGTTGTCCTTTGAAAGTTGCCCACTCCTCTGGCTTCCCGCTACTCTTTGCTATCTTATACATCTTTTTTACTTTTATTCCATCTCTAACTTTTCTTGTCAGCCACGGTTGCCTCTTACTCCCCTTAAAATCTTTCGTCCTCTTTGGAATGAAATGATCCTGCATCTTCTGGATTATGCCCAGAAATTCCTGCCATTGCTGTTCCACCGTCATTCCTGCTAGGATCCTTTTCCATTCGACCTTGGCCAGCTCCTCTCTCA
Organism: Rhinoraja longicauda; assembly: GCF_053455715.1. Lineage (NCBI taxonomy): Eukaryota > Metazoa > Chordata > Chondrichthyes > Rajiformes > Arhynchobatidae > Rhinoraja > Rhinoraja longicauda. Next base: position 3,729,726 of record NC_135967.1, on the reverse strand, counting down.
TGCCTTCATAGTCCCCTTTGTTCAACTGCAACACTGACATTCCTAGTTTAACCCTCTCCCTGTCAAATTGCATATTAAAACTAATCATATTATGGTCACTACCTCCAAGCGTACCATGTGCCTTCAACGCCTTGTCTACCTATGTCACCACTTTCATGGAACTCTGTGTATATAACACTACATCTCCCTGCCATTCACTATGTATGTCTTGCCCTGCCTTAACTTTCCAAAATATATCACTTTACACTAGTCTGAGTTAGAAACAGAAAATAAGTGCAGAAGTGGGCCATTCGGCCCTTCGAGCCAGCACCGCCATTCAATATGATCATGGCTGATCATCCAAAATCAGTGCCCCGTACCTGCCTTTTCCCCATATCCCTAGATTTCGTTAGCCCTAAGAGCTAAATTTAACTCTTGGTTGAAAACGTCCAGTGTATTGGCCTTCACTGCCTTCTGTGGCAGAGAATTCCACAGATTCACAACTCTCTGGGTGAAAAAATATCTAATCTCAGTCCTAAATGGCCTTCCCCTTATATTTAAACTGTGATTCCCCCAACACGGAGACCATTTTTCCTGCATCTAGCCTGTCCAATTCCTTAAGAATTTTATATGTTTCTATACAATCCCCTTTCATCCTTCTAAATTCCAGTGTATACAAGTCTAGTCGACCCATTCTTTCCTCATATGTCCGTCCCACCATCCCGGGAATTAACCTCGTGACCCTACGCTGTACTCCCTCAATAGCAATAATGTTCTTCCTCAAATTAGGAGACAAAAACTGCACACAATACTTCAGGTGTGGTCTCACCAGGGCCCTGTACAACTGCAATAGGACCTCCTTGCTCCTAAACTCAAATCCTCTTGCAATGAAGGCCATTAGCTTTCTTCACTGCATGCTTACTTTCAATAACTGATGTACAAGCACATCCAGGTCTCGTTGCACCTCCCCTTTTCCTAATCTGACACCATTCAGATAATAATCTGCCTTCCTGTTCATGCCAACAAAGTGGATAACCTCACATTTATCCACATTATACTGCATCTGCCATGCATCTGCCCACTCACACAACCTATCCAAGTCACCCTGCAGCTTCATAGCATCCTCCTCGCAGCTCACTCTGCCACCCAGCTTTGTGTCATCCGCAAACTTGGAGATGTTACATTTAATTCCCTCGTCTAAATCATTAATGTATATTGTAAACAACTGGGGTCCCAGCACCGAGCCTTTCAGCACCCCACTAGTCACTGCCTGCCATTCTGAAAAGGACCCTGTTAATTCCTACTCTTTGCTTCCTGTCTGCCAACCAGTTCTCTATCCATGTCAATACCCTACCCCCAATACCATGTGCTTTAAATTTGTACACTAATCTCTTGTGTGGGACCTTGTCAAAGGCTTTTTGAAAGTCTAGATACATCACATCCACTGGCTCTCCCTTATCCATTCTTCTTGTTGCATCCTCAAAAAATTCCAAAAGATTAGTCAAGCATGATTTCACCTTCATAAATCCATGCTGACTTTGACTGATCCTGTCACTGCTTTTCAAATGCACTGCTATAACATCTTTAATAATCGACTCTAGCATCTTCCCCACCACTGACGTAAGGCTAATTGGTCGATAATTACCCGTTTTCTCTCTCCCTCCTTTCTTAAAAAGTGGGGTTACATTGGCTTCCCTTCAGTCCACAGGAACTGATCCAGAGTCTATAGAACATTGGAAAATGATCACCGATGCATCCACAATTTCTAAGGCCACCTCCTTGAGTACTCTGAGATGCAGACCATCAGGCCCTGCGGATTTATCTGCCTTCAGTCCCAACAGTTTACCTAACACCATTTCCTGACTAATGTGGATTCCCTTCAGTTCCTCCCTCCCACTAGATCCTTGGTCCCCTAGTATTAAATTCAATCTACCATTTATTTGTCCACTTTCCTAGTTGATCTACAATGCATCCAGAAAGTATTCAGATCCCTTCATTTTTTCCACATTTTGTTAAGTTACAGCCTTATTTTAAAATAGATTAAAGTCATTTTTTTTATCATCAATCTACACACAATACCCCATAATAAAAAAGCGAAAATAGATGTTTAGAAATTTTTGCAAAATAATTTAAAAGAAATAACTGAAATATCACATTTACATAAGTATTCAGACCCTTTACAGTACTTTGTTGAGGCACCTTTGGCAGCAATTGCAGTCTCAAGTCTTCTTGGGTATGACGCTACAAGCTTGGCACACCTGTATTTGGGTAATTTCTCCCATTCTCTGCAGATCTTCTCAAGCTCTGTCAGGTTGGATGGGGAGCATCGATGCACAGCTATTTTCAGATCCCTCCAGAGATATTCGATCGGGTTCAAGTCCGGGCTCTGGCTGGGCCACTCAAGGACATTCATATACTTGTCGCGAAGCCACTCCTGCGTTGTCTTGGCTGTGTGCTGAGGGTCATTGTCCGGTTGGAAGACGAACCTCCGCCCCAGTCTGAGGTCCAGAACATCAAGGATTTCTCTGTACTTTGCTCCGTTCATCTTTCCCTCGATCCTGACTAGTCTCCCAGTTCCTGCCGCTGAAAAACATCCCCACAGCACGATGCTACCACCACCATGCTTCACCGTAGGTATGGTGCCAGGTTTCCTCCAGACATGAAGGTTGGCATTCAGGCCAAAGAGTTCTTGGTTTCATCAGACCAGGGAATCTTGTTTCTCATGGTCTGAGAGTCCTTTAGGTGCCTTTGGGCAAACTCCAAGCGGGCTGTCATGTGCTTTTTACTGAGGAGTGGCTTCCGTCTGGCCACTCTACCATAAAGGCCTGATTGGTGGAGCGCTGCAGATATAGTTGTCCTTCTGGAAGTTTCTCCCATCTGCACTGAGGAACTCTGGAGCTCTGTGAGGGTGACCATCGAGTTCTTGGTCACCTCCCTGACCAAGGCCCTTCTCCCCCGATTGCTCAGTTTGGCCGGGCGGCCAGCTCTATGAAGAGTCCTGGCCATTCCAAAGTTCTTCCATTTAAGAATGACGGAGGCCACTGTGTTATTCGAGACCTGCAATGCTGCAGAAATTGTTTTATACCCTCCCCCAGATCTGTGTCTCGACACAATCCTGTCTCGGAGGTTTACGGACAATTCCTTTGTCTTCATGGCTTGGTTTTTGCTCTGACATGCACTGTCAGCTGTGGGACCTTATATAGACAGGTGTGTGACTTTCCAAATCATGTCCAATCAATTTAATTTACCACTGGTGGAGTCCAGTCAAGTTGTAGAAACACAGATAATCAATGGAAACAGGATGAACATAATGCAGCGCCGGAGACTCAGGTTCGATCCTGACTACGGGTGCTGCACTGTAAGGAGTTTGTACGTTCTCCCCGTGACCTGCGTGGGTTTTCTCCGAGATCTTCGGTTTCCTCCCACACTCCAAAGACGTACAGGTATGTAGGTTAATTGGCTGGGTAAATGTAAAAATTGTCCCTAGTGGGTGTAGGATAGTGTTAATGTACGGGGATCACTGGGCGGCACGGACTTGGAGGGCCGAAAAGGCCTGTTTCCGGCTGTATATATATGATATGATATGATAAGCTCAATTTTGAGTGTCGTAGCAAAGGGTCTGAATACTTATGTAAATGTGATATTTCAGTTATTTCTTTTTAATTACTTTGCAAACATTTCTAAACGCCTGTTTTCACTTTTTTATTATGGGGTATTGTGTGTAGATTGATGATAAAAAAATGAATTTAATCCATTTTAAAATAAGGCTGTAATGTAACAAAACGTGGAAAAAGTGAAGGGGTCTGAATGCACTGTAAATCCTCTTTGTAACCTTAGACGACCTTCACTGTCCACAACACGACCGATTTTGATGGCAGCCACAAAAGTATAATCATGGTATCTACATTTTAATCCAAATCATTGATACATGTGACAAATAAGAGTGAACCCAGCACCAATCTCTGCAGACACCACTGGTCACAGACCTCCAATCTAAAAAAACAACCCTGCACTACCACTCTCTGTCTCCTTCCACCAAGCTGTGTTAAGTGCATTTTTAAAATATATCCCAATTAACAGATGTAAACAGGATGTGACTTTCAAGTCATTAAATTTCACCATTCGTGTCTTGCTGTTTGTGAGTTACATTAGTCATCTTAGACTAACATTTAGGTTGAGGACCGTCCGAGGGAAAGATAACAAATAATGGCGGAATAGCATAAGAACAATTGTCACTGTACCAATTTGTTTTTCAAGAATTATAGCCACTTTATTGATGCCTTTGTTTACTCAGTTATACATTTGTATCTGAATAGTCTTCCGTGAAGAGAGATGCAGCTCGATAAGATTTTGATTAGGCTGCATATGGAGTATTGCGAGCAGTTCTGGACGCCCCATTACAGGAAGAAAGTGGAGGCGTTGGAGAGGGTGCAGAAGGGGTTTACCAAAATGCTGCCTGGATTAAGTGGGATTAGCTACAAGGAGAGGTTGGGCACATTTGGATTGTTTTCTATGGAATGCCGGAGATGAGACCTGATAGAAGTGTATAAAATTATGAGAGCCATACAAAGGATAGACAGTTTAAATCTTTTTCCCAGAGTGGAATTGTCAAAGACGAGAGGGCATAGCTTCAAAGTGAGCAAGTATTTTTACACAGGGGGTAGCAAGAACGTACAGCTGGGGTTGTGGTGGAGGCAGATGTGATAGCGGCATTTGGAAGACTTTGTGGGAGGCACGTGGATATGCAGGGAATGGAAGGATATGGTTCATGGGCAGGAAGATGAGATCATTTGGCATCATGTTTACTACAGATATTGTGGGCCAAAGGGCCTGTTCTTGTGCTATACTTTTCTCTGTTCTATGGTCTATGTAAGAGAGCAAAATTCTTGAAGAAAGTGGAATTTAATGTTTAAAAATTGCCTATGAGAAGCTAGAAATCCATTCCGTTTCATTTTCTGATTACATCTTTCAGTCAATTAATTCGAACCTCGATAAGTTCCCTGCAGTCGGTACGGCTGAAAAAACTTTTATTTATTTACTGATGGAGCAGCCACCTCCATAAAAAAAAGATTATTTCTAAGGTCCATTAATTAATGATAAATACTTTATCATTAATGACTTCGCCTATTCTTAACGTTAGTTATTGCCTTCTTTTCAGGTTAATCCCCGGTGGTACAGTATTATTTGGTGTGAAAATGTGAGAACCAAGGCTCCCTGAGGGACTTCAACAAATAGGATGGAACTGAGTATTACATGCCTTACAATCTTCTGAAGATCTTCTCATTACATGATGTACATTTAGGCTTTGGTTCGCAAACAACTACATTTTCTTGGGGTGATGGAGGAATGGAAAGGGGACCATTGTAAATTCACTTACAAACGGAGTACCCGTGAGCAGGGGCTTGTATGTAAATAATGTGCGTGTGAATGAGGCTCTATCACAGTTACCTGAAACCGACGCTGCAATTAATTTAACATTGATGTGTTGTATTTAACTCATTAGGGCAAAGTGCTAAACAAAACTGTTCCTTGCATTAATGTTGCACGGGTAAGGTACAAATATCGAACTGTCAAGTGGAAAAATCTGCAATATCTGTTCAACCATGTGTTCGAACTAAAAGAGCAATGGATTGATTATTTACAGTGTTTATATGAATTAAGTCATTTCAAACCAGGTCATTTTTTAAAATGTTTTTTAAATATGTTTAAAAGATTCTTGAACTTAGCTAGTTTTTTTATATGTTTGTAATGTGATGTATATATTTTTTAAACTAATTTACCCTCAGAATTAAAATTAAATATATTACTCCAATGAGGGACCAAAGATTGGTAAAGCAGTATCTGCTCAAAGTTTGAGTTATTCTTGAACCTTAGGAAAATTTAGTTAGTGTGCACTTGCCTTTTACATCACAGCATGACGTCAGGTCCAGTTTTCATTTTCTATCTGTGCTGCATGTTCCTTATTATGCTAGCTTTAATTTTGAGCAAAAGAAGTGACGAACAAACATATACCTGAAAAATTCTCCTGATCTTTTTTGCATCCCAAAGAAAGTTCTCCGATTTGTGTATTCTACAGGGGATACAGCTGATTCTACCCCCAAAATATCACCTTTCACTTTCTCCCTGTACAACTGGTAATTTGCACAGACCAGTTAGTTTGAGAATTTGCTACCTATTCTTAATTTAAAATATATAGTGAAATTCAGGTTAGATAATAACTGTTAGCAAATGTATTTAATTTTTTTTCTTGGACCATGTGCAATTTCTTAAGAGTAATTTTTTCAGCTTGCATGGAAATTCATTCCTTCAACAACCTGGGCTTAATGGGTATTACTGTGAGAACAAGCAACACCCTTTCCCAGGTTACGGTTCTGACTTGTGGTCTCATAACATGACACGTGAATTTCCTGGACTTTGACATTTGGAGGTTTTCTGACCAAGCTTCTGCAGCCTGTTGCTCAAGCCCAGGAAGAACAGGTGTTTTAAACACCTCTAGCAAAAATAAGGAATAACTGATTGAGGTACAAGGACTTTAACCACAGTGGAAAGGAATAACGTACTTCGGAATGTAATTATTTTAGAGGGAGTATTGAACAGTGACTATCCACGACATACGAGTAAAACAATAACAATTATTCTTCCCATCCAACAATACTTCCCATATTTAAAAATGTTCTTACAGGTATCACTAGCATTCAAAATATTTCCCACTGAGGTACACTTTTAGGTCATTTTCCTTTTCTCTTTGTAACATATTTCTCAATCAGTCATTAAGACAGGTTGCTATTTATTGCTATTTGTGGGATTCAGTACATGCAAATTATTTGATTTGTTTCCTATATTACAACAGTGACTACACTTGAAAAGTAATTTCATTGTTTGAAAAGTCCTTGGGATACCTTGAGGTTGTGAAAAGCACGCTCTTGTTGCAATATAAAGGCATACGGCAGTCAAAGTGATGCTGATATAATGAAATTGGATTAAATATGTCTTTGACAGTCAGCTGCCCACTATAACAAAAGCTTATAATGTTTCAGATACTATAAATGGTTTTAGCTCTGCGTTATTTGTCAAACTTACTAGAGATGTTGTGCAGACAAATAGAATAGTTAATTGACAAATAGAAAGTTCAAAGATCTTTCATTTTACAAATTAAACCACTTTATTATGACCAAATCAGTGACCGTTTCAAGTATTAAAATAGTTAGGTTGTAAATATTTTTATTAATGAAGAACTGTATATGAACAAATTCAGACATTATTACAAGAAATATTTTAAGAACAAGAACAAGTTCAGCAAAGGAGAAGAAATTGTGAGTTTATTTCTGAGAATTCTTTCAATAATCTCAATGCTATTGTAAAATGACACCTTCAAGTGTAAACATAAACATCTGATTCCAAGTATTTCTGCGGTTTTGATACAATAAGTTTTTCTCAAGTTGACTAATAACCTGAAATTCCTATAATATTTAATATAGTTGAATTTTAATTTCACAATTCCTTCCCCCAGCCCCACCCAAAAGAATTGGTAAGTTAAAAAAAAGTTTGACTAAGAATTTCTTTAGAAATCTCATCTGGCAAACTATAAGTGCAAATAAAATTGCAATTTCCTTTTTGATAAATCTTCAAAATTAGCGATAAATGTATTTGAAGTTAAAATGTTAACTTTCCAATTTAAAAGTGTCTAAAATAACATGTTCATTTGTTGGTTGATGTAGCCCGCTGTCAAGAGAGCTGAAATAACTGGCTCTAATAATCTGTTGACCTGAGAAGTATTTGTACCGAATTGCAGAACTGCTAGGTTATTCCCCTATTAATGAAACTGGAACATAATGACAACAAACAGTCAGTTATTGTTACCATACATAATGTCTTTATGAAATGGGTTATGAAACAAAATAGAAATATTTCTATAATACCACAAAAAAAAATAGATGTCTATTTTCATTCATTTGTTCCCTTACAGTTTACAGATAGCAATAACCTTGGTGAGGTAAGAATGTATTCTTGATCAATAGTTAGCGTAATAAAATACTGCCATTAATACCTTGCCAATTGCTATTATTTTCTGCTTATTTATCTGCACCATAATGTCCTACCCCAAACGTGCAAGGGATTCACATGGATTTAAATTGACAACCAACCAGAAAAATTGAACACGAGTATTAATGATATTGTCTCTCCATCATTCTCTGACTCGTTCCTATTTTTCATTCTCTTTGTTCAGAAAATTACGTGTTTATCCATTTCTTGATAAGTTAAGAGGTTGTAGAGCCATACAGCACTGAAACCGGCCCTTTTGTCAACTTGCCAATGTCGACCAAGATGCCCCATCTATGCTAGTCCCACTGCCCACGTTTGGCCTATATCCCTCTAAACCCATGTACTTAGGAATATTAAGAGTGAAATACTCACTGCTCAATACAAAAAATATTATCCTAAATGGAAGCATGTAACTTCCACAGGCACATTGTTAGAGTTGCTGCCTTACAGAACCAGAGATCCTGATTCGATCCACACTACGGATGCTATCTGTGTAGTTTTCAAATTTTCCCTGTAGGCGCATGGATTTTCTCTGGGTGCTCCGGTTTGCTCCCACATTCCAAAGACATGCAGGTTTGTAGGTTAATTGGCCTCTGTAAATTGCCCCGAGTGCATAGGATAGAACTAATGTATGGGCGATCATTCATCGGTGTGATTAGATCTCTAATTTAAGCTGAACTATACTGGCATTACTAATATTATTCCCTGGAAAATAATCATTATTCCAAACAACATATTTTACTAATCCCAGTAATTCAAGAAAGTATTTATTATGCCACTATTACTAATAGTTTTACACTGGAGAAATATAGGAGTATGCTTCCATTGAGCCAGTCATGGCATTTTTTATGCATTGTTAGAGAAATCGTAGAATCTCATTAATGACTGTTTTTAAAATGTGATAAAATCTATATTCCTCAAAGTAAATCCTCGGAACCCAATATGAAAAATAGAAAGATGGGTCATTTCTTTATCTCGTGTGTGGATATAAGATATTTGTGGACTAAAGTAGTTAAATAAAAAAGGAACAGATTTTGCTTATTATTACGTAGAATGGAGGATGAATCTGTCAATTGTAAACGAGAGACAATTGTAAACAAATTAGTATATAGAGATAAACTAAAGCAATATGGTGGAGTAAACATCCTTTCAACCAGATGGCAACTTCAAGAAATTTATGATCAACGAGTTTGAATTTGTGGTACTGCATTTATTTTGAGTTATAAACATTTAAGTAGATTAATGTTTTAAAGAAAAGCAAGGGAAAACATTCAGCAGTTGCTGACAATGTATGGACCATTCGTTACTGGTTGTCAGCCTGGCTTTTAAGAATTCTATTCTTTCATTGGATTTGGGGATCACTGAACATTAAATTCTCTTCCCCAGCTGCATGTGAGAAAGTTCTGCTGATGGTAACATGTCTCCAAGTCAGGCTGTTTGACAGAAACACTGCACAGTCAGAGATTCATCAAGGGTGTGTTTTACCATTGAGCGATGGAGTGCTGGACTTTGAAATGATCATTGCTTGGAACCCGTGTATTGCAAATGTTACTTGTCATTAGCCCAAATTGATAGCTTCATTATCTGGAGTCCTAAACAGAACTGAACATTGGAAACTTTATGCATCTGAATAGTCATTATAAAAATACAATAAATGAAGCATACGGGGAAAAAAGGTTTTTCGGTATAATATTGGGCGTCGGTGATTACCAGTCTGAGATTACTGTCTGCAGTTTCAGTTGCTTGTCAAGGGAAATTACCTCAATCATTCACCAGACTATTCCTGGGATGAGAGTTGTATGTATTCTATGGATATTAAAAGAATGAAAGGGTAATCTCAAATCTCCTTAAAATTTGCTAGAATAAGTGTCATACAATTAGATAGCACATAAAGAGGCCTTTTGGCCCAATTCATTCTTGCCAACCAAGATGCCTATTTGCATATATATGTCCAATATCCCTCTAAACCTTTCCTTTGCATGTTCTGTCCAAATATATTTTTAATGCTGCAACTGTCTAGTCGTCTTCTGGCAGCTTGTTCCATATTACCCACCAAATTCTCTAGAAATCTGTGCTCCAGATCACTTTTAAATCTTTTCTCTTTCCTAAACCTTAAACCTAGTTCTAGACTCCATTTCCATGGGGGAAAAAGAGTGCCAACCTGCCCTATATATGCTTCTCAAGATGTTATAAACTACTTCCACTCCAGGAAAGATGGTCTTAGCCTATCCCATTGTTCCTTATAATTCAAGCCTTCTGGTCCCAGCAACATTGTTGTGAATCTTCTTTGCGCTCTCTCTAGCTTATGACATCCTTCCTATAGCATGGCAACTAGAATTGTACATGATACTTCAAGTGAGGTTTAATCAACATATATACTCACGGCCACGCTTTGTCTAACTGTGTCACCGCCTTCAAGAACTATGTAATTATACCTCTCAAAGTTTCTGTTCAACAACATTCCCCAGCCAATGACTGCAGGTCCTGCCCTGGTTCAACTTTAACTTCCCAAATACTTAATTTCACACCTGTCTGATTAACATTCCATTTCAATGCTGGAAGTTTGCTTCTCTGAACAGTGGCGCTTACAACTAAAAGCCAAAATCTCAAACTAAGCAGTAGCTGAACGGATTTGAGGTGAGAAATATCTTCATTCAGGTTGTTGGCAATCTTGTACTCCAGAGGTCTGTTAATCTTCAGTGGTGAACCATATAATTCCTGAGATCAATTACAAGAATTTGTATTCTTTATATTGTCTTTTAAATGTAACATGCTGTGATTTTTTTTTTCAAGATATGTATCCCATGTGTTACAGACTTAGAAACAATGTAATCTTTCATCTCTGTCTAAATATATGTTGAATATCAAGCCCCTTTTCCGAAGTAACAGATTTGTCAGACAGAATATCATCAGTCTTATTCCAAACTGATCTCCCGGTGGCCGAGCACTTCAACTCCCCCTCCCATTCCCAGTCTGACCTTTCTGTCATGGGCCTCCTCCAGTGCCATAGTGAGGCCCACCGGAAATTGGAGGAACAGCACCTCATATTTCGCCTGGGCAGTTTGCAGCCCAGTGGTATGGACATCGACTTCTCCAACTTTAGATAGTTCCTCTGTCCCTCCTCCTTCCCAGATCTCCCTCTATCTTCCTGTCTCCACCTACATCCTTCCTTTGTCCCGCCCCCCTGACATCAGCCTGAAGAAGGGTCTCGACCCGAAACGTCACCCATTCCTTCTCTCCCGAGATGCTGCCCGACCTGCTGAGTTACTTCAGCACTTTGTGAATAAATACCTTCGATTTGTACCAGCATCTGCAGTTATTTTCTTATATCATCAGTCTTCCTGCCCCTCCGTTTCCCTTCAGCCAATTTGCTCTTGGGCCTCGTTTGAGCAAGAAGACAACAATTTCTAGGCTTGTATGTAAATATGTTGCCAGATCTATCATAAAGAATGATTTGCATCCATTTTAAAGGTTTCTATTGCAGGCCTGCAATCACTGAATTATTGAAATCACTGAATTACTGCAATATTGAAATCACTGCCCTGAGCAAATTTATTGAAGATCTATCCAGCCGCCATCATCTGCAGTAGAAGCAGCCAGCAGAAAATGTGGAGTGAAAGTCGTTGCAACAAAGTTGCCTGCAAATAGGATGTCCATGAAGCAGCAGTTGAACTTCTGAGACATGAAAAGATGAGCGATTTGTTTTTTGCTGAGGTTTGCATCAGCAAAATTAAGGCATTTACGTTTAACGTTCTGCAGTGCAGGTAAATTATTAAAATAAGGCAAACTTAGGTTGTTATCACACCTAAATCTGATATCACTAAGTTTAAATTTATGTGGGGGTTTTACATGTTTTGGTTCAGGATTATTTTGCACTGATAATCTATCTGATATTACTAATGGAAGTATGTGCGCACAAACAGAACGCTTCCACGATCCAGCTGTAGGGCTGAACCAATGAGCTCATTGTGAATTATAGTCCGAAATCATTTGCAATAATCATCTAGAGTTCACAAATATGCCTGTAATGTCAACTGTAGTCACACAGCACAGAAATGGGTCCTTTGGTCCTGCATGTCGATGCTGGCCCTCAAGTACCTTTCTGTACTAATCCCATTTTCCAGACCTCACCTCATCAAGTTAAATGTTGTAAGAGCACCTAGTTTCAACCCTGTATCCTCACCCCCCTCCCCACAAGCCAGTGTTTCACAGTGTTTAATCAAAGACAACCTGAAGACTCCTAATGCTGCACATCTCTGCAGGTAAATGTGAGGTTATCCAATAAATGTGAGGTTATCCACTTTGGCGGCAAGAACAGGAAAGCAGAGTATTACCTGAATGGTGACCGATTGGGAGAAGGGGAGATGCAACGTGACCTGGGTGTCATGGTGCACCAGTCATTGAAAGCAAGCATGCAGGTGCAGCAGGCAGTGAAGAAAGCGAATGGTATGTTGGCATTCATAGCAAGAGGATTTGAGTTTAGGAGCAGGGAGGTTCTGCTGCAGTTGTACAGGGCCTTGGTGAGACCGCACCTGGAGTATTGTGTGCAGTTTTGGTCTCCTAACCTGAGGAAAGACGTTCTTGCCTTAGAGGGAGTACAGAGAAGGTTCACCAGATTGATCCTTGGGATGGCGGGACTTACATATGAGGAAAGACTAGATAGACTGGGCTTGTACTCGCTGGAATTTAGAAGACTGAGGGGGGATCTTATAGAAACATATAAAATTCTTAAGGGGTTGGAGAGGCTAGATGCGGGAAGATTGTTCCCGATGTTGGGGGAGTCCAGAACCAGGGGTCACAGCTTAAGGATAAGGGGGAAGTCTTTTAGGACCGAGATGAGAAAACATTTCTTCACACAGAGAGTGGTGAGTCTGTGGAATTCTCTGCCACAGAAGGTAGTTGAGGCCAGTTCATTGGCTATATTTAAGAGGGAGTTAGATGTGGCCCTTTTTGCTAAAGGGATCAGGGGGTATGGATCAGGGGGTATCAGGTACAGGCTACTGAGCTGAATGATCAGCCATGATCATATTGAATGGCGGTGCAGGCTCGAAGGGCCGAATGGCCTACTCCTACACCTATTTTCTATGTTTCTATGTAAAGCAGTACTTTTGTGTCCAGTAGATATGCTCTTTTAATGTACAGTTTAGGATTTAAACCTTTAAAGAAATTGGACCCAATACTGCTATCACCAGTATTGTACAGAAGACTACTTCACCCCAATCTAAAGTGATAGAAAAATGAAAAGATAAAGTAGTCAATGCAGAGTACCAGCCAACTCTAATTTTAGAAAGTAATTTAAAGTACTTCTATAGAAAACTTGGGTTGCGTGGCATTCAAAAAATTATAACTTCCAATACTTGACCATTTTATAAATGTTTACCAAGCTTAACTTATAATGGCAATTAAACATCTTTGAGCTTATTTTAGTTAACCGACATCCAAATAGCCTCATCAATCAGAATCCCCATTACCCGACAAGTGGAACTTTCTCTCCCAGTACTAAATAAATAAATCATAGAATCATCGTTTTCATGCTCAAGTAGCACTGAGAAACTGCATTCTTTTGAGCACATTTGAGCTTGAGATTCAGATCTCAACTTATCTGGCATTATAGCTCTCCCCTTGTATTATATTGTCAAATACTATTGCACTATTAAAGTGACCAAGAATTGTGGCACGATACTCATCCTTATGTTAGGAAGTTGTGAAAATTATTTTAACCGACAGATTTAATAGTTGTTTGCAGTTGACTCTTTTTGAGGTCATTGCTTCGATAGCTTACAAATAATTGCTAACGTAGCAACACATGATTCAGCATTGTCAGCTTTTAGGATAAAGAGGAGTCGAGTCAGTACCAAACTGCTGCATTATCAGCTGGGGTTTGTTTCAAATCCAATGAGTGCTATTGACAAAACAATGTATCAGCAAAGAATATGTGTACCTATATTCTTTCATCCCAGTTTATTGTTGTTTTGCCTTGTCACTGTGGAAATAATATAGTTTACTTGAACTCATGTTCTTCTATATCTGTTGTGTTGTTACTGATGCCTGAGACAGTACTTTATTTTCTGATTCCTTATTTAGTACATCTGACTTTGTTTTATATCTGAGTAAATACAGTGATATTGACAGCTTTAATTATTTCCTTCAGTTTTTCCATCTCTTCCTGTGCTCCTTTACGATGCTGAGATGTTGCTATCCAGAGTGATTTTGATGTATTAAAGCTGTATGCCTATGTCATTGCAAACAGTTTCTACTGTTCTCCAATACATTCAGAGATATGCCTGTTAAAAATCTTTATTGTAAGAAGATATCTTTTCAAGAATAAAGATGTTTACAAAGTGTTTGATTTTTGATGCCACTTACTGAGTTGGAATCAAATATTAATGTGAGATATAGTTTAGTACAATATAATTTTTTACATCAATTATATTTAACTCCGATAAAATTAAACAATTTAAAACCAAACTTATCTGAAATTTGTTTTAGATGCAACCAAGATGTGGGTACTTTTTTACACTCCACATGGGCATAATATAATACAGAACAATACATGTATAATTGAATTTATAATGTAGGTATCATTGTATAATGTAGGTATCATTGGGTACTATGAGTTGTAACATGTATGTGCTTTATTAAAATTTAAATAAAATTTAAAAAATATTTTTATATAATGGGATTAAGATTGAAACATTACAAAGAAGGGACATATTGAACAACTGATCCAATGCCATTTGTCAGCTTCCTGTAATGGTTGCTACATGCATTCATTCTCACCCTTTTCATAAATTATTGATTTAAACAAATCCATACACAACTTATCGCAATACAGCATGTTCAACACAGAAAATGCTTCATGGCCTGTCACTGGAGAAGGTTGCAAAATACAAAGTTGGTTAAAAAGAATAGTTTAAAGCAAGTTCTGAAAGGTGGAAGAACAAGGGATGCAAGGTGATTTAAGAAGGGTTGCCAATGAGAGCAATGACAGTTTTTTCAGCAGTTACTGAAGATGGAAAGAGGAAATAAATAGTTGGAAGGCTAGAGGGAATGAGATGTAATATAAAACTGAAGATATTAGAGGCGGGTAGTCACGGGTAAAAACGTGCAATGCAACACTGCTTATAATGATGTCACAATAGCGTTAATCCCCTCTTAAATTGGACTCCAGTGCTGAGCAATAGACAGTGACTTCTTATCATCAGGATATGTTTGGAAGCTGACTCAATGTCTGCAGCTGTTGTGTGAAGAACAGACTGACCTTAGAGGTGCATGTCATCCACTGGTGAAATTTCCCCTTCCCCCGGTGTCCAACTTTCACTTTGTTCACCAAGCTTTGTTCTGCCAAGAGAAGTAGTCAAGGAACTGCAGATGCTGGAACCTTGCATAGAATACAAAATGCTGGAGTAGCTGTGGGTCAGTAAGCATCTCTGGAAGACGTGGATATAACCCACTATCTCTACCTCAAACCATCCAACCCTTCAACCTATATCCCTTTTAGCTTTACATTTCAAACTTCTCTTCTCTTCAACACTCTTGTGTCTCATTTGGTCCCCTTTTCATCCCCAGCCTTTGTCCACCCCCCTTCCCCGGTGTCCAACTTTCACTTGCCAAGATTTGTTCCGCCCCCACCTCTTTTCCAGCTTTCTCTTCCCCACTTGAAGGGTCCCAACCCGAAACATCACATCCATCTCTTCCAGAGATGCTGCGTAACCCACTGAGATACTGCAGCAATGTGCGTTCTATGCAGAGAGCAATTCTTATCTGCCTGCACATAATCCTTATCGCTCCATATAATAGAACAGTGCAGCACTGGAAAGAACCCTTCAGCCCACAATGTTTGGGCTGAACATTATCTCATCTGCCTGTAAATGATCCATATCCCTCTATTCCCTGCACCTTCATTTGCCTATCCAACAGCTTCAAACAGCAGTCCCATATCTGCCTCCACCACTGACAGTGCATTCCAGGCCCACACCATTGTAGAAAAAACTTGCCCCACAACACATCTCCATTAAACATTCCCCACTCAACTGATACCTGTGCCCTCTAGATTTGGTCATTTCTAACCCCAAGATAAAGGTTCTAACTGTCGATCTATGCCGCGTAATTTTATATACCTCTATCAAGTCTCCCTTCAACCTTTTAACGTTCGAGAAGTCAATCCAACCTCTTCCTCTAGCTGAAACACTAAACCAGGCAGCATTCTGGTAAATCTTTTACCCCATCAGCCATCGTATAAAACACATCATCCTCTGACGTTTTTGTCACCTCCAATGGGATCCCACCACAAGTCACATCTTCCCATCTCCACCCCTCTTTACTTTCTGCAGAGACCGTTCCATCCATAATTCCTTGGTTCACTCATCCACCCCCCCTCCCTCCCTCCCTAGGAACTTTCCCCTGCAACCACAGGAGTTGCAACACCTGTCGCTATAACTCCTCCCTCAACTCCATTCAAGGTGCCTGACAGTCCTTTCAGGCGAGGCGGTTCACTTGCACCTTGTCCAATCTCATCTACTGTAACTGTTGTGAGCTCCTATATATCGGTGAGACCAAGAGCAGATTGGGTGATTGTTTCGCTGAACACGTATGCTCAGTCCGCCTTGGCCTACGCAATCTCCCAATTTCCAAACATTTTAACTCCTCTTCTCATTGCTATTCTGACCTTTCTGTCCTAGGCCTCTTCTACTGTCAGAATGAGGCCACATGCAAATTGTTGGAACAGCACTTCATATTTCACTTGGGCAGCTGACAATCTAGCGGTAGGAACAGTGATTTCTCTAATTTCAAGTAAGCCCGACATTCTCTTACCTTACCCACCCAAGTCGTCCTAGTTCCATTTGCATCGTTGTAGCCCTTCGTTATCACTCCTCCACCTGTCAACAATTGACCACTATGGGCTCTACCCATCCTTGGTCATCTTTTGTCAGCCCTGCCTAGTTCTGGCCTTTTCTTAGCTCCAGTTCTCCACATTTGTCAAAATCTCCACATTCTTACTGTATTGGGGCAACCAGAACTGTATTAATATTCCACACGCAGCCTAACCATAGTCCTGTAAAGTTGCATCGTGACTTCCATGCTTTTTTTTTACCACGATTGCAGATGATACAAAGCTGGGTGGTAGTGTGAACTGTGAGGAAGATGCTATGAGGTTGCAGGGTGACTTGGACAGGTTGTGCGAGTGGGCCGATGCATGGCAGATGCAGTTTAATGTGGATAAGTGTGAGTTTATCCACTTTGGTGGTAATAATAGGAAGGCAGAGTATTATCTGAATGGTGTCAAGTTAGGGAAAGGGGACGTACAACGAGATCTGGGTGTCCTAGTGCAACAGTCACTGAAAGGAAGCATGCAGGTACAGCAGGCAGTGAAGAAAGCCAATGGAATGTTGACCTTCATAACAAGAGGAGTTGAGTATAGGAGCAAAGAGGTCCTTCTGCAGTTGTACAGGGCCCTAGTGAGACCGCACCTGGAGTACTGTGTGCAGTTTTGGTCTCCAAATTTGAGGAAGGATATTCTTGCTATTGAGGGCGTGCAGCGTTGGTTTACTAGGTTAATTCCCGGAATGGCGGGACTGTCATAAGTTGAAAGACTGGAGCGACTAGGCTTGTATACACTGGAATTTAGAAGGATGAGAGTTGATCTTATCGAAACGTATAAGATTATTAAGGGGTTGGACACATTAGAGGCAGGAAACATGTTCCCAATGTTGGGGGAGTCCAGAACAAGGAGCCACAGTTTAAGAATAAGGGGTAGGCCATTTAGAACTGAGATAAGGAAAAACGTTTTCAGTCAGAGAGTTGTGAATCTGAGGAATTCTCTGCCTCAGAAGGCAGTGGAGGCCAATTCTCTGAATGCATTCAAAAGAGAGCTAGGTAGAGCTCTTAAGGATAGCGGAGTCAGGGGGTATGGGGAGAAGGCAGGAACGGGGTACTGATTGAGAATGATCAGCCATGATCACATTGAATGGCGGTGCTGGCTCGAAGGGCCGAATGGCCTACTCCTGCACCTATTGTCTATTGATCTACTTGTGTTGCTACTTTCAGTGGGTTATGGACTTTGATCCCCAAGATTCCTTTGTACACCAATGCTGTTCAATGTCTTGACATTAATTGTGTATTTTTCCCTTACATTTGACCTCCCAAAATGCAACTTCAAACCTGCTCAAATTAAACTCTCCTTGCCATGTACCCACCTACCCATTGCTGCGGCTGATATATATCCCACTGTATACTTTAATAGTCTTCCTCATTGTCCATGACGCCAGCAATCTTGATGTGTTCTGCAAACATATTAACCAAATATATATATATATATTCCACCACAACCCTGTCTTTTATCAGCAACCCAACTATGAATCTAAAGAATGAGTAAAAAAAGACTTACTGGTCCCATACAAAAAAAGTGAGTAGAGTGAAAATTGATCAGAAGAGTTGAAATAGGCAAAGAGTAATAATTTGTCAGTTACAGGATAATTTGAGGCTTGTCGTCTCATGAGGACAGAAGCACGATCATGAAATTCCGATGGAATTTTAACCACAAAAGGTACCAATGTGTCAGAGAGGGAGTGGTAGCTGGAAAAGCCCAAGGGGTGGAAGGTCTTTTACGCAATGGTTGCGAAGGGATACGCAATGGTTGCAAACGGATTTAATAAAAAGGGAGTTGCTGACGAAAATTATGCTTGCACATTCTTCAAATTCAACAGCAGAACACACAGAATAAAATATATACTGCAGATCCATCCAATGTTAAAAGCTGTTCTTCCCTCTGGAGTATTATCAAATACATTATTACTTATTCACGTGCATTTTGTTTTATCAGACTGGCAAGTATCGTATGCACACAAGCGTGTATAATATGTAACATTGGTATTTGCAACACAGTATTTATACAACTATTACTTATTAATATTTTGTGAAACTAGATTTATACATTTATTGTTTATAGCTATGTTTTATTATTATTATACCTTTAAAGTACTGATATACATTTCACTAATGCTTTGCCTGCAGCTTCGATCCAGAATAAGAACTGAACCTGTGAATATCTCACAGACCTCTCGTGTATTCAGGATATGGTGTGCAAGCCAGAAATAGAAGCAGCAAAGCCTGCAAACCAAATCTAGGTGCAAGGCATGAAAGAAACTCTAGATCATTCCTCTAGATTACTGGTGAGTGTATGGTGAAGAAAAGAGAAGAGCAGAATGCATCTTTTTGAGAAGCCAGTCCAGAAAGATTGGGAAAAGGTTAAGCCTCAATGAAAGGCAGCAATTTGGGCAAACTTCATTCAAAGAAAAATAAACAATGATGGCGTTCTAGTGCTCATAATATATTTTTTCCCTCCCCAAAATAAAAAGTAAAATTACACTGGAATTTACTTTGCACACAAGGCAACAAAGAGTAAATGTGACACCTAGAATGCTTGGCTTTTTCACCACCTTCTTAATATCTTTGCTGCATACCTGAGCAGTATTGTCATGTGTACAAGATTATCCATGGAACACCATCTGGACCCTGAGACCAGCAGGGTTTGGCACCAAGTCAGAGAGGATTGCATAACTTCAAGCATAAATCCCTTAATCAGAAAACTGAAGGAAGTGGGTACAGATTACTGTGCGAGGATGTCATCTTGTCATCCAGAAATGTCATGCGATGCTTGGAAGCCAGGCAAGCACAATGAACATTGTAGGGAATGTTCCATACTAGTTCATAAGTGAAAGGAGTAGAATTAGTCCATTTGGCCGATCAAGTCCACTCCTCCATTCAATCATGGCTGGTCTATCACTCCCTCCAAACCCCATTCTCCTGCCTTCTCCCCATAATCCCTGACACCCGTGCTAAGTCAAGAATCTATCGCTGTCTTAAAAATACCCATTGACTTGGCCTATCTCAGAATGCTGGAGTAACTCAGCAGGTCAGGCAGCATCTGCGAGAGAAGGAATGGGTGACGTTTCGGGTCGAAACCCTTCTGAAGTCTGAAGAAGGGTCTGAAGAAGGGTCTCGACCCGAAACGTCACCCATTCCCTCTCTCCTAGATGCTGCCTGATCTGCTGAGTTACTCCAGCATTTTGTGATACATTCGATTTGTACCAGTATCTGCAGTTATTTTCCTGCACATTGACTTGGCCTCCACAGCCTTCTGTGGCAAAGAATTCCAGATTCACCATCCTCTAAAGAAATTCCTCATCTCCTTCCTAAAGGAGCGCCCTTTAATTCTGAGACTCTGACCTCCAATCCTAGACTCTCCCACGAGTGGAAACATCATCTCCACATCCACTCTATCCAAGCCTTTCATGATGGAATGGGGTGCCAAGAAAAAATCTTTGACCAATGAGGCAAGTAGAATATGTTATATGTTGTGAGAGATGGGTAAAAAGGGATAATTGATTTAGACTAAGGATCCTGAGAAATAGCTGACTCGACAATACGACCCTGAGAAATAACTGACCAGACAGTGCTCGGCTAGAAAAAAACCCGTAAGAACAAATAGTGACAGACCAAGGACAAGTGTTAGAAGATAATCAGAGAACTGGGAGGAAGGCCAAAATAATCAGAGAGCTAGGAGAAGGGGAGGGCATGAACTACTCTGTACTGCGCTAGCCTAATGAAATAAATGAATATTACTGTATGATGTGGAAAGCAACAGGGGCGGTGACGGTAGATTGTGCACCTCAGGCCTCCGATTGGAAGGAGCCCGAAGGGGAGGAATTAAAGGTGTAACAATTGTAAAATGAAGTGAATAAAAAGAGGGGATTTTCCCGACCTCGGTGTGTCTCGACAGGGGAGACACCCAACTCTGCAGACTTGCAAATAAAATACTTGTTTCTCTAGATTGTCTCGAGTATCGTGATTGTGAGCACTCACATTTGCATCTCACAAACTTGGGGGCTCGTCCGGGATCGCCACTCCGGCCGCTTGGCGGAGGCACGAAAGGAAGGGAAGGTGCACCCTGCTGATTTCAGCAGTCCCTGATCTCCTTGCTTGCCATCAGCGGTTTGAGCGAGTGATACCCGGACCAGAGACTCGAGAAACAAGTGGGAGGACCAGGATCTCGCGAGGAGCTAAATCGAGCGATTCTTGTGCACAGGACCCGGGTAAGAAAACTGACTATTAAGTACTACTCGGGCGATTACAGCTAAGATCGGAGGGAATAAAAATAAAAAATAAAAAATAAAAATAAGGAATTCCGATCGGGATAAGATCGGAGGGGAATTTCCGATCGGGAGGATGGGCAGTGAAAACGGAAAGCCCAAAGGGGAGGGGACGGACGGTAAGCCCGACCCCCGCATTCCGCCTGATAGTCCGTTGGGGCGAATGCTGAGCCACTGGGGGCAGGGAAAAACCCAGGGATTGGAGAAAACAAAAATTATGATATTTGGGAACAGTAAAATAAACAATCAAGCACAGGTACAGATAGAGGGTGTTAACATAGAAAGAGTAAATGAAACTAAATTCCTTGGGGTGATAATAGATGAAAAAAAATTTGCTGGAAATCTCACATTAAACATATCAACAGTAAAGTATCTAGAAGCATTTCAGTTCTGGCCAAAGCAAAACATTTCCTAGATAACAAATCACTTCGCATTCTGTTCTGTTCACTAGTTTCACCTTATTTAAGTTACTGTATAGAGGTGTTGGAAAGTACATATATAAGTTCACTACAACCACTATTCATACTGCAAAAAAAGAGCCATTAGAATCATTCATAATGTCGGTTTTTGTGAACACACCAACTTTTATGACATTGTGGAATATCAAACAGCTCAATTCATGTACAAAGTGAGAAACAATTTGCTACCAAGTAACTTACAGGAAATGTTTTATGAAAGAGAGGGGGGTATAATTTAAGGGGAACATTAAATTTCAAGATTCGCAATACTCGAACAACAATGAAAAGATTTTCTATATCAATCAGTGGAGTAAAGCTATGGAACAGAATGAATGCGGAATTAAAACAATGTTCAAACATCATCCAGTTTAAAGACAAATATAAACACATGATTTTTTCTAGGTACAGTGAGGAGGGGGATTAACAGTCACCAGGGGTCTACATATAATAACACATCATTATTTAAATAAGTATATCTATATGAATATATAAGGGTGTATGAGTATTTTTGTATTAATATCTGATACTTGATAAATATTGATTAGGGAATGGGGGTTGGATTAAATAAGTTCACACTTCTTCCTACTCCTTTTCGCACATGTTAAGTAATGGATGAAATTCCTTGTATTTCTTCTGTTTTTTTTGTTTATTTTGTTTTTTAATTGATGTCTTTTAACATGTTCGAAATAAAATAAAATAACTGCAGTTGAACTACTAAGTAGGAAGTTCCCCGTATCCAAAGAGGATATTAAAAAAACACACTCTGAGAAATGGGAAAAAAAATAAATTTAAAAAATAAATTTGGTTACGAAATGGCCCACGGAATGATATAAATTTTGATATAAATTTCGATATATTTATATTTTGATATAAACATGTGTGATGAAATGGGAGTGTTAATTAAGAACTATAAACCTAAGGATAAATCAGAAACCCGAGTAATGAAAAAGGAAAAAGAACTAGACGTACTTAAATTGTTTAGAATAGGAGAAAGGCTGAGGAAAGCATAGCAGGAAAAGAATACCACCCCGAACAAGGGTGAAAACCCCCCAAAACAGCATGAAAGTCAGGAGCTTCAGGGAAAAAAAATCAACTCTGTACCCCAGCCTATGGGACCCTGGGTATCCCCCTCCCTATTCCGGCCAGGACGGAACAAAGCAGTGCCCTTTGGTGAAAGGGAATAGTGGAGATAGAAGGATGAAGCAAGCACGGGAACTAGAAGCAGACATCAGAAGGCTGCAGGACCTCAGGGACAGAAAGATTTATGGGATCCGTCAGGCAGCAAATGAGGAGTATGAGGGAGGCAGCAACACAGAAACACAGGCGAGTAATCAACAGGTATCAGAGAGAAGGCAAAACTGTGAGAATGAAGCAGAATTAGAAAGTGATGGGGAAAGAACAAGGGAGTGTAGAAGGGAAATAGAGGCATCCATAAAGCGCTTAGAGATAGAGATAAGGGAGATGGAAAAAGATATGGAAAGAAAAGAAAGGAAAGCCAGGGGTACGCCCAGAGAAGAATGAGGTGGGAAAGTATACAGATAGAACCGCAACAGGAGATGGTGAACGAGAGACAGGAGCTGAGGGGGAGAATGATGCCATTAATAGCCTTCGGGGTATTGACTCAAAGGAGGGGGGGGAAACCGGCAGCCCGTGGCAGTTTTATCAAAAATTCAAACCCATCTCAGTTTCTGTACCCGCCCGAAGAGAGAGAAAACAAGACAGGGAGGGCAGAACACTGCTGTAGTGAAATAATAGATTTACAGACAAAAAGTAGAGAAGATTTGGAAGAACAACCTCTGGCTGAGGGCAGCCGGTGGTTTATAGACGGGTCCTCCAGATGTATAGATGGAAAAAGAAGGTGAGGTAACGGTCAGTGATTGAAGGCAGTGCTGAACAGATGAGACTTCAGTGATGTTTTGAATGTGGTGAGTGAGGAGGAGTCTCTGACGGTTTGGGGTAGTGAGTTCCAGAGTGTGGGAGCAGCGATGGAGAAAGCCCTGTCCCCCCAGGATCTGAGTTTGGTCCGGATGTGGGGGGATAGATTGGCAGCAGCAGAGCGGAGGGTGCAGGTGGGAGTGTGCCTGTGGCGGAGGTCAGTCAGGTAGGATGGGGCCAGGTTATGGAGGGCTTTGTAGGTCATGAGGAGGATTTTGTACTG
Source organism: Rhinoraja longicauda (assembly GCF_053455715.1). Lineage (NCBI taxonomy): Eukaryota > Metazoa > Chordata > Chondrichthyes > Rajiformes > Arhynchobatidae > Rhinoraja > Rhinoraja longicauda. Next base: position 3,705,937 of record NC_135967.1, on the reverse strand, counting down.
GATTCTCTGGGGGATGGGGAGCCAGTGGAGATTGTAAATGACGGGGGTGATATGGTCACGGATCGGGGTGTGGGTGAGTAGACGGGCAGCGGAGTTCTGGATGTGTTGGAGTTTATTGATGATTTTTGAGGGTGAACCATAGAGGAGGCTGTTGCAGTAGTCCAAACGGGAGGTGATGAAGGCGTGGATGAGGGTTTCAGCAGCTGTGGAGGAGAGGGATGGACGGAGACGGGCGATGTTTTTTTTTGGTGGAAGAAGGCTGTCTTGGTGATGTGTTTGATGTGTTTGTCGAAGGAGAGGGTTTGATCAAGGATGATTCCAAGATTCCGGATGTGAGGGGAGGTGGATACTGAGAGACCATCAATATTGAGGGTGAAGTTGTGGGTGGATTTGGTGAGGATTTTTGGTCCAATGATGATGATTTCAGATTTGTCACAATTGAGTTTGAGAAAATTGAAATGAAGCCAAGATTTTATTTCAGTGATGCAGTTTGTCAGGGTCGAGTGCGTAGCGGTGGAGATAGACTTGGTGGAGATGAGGAGCTGGATATCATCGGCATAGCAGTAGAACTTGAGACCATGACGGCGGATTAATTGACCAAGGGGGAACAGGTACAGGATGAAGAGGAGGGGGCCAAGAACTGAACCTTGGGGGACACCTTGGGGGAGGGGAGCATGGCCAAACAAGTCATAGGGGGTTGTGTAATATGTCAGCGAATCAACAAGAAAATCATGAGAGCAGTCCCAGGAGGAGGACAACCATTGGCAATAAGGCCCTTCCAAAGAATACAGATAGACTTCACTGAGTTGCCCCGACTACAAAGATGGAAATACCTGTTAGTGGTAGTGGACCATTTCACTAGATGGGTAGAGGCACTCCCTACAGCAACTGCCACCTCACAGTCGGTAGCCAAGGTATTATTAGAGCAAATTATACCCAGATATGGGATTGTGGAAACAATAGACTCGGATAGAGGGACCCATTTTGCCTCCAAAACACATAAAATGATATGTGAAGCATTAGGAATTGAATGGAAATTGCATACACCATGGCATCCCCAGAGTTCCGGAAAGATGGAAAGAATGAATGGCACCTTGAAGACCCAAATCACCAAGTTAATAGAGGAAACGAGACTCCCCTGGACTGTGCCTTCCGATAGCCTTGTTAAGAATCCGAACGGCACCTCGGAAAGACATAGGGGTATCCCCATATGAAATGTTATTCGGGCTCCCGTACTTAGGAAAGATAGAAGGGGTCCCAACAATACCAGGGAAAGACGTGTTCCTAAGGAACTATTTACTGGCAGTATCCCAATCTCTTGCAGAACTAAAAACTAAAGGATTACTGGTCCAGAGCCCGCCACTGGATTTTCCGATTCACTCAGTCAAGGCTGGAGACTGGGTACTAATAAAAACGTGGAAGGAAGAAAAGTTGCAACCTAGGTGGACTGGACCCTACCTTGTGTTATTAACCACCGAGACAGCAGTACGAACAAAAGAAAAAGGGTGGACCCACGCAAGTCGATTTAAGGGTCCCGTGGAGGCCCCACCAGACAATATCAGCCCGTGGACGGTACGTGGAGGAAAGGAGCCATTGACTTTGGTATTCACCAAAACCCCACACGGAAAATGAAGACTTCGTGCTGGTGGATCGGGTGCTGGGTGGTTACCCAGCTTGTGAGTAATGTAACATGCATAAAAATCACTATACCACAGAATAGAAGGGCCACCACCATCCCATTTGATGTATGTAGAGGAAAATCATGGTGTGGTTATAGAATGTATGTATGCACCCATCCCTGTAAAAATTGGCGCGAGGTATTCACTTCATCCAGAGAAGGGTGGCAAAAGTCCACCTATCAAACTGATAGGTGGAGAGTATTTCAAAACCCAAACAAGGGATTGCCAGGACATGTATATGTAAGCATACAGAGGGTTCAAATAAAGGAAAGTGGTAGATATTGGATATGTGCAGATAGAACAGGGAAGGACGCATGCCTGAGGTTTGAAATAGAGGTAGAACGGGACGGATATATAGTAAAATATGAGGATAAGGGGGAAATGTTCCAGATAGATGACAGTCAGAGTAGGGATCCCTGGGCAACCCCAGCACCACCGGTAGTCAGCAATGTCACCACAGTATATGAGCCTAAGGATTTGAAGATAATGATAGTAACAGGAGAAATAGAATTAATGCAATTGTATGGGGAGGGAATACCAACAGGGGGAAAGGGAACCAACACCTGGCTTACCTGGATGATGTACACAGCCAGAATTATGCAACAAACCAATTGCTATGCCTGCGCCGGAGCTAAGCCTCAGCTGGTCCCAGTACCATTTCCCCTGAATTGGAATAGGACACCTGGGGCTATGTCATGTATACTACAACTATTCACGAATCCCATACTACCAAAGAATGAGACCTGCCAGAGCTACCATTACCTATTCCCGGCTAGCAACAACACCACGAAGGGCCAAAGGAAAGACCCTCGACCTCCCCCATTCACCATTCCCCTCGGGGAGGAGGGATTCAGTGCTATACAAGATATAACCCAGATGGACAGGATATGGGGGAGGTGCTAAACTGCAATCAGACGTATAACATAACAGCTGAGGAACAGGGGTCACTGTTCAGTAGCTCCTGGCTGATAAAGCAGATAGTCAGTAGAGCCGATGTCTGGTGGTGGTGCGGAGAGGATACTCTGTGGCCCCGGCTACCAGGGTCATGGACGGGAACCTGTACCCTTACACAACTAATGATGCCCTTCACCATAGCAGTAGAGCATGCGGTCGAAATCAATGAAGGAGGCCGACGACAAAGGAGAGAGGTGAGAGCATCATTTGACACACACATCTATATCGATGCAATAGGGGTGCCAAGAGGGGTACCCGATGAATTCAAAGCCAGAAACCAGATAGCTGCTGGCTTTGAGTCCATACTCTTCTGGTGGTCCACAATTAATAAAAATGTGGACTGGATCAACTACCTATACTACAATCAACAACGCTTTATAAATTACACTCGAGATGCAGTTGAAGGATTAGCGGAACAACTGACAGCTACCAGCCTAATGGCCTGGCAAAATCGCATGGCCTTGGACATGCTACTGGCTGAGAAAGGGGGGGGTGTGCGTAATGTTTGGAGAACAATGTTGCACCTTCATCCCCAACAACACTGCTCCTGATGGGTCAGTGTCAAGGGCCCTAGCGAGTCTCACCTCCCTGTCTATCGAATTGGCCGAGAATTCTGGAGTAGACACCTCCTGGACCAAGTTTCTAGACTCCTGGTTTGGGAAATGGAAGCACATCTTTACATCAGCCCTAACATCAGTGATAGTTATGATGGGGTTGCTATGTCTATTCGGATGTTGCATCATTCCCTGCATACGGGGGTTGTCTCAGATTGATAGAGGCAGCTCTGACAAAGAACGACATCGCCATGATGGCCTTTAGAGCACAGCATGACCAGCAGGACGAATATAGAGAGGCAAAGGCTCTGCTGCTAGCACTAGAAAAGGAGGAAATAGTATAAATCAAAGTAGCGTGGCATAAGAAAAAGGGTGGATTGTGAGAGATGGGTAAAAAGGGATAATTGATTTAGACTAAGGATCCTGAGAAATAGCTGACTCGACAATACGACCCTGAGAAATAACTGACCAGACAGTGCTCGGCTAGAAAAAAACCCGTAAGAACAAATAGTGACAGACCAAGGACAAGTGTTAGAAGATAATCAGAGAACTGGGAGGAAGGCCAAAATAATCAGAGAGCTAGGAGAAGGGGAGGGCATGAACTACTCTGTACTGCGCTAGCCTAATGAAATAAATGAATATTACTGTATGATGTGGAAAGCAACAGGGGCGGTGACGGTAGATTGTGCACCTCAGGCCTCCGATTGGAAGGAGCCCGAAGGGGAGGAATTACAGGTGTAACAATTGTAAAATGAAGTGAATAAAAAGAGGGGATTTTCCCGACCTCGGTGTGTCTCGACAGGGGAGACACCCAACTCTGCAGACTTGCAAATAAAATACTTGTTTCTCTAGATTGTCTCGAGTATCGTGATTGTGAGCACTCACATTTGCATCTCACATATGTCATAGAAGAAAACTGGTAGGATTTAGTCTATCAAGTTTCCAGGATCTAGCTGTAAACTATTTTCAACAGGAGCACGAGATCCTGGCTGTTCTGGATTCTGCTACTCTGCATTCATCTCTTACTAAAGTCCAGCACCAACACAAAGCCGGGGAAATGCGATGACACTAAATATTGGCCTCATGTCAATGTGAGCGAGTGCTGTTGGAGATGGACAGATTCCTCACTGAAACTATTCCTTGAGCTCTTTCCACAATACTGAATGCAGTGAGGAAACGCATCTTCTCAGCCATCAGGGTTGTTCCGACCTGCTCCATCTACTGGGTTGTCATAGTAACCATAACAATGGGGCACAAATTGTGCATCATTCTCATGTAAGCATTGAGAGAACCTTACCTTTCTGTCACCCCAAATGATCTTTGTATCATTTGTTGATTGTTCACTTGTTTTTCTCTGGGGAATTTTCTCTCCCACTCTGATAATTGTCCATGCAGTGCAATTTACTGCAGATTATAAACTCTAAAATTAGTTGTGACCATTTACTTTCTCAACTGTTATCTAGTAAAAGTGATAAAATGATTAATCAACTCTAGCTGGCCCTAGGCTAGACACATTTGTGATTAAAAAATGAATAATAAGGGCAATGTCTTGGAGCTAACTGTTGTGCCACTGCTTTTTATAAATTAGAAAGATTCCAAGTCTGATCTCTGATTTTCAATTGCAGCAGTTGAAAAAGGAGGAAATGATCACTGAAACTGCCCGTCTTGACCCTTGGTTGCATGCAAGTACATCTGTATTAAGCCACCTGCCATTTCTATTTGTCCATCCTGTCCATAATCTGAAAGACAGTGGCGCAGATAGCATTGCTGCCTTACAGCGCCAGCGAGCTGGCTTCAATCTTGTCTGTACAGTTTGTACGTTCTCCCCGTGACCACGTTGGTTTTATCAGGTTCTCCGGTTTCCTCCCACATTCCAAGAGAGTGCAGTTTTGTAGGTGAATTGGCTTCTGTAAATTACCCGTATTGTGCAGGATAGAACTAGTGTACAGATGATCGTTGGTAAGCCTGTTTCCATGCTGTATGTCTAGATTAAACTCTGAACAGCTGGATCACTTTTATAGCTACAAAATAAAAAATTGAATCAATTATATAGTTGCTACCCATGTAAAACTTTAGCCTTGAAATGCAAAATGCGGCAAATCTGGCAAGGGAGTGGAAAAATAATTAGAATGCAATCCAATGTTTTTTTTAAAAAAACAAATTTAATATAGCTTAAGTTACAATTAAGCACTAGCTTTAAGTGCAAACAATAAATACGTTAAAAAGAACTGGCAAGTACACATACAAGCACAGCGCAGACGACTGATGGAAGTGGAATGTGCTTTTCAGAATAGACGCCTTTCATAAAAATAACTTGGACAAAAGAACTTAAGGAAAAAATAAAATCAGATCAAATGTTCTTAGATGTCGACGTTAGGTTAGTTGTTATTTTGTCTTGCCGTAAAGAGTGGGGTGGGGAGATGGTGAGGGAAGCACACCTACTGATAAAACTGGGTCTTTATCCATGGAGGCAGCGATGCATTGAAAGATTTCACTTGGATCTTATCCTGGCTTCAATCCGTGCCGAAATACTTCTGTCCAAAATGGGTGGGTGCCACAGGATGGACCTCTGTTGCTAAAATTGTGATCTCAGGGAATTCTTCTATTATAGACTTTGCACCTTTTTAAGGGGAAAATAAACCAAGCTGTTGTTTTAATGGATTACATGAAAGCCAAAAGAAGTGGCTGTTTTATTTGTCATAAAGAATTCTAAATATCTTTGTGAAGCTACAACCTTATGTCAGTGTTGAGGTAGAGAAGCAATTGGTGCAGCCAATCAATACCAGAAAAAAGCACAGTGTCTCCATCCAGCAACCCATCAATACAAGTCATAGTCAACAATATGTATGCACACCAAATCAATACATATATATAGATATTTAACACAATACCCCAGATTCTGGTGCTCCCATTCCCACCTAAACATCAGAGTTATGATCCAAAACTTTGTTTGAGATGGAAAGAGTAGAACCAGGTAAATGAAAAGGGAAACAGTGTGATTGAACTGGCAGCATCAGAAGAGACCAAAACAAGATCGGATTAAAAGGTAAAGATTTGAACTCAAAATGGCCACAAAAACTTGAGGATCGTCCACACTACAATGACACCCAATCCATTCATTTTGATGCCACACTTTCCTGACTTTCACAGTTCTGAGTGAAGGATAATTTAGTCCCATCAGCTTTTAAATATTTACTCATTGAAAGTATAAGTGCAAAGCTAAGGGTTGTTAGCCTAATTTAATAAAAGATAACTGACATCACGTGACATTTTTGAGTGTACTCTTCGTTTGGTCAGGAAAGCCAAGGGATTATTTAACTGATCAACTGAAATTGAAATGTCATGATTGACCATTTTAGCACTAACTTCCTGGGCAGGATCAGATAGAGGATTGCAGATATCTACCAACCCAATTAACAGAAGGAAGTGACGAAGAACTGATCAAAGTCTGTGGTAACATTTCAAATCTGGTAAAAATACAAGCCAGTGTCGCCCACACTTCTATATGGGGCAATGCTCAACAAAAGTAATCAGTAGTTCTTGCACACTGTGAATTTCAATATTAACGTCTGTTCCTATGGTATTCATGTCTCACTTACCATGTGGAGTTGAAAAAAGACTGAGTAGAATAATATGGTTTGGCTGCACCCCATGCTCAATCAGCACCTTCACAGCTTCTATGACAGTGTTGCCTGTGCCTGCAGTGTAAATAAATGACCAGAGATTATGCAGAGTGGACATTTTACATTTCAGATCAGTCCAAACCACCCTCTCCATGTACCTGTGCATAAATTAGCTCTGAGTTTTTCAGTTCAATGGAATTACAAAGGTAGCAGTATAGATGTTTTTGGACTAATCTGGTGAAATGATAAACTTGTGTTGAATTGATGACAAACACACATTAAAAACAACATTAAAGTTGTATTAATTTGATCCATATCTCTCTATATCACAGTCTCCATCTCTCATTTCCCTCTCCCCCGAATCTCAGTCTCAAGAAGGGTCTCGACCCGAAACGTCACCCATTCCTTTTCTCCAGAGATGCTGCCCGTCCTGCTGAGTTACTCTAGCTTTTTCTGCCTGTCTTCGGTTTAAACGGGATCTGCAGTTTCTTCCTACACACTGAAATCGGTACTGTTTGGAAAAATCAGAATACGATGTACCAAATTTTGTCCTTCTGAGAGCTGTTGGAAGCAAAGGGAATGATGATTGTTTGGAACGCAACTAGCACAATCTCCATGTTGCTCACAAAACAAAACTGGACATGTTTGAATCTTTTCAAATAAAGCTGAGATATTGGTATGGCCAACTAGGTTGGCATTTCTGGTTGCCTCAAAGACCGTGGGGAAAAACACACAATGTTTGATGGTGAACCAGATCATGTTTATTGCTGGAACTGACAGGCTGGCCTGGCCGTTTGAGAGAGCAGTTGAGAATGTTCTACTCCAGTGCGGCAGAAACAGGACATGGGCAGGGGAAAAGGGCGACCGCTTTACTGTCGGAAAATTGGGCGGAGAGAACAAACTCGTTGCACTAGTCCTGGGCTTTGGTGAGAGAGTTCCATAGGCATGAGGTGGTTCTGATCAGGGGCCAGTATACGTTTCCCTCTCCGGGCCACCTACTGGCCTCTTCTCCCAGCATGTCATTAAATTTAAATATAGATCAGGCGGAGTAAGATCGGCAAACATAGGGACAATGGGATATAGTCATCTTCACAAATCTCTATTCATCACAAATCTCGGGTCATCTTTATATCTTGTTTTTGTTTTGAAATAAAATAATTCAATTTTGCAAGCTGTTTGGATGAGATTTGATGAGTTATTATCTTGTTGTGAGTTGGCCTGCGCCACCAAGAACTTTAATTTAATCTAACAGTAACTTGGCATTGTTCCTGCGAGACCAGTTTTAAAAACAAAGAGGCATACAGTTGTGGTTCGTGCTGAGTAAATAGCTGCCAAAACATGTTAGGTGCAACCATTCTACTGAGACTGATTTTTGAACAGTAAACTACTCTTTCATTTGTGCTAAACAGCTTCCCTGGAACCAAAAATTTGTTTTTAAAAGTATTACATTATGACTTCAGATTTTATTGACAACTGCAATTTTTAATACATTAAGAATGTTGTCTCTCAGTCTCATTTTACTTACATTCTGCAGCTAATTTTAACAGGGAGTTAGATATCTTAAATTCCATTTCTTGGTTGAGTTTCTACATGTTGCCGTAAGAATCCGTCAGCATCAATTAGGCAGGGCATTGCTGCCTGCCCTGTACGCAAAAAGTCTCCAATCTCTAGTGGAACAGACTGCGAGCCTCTGGGATTCAAATTAGCTCAAATTGCTGTGCAAAAGCCCGGAATGTCAATGGACAAATCTGCTGTGCCATCATTCACCAATGACAGTAAAATTCAAGCCTTCTTGCAGCTGCTCTGCATTGGGTCGATTTGGGATTGCATTCAATGGAAAAAAAATGTTTAAACCAAATGATTACCGTCCACAGTAATCCCCAAACTGGAATGCTGTTTCATAGCACCTTGATCTGTCTGACCTGTCATTTCAACTTATTTCCCCAATGCTATGAAAGGCATTGCTGCACTGTATGTGACCCTACATAATAGAGCCTGGCTACTTGACCCAAACCTGACTAGAGCAAAACACTAAGTATTGGAGGAACTCAAAGGGCAGGCAGCATCTGGAGAGGGAATGGACAGGTGACATTTCAGGCTGTGGCTCTTCTTCAGACTGCAGAATGGCCCCATTAGTTATTTTACTAACCAATCTGAAGAAGAATCTCAGCCTGTCTATTCCCTCCCCAGATGCTGCCTGATCTACCAAGTTTTCCAGCACTGTGTGTTTTGCTCAAGAGTCCAGCGTTGAAGTGCCTTACGACTCCATATCTGCCTACCGCTAGTTACATGGTCAGGTGTTAGAAAAAGATTGTATGGTCTTAGATGTGGTTTGGATTTGCCAGGTTTAAATGTTATCCCGGAGCATAAAGGGCCTGTCCCACTTAGGCGATCTTTTTGGCGACTGCCGGCGACTGTCAAAGTCGTAGCAGATCGCCAAACTTTTCTTTTACCCAACGACAATGACCACGACAATGCCGAGTCAGGTCGAGATTTCACCGTCTTCTGAAACAACGCGAAAATTCCCACGCTGTCAATGCTTCCCCGGCGTCCTAATTTTCGCTGCAATCACTGACAAGTCGGTAAGTACTTGAGAGTTTTAAACTATAACACCTTGTATGGGTTACTTAAAAAACAAGCTTCACTGTAACAAGGAATAAACTGGATTTACTTCCAGTTTACTAACAGCTGTATTTTAAAAAATAATTTAAAAAGCGGCTCAGTGGATTTTCGTGAAAAGTGTGTGGACATTCTTTGAAAATGTAAGGGAGATGCACATCTGGTTTCTGGGTTGAATATCTGGGTTGGGAGCCCACTTTAAATGTAATGGCTGAGGCCAAAAACATTGCGAAAATTCCCATGCTTACCTGACCGTCAAACTGTCGCCTCCAATCTACCTGTCAAATGTCCTGACGGTAAATAAATTGGTTAAACACAAGCATTTTATGGTATTTTGAAATGACTTTACTTATTTTAATATTATGTGCATCTAAATGTATCTAAGAGAACCTAGCAAACCTGGGGACAGCATGCGACAGCGCCCGCAATAAGCAACGATACCTGGCGACAAGCCAGCTGTCACCGAGAGATTTCAAACCGTTTGATTTCTCGGCGACGCGCCGAGATCCACTACGATCTTTGGAAGACTCCTCATGATCATGCCCTCGACACCTGGCAAACATTCGGCGACAGCCTAGTCACCGGCAGTCGCCTTAAAATCGCCTAAGTGGGACAAGCCCTTAAATCTGGTGAAAACCTACTTCAGCTTTCTTAACCCAAATGCTTTTTCCCTCTTCCAATTTATTCAAATAAAATTATGCAATACCTACTCAATATCGGGTACATTAGAAGCACCTTCCTGCGGTAGATGTCTGGTGGAAACTTTGCATAGTAGACCTTTGCTCTCTGTGTCTCTTCATCACTTTGGATTAGGATTTTTCCAATGCGTATTGATCGACAACAATCTCGTAAACCTTGCTCCATGGCTTCACCTGCAAGAACACTCTGACTTAGATTTTTCTCCAATTATTGAAGTACATTGAACTGTTGATTTTGAATTGATTATATTTTATTACGTGTGAAGTTTTTAATAATTATTTACCAATGACCACTTCCAAATTAAACTTTTGTAAACACACTATAAATCTGCAACGGTATTGAAGGAGTACTCCATCAGAACATGTATCATTTTTTGAAAGTCTCATGTATAGTTTAGAGTAACTTACTTGGAATTATATATACAACTAAAATACAAGCAACAATTTCACAATAACAATGAACATCGACAACCTGGGAGCCATGAATATGCTCCAACAGATTTGTCAAACTTTGCACACACTACATCATGTAGAGAGTTATAATTCTTAGGAATGTGCACCAACATAACTAACCACACAAAACCTCTTCCTCAGGCCTATCTTCTGAGAATCTGAATGTACTGGCAACCAGTGACCCAAAATTGAATTTTAGCTTTCTATTCCAAGTCTTTACACAGATGGGTGGGCTTTGCAGTGGAAAGGACAAAAGCAGGTACAGCACAGCGAAGGAACGGTAAAGGTAGACATTCATTACTGCTCAACTCCCACCAGCCAACACCAATCATTCAACATCACACGTGCTCCACACTCCCCATGTTAGGCATTGAAATATTTGCCTACTGAGAGATACATATATCTTTAAGCAATGATTACTTACCACTTCTCATAATGCTAACACCGCAGTTTCCCTTCTCAAACTTCACTCCATCATATTTATGTCCTGTATAAAATGAAATATTAACTGGAGTTAGCGCAACACGGGCCACCCAAATTCCTTCTATTCCTTTCCCAGTCCCTAATGTTATAATTCTCAGTACTTGGCCCATTAGACAATAGGTGCAGGAGTAGGCCATTCGGCCCTTCGAGCCAGCACCACCATTCAATGTGATCATGGCTGAACCTGCTGGCCGAACATCAGATTTACGTACAAGCATACTTGTACGTCAAAATCCCTTGAGGATGTATTGACACAATAGACAATAGACAATAGACAATTTGGCCCTTCGAGCCAGCACCGCCATTCAATGTGATCATGGCTGATCATTCTCAATCAGTACCCCGTTCCTGCCTTCTCCCCATACCCCCTGACTCCGCTATCCTTAAGAGCTCTATCTAACTCTCTCTTGAATGCATTCAGAGAATTGGCCTCCACTGCCTTCTGAGGCAGAGAATTCCACAGATTAACAACTCTGACTGAAAAAGTTTTTCCTCATCTCCGTTCTAATGGGGTCATACTAGATGCCATTGGTCCAGTGTGAAACCAATGGGTCCCATTTCCCCCTCTCTATTTCCACATTCCCCTGCAACCTATTGTCTCTCAGCTCCCCTTTGATTCTTTAACATACAACATAACAGGCCCTTTGGATCACAATAGGTGTTGATCATATTGCTCAATTAAAGAAATCCCATCTGCCTGCACATAATCCATTTCCCTCCATGTCCAGCTGCCCATTCCCATCACTACCCATGGCAGCACGTTCCAGGCATCTAAGGCTGTCTATATTACCTTGCAAAACTTCCCTTAAAATTTCCCCTCTCACCTTAAAGCCATGCCCTCTAGTATTTGACAATCTACTCTGAGAAACAGACTCTGAGGATCCACCCTAACTGTCTGTCTCATCATTTTCTAAACCTCTACCAGATCTCCTCTTTTTGCCACGAATGTATACTAAGGAATAAATTACGGTGGGAAGATTTTAATCACTTAAAGGAAACCCACACAGTTACAAAGAGAATGGGCTAACTAAGTCAACACAAGGTCACAACAAAATCTTGAATCTCCAAAGGAAGCCCTTATTTTGCCTTTTGAGAAAAGCCTAACACAATATAAAAGGCAATAAAAATATGTTGATCGGCATATGCGTTTGCCATGCCCCTTACACAGTTGTGCGTTGATATGGAGCCGAGTGAACTCAATCACTGGGCACCAGATTTAAATGGTGGGATCCATTGTGTAGATGGTTTACATGCTGTTGGAAAGCTACAGAGCCTCACAACAAAGGTAATGGCAAATCGCAAAGGACGCCACATTGGAAATAACCTTTGCAGGGCATGTGCAAAGTAGATAAGTCATAATTCCAAGGGGATGCCGCATTGAATGGACACCAGGATTGCTATTTTGGCTACAAACACACAATCTTAAACATTACGGGTCACCATACAATCCAGAAGTAGGACAAATCATTCACCAGCCCAATTAATGGCATAATTTATCAATACTTACCAGCGAATGGCAGTTGATTCCTGTAGTTGTTTCAACTTGCAGGGGTCACTTGGGAGAGGTAGGCCAGATGCTGGCAACCATTTTATCAATCAGGCTTCTGCATAATGTGGCTTCCAAAAGTACGCTAGTAGGCACCTCTAGTCAATAATTGTGCTTGTGCAATTTCTGCTTTGCATGAGAACTCAATCACATTGTTCTCAAGAGTGCCTGTCATTTGGCGCTGACAGTTTTACAGTCCGAACAAGGGTCCCAATCCAAAATATCATCTATCATTTTCTTTCCATAGTTGCTGCCTGGTCCACTGAGTTCCCCAAGCAGTTGTATTTTTTTTGCTCAAGATTCTAGCACCTGCAGTGTCTGGTGTATCTCCATGTATTAATGGCATCTCTTCAGAGCTGACCCCAGCCCAGAGCTGGGAACTTCAGTCAGTTAGGTTCCTTAACAAGAGATTTAGCTCTTGGGGCTAAAGGAATCAAGATATATGGGGAAAAAGCAGGAATGGGGTACTGATTTTAGACGATCAAACATGATCATATTGGATGGCTCGAAGGGCCGAATGGCCTACTCCTGCACCTATTTTTCTATATTTCTACGTTTCAATTATCTCACCTCCACACCACAAGGGTACTTATTTTAAGGATAGCTGAGAACATTACTAAATAGGACACTAACGAACGTAGAGGCTGAGAATGTCTGAAGAGTTTTTGCACTCTTCTTCTTTTGTATATATTTTTTTATTCTGAATAATGTTTATTTTTGGAAATAAGAAAACAAAGCTCCACACCATGACCTCCAGGCTTCAGCCTTGCTTGACTAAATCTGCCCCCGCCCACCGATCCGTGAACAATACCTATCAGAGACTCAATTAACTCCCAACCACAGGTCTCATAATCCCCCTGCACTTACTCAACATTTACAATTTATACACTGAACAATGGCACAAGATGGAGAATAAAGTGCCCAAGGCTCAATCAGTCCTGCCCAACACAAAGCCTTGCTGCAGTCAGTCTTGCCCAGTACGAAGCCTTGCTGCACGAATACCACAGCCAAACTAGTTATTGGCAAACCACACAAAGAACCTTGAGCAATTGCCAATAAATGTTAGGATCCAGGTCATGGTGTGTATAGTGGTGAGGCAAGCCGATTATTGCAGTATTTGTTCAACACAATGTGTTTATCTCAAACCTGTTGGGGTGGTGACTGTACATTCAGTGTATGGTAGCTGGTTCAGTCCTTCTTCAACAACGAGTCTGATCTGTAATATAATATTCCAGGTGATTGTGTCTGTACAAATACATTTCACTGCAGGTCAATAAAACAAATTAAGCAACAATACCCATTTCTTTGTCACAAATAAAAATGCCAAATGCAATCAGTTTTGTTTTTACGTGGCCCTCCATTTTTAAAATGTTATCATTCTTGAGCCTTGCCACACTTCATCTCCACTCCTACTCAGCCTTTCTATTTGTTAGAACCCCAATTGTGGAACCCCCAAGTATTGATTCGAAAAATATACTGAGGTAATGGCAAGTTTATTGTTTCTACTCACCAATCGATCAGCGCAGAACACAAAGTCCCCTCTGCTCGTTGATCTAGAGACAAAGGAAAAATAGCAGCCTCTTTACAGTAGAAAACACCCATAGAAATGTCAGTTATTTTAGCACACCCCTTAACACTTCAGCAAACTAATTAGCAATCCAACCCAGAGTTCGGTGTTGGGCCCGTTACTGTTTGTCTACATCAATAATTTGGATGAGAACATACAGGGCAAAATTAGCAAGTTTGCCGATGATACAAAAGTAAGTGGTTTTGCAGATAGTGAAGATGGTTGTGAACGATTACAGCAGGATCTGGAGCGATTGGCCAGGTGGGCAGAGGAATGGTTGATGGAATTTAATACAGAGAAGTGTGAGGTGTTGTATTTTGGGACGTCGAACAAGGGCAGGACCTGCACAGTAAATGGTAGGCCTCTGGGTAGTGTTGTAGAGCAGAGGGATCTAGGAGTACAAGTACATGGTTCCTTGAAGGTCAAGTCGCAGGTAGATAAGGTGGTCAAAAAGGCTTTTGGCATTTTGGCTTTCATCAGTCAGAGTATTGAGTATAGCAGTTGGGAGGTCATGTTGCAGTTGTATAAGACGTTGGTGAGACCACATTTAGAATATTGTGTTCAGTTCTGTGCACCATGTTATAGGAAAGATATTGTCAAGCTTGAAAGGTTCAGAAAAGATTTCAGAAAAGGAGTTGCCAGGACTTGAGGATGTGAGCTACAGGGAGAGGATGAGCAGGCTGGGTCTCTATTCCATGGAGCACAAGAGGATGAGGGGTGATTTTAGAGGTGTACAAAATCATGAGAAGAATAGATCTGGTAGATGCACAGTCTCTTGCCCAGAGTAGGGGAATCGAGGACCAGAGGACGTAGGTTCAAGGTGAAGAGGAAAAGATTTAATAGGAATCCAAGGGGTAACTTTCACACAAAGGGTGGTGGGTGTATGGAACAAGCTGCCGGAGGAGGTAGTTGAGGCTGGGACTATTCCATCGTTTAAGAAACAGTTAGACAGGTACATGGATAGGACAGGTTTGGAGGGATATGGACCAAGCGCAGGCAAGTGGAACTAGTGTAGCTGGGACATTGTTGGCCGGTGTGGGCAAGTTGGGCCGAAGGGCCCGTTTCCACACTGTATCACTCTATGACTCCAAAGCAATTTAAAGCTCAGTTCAAAAACAAATGTCAGGTCTTATAAATATTGCAACATTTTCATCATGGCAGGTAGTGACTCTCACTCTCAAGTAACCCAAAACATTTTCAACTACCTATTAGTGCAAATATTGAATTTAAATCAGAACTAAAGTCGATCCAACCTTGAAATCACTGTTGCATTAATACAATTATATCTAATTCACACAGCGGCAATACCATGAATTCTCTCAAGGATACCAATTAATGCCAAATTAGGATTAATTTTGCTGGAGAAGCTCATGGCCCTGGGGCATTGAGTCAATAATGAAGACATACATATGGGAATCACTGCTTAATCATCTACTTTGGATTTGAACGCTGCTCAAATTGAACATCAGGTTACTCTTCCTGATGTCTTTTATGTTGTTCACCATTCCTTATTAAATGAAGCACAATCACTGCCTCTCGTTTCCTCAGGTTAGATATTTCCAAATCCCGTTGTGGCCATACCAAAGACACAAGATACTGGAATAACTCAGCAGTAGCATCTCTGGAGAACGTGGATAAGTGTTGTTTCAGATTGCACCTCTTCTTCACACTGCTCTCCCTACCCTGGCAGTTTCCAGCCCTAACCCCCCCCCCCCCCCAAAAGTTCTCATCTCCAATTCCAGACTGATTTATATCTCTTCCCTATTAACAGTCATGCTTCTAGCTGTCTGGGACCTTGTCTGAAATCCCCCTTGACACATTTGTCCAAATGACTACCTCTAAGATGCTTGTTAAAAACCATCCTCTGACCAAGCTGTTATAGGTTAAAACTTTCTAGACTGCACCCTTGGAACCTGACTGGTGCTGGTCCTCAGAAAACACCACCCACATCTTCTTCAGAGCAGGAGAACTGTTCTTTAAGTTTCAACCCTACCTGACTCACACAAGGGGCGGAAGAACTACATGTTACAGGTTTCCGCAAGACGCAAATGCCTGAGATCATAAAAGTTGAACTGGTCGGTTATTTAGCTATAGTTAATTCTAGATCTGTATTAGAATAAGTTAATTAGTAGATTAGTATAAAATTCTTAAAGAATTGGACAAGCTAGATGCAGGAAAAATGTTCCCGATGTTGGAGGAGTCCAGAACCAGGGGTCACAGTTTAATAATAAGGAGTAGGCCATTTAGGACTGAGATGAGGAAAAATGTTTTCACCCAGAGAGTTGTGAATCTGTGGAATTCTCTGCTACAGAAGGTAGTCAATTCACTGGAAGGTATTTATTCACAAAATGCTGGAGTAACTCAGCAGGTCAGGCAGCATCTCAGGAGAGAAGGAATGGGTGATGTTTCGGGTCGAGACCCTGTATTCAAGAGAGAGTTAGATTTAGCTCTTCGGGCTAAAGGCATCAAGGGATATGGGGAAAAAGCAGGAACGGGGTACTGATTTTAGATGATCAGCCATGATCATACTGAATGGCAGTGCTGGCTCGAAGGGCCGAAAGGCCTCCTCCTGCACCTATTTTTGCAGGAGTCTTCTATATGTACTGCATATTGAAAACTTGCTGGACCAAAGGAGCAGCCAGACATCAGAATACCGCACTAGAGTGTTTCAACCTGTAGTCCCCTGTCCGAATATTTATACAGGAGGCTTGTCATTGGATTTTTTGAAGTTCTTTGGGCTATTCTAATAAATGGCAATTGTACAAAATAAAGGCATTTTAAAAATTATTTGAAACCGGGAACTAACTTAATTACACAAGGTAGTGAAAATGACTTGGAAAGAATTAGATTTCATATGGAGCATTCTCACACGTTCAAGGCCACTCACAAATATATTTTTTTATGTGCACTCATTGATGCAGTACGAAAAAAACATAACTAAGCAGTATAAGAAAGAAAACTGCAGATGCTGTGAGGGCCAGTGCTGACTCGATGGGATTAAATCAAAGGTAGACACAAAATGCTGGAGAGAAGGATTGGGTGACGTTTCGGGTCAAGACCCTTCTTCAGACTGATGTCAGGGGAGGGGTCGGGACAAAGATAGGATGTAGTAGGAGACAGGAAGACTAGTGGGAGAACTGGGAAGGAGGAGGGGAAAGAGAGGGACAGAGGATATGAAGTTAGAGAAGTCAATGTTCATACTACTGGGGTGTAAACTGCCCAAGCGAAATATGAGATGCTATTAGATAATTTGCAACCTACTAACTCTGTTGGATACATGAGCTGGAGGCTCTCCTTATTGTTACCGATTATTCATCTACCACTATCAAAGACAAAAGGCTGGTGTTGTCCTGTGAAAAGAATTGAATAAGGTTGGTCTATTATCTGATGTAATTAGATAGCACGCAAACAAAAAAATGTCACTGCACCTCAGGGCATGCGGCAATAATAAACTTAAACCTATACAATGGAGTTTCAGAGAATAGAAGGTAATTTTATTGCTACAAGATTTTTAGAATGACTGATAGAAAGCTGCAATAGATATTTTCAACAGCTCAAGGCTGTAGACCCGAAGCGACACGGTGGCGCAGCAGTAGAGTTGCTGCCTTGCAGCACCAGAGACCCAGGGTCGAACGTGACTACGGGGTGCTCTCTGTACGGAGTTTGTACGTTCTCCCTGTGATCTGCGTGGGTTTTCTCCGGGCGCTCCAGCTTCCTCCCACACTCCAAAGACATACAGGTTTGTGGACAATGATAAAGGGCCTGTTATTTAAGACATAGATGTGGAGACATTTCATCCCACAAGTTTTTGTAATTCTCCCTCCTAGAGAGCTGAAGGTGCTCAGTTGTTGGATATATTCAAGGCCAATTTTAACAGCAAGGGAGACAGAAGATATGATGATTGGACAGAAAAGTGGACGAGGCACAGGATCAGCCATGATCTTATTGAGTGGCAGAAACGGTTCAAATAGATGTATTGTTATGAGGCCACTGACCCCATCGAGTCAGCGCTGGCCCTCACAGCACTCCCATCATCTTCTCTGTAACCTATTCTTTCTCATCTGACCATTGACCCCCCCATCTAATTCTCCTGCCACTCACCCGCACTGAGCAATTTACAGTGGCTAGTTAACCTAGCAACAAATGTTTGGGATATGGAAGAAAACTTAAAAAGCATGCGGGGGAAGCCCATGCAGTCTCAGGGGGAACATGTAAACTCCACATAGGTGTAGTTTAGTCTAGAAGCCATAGGTCAGTATCAAACCCAAGTCCCCAAAGCTGGGGGACAAGAGCACACTGCTAAGCCGCTCATAATTGCCTAAAGCTGCTTTATTTCTTGTTCTTTCTTCAGTCAGTGTAGTGCAAATTATAAGCAACCAGCTTTCAAGCTTAATAAATTTGCATTTAAGGACACCAAACCGATTGAATTTAGTTCCAACTATGGAAGGAGGGGTGGTGGGATTGAGACCAGGATAGCAACAGCAACAAAGAGCTGCATGTATACATACAGTCATTCAGCACAGAAACTCTGGGGCTGTAGAGAGCATCCTGTCCAGCAACATTACAGTCTGGTTTGGGAGCAGCTCTGCCCAGGACAGGATGGCCCTGCAGAGAGTAGTGCTTTCGGCAGAATGCACCATGGGAACTACACTCGTCCCCCTGCAGGACCTATACATCAGGAGGTGCAGATCGAGAGCAAGCAAGATTATGAGGGACCCCTGCCACCCCAGCAACGGACTGTTCCAGCTGCAACGGTCAGGCAAACGCCTCCGCTGTCACGCTGTGAAAACAGAGAGGATGAGACGGAGTTTCTTCCCACAGGCCATCAGGATTGTTAACTTTTATAACTCCAGGGACTAAATTTTGTCTTCTCTGTATTAACTTATTTATATGCTGTAACTGTAATTCTTTTTTTGTGCACAATTTGCAGGCATTGCCACTTTCATTTCACTGCACATCGTGTATGTGCATGTGACAAATAAACTTGACTTGACTTGAAACAGGCCCTTTGGTCCAACCTGCCTATGCTGACCAAGATTGGAGAAGGTCCAGAGGAGGTTTATGAGAATGATCCCAGGAATGAGTGGGTTAACGAATGATGAGCGTTTGAATGCAGTGGGCCTGTACTTGCTGGGGTTTAGAAGGATGAGCGGGCACCTCATTGAAACAAGGCCTGCATAGAGAGAATGTGGAGAGGATGTTTCCACTAGTAGGATAGTCCGGGGCCAGAGGCCATAGCCTCCTTATAGAATAAAAGGACGTACCTTTAGAAAAGAGATGAGAAGAAATTTATTTAATCAGAGGGTGGTGAATCTGTTGATTTTTTTGCTGCAGATGGCTGTGGAGGCCAAGGCAATGATATTTTTAAGGCGGAGATTGACAGATTCTTGATTAGTACGGGTGTCAGGGCTTATGGGGCAAAGGCAGGAGAATGGGGTTGAGAGGGAAATATAGATCAGCCATGAATGAATGGTGAGGTAGTCTTGATGGGCCAAATGGCCTGATTCTGCTCCTAAAACTTATAAGATGCCACATATATGCAACTCCCAGCTGCCCGTGTTTTGCCCATACCCCTCCAGAGAAGCATCCCATAAAAATATCAGGACAAGATGCCTGCAAGGCTAGTATATTGTGATATCACTCTGTGCTGACACTGCAGTTATAGTGCAGCTGCAGCTTAAATCCACAACGTGCCAATGTCTGAACAGCTCAGGCTCTGATGACTAATCTACCGCTCATATTTAGCATTGGTGGAAGAACAGAAGCATTTTACAGAGGGAAACCATTCACCCTGAATTTAGTGCAAGCTCCCCAGAGAATATAATCAGAGTAAAACCAGCATCCCAACCAATAGCTTCTTGTTTGGTTCCACACATGTGCCTTGGGCTACATCAGCCCAGAAGGTAGCAGGATTGCTTTTTCCCTCCCCAAAAGATCAACGTTTCTCAGAATTAAAAAAAATACCAAACAAAAACAGTGCAAAAACACCTCAGACATTCTTAGCATCTATGCATTCATTAGTGCTATGCTCTGTAGTGTTCACACCCATCTTTAAACAAAACACCCTTGCCACTCGTGTGGCCCTCTGGGGCGATATCCCTTCCCTTGTTTAAGGAGTGTCTCCACCAGACTCTGCCCTCAGTGTCCAGCAGTGGAAGTACCCTAGACTGTGGTCCTTCCCAGAGAATCTTGGCATTGGCTGCACCAAGCTTCAGTGCCCTCAGCACGTACTCCTGCAGACTAGAATAGGTCTAGTCAGCAACATTCCCTTTACAGACATCTCGCTATGCTGGGAGGCCAACGTTTCAGGCAGATCAAAAAGCATCTTTCAGCGAGTTGATGATCTTCCAGCAGCACTTGATGCCCGTCTCAAAATATGTCCCTGGGGATAGTCTTTGAATCAGAGAATCCTCAGTCACAGACCTGCTGGGGATGAATCATGACAAGGACCCTTGCGTCGTTGTCCAGACTCTGTTCGCAAATTAACACTCTATGAAGA
Organism: Rhinoraja longicauda; assembly: GCF_053455715.1. Taxonomy (NCBI): domain Eukaryota; kingdom Metazoa; phylum Chordata; class Chondrichthyes; order Rajiformes; family Arhynchobatidae; genus Rhinoraja; species Rhinoraja longicauda. The sequence continues at coordinate 3,685,262 of NC_135967.1, read as the reverse complement.
GGTGGGCAACTATCTCCACTCTGCAACCACCCCAAGGGCAGTGTGCATTGGTAGTAAGATTCCAACGGTGCAGGATGGGACCAACTGTGACGACGCATCTCACCGCCAGCCAAGCAAGGTCTTGGTGCTAGTTCTGTAGAGTTCTGGTGATGGGGCATTTCACCAGGTTCTTGCCCCAGACTCTGACCAAAATACAGAGTGCAGAGGCTGACATCACACCACTGGATTTCCACACCCCTTTCCATCAGCCCTTCTCCACACACACACCTCCTTCCTAATGCTTGAAAAGGGCTGCAAATCTTTAACAAATCAATTTAAGAAGCAACCCAATGCAGGAGAGTTGTTGGAGACTTCTCAGAGTGTGTAGGCATCTCGAGGCCAAAGGGCATGTTTCCATGCTATATCTGTAAACAGAACTAAATCTTCAGCAATGAAGAGCAGAGAAATCCTTCAAAATGGGGCAGCCAAATTTATATTCCCAATCAAATAGCTCATTTGATAAAAGTGAATAATTAAGGCAATGTTTCATTTGCGTAGAAATTTTGGAGCAATAGCTAAGATTTGCCTTTTGGAAAATAGGCGCAGGAGGAGGCCATTTGGCTCTTCGAGCTAGCACCGCCATTCATTGTGATCATGGCTGATCATTTAACCCAGTGCTTTTTAAACTCATTCACCCTTGAGTCTTTATCACAAAATTTCATTCACCCTCGACTAAATTTTCTTATGTTTTTTGGTAATTTTCATCTTATTCTCCCTTGTGTATAATTATATATATATTATGAAGTCATTCACCATGCACCCCTCTAATTTCATTCACCCTTGGGTGAACCATTCACCAGTTGAAAAAGCAACTTCACAGAAGTACATGTCCAGGGGTATATTTATTTTTGGTAGTACTGTTCAATGCTTTAAATATTAAACAGTAGGGAATAAACCATTACTAAATAAACCTTGTTTACAGTAGAATTTGGAAGAATGAAAGGGGATCTTATTGAAACATATAAGATTATTAAGGGATTGGACACGTTAGAGGCAGGAAACATGTTCCCAATGTTGGGGGAGTCCAGAACCAGGGGCCACAGTTTAAGAATAAGGGGTAGGCCATTTAGAATAGAGATGAGGAAAAACTTTTTCACTCAGAGAGTTGTGAATCTGTGGAATTCTCTGCCTCAGAAGGCAGTAGAGGCCAATTTTCTGGATGCTTTCCAGAGAGAGTTAGATAGAGCTCTTAATGATAGCAGAGTCAAGGGATAATGGGGAGAGGGCAGGAACGGGGTACTGATTGTGAATGATCAGCCATGATCACATTGAATGGCGGTGCTGGCTTGTCTTGTCTTGTTGATACTCCACCAACCGCCGCTGTTGGGTTATAAATGTGCAGTCCCTCATGCATGCAGTTGCAGATTTAAAATTTAGTGTTTGCAAGCAACAGTTTAAAAGATTAACTATCAGCAGCAGATTTTATATGCGGTGGCAAAGGATTCCAAAGAGAGATGGTTCTGGGTTACAGCGAGTAGCAGAAACAGTATTTGTTGGTCTGGATGGTTATATAATTCAAGGATTGGTTTAGTCGAGTTCCTGGTCTGTTGTTCCAATTGTATGAAAGATGGGCAATGTTGGATGGAGCTAATGAGTGGGTTTCTTTGTAGACTTGTGGCTCGAAGGGCCGAATGGCCTCCTCCTACACCTATTGTCTGTTGTCGGATCGGTTTAGGTCATCCATCCATCCGTGGTGGAAGTAAGAACTGCACGTGTAAATACAAATGAGCTATTTGTACCATCTGCTGTAGAAATGGGACCAATGTGTTGGAACAACGTTTCTGGGGTTGCTCCAATCTCGGAGATGGATTTTTATTTAAGGATAGTGCCTTGGCGGGCCTTGAATGCCTGGCGCAGCTGGGGCTGGTGTGAGGGAGCGAGTGAGTGGGGGAGTGAGTGGGGGAGTGGGGGAGGGAGTGGGTGACGGAAGGGTGACGGATGGGTGATGGATGGGTGAGGGAGGGAGTGAGTGAGTGATGGAGTGTGAGTGAGTGAGGGAGGGAGTGGGGGAGGGAGTGTGAGGGAGGGAGGGAGTGAGTGATGGAGTGTGAGTGAGTGAGGGAGAGAGTGAGGGAGGGAGTGACGGAGTGGGTGAGGGAGGGAGTGAGTGAGTTGGTGAGGGAGTGGGGAGGGAGTGGGAGAGGAAGTGATGGAGTGTGTGAGTGAGTGATGGAGTGAGTGATGGAGTGTGAGTGATGGTGTGTGTGATGGAGTGAGTGATGGAGTGAGTGATGGAGTGTGTGATGGAGTGTGAGTGAGTGAGTGAGTGGGGAGGGAGTGGGGGAGGGAGTGAGGGAGTGATGGAGTGTGAGTGATGGAGTGTGAGTGATGGAGTGTGAGTGATGGAGTGTGAGTGATGGAGTGTGAGTGATGGAGAGTGAGTGATGGAGTGTGTGATGGAGTGTGAGTGATGGAGTGTGTGATGGAGTGTGAGTGATGGAGTGTGAGTGATGGAGTGTGTGATGGAGTGTGAGTGATGGAGAGTGAGTGAGTGAGGGAGTCTCCCCCCTCATGGGGCGCAGGCCTGCACCGCAGGCTCTCCCTTCGGGCAGCGACAGAGGCCCAGCCCCCCCCCCCCCCGCCTCACCTCACCCCGCCTTGCCTCACTCAGCCCGCCGTCCCGCCACACTCACTCACTCACACACTCACTCACTCACACACTCACTCACTCACTCACTCACTCACTCACTCACTCACTCACACACTCACTCACTCACTCACTCACTCACTTGTCCCTGATGATGGTCTGCAGCTCTCGGATCTGGTCGTTCATGGGCAGCAGTTTCAGCTGTGCTCCCAGTGGCTCGGCCTCGGCCTCGGCCTCGGCCCCCGCGCTGGCCGCGAACCGCACTTGCTTGGGCAGCGAGTGGCCCCGCTCGGCGCCGGCGCCCTGCTGCTGCTGTTGCTGCTGCTGCTGTTGCTGGGTGTTCTGACAAGGCATGATGGTGGAAAGGGAAAAATCAGCTTCCATAGAACGGCAGCCAACTCCTCCTGAGGCGCTCGCAGCTTCCCGCGGTCTCAGAGATGAAACCAAGAGGGAGGGAGGGAGAGACAGAGAGAGAGAGAGAGAGAGAGAGCCTGAGGCCCAGGCGTGTCGTCGCCGCCGCTGCTGGTGCGTGTCGCCGCTGTCTGTCTGTCTGTCTGTGTGTGTGTCCCTGTGTGTGTGTCCCTGTGTGTGTGTCCCTGTCTGTGTGTGTGTGTGTGTGTGTCCCTGTCTGTGTGTCTGTGTGTGTGTGTGTGTGTGTCTGTCTGTGTGTATGTGTGTCTGTCTGTCTGTGTGTGTGTGTCCCTGTCTGTGTGTGTGTGTGTGTGTCTGTCTGTGTGTGTGTCTGTCTGTGTGTGTGTCCCTGTGTCTGTCTGTCTGTCTGTGTGTGTGTCTGTCTGTGTGTGTGTCCCTGTGTCTCTGCCTCCTCTACCCTCCCGGCTCCATCTGCTGGCCGACCCCTCTCTCATTCTTCAATCTGACTGCAGCACCGCCCCATTCAGATACTTTCTCTGATATGAGTTTATTGTAACTTCAGTTTTTGTTGTGTCAGTGTAACAAAATAACTGCAGATGCTGGTGCAAATCGAAGGTATTTATTCACAAAATGCTGGAATAACTCAGCAGGTCAGGCAGCATCTCAGGAGAGAAGGGATGGGTGACGTTTTGGGTCGAGACCCTCCTCCTGTTGTGTTATTGTGTTTCCTTTCTGTCACCTGCTCCATTACAGCTACACAACTAATTAACAGAGGCTGAGGCTTTACACTCGAGTCTTGGCTTCATATCATATCATATCATATATCTACAGCCGGAAACAGGCCTTTTCGGCCCTCCAAGTCCGTGCCGCCAAGTGATCCCCGTACATTAACACTATCCTACACCCACTAGGGACAATTTTTACATTTACCCAGCCAATTAACCTACATACCTGTACGTCTTCAGCCATTTTAATTCAGGATCCGCTTGGCCACTGCCGCATGGGTGATGTATCCCCACTACTGCACCACAGAGCCCACGCTACTCCCATAACATCCCCCTTTATGTACAAAACAGATATGTACAGGAACTTTACATGTATAGCCATTAATTAAATTCTTCCATGGCATCTTATTTCACTGAGTCCAACATGTCTCCAACAGTCCATTTTCCAACATGCCTTTGACAATCCATTTCCGTGGGAGCTTCCAAATTCTCCTCCCTTGGATCTGCGACAGTTCAGTGCTCAGAATGATCTAAACTTTGAACAACACACGTCTGGTTCCTCATTCCCTTTCCCCTTTTTATTTATTAATTTGTTTGTTTATTTATTTAGTTTTAAAATGGCCATTGCCACTACTTCTACATAAAACAATGCATATCAAACTATAACCGTAAATATAACATTAACTTTTTAAACATAACCTAATAGCCTTAACATCTATACTCAACTACATGTACAGGCCCTATCCTTATTTGGGCACATAATCCTGCAGATGGCGTGGTTTTCGAACGCATCTACCAGATCTTGTTGTCAGGGTTTGATGCTCCCTGGGGACCGGTGGTTGGCTCATAGGTCGATTTTCTCGCTCTGGTTCAGGTGACGTCACCAGGTCATTCAGGTCAACATCAACGCGATGACATGGCTTGTTGGTCTTCCTCAGATGGCGCCAATTCCAACGATAGATGATGCCGTCCTCGGTTCTGACTTCATAAGATCTGGGTTGCGCAACATGGCCTACAACCACGGCCTTCCTCCAGGCCTGATGTCGATCATCGGTCAGCTTCACTCGAACTGGATCGCCAGCTTTCAGGGGAATCAGATCTTGAGATCCTCTGTGGTAGTAGTCTGCTTGTCTGTCTCTAGCTGCTCTCAACTCATCTACTTTTTTCTGAATTTCAGGTTTGAGCAGCCTCTGAGTAGTCGGTAGAATGTCTGTTCATCAATCTTTGAACTGGACTGCTACTCATGCCAGGTGTTGGTGTGTTCCGAAAAGCCAATATGCTCAGGTAAGGGTCAGCTCCGGCAGCCTTAGCCTTCCTCAGCAATGACTTAACAACTTTCACACTGCTCTCCGCCTTTCCATTACTCTGTGGATAATAGGGTGATGCGCTCGTATGTTCAAACTGCCACTTCTTGGTAAATCTCTTGAACTCCTCAGCTGTGAACTGTGGCCCATTATCTGTGATGAGCTGATCTGGTATTCCATATCTTGCGAACTGGCCTTTGATTTTATGGATGACATTCACTGCCAGTGTTTTCTCTAGATAGTCTATTTCCCAATATCCTGAGAAATAGTCCACAGTGACCAAATAGTTCCTTCCATCCAAGTGGAACAAATCTGCACCCACCTTCGCCCATGGCCTCTCTGGAATTTCATGGGAATGCAGCGTTTCTTTTGGTTGCTCTTTCCCTTGAGCTTGACATGTCTCACATTTTTGTATGAAGTCCTTGATTTCTGCACTCATTCCGGGCCAGTGCAGATATTCTCTTGCCCTTCTTAGACAGCCATTCACACCAATGTGGGAATCGTACTCTTGTGAGCATGTTGCGTCTCCTGGCTTTAGGGATGATTACTCTCTCTCCCCTAAATATGAGGCCATCTCCAACACTCAGCTCGTCCCTCACATGGAAATAGGAGATAAGTTCTGGGTCAACCTCCTTCTTGTTCTCTGGCCAGCCTCGTTTGATCACCTCGCAGTTTCTGCATAGTCTCATCTGTTTCTGTTGCATCCTTTATGCCATTTAGCAGGGGCTGTGCTATTGGGATGTGCCTTGCCAGGTTTACAGTCTCCAGTTCTCTCATGGTCTTGTCAGTCTTGCCAGTCTGAATATGTGCTCTGCTCAGCGTGTCTGCAAGCTGCATCTCCTTCCCTGGTCTGTATCTTATTGCCACATCATAGGTCTGCATTCTCACCAGCATCCTCTGCAATCTCTTTGGTGCACGATGAAGTGGTTTTGTGGCGATTATCTCCAGTGGCTTATGATCTGACTGCACATTCCATATGTGTACACATGGAACCTCTCTAGACCAAACATCACTGCCAGCAATTCTTTTTCTATTTGTGCATATCTGGTCTCCGCAACCGTCAGGGCCCTGCTGGCATAGGCAACTGGATGGCCCTCCTGCATCAGCGCCGCACCAAGTCCACTTTCTGACGCGTCGGCCTGTACTGTCAGCTCCTTGGATGGATCATAGTATCTGAGTACTGGCTCGGCAGTTACTAGCTTCTTTATGTCCATCACCGCCCTGTCATGCACCTGTGCCCACCACCAAACTACATCCTTCTGTGTCAGCTTGCATAGCGGTTCACATAGACCCCTTAATCCAGGAAGGAATTTGCTCAAGTAGTTAACAAAGCCAATAAATCGCTGAACTCCTTGGACATCCGTTGGGTTAGGCATCTGTAGCACGGCTTCTACCTTCCCTGGATCTGGTTTCAGTCCTGCAGCAGAGACTCTATGCCCTATGAAAGTGACTTCCTTCACCTTCAGCTTTGCCTTCTCTATGTTCAGCTTCAGGTGACGGTCACGACATCTCTCCATCAGAGCTTTAACCTTCCTGTCATGGTCTCTTTCTGCTTCCTCTGCCGTTTTTCCTTTCCCAAACACTAGGATGTCGTCAGCAACAGACCTCACTCCTTCCAGGCCCTCCAGCACTTGGTTCTGTCATTGCTGGAACTCCTCAGGGGCCGTGGTCAGACCAAACGGCATGCGTCTCCACCTATATCTACCATATGGTGTGTTAAATGTCGTAAGCTGAGAAGTCTCCTCATCCAGTTCCACATGCCAAAACCCATTCTTGGCATCAAACGTGCTAAAGACCTTGGCATCATTCAGGTCGGTGAGGACATCTTCGATCATCGTCATTGGGTAATGACTTATTTTAAGCCCCTTGTTCAGATCCCTCAGGTCTAAACACACTCTCAACTTCCCATTGGGCTTTCCTACACACACAAGGCTGGATACCCATGGTGTGTGGGTCTCTACTGGGGCAATTATTTCTGCTTCTGTTAGTCTACCTAACTCCTCTTTCAGCTTACTCCATAAGGCTACAGGGACTCTTCGTGGTGGATGGGACTCTTCGTTATGCTGTCAGCTACCAGCAGATGGCACTTGCCCTCAAATATATCTGTCCCTTCAAACACATCAGCATACTCCGCTATCAATCTTTCCTTGTTCAGAGGGATTTCACTGCCACTCAGTGTCATTATGTTCTCTTTACACACTGAGATGAGCCCCATCTGCTGGGCTGCCCTGATTCCCAGGGTTGGAATGCAGTCTTCCTCCAGGACTACAAACTCTACTTTGTATTTCCTTCCATTCTTTGGGTTCACCAGTCTCATCGTGCTTTTCCCAAGAAGCACCACTGTCGTATTGTTGTACATGGACAATACTTGCTTGGTTTCATCCACATCCTTTGCATACATCTTGGGAATTATGTTACATGTGGCTCCACTGTCCACCTGGAATTTTACTTCCTTCCCTTTCAGCATCATGGTCGCAAAGATTTTCTTTGGGAATTGAGTCTCCTCAACCCTGTGCACACTTTCTGCTTTTCCTGCTTCTGGTTGCAGTTCCATTGTGTGAATTTCATCAACCTCTTGACTGTCATCATACTCATCACTGGAACTCTCCACTTCCACCACTGCATGCACAGGTTTTTTGATCTTTCTGATGGCATTTGAAACACTCCCTGCCATATGCCAGACATTTCTCCCAGTTTCTCTCATGTTTGTATCCACAGTATTTGCACTGTATGGTTGGCTGGTATCGTTTCCCCTCATGCCTCACTGCACAAACATCTTGTCGCTGGTCCCCTACCAGGACATCAACTCTGGCCTTGGCCAGCACCGAAGCCTGGCATGCCTTCACACACTTTTCTAAGTCAAGTGAGGTTTCTTGGAGAAGTCTTTCCCGCAGCATGTCATCCCTTATGCCGCATATTATTCTATCACGTATCAGTGAATCCTTCAACTCTCTGAAACTGCAATGAGCTGCCAAGAGCTTCAGTTCTAATAAAAATGAATCAAAAGTCTCCCCTCCCTCTTGGCTCCGCATAAAGAATCTATACCTGTCGACGGTCTCGTTCCTCACGGGTTGACAATGCTGTTCGAAAGCATCGAGAGCCTGCTCTAGCGTAACCTCTTGTACGTTGCCCTCCGGCGTCTGTGTCTCGAGCGTTTGGTAGAGCTCCCTCCCTTGCGGTCCAACTAGGTACATTAGCAGTTTCCTCATTGTCTTGTCATCCTTCCCTTCCATGCTCAAATCAACATGGAGCTCAAACTCTTCCCTCCATTGTCTCCACTCCATCGGCAGGTCCCTTGCCTCAAAATTAATTTGCCTAGGGGGCTTTAGCTGATATATGTTCCTGATAAATCCGCCCCTCTATCGATGGAAACAATGTAGGCCCCACAGTCGTCTCTCGGTAGTATTTACTCACTGGAGAAATCAATATACCGCTGGTTTGTAAGCTACCCAAGCGAAATATGAGGTGTTATTCCTCCAATCTGCATTGGGCCTCACTCTGACAGTGGAGGAGGCTCAGGATAGAAAGGTCCTTCTTCAGACTGATAGAGTAAAGGGGTGAAAGCAGATGGAGAGGGGTGAGGGCAAGGGGTGGCAAGTGAAAGGTGGATTCCGGCGAGGAGGGGTTGATGTGAGGAGGTGGAGGAGAGGGCTGTGTGGAGGCACAGTAATGGAGGATGGAGGTATATCCAGTGGTTATGGGGGATTTCAACATGCAGGTAGACTGGGAAAATCAGGTTGGTAATGGACCCCAAGAAAGGGAGTTTGTGGAGTGCCTCCGAGATGGATTCTTAGAACAGCTTGTACTGGAGCCTACCAGGGAGAAGGCAATTCTGGATTTAGCATTGTGTAATGAACCTGATCTGATAAGGGGACTCGAGGTAAAAGAGCCATTAGGAGGCAGTGATCACAATATGATAAGTTTTACTCTACAAATTGAGAGGGAGAAGGGAAAATCGGAAGTGTCAGTATTACAGTATAGCAAAGGGGATTACAGAGGCATGAGGCAGGAGCTGGCCAGAATTGAATGGAAGGGGGCCCTAGCAGGGAAGTCGGTGGAACAGCAATGGCAGTTATTCCTGGGAATAATGCAGAAGTTGCAGGATCAATTTATCTCAAAGAGGAGGAAAGATTCTAAGGGGAGTAAGAGGCACCCGTGGCTGACAAGGGAAGTCAAGGACAACATAAAAATAAAAGAGCAGAAGTATAACAAAGCAAAGAAGAGTGGGAAGCCAGAGGATTGGGACTCTATTAAAGAGCAACAGAAGATGACTAAGAAGGCAATACGGGGAGAAAAGATGAGGTACGAGGGTAAACTAGCCAATAATATAAAGGAGGATAGTAAAAGCTTTTTTAGGTATGTAAAGAGGAAAAAAATAGTCAAGGCAAATGTGGGTCCCTTGAAGACAGAAGCAGGGGAATTTATTATGGGGAACAAGGAAATGGCAGACGAGTTGAACCGGTACTTTGGATCTGTCTTCACTAAGGAAGATACAAGCAATCTCCCAGATTGTACTCCAAAGACGTACAGGTATGTAGGTTAATTGGCTGGGTAAATGTAAAAATTGTCCCTAGTGGGTGTAGGATAGTGTTAATGTACGGGGATCGCTGGGCGGCGCGGACTTGGTGGGCCAAAAAGGCCTGTTTCCGCGCTGTATATATATGATATGATATGATGTGATATGTTCTAGTGGCAAGAGATCCTAGGGTGACGGAGGAACTGAAGGAAATCCACATTAGGCAGGAAATGGTGTTGGGTAGACTGATGGGACTGAAGGCTGATAAATCCCCAGGGCCTGATGGTCTGCATCCCAGGGTACTTAAGGAGGTGACGCTAGAAATTGTGGACGCATTGGTGATCATTTTCCAATGTTCTATAGATTCAGGATCAGTTCCTGTGGATTGGAGGGTAGCTAATGTCCACTTTTTAAGAGAGGAGGGAGAGAGAAAACGGGAAATTATAGACCAGTTAGTCTTACATCAGTGGTGGGGAAGATGCTGGAGTCAATTATAAAAGACGAAATTGCGGAGCATTTGGATAGTAGTAACAGGATCGTTCTGAGTCAGCATGGATTTACGAAGGGGAAATCATGCTTGACAAATCTTCTGGAATTCTTTGAGGATGTAACTAGGAAAATTGACAGGGGAGAGCCGGTGGATGTGGTGTACCTTGACTTTCAGAAAGCCTTTGACAAGGTTCCACATAGGAGATTAGTGGGCAAAATTAGAGCACATGGTATTGGGGGTAGGGTACTGACGGATAGAAAATTGGTTGACAGACAGAGTGGGGATAAATGGGTCCCTTTCAGAATGGCAGGCAGTGACTAGTGGGGTACCGCAAGGCTCAGTGCTGGGACCGCATCTATTTACAATATACATTAATGACTTGGATGAAGGGATTAAAAGTACCATTAGCAAATTTGCAGATGATACAAATGTATCATCTGTGTAGTGTGAACTGTGAGGATGATGCTATGAGGTTGCAGGGTGACTTGGACAGGCTGTGTGAGTGGGCGGATGCATGGCAGATGCAGTTTAATGTGGATAAGTGTGAGATTATCCACTTTGGTGGTAGGAATAGGAAGGCAGATTATTATCTGAATGGTGTCAAGTTAGAAAAAGGGGACGTACAACGAGATCTGGGTGTCCTGGTGCATCAGTCACTGAAAGGAAGCATGCAGGTACAGCAGGCAGTGAAGAAACCCAATGGAATGTTGGCCTTCATAACAAGAGGAGTTGAGTATAGGAGCAAAGAGGTCCTTCTGCAGTTGTACAGGGCCCTAGTGAGACCGCACCTGGAGTACTGTGTGCAGTTTTGGTCTCCAAATTTGAGGAAGGATATTCTTGCTATTGAGGGCGTACAGCGTAGGTTTACTAGGTTAATTCCCGGAATGGTGGGACTGTCATATGTTGAAAGACTGGAGCGACTAGGCTTGTATACACTGGAATTTAGAAGGATGAGAGCGGATCTTATCGAAACATATAAGATTATTAAGGGGTTGGACACGTTAGAGGCAGGAAACATGTTCCCGATGTTGGGGGAGTCCAGAACCTGGGGCCACAGTTTGAGAATAAGGGGGCCGCCACTAGTGGAGCGGGAGCACGTGGCTGCTGGCTGGGTGAGGTTATGTGGGGCGCGGGACGGTGACATCACCTTGTCCCGTTTGTAGGAGCCATGCGTTTATTAGTTATTTTGCATGTTATTATATTACTTTGTATCCTGCTGTATTTTTGGACAGTAAGAGGTTAATACTATCCTTATGTATATAGACTGGGAGGTGCCATGGGCGGGGACAAATCTTTAGTATAACTTGCCCAGCACTGTCGTAATGCTTCAGTGTGACACCAGAGCCTGCTAAGATAATAAGGTCTTAGTGGCCATACAAGTCAAGCCTGCTGAGATAATAAGATTTAAGCAAGTAACAGGATATGAAGGAGTGCCGGTGAGAAACTAAGTTTTTACTGCAACCAAATAAGTTAATGACAAGAGATATGTTAATATGTTTTATTGCAACTTCAAATAAACGACTAACTAACTGCAACGTCCTGAAGATCTCTTTGTTGTTGATTATTTGAGGACCACCCTTCCCATTCCTTCATCAAATGGTAAGCCTGGGGCTCTATAAGGGAAGCATAAAGCTGGCCACTACAAAGGGTAAAAACCTGTCTTTGCCGTAACGCATATCATATCATATCATATATATACAGCCGGAAACAGGCCTTTTCGGCCCACCAAGTCCGTGCCGCCCAGCGATCCCCGTACATTAACACTATCCTACACCCACTAGGGACAATTTTTACATTTACCCAGCCAATTAACCTACATACCTGTACGTCTTTGGAGTGTGGGAGGAAACCGAAGATCTCGGAGAAAACCCACGCAGGTCACGGGGAGAACGTACAAACTCCTTACAGTGCAGCACCCCTGGTCAGGATCGAACCTGAGTCTCCGGCACTGCATTCGCTGTAAAGCAGCAACTCTACCGCTGCGCTACCGTGCCGAACTGGAGTGATTTATTGTAAAACCTTCCTCAGCCGGAGTGCCTCGATCAAGAGCGATCCTCGGTGAGAGAAGATGCAGTAGTCCGTCTCTAAAGAGTCATTTAAAAGGAACTGGCTCTCGGAGTGGGACTCAAGCTTGTGGAGAGACTAACAGTAACTAGGATTGTTTTGTCGCTAAAACTTTGAAGCCAGAAATAGATTAATAAGAGTCTCTTGACTGTGCTAATCGACATTGGAGAAAGGAAAGCTTCGAAAGCCAGTTGATCGCAGTGAGTTTTATTGGAAAGCTGTTTTTCAGAAGTTGTATAAGCAAACTATGACTGAAAAATGTTGAGAACAAACAAATGACCTTGAGCAACGCAGATTATCAGCTTGTTTTGAATTCCAAAGATATGGCTTTGTGTCAATACGTCTTCAAGGGATATTGACGTACAAGTATGCTTGTACGTAAATCTGATGTTCGGCCAGCAGGTGGCGCCATCAGCATGGATTCCCAAAGGGAAAATGATTTTTTCTTCAATAGGTGAAGCTTCAAAGTTCTCTTTCGTCTTGGAAAGGGTTGCCTCCCTGAAAAGCCAGCGTGAGATTGAAGAAGAAAAACAGAAAAACTCAAGATATAAATAAGCTACCAAGTTAATAGAAATGATGAAAGAGAACATGGAATCAGGTGAAAATGTAAATGGAGTACAATCTAACCTGATTCAATTAATCAAGGAAGCACTGGTAAAGTTACTACTGCCTGAAGGTGAGCTCGAAAAGCAAAATCACTAGATTCACCAAGCAGTGGAAACTTTTATTGGGTTTACACAAGGCACTCAGGTTGGTCAACAAACCACACACTCCATTGCTGAGTGTGCTACACAACAGAGCCGTGTAAACTTCGATATCATTGGACCTGAAGGCAGTGTTTCAAATGTCTCAAACTCTAAATAGATCTTCAAATCTCGTTCTTTGTCTCATGCATCTTGGACGCACTCTGCTCATATGAAAGCTAAGGCAGACCTGGCCGTTCTAGCAGAACAGGCTGCCTTCATAGAAGACAGGCATGAGATTGAGGTACACGAACAGAGAAAGGAGGAAAAACAGAAGAAATGTGATGAACAATTGAAAAACAAGGAAGAAGAACAGAAGAGAAAACAATTGGAAATGGAGTTCGATAGGAAGAGCCAGATGGAACAGCTGAGAAGACGAAAGGAACTATTGGCAATAGCAGCAGCCAAGACAAGACTCGATGTACTTGAGCAAGGAGATCAAGATACAGCTCGACAGCAGCTGATGGAATGAACTCTTGTTTGAAAGGAGGGACAGTCAAAGGCCGTACCTTTGCTGAGGCAAGAGAAAAGCCACAAACAGCCAAAAGCAGTTTGGCAACGACTACAGAACCTGTAGAAGCACAGGTGCAAGAAGATCATCCTGAAATACTTCGTTGGGAACCAAAGGACAAGGGAAAGGAACCAGAATGGGCGATGCTGCCCCCTCATCCAGATGTGTGACCATATCGGGGCCGGTGATGAAACCCGCATCTCATCCAAAGCAGTCCAACTGAACCATTGGCTGGAGAATCTGGTCCTGAAAATACTTGCCTGAACACAGAGATGACTGAGACCAACTCCGAACTAATACCAGATATTAAACTGACTGTGTATGATGAAGCAGTGAAAGTAGCACCAGGAAATCGTGAATCTTCGGATCAAGAAATGATAGAACTAGAAACTTCAGGGGATCCTGCACCAGAAAACCCAACACACCTTGAAGACTTTGCAACCAAAATAATTGCTAAAAAAACTAGTTCCACAGAGAACTCTACAGTTTTTGTCGACGGTGGAAAACTAGATGAATCCATCACCAGTGAAACTGAAGATGACCATCCAGAAATCTTTGTAACAAATTAATCTACCCTGGATGGTGACCTGAGAAAAGACCACGACAGCAGGGATGGGAAATGGCTGCCCTGCCACTGCTGTCAATTGAATATCCGTTGCAAGCCAAGAGGAGCTTCTGGCCAAGCAATACAACCACGACTTCATAATGGGAAAATCCAGAGTTGACACAAAGCTGCGAAAGGAATTACAGCTTCAACTGGACAAATCCATCTTCTGGACCGATAGCACAATGGTGCTTAAGTACATCAACAAAGAAACCAAACGCTTTCAAACATTTGTGGTAAACAGAATCTCTTTCGTAAGGGATGCTACTGACGTATCGTAATGGAGATATGTTAGCACAAAGGAAAATCCTGCAGGTGAAGCATTAAGAGGACTGACAGCTTCTTAAGCTGGAAGAGAAGAAGATCCTGGCTAATGGGCAGAATATTGGAGGCTGTACCAGATGCACAAGGTCTTGTGCGCACTGTTCGACTTTGCACTAAGAGCAACATCTTGGAAAGCCCGATTACGAAAATATGTCTGCTCCTGGAAGCTGATACCTGCGTACAGTGAGGACTGGTGGCCTTGAAGATTGAAGAATCACTATTGTGGATTAGATGCCAATATATAGTGCATGCTTTTTTGATTATGTATGATGTTTTTATGGCTCCTTTTAAAGTTTATTAGTAATTGTTGTGTTATACACATAACAATTAGGGGCCAGTGTGTTGGAGCCATTTTGTGTTTATTTGTTATTTTGCATATTACTTTGTATCCTGCTGTAGTTTTGGACAGTAAGAGGTTAATACTATGCTTACGTATATAGACTGGGAGGTGCCATGGGCAGGGCCAAATCTTTAGTATAACTTGCTCAGCACTGAGTAATGCTTCAGTGTGATAATGCCTGCTAAGATAATAAGGTCTTAGTGGCCATAAAAGTCAAGCCTGCTGAGATAATAAGGTTTTAGCAAGTAACAGGATACGAAGGAGTGTCAGTGAGAAACTAAGTTTTTACTGCAACCAAATAAGTTAATGACAAGAGATATGTTAATATGTTTTATTGCAACTTCAAATAAACGACTAACTGACTGCAACGTCCTGAAGATCTCTTTGTCGTTGATTATTTGAGTCAAGGACCACCACTCCCATTCCTTTGTCAAACGGTAAGCTTGGGGTTCTGTAAGGGAAGCATAAAGCTGGCCGCTACATTGTATTGGGAGTGCGGGAGATGTCACCCCTAGTGGGGGTGCAGGGTAAGAGGGGAGTTTTCATCAGTATGCTCATCTCCCTCTCAGAGTCCCATATTTCCCCTTTACCCCCTTCACCCCCACCCTGTCCCATTACACCCGTACACCTCCCTCAAGCTTTACATTTCACGTCTCCTCTCCTTCTGACACATTCTCACATCTTCATCCCTTGCCTTTGTCACTCACTCCACAATCACCCCCTCACCTTATCCACCCATCACTTGCTCAGCTTTGCCTCACCCCCCCCCCCCTCACGTTCCCAGCGTCCCCCCCACTCCAGTCCACAGAGTTCCAACCGGATGCATCAATCCATTTGCTCCACAGTTGCTGCCTGACCCATCAGGTCCCTCCAGCACTGTTGTGGTTGTTCAAGATTCCAGCGCCCTGAATTAAAAGAACCTTGAATTTAAAATAATTTATTTAGTTTAGAAATATAGTGTGGAAACAGGCCCTCTGGCCACTGAGTCTGAACAATCCAGCGATCACCCCGTACACTAGCACTATCCTACACACGAGGGACTGTTTACTAAAACCAATTAACCTACAAATCTGAATGCCTTTGTGTGTTGGAAGAAGCCAGAACACCTGGAGAAAACCCACATGGTCACAGGGAGAACGTACAGACTCTGTACAGACAACACATGTTGTCAGGATTGAACCCAGGTCTCTGGTGCTGTGAGACAGCAACTCTACCACTGTGCTGCCCAATCTTCCCCCAAACACTGAAACCCAAGAGAGGGTTTGAAACAGTGCCCTTACCTTCCTGTCATCTCCATAGAGACCAGATCCTGATGGAGTTGACAAAGATGTACAAAAGTCAAATTAATACACCACGAATATTAAACTTTACTTTCCTGTTACAGGAGCCAACGACAATTACTTTAACCAGAGAACATGGCTTTGTCCAAAACAAAGTGCTGGAGGTATTCAACAGTTCAGGCATCAACTAGCTGACTGCAAGGTGAATGGACAGATGACATTGAGATAGAAACATAGAAAATAGGAGGGGGCCATTTGGTCCTTTGATTGTGATCATGGCTAATCATCCACAATCAGTAACCCGTGCTTGCCTTCTCCACATATCCCTTGATTTCACTAGCCCCTAGAGCTCTATCTAACTCTCTTTTAAATTCACCCAGTGAATTGGCCTCCACTGCCTTCTCTGGCAGAGAATTCCACAAATTCACAACTCTCTGGGTGAAAAAGTTTTTTCTCATCTCAGTTTTAAATGGGCTCCCCTTTATTCTTCGACTGTGGCCTCCGGTTCTGGACTCCCCCAACATTGGGAACATTTTTCCTGCATCGAGCATGTCCAGTCCTTTTATAATTTTATATGTCTCTCTCAGATCCCCTCTCACCCTTCATTTGCCAGGCTTTTCCTCACCTCACCCCCTTTTGCCAACTTTCTCCCCCTACTCCAGTCCGAAGGCTTCTGATCAAATACATCTGCCCATTTCCTCCACAGATGCTGCCTGACCCTCCAAGTACTTTTTTTGCTCAACATTCCAGCACCGTGCATTACAAGAACTTTCTCCAAACAATTTGGAAAAGCCATCATTAATGTAAAACATTTATCCCATTAAACTAAAGAGGGTTAGA
The DNA here is from genome assembly GCF_053455715.1 of Rhinoraja longicauda. Classification (NCBI taxonomy): domain Eukaryota; kingdom Metazoa; phylum Chordata; class Chondrichthyes; order Rajiformes; family Arhynchobatidae; genus Rhinoraja; species Rhinoraja longicauda. Next base: position 3,668,523 of record NC_135967.1, on the reverse strand, counting down.
AATGGGTGCCTTGCCTTCCTATGACATCCACAAAGACCAAATCCAGGTAGACTTGAAGTTATGCAGAAAAATCAAATGAACACACCATTTTAATGTTTGAAATGTTCCAACATGATTCTGTACAAAGAGACAAAGAGCTGGACTAATTCAGCGGGTCAGGCAGCATCTCTGGAGAACATGGATAGGTGATGTTTCTCAGAGTGCTGGAGTAACTCAGCCGGTCAGGCAGCATCTCTGGCAAGAAGGAACAGGTGACCTCTTGGGACGAGAACCTCCTTCAGACCCTGTAGGTGAAGGTGTGGAATTCTCTGCCTCAGAAGGCAGTGGAGGCCAGTTCGTTGGATGCTTTCAAGAGAGAGCTGGATAGAGCTCTTAAGGATAGCGGAGTGAGGGGATATGGGGAGAAGGCAGGAACGGGGTACTGATTGAGAGTGATCAGCCATGATCGCATTGAATGGCGGTGCTGGCTCGAAGGGCTGAATGGCCTACTCCTGCACCTATTGTCTATTGTCTATTGTCTATTGACGCCGTTGCTAATCAAGTATCTATCTCCACCTTAAAAATATCCATTGACAGTCTCCATAGCCTTCTGTAGCAATTAATTCCAGACTTTCACCACACTCTGACTAAAGAAATGCCTCTCACTGTGCAATGCAGGCAACGCAGTAAGTGTGTGGACAAAAATAAACTTCTGACTACGTTCTCCAGAGATGCTGCCTGACCATCTGAGTCAAACCAGTACTTTGTCCACAAAATGCTGGAGTAACTCAGCAGGTCAGGCAGCATCTCGGGAGAGATGTAATGGGCGACGTTTCGGGTCGAGACCGTTCTTCAGACTGATGGTCTCTCGTTGCTCCCCTTCTGCGATTAATTACCTTCGATTTGTACCAGCATCTGCAGTTATCTTCTTATACTTACAGTACTTTGTCCACATATCCGATGGACCTGCAGTGCAGCGAATCACCACACGGGAGAAGTGTTGACCACAAATTGGATGGGCCTGCAGTGCCGCAGATCACCACACGGTGGGAGTGTTGAACATAAATTCGACAGGCCTGCATTGCAGCGGATCACCACACGGTGGGAGAGTTCACCACAAATGAGACGGGCCTGAAGTGCAGCGGATCACCACACGGTGGGAGTGTTGACCATAAATTCGACGGGCCTGCATTGCAGCGGATCACCACACGTGGGAGTGTTCACCACAAATTGGACGGGCCTGCAGTGCAGCGGATCACCACACGGTGGGAGTGTTGACCACAATTGGACGGGCCTGCAGTGCCGCGAGGTGCAGAGTGATGGAGCCAGTTGCTAGGGGCGAGGTGCAGAGTGATGGAGCCGGTTGCTAGGGGGGAGGTGCAGTGATGGAGCCGGTTGCTAGGGGCGAGGTGTAGAGTGGTGGAGCCGGTTGCTAGGGGCGAGATGCGGTGATGGAGCCGGTTGCTAGGGGCGAGGTGCAGTGATGGAGCCGGTTGCTAGGGGCGAGGTGCAGTGATGAAGCCGGTTGCTAGGGGCGAGGTGCAGAGTGATGGAGCCGGTTGCTAGGGGCAAGGTGCAGTGATGGAGCCGGTTGCTAGTGGTGAGTGATGGAGCCGGTTGCTAGGGGCGGTGATGGAGCCAGTTGCTAGGTGTGGTGATGGAGCCGGTTGCTAGGGGCAAGGGGCGGTGATGGAGCCGGTTGCTAGGTGTGGTGATGGAGCCGGTTGCTCGGGGCGAGGGGCGGTGATGGAGCTGGTTGCTAGGGGCCAGGTGCGGTGATGGAGCGGGTGGCTCGGGGCGAGGTGCGGTGATGGAGCCGGTTGCTAGGGGCGGTGATGGAGCCGGTTGCTAGGGGCGAGGGGCGGTGATGGAGCCGGTTGCTAGGGGCGAGGTGCGTGATGGAGCGGGTTGCTAGGAGTGAGGGGCGGTGATGGAGCCGGTTGCTAGGGGCGAGGTGCGGTGATGGAGCCGGTTGCTAGGGGCAGTGATGGAGCCGGTTGCTAGGTGTGAGGTGCGGTGATGGAGCCGGGTTGCTAGGGGCGGTGATGGAGCCAGTTGCTAGGGGCGAGGGGCGGTGATGGAGCCGTTTGCTAGGTGTGGTGATGGAGACAGTTGCTAGGGGCGAGGTGCGGTGATGGAGCCGGTTGCTAGGGGCGGTGATGAAGCGGGTTGCTAGGGGCGGTGATGAAGCGGGTTGCTAGGGGCGGTGATGGAGCCGGTTGCTCAGGGCGCGGTCACGTGTGGCGCGGTGACGTAGGCGCGCTCCCACAGGGCAGCGGCCGTGGCCTAAGATGGCGCTGCTCTGGGTGTCGTTGCGGGGCGGTGTTCACCTCCACAGGCACCGGGTCTTGCTCCTCTCACAGCCGGCCAGCGCGGTGCACTTGCTGTGGAGCTCCAGGAATCGCCCCAAGCGGCGGCGGCCGGAGGTGAGTGGTCACGGGGCAAAGCCAGGCGGGTGTTAACTCTGCTCCTGCAACTGATGGAGCTGCGCGCGAGCCTGGCCCTGGCCGCCGGAAGCAGGGAAGGTGGTGGGGCCGAGGGGACGGCGGCCTGGCCGCGGGTGGCACCGCCTGGGATAGCCAACACGGTCGGGGCAGCTGGGGGCAGCTGGGGGCAGCTGGGGGCAGCTGGGGGCAGCTGGGGGCAGCTGGGGTCTTCTGCCCCCCCCCCCCCCCCCCCTCCCAAACGCATCGTTCCCCTGTTTGGATTGTATATTTTTCTGTTCTCGGGATCAGGCCGGGAGTTTCCAGCCAAAGATAAAGGGGGCTTGTGCGAGTAGCGTTATCACTATTTTATCAGTTGACCCTGTAAATTTATCACCATTGTCGTGTTATAAATGTACAAAGGACTTTAAGGCATTGTTGTGGTCTGTATTTTAAACACCCGTTTGGTATTTGCAGATTCTGTTAGCGCTAAAGTTAGTTATTATTACAACACGGTCGCTGTGTTCCTAAGAGGGACTCCACTTACAAGTTTTTAGATGGGACAAGGAAAGGGGGTTAGGCGCTAGATTGTTTCAGACTTGTTATAACACTTCTAACCCCGCTCTGGGTTTTCAAAAGTAAAAATCTTTTCAATAACAATATGTTTGCTCTTGTTACAGTAAGGTAAAAATACTAAAGGCTATATTACATTGTTTAACCAGAGTATGATTGTGCAAGAGTCAATAGAAATGACACAGCATCTCAGTTCCTCACGACATCGAAATTGCTACTTGTCAGTTTCCCAATGGGCATATGTGATTAAAGTAACATCAGTGTTTTTGAGGGATAATATGTCTGAGGTTAGGTGGAAACAGTTATTGATATTGTTTTATTGTCATGTGTACTACGATATGGAGAAAAGCTTTGTATGCTATCCAGTCAAATCATACTGTACATGAGTACAATCAAGTCACAAGGTAGTACAATGAGAAAAAATACCTGTTATTGTAAATACCAGTGTTTAAGTGTTATAGCATTACTGCTGCAGAGTAAGTGGAGATACAAAAAAGTGCAAAGGCCCCATTAAGATATCTTGGGAAGTCGGGGCTGTGCCTGCGTGCTACTAGAGGTTGATCAGGAGGGAAGAAGCTATCCTAAATCTGGTGATATGTGCTTTTAAGCTTTTGTATCTTCTGCCTGATGCAGGGGAGAAGAGGGAATGGCTGGGGTGTAACTTGTCACAAGTCAAGTCAAGTCAATTTTATTTGTATAGCACATTTAAAAACAACCCAGGTTGACAAGTGCTGTACATCAGTTCAGGTACTAGGAAACGAACATGCAATGGCACACAAACATAACAGCACATACATAAACAGTTCACAGCGCCCCTCAGAGCGCCTCAAACGCTACATGAACATAAGGCAACATGAAGTGTAATTGGAGTTGATGTGGGGAAAGTGTGCTTGTGTCTTTGCCTGTTTATGTGCACAATTCTGCTATTTCTAAGGTCTTGGCCAGGTCTTGCCTCATCGCTCTCACTGTAAAACTATGTTCTTGATTTCCCTACACTGGGACTGTGTATTCAGCCTATCTATACCCCTCATGATTTTATCCACCTTAAGATCACACCTCCTTTTCTTAAGTCATAAAGAATAAAATCCTTGCCTGCCTAACTTTTCTCTGTAAGTAGGGCCATTGAGTCTTGGCAATAATCTTGTACGTTGTCTTTGCACTCTTTCCAGCTTAATGGTATTTTTACTATAGCAGGGCAACAAAACCGTACTCAGTATTCCAAATATATAATCACCAATGTCTAGTACAACTGTTACATAATGTCCCAACTCCTATACTTGATGCCCTGACTAATGTAGTGTAGTGTGCAACGTGCCAATTTCACCATTCCTCTCCAGAGATGCTCCAGAGAGTTACTCCTGCATTTTGTGTCCATCTGCCGATTTCACCACCCTGTCTTCCAGTGACACCACTTTCAGGGCGATATGTAGTTGTACTCCTTGGTCCATCTATTTTACAACACTACCAAGGGTGCTACTATGAAAGTCTTGCTCTGATTTGACTTCCCAAAGTAGAGCACCATGCACTTGTCTGAATTGAATACCATTTGCCAGTATTGGCCACTTACCTAGTTGATCATGATCCTGCTCTTGTTGATCATGTTCACCCTCTTCACTGTCTACGATACCATCTATTTTAGTGTTGTCTGCAAACTTACTACATTCTTCTCCAAATCCTTTACAAAAATGTGCACAATTCCAATGGCACCCCACTGATCACAGGCCTCCAGTCTAAACTAAAACCTTCCACCATCACCCTGTCATCAAGCTAAATGTGTATCCATTGAGCTACCTCTCCTTGGATCCCATGCAATCTAAACCTCCATTCTACTGTGTGAGACCTTGGCAAATGCCATGCTAGCAATGCCCACAGCCCTGTCCTCATCAAACCTCTTGGTTACCTCTTCAAAAGTCTCAATAGATTTGTGAGACACGATTTTCCATGCACGGCTTTGTACTGACTAACCCTAATCAGTTTTTGTCTCTTCAAATTCCGGTAGATCCTGTCCCTCAGAATCCCCGACAGGAACTATAGGCTTGCCATCCTATAGTTGTTTCCTGGCTTGTCTTGTTGCCCTTTTTAAATAGTGGTGCAACATTAACTACCTCTCCAGAACTTCACTTGCAGCTAAAGATGCAAATATCTCTGCAGGGGCCAGAGGAATTTCTACCCCAGCTTCCCACAAGGTCTACGTATGCACTTGGTCAGGCCCTTGGGATTGGCCCACCTTAATGTTTTTTAAGACTGCCCATATCACCTCTGTTGTAATTTGTATATGGTCTGAGAAACTGCTGATCATTTGCCTCCATTCTTAGCTTCCCTGATCTTCTCCGTTGTAAACACTGATGAGAAATAGTCATTAAAGATCTCTTATCTCCCATGGCTCTTCACAAAGACAGAGTTGTTGATCTTTAAGGAGAACTGTTCTTTCCATAGCCACCCTTTTACTCTTAATACACATGTAGAATTTATGGGATTTTCCTTTATGTTGCCTGCCACATTCATTTCATGTACTCAAATCCTGTCCTGATTTTAATAAAATACGTCTCCATTGAAACTTAAGATTCCGTGGAATTACACATGCAATGTGAGTGAGTACACGTCTGAATGTTCCAACACCTTTGCTGGTTCCAAATGAATTCCATGGATGGCCTAAAAGCTTCTGAGGACAGGGAACCCAGACAGCCAAAATTAGCCTTAAGTACACAAATTGCCAGTCAGACAAATGTGCCACTGACTGTGTTTGATGTGTCAAGTGACAAATAAGTCTGGTCTGGTCTGGACATTTCCTTCATCTCTATCACAATGGTACAAAGTAACTTAACATGTCTGTTTTGATGTATGTCCGATGATAGCCTGTTGTCTAACAATGGGCTGATGCATACATGAATATGTCATGGTCATGTATGTAGACTGCTCTACTCATTTACAAAGCTGTACTTTTCATTTCAAAATGATTACCATTTGCACTGCACATTAACACAGATACTTGGTGAATGCCTGTTACATCTTGAATAATCCCAAACGCCACTTACATTCTCATCCAAATCATTAAAGTAAATAACAAAATATGGTGGTTCTACCATCACCCTTTATCTTCTACCCTTTGCACTCAATTTGCTAACACATCCTGGATCCGACATATGATTTTTTTGGAAAGACTTTGCCTAGTCCGTAACGGGTGCAGCCCTCCCTACCTTCAAAAGCATCTCCATATGCTGTGGGCTCTTGAAGACGGCATTCATCATCAAGGATCCCCACCATCCGGATAAATTCCTCTTCTTGCTGCTACCTGCTGCTTCTGGCAGGAGGTACAGAAGCCTGAAGTCGCACATGACCAGGTTCAGGAATCGGCTACGTTCCTACAACTGTCAGGTTCTTGAACCAGCCTACACAACACTAATCCTCCCCTGCAATAGAACACCTTGTACCACCTTTTGCATTATCATGAACTCGTTTTTTGCTAAATGCTTTGTACTGATGTTTGTTTTTTTTTGTTGCTTTTCACTGTCTGGTAGATGTGTAATTTACAAATGATTTATGTTTTTATGTGCTGTCTGAATCTGTGCGTGTGATGTTTTGCAAGCAAGATTTTCATTACATCTGTACCTCTACTGTGCTTGTGCATATGTCAATAAACGTGAATTGACTTGAAGTGTGCAAACTGAAATTTCTCAAAATATGATTAAAAATTTGCAACTATTGACTTTGAACTAGAGAGAAAAAAAATCAATGTCATCTGATTGATTGTTTCAAACATTGGTGAATCTTGGAGTTCTGGTTACCTTTGAACCTTTACCTTTGAACATAAAAGTTAGATGATGTTTTATAATTTGCTTTATCATGCATTTCTTTACTTGGGTGTTGCTGCTTTGCTAGTTTTGTTTGGCGTTGGTCATTCTCTGGTGCTCTGGTTTTACTTGTCAATCAGCCTTAAAAAGAAAGCCACTTGTGTAATGGCTTTTGTAACGTTTTAATGTCACAAGCACCTTTGAAAGTGTAATTATACACCAAGTTATATGTTGTCCATGTAAGTTTTTCCATTATATTATTAGGAGGGGGGATATCAAGGATGATCTCATCCCTGCCCCTTCCCTCGTTCTTCCTCAGAATACTGTGGTGTCTTTTATGTGCACTGAAAAAAGAAACTTGTTGACATCATGAAGAAATTTGCTGCAAAACCAGCCATGACTGTGTACTTAAGTCTCTGTAATTCAGTTTTCCATGGATCTTCTCATTCAGAGACATGAACGCTAGCCAACTGATCCTTGTCCACCAAGTATCTTTGTACCTGTTCACATCACCCAAAATCTACATGTGCACTTTTGACATGAATCCTGGAAATTGCTGTTTCCTCTATTACTCTTCATAGAGCTGGCTGCCCAGTCAAACTGAGCAATTTGGGGGAGAAGGGCCTTGGTCATGGAGGTGACCAAGAACCTGATGGTCAATCTGACAGAGCTCCAGAGTTTCTCTGTGAAGATGGGAGATCCTTCCAGAAGGACAACTATACCTGGAGCACTCCACCAATCAGGCCTTTATGGTAGAGTGGCCAGATGGAAGCCACTCCTCAGTAAAAGGCAAATGACAGCCTGCTTGGGGGTGGGTGGAGGGGGGGTGGGTGGAGGGGGGGAGAAGGGTGGGTGGAGGGGGGAGAAGGGTGGGGGGGGAAGAAGGGAGGGGGGGGAGAAGGGAGGGGGGAAAGGAGAGGTTGCTGCACCAATGCAGGAGAGTTTTGGGCCCAACAGGTCCACTTGGTCTGTTATTGTTATTGAGGGTGTGCAGCGTACGTTCACCAGGTTAATTCCCGGGATGGCGGGACTGACATCTGATGAAAGAATGGGTCGACTGGGCTTGTATTCACTGGAATTTAGAAGGTTGAGAGGAGATCTTATGGAAACATGTAAAATTCTTAAAGGATTGGACAGGCTCGATGCAGGAAACATAAGGGGTAGGGCATTTAGGACTGAGATGAGGAAAAGCTTTTTCAGCCAGAGTTGTGAATCTGTTGAATTCTCTGCTACAGAAAGCAGTGGAGGCCAATTCACTGTATGTTTTCAAGAGGGAGTTAGATTTAGCTCTTAGGGCTAAAGGAATCAAGGGATATGGGGGAAAAAGCAGGAATGGTGTACTGATTTTAGATGATCAGCCATGATCATATTGAATGGCGGTGCTGGCTTGACAGACTGAATGTCCTACTCCTGCATCTATATTTCTATGTTTCTATGATAATTTGGAAAATAACAGGATTCGGCTGAGTCAATATGGATTTGGGAAAGCATTACTCTGTACAGAGTTTGTACATTCTCCCTGTGACTGCGTGGGTTTTCTCCGAGATCTTCAGATTCCTCCCACACTCCAAAGACGTACATGTTTGTAGGTTAATTGGCTTGGTATAAATGTAAATTGTCCCTAAGATGTGTAGGTCAGCTTTAATTTGCGGAGAATGCTGGTCGGTGCCGACCTGGTGGACTAAGGGCCTGTTTCCGTGCTGGATCTCTAAACTGAACTAAAATAAAGCAAAAAGCTGCTTCTCCCAGAGTTGATGAATTTTTGGAATTTGCTGTGAAAAAGGCCTGTGGAGACTGAGTGGCAGAGTCCAGTAAAACTCTGATAATTGGCATCTGTCTCACTTAGTCTGGAATGTGAGACAGAGTTCCGGATTGCAAAGGAGTGTGCATCCTGAGCTGAGGGTTGTAATGGTGCTAGGGTCCGAGTCTGGAACACCAGAAATTCAGTGTATTGGAACTGGGGTTCAGAGTGTTTATATATATTTCCCACTTTGTTTAAACTTTGAGTTCCTTGCAAAATTGATTACACTGCTGTGTAAAATGTAAAAAAGAGAGTGAAATGAAAGTGCGTTTTGGCATTAATAGGAGATAATACCCAATCGTCTGGAAGATCTGCTAGTCCAGAACTACCAAAGTCCCAAGGGTGCTTAATTATCTTTTATCAAGACTGTTGCAAAGTGTTTGCTTATCTCACTTATGTGGGTAACCCTTGCCGTGCCAAATTGGCTATGCACGTTCTTTATGTAGTTATCAAAGTAAATTCAAATAAATTTTATTTAACTTGCATCTACTTTTTCATACTTTCTCCTCCTTTCCTAATTTCTCTTTTAATTTTGCTTATACATTTTTTTATGCCCTTCCAGGCTTTATGATACATTAACCTCTCGGTGACTGATACATTGCTCTTTTGCAATATTGCATCCATCTGCCCTTTGTCATCCAGGGCCTTTGATTTAGCAGTCCTACCCTTTTTATGGGAACATATTTACTCTGGGTTAAGTTCCATCAGTGGGAGAGTCTAGGATTAGAGGTCATAGGCTCAGAGTTAAAAGGTGTTCCTTTAGGAAGAAGATAAAGAGGAATTTCTTTAGTTAGAAGGTGGTGAACCTGTGGAATTCTTTGCCACGGAAGGCTGTGGAGGCCAAGTCAATGGATATTTTTAAGGCAGAGATAGATTCTTGATTAGTACAGGTGTCGGGGGTTATGGGGAGAAGGCATGAGAATGGGATTAGGAGGGAGAGATAGATCAGCCACGATTAAATGGTGGAGTAGACCTGATGGGTCAAATGGCCTAATGCTGCTTCTATCACTTATGACCTTAAGTCCCTGAATCTCTTGAATATTCCTCATGAGACCACTTAACCATGGTAGCAGTTTTCAGTCCACTTCTGCTAAATTGTACCACAGTCTATTGAACTGTGCAGGACATCTTTGTGTAGTACCACCGGCTGCTGTTCCGAGCTTTCATTCCCTGTCAATTAGTGATCAACGGACGGCATCTGACTTGCTCAGTATACCCAGTATTTCCTGTTTTACAGTCTTCCACTACCATCCAAATCGTTATGCTGCTGAAAATTAGACATTGTTTTGTGGGAAAGAGGAGAAGGATGTTATTGATGTCCAGTTATGACAGATCAAAAGCATATTTGTAGAAATTAAGTTGTTCAGCCGTCTCTGGCTTGTAAATGCCACATGACCTGTGGAAATTGGTGAGAAACAGTAAATTCTAACCTTCCAAGCATATATTTTATTGCCATTCTAGCTGCTGTCTGTCAGTGCAGGACAATGTCACTTCATATTATTGCAGTGATTAAATATGGGTCTTGCCTCTGTGCGTACTTTCTCACACTCCGTTAATAGTATTTTATACCTGTTGCTTGTTAAGACCTGTATTCATTGCAACAAAGACCTAGAAAAAATGAATTTTATTTGAATAATATTGAATGACAGTTCAGTTTCTGTTTTAGTTTTACTGAGGTGAGGACTCGGTTAGTGTTTGCTCTCCACGGGATTAATTCTTGTCAACATTTCTATTCTCGGCAAGTGAAACAATAAGTAGAAGAGGCATTTTTTTTATCCTGCCAGTGGGACTGTACATATCCATCCTTTATCAGTTAGACAACCCTGCATATTAGTGACAAAAGTTTGAAAAATTGTTGCTTTTCCATGCTCCTGCCTAGGTCTTCTGGCTATGGAGTTGAATGCTAAAGAAATAAATCTCTCAATTTTGTGGCATCAGCAGTGATTTAAAAAAAAAATGCATTATAAGGGTTAATAACTTGAGTTTTGTAAGACTAATTTTACTTTATCTTTTATTTTTTCTGTGTTTCAGGCTGTTCAGTGGTGGCAACATGTGGATAAGAGGACAGACTGGCATGGACATGCTGGTGGAGGCCTTCATTCTGACCCCAAAAATGTAAATATTTCTGTTTTATGATTGAGTCATAATGTTGTAATTTTTAAATTTGATGACTTGATTTTACCTGAAAGAATGTCTATGAAATTTCATGTTGGGAATTGTTTCTTTTTTGTTTTTTGATGAAATCTTGAGCATTACTTGTCATATATTGTCCATCCCTACACGTCATTGGTTCAAGAATGTTATCAATTTCTCTGTTGGATAAGGAGCTCTAGAGATCTATTCAACTACACAATATAGGCAACCCAGAGAGAAATTTAGAGGTTATGGTTTCCTTGTGTGCCTGTAGAGATTACAAGTTTTGGAGCTTTAGAAGAAATGTTTCTGTAGTGCATTCCTATATGTTGCACTCTAAAAGGGTGCTGATCAAGTAGGGTAAATGTTGCTTGAGATGCACTCATCTTGGTACTTGTGGGAAAGCTTGAGCCAGGAATCATCCATTTGTATATAAAGAAAATATGTTCTTTTTTAAAACTCTCCTGTGAAGTGTCCTTGCATACTTTGCACCATTAAAGTTCAAACTGCAGAATGTACAAGTAATGCTCAGTAGGTCAGGTAACATCTACAAGAAAAGAAAGGGGATTAATGTGTCAAGTTGATGGCTTCATCAGATCTGGGGAAAATTGGATTTTAATTAATGAAGAGTTAGGGCAAAGAGGGGAATGAATAAACCAAATAATCTCGAAGGTGGAAGGGAGAGTGTTTAAAATACCTCGTTTTTATAGGACAACAGAGGATGGCAATGAGATTAAACAAAACATAGCACCATTCTGATGTTGTTAAAATATCAGGGTGTAGGGATAATAAACTGTTGAACTCTGCAGTCTAGTTGTAAAAGGATGTATCAGTGCCTTTCCTTTCGCTTGTTTAGTTTCAATGGAATGATCTACAAAGCCAGGATCAGAGTGGGATTGTGGAAGAGATTGAGAAAGGCATGCTCAGGGTTAAACTTTTGTACTAAAATGAACAGAGGTATTCCACAAATCAATAACTATATTGGCATTTAGGCTCTGTTTTTATAGTGAAGCCTGTTTTGTTTGTGTGTAATGTATGGAGAGGATTTTGCCTTTAGATCAAGTACCTAACAGCCTGTTGGACTTAAAAAAATTGTTTGTTGATAGTGAATACTTTTGATAATTCTGCTGTTATTTGTGACTTCTCCAGATTTATATTTTCCCAATACTTTCTTTGACGTCAGAACATCTTAAATTATCCCCAGATTTTGTATGTGCCACCTTTTTAAAACCCTTTTTGAGTCTCAACTTCTATAGCATTATTATACACTATTTAATTTTATTAAAATCTTTTTTTATTAATTTCTTTTATATATTTGCTCTAGCCATGTCATTCCAATTGATTACCAATTTTAATCTGGATCATGTTCTTTAAAAGCTCTCACACAGGTATATAGTTATGATCAAACATTTTTACCCTTCAATTGTAATCTCCTGTGGTACAACATTTCTATCCAAGGATATTTGAATGATTTTCTTTTTTTTAGCAGCATTTTCTGAGAAAGGGTTCAGCAGTGGATCCTTATCTATAATTATCCTGTCTAGTTATTTCAGTTCCTTTCCATATCTTTAATTACCACAAAGGCACTCTTCTGTGAAAACCAGGACAAAGGATTTATGACTATTCTTTCATCCTCTGAGATTATTCATTTGCGTCTAATTGTCATGTTATTCTTTTAGACTATTTAACATTGTTGATAAAAATCCTATCATATTTTCCCTTTTTACAATGCCATGCCACTTTCTTACTTTGATTTAGCCTTTTAATATATTTTGCTTCTTTTTTCTATTCTGTTGTCTGGATCTACCTCAATTTTAATATATATTTTACCATGTTCCTGAGAAGATGACATGATGTTCAGATTGCACCATTCCATTCTGCAGTTTTGCACTTGAGTTATTGCATTTATCATCAATGGACGTATAATGTTTATTCTAGCTTCAGGAGAACAGGAATTTTCATTGCACCTTGGTATATACGAAAATAAACTAATCTGAAACTGAGTGGGAAGATTTGATGGATCAATGAAATCCTGTTTCTAAAAACAATTTTGAAATTATATATCCATAATTGCATTCCAAATAGAAAACATGATATTATTATTGCTGAGCAATATCTTAATTTGTACATGTTAAAATTTTGTGGTTTGGAGAGATGCGTGAAGTAGATGTGGTATAAATATGGAGCATTTTGTATACAAAAAAATAGATTTGGTATGTTAACACCAAATATTTAGGAAGTTTTAAAATAAGCAAATGGGATTGTCATCTGATACCTTTTATACTTTAAGTCAAAATCTTTTTTACCTTTTTAAAAGAGTCTTGACTGGAAAGAATTTTGAACGTTCCTTTTATTCAGTATGTTGATAAGTTTCATATAAACAAAAATTAAAATGAAATGATAGCAAGGGAATTTGCTGAGCCAAACTGTTAGCCATGTTTGCTGTGATAATGATCTTGAATCAGAAGGATAATGGTCAATTAAATGCCATTTACATTGCTCTCTCAATGATTGTTACAGAACAGAAATATTAGCTGTGTACCTATATTTATTCAGTGTTAATAGTGTGCTAATTTTGTAAATTTTATCTTTCAGTTTAAGGATATTGATACAAGAAAAATCCTCAAAGCTATGCTGACTTACGTTTGGCCAAAGGATAGACCAGACCTCCGTGCAAGGGTGGCTTTATCTCTTGGTCTATTAGCTGGGGCAAAGGTTGGTGATTTCTGTATATTTAAAAAAATATGTTCTTGCAGTTTGTATAACCACTTTTATTGTTTATGCCAATGGATTTTAAACTTTAAAAATCTATTTTACTTTTAAATAAGTATTTTCTTACCATAGTTTTAATAATAATGCGTAGTAAAATGTTTGATCATATATTTTTAAACGGAGATAATTTTGTTATTAGTGTCATGGACATTTAATCATTTAGACCAATTAGAAGACTAACGAGATTTCTGAGCATTTGGTTGGGGACGTAGGTTCTAGCACATTGTGTTCAATTGTGTATGTTTTAAATGCCTTTGGGGTTTCTCCCTCGGTTAACCTATCAGTGAATTATGATTACACTATTTAGTCTTGGCTCCTCCAGCTAAGGACAGTTGTCCAGGACATGCGAAGGAACCTGGCTTTCTCGTCTGGCTTGCCTTGCCTTTTTATTAGACTGTTGTTAAATTTTAGTGGACACTCTTTTACTATTGGTCATCTAAACCACTTATTTGGTTGAAAGTTTCATTAATTGATTTACTGTTAATTGAATGAATTAATTACATAATCATTAAACTATTGGTTGTTTTGTGTTTTTAAATTTTCCTAACCTTTTCTCTAACTCGAAATGCAAAATCAAGCTACTGTTCTTGCCAACCGATCAGATCTCCAGAGAATCTTCGCATACTTTTTGAACTCCCTGCAACTCTCAAATCACTATTGGAGTTTTTTTTAATGGATTTTGATTTTCTCATCTGATTAAACAAAAACTAAATATCAGTCAGTTAATTGGTCACTTAGAATTGCCAGTCATTAGGTCTTGGCATGGATTATTTTGTTCTCCTGAACAATGCTGTGGGAGCCTGAGAGTAAATGGGAAGGGGAAGCAAATTTAATTTTACAGAAACGGAAATTAATAAAAGAATTGTGTAGGAAGGAACTGCAGATGTTGGTTTACACCAAAGATAGACATAAAATGCTGAAATAACCAGCATCTCTGGAGAAAGTGAATAGGTGATGTTTTGGTCAAGACCCTTCTTCAGACTGGGGGTCAGAGAGAGAGGGAAACTAGAGGTATGGAAAAGGTAACTAGTGCAAAAACTGTTGACTTTTTGGAAAACCACTTGCATCTTAGAAAAATCAGTCTTCAACATTTTCCAATAATTCTAATTGCACATGTTTTTGTTATTCATTTTGCTTCTTTATTGTCTTTGCTCTATTGTTCATGAATCCTGATAAGACAAGAAATTTGAAAGCAATTATTGTGAATGGGAAGTCAAGATCAAATATTGACCTTGCACATATACTGGTGATTAAATATGAGAGGCATATAAAGTCTAAGCCTTGTAAGTTAACATTTTAAGTTATAAGAATGATTTAATCAGAATTTACAATTCTTAAAAATAGTTTAATATGTTGTACTTATGATTTTTTTTGTTAAAATAGGATGATTGGGAGCAGCAGTGTTCTTTAGTACATATTAATCACACTGCTGCTGTCTGCTTCTTTGTTGTTAAAAGCAGACATGTAAATACGGTGAAGCAATGATAGCTATTAGCTGTTGCAGTGAATTAAATCTTTACTGCCAACTTTTTACAGCATCAAAGACTTGACATTTCAAAGTGACTCCTGGACCTTTATTCAGAGAACTGTAAATCAGTCAAATTATTCACTCAGTGTAATGTTCAACCTTTTGTAATGTTTTGTTCTTGTGTCGTTGCAGCTTATGAATGTGATGGTTCCTTTCATGTTTAAATATGCAGTAGATGATCTCAACCAAATGTCAGGTAGTGTTTTGAGCCTGAATGATGCAACAGGTACAGTCATAACCATGGCAACAGCTGTTCTCATTGGCTGTAAGTAAAGTATTTTATTTGTCTTGACAGATGTTAACTGACTTGCAGCCACGAGCAAATATTTCTGGTGATTAGAATTGCCGTGATTTATTTTCACTTTGCCTACATTAATATTGTAATGGTGGAGGCTGTTACTGCAATGATTTGTTGAGAATTTATAGATCATTATATCAAAATGAGTCATGTAAATGTTTCAATTGAAAATAAACAGAATAAATTAATATAAAGTGAGACATGCATGTGGCAGATAACTCTCTGAAGGAACAATAGATCTGAAGCTTAAAATGTGTACTCAAACAGGCAAATATTGTAAATTGATTAGGTTAGATCTTCATTCCCCCATATAATGGCTCCTTGTCATGTTTGTTCAGTATTCTGTTAGAAGTCCAAATGGTGTCATGGAACATTTTAGTGTATTGTACCTAGATTGGGTATTTGGTGGAACTATCTCGTTTAGTAACGTTCCTCTGCCTTCTCTCTATTACCAAGTTCAATTTCCCTCTGTTCAAATAGATGCTTAGAGGAAGGGATTCAAAACCAGGTAGTAATGTGGACATCTAGAATAAATATAAAGGAGTTAGCATGGAAATAGCATTACATGTATAGTGTTATTGAAATAACTTGCCAATAATTGGCATAAGTACCCCAGAAACATTTCATTTTTATAATGCTGGAATTTATGGAGTCAGCAAAGATATTGATCAAATATGTGCCAATTACAGTTTTACATTTTGATGAACTTGGCACTTGTCACACTTGTCACTGGTCCCACTTTTTTTTGTTTCTCTCATTGAGACATTTGATTTATGGACAATACACAATAGGTGCAGGAGGAGGCCATTCGGCCCTTCGAGCCAGCACCGCCATTCAATGTGATCATGGCTGATCATTCTCAATCAGTACCCCGTTCCTGCCTTCTCCCCATACCCCCTGACTCCGCTATCCTTAAGAGCTCTATCTAGCTCTCTCTTGAATGCATTCAGAGAATTGGCCTCCACTGCCTTCTGAGGCAGAGAATTCCACAGATTCACAACTCTCTGACTGAAAACTTTTTTTCCTCATCTCAGTTCTAAATGGCCTATCGCTTATTCTTAAACTGTGGCCCCTTGTTCTGGACTCCCCCAACATTGGGAACATGTTTCCTGCCTCTAACGTGTCCAACCCCTTAATAATCTTATACGTTTCGATAAGATCTCCTCTCCCCCTTCTCAATTCCAGTGTATACAAGCCTAGTCGCTCCAGTCTTTCAACATATGACAGTCCCGCCATTCCGGGAATTAACCTAGTAAACCTATGCTGCACGCCCTCAATAGCAAGAATAACCTTCCTCAAATTTGGAGACCAAAACTGCACACAGTACTCCAGGTGTGGTCTCACTAGGGCCCTGTACAACTGCAGAAGGACCTCTTTGCTCCTATACTCAACTCCTCTTGTTATGAAGGCCAACATTCCATTGGCTTTCTTCACTGCCTGCTGTAGCTGCATGCTTCCTTTCAGTGACTGATGCACTAGGACACCCAGATCTCGTTGTACGCCCGCTTTTCCTAACTTGACACCATTCAGATAATACCCTGCCTTCCTATTCTTACCACCAAAGTGGATAACCTCACACTTATCCACATTAAACTGCATCTGCCATGCATCCGCCCACTCACACAACCTGTCCAAGTCACCCTGCAACCTCATAGCATCTTCCTCACAGCTCACACTACCACCCAGCTTTGTATCATCTGCAAATTTGCTAATGGTACTTTTAATCCCTTCATCCAAGTCATTAATGTATATTGTAAATAGCTGCGGTCCCAGCACCGAGCCTTGCGGTACCCCACTAGTTACTGCCTCCCACTCTGCTTTCTGTCTGTCAACCAATTTTCTATCCAACTTTCTTACTGAGTTAAATGTTTCAGATACCAGTTGTCATCCACAACATTATATAAATTGTTGTTTTTCATGAGATTTGTGCTGAGCAGGAACAAGTTCTGCCAATAATTGGATGGATCTAAGCAGAGTTATCCTGTCCAGACAGCATCTTCACATGCGCTTTTAGCAGAGTTGCTGGAAAGTGATAATTAACAGAGGTTAATGCAATGCTGAGGCCATTTAACAGCGTGTCACAGCCCAAATGAGATCACTCTAATCACAGATTGAAGAGATTTAGGATTTTTTCATGTCTCGGGTGTCAGAATTTGCCAATATAGTTAAGTTATATTCGTTCAAATAGGAAGTGCAATTTGTGTACTGTATACATAGTTAACATATTGTCTGGACAGTCTTGATTTTATAATTCTACATTTCTTGAAGCAACTTTAAAATGCTGAAGTACATTTTAAAAAGGTAATTTGAAACTTCGGAATTTCTTTGCAGATGGAGTTTCTAGGGTTTGTGCAACAGGCTTCAACGAGCTGAGGAATGCTGTCTTTGGCAAAGTAGCTCAAAGTTCCATCAGGCGAATTGCTAAAAATGTTTTCCTCCATCTGCACAACTTGGATTTGGATTTTCACCTCAGCAGACAGACAGGTGCACTCTCAAAAGCTATAGACCGGGGAACTAGAGGAATCAGTTTTGTGCTCAGTGCATTGGTATTTAACCTGGGCCCCACCTCATTTGAAGTGCTGCTTGTCAGCAGCATTTTGGTAAGTAATGTGTATTTAAATTGTTTTGGTATCCTGCTGAAATGCCATAGACCACGTTATCATTATGGGTAATATGGAAGTTTTATTTATAGTCTCTATACCCTCAGTTATGTGTTTCTAATATGCAAGAGTGCAAGGCTGGAAACCGTCCCTTGATTCCTATTACACAGTAATAATCTTAGTTTAGTTTAGAGATACAGTGCTGAAACAAGCTCTTCGGGCCATCAAGTCTGCACCGACCCAGCAATCCCAGCACATTAACACTATCTTACACTGGGGACAATTTTTAAAAAACATTTACAGCAAGCCAATTAACCTACAAACCTGTATGTCTTTGGAGTGTGGGAGAAAACAGAAGTTCTCAGAGAAAACCCAAGCAGGTCATGGGGACAATGTACAAACTCCGTGCAGATAAACATCCGTAGCCAGGAGCGAACCTGGATCTCCGGCGCTGTAAGCCCTGTGAAGCAGTAACTATAGCTGCGCCGCCATGCCGCCTGTTAGGAAACCCAGTTGAAGAGCTGGATCAGAAAAGGTTCAAAAGTGATGAAGCAAATGGGAAAATAGCGATGTGCAGGGAGGGACTGCAGATGCTGGTTTAAACCAAAGAGAGACACAAAAAGCTGGAGTAACTCAGCCCATCAGGCAGCATCTCTGGTGAAAAGGAACAGGTGACATTTTGGGTCGAGACCCTTCTTCAGATTCTTAAATAGTGATATTCAGATTGGTGTAAGACATATACTAGTATGCAGATAATATTTAATGATGCACAATGAATTTTGGTATCTATAATCTATAGTTTTCTTTACATTAATCCCTTTAATTGTTAATGTTTTAAAAAAATATAAATATCTCTATTTCCAACAGATGCACTGTTGTGGAAGTGCGGTCTGGGATATAAGGCCTCACCTTGGCCTTGGTGCTAGAATGCTGATTGTTTAGCCCTTCACATTTAGGGAGAGAGATGTGACAATAATCCAGTCTAATAGCCAAATAGTGATTTAAGAAACTTGACTATGATCATACTGTGTATGGTGCCAAATTTTAAATATTGAAGTATTTTATTAAATGTTAAGGCATTTCCATCACCATTTAGGAATTACTGTCTCAGTGATGCAGATTGCTGTTTGCTTCATAATTAAGCTATCATGTGACAACAACATTCTTGAGTCCAGAAAAAGCAGTTCACTGGATAAGATGTAGTCAATAGACCATACAATAGACAATAGGTGCAGGAGGAGGCCATTCGGCCCTTCGAGCCAGCACCGCCATTCAATGTGATCATGGCTGATCATTCTTAATCAGTACCCAGTCCCTGCCTTCTCCCCATACCCCTGACTCCGCTATCCTTAAGAGCTCTATCCAGCTCTCTCTTGAATGCATTCAGAGAGGCCTCCACTGCCTTCTGAGGCAGAGAATTCCACAGATTCACAACTCTGACTGAAAAAGTTTTTCCTCATCTCAGTTCTAAATGGCCTACCCCTTATTCTTAAACTGTGGCCCCTTGTTCTGGACTCCCCCAACATTGGGAACATGTTTCCTGCCTCTAACGTGTCCAACCCCTTAATAATCTTATACGTCTCGATAAGATCTCCTCTCATCCTTCTAAATTCCAGTGTATACAAGCCTAGTTGCTCCAGTCTTTCAACATATGATAGTCCCGCCATTCCGGGAATTAACCTAGTAAACCTACGCTGCACGCCCTCAATAGCAAGAATATCCTTCCTCAAATTTGGAGACCAAAACTGCGCACAGTACTCCAGGTGCGGTCTCACTAGGGCCCTGTACAACTGCCCTTGTCTCAGAATATCCAACACTTCACGATGTTGGCCAATTCGTGATGTACAGTGCCCTCCATAATGTTTGGGACCAAGACCCATCATTTATTTATTTGCCTCTGTACTCCACAATTTGAGATTTGTGATAGAAAAAAATCATATGTGGTTAAACTGCACAATATCAGATTTTAATAAAGGCCATTTTTATATATTTTGGTTTCCCAATGTAGAAATTACAGCAGTGTTTATACATAGTCCCCCCCATTTCAGGGCGCCATAATGTTTGGGACACAACAATGTAATGTAAATGAAAGTAGTCATGTTTAGCATTTTGTTGCATATCCTTTGCATGCAATGACTGCTTGAAGTCTGCGATTCATGGACATCACCAGTTGCTGGGTGTCTTTTCTGGTGATGCTCTGCAGGCCTGTATTGCAGCCATCTTTAGCCAATGCTTGTTTTGGGGGCTAGTCCTCTTCAGTTTTCTCTTCAGCATATAAAAGGCATCCTCAATTGGGTTCAGATCGGGTGATTGACTGGCCACTCAAGAATTTACCATTTTTTAGCTTTGAAAAACTCCTTTGTTGCTTTAGCAGTATGTTTGGGATCATTGTCTTGCTGTAGAATGAACATTTACAAACGCCTGAGCCATGTGTCATAAACATTATGGTACCCTGAAATGGGGGGGACTATGTATAAACACAGCTGGAATTTCTACATGGTGAAACCAAAATGTATAAAAATACCCTTTAATAAAATCTGACGATGTACACTTTAACCACGTGATTTTTTTTTCTATTACAAATCTCAAATTGCGGAGTACAGAGGCAAATAAATAAATGATAGGTCTTTGTCCCAAACATTATGGAGGGCACTGTATAATTAAATTTCGAACCGTCAGGGCGATCAAGCTCCTGCATCGGGGGGAAATCTCAGCTCCCCCGCGCCGGGTGATCTCACCCCAGGTCAGGGCTTGTTGAACTTTGTGCGGCTTCGGAGCTTCCCTGACATCGGTTTCTACCCGAGACTGCGAGCTCCCCGATGTTAAAGTCTGCAGGCCGCGGTTGGAGTGTCGATCCCAGGCAAGGGATGGCACGCTCTGATGGTAAGTCCACGTGGGGCTCAAAGTCAGTCCCGAGCAAGGCCTTCAGCTCCATGCTAGGCCGCAGAACGACCGGAGATACGATCAGGAAAACAATTGCATCTCCGGCAAGGTAAGAGATTGAAAAAAAGGTTTCTCCCGCCTACCCCCACCATAAAACAAACCAGAGAACATTAACGCATACTTTTAAAACACACTGAAAATAACAAAAAAAGACAAAAAGGACAGACAGACAGACTGTCGGCAAGGCTGCCATCGAAACGCCACCCGGTGGTACATATGATTAGATAGATTTTGAAATTAAGAATTCATTATCATGTCAATCAATCTGACTTGTCATATTTTGCAAATGATATTTTGACTAATATCGTTAGTTTTCAATGTTGCGTTTTTCTTTTGCAGTACTTTAAATGCGGCT
The DNA here is from genome assembly GCF_053455715.1 of Rhinoraja longicauda. Taxonomy (NCBI): domain Eukaryota; kingdom Metazoa; phylum Chordata; class Chondrichthyes; order Rajiformes; family Arhynchobatidae; genus Rhinoraja; species Rhinoraja longicauda. Next base: position 3,647,327 of record NC_135967.1, on the reverse strand, counting down.
TGCCGTATGCATTAGTAACACTGGGAACGTTAGGTGCATATGCAGTTTTTACCATTGCCATTACACAGTGGAGGTGATGTAGAAATAATATTTGAACTTTATTTTTTCATACATGCTCATGTATTTTCTGTGGTGACTTTACAACTTCAGTATATATTTTTTTGTAGAACTATCTTCCGGATCAAAATGAATGAAGCTGATAATGATGCAGGCAATGCTGCAATAGACTCTCTCCTGAATTATGAAACTGTAAAGGTACAATGTTCTGAATTATATTTGATTAGATTCTTACTTTTTAAGCAACCCTTTCCCTCACTAAGATTATACACTTATAATTCTTCCTTCCCACAAAATAACTTCTGGTACTGTAGAATTGTGAAAAATAAGACTACTTCCATTTGCATGCTACATCTTGTGCATTTTAAGTTTCCTTTCGGTTTTCTGTAACTTGAGCTAATTTACTTTATTTCTATCAAAGTAGATAACATTTTGAATACTTTGCCACATTTATTGTGAATATAATCCAATTGTGGTAAATCTGTTGGGTATAATTATTCTGAATTGGTGACTTGTTTGAATAGCTAGACATGGCAATGTGAAAAGTGTTCGTTTTCTTTGTTAAACTGATGAGTGGAAATATTACAGTCCTGCATGCTACCATTGTTCAAATATTAATGTCAGAGACATGGTTTAGAATTCTGATCACTATTTGTGTACAATGAGCTTCAGCTGCTACAAAAAGCATAGATTTTCTCTGCTTTAGATAGGACGTTTGCTAGAAAGGTGGCTAAACCAGCATTACCATGCATTTATATGTATCTAAGTGCTCATGTACAGTGATACTAGTACTGAACTGTGTACAAAATTTCACTGTACCTCGGTACATGTGACAAAGTACCATACCATACCTCACACCTCCTTTCTAGCCACTTGCAGTTAAGTTGATGAGGCCGGAAACAAAGCTGTTTTCCTACAATTTCATAGAAACATAGAAAATAGGTGCAGGAGGAGGCCATTCAGCCCTTCGAGCCAGCACCGCCATTCATTGTGATCATGGCTCATCCCCAATTAATAATCCGTGCCTGTCTTCTCCCCATATCCCTTGATTCCACTAGCCCCTAGAGCTCTATCTAACTCTCTCTTAAATCCATCCAGTGATTTGGCCTCCACTGCCCTCTGTGGCAGAGAATTCCACAAATTCACAACTCTCTGGGCGTAAAAGTCACTCTCTCCTCAGTTTTAAATGGCCTCCCCTTTATTCTAAGACGGTGGGCCCTGGTTCTGGGCTCCCCCAACATTGGGAACATTTTTCCTGCATCTAGCTTGTCCAGTCCTTTTATAATTTTATATGTTTCCATAAGATCCCCTCTCATCCTTCTAAACTCCAGTGAATATAAGCCTAGTCTTTTAAATCTTTCCTCATATGTCAGTCCCGCCATCCCAGGGATCAATCTCGTGAACCTACGCTGCACTGCCTCAATTACAAGGATGTCCTTCCTCATATTAGGAGACCAAAACTGTACACAATACTCCCGATGTGGTCTTACCAGGGCCCTATACCACTGCAGAAGAACCTCTTTACTTCTATACAGAAATCCTCTTGTTATGAAGAACAACATTCCATTAGCTTTCTTCATTGCCTGCTGTACCTGCACGCCAACTTTCAGTGACTGGTGTACAAGGACACCCAGGTCTCAATGCACCTCCCCCTTACCTAACCTAACTCCATTGAGATAATAATCTTCCTCCTTGTTTTTGCCGCCAAAGTGAATAACCTCACATTTATCTATATTATACTGCATCTGCCACGCATATGCCCACTCACTCAACCTGTCCAGGTCACCCTGCAACCTCCTAACATCCTCTTCACGGTTTACACTGCCACCCAGCTTTGTGTTATCCGCAAACATGCTAGTGTTGCTTCTAATTCCCTCTTCCAAATCATTAATATATATGGTAAACAGTTGCGGCCCCAACACCGAGCCTTGCGGCACTCCACTCGCCACTGCCTGCCATTCTGAAAAGGACCCGTTTACTCCTACTCTTTGCTTCCTGTCTGCCAACCAATTTTCTATCCATGTCAACACCCTACCCCCAATACCATGTGCTCTAATTATAGTCACCAATCTCCCATGCGGGACCTAATCAAAGATTTCTGAAAGTCTAGATACACTACGTCCACTGGCTCCCCTTCATCCATTTTACTCCACAAAAAATTCTCAAAAAATTCCAGGAGATTAGTCAAGCATGATTTCCCTTTCATAATTCCAGGCTGACTTGGACTTATCCTTTTACTGCTATCCAAATGCACCGTTATTACCTCTTTAATAATTGACTCCAGCATCTTTCCCACCGAAGTGGTCGGCACGGTGGCGCAGCGGTAGAGTTGCTGCCTTAGCGAATGCAGCGCCGAAGACTCGGGTTCGATCCTGACTATGGGAGCCGTCTACGGAGTTTGTACGTTCTCCCCGTGACCTGCGTGGGTTTTCACCGAGATCTTCGGTTTCCTCCCACACTCCAAAGACGTACAGGTTTGTAGGTTAATTGACTGGGTAAATGTAAAAATTGTCCCTAGTGTTTGTAGGATAGTGTTAATGTGCGGGGATCGCTGGGCGGCGCGGACTCGGTGGGCCGAAGGGCCTGTTTCCGTGCTGTATCTATAAAAAAAAAGTCAGGCTAACTAGTCTAATTCCCCGTTTTCTCTCTCGCTCCTTTCTTGAAAAGTGGGATAACATTAGCTATCCTCCAATCCACAGGAACTGATCCTGAATCTATTGAACATTGGAAAATGATCACCAATACGTCCACTATTTCTAGAGCCACCTCCCTGAGGACCCAGTGGTTGCAGACCATCAGGCCCAGGGGATTTATCATCCTTCAGTCCCATTAGTCTACCCAATTCTATTTCTCGCCTAATGAAAATTTCTTTCAGTTCCTCTACCCCCCTAGATCCTCTGTCCTCCAGTACATCTGGGAGATTGTTTGTGTCTTCCTTAGTGAAGACAAATCCAAAGCACCTGTTCAACTCTTCTGCCATTTCCTTGTTACCCATAATAATTTCACCTGTGTCTGCCTTCAAGGGACCCACATTTAACTTTCTACTCTTTTTCTCTTAACATATCTTAAGAATCTTTTACCGTCCTTCTTTATATTCTTGGCCAGCTTCCCCTCGTACTTCATCTTTTCAGCCCGTTTTGTTACCTTCTGTTGTCGTATGAAAGTTTCCCAATCCTCTGGCTTCCGGCTACTCTTTGCTGTGTATTACATCTTTTCTTTTGGTTTTATTCCATCCCTAATTTGTCAGCCACGGTTGCCTCCTACTCCCCTTAGAATCTTTCTTCCTTTTTGGAATGAAATGATTTCAGCTTGTTAATGTTGGGGTACACTAAGTGATGGATCCACCAATATGTGACTGGTTAAGTTGCTAACAGGCATGGTGTTCCATGGGGGAGTCCCAAGTTGTCGATATTGACTTTAGGAATTGGCATGAAATGTAGACTTCAAACTGAAGAGTAAATAAATCACTTTTGATTTTCTGTACAACAACAAAAAAGGGTATTTTCTGCAATATTCGTATCCATTTCCTTAGATACTTTATAAAGTGGACAGTTTGCAGATGCGAACAAACACGCCTGATTTCCATGGGTAGTCCCAGGCACAGAGCCATTGCTCTGTTGATGGGAGGGTCCAGGGCATGAGTATTAATGATGCTAATATAAGAAAGTGTTTTTGGAAAAAATGGGAATCATTTAATTGTGAAAATAGGTTCAGATGAATATCCTTTGCAGGTGTACTTCATGTACTTGCTTTGTAGAGTGTAACTTATTTGCTCTGCATTTATGGTAACAGACTGATATTCAAATGGGTTATTGATTGACAAAAAATACTAAAGATTAAATTCCAATTACAGTATTTCAATAATGAGAAGTATGAAGCAGAAAGATATGATGGATACTTGAAGTCGTATGAAGAATCATCTCTGAAGACTACCTCAAGTCTTGCTGTACTGAACTTTGGTCAGAATCTTATCTTTAGCTTTGGTCTGACTGGGATCATGATACTTGCCAGTCAAGGAATCATGGCAGGTACAGTAGTTAAATTCATGTTTTATGCTTGAGAACTTACACTTTCCTTTTGAGTTTTATTTTGAGAAGTACTCCCACATTCATATAATCTGTTTAGTCTGCTGGAAAACTTGTGTTTGCCATGGAGAGCTAGCTGCGGAGGATGCATGTGGTGCAGTGTGTAAGAATACAGGATAGACACAAAAGCTGGAGTAACTCAGTGGGACAGGCAGCATCTCTGGAGAGAAGGAAAAATTATATTAAAAAATACTTTATTCAAGTAATAAATATTTATAAAACATCTTCTTTTTAACAACCCCATCCGACATTTCCGGAGGTTACACATTCAATACAGGTATTCATTTCCAAATTTACATTGTACTTTACACAGTATCCATTATTTGGAGGGGCGTCTCCACCACACTTTGCCCCCCATGTCCAGCAGCAGAAGGTCCCTAGACTGTGGTCCTCCCCCACAGAGCCTTGGTGTTGGCTGCACCAAGCTTCAGTGCGTCCCTCAGCACGTACTCCTGCAGTCTGCAGCGGGCCAGTCGGCAACATTCCTTGACGGACAGCTCGCTATGCTGGGAGGTCAACAAGGATCGGGCAGACCAAAGAGCGTCTTTCACCGAGTTGATGACCTTCCAGCAGCACTTGAATGGGTAATGTTTCGGGTCGAGGCCCTGGTTAGGGATAAGAGAAACGAGATATAGACAGTGATGTGGAGAGATAAAGAACAATGAATGAATGAAAAATATACCAAAAAGTAACAATGATAAAGGAAACAGGCCATTGTAAGCTGTTTGTAAGGTGAAAATGAGAAGCAAGTGCAACTTGGGTAGGGGAGGGATAGAGAGAGAGAGAAGGAATGCCGGAGCTACCTGAAGTGAGAGAAATCAATATTCACACCACTGGGCTGTAAGCTGCCCAAGCAAAATTATGTTCTTCCAATTTGCGTTTAGCCTCACTCTGACAATGGAGGAGACGGAGGACAGAAAGGTCTATGTAGGAATGGGAAGGAGAATTAGTGTGCAGCAACTACTGGGAGATCAGGTTGGTTCAGGCAGGCTGTGAAGGTGATCCGTGAAACGATCCAGGGCTGTGTTTGGTCTCGCCGATGTACAAGAGTTCACATCTTGAACAATGGATACAGTAGATGAGGTTGGAGGAGGTGCAAGTGAACCTCTGCCTGACCTGAAAGGACTGTCGGGATCCCTGGACAGAGTCGAGGGAGGAGGAATAGCACAGGTGCTGCATCTTCTGCGGTTGCAGGGGAAGGTACCTGGGGAGGGGGTGGTTTGGGTGGGAAGGGATGAATTAACCAGGGAGTTGCAGAGGGAATGGTCTCTGCGGAAGGCAGAAAGGGGTGGAGATGGGAAAATGTGGCTAGTGGTGGGATCCCGTTGGAGGTGGTGGAAATTTCAGAGGATTATGTGTTGTATGCGACGGCTAATGGGGTGGAAGGTAAGGACCAGGGGGACTCTGTCTCTATTGCAATTGGGAGAGTGGGTACATGGAGAGCTGAGGGTACTGAGCAGACACGAGTGAGGGCCTAATCTATGATGGGAGTGGGGAACCTCCGTTCCCTAAAGAATGAGGACATCTCAGATGTTCTAGTACGGGACACTTCATCTTGGGCGCAGATGCGGCGTAGACGGAGGAATTGGGAGTAGGGGATAGAGTTTTTACAGGAAGTAGGGTGTGGGAGAATGGTAGTCAAGATAATTGTGGGAGTCAGTGGGTTTGTAACAGATGTCAGTCAATAATCTATTTCCTGTGATGGATACTGTGAGATAAGAAAGGGGAGGGGGGTGTCGGAGATGATCCAAGTAAATTTGAGTGCAGGATAAAAATTGGTGGTAAAGTTGATGAAGTCCATGAGTTCTGCATGGGTGCAGGAGCACAGTCACCAATGTAACGGAGATATAGTTCAGGGATAGGGCCAGTGTATGCCTGGAACAGGGATTGTTCAAAGTACCATACAAAGAGCCAGGCATAGATGGGGCCCATGTGGGTGCCCATATCTATGACTTGGAGGAAGTGGGAGGAGTCAAAGAAGTTGTTGAGGATGAGGACCACCTGGATGGTTCTGCGGTCGAGGAAGAAACGGAGGGCTTTAAGGCCATCCTGGTGGGGGAAGGAGGTGTAGAGTGACTGAACGTCCATAGTAAAGATGAGGGAGTGGAGGCTCGGAAAGTGTAAGAACACAGGTGTGTTATAAAGTTGGATCAGGATGCTGTTTTTCATTGTTCTTAAGGAATAGATTGGTGAATATGCCGTTAAATCGCTTTTCTCTGGTCAATGTTGCAGGCATCAGCAAATGATTTTGTGATTGGACACCTTGGTTCTCACTCCTTAACATCTGTCTATTTGCTTTATCAGTTCTGAAAATAAAGATTATTTATATTTAATAAATAATATTTAAAGGTTTTTAAAAAAGATGTGCTGTCTACTGTCTAGACTTATCTACTGTTAATGCAGAAAAAAATACCTGATACTTCTCCAACTGTATTGACTAATAAACCAGCAATAGTCTGAAAATTTAGGAAACCATTCTCCCTCAAAAGGTTGGCAGTGCTGAAATTCCTGATGTAAGCATGTTTCTTTACACATGCACAACATGGTGATTGCATTTCAATAAGTGTTTTCAAAGTTTATGTCAAACATTTTGTTGAGGCTTGGTCATTATCATTCGCCTTGCACTCTTTCAGATGACCATTGGTATATTGTTACAATCGAAACTGGGGTGCAATAAGCAAATTCAATGCATGATGTAGTTAAGTCATGTGATCCAGATAGTGCGAACGGTTGCAGAATGAGAAGCCTGGAGATGCCATTTTTAATAGATGGCACTTTTTCAAAGAGAACTGCAGCACAAGTGATGTCTCCATTCTTTATCTTGAAGATAGACTTCAAGGCGACACAAAAGGTGGCTGCAGTATACTGAAGACTACCCACAAGTGCTAAATATGCTTTAATTAGCTACCAAAAACTCAAATGATCAAAAAACGATTACTTCATTGTTGTTGCCAATGAAAACGAGTGTGTAACCACACTGCAAACTTAAAAATTTATAACTGATTGAATCTGTTTGTTAACTTGTCACGTACAGTTGGAACGGCAACACTGTATGCATCGCAATAGATATGGCTGCAATAAACATGCCTGATCTAGCGCCACTAACGGACTGGGAAGTAGCTGATATAATGAACGCCTTTGCCAGATTTAGACAAAAATGTGGACTAATGTTCAACAGTGTTAGAGAATGCTAGTAAGAGTGAGAAAGCTAGGTACCTGCTTCTCTGGACAGGAGAGAAGAGACTAGAGTTGTACAACATCTGGACATTTCAGCAAAAAGAGGACAGAGAGAAGAAAAAAGTTATTTTAGATAAGTTTGAAAGACACCTTGAACTAAAGACCAACCATCACATACATCGCTACACTTTTCAAGGGCTCATACAAACTAGTGATGAATCTGTGCATGACTATCTCATAAAGCTGAAGAGCATTTCATTGAAATGTAAGTTCAGAGAAAGGCAAGAGATGCTTGACCAATTCATATGGGGAACATTCCACAACGAGGTCCAGAAGTCTCTCATTTGCCATTCGTGCTTTAATTGCCATATTTCTAATGACTAATATTCTATGTTACAGTGTAAACTGACATTGTTAAAAAAGTTAAGGAAACTCATCACTATTTTATCCCAAAATATTAGCAATTTTTCTCAAACTTAATTGAATTTAATGGAAATGAAAGTTTCTTGTAACGTTCCATTCATTTTTACAGGTACACTAACAGTGGGAGATCTGGTGATGGTAAATGGCCTGCTTTTCCAATTGTCTCTTCCTTTAAATTTTCTGGGCACCGTATATAGAGAGACACGACAGGCACTAATAGACATGAACACATTGTTCACTTTGCTGGGCCTTGATACAAAGATTAAGGTAAGATGCTAACGTGTTAGCATTGTCAGTGATGCTCTTTAGTTCTGAATTTATAGTCTGAAATTCTATATAACAGCTTGTAAAAATTAAATTGTAATTTTTTTTAATACATAAACTGAAAATTTGAAAAGTACCAGGCAGGTAATTTTCAGTTGCAATATCTGAAGAGACACCATGTGCTCATTTTTGCAAATTGAATGTGGCCCCCAGTGCTGTAATGCAACTTCATGGTTCTTTTTATGCTTTTATAGGAGGTACAAATGGCTCCAGTACTTCAGGTTACTCCTGAAAACTCTACCATCACTTTTGATGATGTGTACTTTGAATATCTGGATGGTCAAAAAGTCCTTGATGGAGTATCATTTGAAGTTCCTGCAAGGAAAAAGGTGGCAATTGTAGGAGGTAGTGGTTCAGGGTAAGTTGTCTTTTATTGTTCTCCCTTTAGGTTTGTTTTTGAAATATTTTCCCATTTTCTTTTAATTTTTTTCCTGTATTTTGTATTTTTCATTTTTTCTTATTCTGGTCATCATACTAATTAAATTGCCAATTAATAATAAATGACCACCACTCTGGCCCAGTGCCTTGTTGAAACATTGGAATCGTTTGGATCTGTATAGCTGAGAACCTATGCAAGAGATTAGCGATTTTGCAGAAATGCGGTTCAATTCCTGTCACTCCTCATCTTATTTAATTACACTCCTATGTTGCTTGCCAATTAGTTTGACTAATGACTTCTACTATCTGAACATTCATAGATACATAGAAAATAGGTGCAGGAGTAGGCTATTCGGCCCTTCGAGCCAGCACCACCATTCAATGCGATCATGGCTGATTATTCACAATCAGTACCCCGTTCCTGCCTTTTCCCCATATCCCTTGATTCCGCTAGCCCGAAGAACTCTATCTAACTCTTTTGAATGCATCCAGTGAATCGGCCTCTACTGCCTTCGGAGGCAGGGAATTCCACAAATTCACAACTCTGGGTGAAAATGTTTTTCCCTCCTCCCCTCCCCTTCCCTTCCTCCCCTCCCCTTCCTCCCCTCCCCCTCCTCCCCTCCCCCTCCTCCCCTCCCCCTCCTCCCCTCCCCCTCCTCCCCTCCCCCTCCTCCCCTCCCCCTCCTCCCCTCCCCCTCCTCCCCTCCCCCTCCTCCCCCCCCCTCCCCCTCCTCCCCCCCCTCCTCCCCTCCCCATGATGTCCAGATACAGTTTAATCCCATCAGTAACTTAATTGGGTCATTTTTTCATAAATGTTTATGGTATAATTCAGATCCTTATTAAAATAAAGTGCAATCTTATTGTGTTCAATTTTACAGAGGCAGCAGTATGATGTTTGTAAAGCAGAGATTGTTGGGGGGAAAAACACATGGAGAATACTTCTGATTCTCTTAATAGGCAAAGAATAGTTATGCCAAAGCTACATAAAGTATTGGAGGCAGCTGTTTGAAGTGGGCCAGATCAGTACTATTCTGCTCTCCACCTTCTCTTTGTGCCCAGCTAGCTTCCCATAAAGCATCTGCAATGTTCACCGTCGCCCCTCCTTGTGATGTGCCATTTTACATTTTTGCAACACTTTCCTAGCGAAGTTTACCTGAATATTTTGTTGGGTTTCTGAAAATTTAATTTGTATTTGTGACCGTTCTTTTGGGGCTTCATCAAAAGTGGAAACACATCTGCATGTATTTGTTGGGGGAAATTTTAGCTTTCTCTTTTCTGGAGGAAAGAAGTTCCAGTCTGGCTTTAATTCTGGATTCATCCTTGTGAACCTATTTGCAATTTTTCTGTATTCTTTATAATAATGGGAACAGTAACTCAAGTGTGATCGTACCATTTTTTTTAATACAAGCATAACAGAATATCTTTGAAATGAACTCGAGGGCTCCATTTTTTTTACCATTCATGAACTTGTTCCTACTTTGAGTTTTACCTGTTAAGACCCACTTTTGCTTCTACAAACTTAAGATTTCCATCCGATCAATATGTGAATTCCTGAATCTTTCCACCAGGATGCACTGTTGTGCACTTTTCTACATTTGTTTTGTCAATTACATGTCCAATCGGTTGGACTTTTGGTTTCACAAGATAAACTATATCCTTAAATTAATTGAAATCTGCAGTTTTTAAATTATATTTCTAATTCAAAGTACCAGATCTCTCATTTACAAGTGGTGAATTAGGTTTTTCCAGCTTCAATTGTGATGGAACACTACTTTCTAGCTTTCTCTGTAGTCTGAGTAACTGCTCATATTTTGTAAATGTTTTCATTGTTTTATATCAAGTGTGCCATTAATCCTGTTACTTCACCCTCAACTCTGCACAAGTCTCATGTAGTACCTCACCTAATGTCATGTAAAGATGTAAACATTTTACATTGCTTTATTCAGTTTCCTTTATTTCAAAACTCTGATCAAGTGTGGATCCTGTTGAAATAGAGCTGAATGTTTGGTTTCATGATTTTTTTTAAAAGTTCAGCCTCGCTTAATATTTTTATTGTTTCTCATAGCACCAACTGTAAACTATCTGCCCTATAATTTTCTATACTTCACCATTCTTCTTATTAGAAATGGAGAACTGATATTAGTTTTCTCAGACCTTTAACACAGTCCCCGTTTCAATTAATTACTTGCATCTGGTGATCCCTCTGCTAAATTTTAATAGTTGTGGATTTACCTCATTCTGAATTGATGTTAAATAACAGTTCCATTTTTTCCAATGGTTTAGGAAAAGCACAATAGTGAGATTGCTGTTCCGCTTCTACGAACCTCAGAAAGGAAACATCTATGTAGGTGGCCAGAACATTAACGACGTCAGCCTAGAAAGCTTGCGGAAAGTCATTGGCGTTGTACCACAGGTAAAGATCATCACGTGCCAAAATAACCTTTTAAATTTTGTCTTGATTGCAGTACATATGGTTAAAACTTTAAGCAGTTGCCCGATCTGGACTCAAAGAGAAGGAACAAACATCTGAATATAGATTTGATATCCATTGGCTTTGGGGGGAAATGCAAACTGACGTATGGTGATTACTTGCAGCATAGTTGTCAGACTGTAACCCAGTGAATAGCTTAAAATTCATTGCCTTAAGGAAAATTATCAGCCAAATTGTTAAGCGCAATAGTGGTCTGAATTATTCTTGCTTTGGGCAATTTTCTGAAATTGGAAGCCCAACTTGAAGCTGACTGCAATGACAGATGGTAGACAGTTGTTTATCTGATTTAGAATAACTTAGCTGCATAAATGCATTAGCTATGATGAGATGTTTGTATGGTATTTGTCTTGCATGCTAATCTTAAGATTCAAAAATGTTCATCCTTTGTATGTAGCAAATCTTTGAGGAGTAGATTTGCACCATATTTTTAATTTGAAACATGTTGGCTGGGCCACAGGATGAATAGCTTAAATGTTGTAGGCTTTCTTCAGACCTTTCTGTTCGAGGGCTTTGCTTTGAATATTTCAAAAGGCCATGGCGTGCTCACTGGCTCTAGTTGTTTCCACTGATATGGCTGCTTTTGAAGCAATTTCAGACATTATTGTATTCTATGTTAAAATTGCTGTGACATAGATGTTGCAGGGAATGGGACTGCTTATCAGGGTTGCATGTAATGGATCCCAATCCATTGTTTTCTGCCACGTTAGAAAATTTCTACCCTATTGTTTACATAGAAACATAGAAAATAGGTGCAGGAGTAGGCTTTTTGGCCTTCGAACCAGCACCTCCTTTCAATATGATCATGGTTGATCATCCAAAATCAGTGCCCCGTTCCTGCTTTCTCCCCATATCCCTTGATTCCGTTTGCCCTAAGAGCTATATCTAACTCTCTTGAAAACATTCAGTGAATTGGCCTCCACTGCCATCTGTGGCAGAGAATTCCACAGATTCACAACTCTGGGTGAAAAGGTTTCTTCTCATCTCAGTCCCAAATGGCCTACCCCTTACTCTTAAACTGTGACCCCTGATCCTGGACTTGCCCAACATCGGGAACATTTTTTCTGCGTCTAGCCCGTCTAATCCCTTAAGAATTCTATATGTTTTTTATAAGAGGGGGCGTGGCTGCGTTCTGCAGCTGCGGCTCACCGGCAGTCTCTCTTTTTTTTTGTTTTTGTCTTTGTTATCGTTTAAATGTTTCTTTTGATTTATTTTTAACTCTGTATATGTGGGGGGTGGGGGAAACCTTTTTTTCTAATCTCCTCCTCAACGGACCTTTACCGTGTTGTGTCTCCGTTCGCGCTACGGCCTAACACTGTGGAGTCGGCGGCCTCCAGCTGGGATCGACCTTGAAGACTCCAGTCGCAGGGCCTGGACTTACCATCTTGGAGGCTTCGGCCGTGGGCCCTGCAGACTGCAACATCGGGAGTTCGCAGGTCCCTGGCTGGCGACCGGCTTTCGGGAGCTCCAGCCGTAGCAACTTCGACCGCCCCGAGGCGTGAGGTTTGATTGACCCGCTCGCAGGCCCTTCATCGCCCTGCGTGGCCTGGCCGCGGCACCTTCCCTCGCCCGGTGGGGGCTCAGGACTTTCATCGGCCTGCTCGGCTCGGCCCTGGGACTTTCCATCGCCCGGTGGGAGCTTCAAAAGTCGGGAGCCTCGATCGCCTTGTGGCACCACGGGAGAAGAATGAGGAGGAGACAAGACTTTTCTTTGCCTTCCATCACAGTGAGGGTGTGCCTGGAGCAATCACTGTGATGGCTGTTTGTGTTAAAAATTGTAATTGTGTGTCTTGTGTTCTTTGTTGTCTACTGCCGGACCCTGACGTGAGAGGACGCTGGCGCTATTTGTTCGTCGCTTCTCCGTCAGGACAGTTCGTTTGTTTGTTTTTATGTCTTGACTGTTTTTGTAAAGCGTCTTTGAGCATCTGGAAAAGCGCTATAAAAAATAAATGTTTATTATTGTTATTATTATAAGATCCCCCCTCATCCTCCTAAATGCCAGTGAATATATAAGCCCAGTCGATCCCATTCTTTCATCATCTGTCAGTCCCGTCATACCGGGAATTAACCTTACCCTACACTTAATCTTACGCTGCACTCCCTCAATAGCAATAGCAAGAATGTCCCTCAATAGCAAGAATGTCCCTCAATAGCAAGAATATCCTTCCTCAAATTAGGAGACTAAAACTGCACACGATACTCTGGATTTGGTCTCACCAGGGTCCTGTACAACTGCAGTAAGACCTCCTTGCTAAAATACTTAAATTCTCTCGCTATGAAGACCAGCATGCCATTTGCTTTCTTCACTGCCTGCTGTACTTGCATGCTTACTTTCAGTGAGTGATGTACAAGCACACCCAGGTCTCGTTGCACCTCCCCTTTTCCTAATCTGACACCATTCAGATAATAATCTGCCGCCTTGTTCTTGCCACCAAAATGGATAACCTCACATTTATCCACATTATACTACATCTGCCCACTCACCCAACCTATCTGAGTCACCCTTTAGCCTCATAGTATCTTCCTCGCAGCTCAAACTGCCACTCAGCTTTGTGTAATCCGCAAACTTAGGGATGTTATATTTAATTCCTTTTTCTAAATTGTTAATATCTATATACTAAAACTCTTGTTTGTTTGTTCCTGAACAACAGCCAAAATGGTACATGATAGCTTGACAATTTTAGGCCCACCTTACTCACCGTTGTCATTATATATATATATTTTTTCATATTTCAGATACAGCGCGGAAACAGGCCCTTCGGCCCACCAAGTCCGCACCGCCCAGTGATCCCCGCACACTAACACTATCCTACACACACTAGGGACAATTTTTACATTTACCCAGTCAATTAACCTATATACCTGTACGTCTTTGGAGTGTGGGAGGAAACCGAAGATCTCGGAGAAAACCCACACAGGTCACGGGGAGAACGTACAAACTCCTTACAGTACAGCACCCGTAGTCAGGATCGAACCTGAGTCTCCGGCGCTGCATTCGCTGTAAAGCAGCAACTCTACCGCTGCGCTACCGTGCCGCCCAGTGCTAATGGAAGAAGTTTCATTGAAATCGGTGTTATATTTTTAAAGTTATTTCCATTTTAAAGTTAAAATCTATCTCCCAGGGAGGGAGGGGGGTAGAGAGAGGGGCGGGAGGAGGGAGGATAAGGGGGATGGAGTGGGGGGGGAGTGGAAGAGTTGGAGGGGAAGGGGGAAGGAGAGGGTGCTGCACCAATGCAGGAGAGGTTTGGGCCCAACGGGTCACTAAGTCTAGTATATTGTAAATTATTGGGGTCCCAGCATTGAGCCTTGCGGTACCCCACTAGTCACTGCCTGCCATTCTGAAAGGGACCTGTTAATCCCTGCTCTTTGTTTCCTGTCTGCCAACCAATTGTCCATGTTAGTACCCTATCCCCAATACCATGTGTTCCAATTTTGCCCACTAATCTCCTTATCAACTGGCTCTCCCTTGTCCATTTTCCAAGTTACATAAAAAAATTCCAGAAGATTAGTCAAGCCTGATTTCCTCTTCGTAAATCCATGCTGACTCGGACCGATCCTGTTACTGCTATCCAAATGTGCCGCTATTTCATCTTTTAGAATTATTCCAGCATCTTCCCCACCACCGATGTCAGGCTATTTGGTCTACAATTCCCTGTTTCTTCTCTCTCTCCGTTCTTAAAAAGTACAGTTACCCTCCAGTCCACAGGAACTTATCCAGAGTCTATAGAACATTGGAAAGTGATCACCAATGCATCCACGATTGAGTACTTTGGGATGCAGACCATCAGGCTCTGGGGATTTATCTGCCTTCAGTCCCAATAGTTTGCCTAACACCATTTCCGGACTAATGTGGATTCCCTTCAGTATCTACTGCCACAATTGTATTTTGGATTTTCCGAAGAATTGTTAAAATTTGTGGAACAATGCCTTCTCAAGGGCAAAAAATAAAAGAGACCATAATTGATTATTATTACAGTGAGCTTTCGTTGAAGCCATTCATGTCCCCCACCATCTCTCTTGCAGATTATTTGAACTTGGTTGTGCAAGCTTTTGACAGCAAAATATATATGTATTGAAGATAGAGTGGATATAAAATATAAATCCAAATTATTTCAGGACTCTGCTTTATAAACATAGATTAAAATATAATATTTTTGTATATCATGCAAATGTTAAAGCCCAGCCAGCCATTAGATGTGAATTTTCTATGTAAGCTGTCCTGATGAAAGGTATCGACCTAACTAACATGTTAGCTTTGTTTTTTCTCTCTCTGCTGAGTACTGTTTCCTATTTTTATTTCAAAATATATTATCTTTAATTCAGATGGTATCAAAGGGCACTTCATTGAAACAATCAAGTGCATTCTTTGACCTTTTGTAATGAAATTAATTGCAGTACTGCCATGTAATGCACGTATGCAGAAGAAACATTTCAGATTTGCCAATATAATTCTAAATGCTAGCTCTGAAAAAAAAAACACCTTTTGGATGCAGCTTCCATGTATTTAGTTTGCACTATGGATATAAATGATGACATTTTAGTAGATACTAGACCAAGTGGACCCGTTGGGCCCAAACCTCTCCTGCATTGGTGCAGCCTCTCCCCCCCACTGCATTCCCCTCCTCTTCCCCTCCCTACACTCCATCCCCCTCCTCTTCCCCTCCCTCCACTCCATCCCCCTCCCTCCACTCCATCCCCCTCAAACCCCTTATTCCCCCTCCCTCCCCCTGCCCTCCCCATCCTCCTCCCTAGGTGATAGATTTAAACTTCAAAATGTGGATAACTTAAAAAAATAACACCAATTTCAATGAAACCTTCCATGAGCACCAAAGGGACGATGGTGAATAAGGTGGGCCTAAAATTATTACGCTATTGTGTACCGTTTTGGCTGTAGTACAGGAACAAACAAATGAGAGTTTTAGTATACAGATGTGAATTGTAATGATTGGTTGTCTTAATATAGATTTGAATTAATTGGGAAATTATTTATTCGTTTTCTGAGTGCAAAACCATTTAGTTTGTAAGACTCATATCATATCATATCATATATATATACAGCGCGGAAACAGGCCTTTTCGGCCCACCCAGTCCGCGCCGCCCAGCGATCCCCGTACATTAACACTATCCTACACCCACTAGGGACAATTTTTTACATTTACCCAGCCAATTAACCTACAAACCTGTACGTCTTTGGAGTGTGGGAGGAAACCGAAGATCTCGGAGAAAACCCACGCAGGTCATGGGGAGAACGTACAAACTCCTTACAGTGCAGCACCCGTAGTCAGGATCGAACCTGAGTCTCCGGCGCTGCATTCGTTGTAAAGCAGCAACTCTACCGCTGCGCTATGTGGGATTTCTAACTATTACGGCTATTTTTATTAATATGTTTTGAGCAAAAGTTATTTTGCAAGTAAATAACAAATATTGCCTTAAATTTAGCACTGTCAGATTTAACTTTAATCAGCTGAAAACTTATGTTTTTGGTGTCTATTGTAGCTTTATTACCTGTATTGCATTAAATTGACATTTTAAAATTTCCTTTTCAATCAGCTTATCTGCTAAAAGTCTTGTAATTTCCCCTCTGCATCTATATGGAATCATTCATGAAAAGTACCAAATACTCATTCTAGGAGTAAGTGAATGGTGATTTAAATGACTGTCAGATATCTATTTTCGCAATACAAAATTGAGTGAGCAAAATTTTAATTCCTGAATAAGAAATTATATTTGAAGCATTAATGATAGTTAAAAACATTTCATCACAAGTACCTCCCCATCTTGCTCAAATAATCCTAAGTATTTTTACGCATTTAAAATTGAAAATGCTTGTCTTTGTTGGCTTATAGGATGCTGTCCTGTTCCACAATACAATTTTCTATAACCTCCAGTATGGGAACATCAATGCAAAGGAAGAAGATGTGTTCTATGTTGCTAAGATTGCTGGGCTTCACAACTCTATTCTCAAAATGCCACATGGTTATAATACTCAAGTTGGTGAACGTGGACTGAAGCTTTCTGGTGAGTTAAAGGACAAGTGATATTCTCAATTTGATTACATGCACACTGAAGAGCTGGCTAATGCCTATAATTTGACTGCTCCCTAAATATATTTAAATGTTTCTTCGTCAAGGCCATTAGTTGAGGTTTATTACCAATAAGACAATCTACATTGTCCATCTTGTACATATGTAAATAATGACTGACCATTTAATCATTAGGTTGCATTATTTCAGCTTCCTTTGGATTTTGGACTATTGTAACATAAATGAATAGACTAGGTATGAAAATTAGCAGGTCAGTAGCAGCATTGGAAGCCAAGATTTAAACTCTGGTAATATTTCTATATCAAAGTTAAAAGGTTTGCTACGATGATGGAATGCAACATGGTATGGTCACTGCTGGCTGCAATCAAGTCAAGTCGGGTGTGTTTAATTGTCATGCAATGGAATTGTCATGCAATGGAATGGAACAAGATTCTTGCTGCAACTTTACAGGCACAGTAACGCAGTTAACACAATTAACTATACAGTAAACAATAAATTATCAGTTATATTAGGTAAGCAGTTCCGTAATAGTCAAAGTATATAATATACGTGTGTGTGTGTGTGTATATATATATATATATATAAGAAAATAACTGCAGATGCTGGTACAAATCGATTTATTCACAAAATGCTGGAGTAACTCAGCAGGTCAGGCAGCATCTCGGGAGAGAAGGAATGGGTGACGTTTCGGGTCGAGACCCTTCTTCAGATATATATATATCCATATATATATCCATATATATATCCATATATATCCATATAAATTTGGTGCCGAGTTAGAGTTGTGCAGTGTGATTTCAAGCACCCGTTGTTTGATGGAAAGGAGATGTTCTTGAACTCGGGGGTAATAGTCCTCGGGCACCTGTACCACTTTCCCGATGGTATCAGCGAGGTGAGGTGATCTTTGATGATATTAGCTGCCTTTTTCAGGCAGCGCTTTCTTTAGATACAGATTAGAAGAGGTCAATACCTGTGAGAGACCGGGTAATGTCCATACCTTTCTCTTTGCACAATGCATTTGAACCAGAGAGATGTTTGTTATGGCTGCATACCTTTACAGACCTCCCAACCCTTCCGAATTTGGCGGAAAGTTTCCGCTTTCTTATTTCATTTCCGCCTTTCCGATTTCACCTCTTTTTTCCGCAAAACACATACCTCGCCCCTCGCCTCGCCTCACGCCACTGTCCTCGCCCGGCCTCGCCTCGCCTCACCTCGTCGCTGGCCTCGCCTCACCGCCGGCCCCGCCTCGCCTCGCCGCCGGCCCCGCCTCGCCTCGCAGCGCAAGGCCCGTTGATGTTGAGAGGGGATGGGGGCAGGGGGGTGGGGGCAGGGGGATGGGGGCAGGGAAGGGGGCAGTGAGAGTTGGGGGGTGGAGGAAGGGAGAGTGGGAGGGGGTTGGGGGAGGATGGGTGGGGGAGGATGGGTGGGGAGGATGGGTGGGGGAGGATGGGTGGGGAGGATGGGAGGGGGGAGGATGGGAGGGGGGTGGGGGAGGATGGGAGGGGAGTGGGGGGAGCAGGAGTGGAGGTGGGGGGAAAATTCAGAAGGGTTGGGAGGTCTGTAAAGGTGATGTCCTTAAGTATGCAGCCATAACAAACATCTCTCTGGTTCAAATGCATTGTGCACAGAGAAAGGTATGGACATTACCCGGTCTCTCACAGGTATTGACCTCTTCTAATCTGTAAGTAGAAATCTGGAAGTAGAACATATTCTATTGCTTGCCACCAAGGAAACTGAAAAGATGCATTATTCATAGTTACGCAAATGTTTTGTTTTAAAAATACATTTTGTGCTGGAGCGAAGACTACATTAAAAGCTTCTTAAACCGTCGCATATTTTCCACTGAAAGATGCAAATAATCCTGTTGCAAACAATAATTCACATTACAGAAATTACATTTCCGTCGCCTCCAACGGGACCCCACTATTGGCCACATCTTCCCATCTCCTCCCCTTTCTGCATTCCGCAGAGACCATTCCCTCCGTAGTTCCCTGGTCCACTCGTCCCTTCCTACCCAAACCGCCCCCTCCTACCCAAACCGCCCCCTCTCCAGGCACTTTCCCCTGCAACTGCAGGAGATGCAACACCTGTCCCTTTACCCCCCCCCCTCCTCGACTCCATCCAAGGACCCAAACAGTCTTTCCAGGTGAGAGAGGTTCACCTGCACCTCCTCCAACCTCATCTATTGTATCCGTTGTTCCAGGTGTCAACTTCTCTACATCGGCGAAACCAAACGCAGGCTCGGCGATCGTTTCGCTCAACACCTTCACTCAGTCCGCCTTAACCAACCTGATCTCCCGGTGGCTGAGCACTTCAACTTCCCCTCCCACTCCCAGTCTGACCTTTCTGTCATGGGCCTCCTCCAGTGTCATAGTGAGGCCCACCGTAAATTGGAGGAACAGCACCTCATATTTCGCTTGGGCAGCTTACAGCCCAGCGATATGAACATTGACTTCTCTAACTTTAGATAGCTCCTCTGTCCCTCTCTTCCCCTCCCCTTCCCAGATCTCACACTGTCTTCCTGTCTCCACCTATATCCTTTCTTTGTCCCGCCCCCACTGACATCAGTCTGAAGAAGGGTCACGAATGTAAATGTAAAAAGTGTAAAAAACCTTTATTGTCACTACACAAAGTACAGCATAATTAAAGCAGTCCAGATGATGCAATCACACACAGCAGACAGTACAAAGGATAAACCTTTATCCATAACAAGCTAAATCTAATCTACTAAATTAAACAAACTGACCTCTAATACAATATAGACAAAACAATTACAATACGGTCAAGGCAGTGTACAGTGCAATCAAGACAGCAAGTTATTGCACAGCAATGAGAGCTAACATATTGCAAATGCATCGGTAGTGCCGTTTTTTTTAAAAATAAAAGAAATAATGTAATTAAATATAATGTGCGGTCGGGTGTAACATGTAATAAGTTTAGCAAATGTTAAGCAATATAAGTGCAGTGGGATGTAAACATGTATTAAATTGAGGCTTATGTTTTCTGACAAGTAACTGACAGTGTTCCGATCAGTTCCGTTCCTTCCATTCAGTTGTATGTGAGTGTCTGGCAGTGTTCAGCTCACGTATGATGCTGGGGTAGAAGCTGTTCTTGAGTCTATTAGTCCGTGATGTAATGGACCTGAACCGTCTACCAGAGGGCAGCAGTTGGAGCAGCTGATGACCAGGGTGGGAAGGATCCCTCAGGATGTTGGCTGCTCTGCTGAGGCAGCGGACGGAGTAAAGTTCCTCTAGAGAGGGCAGTGGGCAACCAATGATTTTCTTTGCAGAGTTGATGACCCTCTGAAGGGCTTTCTTGTCTGCCTCTGAGCTGCTGGTGTACCACATAGAAATACAGTACGTCAGCACACTCTCGATGGTGCAACGGTAGAAAGTCACTAGCAGCTGCTCTTGCAGGTTGTTCTTCCTGAGGATCCTCAGAAAGTAGAGCCGCTGATGTGCCTTTTTGACTGCCGCTATGGTGTTTGTGGTCCAGGAGAGATCCTCAGCAATATGCGTGCCCAGGAACTTGAAGGCAGGGACCCTTTCCACACAAACCCCGCTGATATGCAGTGGTGTGTAGCCCGTATTGTATCTTCGGAAATCTATTATGAGTTCTTTTGTCTTGGAAGGATTCAGAGCCAGATTGTTTTCCGCACACCATCCTATCAGTTTTTGGACCATCTCTGTAGGCTGTCTCGTCATCTCCTGAGACGAATCCAACCACAGTCGTGTCATCCACAAACTTGATGATGGTGTTGGTAGGATGAGTGGGGGTGCAGTCATGGGTGTAAAGGGCGTAGAGAAGGGGGCTCGGCACGCATCCTTGTGGGAAGCCGGTGCTGATTGTGAGAGTGGAGGATGTGTGAGGGCCTAATCTGACCATCTGGGGCCGATTGGTCAGGAAGTCCTTAATCCAGTTACAGATAGATTGGGAGAAGAAGGGTGACACGAAACGTCACCCATTCCTTCTCTCCTAGATGCTGCCTGACCTGCTGAGTTACTCCAGCATTTTGTGATACTTACAGAATTTGTAACTTCTGCAGAGGAGTTTATGTCAAAAAACGTTCACCTTTGAGAATGAGGTATGAAAGAGCTCAGATGTGGTAGAACAGGAGAGGTAAATTGCTGCGGCTAACAAAAACTCTATGCAAATGCTGCTTGACAGACTTTACCAAAGAAACTCTTCTAAACAATCAGTAATCAGTTGTACAATAAATCTTTCAATGTATTGAATGAAAATGTGAAAAAAAGATGCGGACTTCATTTATTTTGTTATTCTTAAATCATCTTCCATTTTGTACTGATTGGCTCAATCAATCTGCTTTCAGGAGGTAATGACCAAAATCATCTGTTTTTTACAAATTGGCAGATAGCAGCAAATGGATCTCTCAGTCCACCAAGTCCGCATTAACCATCAAGATATTATTTGCACTAATCCCGTTTAATCCTATTAATCTCCCCACCCCCACTCACTGACAAATTTGGGGTAATTTAAAGTAGCCAATTAAGCACCAACTCCTGCACTTTTGGGGTGCGGGGTGAAATCCTGGAGAAAAGCCACGCGTTCACAGAAAGCACATATAAACTGTACATGATGAAGACTGTCGGGACTGAACTCTGGTCTCTATTGTGAGGCAATAACTAGTGGTAACATCGCCGTGCCAAGAACATAAGTGCTGAGGACTCAGCATGTCTGCCAAACATCATCTGTGGAGAGAGAAGAGTTACCTCTTTAATCAATATTTTTTTTATCTGATAAAGTGCCATTGAGCTGAAACATCAGTGTTTTTTCTTTCCACAGATGCTGCATGGCTTGATGTGTATTCTATGCACTTTTTGCTTTTATTTCAGTTTTCTAGCATTTGGAATTGTTCATAATTTGTTTACTTTTAATACAATAGTGAACAAATGCCCAAAGGTTCTGTCTGCCTTGGGTTTTTTGGGGGGGCGCGGAGGTTGGGGGGAAGAGTTGTCCCATGTCTGTATTTATTTCTCAGTTAACAACATCTTAAATTAAAATCTGGTCGTTGTCTCATGCAGCTTTTGGAAGCTTCCTTTTTTCAAATTCACAGTGCCAGAGTTCTCTCGATAGCCTAGATTACGGATTATAAAGCAATAAGATTCACGGCATCAAACCATTTGATGCTATATCCATCAATGTTGCATAAGCATAAAATAATTAGATCCATTGGGTAGCAGTTTCTTTTCTCTGGTTAAATTAAAAAGCAAATAGAAAATAATTTGTATCCTTTCATCTCATGGAATTAACCACGTTTTGTAATTCAGTTGTCACCTCTTGTTCAGTATCTATGTGATGTGCTCGTGTGTAATTATGAAAGTATATAATTTCTAAAATTTCATCATATTCCCTCCCCTTTCCAGTTATTGGGCAATAACTCTAAATGTTTTAGCTACAGGTTGCCCCCAAGTTACGTAGGGCTGGGTTATGTTCCTGAGAACTGTCTGGAACCAAAACAGCTCAGATAGTTGGAAAGGCAGATGCGAACAGAGATCCTGGTGGCAGATGTCTGCTGCCCTACAGCAGGTAGCAACTCCATGCCGCCATTCTTGTTCGTATGTACAAACTGTACATAGGTTGGGCGTTCACACACTGGGGAGAACCTGCATCGTCGAGAACTGGTGTTGATGCAAATATAATTCTGGCTCTGGAAAAGTTAGAGGAGCCACCATCTTAACTACAAATCATACATCTCTTTGGTTTCCTTGGTAGCCAGCAACAGAATGTGCTTTGTGTTCTCTCCTGGAACATTACACATTACCACAGGAAGATCTTGTCACTTTAACACAAAAGGGAGTGTTGTTTGCTAAATTCCTCATTTGTTAATATTTTAATTTCTGTTCCTGGATTGATACATCTTAACCGTACCCTGTTCCCAAGCATGCCATGAAAGAGAAACTTGCATTGTTTCCATTCAATAACTGAATAATTCTAGCAGAGTGGAATATCCATTATTTTTGTACATGTTGAAGGAAAATTTCAAACATTTGTAATTTGCTGTATAAAGCCTAACAGCATAAAATATCGGTGTTCTTGGATATATTACTATTTCTAAAAAATGCTATAGCTTCAAAATTCCTCTCTCAAAAACCTCTGAGCAGTCACACGATTATCTAATGTTAAATAAAACCACAGCAATGTAACTGATACGAACAGTGAATTGTTTTGGGCTTCACAAGCCAGTTTGCAGTTAAATCTTCACCATATTAAAATGTTATTTGAAACCAGAAGGAGCTATAATCACTTTGATCATTGTATTTTAACTATTTAATGTCATTTTATTTGCTTATGCTTCAACCTTTTGTGGGGTTTCTGGAAGAACCTAACCACTTCAAATGGATGAAGAAACAAGATGCTGGTTCACAAATAAACACATAAAGTGCTGGAGTAACTCAGCAAGTCAGGCAGCATCTCTGGAGAATATGGATAGGTGATGTTTCTGAAGTTTGAAAAGGGTCTCGACCCAAAACGTTGCCTATCCATGTTGTCCAGAGATGTTACCTGACTCGTTGAGTTATTCCAGCACTGTATCTTTTAGTCACTTCAAATAGATTATTGTTATTCATAGGTAGACACAAAATGCTGGAGTAACTCAGTGGGACAGGCAGCATCCCTGGAGAGAGGGAACGGGTGATGTTTTGGGTCGAGACCCTTCTTTGGACCCAAAAAGTCACCCATTCCCTCTCTCCAGAGATGCTGCCTGTCCTGCTGAGTGACTCGTGCATTTCGAGTCTGCCTTCGATTTAAACCAGTGTCTGCAGTTCCTTCCTACACATTGTTATTCATAGTCTGATCTTGTTTAAATCTGACATTTTTCTCAGGTGGAGAAAAGCAAAGAGTTGCAATTGCTAGGACAATTCTGAAAAACCCTCGCATTATATTGTATGATGAAGCTACATCGTCATTGGATTCCATCACTGAAGAGGTATGTTCTGACGGTCAGATATCCCACATCTAGATCAATACTATCCTCAGTATCAGGAAACTGAGAGGTGACCGTAGAGCTATATAAAGTCATGAAAGACGTAGATAAGCTGAATAGCAGGGGGGTTTTCCCCCGCGGCATAGGAAACTAAAACTAGAGGCCAGAGAAGGTTGTTGGCTGCAACCTTCCCCCCATTGATGAACTGTACACTGCAAGGGCCAGGAAGCGAGCGGGCAAGATCATCTCTATCTCTGACCCCTCTCACCCTGGCCACAAACTCTTTGAAGCACTTCCCTCTCGAAGGCGACTGTCAAAGCAGCCACAGCCAGACATAAAAACAGCTTTTTTTCCATGAGTGATAGTTCTACTCAATAACCAAAGTCTAGTCTCTTTTTTGCTCTGGTTTATTTTCACCCACATGTTTAGACCGTAATGGTGTATCCTTATTGTTTTGATGTGTTTATGCTTTATTCTTAATTGTTAACTGTATGTTTGTGTTGTCATTTGTGAGCGGAGCACCAAGGCACATTCCTTGTATATGCATACTTGGCCAATAAACTTATTCATTCATTCATTCATTCATAGGTTTAAGATGTTAGAGGATAACTTTAAAGGAAACCTGAGGGGCAGCTTTTTCACACAGAGGATGGTGGGTGTATGGAACGAGCTATTCAGTTGAGGTGGCTACAATTATAATGCTTAAAAGGCACACCGCCAGAGCGAGTGTTTTACTGACAGAAAATTGGGCGGAGAGATCAAAGCCATTGCACCAGTCCTGGGCTTTGGTGACTGAGGGTTCCACGGGCGTGAGGTGGTTCTTGGCTGGCCAGTGTGTGTTTTTACCCCTCCCAGCTACCTGCTTGCTTCCCATCCCTTCTGTGTGAGTACATCATTTGGAAAGGTTTAGAAGCAAATTTGCCAAACACTGGCAAATGGGACCAGGAAAGATAGGCAACTGCTTGTTTCTGGGCTGTATAACTCTAGCTCTGTACCATCTCTTATGGTCCATGCCAACCAATACAAATGTATTTAAACTGCATGTTATGCTAGTTGTATTTTTAATTGCAATCAATCCAACCTCAAATACATTACTATGTCCAGTTTCACTTTAAATAAACTTCTGCATCCCATTTTATAAGTCGTGTTTTCAGAATTTTTTTGATCTCGAGTACTTGCAGCAATGAAAAAGATCAATTTCTACTCTCCACAGAATATTCTCACTGCAATGCGGGACTTGATTCAGCAACGTACATCTGTGTTTATTGCTCATCGGCTCACTACAATTGTTGATGCAGATGAAATTCTGGTTCTGGATAAGGTAGGATAACCATCATTCCAGCCTAGAATAATTGTGCAAAAATCATGCTCCAGAGCACACTTGTTAGTAAGTATTTTGTCAATGGCCAAAATCTAAGCTGCTTTGCATTCAAAGAATACCTTTAGTAATAGGATTGCATTTGCAATTCGCAGTAAATTGAACTCCTTGTTTCAAAAGGAATGCCACATCAGTCAAAAACGGGCACCCTTTCAAGAGAAAAAGGAAGATCTGCAGAATTGACACAGCTCCATTAGACTATTGTCCCCATTGTGTCTTGAGAAGCTGTTTACTGAATGTGGGATAAACTTTCTTTGCTATTTCACACAATGAGCTCCTGCTCTGAGGGTGTCCCTCTTGTCTCCATGCTGCAAACATACGGGTTGTCGGCTGTGGAGGGGACAGGCTGCAAATGACCTTTTGTCGTTACAGTGTGAATAGCAATGCCTTACAAAGTTCACAAGTTATGGAAAACATGAGTCATTGCCTTTTTACAAGTAGACTAGAGATTGCAGCACAAGTTCTTGGGTGTCTAGATGTCTTGATGGAAAATAGTTTTTAAAATTGAATTTGTCAATCATATTTGCCTTCTGTATACTGCAGTGCTGCAGTAAATCAGGATTGTGATGGCTCCTTTTTCATTGGACAAGAAACCTGGAGGTCTGCACTAACAATCCAGAGTCAAATTACTGTGGGAGGTGTGGGATTTAAATTTGGTAACAATGATCATGAATTGATGTAAAACCCAATCTGGTTCACCAGTGTCTTTAAGCCATCTATGACTCCAGGCCTACAATAATGTTAACTCTTAAATGTGTTCTGGAATTGCACACCTTCCGTAGTGATTTGAATTCTGGATTGTTAGTCAACACTTCCTGATGACTTGTCCATTGAAAACACGGCACCACCATGCTGCAGCATAAATTACCATAGCATTTTAGTATACAAAACGCAAATGTATAATTAACTTTTTTTTTAAATTAAACTTGACATGTCGGCATACAAGGACATCTGCTGCAACCTCCAGTCCCCATGTAAAAATGCAACTAAATACTCGTGTTTTCACATTCTTTGTGAACCTTAAGTCAATGCTACTTACATTCTGTTCAAGGCAATCTAGAGATGGACAATGAATGCTGTCCTTCCTAATGATATCGGCTCCCTATACTCGGGCGACTCTTTGCATACTTTGTATGATATGCAAAATTTCACTGTGACATGTCACATGATAATTAAATATCAGTCAATCAATGCATACATCCTGAAAAGTGAATAAATAATAACATAATGAATCAACTCTGGTACTCTTGAGTTAACAACTTGAGCCTTGGGAATTCTTAATTGAATCTGGTAACACGTAAATGAATTTTTGGCATCCATCTGTAAACTTATATGTGGGGCACATTTATTAAATTTAGTGCTGCAGATGACAAAGTGTGAACTTGTTTTTGCTACAAAAAAAACAAAATAAATCAGATTGTATGTCTTGATCATTTGTGCTATTTGAAATAAGTCTTCATGAATACATAGAGAGGTTTAACATTGTGAGAAACTTACAAGAAAAAAAATAGGAGTAACTACCTCTAGATTTAAAAACAAAGGACAATCATAGGAAATTAGAATGCTCTGATTATAACTAACCGAGTACGTGAAATAGGCTAAGTTGACAGTCCTCCACCACCTGTATTCAGAAGTAGCTTTTACTCATGGGTGGTGCTTTCACGTGATTATATCAGTAAAACAATTTACTAGTTCATTAGTTGCCTCCTTCAAAGAAGGAAAATGGCCGTTCAAACTCCACTCTGGAATAAGTTGACGATAATGTACAACTAGTCGTCTATCATTTTGTACATATCAAGGTATAGATCTAATTGAGGAATTTTGTTTAAACTATAAACTATGAAGGTGAATCATTAGTAGCATGTACAATACTCCAATGTGTTTTTAAGACTGTTGTTTTTAACTCTGTAGGGTAAAATAGCAGAACGAGGAACCCATTTGAGCCTCTTGAATAATGCCAACAGTCTTTATTCTGAACTGTGGCACACACAAAATAGCAGAGCGCTCAACAAAAATTCCAGTCGTCAAGAAGGAAAGAGAGCAATGTCTTCCAAGGAAGAAGAAAGAAGAAAATTATCAGAAGAGATTTTGAACAGTGTTAAAGGTTGTGGAAACTGCTCTTGTTGAAAACCTTTTATCTTGTATTGGGAGTAAATCTACACTGGCATTTTGCACTGGAAGCGTTATTAGGTACCAATGTATAAATAGACCATTTTGAACGACAAAGCTAATGATGGATTTTATTTTTTTAACCAAAATGGTCAAAATATTTTTGATTGGTAAACCTGATGTTGAGGGTCCTTTCATGGAACAGCAAATTGAAAACTGGTATCAAAAATTGATCAAATAAACTATTCCATTGCAGTAGGATCCATACATTTCCTATGTATGTTTAAGGGAATTTTAGTGCATTGCAGGTGACTATATTGAATTACCGGAATGCCGTGTTTGGCTAATACTGTATCAGTGTTAGCATGGGCTAATTTTAGGATTGGTCATGGTAAGCTAGACCAATGTTTGTTTTAGTCCATGATTGAGTATGTTGGGGACTGAGCAGTAGGAATGTTATAATCCTCATGGGATAAATTGTGTAAATATTTAGTGTTGGATTGTACACCATCTATTGTAACCATTTCTAATTGGGGCAGTGCTTGGTTTACCCGAATACGTAATGGAATTATCTTGAGAATGAGGCACAAATGAACTCTTTGGAACAATGTTTACCAATAATGCACATTTTGAACTTTGTTTACAGCCATTTTAAATAGTTCTGAAGATATGATAAACAGCTGGTTGATAATTTATTAGTTACTAATTTGAGATAACATGCCAATATTTTACTGAAAAGGCTTTTTAAAAGGCTGTAAAGGAATTTGCCTCTGGTTATCTCTCGAGCTGCATTGCCTGTATGTAATTGTTATCCTGTTGATTAAACATCCTTCCTTTGTCCCGCCCCCCTGACATCAGACTGAAGAAGGGTCTCGACCCGAAACGTCACCCATTCCTTCTCTCCCGAGATACTGCCCGACCTGCTGAGTTACTCCAGCATTTTGTGAATAAATCGATTTGTACCAGCATCTGCAGTTATTTTCTTATACTGATTAAACATCAGTTCTGTATAAATCTTTTCTGTCATTCAGATCTGTTTTCTGTTCTTCACATTAAAATTCCAATGTCACTCTTGGTGAAGAATGAAGGTGACAAGGTTTGTAATTGTTGATGCACTTACAGTTCTGCCATTTCTCTACTTTCCACAAGGTTTTGTTTAGTCTATTTTGGTATTGGAGGAGAATTCAATGAGTGAACAGGATTTTTACTGTGAGCTGTTAGTCTGGAGGTTCAGCTCTCACTATCTTGTACATATTAGTGCCGCAAAATGTAAAAGCATTTAAGAACTTCCTTTAAATTTATGGTAATAGCAAAAACCCACGTGATTTTATGAGCATTGGAAGTCTGATATGGAACTTATTTCAGTTTGTGGTCTTGAATTAAATTGCTTTTGGGGCAGCTTGAATGTAATAAAAATGCATTTTAAACTAAGGATTAAAACTAAGCAACCAATAGTGGTGCAGCTAGTAGAGCTGCTGCATCACAACACCAGAGACCAGGGTTTGATCCTAATCTTGGGTGCTGTCTGCATGGAGTTTGCATTTTCTTCCTGTAATGGCATGGGATTCCCCGGTTTCCTCCCACACCCTAAAGATGGTTTGTAGGTTAATTGGCCTCCGTAAAATTTCCCCCTGGTGTGTAGGAAGTGCATGAGAAAGTGGGATAACATTGTACTAGTGTGAACAATGATTGATGGTCAGCGATGACTTGGTGAGCCGAAGGGGCTGGTTCTATGTTCTGTTTTTAAAAAACATGAATGACACTTTCTTGTTTCTATTTCCACAACTGCATATTATACAATCTTTTTTCATTCTTGTACTAAACATTTTTATGTTTTCAACTTAATGCAATAGATGCAAACTAAATGGGCCAGGTACTCTGACAATATTGTCCCTTGGCATCTGGAAATATTAAGCAGCAGTGTGCCCATTTCTTTGTTCCCTTTTTAATCCCTGTGATCAAATGCTGGTGAAAAATAGCATTTTTCCAATGAACTCTTTAT
Organism: Rhinoraja longicauda; assembly: GCF_053455715.1. Taxonomy (NCBI): domain Eukaryota; kingdom Metazoa; phylum Chordata; class Chondrichthyes; order Rajiformes; family Arhynchobatidae; genus Rhinoraja; species Rhinoraja longicauda. The sequence continues at coordinate 3,617,919 of NC_135967.1, read as the reverse complement.
TTGATTTGTGCTTTTTCAGTTTTCTCTGAGTTATGAAGTACGTTGCTGCACTATTTGATCCAGATCACTGCTCTGACCATTGTACTGTAGTAGTTTGCTTCGCTGAATATTGTAGTAGATTATGTTCGTGCTTAGGGTTACTGTTTAAAGGGGGCATTCACCAATCTCTGCAGTCCATCTATAATGGAATGCAGCACTGGAAAAGCAGTGTCTGCATTACTCTTTGCCGATCCAAATTTTTATTTGACATGTTCATTTTTTCCAAAAATCATAAGACAAAAATATAGAAAGGAAGAAATATGGTCATTTTGTTTGCGATCCTTCAAGTGCGATCCTTTTGCATTGTGTTCTAATGGGGTACATAAGTCATGAAGTGTACGTGCTGTAGAATAATCAAATAGCAACCAGGAAATCCTATGTTGCTGAGACCAAGTGTAGAAGGCGACCACTTTTCGACCCAAAACGTCACCCATTCCTTCTCTCCAGAGATGCTGCCTGTCCTGCTGAGTTACTCCAGATTTTTGTGTCCATCTTCATATTCCTTGGCTATGATTTGTTTGTGACTGTTAAACTTCTTATGCCCTTGATTAAGTAGCAATTACTTTTTTGTTATGGGGAAACATCTAAAAAGATGTTGTATTAAACCTCCATTCAAATAGAAACAGTGCTGCAAAGAAATAACCTCATTTGGCGCTCTGTCATCCAAATTTATGCAAAATAAAATTATTGGGTGGAATAAATAAAATTAAAATTTTAATTAGGGTAGATATTTACCTATATAATGGTAACTGCACTTTCAAAGTAATTCATTGTATGTGAACCGCTTTTGGGAATTGGGATCAGGACTATGAAATGTACATTCTTTTTCAGTTGATTTAAATAACAACATTTATAAGACAATATGAACTTTTTTGATATTCATGTATAATACTTTTTGCTATTGTACTTTCCTAAGATGAATAGGAAAGTTTGAATACGCAGACCAAATTTTCTAAACTAGTACGTGTAGAGCCTGCTATCGTGTGTTTAAAAAGCAAAAAAAAACAAAGTGCTGGAGAAACATGGCAGGTCAGGCACAAATCAGTGGAGAGAAATGGATAGACAATGTGTATAAGAAAATAACTACAGATTGTAGCGAGTCTGGAGTCTCGTCTGAAGAAGGGTCTCGACCCGAAAAGTCACCCATTCCTTCTCTCCCGAGATGCTGCCTGACCTGCTGAGTTACTCCAGCATTTTGTGAATAAATACCTTGGATAGACAATGTTTTGGATTGGGATCATATGAGGACCAGACTAAACTGAAACGCCTGTCCATTTCCCTCCACAGATGATGCCTGACCCGCTCAAGTTCCTCCAGCACTTTAATATTTGCTCAAGACTCTAGCGCCTGCTATCTCTTGTACCTGCGTATATTGTGCTAACTGAGTAGAACATTTATTGGCGAATATTTAAGGTAAACTATTTTATCGGTTTAAATGAAAGAAAAATCTAACTCCATTAGCTGACGTTTTAGAAGCCAATGTATTACCGAAGAAGAAAGCACTGGCTACCACCAATTGGTAGAACATCTGCAGCATCTTGCTGTAGACATTGAAGGAGCTGAGCCTTCTCAAAAAGTACAACCGGCTCTGTCCCTTGTACAGGGCCTTAGCGTTCCAGGACCAGTCCAGGTACACCTCGAGGTATTTGTACTCCCTGGTAAACTGCACATCCACACCCTTGATGGAGACAGGGACAGGCGTTTTCCTCTCCTAAAGTCCACCACTAACTCCTTAATCTTGTTGGTGTTGGGCTGCAGGTGATTCAGCCCACACCACTCAACAAAGTCATTGACTACACCTCTGTATTCAGCTTCCCTCCCTTCACTGATGCAGCCCACAATTGCAGAGACATCTGTAAACTTCTGCAGGTGGCAGGAGACGGAGTTATATCTGAAGTCAGAGATGTAGATGGTGAACTGGAAGGGAGGGAGGCCCTGTGGGGCCCCTGGGTTGCTCACCATGTCCGAGACACAGTCCTGTAACTTGACATACTGTGGTTGTGCAATCAAGTAGTTGGTGATCCAGGTCACCAATAAGTATCCACCCGCATCTTCATCAGTTTGTTCCCTAGCAGTGCAGGCCAGATGGTGTTAAAAAAGCATGACTCCCACAATGCTTCCCGGTTTATCCAGGTGAGCATAGGAACGATGGAGCAGGTGGATGATGGTGTCCTCACCCCCCATCCTTGTTTGGTAAGCTACTGTCCGAGGTCCAGGTAGAGTTTTAACCAGGGATCGCAGGTGAGTGAGCACCAGCCTCTCCCGGACTTCATGATGTGTGGTCAGCGCCACCGGTCTGTAGCCATTGGAGGAGCTGGAACGCAGTAGGATGTCTTCCACATCACAGGAATCATCTCCAGGCACGAGTTCAGGGTGAAGATATGCTGGAGTACTCCGCCTTGAGTACTCTAGGGCTGACACCATTGGGACTCGTGGCTTTGCCTGGGCGGAGTCTACTCGGCTCCTTTCTCACCTGCTCAGCCTTGATGGTCAGGCACGACAAAGAAAGGGCAGAGGAAGTGGACTTGAGGGGGAGAGTCTGTCAGGGAACAGGGGGGAGGGTGGGCAGAGGCCCCTCCCTCTATCAAATCTATTTAAAAATCAGATTTCGCTCATTGGGCCAGTCCTGATTGCTTTCCCTCCCCAGGCCACTGGTCTTTTTGTAGCCTGTAATGCTCTTCATACCACTCCACACACCCCTCATGTTGTTCTGCAAAAGTTTCAGTTCCAGCTTTCTCCTATAGTCGGCCTGTCTCAGTCTCACCTTCAGGTCTTTCTTTGATTGTTGGGATTACAATGATTGTTGGGAAACACCCGTTAAAATTAAACGTTTGCATTTCCAACACACTATACAATCCAGTTCCTGCTTTAATCGGTATTTTTATTTTATTTGGGTGTCTCTTTTCTTGTTTTGCGTCCAGTAAAAGGTGTCCATGTTGAATCCTAGTTACTTAAATAGTATTGCCAATGTCAAAGGCAGTCTCTGGACCAGAAACTAAAACAAAGGTGCTTGCCATAGGACATGAAGGGAAATCCAGTAAGTCAACAGAAGACAAGTGGAGAGCTGCCAAAAGCTTAACAGCATTGTATCCCTTTTCTGTTATTTTAAATGGTTCATGGTAGCCACATGGTATTAACAAACCTATTGTAAAAACAGATAATGCTGGAAAAATACTCAGCAGACCATGTGGTAAGAGAAACAGAGTTAATGTTTCAGTGCAAAGACCTTTGAAATAACTGGGAAAGAAAATGTTTTCTCTTTGTCCCTGTACCTACAAAGGGTCTTCACTCTGAAAAGTTGGCACAGTTTCTCTCTACAGAAGTACTGCCTGACTGCTGAGTGTCTCCAGCAGTTTCTGTCTTATTTCAGTTTTCCAGCATCTGCCGCTTTTTAATTTTCATCACCAAAACTATTTGCAAAAACCAATTGGCTCATTCAAAATCAATGCTCAACGTAAGATATTCTAGATTTTTTTCATACATCAGTCAAATTGGTGTTCTACTAATATTTTGCATGTTTAACAAAAAAAAATGTTTCATGGGGCTAAAACTATTGTATATTTAAATTTAACTTCTGCAGAAAGCGCATAAAATATATCAGATTTCAATGTGATTGCTTTGGACTTCTTGCGTTTGAGGCAGCAGAGGTTATGAAGGTGCTTCTGCTGTCTATCGTTCGCCTGACTGAGGTCAGTTGACAGGGCTCACCACGGGGAGGTCGACAACATGAGCCCCTGCTTTGGACTACAAACTATACCTAAATAATTAACATTATTATCCAGTCTCCACTGTGCCCACTTAATCTGTATATCCAATTAAAATATCTTGAAGTGCAAGTCTTATTAGCAGACACTAAAACTGTTTTCTTCTGGATTATTCAGAAGTGTTTGGCAACACACAAGCACTCGCACCATTGACCATGCCTGCCATATGTTATTCTTGTTCTTTCTGGCTAATAAAGAATACATTGCATGCCTGTCTATTTGAATAAGTTCCAGTATGCGATTCCATCTGGGTTGGATGATGAACCGTCCCAGAAAGACATTCTTAATTTTTTTTATCTTGCCAATACAAAATGTCCATTTATTTTTTGTTTGTATCTCCCATAATCGGATGTTTCAAGCAGGACTGTAACTGAGTAGGAAAAGAACTGCAGATGCTGGTTAAAGCTGGAGTAACTCAGCGGGTCATGCAGCATCTCTGGAGAAACGGAATGGATGACATTTCGCGTCGAGACCCTTCAGACTGATGTCAGGGGAGGGGGCGGGACAAAGATAGGATGTAGTCTGAAACGGAAAGATTAGTGGGAGAACTGGGGAGGGGATGGAGAGGAAAACCAGGGACTATCTGTAGTTAGAGAAGTCAATCTTCATACCGCTGGGGTGTAAAGTACAATTTTCATACCGCTGCGGTTGTAACTGAGTCGTGCCTTCCTATTATAATGATTGAAGGTGAGGGTGGGGAGGCAATTACAGGTATATTAATAAGAGTTTACTTGAGATTAGAAGTGAGCATCTGCCCTTTGATTTTGTCACCTTGTCATGTGTATTTTTTTCCCCCTAATTGAATTGCAACAGAAAAAAAGTGTGCTTGTGATCTGTTTCTTACTTTTTGATCGCTGCCTTGTACTGTGCTTGAAAATCCTATTTTAAGTTCTGACTGGTGTGATTTTTACTCTTATTTTGGATTTGATTTGCATGCATGTCAATTTGTCACTGAATTCAACCCCCTCTCCCCATCAACCCTCTGCCTTTCTGCCAAGTCGCCACCTATTTGTTCTTTCATTTGACGACCATTGACTTAACACACTTCAGCTGTGGTTTTGCAGTATTTTGCCAGCGACCCAACCGCAGAGCATTCGTGCAAAGCCTGACTTTGATCACCAATTTCCACAAGTACACTTGGTGTTCGTGTCAGTCTTATTGACACCTGTACCGAAATGTAGTGAAAAAGTGTTTGCGTGCTGTCCAGTTCAATCATACCTTACATGAGAACAATCAAGCCATGCACGTACAACTGGTAGTGCAAAGAGAAAACTAACCAGACTGCAGAATCTCGTGCTCCGCTGCAGAGAAAGTACAGGTAAAAAGTGCAAGAGCTGCAATGGAGGGAGATTGAGACTGCACCCGCAGCTTCTGAGAGGCCTGTTCAGTAGTCTAACAATGGCACAAAAGTACTTGCTGAAAGGCAATCATGAGTGGGCACCCTTATTCATTCTTGCCCCAAGATAAAGGCAGCCAGCAGCAGGAATCTAGGATCAAAACTGCCATCCAGATAGTGCTGCAGAGGTACAACTGAGCCATTTGAGTTTTAATGTGTCACAGAATTAAATGTTGAAAACTGCACATTTTCCTAAAAATACATATCCTCCAACATGAACAAGATTGGATTCAGCTGCACAAATTCTTGCTCCATTTATTTTCTAGTCGCCTACTACAAAGAATGGGAATTATGTAAGTGACCTACCATGATTATGTGGTTGTTGCAACAATTGTAAATCATTGGAGTAGTTTTTTCATCTTTTGAAGAACAACTGGCAGCAAACTGTTTTTGTGGTTATATTATCATAATGGTTCAATTGAGCTATTGCTTTGTACCTGTCATTAATCTTCAACTCTATTACTCTAATATACTTAAGCAGAAAACTAAGTGTTTACACTGAAGTCTCTGGACATGGCTAAACAAGTTCAGAATAGATTGTCAAGTATATATACATGATGGAAATTTTTATTTGCTTTCTGAAGGGACATCCACAGAGGACAGTAAAAAAAAATTTTTTTAAACAGCAGATGCTGCAAATCTAAAACAAACAATGCTGAAAATATGCAGTACATCGGGTTGCAGCAGTGGGAAGAGTAAGTCAACATTTTGGGTCACCATTAACTGTTTGTCTTCCCACACATGAGATGTGACCTGTGGACTATTTTCTGTTTTGTCAGATGTCAGTAAGTCCCAGCTGCTACAATTAATGCATACACATTACTTATATCTTTCCAATTGCTCTGTGTACTTTTTGAATGTGTGGCGCAGCGGTAGAGTTGCAGCCTTATAGCGAATGCAGCGCCGGAGACCCGGGTTCCATCACGACTATGGGTGCTGTCTATACGGAGTTTGTACGTTCTCCCCGTGACCTGCGTGGGTTTTCTCCGAGATCTTCGGTTTCCTCCCACACTCCAAAGACGTACAGGTATGTAGGTTAATTGGCTTGGTAAATGTAAAAATTGTCCCTAGTGGGTGTAGGATAGTGTTAATGTGCGGGGATCGTTGGTCGGTGCGGACCCAGTGGACCGAAAGGGCCTGTTTCCGCGCTGTATCTCTAAACTAAACAAATAGGTCATCTTTGAAATTGGCCTTTTCAGGTTCCTCCAATCCTGTTAATATTGGAGGATATTTATTTGTAGGAAAATGCAGGTTTCAACAATTGATTCTGTGACACATGAAAACAGAAGTGACTCAGTTGGTATCTATACAGCATTATCTGGGTGGAAGATTTGATCCTAGATTCCTGCTACTGGCTGAGGAGACCTATTGAATCTACAATTTCATAGCAAATAATTGTGAATTCTGCAGTGAATTTTATATTCCTTCCATTTTATCACAGATCCATGCATCACTATTCCAAACCTAAGATAGACACAAAAAGCTGGAGTAACTCAGCGGAACAGGCAGCATCTCTGGAGAGAAAGAATGAGTGATGTTTCGGGTCGAGACCCTTCTTCAGGCTGATGGCGGTATATTGATAAGGAAGTGTTCAGGTAAGGAAGTGAAAACAGGACAAAAGGAATGATCTCACCGTTTCCACAGGAGATGAACTATCAACTGACATCTATTATAAACCCACTGGCCCCCATAGCTATGTAGACTACAATTCTTCCCACCATGCTTCCTGTAAAGACGCTATCCCCTACTCCCAATTCCTCCGTCTACACCGCATCTGTGCCCAAGATGAAGTGTTCCATACCAAGTCATCGGAGATGTCCTCATTCTTTAGGGAACAGGGTTTCTCCACTTCTATTATAGATGAGGTTCTCACTTGGGTTTCCTCGATATCCCGCAGCTCTGCCCTTGCTCCCCCCCCCCCCCCCCCCTCACATTCATAACAAGGACAGAGTTCCCCTGTGCTCGCTTTCCACCCCATCAGCCGTCGCATCCAGCACATAATTCTTCAACATTTTCGCCACCTCCAACGGGATCCCACTACTAGCCACATCTTCCCAACTCCACCAATTTTGCTTTTTACAGAGCCTGTTCCTTCCGCAACTCATCCTTCCCACCACTCTCCCCAGGTACTTTCCCCTGCAACTGTTAGAGATGCAACACCTGTCTCTATACCTCACCCCTCAACTCCGTCCAAGGTCCCCGACAGTCTTTTCAGGTGAGAGGTTCACTTGCACCTCCTCGAACCTCGTCTACTGTATCTGCTGTTCCAGGTGTGGAGTCCTGTATATCGGCGAGACCAAGCACAGGCTCGGAGATCGTTTCGCTGAGCACTTAAACCTACCTATTCACAAAATGCTGGAGTAACTCAGCAGGTCAGGCAGCATCTCAGGAGAGAAGGAATGGGCGACTTTTCGGGTCGAGATCCTTCAGACTGATGTCAGGGGGGTGGGACAAAGGAAGGATATAAATTTAGGTGGAGACAGGAAGACAGTGGGAGATCTGGGGAGGGGAAGAGAAGGACAGAGGAACTATCTAAAGTTGGAGAAGTCAATGTTCATACCACTGGGCTGCAAGCTGCCCAAGCGAAATATGAGGTGGAGGAACCTGGAGGGAAAAAAAGGGTCGGAAGAAGGGTCTCGACCCGAAACGTCGCCCATTCCTTCTCTCCTGAGATGCTGCCTGACCTGCTGAGTTACTCCAGCATTTTGTGAATAAATACCTTCGATTTGTACCAGCATCTGCAGTTATTTTCTTACACTTAAACCTACCTGATCTCCAGGTTGCTCAACACTTTAATTCCCACTTCTATTCCCACACCGACCTTTGAGTCCTGGGCTGCCTCCATTGTCAGAGTGAGGCCCAGCGCAAATTGGAGGAACAGCACCTCATTTCACTTGGGCAGCTTACACCCGAGCGATATGAACATTGACTTCTCTAACTTTTAGCCCTTGCTTTCCCTCTTGCTCCAGCTTCTCCCCCTTCCCAGTTCTCTGACCAGTCTTACTGTCTCCGACTACATTTTATCTCTTCGGGCCCCGCACGGCCCGATTCTACCTCCTACCCCAAAAAAAGGGTCTGAAGAAGGGTCTCGACCCGAAACGTCACCCATTCCTTCTCTCCTTAGATGCTGCCTGACCTGCTGAGTTACTCCAGTATTTTGTGAATAAATACCTTCGATTTGTACCAGCAGCTGCAGTTATTTTCTTATATTTTATCTCTGCTTTGTTGTTACCTTCTCCCGACTAACAATGATCTATACTCCATTTCCTTTGATCTCCATTCCCTTTGTCCTGTTAAAACATCTTGCACTTCCTTATCTATGTATCGCTGTCTGACATCAATCTGAAGAAAGGTCTCGACCCGAAACGTCACCCATTCCTGAGTTACTCCAGCATTTTGTGTCTATCTTCGATTTCAACCAGCATCTGCAGTTCCTTTCTACACTATTCCAAACCTGCTTCTGTATCATGTATCTTGATTAAAGGCTTAAAAGTACCGCTTATTGTCATAGACATTTGAGGTTGGAGAACGGCCACTGTTCAGGTATACCTTTCCTTTTTTTCCTTTATTGCATGGTACCTTGTAAAAGGAGGAGCACAACCAACTCAAGAATGTTGGATTCTGGAGAAAGGTGAATGCTAGATTGTTGAAAATGTTGCATTTGTGGACACCAAAAACAGAAAGTGAATCTATGAGGATCGGACATGAACTTGTCAAATGAGTATGCCTTCTGGTTTAGTTCCAGCCTGAATTTGAGGCACAAGAGACTGCAGATGCTGGGATTTGTAGTTTAAAAACAGATCTGCTGGGGGAATGCAGGTCAGACTCTGCAGACAGACGACGCTCCAGGTTGGGACTCTTCTTCAGAGTGAGAGGAGAGTGGTGAGTGGGAACAGGTGGGGCACGAACAAGCAAGTGATAGGTGGATTCATATGAGGAGAGGTTATGGGCAGGAGAGTCAGGTGGGGGAGAGATGGGGAGGGAGAGTAACCAAGGCTGGAGGCGATAGGTGGAGTAGATAAAAAGTTGCAGATGTTGGAATCTATTAAGGAAGGTGGCAAGTGAAATGTGGAATTGGTGGGTCTTCTTCTTTCATGTCCATCGTCTATGTTTCAAATGTTACATCACTGTCGTCCGTCCTGAAAAGGGCACAAGCTTCCGGCAACAATCAAGTGGGGGCCATCACTTGACGATGGTGGTAGCAGAATGAGCTCAGGACACTTTCAGTTTCCAGCCCCGCGACATGGATGCTTCTGCTATGGGGCCAATTGGTGGGTGGAAGAAAGGGAAAGGGGGACTGCAGTAGGGAAGGATGGGAGAGGAGCAAGTGGAGGAACCCTAAAGAAACTCGGGGGGGGGGGGGGGGTGCACAAGGAAATTGGAGAAAATGTGCATGTGGAGGGGAGGGGGAGTGGCAGAATTGTGTAGATGAGAAGTTGTGGTGGGAGAGTTGACTTGTAATTGGAAAATTCAATGTTCATGCCATCGGGTTGTGGCCCACCTTAGCAGAATATGTGTTGCTGTTCTTTCAGTTTGGGTGAGACCTTGCTCTGGCAGTGGAGGAGGCCAAGTTGATATAGGAATTGGAGGGGGAATTAAAATGGTTGGCAGCTTGGAGCACCAGCAGTCCCTGGCTCCTGCCCACGTGTTCGGTGAACAGTTTAATCTATGCTTGGTCTACCCAATGTAAAGAGCGGCACGGTGGCGCAGTGGTAGAGTTGCTGCCTTAGTGCCAGTGACCCGGGTTTGATCCTGACTACAGGTGCTGTCTGTACAGAGTTTGTCCGTTCTCCCCATGGCCTGCGTGGGTTTACTCCGAGATCTTCGCTTTCCTCCCACACTCCAAAGACGTACAAGTCTTGAAGGTAGTTGAGGCCAGTTCATTGGCTATATTTAAGAGGGAGTTAGATGTGGCCCTTTTTGCTAAAGGGATCAGGGGGTATGGAGAGAAGGCAAGTACAGGCTACTGAGCTGGATGATCAGCCATGATCATATTGAATGGCGGTGCAGGCTCGAAGGGCCGAATGGCCTACTCCTGCACCTATTTTCTATGTTTCTATGTTTGTACGTTAATTGGCTTGGTAAATGTACAAAATGTCCCCAGTGTGCGTAGGATGATGTTAGTGTGCAGGGATCGCTGGAGGATGTGTCAGTAAACTTTTGTTTCACCTGGAAGGGCTGTTGGGGTCCCTGAATGGAGGTGAGATGTGAGGTGTAGGGTCAGGGGTTGCATCTGCGGTGGTTGCAGGAGAAAGTGCCTGGGGAGGGGTGGGCGGTTGGGGAAGGAAGAGTGAACCAACGAGTTGCAGAAAGATTGGTCGTTGCAGCGAGTGGTAAAAGATGGGGACAGGAAGATGTGGCTGGTGGTGGGATCATGCTGAAGTGGGCAGCACGGTGGCGCAGCGGTAGAGTTGCTGCCTTACAGCGAATGCAGCGCCTGAGACTCTGTTTCGATCCTGACTACGGGCGCCGTCTGTACGGAGTTTGTACGTTCTCCCCGTGACCTGCGTGGGTTTTCTCCAAGATCTTCGGTTTCCTCCCACACTCCTCCCATCTCGGAGATCTCGGAGAAAACCCACGCAGGTCACGGGGAGAACGTACAAACGTACGGGAACAAGATGTACAGGTATGTAGGTTAATTGACTGGGTAAAATGTAAAAATTGTCCCTAGTGTGTGTAGGATAGTGTTAATGTGCGGGGATCGCTAGGCGGCGTGGACTCGGTGGGCCGAAGGGCCTGTTTCTGCGCTGTATCTCTAAATCTAAAAAATCTAAACTTTGGAGATTGAGCTGGATGTGGAGAAGGTTGGGGTGAGGTTTAGTTTAGATTAGAGATGCAGCGCAGAAACAATCTCTTCAGACCATCAATTCCTGCACTGACCAGCGATCCCTGCACATTAACACCATTCTACACTAGGGACTTTTTTAATATTTATACCAAACCAATTAAACTTCAAACCTGTACATCTTTGGTGTGTGGGAGGAAACCGAGGTTCTCGGAGAAAAACTACGCATGTCATGGGGAGAACGTACAAACTATGTACAGACAAGCACCCATAGTCAGGATAGAACCCGGGTCTCTGGCATTGTAAGGCAGCAACTCTACCGCCACTGGGCCACTGTGCCTTCCCCAGAGGAACTCTGTCACTGTCTTGTCTGGGAAAATGGGAGAGCAGAACTGTTGGGAAACTGAGGAACATGGTGAGGGCTCCATCCACAAATGCAGGCGTGGAGGGGAGGGAGGTTGGGTTTGAAACATGTATACTGAAGACTGAGGACATTTTTGGTGTCCTGGTGCGGAAAACCTCATCTTGAGACTAGTTGCACCAATAACAGAAACTGTTGAGAAAGGTATGGTTAGGATGGGAGGAGTGTAGTCTTGGTAGCTATGGTCATCTGTCAATTTGTAACAGGCGTCTGTCTCCTAAATTGAAGACCGACAGATCAAGAAAGTGGAGAAAATGTCAGAGATAATCCAGGTGAATTTGAGACAGTTGAGAACTGTCTGCAACCTAAATTGTTCAGTCGTCCGAAATGGGCAAAAGCTGTGGTTGTGAGAGGATGACGGTGTGAGGGGAGAGTGGTCGCCAGCCAGCCTCAGTGACTCAGCGAGCCAGTCTGTATTCCCAGCTCTCCTCATCCCAGCCCAATTATTGAGGCTTGGAGGGGAAGACACAGAGAAACGCCCTGCTCCCATCTGGTTGAAGATGCCTGAAGCGGCTGGCAAATCCATCCCACAGATCTCCAAACCCGCTTGCTCATGTGTAGGGTCGCCATGAGCCAGGTGTTTATAACCGGGGGTGGGGGGGTAGGAAGACCTATACAGAATATGAACAATGTTATAACTAAATACTGCATTTGGCAGTGGTATCAGAACTTGCGTGCTGTATTACACTCCTGTGTAAGCTTTCAGTATTAAGTGACAGGTGATGAATGGACTGTGTTTCACCTTTTTACAGTGGTGTGATTCTATCCATTTGTGAAGGAGATGATGACAACAAGTCAGCACAGCAGTTTATTGTGGTTGAAGCCAGGTGATTCCTGTGTGAGCTCTTTAAAATGTGAGCGTCGTGGATTTTGTGGATATGGGGAGAAGGCAGGCACAGGTTACTGATTGTAGATGATCAGCCATGATCACAATGAATGGCGGTGCTGGCTCGAAGGGCCAAATGGCATCCTCCTGCACCTATTTTTTATGTTTCTATGTCTCATTCCCTCATCCTGATTCTGCTCATTCTGTCTAATTGGTCAATTCTTTCCCATCAACAGAAGTCAGTGTGTTTGCCAAGGGGGAGGTAAAAACCATATTATCTTTGTTCCTTTACCAATTAGTGATGGGCATGGACACTGACGGGAGAGAAATGTTTAGTTTAGAGACAGCATGGAAACTGGTTCTTCAGCCCACTGTCTATGCTGAGCATTGATTGCCCATTCACATGAGTTCTGTTCTTCTACTTTTTCATCCACTCCCTCACTTTTGGGGCAATTTATAGAAGCCAATTAACTTACAAGCCCGCACGCGTTTGGGATGTGGGAAGAAACCAGAGCACCCTTAGGAAACTCACGCTATCACATGGAAAATGTGCAAACTCCACACACAGCACCTGATGTTAAGATTGAATATGGGTCTTTGGCGCTGTGAGGCAGCAGCTCTACCTGTTGTGCCACTCTGCTGCTAATTTGAATGCATCAGTCTGAAGAAGAGTCCCAACTCAAAGCATCATCGATCCATCTTCTTCAGAGATGCTGCCTGACCCGCTGAGTTGCTCCAGCTTTTTGTGAGTTTCCTTGAATGCTTTCAGATTTGGTTTACATTTTTACAAATTTCATCGAGTCAATATCAGCAATTGGAGCAGTCCCATAAATACCCCCCGCCCCATTTGTTTATATTTCCTGTACTTTATTGTAATAATTTTAACTTGGCACCAGTTAGGCACGGACATTGTGGGCCAAGGTAGTTATTCCTGTACTGTTATATTCTCTCTCACCTAGTTGTGAAACTACCCCTGATTCTCCAACGACTCATTTGCACTGGAGTAAATTTGCAATAATCAAATAACCTACCAGAACATCTTTGCAATAGAGAAGGTAACCGGACCATCCAAATTCTACCTGGCAGGGGAACCAGGATTGACCCCATCTCGGTAGAGTAGTGTGGAAGCAGTCCTGACTGCTGCACTGTTGTGTGGATAGCTTCAACTCCCCTGGAACATAAGGACCACTGATAGCAATAATCAATCGGCACTCTTCAAACCTTATAAAGGAAGTCTTTTGCCATTGACACACCTCTGAGTCTTGGTCTTCTATTCCAGAATCAAACATCCAAAGGAAAACAGAACAACCATTGCAGAAAAAATACTAGCAACCAGAAAGAGAATGAAAGAACTGTTAGGGAACTAAAGTACAGAGAAAGGCAGAAGTCTGGTAACACAGCAGAAAATTGGTTTAAGGTGAGAGGGGAAAGATTTAATAGGAAACTGAGTCATCGAGTCATTTAGCACAGAAACTGATCCTTCAGCCCAACTTGCCCACGCTGACCAAGATGTCACATTTAAGCTAGTCCAATTTGCCTGCAGTTGGTGCAGATCACGCTAAATCTTCCATATCCATGTACTTGCCCAAGTGTATTTTTAATGCTGTTATTGTACCTGCCTCAACTACTTCCTATGTCAGCTGATTTCATATACAAACCACTCTCTGTGTGGAAAAAGTTGTCCCTCGGTTTTGTGTTATATCTTTCCCATCTCACCTTAAATCTACAGTATGTCTTCTGGTTCTTGAGTGATCTGGTTAAGGAAAACTCTGTGCATTCAAAGTACCTCCTCCCCTCATGATCTTACACTCTCCATCTGACTATGATGACGGATATACCAAAAGCCTCCTTTAACCCCCTCAGGGAAATGCGCACCTGCACGCCTAGTTCCCTTGCTCCACCACACCCCCAGGGCCCTGCCATTCACTATGAAGGTCCTGCCCTGGTTTAACACCTCACGCATATCTGCATCTCCATTCAGCATTTTTCAGCCCATTTGCCCAGCTGATCAAGATCCTGTTGTCATTTTTGATAACCCCTTCACTATCTACAATACCACCTACTTTAGTATTATCTGCAAACTTACCATTCACATCTATATTGTTAATATAATCCACATACAGCAATGGGCCCAGCACCGATCCCTGAGGCATACCACTAGTTACAAGCCTCCAGTCTGGAAAGCACAACCTTCTACCAACACGCTCTTCTTCCTTCCATGAAGCCAATTCTGTATCCAGGCAGCTAGTTCTCCCTCGATGCCATGCGATCTAACATTCCAGGGCAGCCTACCATGCAAAGCCTTATCAAAGGCCTTACTGAAGTCCATATCGATAACGTCTACAGTCTTGCCCTCATCAACCTTCTTGGTTACTTCTTAAAAAAAAACTCAATTAAATTTGTGAGACACAAACTTATGTACAAAACCTTGCTGACTATCCCTTATTGGCTTCTGTCTATCCAAATGGGAACAGGATTTCTCCTCCCCAAATCAAAGGCATCTTTTTTTCTGCTTAACAATGTCTGGTGTAACTTTTAAGTAGTTCTCTATTTCATGATTGAAATTGCATTATAACCAATTTGCATTATAACCAATTCATCACTCCAGTTATATTCTATTCATGTTAAGGAAACATGCAATATAGCGGAACTACCTGTATAGTCTGTAAGAAGGAGCTGCAGTTGCTGGTTTACGCTGAAGATGGACACAAAACGCCAGTGAAACTCAACGGCTCAGGCAGCATCTCTGAAGAAAAGGAATAGGTAATGTTTCTGAGACCTTACTTTAGCCTGAGAGTCGGGAGAGGGAAACGAGAGATGTGGAAAGTACGTAAAACAAATGAATGAAAGAAATGCAAAAAGCAAGATTGGTCAAGGAAAGGTGGAGCCACAACGATCATTGTTGGCTGTGGGGAAGGTGATAACAAGTTGTACAAAGAGTGAAATGCAACAGGACGACAGTGAATCTAGTACGTCGACTAGGGTGGGGGAGGGGCGGAGAGAGAGGATATGCAAAGGTTACTTGAAGTGAGAGAAATCAAGATTCATACCCATTGGTTGGCTGCAGCCCAAGTGATATATGAGGTGCTGCTCCTCTGATTTGCATTTGGTCCTCACTCTGACAGTGGAGGAGGCCGAGGACAGAAAGGTCAGCGTGGGGATGGGAAGGGGAGTTAAAGTGTTTGGCAACCGGAACATCATGCAGGCCAAGGTGGACTGAATGAAGGTGTTCAGTGAAATGATCGCCCAGGCTGCCTTGGCCTACGCGATTTCCCGGTTGCCAAACACTTTAACTCCCCTGGTATAGACACAAAATGCTGGAGTAACTCAGCAGGTCAGGCAACATCTCGGGAGAGAAGGAATGGGTGACGTTTCGGGTCTCCCAAAACGTCACCCATTCCTTCTCTCCCGAGATGTTGCCTGACCCGCTGAGTTACTCCAGCATTTTGTGTCTACCTTCGATTTTAAACCAGCATCTGCAGTTCTTTTTTCCTACATTTTAACTCCCCTTCCCATTTCTCAATTTCAATTATAACACATGCTGCTAGTGTTGTGATCTTATTGCCAGTGGGCAAACCAAATACAGATTAGGTGAGTTTATTTTTTAAGGAGCATTACAGTACCATTTGCATTTACTTAGAGGTTTAAAAAGATTTGATATGCCTCTGAATACTAAACTTTTTGTGCATGCACTGCAGAAAGGATTGTGACTGGTTGCAATGAGGTTTGCAATAGCAAAGAAACGCAAGAGGCTGCATTGAGTGGTGGGTTCAGCCTGGTCCATCACAAGTACAGCCCTCCTCTCCATCGAAAACACCTACATGAGATGCTGCCTGCAGAAGATGCATCTATCATCCAGGCCATGCCCTCTTATTGCTGCCACCATCAGGCAGGAGGTACAAAAGCCTAAAGTCACACACCTTCACATTCAGGAGTAGCTACTCTCCTGACACTATTAAGTCCTACAACAGAACTCTGTGGGCCACCTTTTGCACTACTATGCACATTTGTGTTCTAATTTATATTTTTGCATCTTTTTGAAGTGTTATGTGTAATTTGTGCATTATTTGTTTTGGTGTGTTAGTCTATGTCTATGCCTGTGATACTGCTGCAGGTCAGATTCTCATTGTACCAGTACCTCATGTACTTGCGCAAATGACAATAAACTTCTCTCCTGAGATGCTGCTGCCTTCTCTCCTGAGATACTGCCTGGCCCGCTGAGTTACTCCAGCATTTTGTGTCTACCTTCAATTTGAACCAGCATCTGCAGTTATTTTCCGATACATAAACTTGACTCGACTCATTTGAATGGTTCCGAGCTGCATCTGGTGTGCATCCTTTTCCATTTCCACTGTGACCCCTGTGGCACTAGTCCTGTAACAATAATGGTCAATATACCGTAAGCATCATGAATTCAGTTCAGTTCAAATTATTATCACGTGTACCGATGTACAGTGAAAAGCTTCTGTTGCGTGCTTTCCAGTCAGCAGAAATACAGTGCATGATTACAATCGAGCCATTTACAGTGTATACAGAGATTTAAGATTGTGGTGCGATTGTAATATGAGTTTGTAGATCTGTTGCTGTGGTCAGCACGCAAATAGTCGTCTGGGTTGGGCGCCATTTTTGAAGCAATTTTGAATCCTGTCTTAACTTTCTTCTACCACCTTGAGGCATTGATCAGTGATTTAAACAATGTTTAAAACAAATTGGATTGGTGCCTTAATACAGGAATTTCCATTTTTGGCATTTTCGCTGACATACTTATTTAACCACTTACTCGTATTTAAGGTATCACAAAATGCTGGAGTAACTCAGCAGGTCAGGCAGCATCTCAGGAGAGAAGGAATGGGTGACGTTTTGGGTCGAGACCCTCTTCAGACTGATGTCAGGGGGGCGGGACAAAGGAACGATATAGGTGGAGACAGGTAGATAGAGGAAGAACTGGGAAGGGGGAGAGGGGGAAGAGAGGGACAGAGGAACTATCTAAAGTTGGAGAAGTCAATGTTCATACCACTGAGCTGCATTGAATTCTCCAACTTTACATAGTTCCTCTGTCCCTCTCTTCCCCTCCCCCTTCCCAGTTCTCCCTCTATTTTCCTGTCTCCACCTATATCCTTCCTTTGTCCCGCCCCCCTGACATCAGTCTGAAGAAGAGTCTCGACCAAACGTCACCCATTCCTTCTCTCCTGAGGTGCTGCCTGACCTGCTGAGTTACTCCAGCATTTTGTGAATAAATACCTTCGATTTGTACCAGCATCTGCAGTTATATTCCTACACTTACTCATATTTTATTGCTTATTAACTCATAACTACATGTATTTGTATAAGTACATGTATAAGTATTTGTTTTGATTATGACAGTTTGCAGATCAGTGAAGATGTCATCCTTGTTAGCTGAGAGGAAGGTGACCATGCGGCAGGCAATCAGTAATATTTAATCAGGGGGAAAGTAGAACTAGTCGGAGAACTACGATGGAGGAGGGATGGAGAGAGAGGGAAAGCAAGGGCTACTTGAAGTTAGAGAAGTCAATGTTCATACCACTGGGGTGTAAGCTACCCGTGAAATATGAGGTGCTGTTCCCCCATTTTGTGCCAAGCCCCTCTCTGACAGCAGAGGAGGCCCAGGACAGAAAGGTCAGCACGAAAATGGGACGAGGAGCGAAAGTGTTTAGCAACCGGGAGATCACATAGGCCTAGGCAGACCGAGCAGAGATGTTCAGCTAAACGATCGTCGGGCCTGGTCTTGCCGATATATAGGAGTCCACACCTGGAACAGTGGATACAGTAGATGAGGTTGGAGGAGGTGCAAGTGAACCTCTGCCTCACCTGAAAGGACTGTTGGGGCACCCCATCAGCCGGCGCACGCCACACATGATCCTCCAACATTATTGCCATCTCCAATGGGATCCCACCACTAGACACTTCTGCCCATCTCCACCCCTTTCCGCCTTCCACAGAGACCGTTCCCTCCGCAACGCCCTGGTTAACTCATTCTTTCCCACCCAAACCACCCCCTCCCCAGGTACTATCACCTGCAACTGCAGGAGTTGCAACACCTGCCCCTACACCTCCACCCTCGACTCCATCCAAGGACCCCAACAGTCCTTTCAGGTGAGGCAGAGGTTCACCTGCACCTCCTAGTGTACAACATCTACTGTATCCGCTGTTCCAGGTTGGACTGTATATCGGCGAGACCAAGTGCAGGCTCGTTGATCACTTTGCTGAACACCTCCGCTCGGTTCCCCTAGGGCCTAGGCCTACCTGATCTCCTGGTTGCTAAATACTTTAGCTCCCCTTCCCATTCCCACACTGACCTTTCTGTCCTGGGCCTCCTCCACTGTCAGAGTGCGACCCAGCACAAATTGGAGGAACTGTACCTCGTATTTCACTTGGGCAGCTTACAACCCACCGGTATGAAATTTGATTTCTTGAATTTCAAGTAACCCTTGTTTCCCCTCTCCCTCCGTCCCTCCTAGTTCTCCAACTAGTTCTACTGACCTCCTGATTGTATTATTGATTGTGTGCCGTGTTGTACCCTTCCCCTCAGCTAACAATGAACCATTCTACATTTCCTTATCATCAATAGACAATAGACAATAGACAATAGACAATAGGTGCAGGAGTAGGCCATTCAGCCCTTCGAGCCAGCACCGCCATTCAATGCGATCATGGCTGATCACTCTCAATCAGTACCCCGTTCCTGCCTTCTCCCCATACCCCCTCACTCCGCTATCCTTAAGAGCTCTATCCAGCTCTCTCTTGAAAGCATCCAACGAACTGGCCTCCACTGCCTTCTGAGGCAGAGAATTCCACACCTTCACCACCCTCTGACTGAAAAAGTTCTTCCTCATCTCCGTTCTAAATGGCCTACCCCTTATTCTCAAACTGTGGCCCCTTGTTCTGGACTCCCCCAACATTGGGAACATGTTATCTGCCTCTAATGTGTCCAATCCCCTAATTATCTTATATGTTTCAATAAGATCCCCCCTCATCCTTCTAAATTCCAGTGTATACAAGCCCAATCGCTCCAGCCTTTCAACATACGACAGCCTTTCATCTGCTTTGATCTGACTTTACACCATATCTCTAGACTCCTTCTCCTCTGACTCTCGGTCTGAGGAAGGATCTGGACCCAAAACGTCACCCATTCCTTCTCTCCAGAGATGCTGCCTGTCCCACTGAGTTACTCCAGCATTTTGTGTCTATCTTTGGTGTAAACCAGCATCTACAGTTCCTTCCTACACAAGATGTCTTCCTTTTTCCCTAACCATAGCTTCCCCTCCACTACAGTTGATGGGAATCCCAAATATACTTCTGATTCCTCTTATTCCTCTTCTTTCTACCTGGAACAAAAGGATCCATTTGTCCTCACCTTCCAGCCCACCGGACTCCACAGTCAAACAGTACAGAAACAGGTCTTTCATCCAAACTTGCCCATGCTGACCAAGATGTCCCGTCTAACTTAGTCCCACCTGCCTGTGTTTGACCTATATCCCTCTACCTTTCCTATCCATGTACCTGTCCAAATATCCTTTAAATGTTGTTCTTGCATTTGCCAGGGGAAGTAATTATTCAACTATGTCCTCTGGCAAAAATCTATCAAAGGATCATACCAGATAACTTCCACAACCTTCAACATGATAACCAGAAACATTGCCTCATCCTCTCCACTTTCAGCATTTGTCCGCAATAGTAATTAATTCTTCCAATCTCCACCAACAGCTGTTCCCCTTTGCCCATTACCTTTCTAACTAATTATCCTTTTCCCCTTCCGCTTCCATCAGTCAGTGATCCAAACTAACCTTTTAGGTGAAAGAATGATTCACTTGCACTTCCAATCTCAAGTACAACTTTTGTTGTTCATCTTGTGCTCTCATCTATAGTGGAGAAATTGAGTGATCACTTCTTTGCTGATCACCTCCGTTCAGTCCGCAAGGATGCCCTTGAATTTTCCAACCCACTCTGACTGGTGTTTTTGTCTTTAGCCTCTTAAGCTGTTCAAACAAGCTGGAGGAACACCACCTCTTCTATCTCTGCACATTACAGCTATTGGGACTGAATTCACTATTCAGATAACTGTTCTACCTTGGTAAAGGTCATTGATCTGTAATATTAACTCCGTTTTTGCTACTTCTCTACTGGCCAGATCTTGAACAATAATGAGATGGAGTACGAGGCAGATAGAGAACATAATAACATTATGGTGAGATAATGACGTTTCCCACAAAGTCAGCAACATGAAGGAACTAGTCATTGACTTTCAGGGAACGAGGTGCTGTACCTGCCCCAGTCAGCATTGATGGTGCTGGTTGAGAGCCTCTAGTTCATAAGTGTACATATCATCAACAACTTGTCTTGGACCATCCACTTGGAAGCTATGGCCAAGAAAGCACACCAACACCTCTACTTGATCCAATGACTCTTACCAACTTCTACAGATGCACCACAGAAAGTATCCTATCACAACATGGTTTGGTCACAGCTCTGTCTAGACCACGAGAAATTCCAGAGGCCGTGCGTGTTGCCCAGTCTATCTCACAAACTGCCCTCCCATCCATCGGCTCCATCTTACTTCACGCTGCCTCAGAAAAGCAGCCAACAGATTCAAGGACAATTTTGACCTAAGTCAGTCTCCCCCTTTCCCCTCTCGTGTAGTTACAAAAGCTTGAAACACTTGCCACCAGAATTAGGAACAGCTTCATGGCTACTGTTATAAGACTACTGAACAGATAACAGTGGTCCTCCCATCAGCTAGGATGTAGTCCCTATCTTCCAACTTAGCTCCTTGTGGACCGTGCATTTTTTTTCTGCACTTTCTCTGTAACTCTAATATTATGAATGCTTCTTCCTCTGGTATTTTTTCTCTTTGCATTACTGTTGCACTTGATACGGCTCGATTGTATTCAAGTGTTGTATTATTTGACCAGACAGCACGCAAACAAAGCTGCCAGGGGTTATGGGGCAAAGGCAGGAGAATGGGGTTGAGAGGGAAGGATAGATCAGTCGTGATTGAATGGCGGAGCAGATCCGCTCCTATAACTTATGAACATTTCACTGCATCTCAGTACACATGCCAATAATAACAAACCAATAAACAGACACTGTGTGGAAATAGGAACCTCAGCTCAACAGGTCCATGACAAACATTATCAACCCACTTACATTAATCTGACATTAATCCAAAGTTTTTATTTTCCCCACATTTGACTGTGCCTGAACTCCTCTGTCAGTGGATCATCAACTTCCTGACAGACAGGAAGCAGCATGTGAGGCTGGTAAAGCACACCTCAGACCCTCAGCATAGGAGCACCGCAAGGCTGCGTACTCTCCCCCCTCCTTTACTCTTTCTACACCCACAACTGCACCTCCACAGACTCCTCGGTCAAGCTCCTCAAGTTTGCGGATGACACAACCCAGATTGGACTGCTCCAGGATGGGGAGGAATCTGCCTACAGATGGGAAGTGACACAGCTGGCATCCTGGTGCCATCGCAACAACCTGGAGCTCAATGCTCTTAAGACAGTGGAACTGATTGTAGACTTTAGGAGAGCTCCCCCTCCCCTCCCCCCACTCACCATCAACAACACCATAGTCACATCTGTGGAGTCATTTAGGTTCCTTGGAACCGTCATCTCCAGGGACCTTAAATGGGGGGCCACCATCGACTCCATAGTCAAAAAGGCCCAACAGAGGATGTACTTCCTGCGGCAACTGAGAAAACACAATCTGCCACAGGCAATGATGGTCCAATTCTATACTGCCATAGTAGAGTCTGTCTTCACCTTCTCCATCATGGTCTGGTTTGGCTCAGCCACCAAGAACGACATCCGGAGGCTGCAGCGTATCGTTCGATCAGTTCGATCAGTTGTTGGCTGCAACCTTCCCCCCCGTTGATGAACTGTACACTGCAAGGGCCAGGAAGCAAGCGGGCAAGATCATCTCTGACCCCTCTCACCCTGGCCACAAAATCTTTGAAGCACTTCCCTCGGGAAGGCGACTCCGGACTGTCAAAGCAGCCACAGCCAGACATAAAAACAGCTTTTTTTCCGCGAGTAGTAACTCTACTCAATAACCAAACTCTGTAGTCTCCTTTTGCTCTGGTTTATTTCACTCATATGTTTAAACGGTAAGGTTGTATTCTTAATGTTTTAATGTTTTATGCTTTATTCTTAATTGTTTACTGAATGTTCGTGTTGTTACTTGCAAGCTGAGCACCAAGGCACATTCCTTGTATGTGTGCATACTTGGCCAACAAACTTATTAATTCATTCATTCTCATCAATTCCCTAAAACAAAATTATATTGGAGAAGGTGTGTAGATAGACCTCTACACTATTTAGACTCGGGGCATCTTACAATGTCCAATTGACATACTAAACTGCACACCTTTGAGATATACGAAGAATCAGAAGCATCTGGAGATATTCACCTGGTCACAGAAAGGACATGCAAACTCCGTACAGATAACATGGCAGATGCAGTTTAATGTGGATAAGTGTGAGGTTATCCACTTTGGTGGTAAGAATAGGAAGGCAGAGTATTATCTGAATGGTGTCAAGTTAGGAAAAGGGAACGTACAACGAGATCTGGGTGTCCTTGTGCATCAGTCACTGAAAGGAAGCATGCAGGTACAGCAGGCAGTGAAGAAAGCCAATGGAATGTTGGCCTTCATAACAAGGGGAGTTGAGTATAGGAGCAAAGAGGTCCTTCTGCAGTTGTACAGGGCCCTAGTGAGACCGCACCTGGAGTACTGTGTGCAGTTTTGGTCTCCAAATTTGAGGAAGGATAGTCTTGCTATTGAGGGCGTGCAGCGTAGGTTTATTAGGTTAATTCCCGGAATGGCGGGACTGTCTTATGTTGAAAGACTGGAGCGACTAGGCTTGTATACATTGGAATTTAGAAGGATGAGGGGGGATCTTATTATTAAGGGGTTGGACACGTTAGAAGCAGGAAACATGTTCCCAATGTTGGGGGAGTCTAGAACAAGGGGCTACAGTTTAAGAATAAGGGGTAGGCCATTTAGAACTGAGATGAGGAAAAACTTTTTCAGTCAGAGAGTTGTGAATCTGTGGAATTCTCTACCTCAGAAGGAAGTGGAGGCCTCTCTGAATGCATTCAAGAGAGAGCTAGATAGAGCTCTTAAGGATAGCGGAGCCAGGGGGTATGGGGAGAAGGCAGGAACGGGGTACTGATTGAGAATGATCAGCCATGATCACATTGAATGGCGCTGCTGGCTCGAAGGGCCGAATGGCCTCCTCCTGCACCTATTGTCTATTGTCTATAACACTGGAGATCAGTGTGGAATCTGGGGCAGTGGAGCTTCGACACAACAGCTTCACTGGGTGCACCATCCTGAGCATTCTGTGTCTCACAGTTGTATTGTTTTCTCCCTCCCGTCTATTGTCATTACTGTATGTTTCTTTCAACTTGCATCTCCTCCAACAGTTGCAATGAACAAATCTTCGTGGCCCTCTCTCAGTTGGCACCACAATGTGTGTGTTGGCGGTGTGAATTTGGAGAGGATGTTTTGTCTTGTTGGAGAATCTAGAACTAAGGTTGCAGTTTAAAAATAAGAGGTTACCCATTTAAAACAGAAATGATGTGAATTCTTATATTTGAGGGTCATGAGTCCTTGGAGCTCTTTCCCGAGGGGCAAAGGAAGCAGAGTTTTGAATATTGTTAAGGAAGAGATATATAGATTCCTGATAAACAAGCAGATAAAAGAATACCAGGAATATGTGGGAATGTAGATATGAGGTTACGGCCAAGATCTTTTTGAATGGCAGGGAAACTTACAAATAGTCCCTTCCTGCTGCAATGTACATTTATGTCATCAATTTCCTCTTGATCTCCACACTATCACAAACATTCCCATTATTTTCTCTTCCTCATATCTCTCCATCTCGGCAAATATAACCAAGCAACTTTCCAATTTCCTCAACTCCAATTAAAGATTATTGACCTGAAAGGGTCTGAAGAAGGGTCTTGACCTGAAACGTCACCCATTCCTTCTATCCAGAGATGCTGCCTGTCCCACTGAATTACTCCAGCATTTTGTGTCTATCTTTGACCCGGAAGGTTAACTCTGTTAAGACACAAGGAACTGTAGTTGCTGGAATCTTGAGTAAACAGAAAGTGCAGTAGGAACTCAACAGGTCAGGCAGAACCTGTGGAGGGAATGGGCAGATGATGTTTTGGGAAAGACTGGGCTGGTTTTCCCTTGAGTGAAGGAGGCTGTGGAGTGACCTGATAGAAGTATATAAGATTAAGGAAAGCAAATGTTAAAATTATTTTCCAGCAATAGGAGTACCAAAAACAAGAATGCATTGTTTTAATGTGAGAGTTACGAGATTTTAAGAGGATCTTAGGTGTATGTTAGGTGTATGTTAATACATCTTAGTTGTATACATCTTAGAGGATCTTAGTTGTGCCTGCTGTGACCTTTTGATCTCTCTGGGCTCTATGCTCCTTCGCTCCTGCCTGGCATGGCACTGAAGTACTTGGCTGCGAGACTGCTCCAGCTCAACAACCACTCCACTCCGCCATGCATCTCTGCCATCATCAACCACGGACTTCTACGACCACCCAAATACATCCACAGAGGCTACGGTCACAAGTTTGTCTACTCCCAGACCGGTCACTCCATCCCTGCACTCTAGTCAGCTGATCGGACTTCCACTCGTCCATTACGTCATCGCAACAACGCACACGAGCGTGCCCCCTGTCTACAAGCCCTGGCTAAATCACCCGTGTCCATCCACACCACACAAAGCAACATGAAGCTCACTCTGCTCAACATCCGGTCCCTCAACAATAAAAGCCTCATTCTGAATGACTTCATCCTGGAAAATAAACTGGACTTCCTCTGTCTGACAGAAACCTGGCAACAACCTCTGGATTACCTCTCACTCAACCTCACTACACCCAACGGATACTCCTACATCAATAAACCACGCTCGGAAGGCCGAGGTGGTGGGATTGCCGTAATTCACCGACAGGACTTCAAGATCAACCTCATCTCCATCTCATCTGCTCCTTCATTTGAACACCTGGCTTTCAAACTCTCTGGCCACACAAAATTAGTCATGGCAGTTGTCTACCGCCCTCCCAAACCACACCCATCATTCCTTTCTGACTTCTCTGACTTTCTGACCCAGTTCTGTTCTCTCTCCCCCTCAATCCTCCTCCTCGGTGATTTCATCATCCATATGGACTCCACTGACTCCACAATAACCGCTGACTTCACTGAAATACTCAACTGCTTTAACCTCACTCAACACGTCAATTTTCCCACCCATAACCGTGGACACATTCCGGACCTTGTCTGCTCCACTGGACTAAATCTACATCACCTCTCTGGCTCCGACCCCACCCTCTCTGATCACTTAGCCATCACCATGTCCGTCAACATTCCCACCCCAGCTCCAAAGCAAAAACGCAAAATCAACTTCCGCAAGCTGAACTCTGTTTCACCTACCTCGCTCTCATCCTCCCTCTCTGAAATAATGTTCATCTCTCCCTTCGTTGACCTCCACAGCCCCTCTGACCTCACTGACTACTACAACCGCACTCTCTCCTCCTGCCTCGACCAGCTTGCACCTATAAAAACCAAAACAGTTTCCTTCACCCACTCTGCTCCCTGGTTTACCCCTGAACTCCGCGTGATGAAAACTCATGCCCGCCAACTTGAAAGACTCCGCAACAAAACAGGTCTCACAATTCACTCCCAAGCCTACAAAGACCACATACAGCACTATAAAGATGCCCTCTCCCGTGCCCACTCCACCTACTACTCTCAAATAATTCACTCTGGCTCCGGAAACCCAAAAACACTCTTCTCTACAATAAACAAACTCCTCAGCCCCCTGGACACCATCTCCCAATCATTCACAGTTGACAAATGCACCACTTTCCTTTCATTCTTCCAAAGCAAAATAGACAACATCTACAGCACCTTAACCACCAACGCACCTGCTCCCCCTCAAACCACCTGCCCCCCCTTATCCTGTCAGCCCCTGCCTCAGTTCTCCCCAATCTCCACCATCGACCTCTCTGACCTCTTCACAGGAATAAAAACTGCCACCTGCTCTCTGGACCCCATCCCCTCCAGCTTTGTCAAGGCCTGCCTTCCTGCTCTCTCTCCACTTATCACTGCAACAATAAAATCCTCCCTGTCCACTGGCATCGTCCCGCCATCCCTCAAAATCGCTGCTGTCACCCCCATTCTGAAAAAACCTGGTCTAAACCCTGACACCCCAAACAACTTCAGACCAATCTCCAACCTACCCTTTCTGTCCAAAGTTTTGGAACGTGCTGTAGCTTCCCAACTCAAATACCACCTCTCTACCAATAACCTGTATGAAACTTTCCAATCCGGATTCCGCTCAAACCACTGTACTGAAACTGCGCTCCTCAAAATCACAAACGACATTCTCCTCTCCTCCGACGCTGGCAACCTCAACATCCTCATCCTACTTGACCTCAGCGCCGCCTTTGACACCATAAATCACTCCATTCTCCTCACCCGACTTGAAACCTCACTTAACATCACCGGCACAGCCCTATCCTGGTTCAAATCTTACCTCTCTGACAGACACCAGTTCATCTCCATTAACAACTGTAAATCCCCCACCGCTCCTCTCCCCCAAGGTGTCCCCCAAGGCTCAGTCCTTGGCTCCCTCCTCTTCATCCTCTACCTGTTCCCCCTTGGTCAATTAATCCGCCGTCATGGTCTCAACTTCCACTGCTTCGCCGATGATATCCAGCTCCTCATCTCCACCAAGTCAATCTCCCCCACCACACACTCTACACTGACAAACTGCATCACTGAAATAAAATCTTGGCTTCAATCAAACTTCCTCAAACTCAATTGCAACAAATCTGAAATCATCATCATTGGTCCAAAAACGCTCACCAAATCCACCCAAAACTTCATCCTCAACATTGATGGTCTCCCAGTATCCACCTCACCTCACATCCGGAATCTTGGAATCATCCTTGATCAAACCCTCTCCTTCGACAAACACATCAAACACATCACAAAGACAGCCTTCTTCCACCTCAAAAACATTGCCCGTCTCCGTCCATCCCTCTCAACCACAGCTGCAGAAACCCTCATCCACGCCTTCATCACCTCCCGTCTGGACTACTGCAACAGCCTCCTCTATGGCGCACCCTCAAAAATCATCAATAAACTTCAATACATTCAAAACTCCGCTGCCCGTCTACTCACACACACCTCGATCCGTGACCATATCACCCCCGTCCTTTATAAACTCCTCTGGCTCCCCATCCCCCAGAGAATCCAGTACAAAATCCTCCTCATAACATACAAAGCCCTCCATAACCTGGCCCCATCCTACCTGACCGACCTCCTCCACAGGCACACTCCCACCTGCACCCTCCGCTCTGCCGCTGCCAATCTCCTATCCCCCCACATCCGGACCAAACTCAGATCCTGGGGGGACAGGGATTTCTCCATCGCTGCTCCCACCCTATGGAACTCACTACCCCAAACCGTTAGAGACTCCTCCACACTCACCACATTCAAAACATCACTGAAGTCTCACCTGTTCAGTACTGCCTTCAACCACTGAAGGTCACCTCACCTTCTGTCTCCTTTCTCTGTTCATTTATTTATTTACTTATTTATCTATTTATTCATTTCCCTATGTTCTCAAAATCTCTGTAAAGCGTCTTTGAGTATATGAAAAGCGCTATATAAATAAAATGCATTATTATTATTATTATTATGTTCTTCACACACAGTGGTTGATATGTTGAGGGTGCTGCCAGAGGTGCTGGCAGAATTAGTTAAAAATTACAGTGTTTTAGAGGTGTTTCGGTAGACAAATAGGCCAGGCGAGGAAGAATGTGACCGATACAGGCAATTGGGATTAGTACAGAGGTTGATAAGGTCAGCATTGACAGGCTGGGAGGAGGGCCTGTTTCTGTGCTGTACAACTCCATCAGGCTATTGAACACTACCACCTCCATCCCAAACTACAAGCTGTCTTGAATGTACCAGGGACTTGGGGTGTCGTTTTTTTGTCTTTGCACTATGTTGTTTTTTTAAAAATATATTGAAAGTATTTTTGTTGTTTATTGTGGTGTTTACGGAGCACTACGTTTACATATCTGTTGTGCTGCTGCAAACAAAAATGTCATTGTTCTGCTTCGGGACATGACAAGAACTCCTGACTCTTGAGATGCATCATGACTTGGTATATCCAGTATTTTGAAGTTTCTTTTATTTATTTCACTTCACTGAGTCTGCCTCCTTATTTTGTGCAAGTCTACTGTTTTATATATCCATCTTTTGTAATCAATGCAGAAACATAGAAAAATAGGTACAGGAGGCCATTTGGCCCTTCCAGCCAGCACCGCCGTTCAATATGATCATGGCTGATCATCTAAAATCAATACCCCGTTCCTGCTTTTTCCCCATATCCCTTGATTCCATTAGCTCTAAGAGCTAAATCTAACTCCCTCTTGAAAACATCCAGTGAATTGGCCTCCACTGCCTTCTGTTGCAGAGAATTCCGCAGATTCACAACTCTCTGGGTGAAAAAGTTTTTCCTCATCTCAGTCCTAAATGGCCTACCCCTTATTCTTAAACTGTGACCCCTGGTTCTGGACTCCCCCAACATCTGGACCATTTTCCCTGCATCTAGCCTGTCCAATCGTTTAAGAATTTTATATGTTTCTATAAGACCCCCTCTCATCCTTCTAAATTCCAGTGATTACAAGCCCAGTCGATCCATTCTTTCATCATATGTCAGTCCCGCCATCCCGGGAATTAACCTTGTGACTACGCTGCACTCCCTCAATAGCAAGAATGTCCTTCCTCAAATTAGGAGTCCAAAATTGCACACAATACACCAAGTGCAGTCTCACCAGGACCCTGTGCAACTGCAGTAGGACCTCCTTGCTCCTAAACTCAAATCCTCTCGCAATGAAGGCCAATATGCCATTGGCTTTCTTCGCTGCCTGCTTACTTTCGGTGACTGATGTACAAGCACACCCAGGTCTCGTTACACCTCCCCTTTTCCTAATTTGACACCATTCAGATAATAATCTGCCTTCCTGTTTTTGCCACCTAAGTGGATAACCTCACATTTATCCACATTATTCTGCATCTGCCATGCATCTGCCCACTCACCCAACCTATCCAAGTCACCCTGCAGCCTCATAGCATCCTCCTCGCAGCTCACACTGCCACCCAGCTTTGTGTCATCCGCAAACTTGGAGATGTCACATTTAATTCCCTCGTCTAAATCGTTTATATATATTATAAATAACTGGGGTCCCAGCACCGAGTTTTGCGGCACCTCACTAGTCACTGCCTGCCATTCTGCAAAGGACCCGTTAATTCCTACTCTTTGCTTCCTGTCTGCCAACCAGTTCTCTATCCATGTCAATACCCTACCCCCAATACCATGTGCCCTAATTTTGCACACTAATCTCTTGTGTGGGACCTTGTCAAATCCTTTTTGAAAGTCCAGATACACCACACCCACTGGCTCTCCCTTATCCATTCTACTTGTTATATCCTCAAAAAATTCCAGAAGATTAGTCAAGCATGATTTCCCCTTCATAAATCCATGCTAACTTTGAGCGATCCTGTCACTGCTTTCCAAATTCGCTACTGTAACATCTTTGTAGTGTAAGAAAATAACTGCAGATGCTGGTACAAATCGAAGTTATTTATTTTCTGAGTTCATTTACACCAGTGAAGATGTTATACACAAAATGCTGGAGTAACTCAGCGGGTCAGGCAGCATCTCAGGAGAGAAGGAATGGGTGATGTTTCGGGTCGAGACCTTTCTTCAGACTGTAACATCTTTAGTAATCAACTCCAGCATCTTCCCCACTACCGATGTGAGGCTAACTGGTCTATAATTCCCTGCTTTCTCTCTCCCTCCTTTCTTAAAAAGTGGGGTTACATTGACTACCCTCCAGTCCACAGAAACTGATCCAGAGTCGAGTGAACATTGGAAAATGATCACCAATGCATCCACGATTTCTAGGGCCACCTCCTTGAGTACTCTGAGATGCAGACCATCAGGCCCTGGGGATTTATCTGCCTTCAGTCCCAACAGTTTACCTAACACCATTTCCTGACTAATGTGGATTCCCTTCTGTCCTCCCTCCCACTAAATCCTCAGTCCCCTAGTATTTCTGGGAGATTGTTTGTGTCTCCCTTAGTGAAGACAGAACCAAAGTTTCTGACCGTTTCTGACTGTAAGGGTTCTATTTTTGTCTTCACTAACCTTTTCCTCTTCACATATCTAAAGAAGCTTTTACAGTCAGTTTTTATATTTCCCACAAGCTTTCTTTCATGCTCTTTTTCCCCCCTCTTAATAAACCCCTTTGAAACTCCTCTGTTGAGTTCTAAATTTCTCCCAGTCCTCTGGTTTGCCGCTTCTTCTGGCCAATTTATATGCCTCTTCCTTGGCTTTAACACTGTCCTTGACTTCCCTCGTCAGCCACAGTTGAGTCGCCTTCCCAGTTTTATTTTTTCACCAGACAGGGATGAACAATTTCTGGAGTTCATCCATGCAGTCTTTAAATCTTCACCATTGCATCTCCACTGTCAACCCTTTAAGTATAATTTGCCAGTCTATCCCAGCCAATTTCCGTCTCATACCTTCAAAGCTTCCTTTATTCAAGTTCAGGACCCTAGTCTCTGAATTAACCGTCACTCTCCATCCTAATGCAGAATTCTACCAATGTTATGGTCACTGTTGCCCAAGGGGCTTTGCACAACAAGATTGTTAACTAGGTATGTAGGTTAATTGGCTGGGTAAATGTAAAAATTGTCCCTAGTGGGTGTAGGATAGTGTTAATGTGCGGGGATCGCTGGGCGGCACGGACTTGGAGGGCCGAATAGGCCTGTTTCCGGCTGTATAGATATGATATGATATGATAATCCTTCCTCATTACACAATACCCAGTCTAGGATGGCCTGCCCTCTAGTCGGTTCTTCTACATATTGATCTAAAAAACCATCCCGTATACATTCCAGAAATCCTCCTCCTCAGCACTGTTACTAATTTGGTTGGTCCAATCTATATGTAGATTAAAGTCACCCATGATAACCGTTGTACCTTTGCTACACGCATCCCTAATTTCCTGCTTGATGCTATCCCCAACCTCCCTACTGCTGTTTGCTGGTCTGTATACCACTCCAACAAGCGTTTTCTGCCCTTGGCTATTTCGCAGTTCTACCCATACCGATTCTACAGCATCCAAGCTAATGTCTCTCCTTGCTATTGCATTAATCTCCTCTTTAACCTGCAATGCCACCCCACCTCCTCTTCCTTTCTGTCTATCCTTCCTGAATATGGAATACACCTGCATGTTTAGCTCCCAGCCTTGGTCACCCTGGAGCCATGTCTCCATAATTCCAACTATATCATATTCCTGAACTACTAACTGTGCATTCAATTCATCCACCTTATTACGAATGCTCCTCGCATTAAGGCACAAAGCTTTCAGGTTATCTCCCTTCTACCTTTTGCTTCTGACCTCCTTTTATGGCCCTCTGTCTCCTTGCATTGGCTCCCATCCCCCGCCCTTTTAGTTTAAACGTGACCTTTCCTAAACGTGACACTCTCTTTCCCGTTAACTGCACGCATACGCTTCCACGTTATTGGCGGGGGGGGGGGGGGCAGAGAGGGAGGGGGGGGCAGATAGGGAGGGGGGGCAGATAGGGAGGGGGGGCAGAGAGGGAGGGGGGGGCAGAGAGAGAGGGGGCAGAGAGAGGGGGGGACAGAGAGAGAGGGGGCAGAGAGGGAGGGGGGGCAGAGAGGGAGGGGGGCAGAGGGTGGGGGGCAGAGTGGGAGGGGGCAGAAAGAGAGGGGGCAGAGAGAGAGGGGGCAGAGAGAGAGGGGGCAGAGAGGGGGTTATAGAGAGGGGGTGGGGGGTAGAGAGAGGAGAGGGTGGGGGGTAGTGAGAGGAGAGGGCGGGGGGTAGAGAGAGGAGAGGGTGGGGGGTAGAGAGAGGAGAGGGTGGGGGTAGAGAGACGAGAGGGTGGGGGGTAGAGAGAGGAGGGGGTGGGGGTAGAGAGAGGGGGTGGGGGTAGAGAGAGGAGAGGGCGGTAGAGAGAGGAGGGGGCTAGAGAGAGGGGAGGGGGGTAGAGGGTAGAGAGGGGAGGGTGGAGAGGGGAGGGTAGAGGGAGAGAGGGAGAGAGGGAAGGGTAGAGAGGGGAGGGTAGAGAGGGTAGAGTAGAGAGGGTAGAGAGGGGAGGGTAGAGGGGGAGGGTAGAGAGGGGAGGGTAGAGAGGGGAGAGGGGGTAGAGAGGGTAGGGGGTAGAGTGAGGAGGGGGGTAGAGAGAGGGGGGTAAAGAGGAGAGGGGGTAGAGAGAGGAGAGGGGGCGGTAGAGAGGGGAGGGGGTAGAGGGGGGTCGAGAGGGGAGGGGGGAGGGGAGGAAGAAGAGAGAGGGGAGGGTAGAGAGGGGAAGAGAGGGTGGGGCAAAGAGAGAGGGTGGGGGTGGAGAGAGGGTGGGGGTGGAGAGAGGGTGGGGGGAAGAGGGAGGGTGGGGGGAAGAGGGAGGGTAGGGGAAGAGAGAGGAAGAGGGTGGCAGAGAGAGGGGGGTGGCGGAGAGAGGAGGGGGCAGAGAGAGGAGGGGGCAGAGAGAGGAGGGGGCAGAGAGAGGAGGGTGGCAGAGAGAGGAGAGGGCAGAGAGAGGAGGGGGCAGAGAGAGGAGGGGGCAGAGAGAGGAGGGGGCAGAGAGAGGAGGGGGCAGAGAGAGGAGGGTGGCAGAGAGAGGAGAGGGCAGAGAGAGGAGGGGGCAGAGAGAGGAGGGGGCAGAGAGAGGAGAGGGCAGAGAGAGGAGGGGGCAGAGAGAGGAGGGGGCAGAGAGAGGAGGGGGCAGAGAGAGGGGGGTGGCGGAGAGAGGAGGGGGCAGAGAGAGGAGGGGGCAGAGAGAGGAGGGGGCAGAGAGAGGAGGGGGCAGAGAGAGGAGAGGGCAGAGAGAGGAGGGGGCAGAGAGAGGAGGGGGCAGAGAGAGGAGGGTGGCAGAGAGAGGAGAGGGCAGAGAGAGGAGGGGGCAGAGAGAGGAGGGGGCAGAGAGAGGAGGGGGCAGAAAGAGGAGGGTGGCAGAGAGAGGGGGGTAGAGAGGAGAGAAGGGGGGAACAGAGAGGGTGGGCTGGGGAGAGGGTGTGGGGGGGGGAGAGATTGATGGGGAGATGGGGAGAGAGAGGGGGTGGGAGAGAGAGGGGAGGTAGAGAGGATTGAGGGGGGAGAGGAGAGAGCCAGGGCGCGCGCACGCATGCATGCAGGCGGCACAATGGGCCGGGGGCGCGCGCTTGTGCGCGGGACTGAGGGGAGACACGGACGCGCGCACCAGGCAGTCGGGAGCGCGCATACCAGGTCGTCGGGAGCGCATACCAGGTCGTCGGGAGCGCGCACCCAGGTTGTCGGGAGCGCGCATCCAGGCCGTCGGGAGCGCGCATCCAGGTTGTCGGGATCGCGCATCCAGGCCGTCGGGAGCGCGCATCCAGGGCATCGGGAGCGGCGGCGGCGGCGGCAGCGCAGCGCTGGAGACAATGGCACTGGGCTGCATCTGATGTCCAGCGGGAGGGGAAGGGAAGGGAAGGGACGGGACAAACAAACATCCCTCCCTCCCTCCGCAGCACAGGGAACACCTCACCCGCAGACAGACAGACAGACAGACAGACCCCCACACCCACACCCCACCACAAACTCCAGCCCCCCCCCCCCCTCCCCTCCCCTCCCCTCCCCTCCCCTGCAATGTTCAATGTAAAAATCAAACCCGAGGGCAATGGATTAAATAGCACCTTTGCAAACCGGCTCACAGATTGTTAGTCCCCTCTCCCTCCCCACCCTCTCGCTATTTCTCTCTCTCTCTCTCTCTCTCTCTCTCTCTCTCTCTCTCTCTCTCTCTCTCTCTATTCTGCGTGTATTTGGCGCCGTGCAGAGGGGAAAGATGTAAGAAAGGAAGGAGGGGGGGTGTGTGTAGAAGGAAAGGGGAGGGGGGCGAGGTTTGGAGAAAAAGCCGTGGCTGCATCAGAGAGAGAGAGAGAGAGAGAGAGGGAGGGAGGGAGAGGGAGAGGGAAGGAAGCGCGACACCTGCACTGCTGGGGAAAGCAGGCGAGGAAGCAGACAATCCTGGATCGTGGACAGTGCCAGTGCCCCAGGCCTTGCCCCCCTCACAGCCCCCCTCCCCAAACTCTGCGCCCTGGCCCTGGCCCTGCCAGCGGCAATGCTGCATTCGGATCTACAGGTATGGCAGCTCTCTTCTGCTTTGCAATGTCTGTGTAACTCTCTGCGGTCCCTGTGTTTGACCCCCCCATCCCATCCCATCCCCACCCACCCCAATCCCCACAACCCCCCCTAATCCCCACCCACCCCCTAATCCCCACAACCCCCCCTTAATCCCCACAACCCCCCCTCCAATCCTCCCACCCCCAATCTCTCCCCCATCCCCTCCTCTCCCCTCTACTCTCCCTTGCTGCATTTAACATTGTAGCAATCTTTGTTAAAGCGGATGGATCGGAAGGTGTGCGTTCAGGCCTGCGAGCGTGCGAATATGCCAATTGTGGCATTCTGAGAGTGCTTGAAACCGCACGTTAAAATGCAGCAGATTTCGCTGTCGAAAGGCTCCCGGTTTATGAGCGATTAATTTGCAACTGCAGCATGTGTGTGTGTTACATTTGCATTGGTTGTGCAGTGGATGGCCAACGGCAGAGTGGAAGGGGGTGAGAGGAAGGGGAGAAGAAGGGGGAAACATTGGTACATATTCCCCTGCAAATTGTAGTCTGTAATGTCTGTAATGCTGTAGTCTGTAATGGAGTTTTAATGTGAGATCTGGGAATAGACAATAAATCTGCATATGTCTGATTTATTAGGCCATTAATGAATATCAGTTTGCTAAGAAAATGTTTTCAGAAATAGTGACAACCATTCTAATTAAATTAAAAACACCCCATTGTATTTTTTGCTATCTTATTCCTATTGCTGCAGATTGGGGGAGGGGAGAACCCAAGAATGACAGGTTACTGTAGTTGCATAGAAGGTCCACAAAAATCTTGTAAGTGTTTTTTTTAATGTATGGACAGGCAGTCATTAATTTTAAGATCGAGGAAAGATCATAGTTGTCTACAATTGGAGACAAAGACCAAAAATTTTGCAGATTTATGTGGTACCCTTTAATTTTGCATAAGAGTCATGCCAGATGTTCGAGAGTTGTTTACTATATCCTCTGGATATGCAGTAGTTTTGATTCTTAAAAATTCATAGCTTTCAGTTACACTAAATACTATTCTACCATTGACTTTCCATTGTATGGAACTGTGGATGGTGAAGTAATACTTTTCTGGAGAGGTAGAATTTCTGCATTTGTGGGGAGATGAATTATTTTTTTCCTAGTGCCTTCAAATTAAATCCACTGCAATTAACTGGATTTTTTGGAACAAAATAGAAAAATTACGGAAAATTCTGTCTTGCAAAAGATTTTACTTTGAAGCTTTTTCCTCTAGTCACCATTCCTATTGTGCTGTTGAGATTTATTAGGCACACCTTGATTTTTGAACTTGTTCTTTTGGAAGGCTTAAAAGTTTCATCAGTATAAATTAAGACATTGCTGCACGAGATTGTGTTGTCCAATAAGCTGTTACAAAATAATAATTTGAACAGATTTTCTTCCTGCATATTTGGAAATGTTGCCTTGTGGACAATTGTTACAATATGGAGATGGAAGATGGATTGAATTTAATTTTAAATTTAAATTACGTAAGGTCAAAATACCTGTTGAAGATTAGCAGTTGTATCAAGTGCTTTGAATGGAAACTAAAGTGAAGTATGGTCCAGTGATTGTGGTGAGCATGTGCTGGGAGGGGAGAGGATGGTGGGGGAGGGGGGGGGAGAGGAGAGGAGAGGATGGTGGGGGGGGGGGGGAGGAGAGGTGAGGATGGTGGGGGGGGGGGGGAGGAGAGGATGGTGGGGGGGGGAGGAGAGGATGGTGGGGGGGAGAGGATGGTGGGGGGGGAGAGGAGAGGATGGTGGGGGAGAGGAGGATGGTGGGGGGGAGAGGATGGTGGGGGGGAGAGGATGGTGGGGGAGGGGAGAGGATGGTGGGGGAGAGGAGAGGATGGTGGGGGAGAGGAGAGGATGGTGGGGGGGGAGGAGAGGATGGTGGGGGGGGGGGGAGGAGAGGATGGTGGGGGGGGAGGAGAGGATGGTGGGGGGGAGAGGATGGTGGGGGGGGAGAGGAGAGGATGGTGGGGGAGAGGAGGATGGTGGGGGGGAGAGGATGGTGGGGGAGGGGAGAGGATGGTGGGGGAGAGGAGAGGATGGTGGGGGGGGGAGAGGATGGTGGGGGGGGGAGAGGATGGTGGGGGGGGGGAGAGGATGGTGGGGGGGGGGAGAGGATGGTGGGGGGGGAGAGAATGGTGGGGGGGGGAGAGGATGGTGGGGGGGGGGAGGATGGTGGGGGGGAGAGGATGGTGGGGGGGGGAGAGGATGGTGAGGGGGGGGAGAGGATGGTGAGGGGGGGGAGAGGATGGTGGGGGGGAGAAGATGGTGGGGGGGAGAAGATGGTGGGGGGGAGAGGAAGGTGGGGGGGGAGAGGATGGTGAGGGGAGGGAGAGAATGGTAGGGGAGGGAGAGAATGGTGGGGGGGGAGAGGATGGTGGGGGGGGGAGAGGATGGTGGGGGGGAGAGGATGGTGGGGGGAGAATGGGGGGTGGGGAGGGAGATGGAGGACGGAGGGGGAGGGGACAAGCCTCCTCACCACCTTCCCTACCCCCTCCACTCCCCCCACCCCCTCCACTCTCCCCCGCTAACGATGATTTAATGTGCAATGTATTGAAATGACATTGGATATTTGAAAGCTGTCAGATGCAAATTCCTGTGCATCTTTCTCTCCAACAGCATCTTCCATGTGAATTGTTGAATTCTATTTATACAATATGCCACATTGTTTGAAGTTGATTCTGCTTATAAAAGTTCCTTAAACCATTTCTTTATTTGTGCCTTATTGTGTGATGTGGTCCCTTGGGACTGGGTGGAACACTGAGGGTTAAGATGGGCTTGTGTAATGGAGGCCACAACAGGGGAAGCTTGGTGGCATGGGTACAGGGAAGACAAGCCACTGGAAGGTGGGATGAAGCATAAATCTGCTGTGCTGCATTCAGTGTTATTTTTATTCCGTATCAGGCGTATTTAAATGAGCAATGTGTAAAACCTTTAGAGATTTGGAATGACATACTTGCTGGCAGTTAGTGCTTCGCTCAATCCACCATGGGCTACCTGATCTCCTGGGGGCCAAACACTTTAACTCCCCTTCGCATTCCCACGCTAACCTTTCCGTCCTGGGACTCCTCCACTGTCACAGTGAGGCCAAATGCAAATTGGAGGAACAACACCTCTAATTTTGCTTGGGCAGTTTACAACCCAGCGGTATGCATATTGATTTCTCTATCTTCAAGTAACACTTGGATCCCCTCTCTCTCCAGCCCTCCATATAAGATTGGACACATTAGAGGCAGGAAACATGTTTCCAATGTTGGGGGAGTTCAGAACAAGGGGCCACAGTTTAAGATTAAGGGGTAGGCCATTTAGAACTGAGATGAGGAAAAAAAAATTCAGTCAGAGTTGTGAATCTGTGGAATTCTCTGCCTCAGAAGGCAGTGGAGGCCAATTCTCTGAATGTATGCAAGAGAGAGCTAGATAGAGCTCTTAAGGATAGCGGAGTTAGGGGGTATGGGGAGAAGGCAGGAACGGGGTACTGATTGAGAATGATCAGCCATGATCACATTGAATGGCGGTGCTGGCTCGAAGGGCCGAATGGCCTCCTCCTGCACCTATTGTTTATTGTCTATTGTCTGTCGCCCCTAGTCATCGCACTAGGTTCACTGTCGTCCTGTTGAGTTTCACTGTCTATATAATTTGTTATCACCCAGCCCACAGCCAACAATGGGCCATTGTGAGCTCCACCTTTCCTTAATCATCATTACTTTCTGCATATATTTCATTAATTTGTTCTATATCTCTCTATATCACCGTGTATATCTCTCATTTTGAGAGTATCCTGACCCACAGTCTGAAGAAAGGTCTCAACCCAAAAAGTTACCTATTCCTTCTCTCCAGAGATGCTGCCTGACCTGCTGAATTACTCCAGCTTGTTGTGTCTATCTTCAATTAGTTTGAGGGTTTGCTTAGCTGTTTATGGAATTTTGATATGAAAGTTTAATGTAAGACAACTAATTTATCTTGCATTCTACTCTCCTCACCCCACAATCTCTTGTGACATATTGATTCCCTCCCTGCAATGTTCATGACTCATGAGTGACCTGGTGCTCTCTGGCTCCTTGGTGAAGTGGTCATTCTTCAAGTGGAGCATCGAAACAAACGTTGTGTTGTGTCCATCTACTGAAATAAAAGTCTGTCCGGTGCAAAGTACCTTTCAATGCTTGTAGGATCTTGCACCATGGATGGACCACCCTCGAACAAGAGGAAGATCAAACGCAGTTGCCTGCTTTGCCCCTGCCTTCATCCCTCCTCCTGCCACAGATCTTGGGTCTGATACGAGTATTCCTTTTTTATGCCTTGTCAGCAGTTGTCTTCCCAGCTGGGTTGCGAGGCGTGTCGAAGGTTGGGAACTGGAAATGCCTTGCCTGCGTTAATTTTGAGAATAACGTTTCTTAATTCACTGGCCCACTGCACATATTCGCACAATTGCAAGAGTGCCAGCAAGCCTCTGCCCTCACCATTTCTAGAAAGCACTCTTTATCGCGCAGGAAGAAACTGCAGATGCTGGTTTACACTGAAGATAGACACAAAACGCTGGAGTAACTCAGCGGGACAGGCAGCATCACTGCATAGAAGGAATGGGTGATGTTTCGAGTCAAGACCCTTCTTTATTAATACTTGTATGTCATCCTGAAAAAATGTGAAGCAGAGAAATCAAGAAAGACTGCGCTTGAAGCGGGTGGTATGAGCAAGAGAGAGTCATGAAATTCCTGCTGTTTCCCTTGTGAATCCCCTGTGATCTGTGAACATGTTGTTCCTGAGGGTTGGGGGGAGATGGTGATGTGTGTGAGTGGCTTTTGGAGGTA
The DNA here is from genome assembly GCF_053455715.1 of Rhinoraja longicauda. Lineage (NCBI taxonomy): Eukaryota > Metazoa > Chordata > Chondrichthyes > Rajiformes > Arhynchobatidae > Rhinoraja > Rhinoraja longicauda. Next base: position 3,578,602 of record NC_135967.1, on the reverse strand, counting down.
AAGGGTAGTCCAAGCCCCTTTTCCAGCTCTGAAATATTTTCAATTAAAATGTGATTCATCTGAGACAACTGGACAGCAAATGTGCGTAAGCTTGCACAGTAAAAGGGCATAGGCCCTCTCTCTGTGCTTGGAGATTCAACATTTAAATGTGCCGCACGGTGCGCAGCGGTAAAGTTGCTGCCTTACAGCGGATGCAGCGCTGGAGACCCGCTGGAGATCCTGACTACGGGTGCTGTCTGTACGGAGTTTGTACGTTCTCCCCGTGACCTGCGTGGACTCTCTCCGAGATCTTCGGTTTCCTCCCACACTCTACAGACGTACAGGTTTGTAGGTTAATTCGCTTGATAAATGTAAAAATTGTCCCTAATGGGTGTAGGATAGTGTTAATGTGCGGGAATCGCTGGTCGGCGCGGACCCGGTGGGCCAAAGGGCCTGTTTCCGCGCTGCATCTCTAAACTAAACAAAACTTGCTTGCTTGCTGGTATCTGTGTGGAGGTTGCATACAGCTGATTGACACCTCGTGTATTAAGCCACGCTGGCTTGTAACTAAACAACTATAAACATGTTGCTCAGGGCCAATACTCGAGGAGCATTCTTTCATTTAGTTATCTTAACACTTTCAAAAATCCTTGCCTCGCCTCATCTTATATTTTCTCTGTTAGAATGTGGAAATGAGAAAATAAAATTGTCTGGGAAGTCATCTTTTTCACAATCCACTTGACCTCAGGCCACTTCGTAAAACATGGGCGCTATTTGTTTTAAGTTTATTCCGAGTTAATATTCTGCACACTGGGGAGAGAGCTGGTCCCTGGGATAGTTCTTTTGTAAAGATCTGGCATCGGCTCTCTCTCTGTGCTTGGAGAGTCTACATTTAAATTAGCAATAAAATGCCGCCCAAAACGATGCCACTTTAGAAGTTTCAGAATGGCGAATGCTGTATAGTGGAGACAGATAATGCATCCAGCAAGGTAGCTGAGACATCGTGTATGGACTTTTGTCTTTCTGCCTTGCTAGCTATTTCGCACACGGTTGGCCTAAATGATAAATGCCTTTGAAAATGAAGTGTATACTCTGTATTCCAGTGCGTTTCCTACATCCCTCAGAATGACTAAGTACATGTAATTACAAGGTTTATTGGATAATGTTCCGGTGTGAGACCCTGGCTAATTTTCTCGCTGCCTAACCTGGAGATGTCAGGGCCACTGTGACTGACTGCAGCTAACTTAGCAGGGATTGACCCTGGGAGTCTGCGTGGCTCAGCCAGTCACTGGACAAACTCACTGACTCATCAAGTAATCATGCAGTGCTTTATTTTCCAGGATAAAGATTGCTGTGGGGGAAGAGTAGAAACATGGGGCGAATAATTGGCTTCTTCAGAGAGCTGGCCTCGCTATTGGTGGGCAAAAGGAGGCCTCCTGTGCTCTGTAAGTCTAATTCAAAGGGAGCTGGGTCATTGTGATCTATGAGCCCGTTTATGTTGTCCTCGGCTGTGCTGTGATGACAGCATTGAAGTGGTATTTTTGCTTTGATTTGCCCTCAATTATAGAACTTTAGATTCTGGGTCTCCTCCTCCCTGGAACATTGCAGCCACTATAACAATCCTAATGGAAGAAGATTAAACCCGTTCTCCACTTTGTATTCCCTGGCAACACAAGCTGACATTCCAAAGAGAATGCAAGAAGTGTTATCTTGAATTTATTTGTAACGATCATACTTTAATGCTAGCTGCATTAGCAAAATGCTTTATACACAAAACATAATTTGATTTGATTTTTTTCTCTGACCGCATTCTGATTTCCTGCACTCCCCCGTTAACTTTTGAAAATGTTTAATTTGATAAAGTAGCATTGTTTCACTTTTTCTAATTCTAGTATATCAAGTTTACACCTGGGAAATTCGAGTTAAACCATGACCAATCTTCATTGGCAATGATTTTTCACAGCTATTGATCCAGCTTTTTGTTGATAACCTTCTTCACAGAGCAGTGAAATTGTCAATGTATTTTGGCTTGTGGACAGGTGCAATGAGCAGGAAAGACCTCTGTGATGAATGGAAGGATCTTTATCAAGTGTTGAATTTGTGTTCATGGCAGCTTCAGAATAATGAATGACCACGAGAGTGTATGAAGATGTGTGCTGGAAACTTGTACCTTGTATCATAAAAGCAAAACAGAAGGAGGCCATTGTGTCAGCTCATAAGGGGAGCAATCCCATTAGTTCCATCCCCCCTCTCCTTTTTTCTGACCACACCTGCAAAGAAGGCTCTCGTCCAGCATTTTGTGTCTAATGAAGAAAGCAAATGGCATGTTGGCCTTCATAGCGAGAGGATTTGTGTTTAGGAGCAAGGAGGTCCTACTGCAGTTGTACAGGGCCCTGGTGAGACCACACCTGGAGTATTGTGAGCAGTTTTGGTCTCCTAATTTGAGGGAGAACATTCGTGGTATTGAGGGAGTGCAGTGTCGGTTCACCAGATTAATTCCCGGTATGGCGGGACTGACATATGATGAAAGAATGGGTCGACTGGGCTTATATCCACAGGAATTTAGAAGGATGAGAGGGATCTTATAGAAACATGTAAAATTCTCAAGGGATTGGACAGGCTAGACGAAGGAAAAATGTTCCCGATGTTGGGGGAGTCCAGAACCAGGGGTCACAGTTTAAGAATAAGGGATAGGCCGTTTAGGACCGAGATGAGGAAAAACCATTTTCACCCAGAGAGTTGTGAATTGAGAGGCCAATTCAATAAATGTTTTCAAGAGAGAGTTAGATATAGCTTTTGAGGCTAGTGGAATCAAGGGATATGGGGAGAAAGCAGGGACGGGGTGATCAGCCATGGCCTAATCCTGCACCTATTTTCTATGTTTCTGTTTCATTCATACCTCTTTTATTCACTACATTAGTGACACTAAGGGGTAATTTACAGGAACTAATTACAAATCAGCACATCTTTGGGATGTGGAAGGTAACCCACATGGTCATAAACAGAACATGCAAGCACCACATGGGCAACATGTGAGGTCAGGATCAAACCCATCTTTCTTACAATCATGTGTCTCAAACCTGTATTTCCCAATAAATAAACTTGACTCTCACTGCAATTAAACTGCAACTCTATCTCATAGCAACCCAGCTCAGCCTTGCTTCTGTTAACTCTAGATGGAGTAATTCCATGCTCTTTGCCTTATGAGTAAATCATGTACACCTGAATCACATCAGAACAAAATGTTAAGATAATACCACACTGGTCCCAGTCATTGGAAACAGCCCAGGAAATTCTGTGCCATGATATTTTCAAATAAACAACATTGAAATTCTGAGTGAAATATAGCCACCTGAATTTGTCTTTTCAATTTGCTTCAGAATATTTTTCATATATTGACACAGTTTTTTTCCATGGAACCAGTTTATATACTAATTTCTGATCCCATGAGGCAAACCATCATGCTTTTTAGTTCTCATAATGTGTGGCCTAGCTATAGTCTTGTTGGATAGTGCTTCACGACCGAATAAAATAACACTTTTTTGTTCAGAAATAAATCCTTACAGCTTCATGGTTTATTTTCCGGTTCTTGTTAGGATTTATGTTCGACCAATACATTTAAAACAAACCTGACTGCTGGTGCAAGTACGGTTGTGTGTTAAAGGCATCCGTCCGGTGGAACCATCCCTGCTTTTGTGCAGTGTGTGGGACAAGGTCATAAGTGAGAGGAGCAGAATTAGGACATTCGGCCCATCAAGCCTACTCCTCCATTCAAAACATGGCTGATCTATCTCTCCCTCCTAACCCCATTCTCCTGCCTTCTCCCCGCAACCTCTGACATCCGTACCCGAATGTCCGATGCAAGGTAGGTGAAATGCAATGAATGGGCAAGCTCTGCAAAACTTGTTCAGTAATATTGACAAATTCAGGGTGACTGAATTAGTCATGTGCTCACTAAAGATGCTGAAGAAATCTGGGGAAAGAACAGAATGGAATCTTTTTACCATGTCCTCAGGAAATGCTGGAGTAACTCAGCGGGGCAGGCAGCATCTGTGGATGGAAGCAATGGGTGACGTTTCGGGTCGAGGCCCTTCTGAATGATGATTGCCCAATCTATTTTGATGCTGTTCTTTGAAAAATGTAATCCATGCTATGTAGTTCTGGAGGAGTTTTGTAAGGCCACATATGGAGTATTGTGTGCAATTCTGATCGCCTCATTATGGGAAGGATGTTGTGACCTTAGGAGAGGGTGCAAAAGAGGTTTACCAGAATGCTGCCTAGATTTGAGGGCATTAGTTATCAGGAGGGTTGGACAAACTTGGATCATTTTCTCTGGAGCGTTGGCAGGGGAAGATCTGATGGAACTATATAAAATTATGAGAGGCATAGAGGAGTGGGGTGGAGGCAGGTACCATAGTGGCGTGGAAGAGGCATTTAGATAGGCGCCTGGATATGCAGGAACTGGAACGATATGGATCATGTGCAGGCGGAGATTGGCTTAACTTGCCATCATGTTTGGCCCTGACATTGTGGGCTGAAGTGCCCTTTTCTGTGCTGTACTGTTCTGTGAGGAGAATGTTAAGGATCAGGGGAGTGAGTTCCAGGAGAAATGGCCTGTGGCCTGCTTACCTTTTGAAGATGTCCATGTAGTTGGTTTAATGGTTCATAAGAGAGCACCCAGCAAACAAGAGGGTCGGCACGGTGGCGCAGTGGTAGAGTTGTTGCCGTACAGCGAATGCAGCGCCGGAGACCCGGGTTCGATCCCGACTACGGGTGCTGTCTGTACGGAGTTTGTATGTTCTCCCCGTGACCTGCGGGGTTTTCTCTGAGATCTTCGGTTTCCTCCCACACTCCAAAGACGTTCAGGTATGTAGATTAATTGGCTTGGTAAATGTAAAAATTGTCCCTAGTGGGTATAGGATAATGTTAATATGCGGGGATCACTGGTCGGTGTGGACCCGATGGGCCGAAAGGGCCTGTTTCCGCGCTGTATCTGTAAACTAAACTAATAGCGTTCTCTGTGATTATAATGCTATTGAAGGTTGTGAGGGCTGGATGGGCTGGTGTGTGGTGGTGAACATTCTCCAGTTTATTTATCTGAATAATGGTAGTCCATGTGTTATTTGGTCAGGGCATTATTCAAATCCTTCTGTTGACCCCTCTATACAAGATAGGGACCAATACAAAGTACATCTTACCTCAAAATTCACCAATGGTACTTCTTTTAAACAACCTTATCACACAGTCTCCTAATTTTCCTCTGGTGGTCTAATGCCATGTTTATTTTAATTGGCAACTCTGACATTTTGAATGGAGCCTTTTAGTCCTAATTAAATCTGCTTTACCAGGAAACGTCCCCAATGACTTGCTTCACCAAACTGGTCGCTCATGTTTGGGTGATCTCAAGCCCCAGTCTCTGTGCTTCCCATTAGTTCATGATTGGCTTCTCACTCTGATGATGGTTAAGATGTGAAGGGTGGCCATGCCCATGAATTTTCAGACTGTACTTGAGACCAATTTTGGACCATCTTTCTACTTAGTGTGTCACATTATTCTTAATCTTGGTGCAGTGGCTGGCATCAGGGAATTCCCAAGAAGCATTCCCCACCTCTATCTACAAAAGACAAACATGGAGGGAGAAACTGAAAGGAACCACCTCTGGCAGATTTTGAGGTAAGATGGACTTTGCATTGGTCCTGAACTTGTATACAAAAGGGGTGGCAGAGTGGTGCAGCGGCAGAGTTGCTGTCTTACAGCGCCAGAGACCTGGGGTTGATCCTGACGATGGGTGCTGTCTGTACGGACTTTGTACATTCTCCCTGTGACCTGTGTGGGTTATCTCTGGGATCTCTGGTTTCATCCTGGACTCCAAAGACGTAGGTTATTCGGCTTGGTATAATTGTAAATTGTCACTGGTGTGTGTAGGACAGTGTAAGTGTGTGGGATTGCTGGTCAGCATGAAAGCAGTGGGCCAAAGGGCCTGTTTCCATGCTGTATCTCTAAACTAAACTAAAAATAATGATCCTACCCTGGGTGACGTATTGCAATGAATCCTCTGGTAGTTTTGCTTTGCAATAATTTTCAATGAATACAGAAACATGAGCAATGAGGAGGCCAGATTTCTTTATTATACAGTATTCATTATTTTTTTCAAGGTCTGGATTGCACTGTTAGGACCATCATTTATCATCCGTTAGTAATGTTAGCTGAGAAACTGGTGGTGTGCTGCCTTCTTGACCACATTCAGTCCTTTCGCTGAAGGTACTGTCACATAGCTATTACATATGGAGTTTGGTGTCGATAACAAAATGGTAATGTGCCAATAGTGTCGCTCCCATGTTCATCTTACTGCAAGATGCTGTTGGCTCTGAGTATCCATTGTTTGCTGTCATTCATAGAGGATGTGCACACACACGAGGAGATAATACCTTTAGTCTCCTTCACACGTGATGGGTGTGGAACTGATGAAACATGAGCTGCTGGACCTCCTGACAGGTGCATTTTAACAATGCATCTTTCAATAGGCCGACTTGGTAGTTTCCTATAAATGTTCTTATTGTTAAGAGAGATTTAACCATAGTATTTTGTTTATTTCAATTTTAACCTACATACATTCTTATGATAGCAAAGGGATAGTCAACGTTTCCGTATTCAGAACTCATTCACTTTGGCCCAACTTGCCCACACTGGCCAACATGTCCCAGCTACACCAGTCCCACCTGCGTACGTTTGGTTCATATCCTTCCAAACCTGCCCTAACCAGGTACCTGTCTAACTGATTCTTAAACGTTGGGATAGCCCCTGCCTCAACTACCTCCTCTGGCAGCTTGTTCCATACACCCACCACACTTCGTGTGGAACACAAGAAAAATTACAAAAAGGAATCAAATTAGAAACATTTCAACTGCCTTGGGCAATGGGCTTGCAAGAAATGTAAATAAACATTTCAATGTGATGAGTACCATGCCTTGAAACAGTGTGCAAAGCTTCGAGTCACCATCCTGTCCAATCTGGTTTTATTCAGGGGCAAAGGTCCCTGATCAATTAAAAATATTGTGCTGAATTTTTGCATAAATGATGACGTCATAGGTCTTGCCACTGACTTCAAAATACTTTGAACTAAGGGCGGCATGGTGGTGCAGCGATAGGAAGCGGTAGAGTTGCTGCCTTACTGCACCGGAGACCCGGGTTTGATCCTGACTACGGGTATTTTCTGTGTGGAGTTTGTACGTTCTCCCCGTGACCCTCGTGGGTTTCCCCCGGGATCTCTTGTTTCCTCTCACACGCCAAAGACATACAGGTTTGTAGGTTAATTGGCTTAGGTATAATTGTAAATTATCCCTAGTCTGTGTAGGACCGTGTTAGTGTGTGGGGATCGCTGGTCAGCGCGAACTCGGTGGGCCGAAGGGCCTGTTTCTGCGCTGTGGAAACGAAACTAAATTAAACTAAGATTTATTGAAATTTGTGGATGTTCTTCCAATGTTGCTTTCAGTTTAAGGGGATCCCTGGTGTACAGCAACTGCAATGTCATTAAGTTAGCTAAGCAGCTCATCTCATTGAAGTTTCTCTGGGACATCAAACCAAGTTAAAAAAAAAAAGAACAATTTTTGTGTAATATTTTGAACAGCTTACAGAACACAAAATAAAGATTGGAATAGTTAATTAGTTTAGTTAACACTAGCACTAGAATATGATATTAAAATAGAAAATGAAAGATAATTTTTTATTACAAAAATAATATATCTAAAAATGCTTTGTATTTTGAATGAAACAATTGAGGGAATTATGATCCACATCCAGAAAAAATTGGATTTTAAGTCCAGAGTGGTGGGTAATAATAATGCCACAGTATGTTGCAGAAAAACTTGATCATTCCTCATTATATTATAGTACATTTATAATGACAGTTCATGTTAACCTGAAATTTCCATCAGTTGAAAGACGAGGTATCTGTGAATGAGTGCAGACACACACCAACTTGGGGATTCACGTTCAATTCCATGCATGCATAGAATTCCTAAAATGAGGTCAGTGTCACACGGAATTGTGGTGAAAACATAGTTTTACTGTTGTAACTCTCTCAAGTTCTGAGACGTTACTACAGCCAGTGTAAAACAAATTCTGTTGTGTGGATACGTCTTCGCAATTTATTGTAATACGCTTTGTTTAACACTTTGTCTAAAGTCCTCCGCTTCGATGCCAGTATTTTCGAAACAGATATTTTAAGCAGTTGATTGGTTTGCCTTTTTAGTTTTATTGCCAAACATTCTTGGGTTGCACATTTTTGATTTGTATTTTTTAACATTAATGAATGGTGGTTTTTTTCTGACTACTCATTTGCAACTTCCATCAATAAAGATAAAAACCTGAGCCAATCAGCTGGATTCAGTTTGCACTTGCAATTTGCACAATATGATAGAAAAATGTGCAGGCTTGCCATTGTGGAGACGGTATGGGAGGAGTTTTTTGCTTTGTATTTTACAAAGTAAGCTCACACATTGTTGTATGAATAGACAATTGAACTTGCCATCCAAAGTCAAAATAAACCGTGTTGCACCTTCTGATTAGCCTTTTTATAGGTACTTCATATAACTCTATTGTGTGTGTATAAACTGGTTTAAAAGCAGTTGTCAAATGTAGGCATGATTTGTTCTGCTCTGCAATGACCCTAATCTCTCCTTCCCATTATGTGCTGCTCACTGTTAGCAAAATTATGTGCAAGACCATTTTCTCTTCGCCAGACTACTGCATGCATAAGAGCAACCTGAGACACTGCAGACTGATGCAATAGAGTATGTTGAAGGTGGCCAGTTAGTTAGCCCTTCATGCACATGTCAGATCATTCTGGCAGGCAGGTTTGCTGGTGTGACACCTGTGGCTTTAAACTAAGTAGTGGGGGGGAGGGGTTAACAAATTGTGAATATGAAGATGAGGTAAAAAAAGGGAATACAAGAGATATTGCAAAAGACTCTCGGAAGAATGGGAACAGAAGTTCTAGAGGGGAAAAGAAATGAAGGGCAGGGTCAATTGTGACCGATGTGAGAGGGGAGGTAAATACAGAAGTTAAAGTGTTGTACTTAAATGCGCGTAGTATAAAAAATAAAGTGGATGAGCTTGAGGCTCAGTTAGTCATGGGCAAGTATGATGTTGTAGGGATCACTGAGACATGGCTACAAGAGGACCAGGGCTGGGAACTGAATATTCAGGGGTACACAACGTATAGAAAAGACAGACAGGTGGGCAGAGGGGGTGGGGTTGCTCTGATGGTAAGGAATGATATTCATTCCCTTGCAAGGGGTGACATAGAATCAGGAGATGTTGAATCAGTATGGATAGAAATGAGAAATTGTAAGGGTAAAAAGACCCTAATGGGAGTTATCTATAGGCCCCCAAACAGTAGCCTCGACATAGGGTGCAAGTTGAATCAGGAGATAAAATTGGCGTGTCAAAAATGTAATGCTACGGTGGTTATGGGAGATTTCAACATGCAGGTAGACTGGGAAAATCAGGTTGGAAATGGACCCCAGGAAAGAGAGTTTGTAGAGTGCCTTCGAGATGGATTCTTAGAACAGCTTGTACTGGAGCTTACCAGGGAGAAGGCAATTCTGGATTTAGTGTTGTGTAATGATCCTGATCTGATAAGGGGACTAGAGGTAAAAGAGCCATTAGGAGGCAGTGATCACAACATGATAAGTTTTACTCTGCAAATGGAAAGGCAGAAGGGAAAATCGGAAGTGTCAGTATTACAGTATAGCAAAGGGGATTACAGAGGCATGAGGCAGGAGCTGGCCAAAATTGACTGGAAGGAGGCCCTAGCAGGGAAGACGGTAGAACAGCAATGGCAGGTATTCCTGGGAATAATGCAGAGGTTGCAGGATCAATTTATTCCAAAGAGGTGGAAAGACTCTAAGGGGAGTAAGAGACACCTGTGGCTGACAAGGGAAGTCAGGGACAGCATAAAAATTAAGGAGAGGAAGTATAACATAGCAAAGATGAGTGGGAAGACAGAGGATTGGGACTCTTTTAAAGAGCAACAAAAGTTAACTAAAAAGGCAATACGGGGAGAAAAGATGAGGTACGAGGGTAAACTAGCCAATAATATAAAGGAGGATAGCAAAAGTTTTTTTAGGTACGTGAAGAGGAAAAAAATAGTCAAGGCAAATGTGGGTCCCTTGAAGACAGAAGCAGGGGAATTTATTATGGGGAACAAAGAAATGGCAGACGAGTTAAACCGTTACTTTGGATCTGTCTTCACTGAGGAAGATACACACAATCTCCCAAATGTTCTAGGGGCCGGAGAACCTAGGGTGATGGAGGAACTGAAGGAAATCCACATTAGGCAGGAAATGGTTTTGGGCAGACTGAAGGCTGATAAATCCCCAGGGCCTGATGGTCTGCATCCCAGGGTACTTAAGGAGGTGGCTCTAGAAATAGTGGAAGCATTGGAGATCATTTTTCAATGTTCTATAGATTCAGGATCAGTTCCTGTGGATTGGAGGATAGCAAATGTTATCCTACTTTTTAAGAAAGGAGGGAGAGAGAAAACGGGTAATTATAGACCAGTTAGTCTGACATCAGTGGTGGGGAAGATGCTGGAGTCAATTATAAAAGACGAAATTGCTGAGCATTTGGATAGCAGTAACGGGATCATTCCGAGTCAGCATGGATTTACGAAGGGGAAATCATGCTTGACAAATCTACTGGAATTTTTTGAGGATGTAACTAGGAAAATTGACAGGGGAGAGTCAGTGGATGTGGTGTACCTCGACTTTCAGAAAGCCTTCGACAAGGTCCCACATAGGAGATTAGTGGGCAAAATTAGGGCACATGGTATTGGGGGTAGGGTACTGACATGGATAGAAAATTGGTTGACAGACAGAAAGCAAAGAGTGGGGATAAATGGGGCCCTTTCGGAATGGCAGGCAGTGACCAGTGGGGTACCGCAAGGTTCGGTGCTGGGACCCCAGCTATTTAAGATATACATTAATGACTTAGACGAAGGGATTAAAAGTACCATTAGCAAATTTGCAGATGATACTAAGCTGGGGGGTAGTGTGAATTGTGAGGAAGATGCAATAAGGCTGCAGGGTGACTTGGACAGGTTGTGTGAGTGGGCGGATACATGGCAGATGCAGTTTAATGTAGATAAGTGTGAGGTTATTCACTTTGGAAGTAAGAATAGAAAGGCAGATTATTATCTGAATGGTGTCAAGTTAGGAGGAGGGGGAGTTCAGCGAGATCTGGGTGTCCTAGTGCATCAGTCAATGAAAGGAAGCATGCAGGTACAGCAGGCAGTGAAGAAAGCCAATGGAATGTTGGCCTTCGTAACAAGAGGAGTTGAGTATAGGAGCAAAGAGGTCCTTCTACAGTTGTACCGCGCCCTGGTGAGACCGCACCTGGAGTACTGTGTGCAGTTTTGGTCTCCAAATTTGAGGAAGGATATTCTTGCTATGGAGGGCGTGCAGCGTAGGTTCACTAGGTTAATTCCCGGAATGGCGGGACTGTCGTATGTTGAAAGCCTGGAGCGATTGGGCTTGTATACACTGGAATTTAGAAGGATGAGGGGGGATCTTATTGAAACATATAAGATAATTAGGGGATTGGACACATTAGAGGCAGGAAACATGTTCCCAATGTTAGGGGAGTCCAGAACAAGGGGCCACAGTTTAAGAATAAGGGGTAGGCCATTTAGAACGGAGATGAGGAAGAACTTTTTCAGTCAGAGAGTGGTGAAGGTGTGGAATTCTCTGCCTCAGAAGGCAGTGGAGGCCAGTTTCGTTGGATGCTTTCAAGAGAGAGCTGGATAGAGCTCTTAAGGATAGTGGAGTGAGGGGGTATGGGGAGAAGGCAGGAACGGGGTACTGATTGAGAGTGATCAGCCATGATCGCATTGAATGGCGGTGCTGGCTCGAAGGGCTGAATGGCCTACTCCTGCACCTATTGTCTATTGTCTATCTTTGAATATATGATTACACCTACCTCTCATATTTCGTTTCTGCAATCAACCCATCACCACCCTGAAGGCAGACAAGAAGCTGGAACAACTCAGCGTCTCTGGATAGAAGGAATGGGTGACGTTTCAGGTCAAGACCCCTCTTCAGACTGGTTTGGGAGAAAGGAAACGAGAGATATAGACGATGATGTAGAGAGATAAAGAACAATGAATGAAGAAAGATATGCAAAAAAGTAACGATGATAAAGGAAACAGGCCATTGTTAGCTGTTTGTAGGGTGAAAATGAGAAGCTGGTGCGACTTGGGTGGGAGAGGGAGAGAGAGAGAGAGAGAGGGAGTGCCCTGCAATGTTTTCCATTTCAAACATATGCCCAATTCCTTCTAGAAAGTTATTGTAAAGTCAAGTCAAGTCAAGTCAAATTTATTTGTCACATACACATACACGATGTGCAGTGAAATGAAAGTGGCAATGCCTGCGGATTGTGCACAAAAAAGAATTACAGTTACAGCATATAAATAAAGTTAATAAGTTACTATAGTGTAGACAAAAATTTAGTCTCTGGGGTTATAAAAGTTGACAGTCTTGATGGTCTGTGGGAAGAAACTCCGTCTCATCCTCTCCATTTTCGCAGCGTGACAGCGGAGGCGTTTGCCTGATCGTAGCATCTGGAACAGTCCGTTACTGGGGTGGCAGGGGTCCCTCATGATCTTGCTTGCTCTGGATCTGCACCTCCTGATGTATAGGTCCTGCAGGGGGACGAGTGTAGTTCCCATGGTGCGTTCTGCCGAATGCACTACTCTTTGCAGGGCCATCCTGTCCTGGGCAGAGCTGTTCCCAAACCAGACTGTAATGTTGCCGGACAGGATGCTCTCTACAGCCCCAGAGTAGAAGCAATGAAGGATCCTCAGAGACACTCTGAATTTCCTCAGTTGTCTAAGGTGGTAAAGGCGCTGCTTTGCCTTACCCACCAGTGCGGCAATGTGCGTTGCCCACGTCAGATCCTCTGTGATGCGGACTCCCAAGTATTTAAAACTGCTCACCCTATCCACAGTAGACCCATTTATCTCCAGTGGCGTGTACGTCCTTGGATGTTTAGCCCTTCTGAAGTTAAGTTAAGTATCCTGCCTCCACTACCCATCTGGTGTATTCCAGAACATATCAACTTGATGCATGGGTTTTAACTTCTCCATGGCCAGCGACCTGATGCTCCGTAACAGATCCTTCTGCCACTGGAACGGCTTCTGCTCTTGGTTAGAACATTCTGCAAAGGTTTGAGCATTACCTTTAAATGTCACCTTCCTTTCTCTGCCTTAAAACCCACTATTTCTGCAGTCCTTCTACTGAAGTAAAGTTCCACATCCCTGCTTAAGCACAAGTGCAAATATGAACTTGCAATCTAAGAGCAGGAGTATGCCACTCGGCCCCTCAAGCCTGTTCCACCATTTAATAAGTTGATGGCTGATCACTTTCATCTATCTGCAGTAATGTTTCTCCTCCCACCCCACCCCCAACCAACCATTTTGCCCCACCCCTCTGAACCCCTTCAAATCCTATTGTCTATAGGTGGAGTAGTTGATAGTGAGGTAGATTTTCAAAGTCTACAGAGAGACTTGGGCCTTTTGGAAGGGTGGGCTGAAAGATGGCAGATGGAGTTTAATGCTGATAAGTGTGAGGTGCTGCATTTTGGTAGGACAAATCAAAATAGGACGTACAGGGTAAATGGTAGGGAATTGAGGAATGCAGTGGAACAGAGGGATCTGGGAATAACTGTGCATTGTTCCCTGAAGGTGGAATCTCATGTGGATAGGGTGGTGAAGAAGGCGTTTGGTATGCTTGCCTTTATAAATCAGAGCATCGAGTATAGAAGTTGGGATGTAATGTTGAAATTGTACAGGGCATTGGTGAGGCCAAATCTGGAGTATGGTGTGCAGTTCTGGTCGCCAAATTATAGGAAGGATGTCGACAAAATGGAGAGGGTACAGAGGAGATTTACTAGAATGTTGCCTGGGTTTCAGCACTTAGGCTACAGAGAGAGGTTGAACAGGTTGGGTCTTTATTCTTTGGAGCGTAGAAGGTTGAGGGGGGACTTGATAGAGGTTTTTAAAATTTTGAGAGGGACGGACAGAGTTGACGTGGGTAGGCTTTTCCCTTTGAGAGTGGGGAAGATTCCAACAAGGGGACATAGCTTCAGAATTGAGGGACAAAGGTTTAGGGGTAACATGAGGGGGAACTTCTTTACTCAGAGGGTTGTGGCTGTATGGAATGGGCTTCCGGTGGAAGTGGTGGAGGCTGGCTCGATTTTATTATTTAAGAGTAAATTGGATAGGTATATGGATAGGAGGGGATTGGAGGGTTATGGTCTGAGTGCAGGTAGATGAGACTAGGTCAGGGAGAATGGTCGGCGTGGACTGGTAGGGCCGGACAGGCCTGTTTCCATGCTGTAGTTGTTATATGTTATATGTTATTGTATTCGCTGGAGTTTAGAAAGATGAGAGGGGGATCTTATAGAGATGTATAAAATCCATAGGGGAACTGGACAAGCTAGATGCAGGAAAATGTTCCCAATGTTGGAGGAGTCCAGAACCAGGGGTCACGGTCTAAGAATAAAAGGGATGCCATTTAAAACTGAGGTGAGAAGGAACTTTTTCACCCAGAGAGTTGTGAATTTGTGGAATTCTCTGCCACAGAGGGCAGTGGAGTCCAAATCACTGGATGAATTTAAGTTAGAGAGAGCTCTAGGGGCTAGTGGCATCAAGGGATATGGGGAGATGGCAGGCACGGGTTACTGATTGTGGATGATCAGCCATGATCACAATGAATGGCGGTGCTGGCTGGAAGGGCCGAATGGCCTCCTCCTGCACCTATTTTCTCTCTATGTCTATGTCTAAATCAAATGTCTATATACTCTGCTTTAACAAATGGTCACACGGTGCTTCCAGTATCCTTTTGAGAAGATTCACAACCCAATTAGATAAATAATTTGGCCTCATCCCTGGCTTAATTGGACAACCTCTCGTTTTCAAGCAATGACCCCTAATTGTAGATTCACACACAAGGGAATATTCTTACCACATCCATCCTATATTGAATGTTTCGATTAATTCCCCTCTCACGCTTCTAAACTCCAACAGATACAAACAAGCCTAGCCCATCCAACCTTTCCACATGTGGCAAATCATCCATTACAGATATTAGTCCAGTAAACCTTTTCTGAACTACTTCCAACACATTAGCATCCTTCCTTAAATGTGGTGACCATTACTGTACACAGTACTCCAGATGGATCTCATCAGTGCTCGACATAATTGAAACATAACCTTCCTACTTTTTTTTATTCAATCCATCTGGCAATAAACACACAGTTGGCTTTTGTAATTACTTGCCCCCCCCCCCCCCCCCCCGGTAGATTAACATTCTGCAAAGTGTGCACACAGGCACCTAGATCCCTCTGTGCTGCAGAGTTCTGTTGCACTGTCAGTAGAGAGAGTCATGGATCTATGCAGCATGGAAATAGGGCCTTCAGTCCACCATGTCCATGCCAACCAAGTCAGCGTTCTAGGCTAGTCCCTTTGCCAGCATTTGGCCCATATCTCTCTTAACCCATCCTATCCGGATATCTGTCAAAATGTCATTTGAAAGTTGTAATTCTATTGCTTCCTCTGGCAGCTCATTCCAGATGTGGACTCTGAGTGACAAAGTTGCCCCTGAAGTCTCTCTTAAATCTCTCCCCTCTCACATTAAGCCTATGCCCTCTACTCTTAGAATATTTAAATATATTTTGTTTAATCTCTCAATTTCTGCTTTGAGCAGGCTTAGCAACTGACATTCCACAGCCCTTTGGAAAGAAGAATCCCAAGGGTTTGTTGGCCTCATCATGAAGAAATATCATCTAGGCTCTGTCCAGAATAGCCACTCCGTTATTTCCAAGCTATGATCCGTGGTACGAGAGTAATTGAGGGGAAATGCCAACTCTGCAACTTCTCCACCAAGTCTTGTGAGAATATTGCATATTCAATGAGATTACCCCTCATTCTTCTAAACACGAGTTTTGACTTAATCTGTCCTCGCATGCCAGACCCGCTACTGTAGAAATCAATTTGATGAAGCTTCTTAGTACATCCTCTTTCAAAAATATTCTCCCTAGGATAGGGAGACCAGCCCCTATTGGAGCTGAGTTTTGTATTCAGTGATTTTTCAACGATAAACTTGTACAAAACCTTGAAATCATTCCTCAAATTGGATGCAATACTCAAGCTGAGGCCAAAACTATGATTCAAAAAGCTTGTTATTATATTTAGGTGTTCCTGTACTCTAACTCCATGGATGAAACCGAAGATTCCATTTGCTTTTGTTTATATAAACAAAAACGGTTGACTCCAATGTATATTAACAATGCAACTGGAAAACTACCAGGCAGGAAATTGTGGAGATCTCTGAGAGGAATCAATGAATGTCTGCACTTGGCAAGCCAATTCAAATAATTCAAATTGGAGGATCAGCGCCTCATATTGTGCTTGGGTAGCTTACACCCCAGCGGTATCAACAGTGACTTCGCTAACTTCAAGTAACCCTTGCGTTCCCTCTCTCTCCATCCCTCCCTCTTCCCATTTCTCCAAGCAGTCTGACTGTCCGACTACATTTTATCTCTGTTTACTTTGTTGTTACCTTCTCCCAGCTAACAGTGATCTATTCTACGTTCCTTAATCTACATCCCCTTGGTCCCATTTTCACACCATATACTTCCTTATCTATGTATCCATTCCTTCTATCCAGAGATGCTGCCTGTCCCGCTGAGTTACTCCAGCATTTTGTGCCCATCTTCAATTTAAACAAGCATCTGCAGTTTCTTCCTGCACAAGTAAGTACCATATCTGATCTGATCTTACTAATTGAAGTGGGCAAGTTGTCTCTCCTGGAGTACATAGTTTGGTTGACCTAGCAGTGTGCAGTAATCTGTGCAGAGATCACTGGTGGTAGCCTGGCATGGTCCAGAGGCTCAGACACTGAGAGTAATTAAAAGCTTGACCTTGACGAGCAAAGCAGGCCAGGCACAGTTGTGGGTGTTTTTTTGTGTGGTCTTGGATTCAAGCAAGGACAAAGGATACGGCTTGAAGTTGGCCCTCTAAATAGCAGAGTTTCAGTGGAATAGAAGTTAGTAAAACAAAAACATAAATTGAGAAAGGACATTCTTGCTATTGAGGGAGTGCAGCGTAGGTTCACCAGGTTAATTCCCGGGATGGCGGGACTGTCATATGATGGAAGCATGGAGCGACTGGGCTTGTATACACTGGAATTTAGAAGGATGAGAGGGGATCTTGTAGAAACATATAAAGTTATTAAGGGATTGGGCACATTAGATCCAGGAAACATATTCCCGATATTGGGGGAGTCCAAAACTAGGGGCCACAGTTTAAGAATAAGGGGTAGGCCATTTTGAACGGAGATGAGGAAAAATTCACACAGAGTTGTGAATTTGTGGAATTCTCTGCCTTGGAAGGCAGTGGAGGCCGATTCAGTGAATGCATTCAAAAGAGAGTTAGATAGAGCTCCTGGGGCTAGTGGAATCAAGGGATATGGGGAGAAGGCAGGAACGGGGTACTGATTGTGGATGATCTGCCATGATCATATTGAATGGCGGTGCTGGCTTGAAGGGCCGAATGGCCTAATCCTGCACATATTGTCTATGTATCTATGTATCAATGTAAACGTTTATTTGTTCAAAAAAGGTTAGTAAAACCTTGCTCTCTTGTAAATATGAATTGTTATTTTACAGACTGGTGAGGTTGAAACAGGTGGTTCTCACTGGAAATGAAGTTTGGTTTACAGCACACATACCTTTTGGTCAATGCCTTCCTCTCCAGCTAATCTCATCAACATTTTCAACCCTCCAGTTTATCTATCTTTAAACGTGGAGAAGCCAGCCATCTCTCTGAATCCTTGTCCTGTTGAATTCCATATTTTGACCACTCTCTGGGTGAAGAAGGTTCTCCTGAATTCCCACTTGGATGGTTCAGTGACTCCCACATTAAATGCCCTTGCTTTGTTCTCTCCACAAATTAAAATATCTTTGTTTACCCCTTGGTCTTTTTTCTTTCCCCAGAGTAAAGAGCTGCAACCTCTTTAGTTCTTCTAATGTTAACTTTTTTGTTGCATCTACTATGTTTTGTCATCTTTTTTTATAATATGGACACAAGAACGTAGCACATATTTTGGAATGCCATGCTAACCAAGGTTTTTCATACATTTACCTTTACCTTCACTTTTCAGTTCAGTCTCTGAGGTTTCTTCCTGCTTTTTGTTGAATGACTTAAAGTCATCCAGCATGGAAGCAGGCCCTTCGGCCCAACTTGCCCATGCTGACCACGATGCCCAATTTGACACCAGTCCCACCTGCCTGCCATTGGCCTATATATCCCTCTAAACCTTTCCCATCCCTGGACCTGTCCAAATGTCTTTTCAATGTTGTTATAATACCTGCAAATGTTGTTATTGTGCCAAGGAAAAAAACTGCAGATGCTGGTTTAAATCGAAGGTAGACACAAAATGCTGGAGTAACTCAGTGGGACAGGCAGCATCTCAGGAGAGAACTTCTTCAGAGAGAGTCTGAAAAAGGGTCTTGACCCAAAAAGTCACCCTTTCCTTCGCTGCCTGATGCTGCCTGACCTGCTGAATTACTCCAGCATTTTGTGTCTACCTTTGTTATAGTGCCTGCTTGATTAAACTGTTTCGCTAATTTTGGTCTCTACATTTGGTATCCCTGAGGGCTCTGCCATCCTTTGCCCCAATTAGCCATGAACCGATCACCGCTTTATCTTTCTTTCCAAAATGTATCAGCTCTTAAATTTGTTTATCATTTTTGAAATTAATTTGCTAATTTCTTGTCTGTTCCGCAAGTTTGTAGTTTGTCTGTTTTCCAGTGTTTTAGTCCCAGTTCTGCTCTGAGCTAACCTACACCCCATTTTCTCCCTAATTATATGTCACCCACGCATTTTGAAAATGTACCTCTGAATTGAGTACTATTATTTTTTGCGAATGATGAACAAGGCACCTTTCCTCAATTTGCCAATTGGATTTTTTTCTGTCTCCTTCCTGCTATATCGTGGTTCTTGTAATCACTAAGCATTGCATCCTGACGCTACCCAAAGAAATGTTGGATCATAATTAGGTCCTGCATGCAGTAGATTAGATTTGATACTTTTATTGTCACATATCATATCATGTGACAAGTCAAAGTGAGATGCTTTGTTTTGAATACCTCGGTATACAAAGAGTCGTCACGCAACGTAAAGGGCACCAACAATTTTACAAAATACCCCCTTTTTTTGCCCCAATGGTCCCACCCTTCACCCCCCTTACATCTGCCTCCCCCCCTCGTTCTCGGTGGCCGCCCCACACCGGGAGAGTCTGCTGACCAAACATACTTCTGCATTTGTTTCTCACCATGCACAACTCCCCTGTCGCATGATGCAAATAATTGACACATCGGGTCATACAGGACACTTGGCACAGAAGCAGGCAATTCGGCCCGACCAGTCAATGATGGTTATTACGCAACCTAGCCTCCTCCACATATTTACTTTTTTTTTTAAGGACCAGGAAGGAGATCGTTCGGTCTATTGTTTCTATAGCAATTCTTGCAATATTCCCATCAATTCCATTCCCCTTTATTTCCCTGTAACCTATTCTCTATCACATGCCCTGCACCTTCCCCCAATTTCCCTGCCAACCACCCACACTAGCAGTTATTTACAGTGGCCAGTTAACCCACTTTCATGTATTGGGGATTTCGGAGAAGATAGATCAGCCCATGGAAGCTCATTGAGTCAAAGGGAGAACAAACTGGCCTCATACTGACTAAATCAGAGATGAGAATCGAACTAGGGTCACTGCAGGTGTGTGGCAGCAGCACTATTCTTCTTGTGATCAACTGGGTTTTCTCTGGGTGTTCCAGTTTCCTCCCACATTTCAAAGATGTGCAAGCTTGCATGTTAATTGGCTTCCGTAAGTTGTCGCTGGTGTGTTGGATAGAAATAGTGTACGGGTGATCATTAGTCACCATGGACTTGTGGGCCAAAGAGCCTGTTTCCACACTATATCTCTAAACATCTACATTCTCAACCAAATAGCTGATATAAGCCACGAGTCACATGCCTCCAGTCTGAAAAGCAACTTTCCACCATCACCCTCTGCTTTTTTCCATGAAGCCATTCCTCTATTCAGTCAGCTAGCTCTCATGCGATCTAGCCTTCCAGAGCAACCTACCATGCAGAACCTTATCAAATGGGTTGTTAAAGTGCATTTAGACAACGTCAGCTTTGCCCTCATCGACCTTTTCGGTTACTTCAAAAAAGCTCAATCAGGTTTGTGAGGCACAGTCTCCCATATATAAAACCGTACTGGTTTTATACCTAATCAGCCCCAGTCTATCGAAATGCATATATATCTGATCCCTCAGAATCCTTGCCAGTAATTTGCTGACCACAGATGTTAGGTTCACTGGTCTATAGTTCCCAGGCTTTTCTATGCAGCCCTTAAATAGAACCACACCATTAGCCACCCTCCAGTCTGTCGGCACTTCACTGGTATCTAATGATGAGTCTTATTTCTCAGTCTCTTGCAATTACTTCTCTAACTTCCCCCAATCTCCTCGGATATATCTGCTCAGGCCCAGGAGATTTATCTATGTTCATACTCTGGACATCCAGCACCAAATCCAACAGCTCTACTTCCTCTGTATATAATGAAACTGAATAATTTAGTATTTCCTATCAACCCGTTTATGTGGTATTGTTCAACTCATGCCCTGATGGCCCATTTTGTAAGCCAATTTAAATTGAGGTTTGTAAGAAAACAAGAAATTGGTTTACAATGTTGTTTATCTTCACAAGTGAATGCCAGGATTCTTCTTTGCCTTCCCATTAAAGTATTTGACTTAGTCCCACGTATTCTTCTGCTGTTCGAGTACTTAGTGTCTGCTTCTTTCCTTGCCCTCGGTTGTTCACTTGTGCCTTCAATTATCAATGGAGACTCATAAGTGCTAAGTTTCTTTCCTTTCAGTGGAACATATATTTCCTGCACTCTGTGGAACTATGAGTTGAATGTTCTCATTGTTGTTTTGTCAATATAATTGTGCACTTTATCCTCCCAAGTTCTTCTTTGAACCATTTTAATAAAGTCACTTTATGCAATCTATTAATCTGTTTCTCAGGACCATTTTATTATCGTGAATCATATCACAACTGTCTAGATGTTCCCTTTTTTTTGTTGCTCTTATTCTTTTCCCCTTATTTGAGCTGCCCATATCCCCTTATTGCTTTAGATACCTTATCCTCCATATTTACCGTTTTGTACCCATTTTCCAAATTCACCTGCCTATTGCTCCCTCCACCTTTTTAGATTATCGACTCGGTATAAATATGATTTGTTACCGCTGCGGCACGGTGGCACAGCGGTAGAGTTGCTACCTTACAGCGAATGCAGCGCCGGAGACTCAGGTTCGATCCTGACTACAGGCGCCGTCTGCATGGAGTTTGTATATTCTCCCCGTGACCTGCGTGGGTTTTCTCCGAGATCTTCGGTTTCCTCCCACACTCCAAAGACGTACAGGTATGTAGGTTAATTGACTGGGTAAATGTAAAAATTGTCCCTAGTGTGTGTAGGATAGTGTTAATGTGAGGGGATCGCTGGGCGGCGCAGACCCGGTGGGCCGAAGGGCCTGTTTCCGCGCTGTATCTCTAAGTCTAAGTCTAAGTTACTTTTTTAATCACTAAATGGAATGTGTTTTTGTCTTCCTCATATTGTATCAATTTTCTCTACCTGCATGTTATTTCTAATAAGTACCATTACTTCACCCCCTTTTTTTTTTCTTCTGTATTGTTTGTCAGTGTATTATTCCCTGCGGGAATTAATTCTCCGTCCTGATTTTTTAGGTAGCCACATCTCTGCAATCCACGATTCTTCCCATCATTACTTCCAGCTCCCACATGATTTGGCAGACACTATGTGCTGATGGTTAACTCATTATCAATAGGAAGCCTGCTCAATTCATCATGAATCTATTTTTGAGACTTCTATATGCTCCCATGAAGTCAATTTTCTCCTTAACTTTTCTTATGCTTTCTCTTCGAGATCAATTTTGCTTTAGTCTCTTTGCTTGTAGACTTTATCCCATCACACACTAACTTAAGACGTAGTCAATTCCCAATTTATCGTTTTCAAATGACACCAATTGCATAGCAGTTCTGGCAGACCCCATTCCATTAGTTTGCTGTGCCATCTCAGGTTCCTGAACAGACCTGCACAACCAAATCACACCTTGGCAATGGACCTCTGCAGACTACGTCTTACACTACCGGAGATTGATTTACTAATTGTGTTTTGCATTAATGTCTTTGTTTCGTGCATTCTTTTTCTTTTCACTGTCTTCTAACAATTTGTGTGTAATACATGTATAATTTGTCTTTGTGTGTTGTCTGAGTATGTGTCTGTTATGCTGCCGTACCTCACAATACTTCGCACACAACAATGTAGTGGACTTCACTCCCTGAACTCGTGTTATGTCCCATGAAAAGGAACTTGTCTTTCCCAAACCAGCGGACTATAACTCCTTTATTTCTCCTGACAAATAGTCTGAACTTTAAATTATGTGATTTTATCCCATTTTATCCAAATCACCTAAATGAGAGTTTTAAAGCATCAATAGACACAAAAGGCTGGAGTAACTCAGCGGGTCAGACAGCATCTCTGGAGAAAAGGAATAGGTGATGTTTCGGGTCGAGAACCTTTATCAGATCAAAGCGTCAAGTTTGATTATTAATTTTGGGGTATTTACATGTGCAAAATAAAATCTAGACTTGAATCCCCTTACTGCAGACCTCTATTAAAAGCAAAATAATAATGAATTAATATGGAACCCTTTACATTCCTTTCAGAATGCTTAAAAGTAATTTCTACTCAGTGAAGTATTTTCAAAGTGCTGTAATGAAGGAATCACAGCAGGGAACTTGTGGAGATGGAGATACCACAAACAACCATGTGATAATGACCAGATAATCTATTTTAGTAATGTTGATTATTAAGGACAGGAACAAAGAAAATGTTGGATTGAACCGGAAATTCCAGACTAATTCACGTTCCTACATATCTACTAATGTTTCTTGGTGTGTTCGTAAGTCATGTTCACAATTCATCAGTAGTTCTGAATTAATTCCAGTCAGTATTGAAGTGGCCAATGGCGACACGTGGATACCAACAAAGCAACATAGTTTGCATTAAAGTGTCTTTTATATAGTAGGAACAAAAGCTGAATGCATGTGCCAACATTATTTAACACAGCGGATCATTGTGGACCTTATTGCTAACGTTCTCATCGGATTGATCCTTTTTGTAATATTATGATTCAATTTTAACTTGGTCTAAAGTGGCTTTCAGACTTGATACCAGATTTGGTTACATTGTTTGTACGAAGAACCATGAAAAAGCAATCTTTTTTGCAATTTTTCCTTTTCCTTTTCTTCTCCTGCTCCTAAGTCAATAGTGTCTGGTGATATTTTTCCAATAGTTCTTCAATATTTTACATAGACGCCAATAATTTGCATGTGAACCATGCCAGTTGGTATCTTCGAGCTGTTTGCTGAGGGAAGAAAAAGTATCTTATGTTTGCACAAGTACTCCTGGAGATTTGTGGGAGGACAAGTTAAATGGACGCCTCGTGAATTTACGTTGTCCTTCACCATGGTGCTAACAAAGAGAAGCAATTCTGCAGCTCGGTACTATCAGCAGAACAACGCAAGGTATTCATATTCTTTATTTTGATAATATGAATGCTGAATTTAAAAGAAAATCTCAAGTGGGGTTGGTAGTTTAAAAATGAACTCCTGCAGCAAGGAATTGGATGCCGCTTGTTTAGGTGTGGTACTAGGACACTGCAACTGGGTCAACAAATGTTGCTGGAGTGCTTCTGAGTAGGCAATCTGTGGTAACAGCATGGGGGAAGTAAGATTAGGAAATTGGTCAGGGGAGAAATGAAGAAATGCAGGTTGCTGTGTGTTACAGGAGAACTATCAAGTATTTTGCAGAAAGACATAGAAACATAGAAAATAGGTGCAGGAGTAGGCCATTCGGCCCTTCGAGCCTGCACCGCCATTGAATATGATCATGGCTGATCATCCAGCTCAGTAACCTGTACCTGCCTTCTCTCCATACCCCCTGATCCCTTTAGCCACAAGGGCCACATCTAACTCCCTCTTAAATATAGCCAATGAACTGGCCTCAACTACCTTCTGTGGCAGAGAATTCCACAGACTCACCATTCTCTGTGTGAAGAAATGTTTTCTCATCTCAGTCCTCAAAGACTTCCCCCTTATCCTTAAGCTGTGACCCCTAGTTCTGGACTTCCCCAACATCGGGAATAATCTTCCCGCATCTAGCCTCTCCAACCCCTTAAGAATTTTATATGTTTCTATAAGATCCCCCCTCAGTCTTCTAAATTCCAGCGAGTATAAGCCTAGTCTATCCAGTCTTTCCTCATATGTAAGTCCTGCCATCCCAGGGATCAATCTGGTGAACCTTCTCTGTACTCCCTCTATACTTGGAATACTTGGAATTTGCTAGATTCCAGACTCTGGAACCTTCTTGTGTTTAGCCTCTTTTCACTTTGTCTAAGATCCATGTGCAGAATATCAGAGGAAATCTTCATGTTCACAGGGAGAATGTCCGAACCCCACACAGGCAATGCCCAAGGTCAGGATTGAACCTGGATTGCTGGAGTTGTTTGGCAGCAGGACTGTTGCCGTGCCACTGCGTTGTGTGCTGTGTTTCTGTGCCTAGCCTATTGAACTCTTTAGCAAATTTAAAAATCTCATTTAGATCACACCTTGGTCTTCCGTGTACAAATGCAAGGACCCCCAAACTGTTCAAGTCTACAGTTGTATAGGAAGAGCTTCATGAATGAATAACAAAACCATAACATGCTTTCATTTAAGAAAAATCAATCGATACTGTGGCTGCAGTTTCACTTATTCAAATAAGAGGGATGTGATGTAAACAAAACATTGAAAACCACAGCAATTCTACAGGTTGCACACAATCTTAATTACTATCAGCAAATAATCAGAAAAAAATTGTTGATTAAACGTGACTTTTTCTTTAGCTGCAAGGAATTGAATTAAGACTTTATTCAAGTAATCTAAATAATTCTGTACATTCAGTGCTGGCTATTTTCTTACTTTTAAATATAAGCAATAACACATTGCTGTCTCAGAATAAAAATGAAAGGACTTTTTATAATTGGGGAGATGTACAGTTCCACCCTCTCTATCTTGTAAGCGAGGAAGTGAGTCCTGTGCATCAGTCTTTTAAACAGGGACAGCTTCATGATCTAATGGTTAGTAATTCTTTATTGTCACGTATGCACAGCACAGTGAAATTCCTTTGCACCACACACAAATGCACAGTCGCCACATTTTGGCGCCATTTACAAAGAAAAAGTCGAAAGCCCAAAGTCTGGTCGATCCAGGTAAGCCCCAGGCCGCTGCAGACCTGACATCCCTCTCCTTGCCCAACCCCTCTGTGTCCCGGGAGGGTGGGGATGGGGGTGGGGGAGGCTCCTGCAGCCGACCTTGAAGGTGCTGGAGCCAATACCCCCGTCCCTCTCCTACCGGCCCACTCCCCGCCATCACCATTGGCTCCCTCTTCGATTCTCCAGTCTTCAGGGTTTGCGAGCTTGTCTCTGTATGTAGCTTCTTCACAGCGCTGAACCAGGCCTGCTGCCACACGTGGAACCACCACAAATTAGCCCACGAGGTAAGATGTGGGGATAGATTAAGCAAGTGAAGATTTCAAAGCAAAATGCCTGGAGTGGGGATGTTGTAGAGGTTTGGTACTACCAATGGTATTTCTTTCTCTTACTAAAACAAATTAAAATCTTACACACAATTGCCGCTCGCTCATCATGGGGAATGACATTGATGCGCAAAGTGATTTTGCCTCTTCCTGCTCCCGTGTGCCTCTACTGTGTGTAGATGCCATCTCGCTACACCCTTCCAAAGGTGGTGGAAAGAAAGGCTTGCATTTATACGGTGTATTTACGGCCAATTAAAAACCAAGTGTTCTCCTTATAACATGGTAAATGTGGAAACCAATTTATGCAAAGCCAGTTCCCAGAAATTGAGGAGGATATATGTTGGTCAGGACTCTGGGATCATTTCCTTGCACTTTGAAATAGCACCCAGTGGCACTGCATGTCTACCTGAGTGCTTCCGTTTAACATCTCATCTGAAAACAGCAGCTCCAATAGTGCATTGTGGTGTCAGTACTGCAAGGGATTGTTGGCCTATATTTTTATGCCTGGTGTAAGATGTTTATGACACCCTGCATTGTGTTGATGCCATCAGTCTCCAGTGTGCACATCAAAGTCAGTCTAAGTTGGTTGTGAAGGAGAATCAGTCCTTCACCAGCAGTGGCAATGCACATCATTGCCTTTTAGATGGCTGTTTAATCAAGCGTGCATCACACTGATACACATCACCAGCTCTGTGCCAGGTTGGATTGTGTGGTGGAGTTTATACCTCTCGCATATGCACAGTCCTTGAGCAATGACTGCCAACCAAGCATACCAGCATGAGTGTAGAATTGCAAACTGGTCATCATATTGCGGGACACTTATTAGAGAGTCCGGTATGGCTCCAACTGGTAAACCAACGGCCCCAGTCCCATTGCCTCGTTGGACCGGGACATTCCAGGAATGAGTAGGTTAACCTTTGTCAGCACTGGGCGTGTACTCGCTGGAGTTTAAAAGAATAAGGGGGGACCTCATTGAAATGAGATCCCCCTTCATACAGAATAGTGATAGGCTTGGGTAGAGTGGGTGTGGAGAGGATGTTTCCACTAGTGGGAGAGTCTAGGACTAGAGGTCATAGCCTCAGAATTAAAGGACATTTTTTTAGGAAGGAGATGAGGAGGAATTTCTTTAGTCTGAAGGTGGTGAATCTGTGGCATTCTTTGCCACAGAAGGCTGTGGAGGCCGTCAGTGGATATCTTTTAGCCAGAGATAGATAGATTCTTGATACGTGCAGGTATCAGAGGTTATGGGGAGAAGGCAGAATGGGGTTAGGAGGGAGAGATAGATCAGCCAGGATTGATTGGCAGAGTAGACTTGATAGGTTATTCCTATTTCCTATGACCTTATATAAATTATCTCAGCTTTGTGTCTCATTGAGCTGAAATTTAATGTCGTGTCCCCTCCTTTTATAACTGTAAACAAAGCTGTGAATGGGAATTATGCATGTTGCATTATTATCCTTTATGATCAATATTTCACATGTATGTTTTGTTTAATCTTCATTCATTCTTGACGCATGATTTGATTATATTTTAAGGCTCATCAATGTGTCCCATTACATGCATTGTTTTATCTAAATTCAAAAATATATAGGTTTTCACGATACAACATCTTTGTTATTTACAACTATTATTAATATGACCCTAAACGTCACCCACTCCTGCGATCCAGACATACTGCCTGTCCTGCGGAGTTACTCCAGCATTTTGTTTTAATTTAGTTCTTCCTTGAGTACACCAGTTCCAGGCTATGATCATCTGAAACCGTGTAACATTGCCTGACGACATTTTCAATTCTTTAAACATTTTTAAATGTAATCCAACTTTAGAAAACTGTGAACAAAGTTTTGTTTTTGTTAATACGAATGAACAGAAAATCGAAGGGTTCTGCACACTGCAGCTCGATATTGAAAGTGAGATGACCGTGGTTTCTTCTCCCGAGGGCGGACATTTCCTGTTAGTTTCCCATGGGAAGTTTGTTGGAGATGAGGTGCAATATTGTGGTGGGAAAGACTGAGATAAATGTCAGGGCAATGCAAGCTTGTTTGACCTTGGTCTTCATTGAGACTTCATTGTTGACTTCATTGAGATTAGACTCTTGGGTTAGGATCATGGTTCACAAGCTGATGTGAAGCAATACAAAATGGTGAAGTTGGGAGCTTCACAGCCCCTCACCATTGTTGGAGTCAAAGCTTTAGTGAGATTGAAAAAGGCCATGTACTGTAGTTGGTGCTGCTCTCTGAAGTTTTCTTTGAGTTTAGCTTTTTTAGTTTAGAGATACAGTGTGGAACAGGCCCTTTCGGCCCTCCGGGTCCATGCCGACCAGCGATCCCCGCACATTAATGCTATCCTATATCCACTCGGGACAATTTTTACATTTACCAAGCCAATTAACCTACATACCTGTACATTTTTGGAGTGTGGGAGGAAACTGAAGATCTCAGAGAAAACCCACGCAGGTCATGGGGAGAACGTACAAACTCCGTACAGACAGCACCCGTAGTCAGGATCGAACCCGGGTCTCCGGAGCTGCTTTCGCTGTAAGGCAGCAACTCTACCGCTGCTCCACCGTGCCGCCCACGATTGGAAGTTTGTTCAGTAACTTGAGGGGTGTCATTTAGGATTCAGGTGCTGAATTTCCCTGTGGCAAGAAGAGGTAAACCCCTCTATAGTTACCACATCAGACTTGTTCCCTTTCTGAGTTTGGTCACAGATATTCCCTTATCATGTATCTACACACTGTAAATGGATCGATTGTGATCATATATTGTCTTTCTGCTGACTGAATAGCACGCAACAAAAGCTTTTCACTGTACCTCGGTATACGTGACAATAAACTAAACTGGACTGAACAATGCATCTGAGGTTTATGGTTCACCTTCAGTGGGATAATATCTGCTCCTATACTAATACATCAATTAAGAAGTGCCAAGTGCTTTGTTTAAAAAAAAAGTTTTCAAGTGCACTCTGTAAACGTGGTCAGGTAAAAAAGTAGAAACAAGTATATGTGTGTCATTTGTATTGCATGATTGATAATTACTATGAACTCAGGAGAAACGTGTGAAAAACCTGACCTTTTAGTTCAGCAATTTATGGAAAGTAAAACGGCATGCATTCAAAGAGCTATACGGTTGTGTTTCAGTCTGTTTACTGGTTGAATTGTTTTGTCCTCAATTTCAGAAGGGATATGTTGCAAATCAAAATTTGTAATTTCAGTCATTATCACCTAGTTTGGAAATGCTTCATTTTGACCCAAGGCAGATATATGTGCTCAATTTCCGTTAAGGACATAGTTAGATGCTGATGAACAGATGTCGCTTGGTGCATTTAAAACATGCACATCGTCACCATTTTGTTGCTTTGGCATAAATTTTATGTAGTCATTGCCAAAATTGCAATACCTAATGATAAGTGTTACATTTGAAATTCAGTTTCTGGCAGCCAAGTAATAATATGAATCTGAGTCAGAGAGACCAATTCATAAATCTGATGCTCAGTGTTCTCTGGATTGTGTTGTTTCAGCTTTGAGCATAGGATCAGAGTTCTGGATTTGATGCTAAAATGGTTCTGTGCAGCAGAATGTGTACCATCTTGTAATGTACACAATTTGAACGTGGTATTTTCCTGACACTAACGACTGTGTGGCTTAGAAGAAGGGTTAAAAAAATTGATAGAGGATAGAATAATTTCAGAGATGCAAAAAGCTACATCTGCTGGAATCTTGAGCAAAAGTAAGTTCTGGAAGAACTCAGTGGGTCAGGGAGTATCTGTGGAGAAACTGCTTTCAGTCCACTTTCCCCAGTACTTGTTTCTTCTTTATTGCTCAGATTGCCACCAGCTTCTGTAGTGGAGCTCAAAATGGTTTATCACGGTGTGTGGTTTTAGAATATAGAACAAAATGAGTACACGGTGAGTTTTTTGAAAACAATTTTGAGAGGCTAGTTATGGAACGCATTGAATCCAGTCATTGAACAGCCTTGACCCACTGCAGTTCACCTACTGCCACAACAGGTCCATGGACGATGTCATCGCCCTAGCCATCACTCATCCCTGGAACTCCTGGATAAGAGAGATGACCTACGTCAGACCCCTATTCATAGACTACAACTCTGTCTTTAATACCATTATACCATCCAAGCTTAGCACCAAACTCACGGGTCTTGGTGTCAGCACTCATCTCTGCAACTGGATCCTCGACATCCTGACCAACAGACCCCAATCAGTGAGGATGGGGGACAAATCATCCTCCACGATAATCCTCAACACTGGTGCTCCGCAAGGATGTGTTCTCAGCCCCCTTCTTTACTCCTTGTACACCCACGACTGTGCAGCCATGTACAGATCTAATTCAATTCAATTTATAGATTAGCAGACGACACCAGCATTGTGGGCCGGATATCAAATAATGATGACACAAAATGCTGGAGTAACTCAGCAGGGCAGGCAGCATCTTTGAAGGGAAGGAATGGGTGACGTTTAATCAAATAATGGTATCACAAAATGCTGGAGTAACTCAGCAGGTCAGGCAGCATCTGGGAGAGAGGGAATGGGTGACGTTTCGGGTCGAGACCCTTCTTCAGATTCATCAAATAATGATGTGATGATGTGTAGGAAGGAGATCGAGAACCTCGTGTCCTGGTGTTGAGACAACAATCTTTCTCTCAACGTTAGCAAGGCAAAGGAGGTAGTGGTCAACTTCAGGAATGTATGCAGTGCACATACCCCAGTTTGCATTGACAGTGTAATGATGGTTGAAAACTTCAAATTCCTAGGACTCAATATCACCAACAACTTCTCCTGGACCACCCATATTGAAGCAACAACCAAGAAAGCACATCAACCCCTCCACTTCCTTAGAAGGCTTAGGAGGTTTGGCATGTCCCCAACAACTCTCACCAACTTCTACAGATGCGCCATAGAAAGCATTTTATCAGGATGCATCACAACTTGGTTTGGGAACAGCTCCATCCAAGGCCACAAGAAATTGCAGTGAATTGTGGACGCAGCCCAGACCATCACACAAACCAACCTCCCTTCTATTGACTCCATTTATACCTCACACTGCCTCGGTAAGACCAGCAGCATCATCAAGGACCAGTCGCTCCCTGGCTACTCCCTCTTCTCCCCTCTCCCATTGGGCAAAATGCATAGAAATGTGAAAACGCACACCTCCAGATTCAGGGATAGTTTCTTCCCAGCTGTTTATCATGCTACTGAATCATCCTACCACAACCAGAGAGCAGTGCTGAACTACTATCTACCTCTTTGGTGACCCTTGGACTATCCTTGATCGGACTTAGCTGGCTTTACCTTGCACTAAACGATATTCCCTTATCATGTATCTATCCACTGTAAATGGCTCAATTGTAATCATGTATTATCTTTCTGCTGACTGGTTAGTGTAACTGCAGTCCTGGGTTTAATTTGTGAGTAGACTTAAATTTCTGAGTTAGCAAATGGAATTTTGCATGTCGTTTGGTGGCATTTTGTCTCACCTTAAAATGTGTTGCGTTTTAATAGACTAATTGCGATGTTGCTTTAACACAATGATTAACTTGGATGGTGTATTATTGTTCTCACTACCTCAGCCTTGGGCTCTACCTTGGGGAGTGCAACCTTCTGATAAAAAGGATACCATGCTTATATTCATTTGTTTCCCCCACTCATGCGAAGATTTCCATTGCATTCACAATTTAAACATGGACTCCTCGCTTTCAAAGTTCTACAAATATAATTTTTTAAAATAAAGTTCTCTTGACATGGACATGTTAAGGCAGCTGAAGCTGATAAAACAGTTTGTTCAGAATTGCAATGAAAAAAACATTTATTTCATAAATCTTTTTAAAATAAGCTTCACTAATATGTGATATATCTGCAGTGCGATGAAACACTGCACCGATTCGTGGTATTAATGCATTTCTCGGTTCTCAGAGTGTAGAACCTGTAATCCTTCTGCCTTTCACTCAACCCGGGTCACAAATATACTTACTGAAAACTAGAGACCTTGGATATCAGGAGTGATTCAGCACTAGCCTCAGTTTCCACAGGCTCTCGACATGCAGAGGTGTCAGTTATGTCTCATGGCTATTTGTGGAGCTTTGCTCTTTCCATGTTGTTCGCAAATTTATAATGGATAAAACATTTTAGAGGAACTTCACTGGTTGAATAAGTGCTTTGACCTGTGTTGAGATTGTGAAAATAGTTACATAATTGGTAGACAATAGACAATAGGTGCAGGGGTAGGCCATTCGGCCCTTCGAGCCAGCACCGCTTGTCATGGAAACCGAAATGAAAGTAGCCCCTTTGGCCTACTGAGTCTATTCCATCCACCAAGCACCCACTTACACTAACTCCATTTTTATTATCCCCATTTTGCCAACAATTCTCCTTGGATTCTACCACCTGCACACAAGTCAAGTCAAGTCAAGTCAATTTTATTTGTATAGCACATTTAAAAACAACCCACGTTGACCAAAGTGCTGTACATTTGAATTAGGTTCCAATAGAAAAAAAAATGAAAACATACAGTAGCACGCAAACAGTTCACAGCGCCTCCTCAATGAGCCTCAAACGCTAGGGAGTAGAAATATGTTTTGAGCCTGGACTTAAAGGAGTCGATGGAGGGGGCAGTTCTGATCGGGAGAGGGATGCTGTTCCACAGTCTAGGAGCTGCAACCGCAAAAGCGCGGTCACCCCTGAGTTTAAGCCTAGACCGTGGGATAGTGAATAGCCCCAAGTCGGCCGATCTGAGGGACCTGGAGTTAGAGAGGGGGGTTAGAAGATTTTTGATGTAGGGGGGGGAGTGTCCATTTAGGGCTTTATACGTGAATAGGAGGAGCTTGAAGTTGATTCTGTACCGTACAGGGAGCCAGTGGAGAGAGGCCAGAATCGGGGTGATGTGGTCCCTTTTACGGGTACCCGTCAGGAGTCTCGCTGCGGCGTTTTGGACCAGTTGCAGGCGGGACAGGGAAGATTGGCTGATCCCAGTGTATAGGGAGTTGCAGTAGTCTAGGCGGGAGGAAATGAAAGCGTGAATGATTTTTTCTGTGTCGTCGAATTTGAGGAAAGGTTTGATTTTAGCTATGGTTCGAAGTTGGAAGAAGCTGGCTTTTACCACAGCGTTGACTTGCTTATCAAATTTTAATGCAGAGTCAAATATCATGCCGAGGTTTTTGACAAGCGGTTTGACTAGGCAGGATAGGCTTCCAAGACTGCCTGTTATCAATTTGATGGAGTCGGGGGGGCCGAATAGGATGACCTCAGACTTGCTCTCATTTAATTGGAGGAAGTTCTGTGCCATCCAACATTTTATGTCCTCAAGGCAGTGTGAGAGGCTGTTTAAATTTGACTGGTTGTTGGGTTTCAGGGGGAGGTAAAGCTGAGTGTCATCGGCATAGCAGTGGAAAGAAATGCCGTGCCTTTGAATGATTTGGCCAAGGGGGAGCATGTATAGAGAAAAGAGAATGGGGCCTAGGATTGAGCCTTGTGGAACTCCGCAGGAGAGGCTAGCTGGAGCAGAGGAATAACTGCCTATGTTGATGGCGAAACTCCTATCTTTGAGGTACGAAGCGAACCAGCTCAGGGCAGTGCCATCAATGCCAACCGCGTACCGGAGACGGTCAATAAGGATGGTGTGGTCCACTGTATCGAATGCTGCGCTGAGGTCGAGAAGGAGCAGGATTGCACAGTCGCCGGTGTCGATGGCGAGAAGCAGGTCGTTGTGTACCTTCAACAAGGCAGACTCTGTGCTGTGGTGGGCTCTGAAACCTGACTGGAAACTTTCCAGGATGGTGTTTTGGTGCAGGTAGGGCACTAATTGGTTAAGGATTGCCTTTTCAAGGACTTTTGACAGGAATGGCAGTTTGGAAATGGGTCTGTAGTTGCTAGGCAAGGTGGGGTCTAGGTTAGGTTTTTTCAGTAGGGGCTGGACCACCGCGTGCTTGAAACTGGTTGGAACAGTGCCAGTGGCCAGAGAACTGTTGATAATAGAGAGGATGCTGGGACCAGCTATTGCAATGACATCCTTCAGAAGGGCAGTGGGGGCAGGATCAAGGGGGCAGGTTGCAGGTTTCATAGCGGAGATAAGCTTTGCAAGGGAGGATAGAGTGACGGGTTGGAAGCAGTCACAAGGACAGGTTTACATTGGCCAACCAACCTACTGACCCGTGTGTCTACCAACCAGAGTGGGCTCGGGACTTTCAACTCACTGAGTCCATTCTGACGGTTGCTGCAGTGCATCTTGTCTTTAATTTAATTTAGAGATACAACGCGGAAACTGACTCTTTGGCCCTCCAAGTCCACGCCGACCAGCAATCCCCGCACACTAGGGACAATTTGGCATTTTATACCAGACCAATTGACGCACAAACCTGTACGTCTTTGGAGTGTGGGAGAAAACCGAAGATCTCAGAGAAAGCCCACATGGGTCATGGGGAGAACGTACAAACTCCGTACAGACTAGCACCCGTAGTCAGGATCGAACCCAGGCATCTGGCGCTGTGAGGCAGCAACACTATCGCTGTGCCACCGTGCCGACGGGGCAAACTAATACTGCTAATGGTGGAATGAGTGAATGGTTGTGCATGGAGTGGCTATCAAGAAAGTTGCTATATCGGGTGGTGGCAAGTTTCATAAGTGTGTTGAAGTTGCACACACCCAGCCAAGTGGAAAGTATACCATCACACTCCTGAATTGAGCCGATAGATGGTGGACAGCATTTGGGGAGTTAGGAGACGTTACTTGTTGCAGAATCTCCAGCCTCTGAGGATTCCCAGCTTAGTACATTAGCAAAGGGCGGCACGGTAGCGCAGCGGTAGAGTTGCTGCTTTACAGCGAATGCAGCGCCGGAGACTCAGGTTCGATCCTGACTACGGTTGCTGCACTGTAAGGAGTTTGTACGTTCTCCCCGTGACCTGCGTGGGTTTTCTCCGAGATCTTCGGTTTCCTCCCACACTCCAAAGACGTACAGGTATGTAGGTTAATTGGCTGGGTAAATGTAAAAATTGTCCCTAGTGGGTGTAGGATAGTGTTAATGTACGGGGATCACTGGGCGGCACGGACTTGGAGGGCCGAAAAGGCCTGTTTCCGGCTGTATATATATGATATGATATGATGATATACACCAAGCAGGAGTACCAGCAAGCAAAATTTGATACCGAGTCACAAAGTTGACATTGTGACGGATGAGAAGTGTCTTTAATGAGGAATGAGTGGCAGAGGAAGAGCTTAGCTGAAGCTGCTGCTTAATTCAAAGCATTTGAGGGTTGGGAAAAAATTGGAGTCGATGTTTCAATGCTGGAGGATGGAGCGAAGGTGACTGCATAGGAGTTTTATAATTGAGTCTACCTGTAACCAAGGCATCAACAAGGGTTTAATCTGCAGGTACAGGTGGGATGTGTGATCAAAAGCTTATCTTAGGGTGAAATGTGGCGGTAAGTTTATAAATCATCTAGTGCAGCCTGATTGTTGCTCGAGAGAGAGAGTGTGCATAGAGAGGGAAGAGAGTGTATCTTTCCCAATATTTTGATTGGAGATTTTTCTGGAAATTCAGTACTTGATGCCATACTTGCGGAAACATGGTTAAAAACAGTTGATAAATTAAGACAGATATTGGTGATGTAGAACTGGGTGTCATCTCTCCATAATTGTGAAAACTTGCTATGTTTTCACAAGTATGGAGGGTGGCACGTTGGCGCAGCGGTAGAGTTGCTGCCTTACGACGCTTACAGCGACAGAGACTCTGGTTCGATCCCGACTAAGGGTGCTGTCTGTACGGAGTTTGTACGTTCTTCCCGTGTCCGCATGGGTTTTCTCCGAGGTCTTCGGTTTTCTCCCATACTCCAAAGATGTACAGGTATGTAGGTTAATTGGATTGGTATAATTATAAAGTGTCCCTAGTGTGTGTAGGGAAGTGTTAATGTGCAGGGATCGCTGGTTGTTGCGGACCCGGTGGGCCGAAGGGCCTGTTTCCACGCTGTATCTCTAAACTAAAAAAAAACTAAAGTTATCACGGAGGACATGGCATATAAGTTAAGGCATGGGAGATGTGGGTGTGCTGAAAGACGCCATGGTTTGTGATTCCCACCACAATTACTGGATTGATATGAATACAAGGCAAGTCCAGTACTTAGTAGTTTAGCGCGGTCTAGAACTGTGCAAAGTATTTGAAGTGGATATGCAGAAATCTATTTCCTTTAAGCGCTTGAATCATCAAAACATAGAAAAGTCGCTGCTTTTGAACTCGGTCTTCATGGAAGCAAATCCAAATGCATCGTACCTTTAACTGTTCTCTCGCCTGCAATGCTTTTGTTTCTTTCAGCCAACCCTGTTGTTTTTTTTCTGTTTCTCCAGTTTTTTTTAATGGTCACCAAGAAGTTTCTATTTATAGTCCATCACCTCCAATTGTCCTGAGTGCTGAGAGTTAATTTGCCACTTAACTATTAATTCTGCAAGTTTTCAAATGCTTTCTTGTATTACGTGCGTTTTTTTCTACCACTGAAATCACAAGTTGAGTGACCTCGAGCTTATTGTGTACGAACCAAGTTGAAAAGTGTTTGAACAAATTCGAATGTCCAAAATTAATATTGTAGTGCTCTCATTTAGAATTCTGAGATGACAATAGGTTAAGATTCAGCATAGTCTTTCTCAGAGAGAATCTAATCATGTCCTCGTAAACATCAGTGGCATTATCACGGTAGAATCCTTCAATAGACAATAGACAATAGGTGCAGGAGTAGGCCATTCAGCCCTTCGAGCCAGCACCGCCATTCAATGCGATCATGGCTGATCACTCTCAATCAGTACCCCGTTCCTGCCTTCTCCCCATACCCCCTAACTATGCTATCCTTAAGAGCTCTATCCAGCTCTCTCTTGAAAGCATCCAACGAACTGGCCTCCACTGCCTTCTGAGGCAGAGAATTCCACACCTTCACCACCCTCTGACTGAAAAAGTTCTTCCTCATCTCCGTTCTAAATGGCCTACCCCTTATTCTTAAACTGTGGCCCCTTGTTCTGGACTCCCCCAACATTGGGAACATGTTATCTGCCTCTAATGTGTCCAATCCCCTAATTATCTTATATGTTTCAATAAGATCCCCCCTCATCCTTCTAAATTCCAGTGTATACAAGCCCAATCGCTCCAGCCTTTCAACATACGACAGTCCCGCCATTCCGGGAATTAACCTAGTGAACCTACGCTGCACGCCCTCCATAGCAAGAATATCCTTCCTCAAATTTGGAGACCAAAACTGCACACAGTACTCCAGGTGCGGTCTCACCAGGGCCCGGTACAACTGTAGAAGGACCTCTTTGCTCCTATACTCAACTCCTCTTGTTACGAAGGCCAACATTCCATTGGCTTTCTTCACTGCCTGCTGTACCTGCATGCTTCCTTTCATTGACTGATGCACTAGGACACCCAGATCAGCACCCACATCACGGAGATGCCCTTTGACTGAATTTAACGCAGTAAAATTTACTGCACCAGTAAAATAAATATTGCGGCTGTCAGAGGCTCATAGAGACATACATCGTGAAAACAGGCCCTTCGGCCCAACTTGC
This sequence comes from Rhinoraja longicauda, assembly GCF_053455715.1. Classification (NCBI taxonomy): domain Eukaryota; kingdom Metazoa; phylum Chordata; class Chondrichthyes; order Rajiformes; family Arhynchobatidae; genus Rhinoraja; species Rhinoraja longicauda. The sequence continues at coordinate 3,541,271 of NC_135967.1, read as the reverse complement.
CCACACCAATCAACCTGTCTGCGTTTGGCCCATATCGCTCTAAAGCTATCCTATCTTAAACATCGCAATAGTACCTGCCTCAACTGCCTCCTTGTGCAGCTCATTCTTTACACCGACCACCCTTTGTGTAAAAAGTTACCCCTTAGGTTCCTATTAAATCTTTTACCCCCCTCTCTTTAAACCTATGTCCTCAGGTTCTCAATTCCCCAATTCTGGGAAAGATCAGATCAGTTCCTCTCATGATTTTATATACCTCTTAAGTTCACACACCCTTCTGCACTCCAAGGAATAGAGTCCTAGCCTGCTCAACCTCTCCCTATCGCTCAGACTCTCGAGTACTGGCAACATCCTCGCAAATCTTCTCTGCACTATTTCCGGCCCACTGAATCCTTTCCACCATCTATCAGGAATATGAACGAATCTTCTCCACTTGGCTGAAAGTGCGGTTCCAATCATTCTCAATTCACTTGACACCATTCAGGGCAGTGCACTTTGCTTGATTAGCGTCTTGTCTATCAATCTAAACACTCATTCACTGACAGTATCATCACGCTTGTATCTGCAGTCCATACCGTTCATTGTACATTGTTCATTGTAGGCATCTTTAACAAGACCACTCAAATCCAAGATTTGCATTGTTACACCACCACCTGCAAATCAATAGAAGTCAAGGATTTTGTGGCAGAGGGCAGGAGATAGCTATGGGAGTCAGTGGGTTTGTAGTAGATGTTGGTCAATAGTCTGTCTCCTGTGATGGAGACGGTGAGATCCAGAAACGGTAGGGAGATGTCGGAGATGGTCCAAGTAAATTTGTGCGCAGGATGGAAATTTGTGGTGAAATTGATGGTCAGTGAGTCTGCACGGGTACAAGAGGTAGCACCAATGCAGTCGTCAATGTAGCGGAGGTAGAGTTCGGGGATAGGGCCAGGAACAGGGATTGTTCAACGTACCCTACAAAGAGGATAGCTATAGGAGTTAGTAGGTTTGTAGTAGATGTCGGTCAATAGTCTGTCTTTTGCTATGGGCGACAGAAGGATTTTGTGGCCTTGGATTGTCCCAAAGCAACAAAAGTACATTTAAAGTGTCACCCATGTTGTAATGTAGGAAATGTGGTAGCTAATTTGCAGACAGAAAACCCTGCCTCAAGCAGTGCAGTAAAAATTGGAAAAAGTAGTTTTGTTATGGTGTTTGAACAAATAAATATTGGTCAGATGACCACAAATGATTATTTTGTTTCTCCTTGAAAATGTACTGTGAGGATCTGATTTGTAAGCAGCTGATTTGAAACGATATGGCCAATTCAATATATCAGCCTCGCTTCAACAGATTCTACCACTCATTTACACGATAGTCAATTAGAGACATATTGTCCTTCAGCCCAACTCATCCATGCCGACCAAGATGCCCCATCTAAGCTAAAACCATTTGCCAGCATTGGGCTTCATCCCTCCAAACCTTTCCTCTCAATGTACCTGTCCAAGTCTTTTAAATGCTGTTATAGCATCTCCTTCAACTACTTCCTTTGGCAGCTCATTCCATGTATCCACCACCCTCTGAGTGAAAAAGTTGCCCCTCAGTTTATATTAAATCTTGCCCCTCTCACCTTGAACAAATGTCATCTGGTTCTTGATTCCCCAATTCTAGGTAAAAGACACTGTAAATTCACGTCCGTCCGTCCGTCTGTCTGTCTGTCCCATAACTTTGCTGCTTCGCACAGCCAAAACGGTACACCATAGCGCCACAATGTTTGCACCACATTACTCACCATTATCCTGGGCATAATGTCTAACAACTCTCATTTAAATTGAAGCTACATTTTTAAAGCTACAGACATTTTAAAGTTTCTAACCCATTTCCTGAAACTACTTAGCCTATGACGTCACAGTGCTCCACGTTCCGCTTCATTTGCTCCTCACTCGCCAAAACAAGATTGCTGCCGGCAGCGCCACCGCCCGCCCGGCAGTCGTGCCCTCTCCCCTCACCTCGCCCCTCCCCTCCTCTCCCCCCCTCCCCCCTCCCCCCTCCCCTCTCCCCTCTCCCCCCTCCCCTCTCCCCTCTCTCCCCTCTCCCCCTCCCCTCCCCTCTCCCCCTCCCCTCGCCTCTCGCCTCGCCTCTCCCCTCTCCTCTCCCCCTCCCCTCTCCCCCTCCCCTCTCCCCCTCCCCTCTCCCCCTCCCCTCTCCCCCTCCCCTCGCCTCTCGCCTCGCCTCTCCCCTCCCTGGCAGAGACTTGCACGTTGGCAGTCAGCGTTGAACGCACGGGCACTGGTAAGTGCCTTTCGCAGCCAACGGCTCCACGGAGGGGAGTGGGCCTCGCGGCCAAGTGGGTGCAAGGGAGGGGTGGGGAGGAAGGGGGACAGTGGGGTGCAGGAGAGAGTGGGGGTGGGGAGGAGGGGAGAGTGGGGGTTGGGGGGAGGAGGGGAGAGTGGGGGTGGGGGGAAGGTAGTGAGGTGGGGGTCAGGAGAGGGGGAATGGGGGTGGGGGCAGGGGAGGGACAAGGGATGAGTGGGGTTAGGAAGGAAGAGGGGATGGGGGTCGGGGAGAGGGGGTCAGGGAGAGTGGGGGTGGGGGGAGAGGAGAGTGGGGGAGCGGAGAGGGGGGAGGGGAGAGTGGGGGTAGGGGGAGGGGTGGGGGAGCAGAGAGGGGAGAGTGGGAGAGGGGGATGGAGTGGGTCAGTGGGAGGAGGAGGGGGGGGATAAGGTGGATTGAGTAGGGGAGGTTGAGGGTGCTACACCAATACAGGAGAGGCTTTGAGTCTAGGGCTCACTCAGTGACACCCTTTCCCCTTCCCTTTCCCTGTCCCCCCTCTACGAGGAATGGGCCCAACGGGTCCACTTGGTCTAGTGATAGATAAATCTCATGAGTTAAAACACAAATGTGAAAACTTCCCGCAGACTGCACCTGAGGTGGGGATTGATCCCAAGTCTCTGTCACTGTGATGCAGTGGCTCAACCAGCTACACCACTGAGCTGCCCTGCTGTAAATGGTGCCGTGATAATGGAGAACGCTGCTACATCAGCATCCCATGGCACGTAGCAGTTAGATGGAGGTCACGTTGTTATTTCACACACAGACATCGTGTTGAGTCGTTTCCAAGCTATTTATTGCTGCAGAACTTTTGTTTTATGTGTATTATATTTTTCACATGTTCAGGCCTTGGGGGGATGACTGTGTTCATGTTGTTTTGATGGATGCACTGCAAGCAAAGTCCACATTTGGCTCTGTCAAATAACTCAATCCAGGGGTCAAGGCATTTCACTGGAAACAGTCATCCTGTTCAAAAGGAGCTTCTTTGATTTATAGTGAAGGTGATGATTAAGGTCCATTTGCTCTTAATGCTGAATAAAGTAGACTAGATGCATTTGAGAAAAACTTTCTTAAAAATTCAGTTGTTTCTTTTGGCCTATCTGAGGTACTTTTGTTCCAAACTGAGGTACGTTTTGAGTGTCTGCTTTTGTAATGTTGGAAATGGGGTGGCTATTTTGCAAACATTTAGCTCTCCCAAAAGTAATTCATCAACAATTGGATGACCTAGTTATGTTGATGGTTAAATATTGTTCACTGAGGATTCTTTTGCGACTCTCAAAATGGCCCTCATAGAAAGAATATAGAAGGCTTCCATTTAACATCTTTAGCATCAGGTAGCATCTTTACTGATGCAACATTGTCACACTAATCTTTGAAGAGACACTAGATTTTTGTGCACAGGTCTCTGGAGTGTGAAGATTGAATTTGTAACCTTGTGACTCAGTTGTGAAAGTGTTAGTTTAGTTTAGAGATACAGCGTGGAAACAGGCCCTTCGACCCACTGCCTCCACAGCACCCAGCGATCCCCGCACACTAACACCATCCTACACGCACTAGAGACAATTTTACATTTCTACCGAGCCAATTAACCTACGAACCTGTACGTCATTGGAGCATGGGAGGAAACCAAAGATCTCGGAGAAAACCCATGCAGGTCACGGGGAGAAGGTCCAAACTCAGTACAGACAGCAACCATAGTCAGGATCGAACCCAGGCCTCTGGCACTGTAAGGCAGTAGCTCTACCACTGCTAAGAACAAAGTCATGACTGACATTAATAAATAGAAACTACCATCCACCATGAGAATGTAGGACTAACGCTTACTTGGTTCCATTGATTCCATTCTGTCTGAAGAAGGGTCCTGAACCGTAGCAAACAGACAGCTTACACATATGCATGGCAGTACCTTTCATGCATGTGCACCTGTACCTCTACAGCTGGGAACAACACTAGGACACACGTGTGCAGTGCATCGGTAGCAACGTCCAGTTGGAGGATGGTGAAGCACGACTGGTACGGTGCCTACTGGGATAAAGACCGTGTTGTAAGCAGCCATTTTACGTTAGGAACACGGGCCCAACTATGTTAAACGTTATTTAGGAAACTCCCATTTTATACTTTGTTGTCGTTCTTTCACCGCGTAAGACAGTGGTGACATAGAAACATAGAAAATATTTGCAGGTGGAGCCCATTCGGCCCTTCGAGCCAGCACCGCCATTCATTGTGATCATGGCTGATTATCCACAATCAGTAACCTGTGCCCAACTTCTCCCCGTATCCCTTGATTCCACTAGCCCCCAGAGCTCTATCTAAATCTCTCTTAAATTCATCCAGTGATTTGGACTCCACTGACCTCTGTGGCAGAGAATTCCACAAATTCACAACTCTCTGGGTGAAAAAAGTTCCTTCTCACCTCAGTTTTAAATGGCCTCCCCTTTATTCTAAGACTGCCCCCTGGTTCTGGACTCCCCCAACATTGGGAACATTTTTCCTGCATCTAGCTTGTCCAGTCGTTTTATAATTTTATATGTCTGTATAAGAGCCCCTCTCATCCTAAACTCCAGTGAATACAAGCCTAGTCTTTTCAATCTTTCCTCATATGACAGTCCCGCCATCCCAGGGATCAATCTCGTGAACCTACGCTGCACTGCCTCAATTACAAGGATGTCCTTCCTCAAATTAGGAGACCAAAACTGTACACAATACTCCAGATGTGGTCTTACCAGGGCCCTATACAACTGCAGAAGAACCTCATTACTCCTATACTGAAATCCTCTCGTTATGAAGGCCAACATGCCATTAGCTTTCTTCACTGCCTGCTGTACCTGCACGCCAACTTTCAGCAACTGGTGTACAAGGACACCCAGATCTCGCTGCACCTCCCCCTTACCTAACCTAACACCATTGAGATAATAATCTGCCTCCTTGTTTTTGCCGCCAAAGTGGATAACCTCACATTTATCTACATTATACTGCATCTGCCACGCATCTGCCCACTCACTCAACCTGTCCAGGTCACCCTGCAACCTCCTAACATCCTCTTCGCAGTTCACACTGCCACCCAGCTTTATGTCATCTGCAAACTTGCTAGTGTTACTTCTAATTCCTTCGTCCAAATCATTAATATATATGGTAAACAGCTGCGGCCCCAACACCGAGCCTTGCGGCCCTCCACTGGCCACTGCCTGCCTGCCATTACTCCTACTCTTTGCTTCCTGTCTGCCAACCAATTCTCTATCCTATGTCCATACCATGTGCTCTCATTTTTCTCACCAATCTCCCGTGTGGGACCTTATCAAAGGCTTTCTGAAAGTCTAGATACACCACATCCACTGGCTCCCCTTCATCCATTTTATTTGTCACATCCTCAAACAATTCCAGAAGATTAGTCAAGCAGGATTTCCCTTTCATAAGTCCATGCTGACTTGGACTTATCCTTTTACTGCTATCCAAATGCACCGTTATTACCTCTTTAATAATTGACTCCAGCATCTTCCCCACCACCGATGTCAGGCTAACTGGTCTGTAATTCCCCGTTTTCTCTCTCGCTCCTTTCTTGAAAAGTGGGGTAACATTAGCTACTCTCCAATCCACAGGAACTGATCCTGAATCTATTGAACATTGGAAAATGATTACCAATGCGTCCACTATTTCTAGAGCCACTTCCCTGAGTACCCTGGGATGCAGACCATCAGGCCCCGGGGATTTTGTCAACCTTCAGTCCCATCAGTCTACCCAATACTATTTCTCGTTAAAATACACAAATGGCCTTTCCACTTTACACACCCAATACATTTTGGGCTGTGGTTAAGGTGAAATCAACACCAGAGGCCTGGCGGCAATGGAAGAGGACCTTCCAGGGCTACTTTGAGCTTCTATCAATTTTCACACCAACGACAAGACTGGAGGAAACGACAAAGATCAAGATGCTCCGCATGCACTTGGAAGAGCTCAGACAGAAGTGTTTCAATGCCCTGCACCAGCACAAGCAATCAGTATCAGAATTGGCTTTGGACAACGTTTGGGAGACTCGAGACAATGTCTTCACAGCATGCTTCCCATTCTCTCAGCCTCGACAGACCCCCAAAGAGGATGTGGATGATTTCATTACCAGATTAACTTTGGCAATACAGGAGTGTAAGTACAAAGACATTGCTCCGGACAAAGTCTGTATCACCAAAGGTAATCTGGTAATGAAATCATCCACATCCTCCTTTGGGGGTCCGTCTTAGCTGAGAGAACGGGAAGCTGATCCAAACTTTGGTCATCGGAGTCCAGGATAAGCAGACCTTCTCTCTGAAATGTGTGACCTATCCTGGGACAGGGCATGCTCCACAGCTTGCGACTGGGGCCTCACACAGATCCAACTTCTCCAATCAACACTGATCCAGACAGTGCTGGAACCAGAGCTCCCTCCATGATCACCTATCCATGTTCTCCAGAGATGCTGCCTGACCCGCTGAGTTACTCCAGCACTTGGTATCTTTTTGGTTCCATTGTATCTTATTTGAAAGCGCCCTAGTTTGCATGGTGGAAGGATTTCCATTAGGACTTAACTATGATTGACAACTACTTAACATTGGTATTTGACCGTTTTTGGTCAGTCTTGGTTTGTTGCAAGTGAAATGAATGCATTGGTAAAACCTTAATTTCAAGGTATGTTATACCTTTGCAATATCAAAGTATCACTGTAGTAAACTGGTAAATTATTCCATTGGAAAATGCAGGTCAAAAAGAGCCATCTGGAAATCAAGCTTAATTAAATACAAATGTGAAGTTTCTGGATCACCTGAGACTAAGCAAGCAAAGGAACAAACGTCCAATCAAATATGTCTCTTGTGTTATTTGCTGATGCATGTGATCATTGTTCCCTAAACTTAGACATTATCAAATTAAAGAGAGTCTCAGATGACATCAACCAGAGGCTGGTTAGCTAGCTTCCATGAATGGTGAAGGAGAGAATAGCTAGGTGTGGACCTGTTGGGTCCAAACCTTGACCTGCGGGCCCGGCAACCCTCCGTCCAAACCTCTCCTGCGTGCCCAGCAACCCTCCGTCCAAACCTCTCCTGCGTGCCTGGCAACCATCCGCCAACTGACGACCCGTGCACCCATTGCCGGCCAGGGAGTCTCCCCCGGGGCCAGGGGCGGACGAGGGGGGAGAGGAAAAGGGAGAGGGAACCACTCACCCCGGCCCCTGGCAGCCATCGCGGCGTCTAGAGCGATCCGTGGACCCGTTGGGTGGGAACTTCTGCTGCAGCAGCAGCTGGATGGCGACGGCCATCTTCTTTGACCCTCTGCCTCCGAGCTGCACCACGGGAGGAAGGTCAGGCATGGGGCACGCTGGGATGGGTGCGGTCCTTCTGACAGGGGGGGGGGGGGGGAGGGCATTTATTAAAGTTTTTAAAGTTAATTGCTTTTAAAATGTAACAAAACTTGATCAATCGAGACCGCAGGGGAATGGTGAGTAGTTGTGCTATCGTGTACCGTTTTGGCTGTATTTCAGGAACACACAAACTGATGTATGAATATACATGTTGAGAGTTTTAGTAACATATATATAGATTTAATGCTTCATTTGTGAGCTGTTCTATGTTTTCTCTGCTTTATCCAGTCCAGCTTAATAATCATAACAACTATTCTGTGTCACCACAATCATTCTCTTTGTTAACTTTGAAAAATTAGTTTGGCGGTCAAGGTTTAATATTGTTCAATTGTTTTGGGAAGATGAAGCAGATAACATGATAAAAGTAATAATTGGAAAACTGCAAAGAGTCTTCAGTTCATTCGATGCAACTGCAGTGGATTTGCATTTACGACCAATTAAAATCATCTTCTGAAAGGTGGAACCCAGGAAAAAATCATGAATAAAGTAAAAAGCAAAGGGAAAAAAAATGTCACTTGCAGTTGAGATACAAAATGAGAAATTCTGAACCCAGGTGAAATTTGCTGGAGACAGCTGATTAAATTTGATTTGAAGCTTTAGAACTTGAGTCATATGATCTAACTAGTTTTTTAAAAATCTTGTCAAAGAGAAGAACAACTTTGGATGGTGATGATTTCAAAATACATTTGCAGTGATGAGAATTTTGTTTGTTTTCTGAGCGATGCTGGGTTTTAAATTTATTCATTTTAGGGAAGTGGCCTGTTATTCCCCTTAACTGTGATACACACTGTAAATGGCTCGATTGTAATCATGTATTGTCTTTCCGCTGGCTGGATAGCACGCAACAACAGCTTTTCACTGTACCTCGGTACACGTTACAATAAACGAAACTATAAGTGTAACTGCTGGAAACGCTGGCATTTACGGTTCAGCTCTAATTGCCCTGACCTAAAGGGGCGGTACAGAGTCTGCCACAGTGGTTTGTCTGTAGCCACATGTAAATCAGACTGAGTAACAAAGGTTGATTTAATTCCTGAAAAGAGATTAAGTGAGTTTTTAATGCAATCCAGCGGTTTTGTACTTACTGAGACTAGTTTGTTTTTTAAAACCCCAAATTTATTTACTGACTTGAAATTATATACCCAGCCACCCTGTAGTGATTTGAACGTTGTATCTCTGGATCTATGGTACAATTACACTTGATGCAAATCTAATATCTGGACATCTATGGTACAATGCTAAATACATCCCATACAATCCAGCCTTCTGCAATCAATGGTTGACATTGTCAGGAAAAATATCTGTCTATATTAAACATCCAATTCTCATTCATGTTCATCACATCAGAACAAAGAGGTAGCAAAGCCCAGGGAAGAAGCAATGGCTGACGCAGTATGTTGGGGCCACTTTGACGCGTTTAGTTTAGAGATACTTCGGCCCACTGAGTCCGCACCGACCAGCGGTGCCCGCACGTCAATACTATCCCATACACACTAGGGACAATTTTACATTTTATACCAGGCCAATTAACCTACAAACCTGTACGTCTTTGGAATGTGTGGGGAAACCGAAGATCTCAGAGAAAACCCACGTAGGTCCTGGGGAGAACGTACAAACTCCGTACAGACGGCACCCGTAGTCGGGATTGAGCACGGGTCTCTGGCGCTGTAAGGCAGCAACTCCACTGGCAGTCATTATACTGTCAATGCCCAGGTTCTCCAAGGGCTGCTGACTGAACCAAAGCCTCAACAAGGGGCAGGCGGATGAATTGATGTCTCTGTAAAGAACCATAATGGGCACAATAGTCACAACTGTGCCACAATGATTCCATGATTCTAGATGAAGGAAATTTTATTGAAACTTTATTAGATAGGAGCAATGTCGGTATTTTAGTAATTTTAGTATTGTTCCAGACCAAGTGGACGCGTTGGGGCCCAAACCTCTCCTGCATTGGTACAGCACCCTTTCCTCCCCCCTCCCCCCTTCCCCCCCATCTCCCTCCCCCCCCTCTCCCTCTCCCTCCTCCCCTCTCCCTCATCCCCCTCTCCCTCATCCCCCTCTCCCTCATCCCCCTCTCCCTCATCCCCCTCTCCCTCATCCCCCTCTCCCTCATCCCCCTCTCCCTCATCCCCCTCTCCCTCATCCCCCTCTCCCTCATCCCCCTCTCCCTCATCCCCTCTCCCTCATCCCCTCTCCCTCATCCCCCTCTCCCTCCTCCCCCTCTCCCTCCTCCCCCTCTCCCTCCTCCCCCTCTCCCTCCTCCCCCTCTCCCTCCTCCCCTCTCTCCCTCCCCCCCTCTCCCTCCCCCCCTCTCCCTCCCCCCTCTCCCTCCCCCCTCTCCCTCCCCCCTCTCCCTCCTCCCCCCCTCTCCCTCCTCCCCCCTCTCCCTCCTCCCCCTCCCCCTCTCCCCTCCCCCTCCCCCTCTCCCCTCCCCCTCCCCCCTCCCCCTCCCCCCCTCCCCTCTCCCCCTCCCCTCTCCCCCTCCCCTCTCCCCCTCCCCTCTCCCCCTCCCCTCTCCCCCTCCCCTCTCCCCCTCCCCTCTCCCCCTCCCCTCTCCCCCTCCCCTCTCCCCCTCCCCTCTCCCCCTCACCTCTCCCTCTCCCCCTCCCCTCTCCCCCTCCCCTCTCCCCCCTCCCCTCTCCCCCTCCCCTCTCCCCCCTCCCCTCTCCCCCTCCCCTCTCCCCCTCCCCTCTCCCTCTCCCCCTCCCCCTCTCCCCCTCCCCTCTCCCCCTCCCCTCTCCCCCTCCCCTCTCCCCCTCCCCTCTCCCCCCTCCCCTCTCCCCCTCCCCTCTCCCTCTCCCCCTCCCCTCTCCCCCTCCCTCTCCCCCTCCCCTCTCCCCCTCCCCTCTCCCCCTCCCCTCTCCCCCTCCCTTCTCCCCCCTCCCCTCTCCCCCCTCCCCTCTCCCCTCTCCCCCTCTCCCCCTCCCCTCCCCTCGCTCCCCCTCCCCTCGCTCCCCCTCCCCTCCCCCCTCCCCTCGCCCCCTCCCTCAACCTCCCTTATCCTCCCCCCTCCCTCCCTAGGAGTTAGATTTAAACTTTAAAACGTGAATAACTTGAAAAATATAACACCGATTTCAATGAAACCTCTTCCATTAGCACGAAAGGGACGATGGTGAGTAAAGTGGGGCTAAAATTGTCGTGCTATCGTGTACCGTTTTGGCTGTAGTTCAGGAACAAACAAACAAACAAACGAGAGTTTTAGTATGTAGATGTTTAAATCACCTGCCTGAATTGTACTCTGGCAAATTTATGATTTCCTGCTGAGAAGATTCAGAATTCCTTTTAAAAGCAAACAGATTTAATTACTATTGAATTATCCTATTGTCCAGTCAAGTTTTTAATCTTGGTGTTCTGAGTTATGGACAGGACTTTGTATTCACCCATGTTTTTTTCATTTTTAAGGAGTATATAATTCCCTTTAACCACTCTCCTGGGATGTTTGTACATTTATACTTGCTGCAGCAGGTAATTAAGACCACACCATCTGATAATTGGTCTGAGGTTTGAGCCCTTTTGATTGACCCCTGCTTTTCTGCATGTTCAAATATGTTCTTGTTTTCTTGTGCCATTAGGCTTTGAAACGAATGCTGCTTCTTGTGTGCAAAACTGTTTGGATATTTAAGTGTATTTATCTTTTCTTACGGTTAAGCTAAAGCAGAGCTCAGCATTCATTGCGTGTGTAGTCTTGGACACTTCAATGAATCCAAGTTGGCTCAATATTGTCCTTTCAAATTCAATCAGAGCATGAGATTTTTGCAATCAGACCGAGTTTTGATAAGAGTTAAGTCAACATATTAGCATGCGCCAATATTACACAGCATTACTTCAAAGGACATAACTATATGGCACACATTTTATATAAAAATATCAGCCTTTTATACAGGCTGTATTAAGTGGTCCCGTGGAACTGGGATTCAACAGCACAATTGAATTACTGAATTCAAGATGCATGTTTAATACTTTAAAATAATTGCTTCTTTTAAATGGCTGTGAGTAAATGAAAACATGTCACAAAATTAAAACAAAGCTTTTCTTTTGAAAACCTCTTCTTGATGCATCATCATCATTGTGCTATGAATATTAACCATGTCTATTAAACTCAAAATTAGTTATCTGACGATAACATGCTAAATGAATGTGCTTCTGATGCCAGTGCTATCATGGCCTGTCAAAATGTTGACAGCATACTTGGTTTTTAATCTTGAAATTATACCTATGGGAATAAAGTTAAGCAACTTTAATATCGCCTCATTATTTCCCTGAAGGTGAAACTGTTGCTGGGGAATGCGTAAGGGAGTAGAATGAAGATAAACACAAAATGCTGGAGTAACTCAGCGGGACAGGCAGCATCTCTGGAGGGAAGGAATGGATGACAATAGACAATAGGTGCAGGAGGAGGCCATTCGGCCCTTCGAGCCAGCACCGCCATTCAATGTGATCATGGCTGATCATTCTCAATCAGTACCCCGTTCCTGCCTTCTCCCCATACCCCCTGACTCCGCTATCCTTAAGAGCTCTATCTAGCTCTCTCTTGAATACATTCAGAGAATTGGCCTCCACTGCCTTCTGAGGCAGAGAATTCCACAGATTCACCACTCTCTGACTGAAAACGTTTTTCCTCATCTCAGTTCTAAATGGCCTACCCCTTATTCTTAAACTGTGGCCCCTTGTTCTGGACTCCCGCAACATTGGGAACATGTTTCCTGCCTCTAACGTGTCCAACCCCTTAATAATCTTATACGTTTCGATAAGATCCACTCTCATCCTTCTAAATTCCAGTGTATACAAGCCTAGTCGCTCCAGTCTTTCAACATATGACAGTCCCGCCATTCCAACATATGACTGTAATGTTTCGGTTCAAGACTGTGGGGAGTAGAATGAGTTGGTTGATGTCGAAAAGTGAAAGTTGGGCACTTCAGAGATGATCGTTTGCCTGTTGGTGATTGCATTTTCTCTGTATAGTGCCGAGGAAGGAGTTATAGGTGTGAGTTATGGATTTTGGGTTTGGGGTGAGGTTGGAGGAGGGGTTTCATGGGCAAGCTTGGAGGAAACACAGCTGCCTCTCCTGACCTTATGAATCCTGCAATTCTCTCTTTTCTAACCAGTTTTCCCAAATCCAGATAAACCTAGCCAACAAGAGTTTGAAAGTGAGAAAAACATCCAAACAGAGTCACATTTTAATAGGTGAAACCCCTTCAAAGGATTTGTCAATAGCCTACCCCTGAGATAGGTTTGCTTACCCGTAAAATCTGAATAGGCAGGCTCAAATTGATTTGGAGTTAGGTTTTTAAATTTTCAGAGAAGTATTTCGTTTGCACTGTCGATCCCACTCATTTGGGGAAGGAATGTGATTAAAATTATAGCCATTATCTTTGAGGCACAGACTAGATTCAGCCCTCTGTGGAGTAAACTCAACTCTGGATGCAATGAGACATCATTGTCATCTTCAACTAAGAGATTAGGGAAGGAAAATTTAGTTCTTTTGGCCCTAAACCAGTAAATGCATTTGTAGGCCTGGGCTAATTTCAAGACTGAGATGTGCCTCATGAATATGCCATCACCACTCTCTCACTTGACCAAGCTGACGATTTTTCTAGTGACTATAATTTTAAAAAGGAGACCTCAGAGCACCAGGATGGTGATTGTTACTGGGCAAACATTCCAGAATCTAGATGAAAGAGGAGCTCTAATCATGCCAATGATAATTAAACAGTTGTTATAATACAGCAACTCATTCTCCCCCTTTGAATCTATCCTGGCTTTTCTATTCATCCTATTTCTCTCCCCCCCCCCCCCTTTTTTTTTCCTCTGTAGCACTGGAAGGTATTTTCGCTCAATCCTGTTTATCCGGTTCTCTTTTTAAAAACCTCATAATTGGTTTTGCCCCCTGATAAGCACAAAGAACCAGATCATAAATAAATATTCTTGGCATGAAGAAGGTCCTTGCATCTTTTATATATTTTATATATTTGGCCCATTTTTATAAATGTGTGTGTGAGTCTCCAAACCATCTGGAACAGCTACCCTGTGTTTGAAAAGGATATGTGACCTTTAGGGTCAGGACCCTTTTTCAGTCCAGATCTGAATCATCACCCATCCTTTGGATTCTGCCTGATCTGCTGAGTTACTCCAGCACTTTGCGTCTATCTTCGGTATAAACCAACATCTGCAGTTCCTTTTTACGCATACCCTCTGTTTAACCCTATCTAAACCTATTATGATTTTGTTCACCTCTGTCAAATCACTTCTATTTTCTTTGCTCTAAAAACTAGTCCAGTATTTCCAGTCAAAGATCATAAACCATTATAGTAGATCTTTAATACACCCGCTCCAGAAACATGCCAAGCTTCCATGTGGGGTGACTAGGATTGGAGACCAACTTATTTCTAGAAAAGGTTCAGCTTTTAGAGTCATAGAGTTATAGACTGATACAGTGTGGAAACAGGCCCTTTGGCCCAATTCGCCCACACCGGCCAACAAGTCCCAGCTACCCTAGTCCCACTTGCCTGCGCTTGGTCCATAACCCTCCAAACCTGTCCTATTCATGTCCCTGTCCAACTGGTATACACAAAATGCTGGAGTAACTCAGCGGGTCAGGCAGCATCTATGGAGAGAAGGAATGGGTGACGTTTCGGGTGGAGACCCTTCTTCAGACTGGCTAAGATTTCTGACAGGCTCTGCTCTGATGTCTGAGTCTGAAAAATATATTGTCCACTTGTTAAGTTTGAGGTCCTAAGGAAAACAATATTGTGTTGCAGATACCAGTGGATCATTGGCTGAGATACATGTGGTGGCTTTGGAGTGAAGCAGAAGTATGAAAAAGACTAGCTTTTGCATTAGCTGTATATTGGATCTCCCCACCAGCCTGCACCACAGTGTGAAAATGTAATTTTCTGTGCATGGTATGCTGCACTCAAGACTACCTGAAGTTTTTTCTGAAATTGCAGTCGTGCATATTAAATCTAATTACTTGGTTTAATTCAAAATCAGTTTGGAGAGTTGCAAGTGAGAGACAAGGGATTTTTCACGGAGGTGTTTTTAACACAATTTAATTTAATAACATAACAAAGAGGCTCAGGAATAGACTATACTGTCCATTGAGCATGTCCTTCAATTAGATTAGAGCTGATCTCAGCTGCATCTCCATTTTCCTATTCAATCCCTCTTTCGTTAGAACCCTCAGTATCAAAAACATATTTGGACACAAGACAAATCTCGACCCGAAACGTTACCCATTCCTTCTCTCCAGAGATGCTGCCTGACCTGTTGAGCTACTTCAGCATTTTGTGCCTATTTTCAGTATAAACGAGCATCTGCACTTCCTTCCTGCACAAAAACATACAAGCTTCAGTCTTGTATGACTGTATAAAAATGGCCTTCACCAACAACTGTGCATCCACAAGCATTATTTCACAATTCTCTGGGAGAAATTGTTTTCTTCATCTCTCTAACAATGCCAACATCTCGTTATGAATTAGTTTTAGACTCACCTGTCTGGCCAAGAAGCAATAAATTGCAGAGAATTGTGGACACAGCCCAGACCATCACACAAACCAATCTCCCTTCTGTTGACTCCATTTATACCTCACGCTGCCTCGGCAAGGCCAGCAGCATCATCAAGGACGAGTTACATCCTGGCCATTCCCTCTTCTACCCTCTCCCATCAGGCAAAACGTATGTAAGTGTGAAAATGCGCACCTCCAGATTCAGGGACAGTTTCTTCCCAGCTGTTATCGGGCAACTGAATCATCCTATCACAACCAGAGAGCAATGCTGAACTACTGTCTACCTCTTTGATGACCCTCTGACTATCCTTGATCGGACTTTGCTGGCTTTACCTTGTACTAAAGGTTATTCCCTTATCATGTAATGTGAGTTTCATTGTACCTTAATTGGTGCACGTGACAATAAACAGACCATTGGACCTTTGAACCTTTGTATCTACACACTGTAAATGGATCAATTGTATTCATGTATTGTCTTTCTGCTGACTGGTTAGCATGCAACAATAGCTTTTCACTGTACCTCGGTATATGTGACAATAAACTAAACTAAACTAAGCCCTTTGATTTATACCGTCCAAGAACTTTATTCAATGAGATAACATCCATTCGAAACTCTGAATACAACTCTGAATACAAATACAATCTCAGGAATCTGTTGAACCTTCATTACACTCTTGCTAACCAAGCATACTTATCCTTGGTATGATGATTTATTTTCCTCTTTTGGTTTCACAAATCCTTATGTAACTGCAGCTGTGAAAGAGAGCTACAGTTTTAACTCAGCATTTACAGTGTCGTCCATAATGTTTGGGACGAAGACCCGTCATTTATTTATTTGCCTCTGTACTCCACAATTTGAGATCTGTAATAGAAAAAAATCACATGTGGTTAAAGTGCACATTGTCAGATTTTATTCAAGGCCATTTTTATTCATTTTGGTTTCACCATGTAGAAATTACAGCTGTGTTTATACATAGTTTATACACTGTGAGTGAGTGAGTGATTCTGCTCACCGCCCCCAGCTCTGCTCAACTCAAGGGGTAAGGGGATGCCAGGGGATGCGAGGCCCCAGGGGTAAGGGGATGCGTCGAGAAGGCATGCATAAATTCCCTATTCCCATCCGGTAGAAGATGCCGGAATCCATAGTCTGGTTCTTCCAAGTGTTCCTATGTACGATGTGACCATAAGCCTGGTGTTTGTAGCCCCAAGATGGCCTGTAATCTTACTTGGCAGAGTGATATTAGAGTGCTGCATTGTGTTAGGCACTGCCCATGAAATGTAGCATTTAACTTGGGTCAAATCCTATCGTACTTTCCGCTGGTCAATTCAATTAATGTCAATTCTGTGTGTAAACTTACGGCACTGATGCTTGAAGATGGCGGCGCTGCCCTAGCAGCTGCGGCTTACCTGCAGTCCATTTGTCTTTGTGTTTTTGTTGTTTTTGTTGTCTTAATTGTAGTTGTGATGTGGTGTTTTTGTGTTTGTGTACTATGTGTGGGTGTGGGGGGGGGAGGGGGGGAACTGTAACATTGTAAATATGTATCCCTTCCGAACGGAGACCCGACCTTTGTTTTCTAGGTCGGGTCTCCGTTCCTACTGCGGCCTACCATCGGCCAAACTCCTGGAGCTGGCGGCCTCCAGGGCTCTGGTTCGCAGAGCCCGCGGACCGGACTCACCATCAGCGGAGCCAGCCGTTCTTGGAGGCTGCGGGAGCGGCTGCGACTCGCCTTAGGCTCGGGCCGCGTGGATGCCGACATCGGGAGCTCCGGCAGCGGCAGCGTGTTCGCCCGCCCCGGATCGCGGGGCTTGGGTCGGCCCGCCGCGGACATTTCACCGTCCGGCGCGGCCTGAAATAGGCCACGGAATTTTCTCTGCTCGGCGGGGGCTTCAATGTCGGGAGCCCCGACCGCCCCGACTTACAGCGGGGCTTGGGTCGGCCCGTTGCGGACATTTCACCGTCCGGCGCAGCCTGGAACATGGCAACGACAACAGCCTGACCGCAGGAGAAGACGGCAGGGGAAGAGAAAAGACATTGTGGCCTTCCATCACAGTGAGGAGGGGACTGGAGGAGACTCACTGTGATGGATGTTTCTTTTTGGGGGGTTTTGTGTTGGTTGGGGTTGTGTAATTTGCTTATTTTATTGCTCTTATTGTTGGACTGTGGGTGACGAAATTTCGTCCAAAAAACTTGTTTTTTGGATGACAAATAAAGATATCTTGAATCTTGAATCAAAACTTTATGATGGGGAGATATTTTGTGAGGAAGTATTGCAAAGGGTTCTAGAATCAAGGCAAATGACGGAGTTTAGGGTAAGGGATCAGCTCTGTTCTAAGATATAATGTCTTGGTGATCTGAAAAACCCCAGAGTTTGGTGAAGTTGCAAGAGTGTCGTCAACTGAATGGCATTTCCTGCTGTGTTGAAATATTGATTACATTAAAGGCACTGCATCAATACAGGTTCTTGTTGTCCTGTGGGATTTTTATCCATTGTGATGATCAGATGCACAGTTTTTTTTGCTTTTGGAGGAAATAGACAAAATGAAGAGGAGACAGATTAATTTTGAATTTAAATAATAGGGACAAAGCAATAGAGAGCATCATCTTGGTTAGGAACATTAAGAAGCAGAATAAGTTTGAAGCTCAAACATTAGGAACAAAAATAGGTACATTAGGAACAATATGTACTGAGGCACAGTGAAAACTTTGTTTTGCATGCTAATCATTTGGATCTGATACTGCTTTACAATCAAGTCAATGCAGGCACAACAAAGGGGAAGATATTGAGTGCAGAGTATACTTTTCAGCATTGTAGCGCATCAGTTCCATAGACAAAGTCCCATGTCCGCAGTGGATCATATCGGCCGATACCCCTGCTTCGAGTCATGGAGTCATGCAGTGTTAGGCTCTTAGGCCCAACTTGCCCACACCGACCAAGACGTCCATCCACACGAGTCCAACCTGCCTGCCTATGGCCAATATCCCTCTAAACCTATCCATGTACCAGTCCAAATGGTTTTTAAACATTGTGATAGTGTCTGCCTCAACTACCTCCTCCGGCAGCTTGTTCCATATACCTACCACCCTTTGTGTGTAAAAAAAAGTTGCCTTATTAAATCTTTCCCCCCCTCACCTTAAACCTATGACCTCTGGTTCTTGATTCCCCTACTCTGGGTGAAAGACTGTGCATGTACCTTATGCATTCCCCTCATGATCTTGCACACCTCTATAATATCACCCCTCGTCCTCCTGCACTCCAAGGAATTAAGTCCTAGCCTGCTCAACCTCTCCCAATAGCTCTGGCTCTTAAATCCTGGTAACATCCTCATAAATCTTCTCTGCACCCTTTGCAGCTTAACAACATCTTTCCTATAACAGTTTGACCAAAACTGAACACAATACTCCAAATGTGGCATCACTAATGTTTTGCACAACTGTAACATAACCTCCCAATTTCTATACTCCATACACAAAGTACCATGTCCGCAGTGGGTCAAATCGTACGATACCCCAGCTTCGAGTCATAATCATGCGCTGTTGGAACAGGCTCTTAGGCCCAACTTGCCCATGCCGACCAAGATGCCCGTCGACACAAGTCCAACCTAATGTCAGTATACTCTGACTGATGTAGGCCAGTGTGCCAAAAGCCTTCTTGAACACCCTACCTGTGATACCACTTGCAAGGAAATATGTATCTGCACTCCAAGATCCTTCTGCTCTACAACACTCCCCTGAGCCCAGCCATTCACTTTGGTGGTGTAGGAAAGAACTGCAGAGCCTGGTTGAAATCGAAGGTAGACACAAAATGCTGGAGTAACTCAGTGGGACAGGCAGCATCTCTGGAGAGAAGGAATGGGTGACGTTTCGGGTCGAGACCCTTCTTCAGATTGTACATTCACTTTGTAGGTCCTGCCCATGTTAGACTTCCCAAAATGCAACACCTCACACTTCTCTGCATTAAACACCATTAACCATTTCTCAGCCCACCTGCCCAACTGATCAAGATCCTGCTGCAATTTTTGACAACCATGTTTGTTATCTGCTATATCACCCACTTTAGTGTCAATGCTAGGTTAGATGATTAACAGCAATGGGCCCAGCAACAAACACTGAGGCACCGTCACCCTCTGCTTCCTTCCATGAAGCCAATCTTCTATCCAGTCCGTTAGCTCTCCGCGGATTCCATGGGATATCAGCTTCCAGAACAGCCTACCACGCATGGAACGATCATTCAAAAGACTGATCACAGTGGATGGAGCTGTTTCTGAGTCTGGTGGAGGGTGCTTTCAAGCTTCTGTATCTTCTGCCCCATGGGAGTGGGGAGAAGAAGGAATGACTGGGGTAGGACAAGTCTTTGATTATGATGGCTGCTTTTCCGAGGCTGCGTGCTGCATAGATGGAGTCAATGGTGGGATTCTGGTCTGAGTGATGGACTGGGCTATATCTACAACTCTCTGCAATTTCTTACTGTTTTGGGCAGAACAGTTCCCAAACAGCAGTGATGATGGAGAGCATTGTATACATCGGTTTGTATGATTGTATACCGTTTAGTTTAGTTTAGAGATACAGCATGGAAACAGGGCCTTCGGGCCACCGGGTCCGCGCCAACCAATCCCCGCACATTAACACTATCCTATATTAACACACTAGGGCCAATTTACACTTATACCAAGTCAAATAACCTACAAACCTGTACGTTTTTGGAGTGTGGAAGGAAACCGAAGATCTCGGAGTCCCACGCGGTCACGGGGAGAACGTACAAACTCCGTACAGAAAGCACCCGTGGTCGGAATCGAACCCGGGTCCCTGGCGCTGAAAGTGCTGTGAGGCAGCAACTCTACCGCTGCACCGCCCGCAAAAACATGGTTTGTCGTACATGGATTTTTGAAAGAACAAGCACTTTTAGATGAAGTATGGAGTAACGAAAAACTTTAATTGATAATCTGGGAATGCTCATAATACGATTCAATTTTAAATAAAAACTGAAAGTGATTTAGTTCAAACTGAAACTCGGGTTTTAAATTGGAATAAAGAAAACCGTGAAGGCATGAGCTTTGAGTCTTGAAACAAAATTAAAAGACATGATTAAAAATAATAGGGAAAGTCATCCAGTCATGGATATTGAGATAAGTTAAAGATAGTATTGGATCAAAGGAAGAGGCCTGTATGTGCCAAAAAGCAATAAGCCTGAGGATTGGAAATATTCAGCAGAGGAAGACCAAGGCATAGATAAGGGAAGGGGAAGAGTAACATTTGAGAGAGTCCAGTAAGCTACAAAATTGTCCAACTGTGTGCAAAATGAAAAAGATTATCCAAAGTTAAGATCAATCCTTTACGGACTGAGAGAGCAGGAGTTGTACTGGGGGGCGAAGGGAAGGGCAGTGAAATTAAACAAACATTTTATAGAAGGCACAAACTACCAAGAAATGGCGAGGAACAAACTTGAGGGAGAACGAAGAGCTTGAAGGAATTAGTATTGGTGAAGATTTAATATCTGGAAAATTAATGGAACGGTAAGGGGATAAATTGGCAACACTTGACCCTGGGGTTTCAAAGAACTGGCCATCGCCCGGTTCGGCCGCGAGACGTTTCAGCGCCCGGTGCGGGGACTGTGCGGGTCGGTCGGGGACGAGCTGTCTGTCCGTGGGCGTGGGGAAGAGAGGGGAAGTTTTGTTGCCTCCATCACAGTGAGGGGGTGTTTGGAGTCACTGTGATGGACGTTTGTGTTGGGGTTATGTGTCTTGTGTTCTTTTTTTTTTTTTTTTCTATGACTGCTATGTAGTTTCGTTCGGTACTTCGGTACCGAACGACAAATAAAGCTCTGTTATGCAAACAGTGGATACGCTGGCTATCTGCTTCCAACATGCCAAGAATCAAGCGAAGAGCGTTTATGTGTCATGTGCACCATTCACGAACATCAACAATGACATTCTTGCTGGTGTTTTGCAGGCACATTAGATGCAAAAATAATAGATATTAACAATAAAGTAGAGGATCCAGTTACATTGGGAGGAGCAGAGATTGTTCCTTGAGTATGATGATCAGTTTGGAGGGAATGATGATATTGAACGCCAAGCTGTAGTCAATGAACAACAGCCATTATGTGCTCCTGTTGTTGACATGATCCAATGCAAGTGAGATTGCATCTGCTGTGGATTGGATGTGGAGGTTGGCGAATGGAAGTGAATGCAGGTCATTACTGAGGCTTAGTTTGATTTGTGTCATAACCAACATTTTGAAGCATTGCATCACAATGGACATGGTGTGCCACTAGTTGGTCGGCAATGAGGCACCTTGCCAGTATTGTGAAGGTCCACTTAAAGAAGGTGTGGAACTTGAATTTTAGTAGTGCGAGGTTGAAGATGCCCATGAAAACTTCCTAAAGGCACTTCATGTCCTTCGCAAGCACACAGATTCAATAGCTGTCTTGACCATCTCTCCTCCAGCTCTACTTAATCTCAGCACTAAATTCCATGCTCCCAATGTCTCGGGCTCCATGGCATCTGATGATGACAAGGCATTCCCCACCAATGCTTTTGAGATGTCCTTCTATTCCCTCAGCTGGGGCTTCTCCATGGTGGTTGCATGGGCTCGCAAAATCTTTTCATCTCCTGATATTTGTTTCAGTTTAGTTTAGATATACAGCGCAGAAGCGGGCCCTTTGCTCCACCATGTTCGCGCCGCCCAGCGATCCACGCACACTAACACTACCCTACACACACTAAGGACAATTTTACATTTAGAACCAAGCCAATTAACCTTCAAACCTGTACGTCTTTGGAGTGTGGGAGGAAAACGAAGATCTCGGCGAAAACCCACGGGGAGAACGTACAAACTCCGTACAGACAGCACCCATAGTCAGTATCGAACCCGGGTTTCTGGCGTTGTAAGGTAGTGGCTCTACCTCTATGTTTTTGTTTGTAGGGTTACAGAGCTAAGTAACCTAGTGCTCTTTCTGTACACCTGGTTCTGATGAAGGGGCTCCAACCTGAACACTGACTGTGTTTTTCTTCCCACTGTGGCGACCTGACCTGCCATTCGTTGTTGTTATTTCAGTGGTACCCACCAGGTCTCTGGCGCTATATGCGCTGTAAGGCAGCAACTTTATCGCTGTGCCACCGTGCCGCCCCATCTGTTCTGAATCTATCTTCCTGAGCATCAGGACGTGACACAAAACATAAAGGGAAAAATGGATAGTATGATCATTTCTACCAATGCTGCCACAGATGCAGGAGCAGATTTTCCTCTTCATTTAACATAAACCTGGTTGGGCAGCTCAGATGGTATTGCTGCCATAGCACAACTATCAGTGGAAGACAATGAAGCTGCCTATTTTTCCCAAATGAGGGGGAGCAGCTGATTGCATTAAACATGCAGTTTCTTTACCGATGTTTTGAGCCTTTTAGTTTAGTTTAGAGATACAGCGCGGAAACAGGCCCTTCGGCCCACCGGGTCCGCGCCGACCAGCGATCCCCGCACATTAACATTATCCTACACACACTGGGGACAATTTTCACATTTACCAAGCCAATTAACCTACATACCTGTACGTCTTTGGAGTGTGGGAGGAAACCGAAGATCTCGGAGAAAACCCACGCAGGTCCGGGGAGAGCGTACAAACTCCGTACAGACAGCACCCGTTGTCGGGATGGAACCCGGGTCTCCGGTGCAGCATTCGCTGTAAGGCAGTAACTCTACCGCTGCGCCACCGTGACCGCCCAAACCGCCGTGACTTCATTGGGTCTGTTCTATCGTCAAATGTTGAAGACTGCAGAGTTGCTTCTTGAGTTACCTCTGTATTGTCACCTCTGGTGAGCCTGTGCTGCCACTAGACATTCATTCTCACGAATAGCAGCTAGAATGTTAGTTGTAAGGCGCGGTTCCATGAATCTGTTGCTTGGATGCTCTTTGAGACAACTCTCCTGCAATCGGGACATGTTCCCTGATGCCAGGTGGCACCACCACCACTGGCTGCCTTGCCAAGTCTGTCTGTCCTTTCTTCTGTTTTTGTTATTTTAAGTATGTGTTAAAAGTATGTTCCTTGGTTTGTTTTATGTGAGGGGTGGGGGGTGGAACTTTTTTTCAATTTCTTACCTCGACGGAAATGCGATTTTGTTTTTTCTCCGTATCGTATCTCCGTCACCACTGCGGCCTAACATCAAGGAGTTGCCGGAGTTCGGCCCGGCGCTTCATGCCGCGGGTGCGGCATGGACTTTAACATCGCGGAGCTTGCGATCCTTTGCCGAGGATCGACTGTGGACTTTAACACCGTGAAGCCCGCGGTCTCTGGTAAGAAGAGGCCGACTCGGGAGCTCCAGCCGTGGAGAGTTTCAACCGTCCTGACGCGGGGGTTTCGATCGTCCCGACACGAGGGGTTCGGGCAACGGTTCAACAGCTCCGACCGCGGGTGAACAAAGAGGAAGATGAGTGAACTTTATTACCTTCCATCACAGTGCGGAATGTGGAATCCGCTGTGGTCGATGTTTATGTTAAATTCTATTTTATGTGGCTGTGTGTCTTGTTGCTTTTCACTCAGTATGGCTGTATGGTCACTCAAATTTCACTGTAGCTTAATTGGTACATGTGACAATAAACTGATCTTGAATGCTGATCAGGAGGATTTTACTGGTCAGCTGGGTGGACTGAACCTTGATGGCTCGCCTCAGTGCTTGATAGCAAATGTGGCTTCTGACCACAGGCGGGAGGGGCATTGGAGGGGCCTTGGCCACCTCTTCCTTCCTTCTGTGTTCCTTTTGATGCTGCGTGCCATTCACAAATTCTTGCTGCAGTAAACAATTTGCTTCTTGTCACATCACTGCTCCAGGGAGAGGGGTTGTGCTTGCAGTTCAGGCAGTGAATCAGGATGGTGGAAGGGGAGGGAGCAACTTGAAAAAGAAATCTCGAGTACATTTTTGTCAATCTCTGCGCATTGCTGTTGATTTTCTCATCAGGCGGCCTTGGCAAGTGCTGGAAAGAGAAATGCAACACAAAGCAGGCAATTTCAGCAGCTCTGGGTATTCTCATACAGCAGTTGTAAAAGATCTCCCACTATTTGAAAGATTAGAATTTTGCTCGCATTTGAAGGCCTTGTAACCTTGATGTTGTTTCTCCTGACTCGGATCTTCCTGGGTATTGCATCCCACTGGTGGAATCTAAAGAAAACCATCTTAACCTCTGAACAATGCATCATTCATAATTGTGACAATTGCAGGTCAGATGGCAGTGCGGGGGTCAAAGTTGGCTGTTGTTAGCTGTTAGCCATGGAATTGATTTTGCGAATCTATGTCGCAGTGCCTCATTCTCTCGATGGGGAGTGATGGGGACTTGCTTGTGTGGAAGGCAAGAGACAAAACTTTATACATTTCCTTCAAGCCTTACTACTGTTCTGTTCCCTTGTTACCTCTCGTTTCATGTTGACTATTCCAACACCTGTAACAACATATCCATTAGTGAACGAAAAGTGTAGAAAGGAACTGCAGATGCTGGTTTAAACCGAAGATGGATACAAAAAGCTGAAGCAACTCAGCAGATCAGCCAGCATCTCTGGAAAAAAAGGAATAGGTGACGTTTCGGGTCAAGACCCTTCTTCAATCCGACGTCTCGACCCGAAACGTCACCTATTCCTTTTCTCCAGAGATGCTGTCTGACACGCTGAGTTACTCCAGCATTTGTATCCATTAGTGAATACTTTCTTATCTGTTACCCGAGGCCCAAACAAAAGGTTATTGAGAAACTAATGTGTTAATTATTGTCCAAGCCTTTAGCAGAGTAGGTGAACAACGATCACAATAATTACATTAACAAATGGAATGACATGAATGTCCATTATTTTCAATTAGAGATTATTTTTGGATATCTTTCACAGGTTACTAGAAAAGCCAAGTTTATTTCAAATATAGGTGGCCATAAATTTTTATTCTGGTTCATTATTGACCCTTCAAGCGGTAGCACATCAATGTGGTCAGAATTAAACATTAATGGCATTTTACCATTTCTTTCATGAAGATCAAAACCTTGTCAATAGCACCGAGCTGTATGCTTGGCCTTTACATGGACCAGCGCAAATGATACAAGGACTTAAAAGTTCAATACCCACAGCTTTATTCCGATGGGTTTTTTAAGAATACGCCAGCTTAATAAAAAGGAAAATAAAATCCATGATTGAGCATGGAGCCTGGAAAAGAGGCAACGTTGGCCAACACATCATGCAACCTTTAGAAGCTGTCACAATTTTAAATTTTTAATGTTCTTCCCAGCTCCGATTTGGATGGTCCCAATGATTGATGGTCATTATAGGAATCTGAGTTTCAGAAACTGCAGGTGCTGGAAACTAGAGCAACAAATCATCTGCTGAAGGAACTCAATGGGTAGAGCAGGATTTGTGGAGGGGAAATGGATATTTTTGTTGGCCTCCACTTATTAACCAACTGCCTCCATCTCCCAACACTCCTCTACCTGTCTCCGTCTGCCCGTCTTCTTTTCGCACCTCTTCGGCCCACCAGTTTTCCACTGACCCCTGTCTCACCACTTTCTCCCTCTCTTCTCTTTAGGCTAACTATCTTCCTTCTCCGCTCTCAGTCCTAGTACAGGGTCTGGACGCAAAACATGTGACACACTCAGCCGAGTGACCAAGTCCAATCCTGCATTTTTTCTTT
This sequence comes from Rhinoraja longicauda, assembly GCF_053455715.1. NCBI lineage: Eukaryota > Metazoa > Chordata > Chondrichthyes > Rajiformes > Arhynchobatidae > Rhinoraja > Rhinoraja longicauda. Next base: position 3,515,426 of record NC_135967.1, on the reverse strand, counting down.
CCAAAAAAGGTCTTGACAAATGTTTCTCGACCTCAACAATGTGTCTCCATTAAGTAAGCAATTATTATAAAGTTAATAGCAGATGTCAGCTTGTCCTTCACTCAAATCATCCAGACTGACATTAATTTGAAATATTGATTTAGTCTGGGCCATTTTCATTCCAGGTTCAATACAATTTGTGGAAAAGCTCAGATACCAAATTGGATTTGTTATAAATTGTTCAGTCCTCATCAATTTCCATGACTTCCTGGCCATAATACTTTCAGAATAAAGTAGCACGTACTTAACAGCAATATTTACACCACTCTTGGTTGTCCTTCCAATTTTTAATTTATTTTGATACTTGTTTTCCTTTTTTTTTGTAATCATGCTTCATTCACAAGGAGAGGGGGAAGGAATAAAATCTTGGCATAATGGACAATGACATGGCAATGAGAATTTATTCAGGAGGCTAAATGTCAACTGTAAGTTGTAGGAGTGATGGCGCTAACTGACCAGGATTCATGGATGGTTGGAAACTTGCTTGGTAGATGAATTGAGGCTGGCTTACACCTGTTCTCCTCAATCCAGGCCAAATAATATTATTTATTTATTGGAACTGTTTCTTCTCTTCTTCACAAAGCAATTATTTGTGTATGTCCCAGCCCACCATTTTCATTCCATCCCTTCCACCCCCCCCTACTCTGTTCACATACAAAGCCCTAAATGGGCTTGCCCCCCCCCCCCGTATCAAAAATCTTCTAACCCACTACTCTATCTCCAGGTCCCTCAGGTCGGCCGACTTGGGGCTACTCACTATCCCGCGGTCTAGGCGTAAGCTCAGGGGTGACCGCGCTTTTGCGGTTGCAGTTCCTAGACTGTGGAACAGCATCCCTCTCCCCATCAGAACTGCCCCCTCCATCGACTCCTTTAAGTCCAGGCTCAAAACCTATTTCTACTCCCTAGCGATTGAGGCCCTCTGAGGTATGTGCTGTTATGTTTGTGTGCCATTGTATGTTCGTTCTTAGTACCTGAACTGATGTACAGCACTTTGGTCAACGTGGGTTGTTTTTAAATGTGCTATAGAAATAAAATTGACTTGACTTGACTTGACTGTTGGATATTCTTTGCCAGCTTGGGTCAACTGTCCAAAGCTTGTTGGTGGATCTCTTATCTCTTTAATTGTTTCAAAGCTGAGGTCTTTGTTATCTGATAATTACCCATGCTTGGTTTGAATGAACCCCCCCCCCCAGACCTGTCGTCAATGTGCATCCTCGGTTAGGGATTTGCTAACTGTGCATCACAGCTTGCAAATCTCCAAGAATTTAAGGCCAAGCTTCTTAATGATTTGCGGATAGCAGTGGTGCAGCCAGTGGAGATGTTGCGTCGTTGCTGCAGATGCTGCGTCGTTGCTGGAGATGTTGCGTCGTTGCTGGAGATGCTGCATCGTTGCTGCAGATGTGCAGTGGTGCAGCTAGTGGAGATACTGCGTCGTAGAGATGCTGAAGAAAGACGCAAATAGCTGGAGTAACTCAGCGGGACAGGCAGCGTCCCTGGAGTGAAGGAATGGGTGATGTTTCGGGTCGAGACCCTTCTGCACATCTGCGCTCACCCTTCCAGACACACAGTGGTGCAGCTCGTGATGCTGCTTCACTGCTCCAGACAGTGGTGCAGCAAGCAGAGGCGTTGTTCACGCCTCTAAACACAGTGTGCAGCTCATAGCTGCTCAACCCCATAGATGCACAGTGGTACAACTAGTAGGCAGCCGGCCTCAGTTCTGATCTTTCCTCAAATTTGGAGACCAAAACTGCACACAGTACTCCAGGTGCGGTCTCACCAGGGCCCTGTACAACTGCAGAAGGACCTCTTTGCTCCTATACTCAACTCCTCTTGTTATGAAGGCCAACATTCCATGGGCTTTCTTCACTGCCTGCTGTACCTGCATGCTTCCTTTCAGTGACTGATGCACTAGGACACCCAGATCTCGTTGTGCGTCCCCTTTTCCTAACTTGACGCCTAGTTTCCCTATTGTGTATCCCTATGACTCTGATTTCTTTGAGCACATTTATTATTGCTGAAAGAACCCTTCTATTAAATCTCATCAAATGTTACTTGCTGGTATCTGTCGAAGAGGAAAGTGACTGGAATTTTGATGGAGCACCATTGTCCTTGTTTGTATATGTTTGCTTTATCTTCTGGTTCCTGAACTGGTATGTGTGCACATCTATTAACACTTAACATCACATCTTATTTGCAATCTCAGTTTTTAAAAGGAAAGCACTGTTGTAAAATGGCAGAGCGACGTGCATGTTCATGCTGAACTTAATGGAGTGCATTATAAAAGCTTTGCATGAGCTTTAAAAAAAGATGTGTAACAAACAGTAGTGATAAAAGAGGTGATGTGTGCCAGGCTACATTTAGTGCTAAATTGCATCAATTTTAAAGATTGACCACAATGTGCCTAAGGTTATTTTCAGAGCATCCCTGCTGCCATCACCTCAGTTAATTGTTTACGATTATGTAGGTGCCTGTTGCAAGAATAAAACTAACCATGTCCAGCCATTAAATAAATGCAATTATTCGCAAAATGATGGAGTAACTCAGCAGGTCAGGCAGCATCTCAGGAGAGAAGGAATGGGTGACGTTTCGGGTCGAAGGGTCTCGAACTGAAACGTCACCCATTCCTTCTCTCCTGAGATGTTGCCTGACCTGCTGAGTTACTCCGGCATTTTGTGAATAAATACCTTCGATCTGTACCAGCATCTGCAGTTATTTTCTTACACTAAATAAATGCAATTGGTCTGCTTTGTGGGATTATGTCCTTGCGTACTTTCAGTAACTGTGGGTCTAATTTTACAATCACCTGATGCTGTTACGTTTGCTAATAATTGTTAATTATTAACAATAATTAGTCTAAGATTTCTAAGGTAATTATTGTAATGTAACTGTGCCTGAAAGGTACCTGTGCCTGCAACCAAGCTGCTCCAATGAGAAACTAGCAAGAATTGTGTTAACTATGGTTTGAGCTCTGGATAATATCTTTGATATTATCTCATCCATTCCAAAAATTGTAAGATTTATTTCAAAATGAAATGAATGTAGCAGCCATGCTGTGTAGGTACTAATGATGCATCTGGGTTATCAGGATGTGTCCCTGTTCTACAAATAGATCTATGGGGTCTTTCATGTCCACTTAAATTGAAAGGGTGGCTATCGTCCAAATTAGACCACCCTGTGTGAAAGATTCATCTAGTTTATGTACCCGAGCTCTGGAATTCAACTTGAACACAAAATCTATGACTCCAGAATCAGTATGCTCTCAATTTGAGCTTTAACACCTGTCTAAAAGGAGAATGGTAAGCTGGCAAATGGTGTGCAAGAAATATTTGGCAAGTTTATTTTTTCTCTGGGAGAGCCTGGAGAAGAATTGCTGCTCATAATTTCTATCATGATGGCACCCTCGAGTGATATAATAATACACTTCAATGTAATTTACATTGTTCGTTTAGAATGGTGCAGGAAAACCTTTGCCAAGTAGTTTCCTTGGGGAGACTCTCCTCGTAATTGGATTTTGGCTTCAGAAAGGGGGTATTAAACCACATTGGTGAAATAGAGAGAAAAGAGGATCTTAAAAGGCATTTGGGCAGCTTGAACATGGTGCTTTGAACCCATGGCCACAGATTGATTTAGAAGTGTGTGTTTTCACACTCCATGTATGTACAGGCTACGTGTCAGGGGCAATGGCTGTTGTGCACAATGGAGGAATTTAAAGCATTGTTCTTTAAAATTGAAAAACTAAGTTCAGTTTGCCCACCTTAAAACGGATTGATATAATTTCCTCCCCATCTGACCAAGCACTTCATTTAATTCCTTTCATTTCATATTGGAACTTATATTTTATGGCAAAGTTAAAAATATAAGCTGCTAGAAATTATGAAAAGGTGAGAGGTGGCAACAATGAGAGTATCTGCATTATGGACTTTTATGTTTCAGTATGATTCCTTTTTAGAATTGTAGATTTTTGTTTTCTTGTCACAGGTAACATTTTATTTTTTGGGGGATCTGTATTATTTGCTCAGCTGCCTCTCCTTCAAACAAAGACTTGTGTGTTTCTACAGTAGGTAAAATGTGGAGTGGTTGAGGCACAAACAGCACTGATACTTTCGAGGGGAATGGGATGAGAACTGCTGAAGGATTTACATGATGTAGGATAGAGGGACCTCTTTGAATGTAAATATTGGTTAGATCTGTTGTAATTGTGTTTCATTTTATTTTAGCCAATGAACATAGTAGTTTTAACAACAGTTCAGTTATTTCACCCTGTTCATGGGGGCATTGTTCGGGTTAGGGTATCATTTTTGGAATCAATATCCCAACACACTTGCAAAGAGCTGTAAAATCAGCCCATGATTTGCCTGGAAGTCTCTTGACTTCTGTATGTAACAAGTATTAATCAACATGTACATGCCCTCTGATTTCACCAAGTTTCAGGGACGTTGGGAGAGAAAATGCACCTCTCAAAATACAATTAGCAGTTTGAGTTGAAGCCGTTAGTACTACAGTCACTTTTTTACCGCTCGGCTTTGAATAAATTAAGATTTTGTGATATAATAATCACCTTTGATGACTGGAAATAGGCTGGGTTTAAGGAAGCTAAAGGAACAACATCACATCATTTTCAGATTATTTGGCAAAGAGCATGTTTGGTGTAAAGATGTCGAATTCAGATGGATTGCCCCCTAAGAATAAAGAGTGTTTATTGATTTTGGAGTCAGCACCCTGAAAATGACAAATGCTTTGTTGCAGCATGATGCAGTAGCTTTACTATATTTTATTTTTACTTTATTTAATTCCCCCCTCTCTCTTTCTTGAATGCAAACAATCTCTAGTAGTCCCTGTGTGCGTGCTGGGAGCCAGGAAGATCTTCTCCCTTCATTTTCCTGAGTGCTTTATTTCTTGAATCCTTTGCCGGAGTCTAGCCGGCTGTATTTTACTTGGTGTCTGTCTGTCTGTCTGTCTTTTCCCCTGGCCCTGTTTGCAGACATGCCGATTTTTCTCTGGCTTCCTTTCCTTGTGTGTGTCTTAGATCCACTAATTTTATCGCCTGAGCTTGCTTGCTTGGGCCACAGCCATCATCGCTGGTCGGCGTGGGCAACCGGCCAGAAAACATGCTTGACAGACGTGGGAAATCCGACCCCCTTCCCCACACAATATATATATAAGCCTCTGGGTCAAGCCTGGCGCGTTCACCCGGCTCCTTTTCAAAGGATGTGCAAGTAATGCAGCCGAAATGGGGATGAATCTATACACACCTCAGCTATTTGCTTCACTGGAAACCACTATGATGTCTGTAAAATGCTTTGCGGAAGCTGCAGAAACATTACATGAACCCCTGCTGTTCCCGAACCTCCCCAATTTGCTTACAGTATGTTGCTTTGCATTATTATCCTGAACAAATGGTAAGATATTTCATGCTGATGGACTGCAGGGCATTCCTTGATCTTTTTGTTAACCTCCGTGGGAGGTCCCCAGTCATTCAGGTTCAGAAAGACACAAACCAGTGACAATCCCTGTATTCCAACTGCGACTCGCTGAAGGGTGCAGGGGTTGTAAAGGCACGCAGGGCTCACAGTGGCAAGCCTGCACACACCACCTTGTGATGGAGCTGCTCGTAGACCGCTCATTGATTGGTATTTGATGACAAGCCAGGAGTATGCGTTCTGTGTCGGAATCTGCACGGTTTGCTCCTGCATTTTGCAGCAGGCTGGATGGATGGAGCCTTTATCGTAACGTTAATAGAAAACATAGAAAATAGGTGCAGGAGTAGGCCATTCGGCCCTTCGAGCCTGCACCGCCATTCAATGAAACGGTGCGCGGCTCTGAGCATGTTCGCTGGTGCAAAGAAAAAAAAAACCCCGCTGCATTGCAAGGAGCTGTTTTCTTCTTGATCGCAACTGCTGCAGTGTGCCCACTCCCACCATTGGAGACATTTAGCAAATGTGCAGAGTGACGCTGAGTTTGTGCACTGTACGCAGGCCAATGAAAGACCCCAGCAGCAGGATTACCGTGGGTAGTCATTAAAACAGGTGTTGCGGGAATGTTTCAGCCTGGGAATTAATTGAGGTACATAACATCATTGTTTTTTGTTTCACAGACAGTTAGGCAATTGACATCGAGGGCTACATCCTTCATTTCATGAACGTTTCTGCTTCTGTTTCACCAGTCTTATTATGTAATCTTCATTTAAAAATCTGTTCACTATCAAATGTTCCTTGGGTGTCATTCACCCATAATTTGTAGAGAATTTCTTGCTTTGTTTCTGAAAACAAATAGAATGTGCTCTGTTTGTACAAACTGGTTGAGGAAATAGAAACTTGAAATCAAGAACTTGCTGGTGCACTCTAGTATGTTGAATTTTTATCCCATGTGAATAATGAACTTGTGCTCCATGGAGAACAATATCTATCTGACGTTGCATTTACATTTTGGGTCGTCCAGGACAAAAGATAAATAAAACTGCAAGTTATGATGTGCAGGAAGGAGCTGTAGATGCTGGTTCACACCGAAGATAGACACAAAACGCTGGAGTAACTCAGCGGGACAGGCAGCATCTGTGGAGAGAAGGAATGGGTGACGTTTTGGGTCGAGACCCTTCTTCAGTCTTCTGACTGAGGAACTTCAGACTTCAACTCAGTCTGAAGAAGGGTCATCCTTTCCTTCTATCCAGAGATGCTGCATGTGCCACTGAGTTACTCCAGCATTTTGTGTCTATCTTCGGTGTAAATACTAGAATTCCTGTAGTCAGAGGGTGGTGAATCTGTGGAATTCATTGCCACAGAAGGCTGTGGAGGCCAAGTCAATTAATATTTTTAATGCAGAGATAGATTGATTCACGATTAGTATGGGTGTCAGGGGTTATTGGAGAAAAGGCAGGAGAATGGGGTTGAGAGGGGAAGATGGATCAGCCATAATTAAATGGCGGAGTAGACTTGATGGGCCAAATGGTCTAATTCCGCTCCTATCACTTATGAACTGGTTAGATTCAGAGTTCAGGCTTAGCTCTACCCTCTATGGCTTCAAGAGCTCAATTGATTAGGATAGGTGGGTGCGATTGCCCTAAACCTAAAATGAAGGATGTCCTTCCAGGACATTAATATTGAATGTTTCTGCTAATGAATGAGATGCTGATCAAGCAAATTGATAAGTACCAGCTTTGATGGTGTCAGTGTATTGAGTACCATTGCATCTCTTCCAAGGTGAATAAGACTAATTAATGCTTTATAGTTGTGGAGTGACTTTGTGGAATTAAGAGTGAATCACTTGCTGCAGAACATAAAGTCCTTGAGATATGTTGTAAAAGTCACTGTATTATTTAAACACTTTAACTCCCCCTCCCATTCCCACACTGATCGTTCTGCCCTGCTCCTCTTCCACTGTCAGAGTGGGACCTGGCTCACATTAGAGGAACAGCACCTCATATTTCACTTGGGCAGCTTACACCCTAGCGGTATGAACATTGATTTCTCTAACTTTAAGTAACCCTTGCTTTCCCTCTCTCTCCATCCCTCGCCCATCCTAGTTCTCCGACCAGTCTGACTGTCCTCCTGACTACATTTTATATTTATATGCCTCGTTGTCACCTTCCCCTAGCTAACAATGATCTGTTCTACATTTTCTTATGATATCTCATTTTCACACCTTACCCTTCCATATCTCTGTGCCTCCCTCTCCCCTGACTCTCAGTCTGAAGAAGGATCTCGACCTGCAAGGTCACCCATTCCTTCTCTCCAGAGAAGCTGCCTGTCCCGCTGAGTTACTCCAGCTTTTTGTGTCTATCTTTGGTGTAAATCAGCATTTGCAGTTCCTTCCTACATATTTTAAGATTAGATTTATTAGCAGTGGTGATCATTCTTGACATGCGGTAGGCTGATAACTGGGGACAGTGATAATAGTAACATTTAATATCACTGATCTAAGGTAAACAATTATAGATCATGGAAACCTAATTGAAAATGTTGGAAATGGGCAGCAAGTTAGGCAGCATTGTATGTCAGTTCAAACATATTCCGAATGTAGTGAGTTCATCACATGAAGAATCAATGACCTGAAGCATCAACCCTCCTTCCCTCTCCATTGATCCTCCCTCACCCCCTGCACTTTTCCAACATTTTCTGAGTTCATTTACACCAGTGAAGATGTTATACACAAAATGCTGGAGTAACTCAGCGGGTCAGGCAGCATCTCAGGAGAGAAGGAATGGGTGACGTTTCGGGTCGAGACCCTTCTGAAGAAGCATCTCTGTGCCTCCCTCTCCCCTGTCTCTCAATCTGAAGAAGGGTCTCGACCCGCAAAGTCACCCATTCTTTCTCTCCAGAGATGCTGCCTGTCCCGCTGAGTTACTCCAGCATTTTGTGTCTACCTTCAATTTGAACCAGGACTTTCTTGATCCCCATTAACTTCGGTTTTACTTGAGTCCTTGAGGCTACCTAGTGTGCAAGTTGCCTTGATTTTAGGGCAATCACACCCACCTATCCTAATTAAATGGAGCTCGAAGCCATAGAGGGTAGAGCTAAGCCTGAACTCTGAATTTAACCAGTTCATAAGTGATAGGAGCAGAATTAGGCCATTTGGCCCATCAAGTCTACTCCGCCATTTAATTATGGCTGATCCATCTTCCCCTCTCAACCCCATTCTCCTGCCTTTTCTCCAATAACCCCTGACACCCATACTAATCATGAATCTATCTACCTCTGCCTTAAAAATATTCATTGACTTGGCCTCCACAGCCTTCTGTGGCAATGAATTCCACAGATTCACCACCCTCTGACTAAAGAAATTCCTCCTTGTCTCCTTCCTAAAGCAAAATCCTTTAATTCTGAGGCTATGACCTCTGGTCCTAGACTCTCCCACTAGTGGAAACATCTTCTCCACATTCACTCTATCCATGCCTTTCACTATTCCACTCGATCCAAGCCATTCACTATACAAAAGGGGCGATCCAGGATTTGAACCTGGGACCTCTCAGACCCAAACCAAGAATCATACCCCTATGCCAACGAGCCATGGTCTTAACAGAAGGCTGACTTTAATATAAGTGAGAATATCAATAGTGATTTTTGACAACACCTACCATCACATGATAATTGTGAAAAGCCTGATGTGATAATAATTTACAGTAAAACAAGGCAAGTGGATTAACAAAAAGCACTAAGGATACTCTTGCAGCAGATTCACTTCTCCATAAGGGCCGAATGGCCTCCTCCTGCACCTATTGTCTATTGTCATACTGCAGCAGTCATACTCCAGAAGCAGGTTGCAGGCCATGGATTCCAGAGCAATATCCTTGCACCACTCTCCAATTCCTTCTACTTTAAGCTTACTTCAGTCCTCCTCAGAGTTAACTTTGTACATTTGTTTAGATCAACGTTTAAAGAGTTTTGGAGCCATTCCTAATTTAACATAGAACAGTAAAGCACAGAAACGGGCTGTGTGTCCCATGATGTCTGTGCCAAACATGATGCCAAATTGGACACAAAATACTGGAGTAACTCAGCGGGTCAGGCAGCACCTCTGGATAGAAGGAATGGGTTACGTTTTGGGTCGAGACCCTTCTTCAGTCTGTTAGTCCAACATTTCGTGTCTATCTTCGGTATAAACCAGCATCTGCAGTTCCTTCCTACACATAATGCCAAATTAAACTGCTCTTTTCATTCATTCTGCCTGCACATGATCCATACTCAGGGGCCACAGTTTAAGAATAAGGGGTAGGCCATTTAGAACGGAGATGAGGAAAACCTTTTCAGTCAGAGAGTTGTAAATCTGTGGAATTCTCTGCCTCAGAAGGCAGTGGAGGCCAGTTCTCTGAAAGCATTCAGGAGAGAGCTAGATAGAGCTCTTAAGGATAGAGGAGTCAGGGGGTATGGGGAGAAGGCAGGAACGGGGTACTGATTGAGAATGATCAGCCATGATTACATTGAATGGTGGTGCTGGCTCAAAGGGCCGAATGGCCTACTCCTGCACCTATTGTCTATTGTCCTCCATTCCCTGCATCAGTCTTCAAGAGAGAGTTAGATTTAGCTCTTGGGGCTAAGGGAATCAAGCAATATGGGGAAAAAGCCGGAACGGGGTACTGATTTTGGATGATCAACCATGGTCATATTGAATGGCTCGAAGGGCCGAATGGCCTACTCTGGCACCTATTTTCTCTGTTTCTATATTTATATGCCTACCTTAAAGCCTCTAAAATGCTACTATTATATCTATTTCCACCCCAGGCCACATGTCACAGGCACCTTCCTCTCTTGCCCCGCACGTAACTTTAAGCTTTCCCCTCTGGCCTTAAAGCTATGCCCTCTAGTATTTAACATTTCAGAGAAAGATTGTGATTCTCCACACTATCTACACCTCTCATAATTGAATGTATTTCCATCAGGTCTTCCCTCAGCCTCTGCTCCAGAGGAAACAATCCAAGTTTGTCCCGCCTCCTGTTATAGCCAATACCCTGTAATACAGGCAGCATCCCAGTAAATCTCTTCTGCACCCTCTCTGAAGTCCTGTGTAAGACACCCAGTGGGTCAGACAAGATCTATAGAGGGAATGGAAAATGACTTTTTGGATCGAGAGTTTGAAGAATAGCCCTGACCTGAAAAGTCACCTGTCAATTCTCTTCGCAGATACTGCCTGATCCCCTAAGTTCCTCCAGCACTTTGTGTCTTGCTCAAGATTCTAGTATCAACATTTTAGTTTAGTTTATTGTCATGTGTACTGAGGTACAGTGAAAAGCTTTTGTTGTGTGCTAAGCAGTTAGCGGAAAGACAATACATGATTACAATCAAGCCATTCACAGTGTACAGATACACGATAAAGGGAATAACATTTAGTGCAAGGTAAAGCCAGTAAAGTCTGATCAAAGATAGTCTGAGTGTCTCCAATGAGGTAGATAATAACAGCACAAGAGTACCTTGTGCCTCCAGATCCTAGACCGCGATGACCAGAACTGCTCACCGTTGACCAGCCTAACTAAAGATGAATAAAGCTGCAACATTACCTCATGTACCCCATCAATGCTTGCTGTAAAGGGGCTTGCCATTAACTCTATACTTTACCCTTAAATTTGACCTCCCAAAGTGCAACATCTAACTGTTGCTCGGATTAAACTTCCTCTGCCATTTTTCTGCCTATATCTGTAACTGATCCTTATCCTGCTGCATCTTTCACAAGCTTCTTCACTGTCTGCAACAGAGGTCCCAGCATTGATCCTACAGAACACCACTGGTCACAGAACTCCAGCCAGAATAACACCCTTCAATCACTTACAGATAAGAATGACATATACACTGAAAGTAAGCATGCAGGTGAGCTGGCAGGGAAGAAAGCTAATGGCATAGAAACAGAGAAAATAGGTGCAGGAGGAGGCCATTTGGCCCTTCGAGCCAACACTGCCATTCATTGTGATCATGGCTGATCATCCACAATCAGTAACCCGTGCCTGCCTTCTCCCCTTACTCAGGCATGTTGGCCTTCATTGCGAGAGGATTTGAGTTTGGGAGCAAGGAGGTCCTAATTTGAGGAAGGACATTATTGCTATTGAGAGTGTGCAGCGTAGGTTCACCAGGTTCATTCCCGGGATGGCGTGACTGACATATGATGAAAGAATGGGTCAACTGGGCTTGTATCCACTGGAATTTAGAAGGATGAGAGGGGATCTTATAGAAACATATACAATTCTTAAAGGATTGGACAGGCTAGATGCCGGAAAAATGCTTCCGATGTTGGGGGAGTCCAGAACCAGGGGTCACAGTTTAAGAATAAGGGGTAGGCCATTTAGGACTGAGATGAGGAAAAAAATATTTTTTGCCCAGAGAGTTGTGAATCTGTGGAATTCTCTGCCACAGAAGGCAGTGGAGGCCAATTCAATGGATGTTTTCAAGAGAGAGTTAGGTTTAGCTCTTAGGGCTAAAGGGATCAATGGATATGGGGGAAAAAGCAGGAACAGGGTACTGATTTTCGATGATCAGCCATGATCATATTGAATGGCGGTGCTGGCTCGAAGGGCCGAATGGCATCCTCCTGCACCTATTTCCTATGTTTCTATATTTCTTTCCCAGAGAACATTAGTGAACTAGCTGGTGTTTAATGACAGTCTGCTGGTTTCATTTTTAACCACACTGACTTTTCTTCACATTCTCAATTCTTTTAACAACTTGATTATTTGAATTAAAATCCCTTTGAATTAAAATCCCTTTGCATCCTTGGAAGAATTCACACCAGCACACCAAAGTTCCTGGCGCATTGGTCCAAAATACCCCTGCTCATCCAGAGCTGTGGCTTCGATACCCAAAACACCCGACCCCGACTCCTTAATTTCTCGTGTATCCGACCCCGACCCCCAGGTATAATAATTCTAAATCTGCTATGATGACATTACACAAGTTGGCATTCCATAAGAACTACATGGATCATCAGGCTACCTTTTAAACCCATGTCCTTAAAGCGTTGAGTCTAATGGTTGTAGCTATGCTATTGTGCTTTAAAAAAAACCACATAGTTCATTATGCTAAAAGAAAAAATTTATGTTGAGGTCAGAGTCGGGACTTTTTTACCGACACCGACTCCAGCAGCACCGAAATTGCTCCGACTCGATGACTCCGACTCCACAGCCCTGCGCTCGTCGTGTCATATTACCACTCAACTGCCACACTAGCAGTGCTCTCCAACATGCCATTCAGTACTCCATTGGTAGGATGCTCCCAAATTAAGTGCAAGGGGTGCTGGATTCAGAGCAAGAATGGGAACTCTGACCAAATTTCTCTCTCCTTCACATTTCCCCTTTGATGCGATGCACCTCCAATTTGATCAGCAAGTTTAGTACAATTCTCAGAATACATCTGACATTTTTCGAGTCTGTGTGCTCAATTGTAGACCCGGCAAGAATTATGTTTGAAATAGCCAAAGGGTAGCTGCATCCAAGACCGCAAGAAATTGCAAAGAATTGTGGACGCAGCCCAGACCATCACACAAACCAGCCTCCCTTCCATTGACCCCATTTAGACGTCACGCTGCATCGGCAAGGCCAGCAGCATAATCAAGAATGTGTTGCACCCTGGCCACTCCCTCTTCTCTACTCTCCCATCGGGCAAAAGGTATAGAATTGTGAAGCCGCACACCTCCAGATTCATGGACCCAGATGTCTTTCTGGCATCTTCAAGGGTGAAGTCATGAGTGTGATGGAATACTCTGTGCTGGCCTGGATGGGTACAACACCAACAACTTTCAATGGGCTCCACACCATCCGTGCCAGAGCCGTTCATTTGATCGCTATCTCATTGATCAGACTAAACGTTCATTCCCTCTGCCTCTGTGGCTGCAGTTCCTAACATTTGCAAAATGCACTCTGATAGCACTTTCAAAGCCTGCATCCTCTACTGCTAAGAAGAGCAAAGACAGCAGGTGCATGTGGGTTCCACCATCTTCAAATTGCCTTCTAGGTTGTCCATCATCTTGGCAAAAAATTGCAGCGAATTGTGAACGCAGCCCAGACCATCACACCGACCAACCTCCCTTCTATTGACTCCCTTTATATCTCAGGCTGCCTCGGCAACACCCACAGCATAATCAATGACGAGTCATACCCTGGCCACTCCCTCTTCTCCCCTCTCCCATCGGGCAAAAGGTGTAGAAGTGTGAAAACACACACCTCCAGATTCAGGGACAGTTTCTTCCCAGCTGTTATCAGGCAACTGAACCATTCTACCACAACCAGAGAGCAGTGCTGAACTATTGTCTTCCACATTGAAGACCCTCCAACTATTTTTAATCGGACTTTACTGGCTTTATCATGCACTAAACGTTATTCTCTTTATCATATATATGTGTACACTGTGAATGGCTTGATTGTAATCATGTATTGTCTTTCCACTGACTGGTTAGCACGCAACAAAAGCTTTTCACTACCTGTACTGTCTATTGTCTTTTGTCTATCTGCTTTTTCTTTATATTAAACATAGAAACATAGAAAATAGGTGTAGGAGGAGGCTATTCTGCCCTTTGAGCCAGCACCACCATTCATTATGATCATAGCTGATCATCCACAATCAGTAACATGTGCCTGCCTTCTCCCCATATCCCTTGATTCCACTAGCCCCCAGAGCTCTATCTAACTCCCTCTTAAATCCATCCAGTGATTTGGCCTCCACTGCCCTCTGTGGCAAAGAATTCCACAAATTCACAACTCTCTGGGTGAAAAAGTTCCTTCTCACCTCAGTTTTAAATTGCCTCCCCTTTATTCTAAGACTGTGGCCCCTGGTTCTGGTCTCCCTCAACATTGGGAACATTTTTCCTGCATGTAGCTTGTCCAGTCCTTTTATAATTTTATATGTCTGTATAAGATCCCCTCTCATCCTTCTAAACTCCAGTGAATACAAGCCTAGTCTATTCAATCTTTCCTCATATGACAGAACAGCCATCCCAGGGATCAATCTCGTGAACCTACGCTGCACTGCCTCAATTACAAGGATGTCTTTCCTCAAATTAGGAGACCAAAACTGTACACAATACTCCAGATGTGGTCTTACCAGGGCCCTATACAACTGCAGAACCTCTTTACTCTTATACTGAAATCCTCTCTTTATGAAGGCCAACATGCCATTAGCTTTCTTCACTGCCTGCTGTACCTGCACGCCAACTTTCAGTGACTGGTGTACAAGGACACCCAGGTCTCGTTGCACTTCCCCCTTACCTAACCTAACACCATTGAGATAATAATCTGCCTCCTTGTTTCTGCCGCCAAAGTGGATAACCTCACATTTATCTACATTATACTGCATCTGCCATGCATCTGCCCACTCACTCAACCTGTCCAGGTCACCCTGCAACCTCCTAACATCCTCTTCGCAGTTCACACTGTCACCCAGCTTTGTGTTATCTGCAAACTTGCTAGTGTTACTTCTAATTCCTTCATCCAAATCATTAATGTCACGTGTGGCTGCGCCTAACTGCTGCGGCTCTCTGGCAATCTGTCTGTACTTTTTCCTTTTTTTTTGTTTGTGTGTCGGTGTTGGGTTGGTTTTTGTTTCTGTTTTTGGCTGTGTATGTGTGGGGGGGGGGGGGGGGGGGGTGGGTGGGGCCTTCCATCGCCCGGCGCGGCTCGGCCGCTGGACTTGGCAGCGCCCGGGGCGGCTCGGCCGCGGGGCCTTCCATCGCCCGGCGCGGCTCGGCCGCTGGACTTAACATCGCCGGCGCGGCTCGGCCGCGGGACGTTTCAGTGCCCGGTGCTGCTCGGCCGCGGGGCCTTCCATCCCTTTGAGGGGGCTGTGCGTGTCGGCCGCCTCGTTAGGGGTCGAGCTGCCTGTCCGTGGGTGTGGGGGGAAGAGAGTGGAAATTTTGTTGCCTTCCATCACAGTGAGGGGGTGTTTGGACTCACTGTGATGGATGTTTGTGTTGGGGTCGTGTGTCCTGTGTACTTTTTTCTTGTGTTTTTGTTGTGTTTTGTGACTGCTGTAATTTTGTTCGGTACTTGTACCGAATGACAATAAAGTTCTTTACTTACTTTACTTTACTAATATATGTTGTAAACAGTTGCGGCCCCAACACCGAGCCTTGCGGCACTCCACTCGCCACTGCCTGCCATTCTGAAAAGCACCCGTTTACTCCTACTCTTTGCTTCCTGTCTGTCAACTACTTCTCTATCCATGTCAACACTCTACCCCCAATACCATGTGCTCTAATTTTGCTCACCAATCTCCCGTGTGGGACCTTATCAAAGGTCCCGTGTGGGATATTATTGCTATCCTGATTGTAATAATTAGTAAATCAAAGTTGAAACTGCTCCCCTGGCGTTTTTTCCTACACCATTGGAGTTTAAGTCATTAGGGCCTTTCTAAGCGAAATACAAAGTGCTGGAGGAACTCAGCCGGTCAGCAGCATCTGTGGTGGGAATGGACACTCGATGCTTTGGGTCGGCACCCTTGCTCAGACTGATGGGAAATTCTAAAGCTGTTTTCTGAAGAAACCTTGTAGATACTGGACAATTAACTAGCTCATAAGTTAAGAGGGCTCCAAGAACAACCCTGTCCTCCAAGACGGCAAGGTTCAGCATGCAAGCGTTAAACGTGAGTCTGATATATTTGCAACAATGCTGAGTCAAGTGCAAAGTGGTTGATCCACAGGGCATGCTGATGAAACACCTGGCATCATCGAAGTCGTGCAACATCCAGTTCTGTTGAATCATCTCAGACCTGAAACGTTAACAGTTTCTCTTTCCATAGATATTACCTGACCCAGGTTTTACCAGCATGTTCTGTTTTTATGTGTAGGAAGGAACTGCAGATGCTGGTTTAAACCGAAGATAGACACAAAAAGCTGGAGGGACACATAAAGCTGGAGCAAACCAGCAGGTCTGACAGCATCTCTGGAGAAAAGGAATAAGTGACGTTTTGTGTTGAGACTGAAGAAGGGTCTTGACCCGAAATGTCACCTATTTCTTTTCTCCAGAGATGCTGTCTGACCCGCTGAGTTACTCCAGCTTTTTGTGTCTAGTTCCTGTTTTTATTTTGGTTTTTGGTCAAGAAATAGCTAAGAGTACTGAGTATAGCACAGACCATGGGACCAGACACTATTCTGACTACAGTGCTGAAGAAATCCACACAAGACCATGCTGCACCTCCAGATAGGTTGTTTCAGCACAGTAACAACAATGGTACTGTGATAAACAACAAGGGTAATGACCTAACAAAGTATGTCCTGTGCAGAGTGGGCAGGACCGATCCAATCCAGCTAATTACCATGCCAGCAGACAATTCTTAATCATCAGCAAAGTGGCAGAAGGCTTCATCGACAGTACGATGGTGGAGCAATTGCTCATTAATAAGCTGTGCTCATTCACTCATTGCCGGTAATCAGACCCCCCTCCCAATCTTGCAACCTCTATCAGCAGGAGAATGGGAACACCACCATGAACAGGTTCCCCTCCATGTTGCATACCTTCGCGACTCGGAGATACAGTGAAACATTGTTCTTTAGTCCCCAATCCTGCTCCGCTGCGCAAATACCTGCACTGGGAGAATTCCAGTGGCAGTTCAAGAAGACTGCTCACCGCAATCTCATTAAGAGCAATTAAGCATGGATTATAAATTCTGGTCTTGTTAGTGATACCGCAGTTTAAAAAAATATATATAATTAAAAAAAGAAGTCTGCTTCAGGTCAAGTCAGGAGGAGCATTTTACGCTTGTTCTACACCTGATCAGTTTCTTTATAGGACCCTGGTTAAGCCGCATTTTCAGTATTGTGCGAGTTCTCATCATGCCAGTACAGGTTTTGGAAAGAGTGTAGAAGTAGCAGAATACTGCCTGGATTGTAGAGGGTATTAGCAATAGCAGAGGTTGGACAAATCTGAATTGTTCATTATGGAAGAAAAAGATAGCATAGACAGTGCAAAAAATATAAAATTGTAAATAATGGCATATTTGATAAACCCACTGTATTCAATTATACACACATGATGGTATCTGTACTTATATACTTAATGTAGACTCAGTTTGCTCTTCCAATTGCCTCTTGCGATCCAAATTTTATCAGACTTTTTGAAAAATGAACAAATAAGATCTATTATATTAGCTGTAGATTGTTAGTATTTAGGGTGTCGGAAGGAACTGTGGATGCTGGTTTAAACCGAAGATAGACAGAAGAAGCTGAAGTAACTCAGTGGGCAAGTACTGCTGGTGAGGGCGTGCAGATCAGGTTCGATCCACACTGCACTCTGAGTGACCTGATCCCAGCTGGAGAAACAGTTGTGGCCTGAAACCCCTCACAGCCAAGGAGGTGTGCGGCATCTGCCAAAGTTCAGCTTCCGAATCTTCATCAGGCAGTATGAAGCTCCATAATGTCTGCCAATTCGCAGTGCTGAAGGGGCATGATTGATGAGTGTAACAATTGGACACTAACTCTCTGGGTGTGTCAGAGTTCTATGTGGGAAAAGGAAAAAAATGGATGGCTTTTCAATAGTATGTCTTATTTATTAACTAAATAGAATGTTTAAAAGTAGTCTGTTCAATTGTTAATCCTAATGATTCCTACATTGATTATACTTCAACAATATTGAATTGTGTCGGAAACATATGGGACATTACCAAAGCTGTGAAAGGTGCTATATAAATGTAAGTATTTCTTTTATGAGGCAAGTATATTTTCCAAATGGAGATTTATATCTATTTCCCGTGAATGGAATATAAAACCATTTTTATGACAACTAAATCATGAAGAATGTGGCTCTTGAGACCTGTTATGAGGAGATTGAATAATATTAATTTTCCTTCAACGCTAAACTTGTCTTTCTACCCTGTAATTGTATTACACTTAGAATCATATTTTTCCTGGTTTGGTAGGTGCAGAGGTTTCCTGTAGCTAATTAGCTGATTGAATGTTAGGCAGGGTATGTGGGAATTAAAAAATATATATTGGTCTCGGGTGTTGTCACAGATAATGCTATGAATTACTTTTTTCCTTAAGTGGGTTTTTTTTGCAAAGAGTTCTGTTTTATAATTTATCCCGTCTAGTTTGAGTGAAGTATCAGTTTAATATCCGGAACAATTTAACTCTCCATTGAAGTGGCTCAAGAGTAAAATCGTGCATCCATGAAACACTCTTGACTTTTGACTTTGCCCTAACATAATTCCCATTGTCCAGTTTAGATTAAATTCAGAGGTAAAGCACCAGCCATCGTTTATGGATTGTACATGGGACAGGCAAGACAGAGGCACTGTTTCCCTTTCAATGATGGGTTTTCATACACCAGTTGGGTTATGCAACAAATTTCATGGACATGGCTTGGATAGAGTGGATGTGGAGAGGATGTTTCCACGAGTGGGAGAGTTTAGGATTAGAGGTCATGGCCTCAGAATTAAATGATGTTCCTTTAGGAAGGATATGAGGAGGAATTTATATAGTCAGAGGGTGGTGAATCTGTGGAATTCTTTGCCACAGAAGGCTGTGGAGGCCGTCAATGGATATTTCTAAGGCAGAGATGGATAGGTTCTTGATTATTGTGGGTGTCAGGGGTTATGGGGAGAAGGCAGGAGAATGGGGTTATGAGGGAGAGATAGATCAGCCATGATTGAATGGAAGTGTAGACTTGATGGGCCGATTGGCCTAATTCTGCTCCTATCACTCATGACCTTATGACAACTTACTACAGCATGCCTGTGATGCTGACTGATGATTTACACTCCATTACACAATCTGCTGCATTTAATTGGAACTTGCAATGTCTTGGCTGTTCTCAAGTTTATGTAGGGTAGAACATGGGGCCATCCAAGAGATTGCAAACTCAAATCCACTGTGGCAGGGTGTGCAATGGAGTATAAATCAATTAGCATTGATGGTGTCCAAAGTCTGCTGTCCAAGCCCTAACTTGTGCCAAGTAACTTCACCAACCATTACAGTATTGATGATACAACGTTAAGTTGAGTTTGGTTTACGTTATTATGGTCACGTGTACCGAGGTACAGTGAACAGCTTTTTCCTTCACTCCTCATTAACCCACGGCTTGAATTTTTAAAAAATCCATCTTATTTTCAAATTCCATTGCATCTCATCCAATAGACCACCCATATGGTATTCTGTACCATCTCTGGGCTCTTATCATATCATATCATATCATATATATACAGCCGGAAACAGGCCTTTTCGGCCCACCAAGTCCGTGCCGCCCAGCGATCCCCGTACAGTAACACTATCCTACACCCACTAGGGACAAATTTTTTTTTTTTTTTTTTTTTTTAATAACATTTTTACCCAGCCAATTAGCCTACATACCTGTACGTCTTTGGAGTGTGGGAGGAAACCGAAGATCTCGGAGAAAACCCACGCAGGTCACGGGGAGAACGTACAAACTCCTTACAGTGCAGCACCCGTAGTCAGGATCGAACCTAAGTCTCCGGCGCTGCATTCGCTGTAAAGCAGCAACTCTACCGCTGCGCTACCGTGCCGCAGTTCTTAGTTCTCATCTCGTCAGCATATTCTACTCAGGATCTATAGCAATGATTTTTGGTTTGAATCCAAATGCAACTTATCCAACACCTCAGTCTGCCTTAACCTACCTGATCTCCCAATTGCTCAGCACTTTAACTCCCCCTCCCATTCCCAATCTGACCTTTCCGTCCTGTTGCCCTTGCTTTCCCTCTCTATCTCCTCCCCCTTCTCAGTTCTCCCACCAGTCATACTGTCTCAGACTACATTCTATCTTTGTCCCACCCACTCCCCTGACATCAGTCTGAAGAAGGGTCTCGACCCGAAACGTCACCCATTCCTTCTCTCCAGAGATGCTGCCTGTCCCGCTGAGTTACTCCAGCATTTTGTGCCACTTATCCAAGTTTGCTGCAGACACGGGAATATTTGAGATTCTGAGCAGAGAAGATATAAAGAGGCCTACGTGAGATATGGGCAAGCTGAGTAAGTGGGCATTTACAGTAGCGCACATAATTGAAGAGTGAAGTATTTGTTAAATAATGAGATATTACGTAGTGCTGATGTCAATGTACTGGTGGAGGTGCTTGTATTATGTTACTGAAGGCCATCATGCAGGTGAGGCAGGCAATTTAGTTTTTGTTATTTAGTTTTAGAGATACAGCGCGGAAACATGCCCTTCGGCTGACCGAGTCCGCTCCGACCAGCGACCCCTGCACATTAACACTATCCTACACACACTAGGAACAATTTACCCATACACCAAGCCAATTAACCTACATACCTGTACGTCTTTGGAGTGTGGGAGGAAACTGAAGATCTCGGAGAAAACGCACACGGTCATGGGGCGAACATACAAACTCCATACAGACAGTGCCCGTAGTTGGGATCGAACCTGGGTCTTCGGTGCTACAAGTGCTGTAAGGCCGCAACTCTACCACTGCGCCACTGTGCTGCCCCAATTACGAAGGCAATGAGAGGGATTAATGAAAGGGATTGTTCTTGCAATTATATAGGAGCTTTGTGAGACCACACCTGGACTATTATGCCCAGCTTTGGTCTCTCCTTCTTGCCATGGAGGCAGTGCAGTGATCATTCACTCGCTTTGTTCCGTGAATGACAGGATTGTAGCAGCTGATGAGTTTGAGTAGACTGGGACATATGCTCCAGTGTTGAGCAGAATGAGAGGAGATCTCATGGAAGCTTTCAAGATTGTTGAAGGGTTTGACAGGCGTGAGGCAGAGAGGTGTGGGAGGAGGTAAGGCGAGGTACAGTTTAGACTACGAGATGTTATCCGGCCCGCAGTGAGCACGTTCCGTGCTGCGGGTTCTGTGGTAGCATGGGAACCTTTTTTTTAGCGGCCAATATGAATGGTGGTTTATTGTCACGTGTGCACTGCACAAAGGAATTATTTTAGCGCAGATCACACGTGCACGAGTCACCACCATATTTTGGCGCCGCTTACAAAAAGTCCAAAGTCAGGACCGCGCGCTGGATGTACTGGAGCGGCTCCTGATCCAGGCGAGCCCCAGGCTGCTGCAGGGCCTCCTCCGTCGCCCTTGACTGGCTCGGCCCGTCGATCGACGTCCCTCTCCTCGCCCGACCGACCGCCTCTGTGTCCCGGGGGAAACGCCTTCTGCAGCCGACCTTGCAGTCGCTGGAGGCGTTACCCCTCACCTACTGGCCCACTCACCGTGCCCGTCATCGCCAGCGGCTCCCTCCTCCTCGGTTCTCCCGTCTTCAGGGACGATCTCGGCGGCAGTTTCCGAACTTACACGTCAGGTAGGCGATCAAGTTGAAGGTTTTTATGCAGCTGCCGACTTAATAATAATTTTAATTTGACTGATTTCTTAGCGGAGTGCCCACCCGTGAGTCACTGCGATGGTGACTCACATGTGGTCACTCTGCCATTATATCACATGCTATTTCCATACTGTCTGCATGCCCACTGGTGGTCACTGTACTTTTTCTTTTTTATAAATAATTGTATACCTACGGTGTATATATTGCAGTATTTCAAGCTCTTTTTAAAAATTGAATATTATTTATTTGTTGCCATATAAACCTCATTAAATTTATAAATCTGACACTTCTTTATTTTTTCCTACAGCCAGCAAAAATGTGCCAAATATATAATGTGGCCCTCATGCTGAAAATGAAGGCCCCTGGTTTAGATCATAAGACGCAGAAGTAGAATTAGGCCATTCAGCCCATTGAGACTACTCTGCCATTCAATCATGGCTGATCTATGTTTCCCCCTCAACCCCATTCTCCTGCCTTCTCCCCGTAATCTTTGACATCCTTCAAAATCAAGAACCCATCAATCTGCGCTTTAAAAACACACAATATCCTGGCCTCCACAGCCATCTGTGGCAATGAATTCTACAAATTCACCACAGTTTGGCTAAAAACAAAATCCTCCTCATCTCCATTCTAAATGTATTTCCTTTTATTCTGAGGCTGTGGCCTCTGGTTCGAGATTCTCCCATTACTGGAAACATCCTTTCCAAGTCCACTTGATCTAAGCCTTTCATTATCTGGCAGGTATGTTTCAATGAGATCCCCCCTCATCCTTCTAAACTCCAGCGAGTACAGGCCCAGAGCCTTCAAACGCTCCTCATATGTTAACCGATCATCCCCGTGAACATTCTCGTAAACCTCCCCTGGACCATCTCCAAAACCAGCACAGCCTTTCTCAAAAATGGAGCCCAAATCTGCTCACTATGTTCCAACTGTGGCCTCACCAATGCTTTATAAAGCCTCAGGATCACATCTTTGTTTTTATATTCTACCCCCATTTAAATGAATGATAGCATTGTATTTGCCTTCCTTACTGCCATTTCAACCTGTAAATTAACCTTTGGGAATCCTACACCAGCATTCCCAATGCCCTTTGCACCTCAGATATTTGAATCCTCACCCCATTTAGAAAGTAGTCGACACCTTTATTCCTTCTACCAAAGGTCATGACCGTACACTTTGCTGCGCTGTATTCCATCTGACACATCTTAGCCCACTCTCAACCTGTCCAAGTCCTTCTGCAGCTTCCCTGTTTCCTCAGCGTTATCTGCCCCTCCACCTATTTTCATATTATCCGCAAACTCAATATCAATCTGCAGTTTGAGAAGACGGGCAATGCCATTTAGGATTCAGAGGAGGAAATATTTCTGCACTCAAAGGTGGGGCTGTGGATTCTCAGTTATTGAGCTCTTTCAAAATAACGATCAATAGATTTTTGCACGTTATCCATATTCTCCAGAGATGCTGCTTGGCCCGTTGAGTTACTCCAGTACTCTTTTGTATATAGAATATAAAGGCTTAGAAGCTTTTATAAAGCACAACTGGAGTATTATATAAAATTCTGATCACTGCACCTTAGAAAGTATTAGAAATTCTGGAGCAGGTGCCAAAGCGATTTACTGGAATGCTTCGAATGATGTATTTTAGCTACTAGTTTAAATTGGATATGCTGGTGTTATTCTCCCTGAAAGGCAGAGGTGATACTTGATTTTGGTGTATAAGACCATGATGGATTTGGAAAAGTAGAGGCATGTTATTTTCGTGAGTGGATGGTTCAAAGATGGAAGATACAGATTTAAAGTGATGGGCGGAATAAAGACCCAGAGGGTGTGAGGAGAATGTCTTCTTATATCAAAGAATAGTTACACGCTGGAAATAACATATAACATATAACATATAACAACTACAGCATGGAAACAGGCCTGTCCGGCCCTACCAGTCCACGCCGACCATTCTCCCTGACCTAGTCTCATCTACCTGCACTCAGACCATAACCCTCCAATCCCCTCCTATCCATATACCTATCCAATTTACTCTTAAATAATAAAATCGAGCCAGCCTCCACCACTTCCACCGGAAGCCCATTCCATACAGCCACAACCTTCTGAGTAAAGAAGTTCCCCCTCATGTTACCCCTAAACCTTTGTCCCTCAATTCTGAAGCTATGTCCCCTTGTTGGAATCTTCCCCACTCTCAAAGGGAAAAGCCTACCCACGTCAACTCTGTCCGTCCCTCTCAAAATTTTAAAAACCTCTATCAAGTCCCCCCTCAACCTTCTACGCTCCAAAGAATAAAGACCCAACCTGTTCAACCTCTCTCTGTAGCCTAAGTGCTGAAACCCAGGCAACATTCTAGTAAATCTCCTCTGTACCCTCTCCATTTTGTCGACATCCTTCCTATAATTTGGCGACCAGAACTGCACACCATACTCCAGATTTGGCCTCACCAATGCCCTGTACAATTTCAACATTACATCCCAACTTCTATACTCGATGCTCTGATTTATAAAGGCAAGCATACCAAACGCCTTCTTCACCACCCTATCCACATGAGATTCCACCTTCAGGGAACAATGCACAGTTATTCCCAGATCCCTCTGTTCCACTGCATTCCTCAATTCCCTACCATTTACCCTGTACGTCCTATTTTGATTTGTCCTACCAAAATGCAGCACCTCACACTTATCAGCATTAAACTCCATCTGCCATCTTTCAGCCCACCCTTCGGTGCAAGGAGAGGGTAGTAACAAACATTTAGAGTGTCCAAAAAGAAATTAGATCAGTACTCAAAGAAAAAATAATTAGCAATCCTCTGGGGGGGAAGGCGGAAGATAGGACAGATAGGGTTGCTGTAGTAGCAACTAGTATTGACTCGAAGATGCTCAATGTCCTCCCTCCTGTGTTGGGGCCGCAACTATTTACAATATTTATCAATGATTTAGATGATGGGATTATAAGTAACACTAGCAAATTTGCAGATGACACAAAGCTGGGTGGCAATGTGAACTGCGAAGAGGATGCTCGTAGGTTGCAGGGTGACTTGGACAGGTTGAGTGAGTGGGCAGATGCATGGTAGATGCAGTATAATGCAGATAAATGTGAGGTTATCCACTTTGGCAGCAAGAACAAGGAGGCAGATTATTATCTCAATGGTGTGTGATTAGGAAAAAGTGAAGTGCAACGAGACCTGGGTGTCCTTGTACACCAGTCACAGAAAGTACACAGGCAGGTACAGCAGGCAGTGAAGAAAGCTAATGGCATGTTTGCCTTCGTAATGAGAGGATTTGAGTATAGGAGTAAAGAGGTCCCTCTGCAGTTGTACAGAGCCCTGGTGAGACCACATCTGGAGTATTATGTGCAGTTTTGGTCTCCTAATTTGAGGAAGGACATCCTTGCTATTTAGGGAGTGCAGCGTAGGTTCACAAGATTGGCAGGACTGTCATATGAGGAAAGATTGGAAAGACTGGGCTTGTATTCACTGGAATTTAGATGAGTGGGCATCTTATATATAGAAACATAAAATTATAAAAGGAGATGCAGTAAAAATGTTCCCAATGTTGGGGGAGTCCAGAACCAAGAGACACAGTCTTAAAATAAAGGGGAGGCCATTTAATACTGAGATGAGAAAAAACCTTTTCATCCAGAGAGTTGTGAATTTGTGGAATTCTGTGCCACAGAAGGCAGTGGAGGCCAAATCACTGGATTTATTTTAAAGAGTGTTAGATAGAGCTCGAGGGACTAGCGGAATCAAGGCACATGGGGAGAAGGCAGGCACGGGTTACTGATTGTGGATGATCAGCCAAGGTCACAATGAATGGCGGTGCTGGCTCGAAGGGCCAAATGGCCTCCTGCACCCACTTTCTATGTTTCTGTGTCAACGATTGAGAGATTCTGGAACCGTTTTTTAGGAAGTCAGCTCATTTGATACTTCAACATAATCGTCAGAAATCAAAGTTCTTGTTGATTGAACAGCAATTTACAGCATCCTTCATGGGTAATGAGGATTGGGCAGCTAAGTGGAGCTAAGACCAGTGATCAAATCAATCACCGTCTGATTAAATGATAGAGTTGATGTGAGCGGCGGGAGGCTTCTATTCCTATTTCATCTGATCCACATAGGTATCTGATGCAAATGGATTATGATCCACATCTGATCCACATAGGTATCTGATGCAAATGGATTATGCTTTGAATATTGGTTTATATTCTCCACACATTGAGTTTGCAATTTAAGCCCTTTAGCATTCAGTAAGACTTAAAGAATTGTAACCTTCAAAATATTTAGCTGTTCCAAGGAATGAAGTGGCATTCTCGGCCAAAAGGGCAGCCTGTTGAGAGGGAGATACAGGGCAGTGGTAGCTTTTTTTTTGTTGCCAGAAACGTGGGAATTGGACAGCTTGGCCTGCCTCAGGACGACTACTCAATTGCTGGCAATGTTTCAATGGGAATTGAAGAGAATTAATTTACAAGCATGAAATTAAAAAAAATAGCAACACCCACACTTTACACTAGTAGCAAGGTCCTAATGGACCGAGCCAAAGCCTGTATAAGGCAGAAACAAAATGCAGGAGTAACTCAGCGGGACAGACTGAAGAAGGGTCTCGACCCGAAACGTCACCCTTTCCTTCTCTCCAGAGATGCTGCCTGTCCCGCTGAGTTACTCCAGCATTTTGTGTCTACCTTCGATTTAAACCAGCATCTGCAGTTCTCTCCTACACACAAAGCCTGTATAATGTTGTTCTAAGATGAAGAAAAGCAGATCAAACAAATTGTATTACCATCACGCCACTTTTGATTAAATATTAACGCGGTTTGACAGAATAAATTCCAGTAAGCTATTGATTCAGTTTGCATCTTTTTTGTGATGCATATTTAATTAAATAATGGTCCAGATTTTTGGGATGGGACCTTCTTCTGCACCCCCACCTCATTGTTCCCATCCCCTACTCTCCTGTGTTTGTTCGGGATTTATACAGTTGATCAGAGACCATTCGAGAGTCGAAAAACAGCACGTCCAGCTGCGGCAGTCTCAGATGAAGTAATCATATAGAAGATAGACATAAAAAGCTGGAGTAACTCAGCAGGACGGGCAGCATCTCTGGAGAGAAGGAATGGGTGACGTTTCAGGTTGAGACCCTATCACCTATTCCTTCTCTCCAGAGATGCTGCCCGTCCCGCTGAGGTACTCCAGCTTTTTGTGCCTATCTTCGGTTTAAACCAGCATCTGCATTTCCTTCCTACACACAAAGCAATCATATGACGTGGGTGGGCCAAAACAAAGCACAACTTCACAAACCCCTTGAAAGCTTTGCCTCTTAACGTTAGTGTCTGTTGTTATTGGTGAGACTTTAAAATGTTACCTGCTAGAAATCGGAAGCATTCAAAATCTATTAAAAATGAAATGAACAATTGCAAGAGTTGAATCACTTTAAAGTTTTTTAAAATCAACTTAAAACACTTCTTAAAAGCAGCCTGCCTTTCTTCCCAATAGCCCAACAATTCATATGGATGAGTTTTGTGGATACTGCACATGGGTATAACTTAGCACAGGTCCTAAGAACAGATTTCCCAACATAAGTGCTGGAGACCCTTAACAGAGCACAGGTGGAAATCACCAGTGGAGTCTGACAGTAAGTTTGGGGTTTCTGCATGTACCAACCACACTGACATCGTCCCAACCACACTGACATCGGGTGGGGAAATCTGTGTCCAAATGGCAATATTTACCCTGCAAATTCCACTCTTGTCTCCTGTCTGGTATTTAGGACATAGAAGATAGCCTATATGATAGCAATGTTTAAGGCACATTTCACACATGTGACCAGGCAGGGAATAGAGGGATACAGAACATGACTGGGCAGATGGCATGAATTAGGTTGGCATCATGTTTGGCACAGCCATGATGGACATGTTCTTGTGCAGCACTGTTCTATGTTCTGTGTTCACTCCATCAATATCCTTGCCATTGGTTTATCATTTATGGTGGTTTTCTCATCTGATCACCGACCAGAAAATAATGTAGGCAAACCCGTGAGCGTAAAATAATTGTACCGTATAATAAAACCTCTGCTCTTATTGATGCATTTTAATAAGCTGAGATTAATCAAAGTAATTTACCGTTGCATGCAAGGCTTTATTTTCTCTTGTGCCATCTATGAATGGGGTGCTTGAAGTGTCAAACACAAAATGCTGTGTGTTTCCTAGTGCCACAGGGTGGAAGTCCAAGGATTGTGTAAAATTAAGTCTTAAGCCTCTTCTCAACAATGTTGGTGAATAGGCTTTGTTTAAACATTTTAAAGCCCTCAGATGAGGCCTTTTGACCCATTTCTGCCAAAGGGAGATTTGCTTATTCAGAGAATTTCTCAATGGCTTAAATAACTAAGGAGATCTTTTGAATCAATTGCAACAAAAGAGATCGAAGAGTTAGGAATGTTTTTGTGGTTGAATTTTCCAATTATTAGAATATTTATTGACCTAATTAGTCCATCAATACAGATGAACCAAGCCGTCCTCTCCAGTGTTTCTGTGATCCTTGATGTGCCATCAAGCTCATTGTGATGTAGACAAAATTGCTTCCCATTTGCTTATTGTAATACATTTGCACAGACTGCTCTCTAAAGACTTATCCGATGTATCAACTGGAGGTAGGACTGAGGCCTTCCATTTGTAAAGTATTACTAAATTGAGTTTTGAACCGAAGCCATCTAAATTAATTTATTGCTATGTCTCAAACTGTTACACCCCCCCACATTGCAGAATAATGTAGCAATAGGATACTGGAGTCTGAAGATGTTTACACACAGAAGTGTACAGTCCTTGATTACAGCCAGACTGTCGTGGATGAAGGCCAACGCTTCCTTTGTGTGAAGGAGGGAGTATGAGTCACAGTAGGCAACGATCCTGCTTGGTGGGTAGCTTCAGTGTATGCTTGGGAGTACATTGTGCCCTGACTACTCGGTAAACCTATGGAGTGCATGAAAGGAGATCCAGACAAAAGGAAAAGCAGAAAATGCACATATTTCCAAATAAAGATTCCAGTTTTTTAAATTACAAAACAAGACATGTAAAACAAGCTTTTGGTAATGGAGAATATTTTGACCTGCTTTGGACAGAGCCCATCATTGGTACAATTGTACATTTGAAAAAATGCCATATTGTAATGAGAATAAGGGCCATGTGACCAAATTAATTGTATAAAAAGATAAAGTTGATAAAGTTCCTTTTTATTATTCTGCAAATTAGTTTACTTTAGTTTAGAGATACAGCGCGGAAACAGGCCCTTCGGCCCACCGAGTCTGCACCGATCAGCGATGCCCACGCATTAACACTACCCTACACACACTAGGGACAATTTACACTTATACCAAGCCAATTAACCTACAAACCTGTACGTCTTTGGAGTGTGGGAGGAAACCAACGCAGGTCACGGGGAGAACGTACAACCTCCGTACAGACAGCACCCGTAGTCGGGATCGAACCTGGGTCTCCAGAGTTGCAAGCACTGTAAGGCAGCAACTCTACCGCTGCGCCACCGTGACGATCCTTCATGGATCTTTGTGAATTCAATTAAAATAAGATTATAGAAAAGTATTTGAAGATATCAATCAGGAACTATCTACAAGAGGTAAAAAGTACGAGTTCCATTGTTCCAAGCTGCTATATACAGTGCAGAAACTATCGCACAGAGCACTTGACTGAAATGTCAGTTGTCTGCACAATTCACCTTTTCCGCATTATTCATTCCAAAGTCGCTTTCATGGAGTAGTGTTGCGCCTGAAAATAATAGGAGTGCGCTACCCAGTCCCACCTGCTGAGCTGCCAGAACACCTGCACAGATAATTCCTTTAATTAAAAAGGCAAAATAAAACCTGAAATCACTTGGGCTGAATGGGGATGGAGTTAAGTTACTGAAAGTGCCACTCAGATTTCCTTCACAGACAGTCCTGTTAGTCGCACCAGGTAATTCATATAGCTCAGGTGGGATGAAGAATGCAATTAATTTATTTTAAGGTTGACATCTCCCACATTGAGCATTCTTTAATCTTTTTTTACTCTATTCAACGTTCTGGTACTTGGCAAAAGAATGATGGAATAGTCACTGCTTTACTGTTTGAAATTTTCTGCTCGTCGCAGCGTTGTTGATTTAGTTTAGTTTAGAGATACAGGATGGAAACTGGGCCTTCGGCCCACCGAGATCGCACCGACCAGCGATCCCCGCACATTAACACTATCCTACACACACTCGGGACAATTTTTACATTTATACCAAGCCAATTAACCTATAAACCTGTAGGTCTTTGGAGCGTGGGAGGAAACCGAATTTCTCTGAGAAAATCCATGTAGGTCTCGGGGAGACTGTCGTGCTGTAAGGTAGCAACTGTCGTGCTGTAAGGCAACAACTGTAGTGCTGTAAGGTAGCAACTCTAGTGCTGTAAGGCAACAACTGTCGTGCTGTAAGGCAACAACTGTAGTGCTGTAAGGCAGCAACTCTAGTGCTGTGCCACCGTGCCATAGATCTCAGTCATAAATATGCACTGCCTGTCCTTTCAGTCATAGTGGTAATAATACATGTGGTCTTAAAAAATCTTTTCATGCTCTGGGTCATCCAAAATCTGTGTGGAATGAAACGTCTTGCTGCATGGAAATGAGCTTGCAAATGTTGTAAATGATTTAAGAACATAAGAGCAAAAGAAAGAGGAGCAGGAGTAAGCCATTTCATAAGGTCATTGCTAATCAGATATCTCACACACCATTTTCCTGCCCTGTCCTTGTATTCTTTAAAACCTTTATTTCTCATACAATCTCTTTCTCCACAACGCTCTGAAGATGAAAATCGCAAAGACTCTCCATCCTTTAAGTGAAGAACGTCTTCCTCATTTCAATCCTAAAAGGCCCACTATTTATTTTAAGACTGGGAAGAGTGCACAGTCTATATTCTGCATTCGTATATATTCAATAGACAATAGGTGCAGGAGTAGGCCATTCAGCCCTTCGAGCCAGCACCACCATTCAATGTGATCATGGCTGATCATTCTCAATCAGTACCCCTTCCTGCCTTCTCCCCATACCCCTGACTCCGCTATCCTTAAGAGCTCTACCTAACTCTCTCTTGAATGCATTCAGAGAATTGGCGTCCACTGCCTTCTGAGGCAGAGAATTCCACAGATTCACACCTCTCTGACTGAAAAAGTTTTCCCTCATCTCCGTTCTAAATGGCCTACCCCTTATTCTTAAACTGTGGCCCCTTGTTCTGGACTCCCCCAACATTGGGAACATGTTTCCTGCCTCTAACGTGTCCAACCCCTTAATAATCTTATACGTTTCGATAAGATCCCCTCTCATCCTTCTAAATTCCAGTGTATACAAGCCTAGTCGCTCCAGTCTTTCAACATATGACAGTCCCGCCATTCCGGGAATTAACCTCATAAACCTACGCTGCACGCCCTCATATATTGTACTTGAGTTTGAATTGATTGTATTTATGTATGGTATATCTGATCTGTTTGGATAGCATGCAAAACAAAGCTTTTCTCGTTATCTTGGTACATGCGACAATACTAAACCTAAACCAAACTGTAACCTCCCCTCCCCAACATTTCTCGACTCTCCAGTAAATGAAACATGCGCCTTATTGAGCCTTCAAAGGATGATGTTTATTTCAATTTCCCCTCATTCCTTTAATATCTTGCATTGAGTCCTGGCCTATTTGATCCATCCTTGCTTCCCATTATTCTATAAACCAATTGGCTATATCTAGGCTGCATTCTGTGTAAAGCAAATAAGATGAAATTGTGCACAATGCTCCAGGTACGGCTATATATAATTGTTCATGGCCACATTTTTCTTGTACTGTGCTCAAGATATCAGAAATGCAAAATTGATGTAATGATACATTGTTGAAATAAGTATCTGTGAAGAAAATTGAGAGGTACAACATTGATATTGGTTTACTATTTATTGTCGCATGCGTTGAGATACAGTGAAAAAACTTTGTGTGCTATCCAGGCAAATCATGCCATATGTAAGGTCAAGTCGTGCAAAAGGACAAAGGAAACAGTGCAGAACATAGTGTTACCGCCACAGAGAAAGTGCAGATAAAACATTGTTTCAATTAATATTCTTGGCAAATATTGGGTTTTACTGTCTCATTGTGGAAGGAGTTAATCAAGTGGAAGGGAATGCTTCCCAGCATTCCTGCCATCACACCATATAGAACATGAACATTGTTAAAAACCGATCATGGATGGAAAGGTTGTGCCCGTTTGATCCTGAAAAAATGTCTTCTATACAACCTAAACAACGTGAGTTAAGAGGCTACATGTTTCCTTTTCACTGTAAGAGAAGAACAAAACTCTTGTTGAGGACCATTTTCCAACGAGACAGCTCCCGTTTCATATTGTGTGCCAGAAACCTTGCCGTGTGCGTTTAGAATCAGCATTGTCTGAAGAAGGGTCTTGACCAGAAACGTCACCCATCCCTTTTCCCCAGAGATGCTGTCTGACCTGCTGAGTTACTCCAGCTTTTTGTGTCTATCTCGTGATTTCAGAAATCTTCTGGAGGGCCATTCTTTGGAAAGTGAACCAAAATGTCACACACGAGACCAGACGTCATCACATAAAGTAATACATTAAAAAATTATTGTAAGAGATTAATCTTATTGCTATTTTCCTAATGTCTTTAAAAAAATTCACAGTTTGTAAGATAAAACTGAGTTATGAAAAAAATGCTTCCGTGTGAGGTCACACACGTGACCAGTCATATTTGACCTCTGACCCTAAACAAACATTGTCAGCATAACATATAAAAATATCACTTGATAAACGTCGACATATTTAAGTCATATATACAGTACAAAACAATATACCTGTAATGATTTCAGAATTAGAAGAGATGTATTCCACAAATTTTCATATTTGTGGTCACACACGTGACTACGAATGGCCCTGGACAGTTATTCAAAGGACATTCACACCCGGGATACTGCAAGAATGTGGGGCCATTTGGGATGCCTCTGCTCGCAGTATGAATTGTCCCCTCCCTACCCTGCGCAAGGTTTAAGCAGGGCCACCTCGTAAGTATTAAAGTGTGTTCACCATTAGAAGGAAATATAACTTGAGTGGCTGGACACAACGAAGGAAGGGTAGCCATGACGAAACCTTCAATGCATGGGGTGTGGTGATTTAGAGAGTTGGACCACTACACCCAGGGTAAGTTCAGAGCAATGCTGGCCTTACTAATGATGCCCATGTCCCAGGGATGAGCAGCACAAAAGGTAAACTCCGTTTCCTTCTGAACTCAATGAATGCATGATAACAGCGTTGGTAACTAAAGTTATTTAAAAGCAATGATTTTTCCTTCGGTGCAGACTCAAAAACATGTAAAATGTAACCCGATACCCTGTTTTTAATGTTAATGTGCTTGCAGGAGAAGTATATATTTTTTACTGTCTTTAAAAACAAGTTATTGCAACTAATTCAAGATTGTAGAACAAGTTAGATCTTTCTTTCAGTTCCTTTGTTGGTCTGATCTTGTGAATTATAATAGTGAATTTCACCATTAATCATGAGGCAAACAGTGATATGGTAAAATGCACTTCCAAATTGTATTGTTGCTACTACAACAGTTGGAGAAAAAGATAAGTAGTGAAGCATATAGGAAGGAACTGCAGATGCTGGTTTACACCAAAGATAGACGCAAAATGCTGAAGTAACTTAGTGGGAGAGGCAGCAACTCTGAAGAGAAGGAATTGGTGACGTTTTGGGTCGAGACCCTTCCTCAGACCGAGAGTCAGGGGAGAGGGAAACTAGAGATATGGACGGGTACAAAGAAACTAGAGAAATGGAAGGGTACATGTCAGGTGTTTGTGCCCTCTGCAGGCCCAGAGAGAGATTCCAGTGCACCCTGAAGAGTGCATTAGAAGGGCCATGCAGCACTGTAGTGGTACATGCACAGCTTTTAGTCGATGACTTGCTGCAGTTATACCTGAGCCGTAGTGTGGCATATTGTTGATTTTGCAAACGGTTGCCCAGACGTTGGTCCAGAGGGCAGTTCTAAGAACAGTAGGGATGAGCAGTGAGCTTGATTGAGTTGGTACCGTGGCAGAAGATGAGGCGGGATAATAAAGGATTGGTGCCTGTGCTTGGAGGGGGATGTGGAGCGAGACGGTGGGGTGGGGCTTTGGGGCAAGGAAGAGAGATTGTGCGTGTGCTGTGCTCTAGTAGTTGTCGGAGGGATGTCAGGGGCCTGTGCTTCAAGTTGGGAGATGGGGATTATGTTGGTGAAAGGGAAAGATAATGTGAAGAGTAGGATTGAGGGAATGTCAAAGTGGCCACCTTTGTATGGGTCTTGAACTGTGGATATGGAGTGTTTGAGGGTTGAAAGCAAAGGGTTGAGGCAAAGTGAAGGAAGGAACTGCAGATGCTGGTTTACACTGAAAATAAGCACAAAATGCTGGAGTAACTCAGCGGGACAGACAGCATCTCTGGAGCCAAGGAATGGAAAGATCTCGACCTGAAACGTCACCCATTCCTTCTATCCAGAGATGCTGTCTGTCCTGCTGAGTTACTCCAGCATTTTGTGTTTATCTTGAGGCAAAGTGAAGCCTTGGTCTCAGGTGAGGTTGTCGGGCGGTGGAGATTTGGGGCATGAGCCACAGTAGATTCAGTGTTGAAAGACTAGAGTTTCGGAGTCAGTGAAGTGATTACAGTGTTGTTGCAGTACTTCAGGTGGTAAGACAATTTACTTATTTAATTCTACGTAATCCCATTCCAACCCAATTTTAAAGCCAGTGACCAAGTTAGTGCTATAACTTGCTATAACTCCATACTTGCTGCTATTTTCCTCACACCACCACTCTTCGCTAGTCCTGTACACTGGGATGTGTTTTATGTGCTGGATAAAGAAATGGTTCCCCTGTCGGTGACCAAGTCTTCCTTGAATGCACAACACTAGCTGCTTCTGTTCAGTATCGCCCAAGTTGCCCCTCAGTTCTCTGAAGGAAAGGTTGCGGTGGAAACGATATCGATCCATGCACTCCTGGAAATGTTTATTATCATGTTTCACTCTGTGGGGGGCAGAATTAATTTTCAGTTGTATAATCATGAAAGAAAAACATTGACTCATTACGGCGTTTCTAAGGCTAGTAAATTGTTTTTTTGTACCTAACCCAGTTTTTTGGTGGCAGTGTGAGTGCAGATTATGGGATTGCTTCCAGTTTTGGAGCTGAGCTGCCAAAACCGTTGTGCAGTCACAAGAACAGCCATGGGGGAAGGTATAGGAATTGATTCATAAGGGATTCTGTTCCAGATTAGATTCGGGTGCACCATTGGGGTGAAGAGAGAGAGCATTCCTGGCACTATTGTAAAGTGTTTGCGTCTGATACTACCTGCTGGGATGGGATGGGAACTGCTGCATTTTCCTTGTACCAACATCCATGACCCTGCTGAATAACAAAACGCAACAACAAACTAACAGAAAAATATATTTTAAATTATGCCTTTTCTATTGCAAGATTGTAGGGAATGGTACCCTATTGCCTCAGGGAGATGTGGTGTGTGGGATGATCACGTGTCCTACATAATGACATCAGGAATCAGTACCTCTGTGATTTTCTTCACATCCATCGACGTGGAGATAATTTCATTCAGTAAATCGGGATAACTATTCAGTTGGATGATCTATCTGTGTTAAAGTTACCGAGAACAGCTATTAATTATATTTTTCTGTGTTATGTAATATGCAGTGTCAGATAATGACTTGCAGTGTAGTGATATTTATTCCTTATTAAGTGCTACAGAGCTGCTGAATTTGGAGAAAATTTCCGTGTCTGGGGAAAAGCTTTCAGACAGAATAATGGGGCTGCCGAAACACAAATGAATTTCATGCACTGTATAGGTGAGCATTAGGTCTTTGAATGCACAATACTTTGTTCTTTAAACTGCGGGGGACTGCTTTTTGGAATAGATTGACTATTACAATAATGCAATATTGTAAAAGCGTTCTTGAAGTAAGTAAAGGCATTTTATATCTGTTGATTGCGATTTTACGCCACAATTCATCTTTTGTAAATAGCTGGAAGCTAGTCCCCAATATCAAAGTTACGAAGATACGACATCTTTTGATTGTTCTCTAATCTGCTTCACAGCATTGTGCAGAGCATGCAAAGGTGGTGTCATTGGTGTTCAGTGAGTTAGGTCTTGGGTGTAGAGTGTCATCTATTTTGATCTGTTGTGATTCTTAATTAAAAATGAATTTGTAGACAATAGAATTGCACAAGGGTCATCTAATAAGGAAGTTAATCATCAATGAAAAACAATCTAACAACTGTAATCTATGCTATAAATCATATTAGGTGTGTCGAATGATACAGACTTGCTGCTATTTTTCTCACGCCATTCCTCGTCTCCCCTAGTCCAGTATATTGGGATGTGTTTCATGTGCTGGATAAGGAAATGGTTCCCCTGCCAAGCACACTACATATTGCTTTTGGAAACACCACAAGGTTTGATGAAGAACATGTAGCTTATACCTGAGCAAAGTCTCTGGATAGAGTTCTATCAATCTGTGTGGCCGATATGAGTTCTCAAATTCCATGTAAATGGACAATACTTTAAATCATACATAACAAATCATCTGTGGCTGAAACCCATTTTGATAGCTCAGACTCCTGACAAATATGTGTGGGAGGGAGGAAGGGCGAGTGGGTATGAATGCAAAAACAGGAGTGGTTGACTTTGAAAGGAAGGGTAGCACTTCCCAAAAATATGTACATCCCTGTGTAACTCTTTGGTTAAGGAGCCACAGTTACCTTATTAGATCAACTTGTTGAGAGACCTAGATCTCCACCATGGTTTTCTGCCCTAAAGTACACAGGGAATAGAAACATAGAAACATAGAAAGTAGGTGCAGGAGTAGGCCATTCGGCCCTTCGAGCCTGCACCGCCATTCAATATGATCATGGCTGATCATCCAACTCAGTATCCTGTACCTGATCCCTTTAGCCACAAGGGCCACATCTAACTCCCTCTTAAATATAGCCAATGAACTGGCCTCAACTACCTTCTGTGGCAGAGAATTCCACAGATTCACCACTCTGTGTGTGAAAAAAACCCTTCTCATCTCGGTCCTAAAAGACTTCCCCCTTATCCTTAAACTGTGACCCCTTGTTCTGGACTTCCCCAACATCGGGAACAATCTTCCTGCATCTAGCCTGTCCAACCCCTTAAGAATTTTGTAAGTTTCTATAAGATCCCCCCTCAATCTTCTAAATTCCAGCGAGTACAAGCCGAGTCTATCCAGTCTTTCTTCATATGAAAGTCCTGCCATCCCAGGAATCAATCTGGTGAACCTTCTCTGTACTCCCTCTATGGCAGGAATGTCTTTCCTCAGATTAGGAGACCAAAACTGTATGCAATACTCCAGGTGTGGTCTCACCAATGCCCTGTACAACTGCAGTAGAACCTCCCTGCTCCTATACTCAAATCCTTTTGCTATGAATGCTAACATGCCATTCGCTTTCTTCACTGCCTGCTGCACCTGCATGCCCACTTTCAATGACTGGTGTACCACGACACCCAGGTCTCGTTGCATCTCCCCTTTTCCTAATCGGCCACCATTCAGATAATAGTCTGCTTTCCTGTTCTTGCCACCAAAGTGGATAACCTCACACTTATCCACATTATACTGCATCTGCCATGCATTTGCCCACTCACCTAACCTATCCAAGTCACCTTGCAGCCTCCTAGCATCCTCCTCACAGCTAACACTGCTCCCCAGCTTCGTGTCACAATTTTAATGTAAGCTCAGTAACTTGCTCTTCAAAATTAAATTACTATTGCTAGGTTGCACAGTTCATTTTCCATCTAGATCATCCTGCCCTTTACAATGTGCATCATAAAGCTTGCTGCTGATGTTAGCACCAAGGACTTGGCATTTCTATGTGTGCATATTGATGTGGCTCTCTGGACAGTGTTCCAAAGTAGCCGTGTTTCAGATGTTAAGAAAAAATGGTGTCTGCCTCCATGAGATATTTACATCTGTAGAGTTAAAGGAATTCAATAAAATGCATGTACATCAGCGAGTTCACACAATTTTGTAT
Source organism: Rhinoraja longicauda (assembly GCF_053455715.1). Classification (NCBI taxonomy): domain Eukaryota; kingdom Metazoa; phylum Chordata; class Chondrichthyes; order Rajiformes; family Arhynchobatidae; genus Rhinoraja; species Rhinoraja longicauda. The sequence continues at coordinate 3,477,593 of NC_135967.1, read as the reverse complement.
TCAGTTTTTCCATAATTCATTTTCTTCCATCGTGGCTCAGTTGGAAGCTTTCCCACCCCAGTGATTATGTGGTGTGGTGCAGATAAATAATAATGCATACTTATGGGCAGCGGTAGAGTTGTTGCCTTACAGCGAATGCAGCGCCAGAGACCCGGGTTCCATCCCGACTACTGGTGCTGTCTGTACGGAGTTTGTACGTTCTCCCCGTGACCTGCGTGGGTTTTCTCTGCGATCTTCGGTTTCCTCCCACACTCCAAAGACGTACAGGTTTGTAGGTTAATTTGCTTGGTAAATGTAAAAATTGTCCCTAGTGGGTATAGGATAGTGTTAATGTGCAGGGATTGGTGGTCGGCGCGGACCCAGTGGGCCGAAGGGCCTGTTTCCGCGCTGTATTTCAAAACTAAACTAAACTTGCATGAGAGCCGTAAAATATACATGGAGCCTTGGCATGCTGTACCATTGTTGTGAGTCATTGCAGTGAAAGAGCTCCAAACAGCATTGCATTGTAGCGTGGATGGCTTCATATCTTTATAGGGAAAAAAGGCTGGAGTAATCCGTGGGTCAGACAGCATCTCTGGAGAAAAGGAATGGGTGATGTTTCGGGGCGAGACCCTTCTTCAGACTGAGAGTAAGGGGACCACAGAGATGCTGTCTGACCCGATGAGTTACTCCAGCTTTTTGTGTCTACCTTCGGTCTAAACTAGTATCTGCAGTTCCTTCGCGTACACTTCATATCTTCATGTTTCTTTTTTTTTTAAAGGATATGGTGTACTAAAGGTAAAATAAAAGTGTACACATGTATGTGATAAAAAACAGGGCATGTGCTCAGTGCTTCCAATGGTGCTTTCAATCTCTTACTTGCCGGAGATGCGATTGTTTTCCGGATCGTATCTCCGGTTGCTCTGCGGCCTAACATCGTGGAGCTGGAGGCCTTGCCCAGGACTGACTTTGAGCCCCCGCGGGGCATGGACTTAGCATCAAAGCTTACGATTCCATGCCTCGAATTGACACTCCAACCGTGATGGACTTCAACATCAAGGAGCTCGCAGTCTCGGGTAGAGACTGACATCGGGAAGCTCTAAATTGCAGAAGGTTTTCCGCCAGCCCCGACCCGGGGTAGATCGCCCGGCGCGGGGGAGATGAGATTCCCCCTCGATGCAGGAGCTTGATCGCCCTGACGCGGAGGGCCCGACCACCGACTACAGAGTCAAGATCGTCCCGTCAACGGAAGGCTCGAGGCCCCCGACCGCGGGAGAACAAAGACGGGAAGAGATTGAACTTCTTTTCACCTTCCATCACAGTGAGGAATGTGGAGGAGTCACTGGGGTGGATGTTCATGTTAAAATGTATTTTGTGTGTTCTGTTGCTTTTTATTGGTATGACTGTATGGCAAATGAAATTCCTCATGTGTTGCAAAGCATACTTGGCTAATAACGTATGATTATGATTATGATTAAGGGAAGCTGGAATTCCCAACTTGCACTACGCTTTCACACCAGCAAGAAGAATGTGCAAAACTGAAGAGAACAGTTATGATCAATTTTGCTGCTGAAATCTGGCATAAGTATTGGATTAACTTGGTTTACAATCCCCTCCCATGTAGTTTGCATCCATGCATTTAAAAGAAAGTTGGCATTTAGTGATATTTTAAGAGGTCTCCACGAGAAGGTTATGGATTCAATTCCACAATGTTCGAGACCACTCTCTGTATTGCTAATAATGCTGCACTGCCAAAAACGCTGCTCATCAAAGGAAGATCAACAGTGCCCTCGATGATGTTTGGGACAAAGACCCATCATTTATTTGCCTCTGTACTCCACAATTTGGGATGTGTAATAGAAAAAAACACGTGGTTAAAGTGCACATTGTCAAATTTTATTAAAGGGTATTTTTATACATTTTGGTTTCACCATGTAGAAATTACAGCAGTGTAGCGACCATAGAGAATGGTCCAGGTCGTCGAACCCTCGGATTGGCCAGCGAGGTCACGTGGGAACGCGACCATGGGGATTGGTCCAGGGAGCGACATCGCTGATTGGCCAGCGATGTCATGTGCGCGTTTGGCGCCCGTTTTAGTCAGTTCGGCGAAGTCTTCAAGGAAGACAGTAAGTTTGTATTGGTTGTCCTGTACCTTGTTGTTTAACTCTGTATTCGTGTATTGCGGCTGCAATAAACTTCGTCTACAACCAACAAGTTTCGGACTCGCCATATTGGTGACCCCGACGTGATCTGGACGATCACCGACTGAGCAGGAACCCGACGCCTCGTTGACGATGACCGAGCAGGGCACACCGGAGTCAAGCGCGGCGGGCGTCCATCTTCCGTTATTTTGGACGTACGCACCGCAAGCTTGGTTTATCCACGCCGAGGCTCAATTCCATATAAAGAAGGTGTCGGACGAATCCACAAAGTACTTCTACCTCGTCAGCGCTCTATCGCCGGACACAACCAAGCGCGTGATGCGGTTCATCGTAAATTCACCTGCGGAAGACAAGTACGAGGCCATGAAGAAGGTATTACTGCGAACCTTCGGGTTTAATAAGCATGGTGGTGCGGCAAAACTTCTGCACCTACCGGATCTTGGAGACCAACTGCCTTCCGTCCTCATGGCCGAAATGATGATGCTAGCCGGTGAGCACACGGATTGCCCGATGTTTGAACAGGCATTCCGCGAGAAACTTCCCGAGGATGTCCGACTGCTGCTCACGGATTGTTCTTTTAAGGACGCCGAAGCATATGCAGCGAAAGCGGACGCGCTCATAGCAGCAAAAAACAAGGCAAGTGGTTCAATCAACAAAGTCTCGACATCGGTGACCACGCCACAGCGACGGCAAGATGGCGCCACGTCTCCCGCCAATTCTTCGAAAGCCCGCCAAAAAGATCCGCACAAGCGCGGCTGGTGCTATTATCACCTACGATGGGGTAACGAATCCCGCAACTGTCGTTTGCCTTGTACCTTCGCGGGAAATGCCTCGGCCGATCGTACATAGGGGCAGTTACGATTGGCCAGAACCGGCGCCTCTATGTCCATGATCGATTCACGGACACAGAATTTTTGGTAGACACGGGAGCCATCGTCAGCATAGTGCCGCCGACCGACCTCGAAACCAGATCGGGTAAGACAGGTCCCACCCTCATCGCGGTTAATGGCAGCCCAATTCGCACTTTCGGTACACGGAAGATGTCCCTTGTGTTAGGCCTCCGCACGTACGAATGGCCATTCATCATAGCCGACGTCAAACAAGCGATCCTGGGCGCAGATTTTCTCTGGGCTTTTTAACTGGTTCCTGATGTCCGCGGTAACGACCTCCGACCCTCTGCCGAAGATGAGCACGTCGCTCCGACAATCGCCTCCTCGCCCAGCCCTACTGTCCAGGCCGTCGTCGCGGCCCCCGACTCGTATGCTGCGATTCTGGCAGAGTTCCCAGAGCTGCTCGTCCAACGTTTTGACGCACCTTCGGCTAAGCACGGTGTGGTCCATCACATCCGCACCGAAGGCCCTCCCGTTTTCGCTCGGGCCAGGAGACTACCGCCAGACAAACTGGTGGTGGCAAGGGCGGAGTTCAGGAAGATGGAGGAAATGGGAATTGTCCGTCAGTCTGACAGCCCGTGGGCCTCGCCGTTACACATGGTCTCCAAGGCATCTGGGGGGTGGAGGCCATGTGGCGATTATCGGCGTCTCAATGCTGTCACCACAGCTGATCGCTACCCCATACCGCACCTACAGGACTTTTCATCTGGGCTGGAAGGAGCGGTGGTGTTTTCCAAAATCGATTTGGTGCGAGGATACCATCAGATTCCGGTGCGACCGGAGGACATACAGAAAACTGCAACTATTACTCCGTTCGGGTTGTTTGAATGGTTGCGTATGCCTTTCGGTTTAAAGAACGCGGCACAGGCTTTCCAGCGACTGATGGACCGCGTGGGCCGGGGTTTACCCTTTTTGTTTATTTATTTGGACGACATCCTGGTCGCCAGCCCCTCAGTGCAGGAACACCAGGCCCATTTGCGGACCGTGTTCCAGCGGCTCCAAGACCACGGGCTCATTATCCAACCCTCCAAATGACAATTCGGCCTGCCTGCTCTCGATTTTCTAGGGCACAGAATTACTCCTGCCGGCGCCGCCCCTTTGCCCGAGAAGGTAGAGGCTATCCGGGCTTTTCCCAGGCCCACCACAGTAAAAGGGGTGCAGGAGTTCGTAGGCATGGTTAATTTCTACCATAGATTTGTTCCGGCAGCGGCGCGAGTCCTGCGCCCGCTTTTCCAATGCCTTGCGGGGAATCCGGTAGAGTTGTTGTGGTCCCCGACTGCAGAGTCGGCTTTTACAGCAGCTAAGGCAGCCTTGGCAGACGCCACCCTGTTGGTCCATCCGAGCCCCTCCGCCCCCACGGCCCTGACGGTTGACGCCTCTGACGTGGCGGTGGGCGGGGTTCTGGAGCAGCAGGTCGGTGGCCGTTGGCAGCCTTTAGCGTTTTTCAGCCGGCAACTAAATTCGGCCGAGATGAAATATAGCGCGTTTGACCGAGAGCTTCTAGCTCTCTATTTAGCTGTCCGTCATTTCAGGTACTTCCTCGAGGGCCGCCCATTTGTGGCATTTACGGACCACAAGCCATTAACATTTGCTTTTTTGAAATTGTCTGACCCATGGTCGGCCCGCCAGCAGCGCCATCTAACTGCTATCTCCGAATTTACCACAGATGTCCGTCATGTCGCGGGTAAGCTTAATGCCGTTGCTGACGCCCTGTCTAGACCTGCTTTTCCCCCTATTTCGGCGGTGGACTGCGAAGTGGATCCCCAGGAGCTTGCGGAGGCACAGCTCCTAGCGGATACCGTTTCGGCTTACCGGTCCACCACTTCGGGATTGAAGTTGGCCCAGGTAGCTTGTGGGTCGGAGGGCACGAAAGTCTGGTGCGATGTTTCTCTTCCTCGTCCCAGGCCGGTAGTACCGCCCTCCCTTCAGCGCCGGGTTTTCGATGCCATTCATGGGCTGGCGCACCCGTCCATCCGCTCCACCTCTGCCTTGGTAGCAGCGAGGTTTGTCTGGCATGGCCTGCGGAAACAGGTAGCGGGGTGGGCACGTTCCTGCGTGCCCTGTCAGACCGCTAAAGTCCAGCGCCACGTCCAGCCCCCCGTACAGGATTTCGAGGTCCCGGCTTTTCGTTTTTTCCACATCCACGTGGATTTGGTCGGGCCTTTACCTTCCTCCCGGGGCTACACCCACCTCCTCACGGTGGTGGATCGGTTCACCCGGTGGCCAGAGGCTTTCCCATTGTTTGATATCTCGTCAGCGTCTTGTGCTAGGACTTTGGCCCTTCATGGGTAGCTCGTTTCGGGGTCCCGGCAGTTATTACAACTGACAGAGGGCCACAGTTCACTTCGTCCCTCTGGGCCGCGCTGGCGGAACTGTACGGGTCCAAGTTACAACCCACAACTGCATATCACCCCCAGGCAAATGGACTCGTAGAAAGGTTCCACCGCCAACTTAAGGCGTCCCTCAGTGCAAGGCTTGAAGGCCCGTACTGGGTAGACCAACTCCCTTGGGTTCTTTTGGGCATCCGGACTGCTCCTAAGCCGGATCTCGGTGCGTCGTCCGCAGAGCTAGTATATGGCTCGACACTTCGAGTACCCGGAGATCTGTTTCCGGACCCTTCAGACCTGCTCCCTACAGTCCCATCAGCGTTAGCATCTCTCCGGGAACGGGTGGGCTCCCTGGCTCCAGTTCCGACTTCACGTCATGGGTGTCCCATGGTACATGAACCGTCTTCCTTGAAGGACTGTGAGTTTGTTTTTCTGCGTAAAGATGCCCATCGCGCCCCGTTGCAGAGGGTCTATCAAGGGCCGTTCCGGGTTTTACGTAAGGGGACGGCTACTTTCACCTTAGACATGGGCGGCAAGAGTGAACTCGTCTCGGTGTCCCGTCTCAAACCGGCCCATTTGGACCCGGATCAACCAGTCCTGGTCGGTCAAACCCCTAGGAGAGGCCGACCTCCGATAGTTCCGCCCAGTCCGGAAACCCCCGTTCCGGCAGTTCCTCCAGGACCCCCCGTTTCGGCAGTTCCTCCAGGACCCCCCGTGCCGGTAGTTCCTCCAGAACCTCTCGTTCCGGCCGTTCCACCATGTCCGGAACCTCCGGCTCCTGTGGTTCCGGCTGTCCCTCTCCGTACTCGTTATGGTCGCGAAATCCGGCTCCCTGCTAGGTTCCGCACCTCGGGTTCTGGGGGGGGGTCATGTAGCGACCATAGAGAATGGTCCAGGTCGTCGAACCCTCGGATTGGCCAGCGAGGTCACGTGGGAACGCGACCATGGGGATTGGTCCAGGGAGCGACATCGCTGATTGGCCAGCGATGTCATGTGCGCGTTTGGCGCCCGTTTTAGTCAGTTCGGCGAAGTCTTCAAGGAAGACAGTAAGTTTGTATTGGTTGTCCTGTACCTTGTTGTTTAACTCTGTATTCGTGTATTGCTGCTGCAATAAACTTCGTCTACAACCAACAAGTTTCGGACTCGCCATAGCAGTGTTTATACATAGTCCCCCATTTCTGGGCACCATAATGTTTAGGACACATGGCTTCACAGGTGTTTGTAATTGTTCAGGTGTGTTTAATTGCCTCCTTAATGCAGGTATAAGAGAGCTCTCAGCACCTCGTCTTTCCTCCAGTCTTTACATCACCTTTGGAAATTTGTATTGCTGTTTATCAACATGAGGACCAAAGTTGTCCCAATGAAAGTTAAAGAAGCCATTATGAGACTGAGAAACAAGAATAAAACTGTTAGAGACATCAGCCAAACCTTACGCTTACCAAAATCAACTGTTCGGAACATCATTAAGAAGAAAAAGAGCACTGGTGAGCTTACTAATCACAAAGGGACTGGTAGGCCAAGGAAGACCTCCACAGCTGATGACAGAAGAATTCTCTCTACAATAAAAAAAAATCCCCAAACACCTGTCCGACAGATCAGAAACACTCTTCAGGAGTCAGGTGTGGGTTTGTCAATGACCACTGTCTGCAGAAGACTTCATGAACAGAAATACAGAGGCTACACTGCAAGATGCAAACCACTGGTTAGCTGCAAAAATAGGATGGCCAGATTACAGTTTGCCAAGAAGCACTTAAAAGAGCAACCACAGTTCTGGAAAAAGGTCTTGTGGACAGATGAGATGAAGATTAACTTATATCAGAGTGACGGCAGGAGCAAAGTATGGAGGAGAGAAGGAACTGCCCAAGATCCAAAGAATAACAACTCATCTGTGAAACATGGTGGTGGGGGTGTTATGGCCTGGGCATGTATGGCCGCTGAAGGTACTGGCTCACTTATCTTCATTGATGATACAACTGCTGATGGTAGTAGCATAATGAATTCGGAAGTGTATAGACACATCCTATCTGCTCGAGTTCAAACAAATGCCTCAAAACTCATTGGCCGGCGGTTCATTCTACAGCAAGACAATGATCCCAAACATACTGCTAAAGCAACAAAGAAGTTTTTCAAAGATAAAAAATGGTTAATTATTGAGTGGCCAAGTCAATCACCCGATCTGAACCCAATTGAGGATGCCTTTTATGCTGAAGGGAAAACTGAAGGGGACTAGCCCCCAAAACAAGCATAAGCTAAAGATGGCTGCAATACAGGCCTGGCAGAGCATCACCAGAGAAGACACCCAGCAACTGGTGATGTCCATGAATTGTAGACTTCAAGCAGTCATTGCATGCAAAGGATATGCAACAAAATACTAAACATGACTACTTTCATTTACATGACATTGCTGTGTCCCAAACATTTTGGCGCCCTGAAATGGGGGGACTATGTATAAACACTGCTGTAATTTCTACATGGTGAAACCAAAATGTATAAAAATGGCCTTTATTAAAATCTGACAATGTGCACTTTGACCACATGTGATTTTTTCTATTACAAATCTCAAAATGTGGTGTATAGAGGCAAATAAATAAAAGATGGGTCTTTGTCCCAAACATTATGGAGGGCACTGTATGTCATCCACACTTGTCCACTATACTTGTGTGTACAATTAGCCTACTTTTCTGGTTTAGTCAAGCTTTGTCGGAGCTACTCTCTTGACAGATTGTGATGAAGGTCCCTTGCCATATGTTCTACGAGTCAAGTTCTGGACAAGCCTTGTGTGAATTTGTGGCTTTCCTCCACGAGTTGGTGATTAGAGCATTTGTTTGAGTAAGACAGTAATTGCATAGAGGCAGGGTTGGCCAGAAACTGATGATATCCTGATGGATTTATCAAGCTGGCCAGAGATCAGATTAATTTACAATTTTTTTGTCACTTCATTGATTAACATTTCAAGTATTTGCTGGATATAGAGCAAGGCTTTCCCACTTTTGCAGGGAATGGGTCTTGGGATATGTTGTGCAATTACTTTTTTTCAACCTCATTGTGTATATCCTGTCTGTGGATAAAATACCATTGCTATTCTTTAGTTGGACTGCTTTCAATTCTGCAGCGCAAGACTGAGTCAATTATTCCTGTGCCATTAATTTACCTTCTGTCTGAAGCATTTCTTTGTTTCTCCAGATCCTTTTCAATTCTCAAAATAAATTCATGCATTGCTAATGTGCTGAAGGATGAAGACCTCAATTGGGACTGAACAGGCTATTCATGAAGTTAGAAAGTGGTGTTATTTTTAGACATGAGATGTGTAACTTTTAACCCGTTTACAAGAGGCAAGTATGTCCATCAGGAGCACACATTTCAAAGCACCTGCCCACTTCCTTCAAATTGCCAACACATTTTCTACCATTTGGAGAACTGGTTTCCTTACCAGCTCAGTTCTTACTTTGCACGAGAAGGGACTAATGCTATATAAGCCAGAGATGTTTTGCTAATTTTAATTGACTATGGCTGGGAGCTGATATTCACTGTTTATTAGGAGTACGCTCAAGGACTAAATGTGCTACAAATATTAATAACCTCGCTACATAAGATTTTATTTGGTGAGAGTTGTGTCGAACAAGCATCCAGATTGTGTGGAAGTAACGTACCAGACCGACAGTGGTAAAGGATATGAATTTATTTTCAGATGTCAAAAAGGCATTTTTATGAAGTGCATCTTGAGTAATTACTGAGTTAAAAGATGTGATAATTCAAGTAAAGTTTGGAACAGATGCAAAACTGACAAATACGTTTTGTGTGGCTCCGTTGCACAGCAGTAGAGTTGCTGCTTTAAAGCACCAGAGACCCAGGTTTGATTCTACCTGTGGGTGCTGTGTGCATGGAGTTTGTACATTCTCCCAGTGACTGCGTGGGTCTTCCCTGGATGCTCCTGTTTCCTCCCACACTCCAAAGACCTACAGATTTGTAGGCTAATTGGTTTTGGTAAAATTGTAAATTGTCCCTAATGTGTGGGATAGTGTATGGGGTGATGGCTGGTCAGCACGTGCTTGGTGGGCTGAAGGGCCTGTTTCTGTGCCGTATCTCTGAAGTCCGTAGTCAAGTTTGAGGGGGTGGATCAGGATGAGAATCTCATCCCCTGTATTGCGAATACAGTTGTTTCTAATTTAAATTTGTGATTTATGTTCCAAAACACACTACAAAACAGTTACATTTGTCGATAATAAACTTGAAATGCCAGCAAAATTGAAGGAGATCACAGAATGAGCTTGACATGATGTGAAAAAGATTGACCAAAATTGGATGAAATGTAACAAAGGTAACCTGATAAATTAAACGATTGGCCATGATGTGTGTTGAAACATCTGAGCTGATATAACAAGCCATCTCTGTTCCTGTCTGTGTACTGTTGACCTGATCTTGACCTACAAGATGTGTGATTTATTTCTTTGGCCCATGAAACCCAGTGGTGACCATCTCCTTTCCCAGGCTGAATGGTCTCTGCTGTCGGGGAGCCTGCCCCCGCTTCGTTAATTCTTTACTTTTCATCACTAGTAAGTGTCTTGATCATCCCTTCTGGTCAAGAGCATGTCTCCAGCAAATGCATCCACTTCACATGACGCCAAAGAACAACATAAAGCTCTGGATACAACAGAGTCAAAGCGAACGTATTCTAGCTGTAGTACTGAAGACCTGTGCTCCAAAATGATCTGAATCTGCAAGTAAGCGGTTCCCGTTCATCACTGCGACAGATTCCTCTTCACAATGTATGAAATTGCCTCGGTATATCGTGTTCACAAAATGTCAGACAATCCAATTTGTTGTAATTAACTCCAAATCAAACTGCTCTCAATCATCAGCAAAGTGATATATTGTCATCAATGTGCTATCAAGTAGCACTGTCTCACCAATAACCTCATGCTCAATTTGGGTTTCACCAGGACCATGTGACTCCACATCTCATCGTAGCCTGAAGGAGCTGAATTCTGGAGGATAGAGTGACTGCTTTGTACCAAGGCAGCATAAAATCATAGACAGACACACAATGCTGGAGTAACATTGGTCAAGGCGGGACAGGCAGCATCTTTGGAGAGAAGGAATGAGTGCCGTTTCGGGCCGAGACCCTTCTCGACCCGGAACATCACCCATTCCTTCTCTCCAGGGATGCTGCCTGTCGCGCTGAGTTACTCTAACATTTTGTGTCTGTCTTCGGCTTAAACCAACATCTGCAGTTCCTTCCTACAACATCTCCAAGGGAAAGTCTAACCGGCTATCATTTGGCATTCAATGGCATTACCATTGCTGATACTCAACTGAATCAGCTATTAACATACTGTGGATACAAGGGGAGGTCAGAGACTGGGAATCCTCTGGCGATCACTAGTCTTTCTGGCATCTTCAAGGGTGAAGTCAGGAGTGTGATGGAGTACTCTGTGCTGGCCTGGATGGGTACAACACCAACAACTTTCAATGGGCTCCACACCATCCGTGCCAGAGCGGTTCATTTGATCGCTATCTCATTGACCAGACTAAACGTTCATTCCCTCTGCCTCTGTGGCTGCAGTTCGTAACATTTACAAAATGCACACTACTTACTCTGATAGCACTTTCAAAGCCTGCATCCTCTACTGCTAAGAAGAGCAAAGGCAGCAGGTGCATGTGGGTTCCACCATCTTCAAATTGCCTTCTAGGTTGTCCACCATCTTGGCAAGAAATTGCAGCGAATTGTGAACGCAGCCCAGACCATCACACCGACCAACCTCCCTTCTATTGACTCCCTTTATATCTCAGGCTGCCTCGGCAACACCCACAGCATAATCAATGACGAGTCGCACCCTGGCCACTCCATCTTCTCCCCTCTCCCATCGGGCAAAAGGTATAGAAGTGTGAAAACGCACATCTCCAGATTCAGGGACAGTTCTTACCAGCTGTTATCAGGCAACTGAACCATTCTACCACAACCAGAGAGCAGTGCTGAACTACTGTCTTCCACATCGAAAACCGTTGGACTATTTTTGATCGGACTTTACTGGCCTTATCTTGCACTAAGTGTTATTCACGTTATTCCTTTCATCATGTGTCTGTACACTGTGAATGTCTTGATTGTAATCATGTATTGTCTTTCCACTGACTAAATAGCATGCAACAAAAGCTTTTCACTGTACCTCTGCACCCGTGACAATAAACGAAACCAAAAATATCACTGCTCCACCTTCATCGCAGGGTCTAAATCCTAGTTGGGCCACTATCACCAGAAAATCTACAAAAGTTGAAGAAAATGGCTCACTACCACTGTCCCCAAGGGGTGGGTAATGAATTCTGGCCTTGCCAGTGTTCTTCAAATTCTGAACATGAATTTAGAAAATCAAATATAGTGAACAGATTTGACAGACGTTATGATTAATCTCTCTCCCTCTCCTGGCAAAGTGAACATTGAGTGCTGGATCTGATTATGACCAATAATGCTCGAGGTATTCTGGTGTTGAAGGCAGAGTAGGCAATAATGTTGAGACATGCAATGAATGATGACCACTGGTAGTCTACAGGATGGTAAGTCATTGAGCTATGCCATAAGGAAACCGACCCTTTAGTCCATCACGTACTTGCCAACCAAGTTGCCTAACCAGGCTAGTCTCACTTGCCTGTGCCTGGCCCATGTTCCTCCAATCCTTTCTTATCCATATACTTGTCCAAGTGTCTATTAAATGTCATAATTGTACCAATTTCTACCACTTCCTCTGGCAGCTTATTCCAATATCTGCACAGGTCTTTTTTTTGTTGCACTTTTCCCAGTTGAACGACATCTTTCCAATGGCAACAGCCAAAACTGTCCACAGTACTCCAAATGTAGCCCGACTAATGTCTTGTAAATGGCTGTAACGTGCCATTCAAAATCATGTACTCAATACCCTGAACTATGAAGGCAAGTGGTGCCAAATGCCTCCTTCACCACCTATGTCTACCTATGTCCCACTTCATTAAAAACAGAATGGAAAACATCAGCAGAGCAGACTTTTGAAGAAACGCTATAATTGAGGCAAGGATTTAAGTTCAAACCAGTACGGGTAAGTTTGGAACTTGTATAAAAGACACAGATGGTGATCAACATGGGTTCTTGGGCAAAAGGATTATGATGAAAACCCTGCTGTCTTCTAGGAAGCAATTAGGTGTCGTTTTGATTAGTAGTTTAAAATATAAGTGGTGCAAATCACTATCCTGATCCAGATGTATATTGTGCATTCTTGAAAACAATTTTCCAGGAGACAAAAACATTTGGTGACATGGACGTAACCTGTTAATCGTAGCCTTTTAAATAAATTATACCTCAGCGTTTCATTATCCTTTCAATTAGTAAAATTGCAAAATGGTCTGATATGTTAGTTTACATGCAAATCAGCATTCCTCTGAGGAAGATCTTTAATATCCGACGTCTAAATTCATGCCTTTGTATCAATGTTCAGTACCGTTTCTGGATAAATCCAACAATGGATTGCCTGCAAATACAGATAACACCTTTCCTTTTGCTTCATAAACCAACACTTGCCCTCCACCGTACCATCCTTTCTGTTATCCTGCAGTCTTTGGGTTTCTAGGGGGTTTCTAAGCTTCAATTTGTGCGACAAATTATGCTTAAATTATGGCGTTCTCTTGATTGTTGTTTCAGTTGGGATGACTCATCTGTCTATTGCTACTTTGAGTATTTATCATTGTGTATTGATACGGGGACATTTCTAATCAGTGAGTAATATTCCTGCCTACTTTAGAATAATATTTATTCTGCACGGCATGGTGTTGCAACAGGTAGCGCTTGTGCCTTACAGCTCGAACAACTAGGGTTGCCAACTGTCCCGTATTAGCCGGGACATCTCGTATTTTGGGCTAAATTGATTTGTCTCATACGGGACCGCCCTTGTCCTGTATTTGGCCCGAGGGGCACTGTAGGCCCAGACTCTGTACGCCCGGACTCTATATGCCCGGACGCTGTACGCTCGGACGCTGTAGGCCCAGACTCTGTACGCCCATACGCCGTATGCCCGGACCCTGTCGGCCCCGACGCCGTAGGCCCGGACAGTGTAGTAGGAAAAAACTGCAGATGCTGGTTAAAATTTGTGTCTACATTCCAGACAGTGTAGGTTTGGACAGTGTAGGTCCGGAGGCCCCAGCGCCGCCTAATGGAGGTTGCGTAGCAACCCGCCTCCTGGCCCGGGCGGCCGCTATTGATGGAGCAGGAGCACGTGGCCGCTAGCTGGGTGAGGTCACGTGGGACGCAGGGCGGTGACTTCACCTTGTCCCGTATATGGGAGTGAGATAGTTGGCACCCCTATGAGCAACCCAGGTTCAACTGTCAGTGTGGAGTTTGCATGTCCTCCTCCTCTGCAAGGTGTGCTGGATGGTAGGTCACTGTACGTTCCCCCAATATGGCTGGGTGGAAGGAAAATTAGGCTGAAGTTAATGTCACTTGAAAGAGAGTAGGGAAATAAATGGAGGAATGGGATGGCTCTGAGAAAGCCATTAAACTCAATGGGACAAATGATTTTCTATTGCGTAAGAAATGTAACATTTATCCTGAGAAAACTTTGTCTCAGAAAAAACCCACGCAGCCCACGGGGAGAACGTACAAACTCCGTACAGACAGCACCCGTAATCAGGATCAAACCCGGGTCTCCGGCGCTGTAAGGCAGCAACTCTACCGCTGCGCCACCGGAGGAGGTGGTCCACCTTTGGTGCCACACTAAAATGGACATTCATGAAGATAGCCCAGGGAGTGAATACCATTCAACCTCTAGATAGGCTCATCAGAGTTGAGCCTGTTACTTTTGTCACCTTGTGGGCATTTAGCAACGCCACACATTTCTGGTTAGCGTTGGGGTGAGGTTTTATCTTCCTATATCGGTTAATAGTTATTAAGTCATTGACAATATTTCCAAATTGGTGGACCAGTTGTCCAAAGAACACCAGGTGAAAGAAAATGAGTTCAAATTCTGCTGTGTAAATTTAGTTTATAAATAAAAGTATTGGAAGTTTTAAAAAGATAACGACCAAAATATCAGCTTGTTACAAAACCCAAATGGTCGATCAAAGTTCTTTTTAGAAGGTAATCTACCATCCACTGTATATCAACAAATTGCTATGTTTGTTTACAAAATTCAGTATCCAGGATATATCGGCTGGATATTGCTGGGGAGAATGCATCTGCCAGATGGGATGGTGGGGGAAGAGGAAATGGCAACAACTACAAGATGTGAATGACGAGCAGCAATGAATTGCAGTAAGATGAAGGCTATTCTTTCTCAGTAGCTCGGGCTAAATGGTTATTGGAGGCGGGAAGTAGAATGGACATGAAAAAATGCCATTCACAGGAGGCCGAAGGGAAATATTTTTTCCCAAGCACTTGTCGACTGCTAATTAAATGCATCGAAGGCTGTCAAGACTGTTTAACTTGAGTGTACATTAACATCTGTGTGCCCACTAACTCTGGGGGGGGAAATGATGTATTTCCATTTGGCAGAAGCACCAGGGAGTTTTCAGCGGGATGTTCTGAATGGAAAGGAGGAGAAGGAAACGTCTAGTAGCCAGAGTTAATCTGCCAGGTCACCGTCATCCTTTCTGGCAGGTGTGGTGAGCTGGATTAAGTGGCAAAGTCTGATCACAAACAATATGAGTGAAAAGCCATCAGTGCTGCTGGGGCAGAACATTTGTTTGAAAACCAATATATTGTGTAAATTTGTTTTGAGTACTGTGTCTGAGAAGAGCTGACATCTTTCCTGTGCTGCACTTATCTATTTGAAAGAAATGTCAACACTCAGTAACCGTAAATGTGATTGAAAACACTGGGCAACGAGAAACAATTAGAACATTTTTAGGTAATTGCCTCCAGTTACTTACATTTCCTAAGTTAAAGCTTAATAGGTGGATGAGAATGGTGAAAAATTCTTTGTCCCATTCATCCATGATTTTTGAAAATCTTGCAATAACTGGGTTAAGATGAAAAGCAAAATAATGAGACGTGGAATGTGTTACAAAGCTGTTTCACATCTATGCAAGGAATGAAACGGCACAAGTGATATTCTCTGAATCCACCTGAACCGTGAGATTGTGTTAAAGTCTCGTTATATTGAATTTATTTGCTGTTAAGCCACAGAAATAACCTGGTATCCTACAATGTTCCAAACAATACGGTGTTAAAGCTATCATTTCTAGGTAAATGTCGTTATATTTTTGTTAACAGCCAAACTCCATGCATATTGGTAATAATTGGACAGTATTCAGAGAATTGTGGATAATTAGATAACAAAGGATTACGTGAGAAATATGATAGAAACAGGCCATTCAGCCCATTCCAGTTCATTCAGGCACTTGTGTTCTACTGGTGTCATCTACAATCTCATCTCATTCCTAATCAGCCATATTTTTCGTTCTTCGCTGAGTTCCTCCAGCACTTGGTGTTTTGTTCAACATTCCTGCATCTGCAGTTCCTTGTGCCTCCTTTTATATCCCTCTA
This sequence comes from Rhinoraja longicauda, assembly GCF_053455715.1. Taxonomy (NCBI): domain Eukaryota; kingdom Metazoa; phylum Chordata; class Chondrichthyes; order Rajiformes; family Arhynchobatidae; genus Rhinoraja; species Rhinoraja longicauda. The sequence goes on along the minus strand of NC_135967.1, from coordinate 3,461,734 downwards.
AATAATCTGAACTGCCCACCTTAACCACTCACAGTAGTAACAGGTTGTACATTCTCGATGTTCTTTGGGTGCAGAAGTTTCTTCTGAATACCTAATTGATGACAACCTAATATTGATGGTCTCCGGTTACCCACTTTCTCTGTTTTGACTTGATTAAAACTTTTCATAATTTAAATCTCTGCCATAATTAAAAACCCTTCAATCTTTGCTCAAGGAAAAAGTGACCCAGTTTGTTCCTCCTTTCCTAGTATTTCTGAAATCACCCTTGTAAACCTTCTTGGCAGTTTTTCCAGTGCCTCCATGTTCTTGTTTTAACATGGTGACCAGAGCTGTACACAATACTTGAAATGTGTTCTGACCAAGGTTTAGCATTACATCTTTTAGCATTACAAGGTTTAGCATTATATATATATATACACACACACTCACAAGTACACACACACACATATATGTGTATATGTATATATATATATATATATATATATATATATAAATACATACACACACACACACATGCATCTTTAACATTACATCTTTTTTTTCCATGACCATGTGGCACAATTGTTAGTGACTGGTGCTTTATATTCTATTCAAGCACAACTTTCTGTTTTGAAATCATTGCTGAAAGTTCATTAGAGTACATTTTGTTTCTAGGTAAAGCTTTTCTCTCATATTCAAATGCAAAGATGCATTAATTCAGGTGAAGAGTTCTATCCTCTGAGTTTGATTAGTTTATCCATTCTTGGGTAAAGGGACAAGGGTAATATAATTGTACTTCATTTGCGAAGTAGATTGATTATTAATGGGTGCTTTCAACACAGATTTCACAAGCTGTAGATTTCGATATCTCTCTGACTGCCGTGTGGCAAAGGCAACTGACCCTACCATGTGGCAGCACTGACCAATCTACAGTTCACCCATTGCTCGGCTAACTGAGATCCTCTTTCATCGGAGCATTTTGCCGATTCTCTCTCGTTTCCAGCCCAGCACTGCAATATCCATCCTTTGCGTTTGTACTCAACAGCAGAATCTTCTTTCACCTACCCTTTCCATCGTCATCAATATCAGTACCATCACCAGTTCCCTTTGCTCAAGCACCTGTCCTCCCCTCAGAAACAGTGTTGTTATATCAACTGCAACTTGACTACCCTACTGATGGTTCACCATTTCCTATAGAGCCAATGACCTTAAATATATGTGTCCTGTTATGTGGTAACGTCCCACCGCAAACTCCCTATCTGACCATTCCACAAAAAGTCTCAAAGTCACCAATGATAATCTCTGCATGTCGGGTTGCCAGCAGTCCCATGTGGATTGATTCTTCTCATATTTAAAGAGAAGCGTAATCCCCTGATTATATTAGTACACTGTGCTCTATTTAAATTTTCAACTGGCATTAATCTGATAGAAATCATCCAAATGGCATCTTCTTGAGCTGAATAACTCCAACATGTTCAATGCCACAACTTTGCAGTCACTGGCAACCACTGCTATCTTGCCGGTCGGTGACCTCTGCAAGTTGTATTCGGGCCAATGCTTCCAATGGGAACTTTTGGAAACTTTCCCAGCAAGAAATACAAGCCTTGCTCGCAGCTGACTCTGCTGGCAACCTCTAGCTTACATTATAATACATTATTGATAGCCCTCTACTTGCATCTGCAGTCTTCCATGCCCATAGTACCTGACATTAAAAACATCACTATCTTTTGAAATGCCACGTCTCTGAAATCCATTTTCATAGAGGCACACTGTGTGGAAACAGGACCTTCGGCCCAACTTGCCCACGCCGACCAACATGCCCATTGAAAATAGTTCCATCTGCCTGATTTTGGTCCATATCCCAACCTTACTCTATCCGTGTACCTATCTAAATGTTTCTTGTGCGTTTCTTATACGCCTCAACTACCTGCTCCATCAGTTTGTTCCATTAAAAAATGTTACCCCTTAGGTTTCCATTAAATTTTTCCCTCCTCACCTTAAACCTGGTCTGAGCAAAGACTCTGTGCGTTTATCTGATCTATTCCTCTCATGATTTTGTACTCCTCTATAAGATCACCCCTCATCCTCCTGCGTGCCAAGGAATAAAGCCCTTGCCTGCTCAAGCTCTCCTTATAGCTCAGTCCCTCGAGTCCTGGCAACATCCTTGTAAATCTTCTCTGAAACTTTTCAAGCTTTACACCATATTTCTTTTAACATGTTGACCAAAACTGAACACAGTACTCTAAATGTGGCCTTGCCAATGTCTTATATAATTGTCATCCCAACCTCTATACTCAATACTCTATCTGATGAATGCCAATGTGCCAAAAGCCTTTTTGACCACCTGTGATGCCACTTTTGAGGAACTGTTGCACCTGCACTCTTAGATTCCTCTGTTCCACAACACTCCCCAGAGCCCTACCATTCACTGTGTAGGTCCTGCCCATGTTAGACTTCCCAAAATTGAACACCTCACATTTCTCTGTATTAAATTCTATTATCCATTCCTCAGCCCGCCTCCCGGACCGATCAAGATTCTGCTGTAATCTTTGACAACCACCTTCACTATCTACACTTTAGTGTCATCTGCAAACTTGCTAATTATGAATTGTAGGTTCTCATCCAAATCATTGATAGAGATGACAAACAGCAAAGTGGTCCAGCACACTGAGACACACCACTAGTTACAGGCCTCCAGTCTGAAAAACATCCTTCCACTGCATGACTGCAATCTATCCATTCAGCTATCTCTTCTTGGATCCCATGCGAACTAGCCTTCCAGAGCAGCCTATCAGAGTAACCTTGTCGAATGTCGTATTGAAATCATTATGTACAACATCTGCAGCTCTGTCCTCATCAACCTTTTTGGTCCCATCTTCAAAAAACTCAGTCAGGTTCGTGTAAAAATGACCTCCCATGTACAAAATAGGATATGTAGGAAGGAACTGCAGATGCTGGTTTACACTGAAGATAGACACAAACTGTTGGAGTAACTCAGCCGCACAGGCAGCATCTCTGGAATGGATGATGTCACCAAATATGTGCAGTTCCTGTCTGTGTACACCTGAAGCATCATTGGCAGTAGCTTCATCTGTCAGTTTAGTTGCCTTGGTAGCTTAAGAATCCTCACCAATTCTTCATATCTTATAGATACATATAAATTTAAAGGCTAGATGCAGTAAAACATGTTCCCGATTTTGGGGGAGTGCAGAACCAGGGGTCATAGTTTAAGAGTAAGTGGTAGGCCATTTTGAACTCAGATCAGGAAAAACTTTTTCACCCAGAGAGTTGTGAATCTGTGGAATTCTCTGCCACAGAAGGCAGTGGAGACCAATTCATTGGATGTTTTCAAGACAGAAATAGATTTAGCTCTTAGGGCTAAAGGGATATGGGGAAAAAAAGCAGGTACTGATTTTGGATGATCAGCCATGATTATATTGAATGGCGGTGCTGGCTCGAAGGGCCGAATGGCCCACTCCCGCACCTATTTTTCTATGTTTCATCTCACCTTCTGTCAAGCTCGCAGCAACATCAGCTTCTGAGTCAGAAAGTCATGGGTTCAAGTCATGCTCCAATGCAGGAGAAACAAGAAACTGCATATGCTGGAATCCAGAGCAAGAATTAAACTGCTGGAAGAACCCAGTGGGTCAGGCAGCATCTGTGGTGATAAATGGATGTACCAACAGAGCAGGTTGAAACTTTACATAAGGATTGGTGTATGAATTGGAAAGATGGCCCATGTCTTGCAGTAATGAGGGATGGTGGGAGAGGATCGAGGTTAAGGTTTCAAAGGTTTCAACGGCCCTTTATCGTCACGTGCACCAATTAAGGTATAGTGATGTGCAAATTACCATACAGCCATACTATAAAAAAGCAACAAGACACACAACCACATAAAAGTAAACATAAACATCCACCACAGCGGATTCCCCACATTCCTCGGAAGGCAATAAAGTCCAATCTACTTCCTCTATATTCTCCCGCGGTCGGGGCTGTCGAACCATCCGTCAGGGCAGTCGGAATTCCCGAAGCCGACGCTATAGAAGCCTCCGCGTCGGGGTGGTCGAAGCTCCTGCGGCTTGGAGCTCCCGAAGTCGGTCCCGAACCTGAGGCCGCGAGCTCCACAATGTTAAAGTCCGCAGGCTCCCGCGGTTGGAGCTCCGAGGTCGATCCCTGGCAAATGGATCGTGAGCTCCGCGATGGTAAGTCCGCAGGCTCCCGCGGTTGGCGGTCCTGAAGTCTGTCTCCAGCAAAGGCCGCCAACTCCTCGATGTTAGGCCGCAGTGCGGACGGAGATACGGTACAGAAAAAAAATAGCATCTCCGTTGAGGTAAGAGATTAAAAAAAGTTTCCCCCACCCCCCACATAAAACAAGCTAAAGAATACTAAAAACATGCATTTAACACATACTATTAAAACAACAAAGAAGGAACAGACAGACAGACTGTTGGCGAGGCTGTGGTTAGATGTTGATAGGTGGAACTAGATGAGGGGGTGAATAATGAGCACAAGGAGCTTTGTGGGGAAGAGGGAAGGGATGGGAAAGATGATCAGAGTACTTGGGTGGGAGTGGAAATACAAGATGGAGTGAAGGCCATCTGGCATTGGTAAATTCTGAGCTCATACCATTAAATTTACCATTAACTTACCTAAGCGGAATATGAGGAATTATTCTTGTAGATTGTGTTTGGCCTCACCCTGGCAGTGTAGAAGGCTGAGGACAGACTGGTTGATGTCAGAATAGGGAGGAGAGCACACGCCGTTTCTATGTTCACTGTTTGGCAAGTGACTCTGGCTGGCCAGAATAAACCGTGGAGAATTCACTTTGGAGGAGAGCCTTTGGCCTGTCCTGAGCAGGCAGTCCGAAAAGCTGTGAATCAGACCAACGGCACTTGGTCTTGTTTTGTGACACTTCAAGTACTCATTGCACCAAGTCCTATTTTAAGGATGGATTGGCCAGTGAGTGAAAGGCTCCTTTCGGAAAAGAAGGTGAAATTTAAAAAAGGGAAAATATACAAATTCTTTTCTATCTAAAGGGAGATAGAATTTTCAAGGTCACCTTTAAATAATGAAGTATGTATTATAATGAGTGACCAGATGGCTTCAACCAGTTTACTGCTAAACATATTTGAATAAATTATTATAAAAATGCATGCGAAGCTCTGAACTCATTTATTATGATCATTACTTCGAGCAGAGACAAGTCTTGGGTCTTCAGGGTTGACCAGGTGTATTTGCTTGCATTACGAATAACGTTTTCTAATGTAGATACAAGGCTGAGCTCCTCTTAGTGTCAAGCTGTAAAACAAAAGCTGGCCTGTTGCTTCAGTTAGAACGTGACATTTCCACCAGTTCTGCAGTGTGTTTAGATTTCTGCCAGTTTCTGCATCCTACAGTTTGCTTTTCATTGGTTATACTCCAACTAATTTTTTTGTTTCCTGACGCCCTGAATATAACAAAATAGTTCATACTGCATGAGTCTAGGTACACTTTTTAACATTCTCCCTGCCCAGTTCTGCAGTGAGAACTTTGTTTGCACCAATACTCTTGGAATAAATCTGGAATACAAGTAGCAAGCGGCACGGTGGCGCAGCGGTAGAGTTGCTGCCTTACAGCGAATGCAGCGCCGGAGACTCAGGTTCGATCCTGACTACGGGCGCCGTTTGTACGGAGTTTGTACGTTCTCCCCGTGACCTGCGTGGGTTTTCTTTGAGATCTTCAGTTTCCTCCCACACTCCAAAGACGTACAGGTATGTAGGTTAATTGACTGGGTAAATGTAAAAATTGTCCCTAGTGTGTGTAGGATAGTGTTAATGTGCGGGGATCGCTGGGCGGCGCGGACTCGGTGGGCCGAAGGGCCTGTTTCCGTGCTGTATCTCTAAACAAAAAATCTAAAATCTAAAATCTAATTCAGCAGAATGGGAATTGGAGGCATCATTCTGAAAGGATAGTCCGAAATTTCACAAAGGCACTAAAACCACTTTTCCAGGAAACAAGACTGGGATTGATATAAATGTTCACCTGCGTAGGAGGATCTGTACAGTGTGTCCTGCTGCTGTTAGATCTGGTGTGATAGTATCTGATCATAAGCCTAAAACAAGATGCAAACACCAACCATCAAAACTTGCTCAAAACAAAACTCTCAACAACTGTGTAATTTTCCGAATGGCCTCATGAAATACTCCCTTAAATTCTCTAATCCTCCCCATTTACATTTAGCACCGAAGAAGAATGCCAAGTTATATAATGTAAGTAGAAAATATACAATTAATGCCATGACCCGTAAGAGCATTGATGTACAGAGAGTGCTTGGGGTCCAAATCCACATCTCCCTGAAAGTGGCAACACAATTATATAAAGAGGCACATGGTGTGCTCGCCTTCGTAGGTTGGGGCATTGCATAGAAGAGTTTGGAAGTCCTGATGCAGCTTTATAGGATTTTGTTTCGGCTGCATTTGGAGTATTGCATGCATTTCTGATCACCCCACTACAGGAAGGATGTGGAGGCTTTGCAAAGGGTGCAGAGGTGGTTTAGCTGCATGATACTGGATTAGTGGGTGCTAGCCACACAGAGAGGTTGGGCAGACTTGTATTATTTTCACTAGAATGCCAGAGGTTGTGGGGAGACCTGATAGGAATCCAATTGCGGCACGGTGGCGCAGCGGTAGAGCTGCTGCCTTACAGCGCCGGAGACTCGGGTTCGATCCTGACTACGGGCGCTGTCTGTACGGAGTTTGTACGTTCTCCCCGTGACCTGCGTGGGTTTTCTCCGAGATCTTCGGTTTCCTCCCACACTCCAAAGATGTACGTACGTATGTAGGTTAATTGGCTGGGCAAATGTAAAAATTGTCCCCAGTGGTTGTAGGATAGTATTAGTGTGCGGGGATCGCTGGGCGGCGCGGACCCGGTGGGCCGAAGGGCCTGTTTCTGCGCTGTATCTCTAAATCTAAAAATCTAAAAATTATGAAAGGCATAGATGGGGCAGACGTTCTGAGCCTTTTTCCCCAAATTAAATGGAAAAGTCAAATACTAAAGAGCTTTAAGGGGAGAGGGGTAAAGTTTAAAGGAGTGGGCAGAGAAAGTTTTTTTTCACAGTATGTGAGTGCCTGGAACACGTTTCTGAGGGTGATGATTGAGGCAAATACAATAGTGGCATTCAAGAGACTTTTGGGTAGGCATGCAGATATGCAGGGATTGGCAGAATATGGATTATGTGCAGTTGATGTTGGCATTGTGTTCAGCTCAGACATTGTGGGCCGAATGGCCTGTTCTTGTGCTGTACTGGTCTATGTTCTTTGCTAGGTGTGAGGAGAGCAGATGCAATAACTACTCTTGCAACGTGTGCATTTGCTGCCGTCTTAAGAGATATTTCTGTAATCTCTTCCCATCATTTGCTGTTTCCATATTTTTGCTTTAACAGATTTAAAAATATGATGCAAAATGATAGCTGCAATTCTGTCAGCAGGGAAATGATTTTTCAAAAGTACAGGAGCACTAGGATCGATACCTTGATGTGGGCACCCAATGAATTCTTCACCTCTCCAAAGAACTTCCGTGCCTTCTCCGCACTGTTGAAATTTAACATGCCAAACCGTGCTCCTGTGTTAATGCAAGACCATCCATCTCAACTCGGGGATTATACAAGGTAGTGAATGAATAAATTGCCTTTATTTCCCTGCCAGTTATCAATGAAGTCAAAGAACACAGCCTTGAACGTTTTGTTGACTAATTTTGTTGTAAATCGCAGTTTGCAACAGGCACACCTTAGCACCTTTGGCTCAGAAGGAGCCAAGCAGATAAATGCCAATTGATCCTTTCTTTCTGCGCTGAGGAAGAGCAATACTGCTGCACAGTGCTACCTTTGGCATAAAAAATACACCTTAAAATTAAAATTTTAAATTTTAAAATTAAAATTCAGATAAAAGTTAAAAATTGACCCACGTATCCAAACCATATGCATGGGTGGATGATAAAGTTTATGTGGAATAGAACAGAGGAATACTTCTGAGTGTCCAGGCTAATATTTATCCCTCAATCAATATTATTGAAAATTATTTGGCGATCACCTCATTGTTGGTTTGTGGAACCATGCCTTTGGCATTTTCCACAGTATGGCACAGTAATGCAGTGGTTAATGTTGGTTTGTGGAACCATGCCTTTGGTATTTTCCACAGTATGGCACAGTAATGCAGTGGTTAATGTTGCTGCCTCTTGGCTCCAGAAACGTGGGTTCTTTCTGTGACCATAAGCGATTCCCCTAGTGCACTAGTTTCCTCCTACATGCCAAAGGTGTGCTGGTTATTAGGTTAATTGGCTGCTGTAATTTGCCCCCTACTTCAGGTGGGTGGCATAAGAATAGGAGGTGGGGGAAAAGTTGATGGAGATGTGAGAGACAAATTGTATCAATGGAGATGAGGGTTGGCTGGTTGGCATGGATACAGAAGGGCTGAAGGGCCTGTTTCTGTGATATATCACTCTATGGCTCATTGACTCTGAGGGTTGGCTGGTTGGCATGGATACACAAGGGCTGAAGGGCCTGTTTTTGTGCTGTATCCTCTGACAGTGACTCTGAGGGCTAGATGGTTGGCATAGACACAGAGGGCTGAAGGGCCTGTTTCTGTGCTCTATCACTCTATGACTCATTAACTCTGAGGGTTGATTGGTTGGCATAGACACAGAAGGGCTGAAGGGCCTGTTTCTGTGCTGTGTACACTGCGATAATAATTCTACTACCATACAAGTGATTATACAGATTTATTGGTTGTAATGTTTTACTGTGGCGAGAGGCTTGCAACTTTAGTTATGTTTTTCGATGTTGTACATATAATTGGTAGATTAAGTTAATTAATTAAATAATAGGTTACAAAGGCATGCTCAGTTATGTGACAGTAATTCAGCAGTAATGTTGGTGGATTAAAATTTGCAGTTGAGAACAGTGTCTTGAGACTTGTATAAATTAAAAATCAAACAGAGAGTACACTCCTTAAATAGTTGACGGCTTAACATTAGACAGCCAGACTATTGAATCAATGAGGTTGCATTTAGCATACAAGGCTTATTACAAATCTGCTCTTGTAAGTTAACACGGAAGAACTGATTGCCTCAAGTTCCTTAAAAAAGAAGTCATTTTTGGTTCTATTCCCTCATTGTGAACAGACCTTCCAAACATCCACAATAATATTTTAAATAATATAAAAGTGTTTAAAAAAAATCCACATACCTTTCATATGTCAATGAATGGGTCAAGTGCGCAGTACTGTGGGAAAAGGAAATCTACTTCTGAGAGTGATTGGGGATGGCAAACCAAGTAAAGGTTAGTTTCATAGGTTCAAGGTGAAGGGGAAAAGATTTAATAGGAATCTGAGGGGTAACTTTGTCACACAAAGGGTGGTGGGTGTATGAAACAAGTTGCCTGAGGAGGTAGTTGAGGCTGGGACTATCCCAACGTTTAGGAAACAGTGAGACAGCTACATGGATAGGACATGTTTGGAGGGATATGGACCAAAAGCAGGCTGGTAGGACTAGTGTAGCTGGGACATGTTGGGCAAGTTGGGCCGAAGTGCCTGTTTCTACTCTGTATCACTCTATGACTCTAAAGGAATGCACAGAAGTTAGAATACTGGAAAATGTCAAGAAATTGGAAGATCTTTTATCGTCACGTGTACCAATTAAGGTACAATGATATTCGTAATACCATACAGCCATACTAAAAAAAAAGAAACACGACACACCACAGCGGATTCCAAATTCCTCACTGTGATGGAAGGCTTGCTTTCCCTCTCTCTCCACCCACTCCCCCTTCCCAGTTCTCCCACCAGTCTTACTGTCTCCGATTACATTCTATCTCTGTCCTGCCCACTCCCCTGACATCAGTCTGAAGAAGGGTCTCGACCCGAAACGTCACCCATTCCTTCTCTCCGGAGATGCTGCCTGTCCCGCTGAGTTACTCCAGCATTTTGTGTCGACCTTCAATTTATATATAAGACAGTTGAGATGGCTTATGGCCTTTATTAACCATGCCATAGTAGTTAATAACAGGCCATGCAAAAACAATATTAAAAACACTGGGCAAGTTCCTGTACTGGTAGATTATTATGCAAAGTTCGGGTCACTAAATTGCAAACAGCAATATTATATATTTTTAAACACAATAAATTGTAGCACTACTGAGTGAGAATTTCAAAGGTATTACTACCACACCTGCAGTAATATTGATCGCAAAGAGAGATAGGCTAGGCTGGGAACACTTGGTTTGAACAAAGAGGACTGAAGGAAATGTCAGCATAATGTTCAAGATTGAGAAAGCGAGATAGGATTGTAGGAAGGACCCATTTTCTTTTACTGCATTATCATTGACAAAAGGGTATGGACTAAAAGCTTAAAATTACTGCAGATGCTGGAATGCTGAAATAAAAACAAACATCTGGAACTACTGAACAGGACAGGCTGCATCAGTGAGAAGGAAAACAGAGTTAGCGCTTCATGTCGAGAGCCCTTCTACAGAATGAAGGGACTTGTATGTTTCCCTTCCGTGTGGCTTAGCCTGCTAAGTATTTCCAGCGTTTTCTGACCTTAAATGCTGAGTTTTGGGCTGAATGGAAGCAACAGGTTTATGGCCTCCTCCTGCAGTGGCAATTCCCGAGAGTCCCTGCTTCTTTGAGAGAAAAAAGACAGTTTGCTTTATATTTCTCACATATGAAGAAGATTATTTATATAGCTCTGGTTGCTAGGGACAATATGAATTACTTTTCCAAATTATTTCACTAGAGATATGCATTTCCACCACAGAATAATGTGCATGGTACGTTTTTGAATGATTAATGGGGTAACTTTAGACACGCCAACAATGTTTGCACTGGAGGTGCTATTGTTGATCCAATTCATGTTTTTCAAGGCAGCCATATGCTTATTAACATTATGGGCCCAAAAAACTAGTTTGTATTCCAAAAACCAATTAAAATAAATTTCAATGTCTCTTGGGAAATATTCCATAAACTTGAAATCTTTTCTACTGGCTTTCTTCACCATCTAATGTTTTCAGATCATAAAACCTATGCAATGTGCTGATCAGTGCCATGATTGCCCAATATAGCACATCTCAGCTTTTCCCTCTCTGGTGTTACACTAACACAGTACCTCGTTTCAATGGGGCTAGTATCACCCTTCCGTTTCAAACCCCTTTGGTCAACAGTTTTACCAATCACTAGACCATCTCTTGTGCAATCAAGTCTGATGGTTTAAAAAAACACCACATACACTTTGTGGGGAGGTGGGGGAGTGTAAGGTTTCCCTCTGTTGGAACACAAAGATCATAACATGCTTCCACCTTACAGCCTTGTATATCCTTGCCTGCTGCGAGCTTTGCAAATGTTTGGGTCTCCCCTGTTCAAAGTCTGCCAACTCCTTAGTGCTGAGCATCTATCTCAAGGGTTCTCCTCAAGAGCTGAAACCCCAGGGTCTCACCCCATGTGTAGGAAACCAGACAATTTATTGTACAGTGCTTTTGATTCCATAATCTTTCCAACACCCAGGCAGGCACTCGTTAGTGGAGGTGCAGGATCGTTTGAAACTAGAGGATGGTCTGATATATTTATCAATAACTGCAGTTGTATTCTCTGGAGAATGATCACATTAGTGACAGTATCATAAGACCTAAACACTGGACTCAATTTTAATGTGATATTGTGTAATATTTACTGCACATTAAGCAAGCCAGTTATTCCAGACTGGAGATTGTGTTTCCAATATTGCCCTCTACTCATCCATTCAGTCACCACTCCAGCTTGTCCAGTTATTTGGTGTGCTCCTTATTTGTGGTATCACTCCATTAAATATTACATGCGTCTTCGCCAGTGTCTCCACGTTCCTATATTATGTGAACTAGGAATGCTCACCAATGTTCCATCCAGGTGTGTCGAATGTAGATCCTTAATTAAATGGTGTCAGCTGTGCCTTGCTGGGTTGCATTCCTGCCTCTGCTTTGAGTCAGAAAACTTTGTTGGTCCTACTCGGGATACTTGAGCACAGAGTTCACATCTACCAAATACAATGTTAAATAATGGCCCTTCCTGCTCACTCAGCTAGAAGATCCCTTGACGTACTTTGAAGAGGAGCAGGTAGGTTATCCGCAAATTGTCATCACCAATATTTACCTTTCAAGTTGCGTTAAAAGAAGATCTGGTCGTTGGTTTGTTGCTCTTTGTGGGAGTTTAATGTACTCAAATAGGATACCTTATTTCTTGCATTGTAACAGTGGCTACACTTCAGTGCAGTTTAGAGATTTAGGGCATCCTGACATTCTGAAAGAACCTGGATAAATGCACAATTTTTCTTGTATTCAAGTGGCAGAAGAGATTTGAGGCGAAGCACTATGTTGTGATGTATTTTGCTCGGAGCAAGGAAAGACACTATGATACAATGAGCTCACTGCTACAGTGCACAGAGTAGAGAGACCTGGGTTCACAGATCTTTAAAAGGGGCATAAAAGGATGAACTTTTAAAAAGTGAGTTGAAATAAAACACAAACTCTGCTTTATAAACAAGTGTAAAATGTAGACTACAAAAGCAAGTCTAGGATTCATCTCTATCAAACATAGATTTAGCTCCAACGAGGGTATTGCAGCTAACTCTGCTCAGTAGGCCGGGTGTGCAGGCCCAGGACAGCTGGTGGAATGGTCCCGGAGGAGTGGATAGATTTGTGATGGTGAGATTGTTCTCCTTGGAGCTTAGGAATTTGAAGGGGTATTAAAAATCATGAATGATCTAGACAGGGAGAATGGAGAGAAACTATTATTATTGGCGGGAGGGGCAAGAAGTGGAAGACATGGATTTAAATTGAATTGAATAAGTTTATTGGCCAAGTTGTACACATACAAGGAATGTGCCTTGGTGCTCCGCTCGCAAGTAACAACACGAACATACAGTAAAAAATAAGAATAAAGCATAAAAACATTAAAACATTAAGAATAAAACATTATAGTTTAAACATGTGAATGAAATAAACCAGAGCAAAAAGAGGCTACAGACTTTTGGTTATTGAGTAGAGCGGAAAAAAGCAGTTTTTATGTCTGGCTGTGGCGGCTTTGACAGTCTGGAGTCGCCTTCCAGAGGGAAGAGCTTCAAGAGTGCTTCAAAATAATTCAATAATTCAAAGATCCAGAGGTGACATAAGGAATGATTTTCATTGTGCAACGAATAATTTTTCTGGAAGCAGATTCACTGTTTTCTGAAGGAAATTTAATAGGCTCTTGAGCAGGAGAGATACTTGCGAGGCGATGGAGATAAAACAGGGAAATAAGACTGACACAATTGTTCCCGGAGAGAACTTGCAATGGCTGTGTGGCTCTATTTGCCTCCCACTGTGCTGGGACTACTTATGATTGCACAGTCTTTGTCTCTCAAGTCCTTTTTTATTGTCATCTTGATCCTGATGTATTGGGATCACCGTTGCTTCTATGTTCCCTGGTACTTGCTTGTTCTGATTCATTCTCTCTTCATCCAGTGATGTTCTGTATGTTTCTGGACATGTCATTCCTGTCTAAAATATCAAGCACACAGAAGCTGAAAATATTAGAATTCATCAAGCTTGTTACCAGTTTGCAATTCTCCATAATTTGCCTTCTCTTTAGCCCTTGAATATTTAGTTTAGAGCTACAGCGCGGAAACAGGCCCTTCGGTCCACCGAGTCTGCACCGACCAGCGATCCCCGCATACTAACACTATTCTACACACGCTGGGGACATTTTACAATTGTACCAAGCCAATTAACCTACAAACCTGCACATCTTTGGAACGTTGGAAGAAACCGGAGATCCCGGGAAAAACCCAAGCAGTTCACGGGGAGAACGAACAAACTCTGTACAGACAACACCCTAAGTCAGGATTGAACCCGGGTCTCTGGGGCTGTACGGCAGCAACTCTACCGCTGTGCCACACAATGTTCAATATTTTGAAGTTGATTGATTCCTGATAAGCAAAAGGATAAAAGGTAATGAGAGGGAGATGGGAATGCAAAGTTGGGGTTCCAGTCCGCATAGGAGAATGGCCATCCGTTCCTTAATTCGTGTGTTCAAAGGCTCCATTGTGTGCTGCAGTAAATTCTGCCTTGTTTGCCAAGCACATAAAAATCCCTAATGCAATATCGACCAAGACAGTGTTGGAACAGCTCTTTCAGTCCACAGTGTCAGTGCTGAACATATTTAAACTGATTCCTTCTGCCTGCACATGCTCGATACCTCTTCATTTCAAATAGCAGTGAGCGTTTTAAAATTAAACATGGGCTGATGGCTCATTCAAACCATGCTGAAAAATATCGCCCTCTTCCACTGGTGATTTTATTACTGTCATTTACTCAGCTGTTGTTTGCCTGTGAAACTCTAATGAGAAGGACAATAAATATACATCGTGTATAAAAAGGTAAATAGAATTGCTCAGGTACACAGCAGCTGCCTTTGTTGGGGTGATGTACAAACCTTGGCCTGTGCCTGTGTTCAACAATCATGCCCTGTGTTTATATGGTCTGGGTATGTAAAGTCTTGCTTTGCTGACCCCGAATGTGTGGAATGGGGTTGGGGTTGGGGTTGGGGGGGGGTGCATTTTGCTGCCTCTTACCCCCCTTGGTGTGCTCTGTGTAGTGGAAGAGCCTTCCTCTAGAGATGTACTGAGGAACCCTTGCCCGCAGAAAGCCATCTAACAGATGGTGTGCTAGCCACAGAAGCAGATATTACAATCGCTGCACACTCTTAAATCTCTACTCCTGCAGCAACATCTCTTCCTTTAACTGTGACGTACACTGTAAATGGCTGGATTGTAATCATGTATTGTCTTTCCGCTGACTGGATTGCACGCAACAAAGGTTTCTCACTGCACCTCGGTACACGTGACAATAAACTAAACTGAGAAAGTGAGTTCTGACCTCGAACAAAGCCTTGCCCCCTGCTTTGCACCTCTGGAACCTCTGAATTTTTTTTTATTTTTTGGGTGTTTCCTACATTAGAGACTTTTATCATTAAAAATGAAACAAATTATTTTTTTAAAAATCCCTACAAATAAATATAAACATTAAATTGTACTAATTTTCTTTAAACGGGTACACTCACCTTCACCTTCCCTCCATCATTGCCATCCCTTTAAAATGGGTTCAGTCTGCAAACCTCTGCAGGATCTAAGAACAGGTTCCCGAGTGAACACTAACCGGAGTAGGACGTTCAGTGTTTTTGGCTTGCTCCATCATTCAGCATCATCATGGCTGATTATCCAATTCAGTACCCCGATCCCACCTTCTCCCCATATCCATTGATCTCTTTGGAATAAGAAATATATTGACTTCCTTTGTGAATACATTTAACAACTTGCTTCTACAATAGTACAGGACAGGAATAGATTCACCACCCTCTGCGTAAAGAATGTTTTTTCCCCCGTGAGGATGTGTTCTCAGCCCCCTACTATACTCCTTATACAGTCATGACTGTGCAGCCAAATACCAATCCAACTCAATTTACAAATTCGCAGACAACACCACCGTACCGGGCCGGATATCAGATAATTACGAGACAGAGTGCAGGAAGGAGATTGAGAACCTCATAACTTGGTGCTGAGACCATAACCTCTCCCTCAATGTCAGCAAGACAAAGGAGATTGTGATGGACTCCAGGAAGAGAAACAGTATACACTGATAGTGCTGAAGTAGGGATCACCAGCAATTTGTCCTGGACTAGCCACATTGAAGCAACAACCAAGCACACCAACGCCTCTACTTCCATAGAAGGCTTAGAAAGTTGTGTATGCCCTCACCAACTTCTGCCGATGCGTTGTCATTGACTCCATTTACACCTCATGCTGTCTCGGCAAGGCCAGCAGCATAGTCAAGGACAATTGTCACCTCAGTCACTCTCCTCTCCCCTCTTCCACCAGGCAAAATGTATAGAAGTTTGAAAAAGCATAACTCCAGATTCAGGCACAGTTTCCTCCCAGCTGTTATCGGGCAACTGAAACATCCTCTCACCAGCTGGAGTGTGGTCCTGACCTCATCTACCTCATTGGAGACCTTTGAACTATCTTTAAACAGACTTTATCAGAGGCCAATATAAAACCGAGTTGAGAATAAACTTTTTCACCCAGAGAGTTGTGAATTTGTGGAATTATCGGTCACAGAATGCAGTAGAGGCCTATTCACTGGATGAATTTAAAAGACAGTTAGATGGAGCTCTAGGGGCTAGTGGAATCAAGGGATATGGGGAGAAGGCAAGCATGGGTTACTGATTGTAGATGATCAGCCATGATCACAATGAATGGCGGTGTTGGCTCGAAGGGCCAAATGGCCTCCTCCTGCACCTATTTTGTATGTTTCTATGTTTCTATTAAATAATATACCCTTTATGGTGTATCTGTACATTGTGGACGGCTTGATTTTATTTGTGTGTAGTTTTTTCGTTGACTGGGTAGCACACAACAGAAAAGCTTTTCACGGTACCTCAGTAAATGTGGCAATAATAAAGTAAAATAAAATAAAAATAATATTCCCCATATTTCATTGTTCTATTTCAGCACATACAACAATAAAACACTCTTGACTCTTGAGGCTGGACTTTCCGTCAGTTGGGAACATTTAGTTTATCCAGTTCTGTTGGGATTTTATTGCCTTGTGTGATTGAGATACACCGTCATTCTTCTGAACTCCAGTTAATAAAAAAAGTTAATCGATCTGAGCTCTCTATGTAAAGTCAGTTCTGCCATCTCAAGAATCGGTCAAATAAATTATTGTTGCACTCCCTCCAGAGCAAGAATATACATCCTTGGGTAAACATACCAATACTGCACACACACATCCAGACGTCTTCAGCAAGCTGCAAGTTCTCAGTACAGCTACACAAGACATCCTCACACTTGTACCCAAATTCTATTGCAGTGAAGGTCAATATGCATTTACACACTCACCCCATGAAATAGTCGGAACCTTTACGTCAGGGCGAACATGTCAGAAGGCATAGCTTTAAAGTGTGGGGGGAAATGTTTACAGGAGATGTGCGAGATAAGTTGTTTTTTTTTACAGATAGTAGTGGGTGCCTGAAACATGGCGCTGGGGGGGTTGTTGGAAGCAGATAAGATAATGACATTTAAGAGGCATTTAGACAGACGCATGAATGTGCAGGGAATGGAGAGATGAAGATCATCAGTTGGCAGATGGAGTTAGTTTAATTTGGCATCGTGGTCGGCACAGACATCGCGGGTCAAAGGGCCGATTCCTGTCCTGTACTATTGTATGTTCTAAGTTTTGTGTAAACCACATTGCAGTTTAGTTGCAGCCTCCTCACGGTTTACAATGCCGCCATCATCTCCCTCGTCACTCTACCACCGCCCCCAGCTTTGTGTTGTCCCTCATCTAGATCATTGGTTTATATTGTGAATGCTTGGGATGCAAGCACTGATCCGTGTACCATCCCTCTAGTCACCCACCGTCTGCCAAATGAAAGCCCCTTCTATTCCTATTCACTGCTTTCTGACTGTCAACCAAATCCTAGTCCATGCCGGAATATCACCTCCAATTCCATGTGCTTTTACTATGCACACTAACCGATCAAGTGGGATCTAATGAAAGGCTTTCCATCGGTCCAAGTACACCATAGCCACTCGTCTCTCTTCACAATTCTATTAACTGTATCGTCAGGAAAGGGCAACACGGTGGCGCAGCGGTAGAGTTGCTGCCCCAGAGTGCCAGGTTCGACCCTGACTACGGGTGCTGTCTATACGGAGTGTGTTCATTCTCCCCGTGGGTTTTCTTCGGGTGCTCCAGTTATCTCCCACATTCCAAAGACGTGCAGCTTTGTAGGTTAATTGGCTTTGGTAAAAATTATAAATTGTCCCTTGTGTGTATGATAGTGCTAGTGTACGGGGATCACTGGTCATAGAAAATAGGTGCAGGAGGAGGGTTACTGATCATCCACAATCAGTAACCCGTGCCTGCCTTCTCCCCATATCCCTTGATTCCTCTAGCCCCTAGAGCTCTATCTAACTCTCTTTTAAATTCATCCAGTGCATTGGCCTCCACTGCCTTCTGTGACAGAGAATTCCACAAATTCACAACTCTCTGGGTGAAAAAGTTTTTTTTCATCTCAGTTTTAAATGGCCTCCCCTTTATTCTGAGACTGTGGCCCCTGGTCGGCGCGGACTCGATGGGCTGAAGGGCCCGCTTCCGCGCTGTATCTCTAAATTGAAAAACTAAAAGCTCCTGTAGATCTGCTCAGCGTGATGCCCCAGTCATAAACCCATGCTGATTTTGTCTAATTCCATTTATGCTTTCCAACTGTTCACTCACTGCATCTTTGATAATCGCTTGTCATCATTTACCCACTCTGTTAAACTAACTGGTCTGAAATTGCTTCCCACTCCCCCTTTATTTTAAACAAACATTCTTTCTAAAAGCCTAAAAGCATGCCACTTCCATCCTCAATGAACTGCTACGTTAGATAGAGCTCTAGGGGCTAGTGGAATCAAGGGATATGGGGAGAAGGCAGACACAGGTTACTGATTGTGGATGATCAGCCATGATCACAATGAATGGCAGTGCTGGCTCAAAGGGCCAAATGGCCTCCTCCTGCACCTATTTTCTATGTTTCTATGTTTCTACGTCATCCAAAGAATTTTGGAAGATGATTACCAATGCATCTGTTATTTTCCAGACCACTTCCTTTAGTACTCTGGGACGTGAGTTATTAGGGTCTAGGAATCATTGCCTTTAGCTCCATTAGTTTCCCAAGGATTAATCTTTATTCATTCTGATTCCTTCAATTCCTCCCTATCTGGACACTAGGTTCCCCAATACATTTGATTGGTTATTTGTGCCTTTTATGAACACAGAATTCAAGTAGGTGTTTATGAGTATAAGAGGTGAAAAGTCATGTTGCTACTCTGTAGGATGTTGGATAGGCTGCATTTTGAGTTGTCTCTGACGCCTTAAAATGGTGGGAAGTCTGATCCATTTGATGGACTGGGCAACATCTCTGTAAATTCTTGTGGTCCTGGGGTAAGCTGTTCCCAAACCAAGCTGACAGTGTGTTTTCTGAGGTGCATCTGTGGGTGTTTGTAAGAGTCACTGGAGACATGCCGAACTTCCTCAGTCTCCTCAAGACGTAGTGGCGTCGGTGTTCCTTCTTGGCTGTCACATCCATCAATGTGGTTGTTCCTCAAAAGATCATTGGTAATATTAACGCCAAGCCACTTGAAGTTCTTGACCATTTCCACTTTGGCACCATTGATGCTGATTGAGGCATGTACTCCACCATTGATGCTGATTGAGGCATGTACTCCACCATTGTTACTGAAGTCGATACCTAGCTCCTTTGTCTTACTGACATTGAGGGAGAGATAATTGTTCTGACACCATTTTGCTCGGCTTTCTGTCTCCTTCCAGTATACCGTCTTGTCATTGTTTGTGATTCAGTGCACTACAGACGTGTCATGTGCAAACTGGTAGATTGAGTTAGAACTGAATTTGGACGTACAGTCATGAGTGTAAAGGGAGTTTTATAGGACACTGAGAATGGGTGTTCCCCTCTCCCATATAGACGAGGCCCTCACTCTTGTCTCCTCGGTACCCTACAGCTCCACCATTGCCCCCCCTCCCCCTAGTCACAACAGAGACAGAGGCCCCCTGGTCCTTACCTTCCACCCCATCAGCCGTCGCAAACAAAGGTTTCAAAGGTCTTTTATTGTCATGTGCACCAATTAAGGTACAGTGATCTTCATATTACCATACAGCCATACGAAAAAAAGCAACATGGTACACAACTACATGAAAGTTAACATAAGCATCCACCACAGCGGATTCCCCACATTCCTCACTGTGATGGAAGGCATTAAAGTCTAATCTTCTTTCTGCGTTCTTCTCCCGTGGTTGGGGCAGTGGAGCCATCCGCAGTCGGGGCGATCGAAGCTCCCGCAGCCAGCGGTCGAAGCTCCTGCGTCAGGGCGATCGAAGCTCCTGCGTCAGGGCGATCGAAGCTCCCGTGGTCGGGGCGGTCGAAGCTCCCATGGTCGGGGCGATCGAAGCTCCCGCAGCCAGCGGTCGAAGCTCCCGCATCAGGGCGATCGAAGCTCCCATGGTCGGGGCGGTCGAAGCTCCCGCGTCAGGGCGGTCGAAGCTCCCATGGTCGGGGCGATCGAAGCTCCTGCGTCAGGGCGATCGAAGCTCCTGCGTCAGGGCGATCGAAGCTCCTGCGTCAGGGCGATCGAAGCTCCTGCGTCAGGGCGATCGAAGCTCCCATGGTCGGGGCGGTCGAAGCTCCGGCGTCAGGGCGGTCGAAGCTCCCGCAGCCAGCGATCGAAGCTCCTGCGTCAGGGCGATCGAAGCTCCTGCGTCAGGGCGATCGAAGCTCCTGCGTCAGGGCGATCGAATCTCCTGCGTCAGGGCGATCGAAGCTCCTGCGTCAGGGCGATCGAAGCTCCCACAGCCAGCGATCGAAGCTCCTGCGTCAGGGCGATCGAAGCTCCCGCAGCCAGCGATCGAAGCTCCTGCGTCAGGGCGATCGAAGCTCCTGCGTCAGGGCGATCGAAGCTCCTGCGTCAGGGCGATCGAAGCTCCCGCAGCCAGCGGTCGAAGCTCCCATGGTCGGGGCGATCGAAGCTCCTGCGTCAGGGCGATCGAAGCTCCCGCAGCCAGCGGTCGAAGCTCCCATGGTCAGGGCGATCGAAGCTCCTGCGTCAGGGCGATCGAAGCTCCCGCAGCCAGCGGTCGAAGCTCCCGCGGCTTGGAGCACCCGAAGGCAGTCTCTAACCAGGGACGGCGAGCTCCACGATGTTAAGTCCGCAGGCTCCCGCGGCTGGAGCTCCCGAAGTCGGTCTCCAGCAGAGGCCACCAACTCCTCGATGTTAGGCCGCAGTGCGGACAGAGATATGATACGGGAAAAAAGTGCATCTCCGTCGAGATGGGAGATTAATAAAAAGTTTCCCCGAACCCCCCCCACCCCCCACATAAAACAAGCTAAAGAACACTAACACATACATTTAACACATACTATAAAACAACAGAGAAGGAAGAGACAGACGAGGCACAACACATTATCCTCCAAAATGTCCGCCACCTCCAACGGGATCCCACCACGAGCCACATTTTCCCATTCCTACCCCTTTCCGCCTTCCGCAGAGACTATTCCCTCCGCAACCCCCTGGTTAACTCATCCATTCCCACCCAAACCACCTCCTCCCCAGGTACCTTCCCCTGCAACCGCAGAAGATGCAACACCTGTCGCTATACCTCTTCCCTCGACTCTGTCCAGGGATCCCGACAGTCCTTTCAGGTTAGGCAGATGTTCACTTGCACCTCCTCCAATTCATCTACTGTATCTGTTGTTCAAGATGTGGATTCTTATACATCGGCAAGACCAAACGCAGGCTGGGCGATCGGCGATCGCTTCGCTCAACACCTGCGCTCAGTCCGCCTTAACCAATCTGATCTCCCGGTGGCTGAGCACTTCAACTCCCCCTCCCACTCCCAGTCTGACCTTTCTGTCATAGGCCTCCTCCAGTGCCATAGTGAGGCCCACCGGAAACTGGAGGAACAGCACCTCATATTTCGCTTGGGCAGCTTGCAGCCCAGCGGTATGAACATTGACTTCTCCAACTTTAGATAGTTCCTCTGTCCCTCTCTTCCCCTCCCCCTTCCCAGTTCTCCCACTGTCTTCCTGTCTCCACCTATATCCTTCCTTTGTCCCGCCCCCCTGACATCAGTCTGAAGAAGGGTCTCGACCCAAAACGTCACCCATTCCTTCTCTCCTGAGATGCTGCCTGTCCCGCTGAGTTACTCCAGCATTTTGTGAACAGATGCTGCAGTTATCTTCTCTGGAGAAGTCATCTTTGTCATTGGTATCCAGAGCAGTATATCTATTTTGAGAAATGAATTGTCACAGGGAAATTTGCACTCTCTGGGATAGACACAAAGTGCTGGAGTAATTCAGTGGATCGGGCAGCATCTCTGGAGTAAAAGGATGGATGATGTTTTGGGTCGGGACCCTTCTTCCACTACCCATTTCGCTTTTACTTTGACTGGCAGTCACTCATTTCCCTCCGCCTGAGTTAACTAGAAATTACCAGTAATTATAAGCAACTATTTACAGAAGAACCATGTTACACTGAACATTCCTGCCCACAATCTCAGAACCTTGCCTTCACTTTAGCTTCATTGATCAAACTATAAAAGTATTGAGGAGTCATGGAGGGATGCAGCATGGAAACAGGCCCTTCGGCCCAACTCATCCATGCTAATCAAGATGCCTAGCTACGCAAATCCCATTTGCCTGGAAAATATTCAACTGCTCCCACTTCCCAGTCAGCTTCTCCCTCTACTGTGCATCACTTTTTGGTTGATCTTTATCGCTCATCGATGTGAGCTGGGAAACTCCCTCAATTAGGTCCTCACCAACTTAAGGCCTTGTAGCAGCCTCCCAATCAATCTACGTCCTGGCAGATAGAAACATAGAAAATAGGTGCAGGAGGAGGCCATTTGGCCCTTCGAGCCACCACTGCCATTCATTGTGATCATGGCTGATCATCCACAATCGGTAACCCGTGCCTGCCTTCTCCCCATATCCCCTGACTCCGCTAGCCCCTAGAGCTCTATCATGATGTCGCATGATGTCAGCGAGACGGAGCTTGGAGGATGATCCCATGTGATGGAGCACATGTGACACAATCCGTTGCTCAGTATGTTTAGGCTAGCATATTTGTTGACATTTGTGGAAATTATCATGGTACTGTTAGATAAATGGCAAAATGTTCATGGTCAGGAACTGCATACATATATAATTCATTAACCAGGTTTTCACATTGATTGAACCTCTCCAGTCTGGTCAATAATCCATTCTCTTTACAAGTAGGTCATCTGCTCCATCTTTAAAACAGCTGTCTTGTAAAGAAGTAATGAACTCATTAGTATTTCTGATCTTTCAGCTGGATTCAATATAAAGGATTTCAGTACTGATAGCTGTGAAATTGAATGAGAATTGTGATGTGATTTCATAAACACCTGAAGCCTAATGAAAGGTCACTGGCATGAAATAATATTAACTCATTTTCATCCTGCCAGCCCTGTGAATGTTTTTCAGTATTTTTTGTTTTTGTTTTAATTTCAAGAAACTGCATAACTTTGCCTTTTGAGAGCCAAGATTTGGTAGCGCATACGTTTTGAAGGTGAGACTTTTTACGAGGATTGAAGTGATTTGAAGAGACAATTTTCAATTTTAAAGAAGTGTTTTGCTTTAGAAAGAGGTGTGTACCGTCAAATTTGCAGCTCCCAGGAGTTTATTGTGGTGGGGTGAGATCATGTCACTTGGTGAACAAAATATTTCCCAAAACTTGGTACCAACTAATATTATTGTTGCTGCTGTATTATCCTGTCTGCAATAAGAAAACCATGTTTTCCCCTTTTAACAGCGTTGTGTGTGTTTCCCTTTTAAGAACACCGTGCATTGTAATGGGCATGTGCAGAAAATTGAAGGCAATAAAGAAACAGAATGGTGGACTCCATTTTGCAGAATATAGATGTTTTCATCACTAATGCAAGAGCCAAACCATCAGAATCTACACCAACCAAAGTGCGTGAAGGAAATGGTTACAGAACATGTTAGTTTAAAATGTCATCAAACTCTTGTTTCACTTTCCCCTTTTATCATAGACACAATGTACCCAGTATCACCTTGCGCACAGAACTATGTTTCAACTCTGTTGCTCCAGCAGACTTGCTAATAACAGCAGCCCCGTCTCTCTATTCAGTGTGCAGGGTACACAAGGCAAATCTACAGGTGTCACAACAAAGTGGAATAATCTGATGTTTGAAGAGTGGCCACTGAAGCATCTGCATCACTTGGTTGGCGAGCTGCAGCAGAACTGCAGCGATTACACATCCGTGTTGCAGTGAATGTACTGTTTTCAAGTGTTTAACGAGCCATTTTAATCTAACCTGCCAGATGTAAAACTAAAATTGAGTCAGAAATAAAACAACAACCAATCAATTTCCATCAATTCCTTGCTGGGCAGCTGAAGTTAAAAATGACCCCTCACTGTTATTCACATCAAATTAATGGCAACCATAAAATTAATTATACCAACTAAGTAGCATTTAATCAGAACAATCTATTTCTCTGCTATTCACCTCAATATGAATAGGATACACTTGTTGTAGGTGTCACACTTCTTTTCCACCGTACACTGGAACACTTAGATTCACCGTGTGCAAAAAGCCTTGGGCCGACTGTAATTAAAGGAATATAAAAATGTACGCCTGTCAGCATTGCCTGATCAACTATTTTACATTAATGGTTATGACATAATTATAATGGAAGCTGGGTTTAAAAATGTAACACTAAAATTACAGACTCTCAGAGGTATTGCAGTGGTATTTCTACTGTTCCTATGTCTGCACCCCAGAGAAATTATGTTTCATTCAATTCAGTTTTTACCAAAAACCGTTATTAGATTTGCAATTTAATATGATTTTTATCAAAGTATGGTGGAAGTATTGCATAAAGTATATGGGTGAAGACACCTGCATCCATGAGCCAAGGTTTAATTATGTGCAGTGTGGGAAAGAACTGCAGATGCTGGTATAAATCAAAGGTAGACACAAAATGCTGGAGTAACTCAGCGAGTCAAGCAGCATCTCGAGAGAGAGAGAGAAGGAATGGGAGACGTTTCAGGTCGAGACCCTTCTTCAGACGGATAATTATGTACTGCTTTGTAACTTTACCCAAAGACGATAGTTGGTCCTGACTTTTATATTTATTTATTTATTGGGCTTTGGGTTTTTCGTGCAAGATCGATATTTTTTTTGCATCTGTATTTGTCCTGTGAGGTAGTGGTGAATTGCTGCCTTAAACCCACAGTGGTGATGGTTTTCCCCACAGAGTTATTGGGTAGGGAGGTTACATAGAAACATAGAAAATAGGTGCAGGAGTAGGCCATTCGATCCTGCACCGCCATTCAATATGATCATGGCTGATCATCCAGCTCAGTAACCTGTACCTGCCTTTTCTCCATATCCCCTGATCCCTTTAGCCACAAGGGTCACATCTAACTCTCTCTTAAATATAGCCAATGCACTGGCCTCAACTACCTTCTGTGGCAGAGAATTCTACAGAATCACCACTCTCTGTGTGAAGAAATGTTTTCTCATCTCGGTCCTAAAAGACTTCCCCCTTATCCTTAAGCTGTGACCCCTGGTTCTGGACTTCCCCAACATCGGGAACAATCTTCCCGCATCTAGCCTCTTCAACCCCTTAAGAATTTTATATGTTTCTATAAGATCCCTCCTCAGTCTTCTAAATTCCAGCGAGTATAAACCTTGTCTATCCAGTCTTTCTTCATATGAAAGTCCTGCCATCCCAGGGATCAATCTGGTGAACCTTCTCTGTACTCCCTCTAAGTACAACAAAGACCCAGTGATGAAGAAGGGCTGGTGATATTTTCAGGTCAGTGAAAATCAAAAAAACAAAATCAGATGCTAGAAATCTGAATCAAAAACAGAAAATGGCTGGATGTTTATGACTAGTGTAGCTGGGACATGTTGGCCGGTGTGGGCAAGTTGGGCCAAAAGGCCTGTGTCCATGCTGCATGACTCTGTGACTCTTAGCAGGTATGGACTCCCTCATTTGTGGAAAAACTGAATATCATGCAATCATTGGACATTCCCACTTACTTTTGGAGGCCAGGTCATTGGTATGGCAGCTGTTTGAGTGGCTGAGCCTGAGACATTGCCTGATGAAGTCTGCACCAATAATGTGGGTCTTGGATGCTTGGCCTCCGGTTATCTTTGTGCCAGGCTTGATTTCAACAGTGGGAATACTTCCTCATTGGTGCCCCCTGATGCTCCTGGTGCTGTACCTGCTCAAGTGTGGCACGGTGGCACAGCGGTAGAGTTGCTGCCTTACAGCGCTTGCAAAGCCAGAGACCTGGGTTCAATCCCGACTAAGGGTGCTGTCTGTATGGTGTTTGTACGTTCTCCCCGTGACCGCGTGGGTTTTCTCCAAGATCTTCGGTTTCCTCCCACACTCCAAAGACCTACAGGTTTGTAGGTTAATTGGCTTGGTGTACGTAGTATTAGGATAGTGTTAATGTACGGGGATCGCTGGTGGGTGCGGACTCGGTGGGCCGAAGAGCCTGTTTCCACGCTGTATCTCTAAACTAAACTAAACTAAAGTGCTCTGTTGATGACAGGGGCAGCCACTTTCACCTGATCTCTGGGATTCAGCTCTTGGTTTTCCATTTGGGTGGTGGCTGTGATGGGCATTGGGTGTTGAGTCCAAGCATAGCATCTCTCAGCAACACCTTCTATTGTTTGTTCCTGCATTCGACACCAACACCATTGTCAAGTTTACAGATGACACAACGGTGATCGGGCTGATCACCAACGGGGATGAAACAAACTATAGAGCGGAGGTGCAGAACCTGGCGGACTGGTGCTCGGATAACAACCTGTCCCTAAATACCACCAAGACCAAGGAGCTGATCATCAACTTCCGTAGGTCACATAACGGGGAATATGCCCCCATCTCTATCAACGGGGACAGTGTGGAGAGAGTGTCCAGCTTCAAGTTTCTGGGCACTCACATTTCGGAGGACCTAACATGGTCCAATAACACTGCTGCGCTGGTCAAGAAGGCACAACAAAGACTGTTCTACTTAAGAACACTGAAAAAGTCTGGTCTACCCCAACAGCTGCTGACGACCTTCTACCGCTGCACCATAGAGAGCATCCTAACGCATGGCATCCCTGTGTGGTACCTCAGCTGCACGGAGGCAGAAAGGAAAGCTCTACAGCGGGTAGTCCATAGAGCTCAGAGGGCCATCGGAACACAGCTACCAGACTTGGAGGGCATCTACAACACACGATGCCTCAGAAAAGCCACCAGCATCCACAAAGACTCTTCACACCCCTGCAACAGTCTGTTCGAACTCCTTCCATCGGGCAGACGATACAAGGCCTTCTATGCCCGCACCTCCAGACTCAGGAACAGCTTCATCCCCAGGGCCATAGTTGCTATGAACCGGTCCTGCTGAGCCGGATGGCCACAACGCATAGATCAACTTGCACTTTACCCTGTCCAAAACTGTTACAACTGTTTCGTTTCGTTGGGTTGCTGCTGTCTAAATTACCTAAATTATTGCATCGTATGGGAGGCGCATTCCCAATCTCGTTGTACCCCTGGGTACAATGACAATAAAGATATATTGTATTGTATTGTATTGTATTGTATGATTGCGATCTAGTCATAAGCAGCTAGATTCATCTATTCCCTCTAGTTTTAAGACTCCTTTTCCCCACTGGATAATTCAACAGCAATGGAGACAAAGGAACAAAACATGCTCCATCCTCACCAATGGTGGAGTCCAGCACCTTTGTGCAAAGGACAAGATTGCGATTTTGTTTGTGAACTGCATGTAGCTGGGCAATTGTCCACATGGTGTGCTGACAACATTGTGATTTACTGGAACAGCTTGGCTAGAGCCACAACTAATTCTGAAACGTAAAGTCTTCCGTACAACAACTGTTTGGTCCATTGCCTGGATAGTGTCCATAGCTTTTTCTTGATATCATGCAGACTAAATCAAATTGACTGACTTCTGTGAATATGGAGTCTCAGGAGGAATGGATCAGCAGCTTTGTCTGAACATGGCTGCAAATGTTTCAGTCTTGTTTTTTTGTGCAAATGTGCTGGACTCCACCACTGGTGGGGGTGGAGAGTGTTTTGTAGTCTCCTTTGTCTCCATAGCTGTTTACTTATCCAGTGGGGGGAAAGGAGTCTTAAAACTAATGTAAGAGAGGAATTATTTAAAGAGAACCTGAGCAGCATCTCTTAGCCACAGAGGGTGGTGGAATGTGGAGCGAACAGCCAGAGAAAGTGAAGGATACAGCAAAAAAAGACACACCGTGCTGGAGTAACTCAGCGGGTCAGGCAGCATCTCTGGAGGATTTGAATAGGTAACATTTTGGGTGCGGACCTTCTTCTGATTGTAGTTGGGTGGGTGGGAGATAGCTGGAAGAGAGGTGGCGGCAAAACAAAGCCTGGCGAGTGATAGGTGGATACGAGGGAGGAGGGTTTTATTTTGCAGATGGTCGGACAAATACCAGAGGTGAAATGACAAAAGGCTGTGAGATGAGAGAAGTGGGATGATGTGTGAAATCAGAGGGCGGGATATAGACGGAAGGGTGTGGGGCTGGGAAGGAAAAGGGTGTGGGATGGTGGGAGAAATGGTGGAAGAATTATAGTGTTTAAAAGATATTTATTCGGGTACATGAATAGGAATGGTTCAGAGGTTTACGGTTCAAACTTAGACAAATGGGACCCAAGCAGGTCGGCAATTTGATCTGAATGACTCTGACAACCAGGTTCAAGCAGGGGTGCAGTGTTGCCGGAGCTCACCGGAGCTCCGCTCCAGCCCCTCTGTAAAAAAAACCCAAAATGAACAGCGGGAAATTTTAACTAGCGGGGAATTTAACAGCGGTCTCTCCGGCGCCAGTGACAGCCCCGGCACCTAAAACATTCGCACTGCAACACTGGATGCAAGAGGATGGCAGAACGTTCATCTGATCCAGCTGTTGTGAGATTACTTAGCTTTGATTATTGCATGCATTATTTTGCGGTTTCACACGTGTAGCCCAATGTGACAGCTTCACCAAATGAACACACCATTTCTGATGTGCCCAATATATCTTCCAACATTCCCATCTGCACTTCTCATTGAAATGGTGTTGATCACCTAGTTTAATGTAATGATACAGTGAGGGAAATGCCAGGCTACGAGGGTGTGGATTGTGGTGATGTGTGTTTCTGCTGATCTACAGCCTCAGTTTTGAGCTTTGGCAATTTAGAACCCAGCGGGATGAGTATTGATTTCTCTAGCTTGAAGTAACCCTTGCATCCCCTCTCTCTCCCACCCAAGTTGTACCAGCTTGAAAGTAGTCTTGTTGTGTCTCATTGTCTGTGACTCGTTTTCACCATGCACACAGCTAACAATGGCCTGTTTCCTTTATCATCGTTACTTTTTCGCATATCTTTCATTCATTTGTTCTATATCTCTCTACATCACCGTCTGTACCTCTCGTTTTCCTTTCCCCTGACTCCCAGTCTGAAGAAGGGTCTCGACCCGAAACGTCACCTATTCCTTTTCTCCAGAGATGTTGTCTGTCCCGCTGAGTTACTCCAGTTTTTTGCATCTTATCTTCGGTTTAAACCAGCATCTGCAGTTCCTTCCTACACATACTCGGTTTTGAGCAGCCGGTTCTGCATTGTCACCATGGCAGGAATGAGCAGGTTGGCTGTGATATCTGTATCGTGCAGATGGATGCACATGATGGACTTGCAATGAAACATCATCAGGTGTGCCTCTAGAAAAGTACATTTCAGCAGATTCCACACGGTATTCAGTAATTCTGACTCTATTTTCTTCAGCAACAAAGGGCATGGATCCAAAGAGTTTGAAATGAGAGAGAGTGCAGTTTTATTACAAAGTATTATGTGACTGTAAACGCTGGCATGTGATTATTAATGTAAATTGTAAGCAAATGGCGCTGGGATGGAAATATCACTGGACATAATTGCTGGAGTTCCAATTTTCCAAAAGGGATGGTTGAAGTGATAGTGGTTGAAGTGATACATTGGTTTGAAAATTTCCCAGATTTTTTGTAAGACCCCAGGGTTACTTTTTCTCTGATCTTGTTTCAACGTCAACCTTCTGTTTTTTTGTTTTCTTTTGTTTTTGGTACAATTGTTTGCAGTTGAAATCAGCTACATAATGCCATTTTAAACTCTGCCATTTCCGCATTCCATTATTAATTTCCCCATCCCAGCTTCTAAAGGACCAGTTTATTTTCTCTACTTTCTGATGACACATGGTAGAAGCTCTAAATCTACTGATATATTTCTTGTTATTTTACTCTTGTATTCTAGATTTATACTCCCTTTGATGATTCTTGAAATTCCTTCCTACACAAGTGAAATAAGATGCTAGTGGTCATTAGGACATAGAAACACAGAAACATAGAAAATAGGTGCAGGAGGAGGCCATTTGGCCCTTCGAGCCACAAATTCATTGTGATCATGGCTGATCACCTACAATCAGTAACCTGTGCCTGCCTTCTCCCCATATCCCTTGAATCCACTAGCCCCTAGAGCTCTCCCTAACTCAAGGACCTCAAGTTGTTGCTTCTTAATAAGACGAGGCATAAATAGGGAAATATCAAAGGCTTTAAAGAAAGGAATTGCAAGGATGATTTTAATCTATTTGGTCTTCTAATATCATAATCATAATCATATTTTATTAGCCAAGTATGTTTTGCAACACACGAGGAATTTCATTTGCCATACAGTCATACCAATAAAAAGCAACAGGACACACAAAATACATTTGAACATGAACATCCACCCCAGTGACTCCTCCACATTCCTCACTGTGATGGAAGGCGAAAAAAAGTTCAATCTCTTCCCTTCTTTGTCCTCCCGCGTTTGGAGGCCTCGAGCCTTCCGTTGACGGGACGATCTTGATTCCCGTAACCGACGGTGGGCCTTCCACATCGGGGCGATCAAGCTCCTGCATCGGGGGGGGGGAATCTCAAGCCCCTGCCAAGCGATCGACCCCGGGTCGGAGCTAGTCAAACCTTCTGCGTCGTTTGGAGATCCCGACATCGGTCTCTTCCCGAGACTGCGAGCTCCTTGATGGTGAAGTCCACAGGCCGCGGTTGGAGTGTCGATCCCAGGCAAGGGATTGCATGCTCTGATGGTAATTGGCAAGAATATCACAGAAGATGAATTTGTTGAGTCTATTGGGGATGGTTTCTTAGGGCAGTGTGTGACAGAATCGACCTGCAAATGGCTATTTTAGAGTTGGTCGTGTGCAATTAATAAGGATTATGTTTAAGGATGCTATGGTTAAAGATTCCACTGGGGAGTAACGATCAGAATGTGGTGGAATACTAGATGTAATTTGAGGGTGAATACGAGGGATCTACAACCAATGCACGCAAACACAGGCAGCTCTAGTGGTATAAACATAGCGTCGTCTGAGGTGGACTGGGTCACTTGGTAGAGGGTTAAATCAGTGGAGTCGAGGGAAAAGTAAAAATGCTGCCATAACTCAGCGGGTCGGACAGTATCTCTGGAGAACATGGATAAGCAACATTTCGGGTTGGGACCTTTCATCTGACGGCCATCGAGCAGTTAGCTTGCAACACGCAGCAAAAAACTGAGGTGAGAAGAAACTTTTTCACCCAGAGAGTTGTGAATTTGTGGAATTATCTGCCACAGAGGACAGTGGAAGCCAATTCAATGGATGAATTTAAAAGAAAGTTCGATAGAGCTATAGGGGCTAGTGGAATCAAGGGATATGGGGAGAAGGCAGGCACGGGTTACTGATTGTGGATGATCAGCCATGATCACAATGAATGGCGGTGCTGGCTCAAAGGGCCAAATGGCCTCCTCCTGCACCTATTTTTTATGTTCTATGTTTCTAAATCTTATCCCAAGTAGAAAAGATCCCAAGAGAAAGATACACCATCTGTTATTTAATAAAGGTCAAGAAAAAGATTATATCAAAGATGAAGACATATAAAGTTACAAGGGCTATTGTTAGACCAGTGGACTGGGAATTTAACAAGCACCAACACCAAGTTAATTAGAAAGGAGGAAATTGATTATTGTAGAAAACTGGCAAGTAATACGAGGAGAAATGACAAGAGCTTCTTCGTGTGTATAAGCAAGGCAGTAACTAGGGTAAGTGTGGCACCCCAGAGAACAGAGTGGAGAATTAGTACCGGTTGATTTTCCCACACCCTCGGTTCCGGAGCCTTTCTGGATTATCCCACTTTCCAGACCAACAGAGGTCACGTGATAATGAAACGACAATATACCCCTGGCCCACTAATACCACCCATCCATGTCTCTAAAGCCCATGAAGGGCCAGAAACTCAGGAGTGGGGTCCGAAGCAAGGGCTCTAAACAGCCGGGGAGACGGTGGGAGCTGGGGATGGATCAGCAGGTCCATTCACTATATCTGACGTCCGTTATAAGGGGTTAAAACGAGGGTTTACTGTTTGGTTTAGAGATACAGCATGGAGATGGGCCTTTTGACCCACCGAGTCCACAGCGACCAGCGATCCCCGTACATTAACACTACCCTACACACACTAGGGACAATTTTACATTTGTACCAAGCCAATTAACCTACAAACCTGTACGTCTTTGGAGTGTGGGAGGAAACCGAAGATCTCTGAGAAAACCCATGCAGGTCACGGGGAGAATGCACAAACTCTGTACAGACAACACCCATGGTCGGGATCAAACCCAGGTCTCTGGCGCTGTGAGGCAGCAACTCTACTGCTGCATTACCGTGCGAAACAGGCAGGAGAGAAGATTGAGAGCATAGTTGAAAAGGGATTTTGGGAAGCACCCTTTTGTAGGTACCCTGTAAATTAGAGAAGGCTTGTCAGGAAATCTGGAGTTCCAGAGGGTTAGAGGAAAATTGAACAGAATGGTGGGAGAAGGGGCTGTGGGGGTGGTGTATGGGGCTGGGGTGGGGGGGGGGGGGGGGGTGTTGAAACACAAAAAACTTAAACATTCCGCCTGCAGAGATAGAATTAGACAAGGCCAAGGAGGGATCTCAATGTTTAGACGTAAACAAATAACTCTTTCATATCAGAGGGACACAACTGGAACGAGCGCTGCCACTCACAATGCCCCCTGTGGCCGCTCAAGGAATTTCAACTGAGCTCTCGTAATTCTGAAGAAGGTTCTCGACCTGAAAGGTCACCCATTCCTTCTCTTTAGAGATGCTACCTGTCCCACTGAGTTACTCCAGCATTTTGTGTCTACCTTCCCTTAATTTTGTCCGGATTGTAGGGGTGGGTGGACCATCAATTGCCGAAACACCGGGGTTCAACTTGTAACAAGGAAAAACAAATAAGTTGAATCAGTCGAAACAAGGAACTTAAGATGCTGGTTTACAGAAAGGGACATAAAGTGCTGGAGTAACTCAGGGTCAGGCAGCATCTGTGGAGAACATGGATAGGTGACGTTTCAGGTCACAACACTACTTCAGTCTTCAGGTCCCTTGTTGCAGGTGACAGAAATGTGAGAGAATGACGTGTTGCATGTGGAGGCTGGTGGGCTGAAAGTTAAGGACCAAGGGAACTCTGCCCTTGTTGTGGCTGGGGGGAGTGAAAGTGAGAGCAGAGCTGTGGACACAGAGACATAATGTGAGCGGGAACTATTGACAATATCAGGGGTTGAAAGCTTTTGTTGCGTGCTAACCAGTCAGCAGAAAATGCCATGCAGACTATCCCCAATTAGCCCACTCCCTTCCAATTGAAAGTAAATCCCATTCTGAAGAATCCTCTCCAATAGCTTCTCCATTAACAAGAGGCTCGCTGGCATATCATGTTTGGAATCTCTCTACTTCCCTTAAACAAAGGAAGATAATTTTCTGGGTAGACACAAAATGCTGGAGTAACTCAGCGGGTCAGGCAGCATCGCAGGAGCGAAGGAATGGGTGACGTTTTTGGTCGAGACCCTTCTCCTGGAGATAATTTTCTGCTCTCCAGTCCTCTGGGACCTTGCTTGTGGTAAGAGAAGGTTCAAAGATCTTCACCAAGGCTCTTGAAATCTCCTCTGTTGCCTCTTTAAATAACATGGGATAGATCCCATCAGGCGCTGTGGAATTATCCAACTTAATTGGGGCTTTTCAAGTCCCCCAACACCACCATTTTATTGAACTCGAACTGTCCTTGCTCATTAGTCCTTTCTGCACTGACACGAGGCTCGCTCGCCTGTTGTTCCTGAAGTTTCTCTACTTCCCTTCTTAAACAAAGGAAGATCATTATCTACTCTCCAGTTCTCTGGAACCTTGCGTGTAGCAAGAGAAGATGCAAAGATCACCGATCTCACTGCCCTCCGTGTTTTTCTTCTTGTTGAATGCAGATGCAAAGTACTAATTTAGTACTTTGCCTACATTGTCGGGACTTCAAACACAAATTCCCTCTTTTATACTTTAGCGGTCCTATCTTCTCCTTGGTTATCCTTTTGTTTTCAATGTACATTTAAAAAACTTGGGATTTTCTTAAATCTGGCTACCCAAAGCCATTTCATGGCCTCTTTTGGCCTTCTAATTGGCCACCTGAATTCTTTCGTGCGTGCTTTATATTCCTCAAAGGCCCTGTCATAATCCATCTTTCAAAACCTTATATACGCTTCCATTTTGTTTTGACCAGATTTACAGCCTCTTTGGTCATCCACATTCCCTTACTTTGTCATCCGTATCTCTCCTCCTTACTGGAACATACCAGTCATGATCTTTGATCAACTGGCCCTTAAACATCTCCCACAATTCAGATATGGACTTACCCAATAACAACTTCTCCCACTTTACTCTCCCTTGCTCCTGCCCGATAACAGTGTAATTTGCCTTACTCCAATTTAATACTTTCCTGCAGGATACAGACTTATCTCTATTCAAAGTAATCTTAAAACTTATGGAGTTGTGATCCCCAAAATGCTCTTCCACTGAAGGTTTTCCAACACAAGGTCAGGTATGTTCCCTTCTCGGGTTGGACAATCCACATACTGTTTCAGGAAACCCTCTTAGATACAGCAAACAAATTCTACTCTGTCTAAGTCTTTGGAATTGAGCAAGTCCCAGTCAATATTGGGGAAGTTCAAGTCACCCACTAAGACAACCCAGTGATCCTGGAGGTCTGGGCCCAAGTTTGTTACTGACACCACACGAGGAGGACATTCCTTTAGGAAGTAGATGAGCAGAAATGTCATTAGTCAGAGGGTGGTGAATCTGTCGAATTCTTTTCCACAGAAGGCTGTGGAGACCAAGTCAGTAGATATTTTTAAGGCAGAGATAGATAGATTCCTGATTAGTACAGGTGTCAGAGGTTATGGGGAGAAGGCAGGAGAATGGGGTTAGGCAGGAGAGATAGATCAGCCATGATGGAATGGCAGAGTACACCTAATGGGCTGAATGGCCTAATTCTATTACTATCACCTCTGACCTTATGACCATATGGAAGGCTATGTTGCATTGGGACTTTACAACTGGAAGGTTAAAGGAGGCCATTAAAAGGTGGTTCACCAGTCTAATGCTCAGGATTAGAAGGTTGTTCAATCACAAGTGAGTCATGAAATTAGATCTCTATTAGAGTCATAGAGTGATATACAGTGTGGAATCAGGCCCTTCGGCCCAACTTGCCCACACCGGCCAACAATGTCCCAGCTACACTAGTCCCACCTGCCTGCGTTTGGTCCATATCCCTCCAAACCTTTCCTATCCACGTACCTGTCTAACTGTTTCTTAAACTTTGGGATAGTCCCAGCCTCAACTACCTCCTCTGGCAGCTTGTTCCATATACCCACCGCCCTTTGTGTGAAAAAGTTACCCTATTTTGTATTAAGAAAATAAGAGGGGTGTTTTTATTGACACCTGTATGATCCTGAAGAGGCTTGACAGGGTAAATGTTGGAATGGGAGAAAAACCTGGATCAAAGGGATGTTGTTTCAAGCAAAGATAATAGAGCAGAGCAAGATAGACCACTCGACCCTAAAAACCGTAGTAAGTCATGGCGCCATTTTAGTAGGCAGAAACTTGCAGAAACATTTAAAAAGAAAAATAACAAAAATCTGTGAATTGATAGAAGAAATATATTCTGCATTTTTATGGTATCATCACACTTAGTGTTCCCCCAAACCACTGATTACATTGTGAGAGGCATAACGGACGGTGGGTTTTGCCTACTAAAATGGCTGCTTTGCATACTACACTTCAGTATAGGTGATTTCGACGGAGTGGTCTATCTTTCACTGCTCTATTATCTTTCGTTTCAAGATTAGGGGGAGTTAATTTTGAAACTGAGATCTCACAGAGGGTGGAGAATCTCTGGAGTTCCCTGCACCTGTGTGTTGATCATTGTTTTTTTAAAAATAGAAAGTATGTACATTTTTGAATGATCTAGGAATTAGGGGCTATGAGAACTGGCAGAAAAATGGAGGTCAGCTCTGGGGCAGATCAGCTACAATCAGATTCAGTGCTGGCGCAAGTAGCCCACTCCTGCTCTAATGTTTACATGTTCATCTCATCTAATTTCCCAAACTGCCGAATGCAACACACCTCAGCTATTTAATTGTTTGTAATGTTCCCAATATTGTGGGAGTCCGGAACCAGGAGGCACAATCTAAGAATAAAGGGGAGGCCATTTAAAACTGAGATGAGAAAAAACTTTTTCACCCAGAGAGTTGTGAATTTGTGGAATTCTCTGCCGCAGAGGGCAGTGGAGGCCAATTCACTGGATGAATTTAAAAGAGAGTTAGATAGAGCTCCAGGGGCTGGTGGAATCAAGGGATATGGGGGGAAGGCAGGTACGGGTTACTGATTGTGGATGCTCAGCCATGATCACAATGAATGGCGGTGCTGGCTCGAAGGGCCAAATGGCCTCCTCCTGCACCTATTTTATATTTTTCTATGTAATTAAGCACAGGGGTTGAATGTGACAAATGTGATTCTTCCCCAGAGGAATCTTCTCAATGAGATTCCTAAATAATCCTGTTTTGATTCACATGATGAG
The DNA here is from genome assembly GCF_053455715.1 of Rhinoraja longicauda. Taxonomy (NCBI): domain Eukaryota; kingdom Metazoa; phylum Chordata; class Chondrichthyes; order Rajiformes; family Arhynchobatidae; genus Rhinoraja; species Rhinoraja longicauda. The sequence continues at coordinate 3,425,154 of NC_135967.1, read as the reverse complement.
ATCAAAATTCCATTGTTTGATCCACAATGTATTGTGGTCCAAGCTCAGTTCCATAAACTTCTTCAAAATACCTTTGCCAATTTACTTTGTTCAGTCTTTCGAGGATTGAAATTCCCCTTGATTGTTCTCTTACCTTTGTAGTAAGGTTTGATAGCCTATCTAGCCGCATCAGCGCTGTTAAAGCGGCTATGGATTATACCCAGCAGTGTCTCATGTCCCTTGTTATTCCTTAACTTCATCCAAAATGGTTCTACTTTCTGATCTTCAGAGGTAATAATCTTTGCCACAGCGAATCCCCCCCACCCCACCCTTCCATACAAACCCTACCATTTTTCAATATTCTGTCCATCTTTCCAAAATATCAAGTGCTCTGGAATATTCTGTTCCTCGCATCGGTCACTTAGAAGTCTCATCTCCAGCGCGTATTGGACTGCCAATTTTTATCCATTTGTGCCATTTCTCCATCTTATTATGAATGCTGCGTCTTATTATGAATCATTCAGATAAAGAGCTAGCAAATGCCATTTAATGGCCTTGGGTACGAATGACATGAATTGGCATGAATTTATTGATTCAGATAAATATTGACTTTTAGCAACGTTCCCTATTTTGATCCTCTTTTTTGCTTTAATATTACTTTGATCTACTCCGTACCTTTGTGTCTGGATTATCTTTGATTATCTCAGTTGGCGTACGTGCTAATATTTGCTCTTTAAATTTCTAAATTATTCATCACCTGAAGCCCCACACATTTGCATGTGAAGTTTGAACGCCAGTCGCCTAGTTAATCAATTTGGATAGACATTTCTTATTTCACTCGGGTAGCCTACAACCCAACGGTATGAATATTGATTTCTCTAACTTCAAGTAACCCTTGCTTTCCCTCTCTCTCTGTCCCTCCCGCACCCTAGTTCTCCAACTAGTTTCACTGTCCTTTGATTAATTTTACTGATTGTATGCCTCCTTGTCACCTTCTCTTCAGCTAACAATGAGCCATTCTACATTTCCTTATTGTGGAAGAAATTAATTTAGAGGGAAATTAATGGAAAATGAAAAGCGGAGATTTTGCAGGTTTGCTTCGAGATTTAATTGCATGATATCATGGAGCGATGGCGGCAGTAAACTGCCCACCAGTTCTCTGACTTCACGGCAGAATTAGCCGACAGTTATACCGTGCAGTAAACAACTTTTGTTTTTGTTAGATACTACTCTACAAAAATATTCTATCAACTACATGGGTACCAATTATTTTATTAGTCATAACTTTACCTTTCATTTAAAGGGTGGCGCGGTGGCGCAGCAGTAGAGTTGCTCTGCCTTACAGCGAATGCAGTGCCGGAGGGCAAAGGGCCTGTTTCCGCGCTGTATCTCTAAATCTAAATCTAAAAAATAACATACCTTTTGTTTTTGTTAATCTTATTCAATGGTTAATACAAGTCAAACACAATGCAAGAGCATCTTGACATTATTCTATCTCACCTTTTAGGTGGCCCCATGCCACTATCCCCTCTCCGAGCCAATCACAAGCCCCCCATGTACAGTAACATTTTTTTCTCCCACACTTATTAACATCGGCTTTGATCTGTCATCTTCACATTTCCCTTCCATATCCCTAGACTCCCTCTGCCATGACTCTCAATCTGAAGAAGGGTCTCGATCCAAATCTTCACCCATTCCTTCTCACCAGAGATGCTGCCTGTCCCGCTTAGTTATTCCAGCCTTTTGTGACCATCTTCGGTATAAGCCAGCATCTGCAGTTCCTTTCTACACAGCTATTAAATTTACCAGCTTACCGATCATGACCCAATTTAAGTAAAATCAGTCTTGATTGGAGTTTAGAAGGATGAGAGGGGATCTAATAGAGACGTATAAAATCATAAAAGGACTAGAAAAGCTAGATGCAGGAAAATTGTTCCCAATGTTGGGGGAGTCCAAAACCAGGGGACACAGTCTAAGAATAAAGAGGAGGCCATTTCAAACTGAGGTACAAAGATACTTTTTTACCCAGAGAGATATGAATTTGTGGAATTCTCTGCCACAGAAGGCAGTGGAGGCCAATTCACTGGATGAATTTAAAAGAGAGTTAGATAGAGCTCTCGGAGCTAGTGGAATCAAGGGATATTGGGAGAAGGCAGGCACAGGTTACTGATTGTGGATGATCAGCCTTGATCACAATGAATGACGGTGCTGGCTTGAAGGGCCAACTGGCTTCCTCCTGCACCTGTTTTCTATGATCTATGTTGATGGGGCATCTTTTTCCTTCCCCAGTGCAATTTCTACCAAACCACTCATTGGGCCATTGAAGCACAGACCCAGGCTCTTTGGCCGACAATATCCATGTTGACCGTTGAGTTCCAATCTCCACTAATTCTCTTTAGGCGAGTCAGTGGTCTTATATGCTTTGGTGATCCAAAACCTCATCTGGATATTTCTTAAAAGTGGTGGTGACAGGGACTATCACCACCACTCCTGCAGGGCAACAAGTGCCCAGAGACTCCAGCTCAGAGATGATGGGAGAAGCAGATATTTATTTGGTTCAGTATTCAGTTCAGTTGACAGTAAGAGTTTTGTATGAAAATGAAAAATAAACTACTGACACTAGAAATCTGAAATAAAAACACAAAACGCTGGAAACCTGCTGAGTATTTCCAGCATTTTTGATTTTTATTTCTAGATTTTTACAGTTCATTTTCTTTTATGCTAAATGTTAATGAATTATGCCTGTCTTTTAGACTTTTGAACGCTTTCACTTTTTTTTTAGCAAAAGAGCTACTCATTATAACTGGGAAAGGTTATAAGTACTTACCATCAGAAGGTAGCAGGGACCACTATCAGCACTGATAGTGCGGTGGCACAGCGGTAGAGTTGCTGCCTTACAGCACTTACAGCACCAGAGACCTGGGTTTGATCCTGACTACAGGTGCTGTCTGTATGGAGTTTGTACATTCTCCCCGTGACCTGCGTGGGTTTTCTCAAGATCTTCGGTTTCCTCCCACACTCCAAAGGCGTTCAGGTTTGTAGGTTAATTGGCTTGGTATAAATGAACTATTGTCCCTAGTGTGTGCAGGACTAGTGTAAGTGTGCAGGGATCGCTGGTCGGTGCGGACTCGGTGTGCTGAAGGACCCGTTTCCGCGCTGCATCTCAACTGGTGGCACCCAGAACTACCTCCTTCCTCCCGGTGATTATTGCATTCTGTTGAGGCTGCACTCTGTAAGTTGCAATCACTCTCTCATCAATTTAGCCTGAATTTTACTGATGCTGTAGTTTTAGAAATAATTTTGTTTTAATTTTAGGGAGGATTTCATTTTGTTAGAAGCTAGCAGCAGGAACAGCCAGCATCTGGTTTTGCTGTAACAGATGCTATGCGCTTTTTATCAACTGGCAATCAAAATCAACATAATAGGTTATAAACATAACATTGTATCAGCTTTGCAGAATGCATTTTATATGGTGGAGAAACTGCCTGCCATAACTAGAGCGGTGTAATAATTTTTGATGAAGTGATTATGGCATCAATCAGTGCTGATAATGGACTTAATTCTTACTTTATAACGTGATATGGATTAAACCTTCCCATGCTATTAACTCGGATGTTTGTCATTACATTGCAGGTGCCTTTATTATTCTGATTCCTGATCGATGAACTCTTCCTAAACCAGGAACATTTCTTAAGAGCAGTCCCACCAATGTGAAATTCTTTATTTGTGCCCTGTCCCTTGTTAAAAATAAAATTCATGTTTAAATGTTCTCAAATGAAGATTTTGTTTTATGGTGCAATTTATGAGATTTGGCGTAACAGGAGGTTTGTCCACCTGCTGTGGCCTTTAGCCTTGCTTTGAAGCAGGCCCCCACTGTTCAGAGGAAATACACAGATGAAAATTGTCAGCTCTGCAAGTTTCTGCAATGCATTGTAAAAGGTAGAAGCATATCGTTGAGAGGCCCTCTTCACAGGTGCTTTCCTGTAATGGTTGCTGGAATGAGTGTGAAAGCAACCTAGGAAAAACTGGCACGTTTCTGCTGTTTGGCTGTTCCCTTCTCCCTGTGGAGAGGCACCTGGTCCTTTTGGATGGCAGCCTGCTAGTGAAGCCGATATCAGTAACTTGCCATGTGGGGAATCACAGTCATATTGTAGCAATGTATAATGCAGTGCACTGCATCTCTGACGTGTTTTGCCACCAAGTTATCAGTGATGTTTTAGCACTATTATTCTTAGATCCTATTCAGCCCATAATGTTAGCAGGTCTGTTATATTTTAGTTTTAGTTTTTAATTTTAAGAGATAAAGCGCTGAAACAAGTCCTTCGGCCCACTGAGTCTGCACCAACCAGCGATCCCCGCACACTAACACCATCCATCGCACGCTAGGAGCAATTTACAATTTTACCTAAGCCAATTAACGTACAAATCTGTATGTCTTTGGAGTGTGGGAGGAAACCAGAGCACATGGGGAAAACCCACACAGGTCACTGGGAGAACGTACAAACTCCATACAGACAGGGCCCGTGGTCAGGATTGAACCCAGGTCTCTGGCGCTGTAAGGCAGCAAATCTACTGCTGCACCACCGTGCCGCCCTATGTTATATGTTCTAAGCAATTCTCTGTTCTATTAAAAATTGTGAGAAGGATATGGAAGGTTACAAAGGGATATTGATAGGTTGAGTGAATGGACAAAGGAAGAAATGGACTATAGACTGCAAAAAATAATATAATGTTGGGGCAGAATTAGGAGCATGTTATCCAAATGGTGAGTGATTGCAGAGCTAAGGTGCAGAGGGATGTAGGTCTGCTGGTTAATAATTTACAAAGGACTATGATGTTTCCACTTGTGGGAGAGTCTAGGACCAGAGCCCATCGCTTCAGAATAGAAGGACGTTCCTTCAGAAAGGAGGTGAGAAGGAATTTATTTAGTCAGAGGGTGGTGAATCTGTGGAATTCATTACCACAGAAGTCTGTGGAGGCCATCATTGGATATTTTTAAGGTCGAGATTTACAGATTCTTGATTAGTGTGGGTGTCAGGGGTTATGAGGAGAAGGTAGGAAATGGGGTTGAGAGGGAAAGATAGATCAGCCATGATTGAATGGCAGAGTAGCATTGATGGGCCGAATGGCCTTATTCTGCTCCTTATCACAAATTTATGAACTTTGTCAGTGCGTGAGATACCATTTTACTTGTGTTGTCATCTAACCACTAGAGAGCATAGCTAATGCAATTGTACCATCTATTTGTGCAATCTCACTTTGGGGCCTGTCCTACCTGGCGTTTTTTTAGGCGACTTCAATAGTCGTAGCAGTTCGTCGAAAAACGGCGACTGCCCCCCCCCTACGGCAATGTCTACGACAAGCTACAACAACCTACCACCTAGTCGGCGTCAAGCTACGGCAAGCTACCGACAACCGGCGACCCAATCGTCGTGACTTAGGACGTCCACCTACGACCGCACCTACGACAACCTACGACCACACAGGCGGCAACCTACGACAACCGAAGTCAACCTACGTCTACCCGCGGCAAGCTGCGAGAAGCTATGACCGCGTCGGCGACAACTGAAGACAATTCACGTCATTTTGGCCTCATGGTTTTGACGCCGGTACCTGTCGCCAGTTGACGTAGGTAGTCGCCAATGGAATTCAACGGTCAGCACCGGCGACAACCTACGTCACCTGGTGACAACCTGGCGATAACCTACGACAGCGCCCCCGTCAGGAGACGTCAAGCTGCGATCATTGGTGTCAAACCAACAGTTGCCGAAATTTTTGTAACATTTCAAAATCGAGCGGCGACCAGAAAAACGCTACGACTCTTTGGAGACAACTCACGACCGTACAGGCGACACCTCGGCAACCGTGTGGTGACAGCCTGGTCGCCTAAAAAATCGCCTAAGTGGGACAGGGGTTTTACACAAGCATCACCATGCACTGGTGTGGGAGAACTGGGTCCCAACATCAGTATGTGGGTGACATCGTCTCCTGAGTCAGTTTGAATAGTTTCAACACCTTTTAATGGCGATGCCAAATTGTTCGACCTGCTTCAACACCACCCCTCAAAACTGGTTCCTTCAGTATTGGGCCATTCATTTGAATGGACCATTTTAGAATTGCCCCTTTAATTAATTGAATTCTGCCTAATTTGACAATGCGCAGTGCAACCCAGCGATGTCGTGGTCTGGATTGAGCAAGAATAGCAGTGGGAAAGTTAGCCTCTAGTTGTCCTCCAGTATGAAATAAATTTTAGAGACACATATGACGGCAGTTTTGAGTCAAGTCACTTAATAGAAAGTCTTGATGCAGGATTCCGACCTGAAACGTCGATCATCTGTCTGCCTCCACAGATGCTGCCTGACCCACTGAGTTCTTCCAGCAGTTTGTCTTTCGAAATAAATTTTAGGCTTTTTGTTACCAATTCTATTTTGGCACCAATTGTTCCACTCCTTTAGAACGTTTTAAATGTAGGTGAGATCGTTGGTAATGTTTCGTATATTCGATATAGGGTAACTAACATCTGTTAAGGCTCACTGGTAGAAGATGGACACTTGAATTAATCTGAGGGTTCACAGCATAAGGTAAGCAGCTTCTGCTAACACCAGTAGGAAAAAATGAAGACCATTAAATCAGACCAAGGCCACATCATTTTGTAATATCTGTGGAAATTCATTTAAAAATACGTTTTAAATTGGTGTCAATTTTCCATTAGCTAGGGGAAGTGACTGCTTCAGGGGTGCAAGGGTTATTCTAACAAAGTGTGAATTTTGATGTCCTTTTGGGAGATAATGAAAGTCTACCTATTTCATTTGTTCTCTCCTTTAAATTGAGTGCATGAACCCATGACCATGCAGTATCATTTACCTGAGTAAGATTTATGAAAGGCATAGTGTAAAACTAGTGTGATGTGACACATGACATAGTGGCATTTACCAACAGTCTCATTTTTTTACAACGGAGCAAAAGTTGTTAAATCTTTTACTCGTGGTGTGATACTTAACAACTAAAAATGATATTTTAAACACTGGGGTCCTGTATACAGTTGATGGATCACAGTGTTAAGATTTCACGATTGCAGCTTATTCTTTTGGCAAATCTGAACTTTACTAATGCTTAACAAATGTTTAAGAGGTTTGAAGGTTAAAAGTGATTTACAAAATCGATTGCACTGGTTCAGTGGATAAATATGAGCAAAACACAATGCTGGAGGAACTCAACGGGTCGGGCGGCATCTGTGAAAGAATTGGACAGATAATGTTTCGGGTTGGGATCATTCCAAGGCCTGAGAAAGGATCCTGACCCAAAACATTATCTCTCCATTCCCTCCTGACACACTGCGTTCTTCCAGAACTTCATGTTTTGCGCACGATTCCAGCATCTGTAGTTTATAACTTCATAATAAGTTCATAAGACATAGGAGCAGTATTAGGCCATTCAATCCATAGAGTCTGCTCCGCAATTCAATCATGGCTGATCTATTTTCCCCTCTCAACCCTACTCTCCTGCTTTCTCCCTGTAACCTTTGACACCCGTGCTAATCTAGAAACTATCAATCTCCACTTCAAACATACCCAAAGACTTGGCCTCCACACCTATCTGTGGCAATTAATTCCACAGACTCACCACAATCTGGCTAAAGAAATTCCTCATTTATTTTCTAAATGTACAGTACCCTACATAATGTTTGGGACAAAGACCCATCATTTATTTATTTGCCTCTGTACACAATTTGAGATTTGTAATAGAAAAAAAATCACATGTGGTTAAAGTGCACATTGTCAGATTTTATTAAAGCCCATTTTTATACATTTTGGTTTCACCATGTAGAAATTACAACAGTGTTTATACATAGTCCCCCCATTTCAGGGCACCATAATGTTTGGGACACATGGCTTCACAGGAATCTGTAATTGCTCTGGTGTGTTTAATTGCCTTTTTAATGCAGGTACAAGAGAGCTCTCAGCACGTAGTCTTTCCTCCAGTCTTTCCATCACCTTTGGAAACTTTTATTGCTGTTTATCAGCATGAGGACCAAAGTTGTGCCAATGAAAGTCAAAGAAGCCATTATGAGACTGAGAAACAAGAGTAAAACTGTTAGAGGCATCAGCCAAACCTTAGGCTTACCGAAATCAACTGTTTGGAACATCATTAAGAAGAAAGAGAGAGCACTGGTGATCTTACTAATCGCAAAGGGACTGGCAGGCCAAGGAAGACCTCCACAGCTGATGTCAGAAGAATTCTCTCAATAATAAAGAAAAATCCCCAAACACCTGTCTGACAGATCAGAAACACTCTTCAGGAGTCAGGTGTGGATTTGTCAATGAGCACTGTCCGCAGAAGACTTTCATGAACAGAAATACAGAGGCTACACTTCAAGATGCAAACCACTGGTTAGCTGCAAAAATAGGATGGCCAGGTTACAGTTTGCCATGTGTCCCAAACATTATGGTGCTCTGAAATGGGGGGACTATGTATAAACACAGCTGTAATTTCTACATGGTGAAACCAAAATGTACAAAAATGGCCTTTATTAAAATCTAACAATGTGCACTTTAACCACATGTGATTTTTTCTATTACGAATCCCAAATTGTGGAGTACAGAGGCAAATAAATAAATGATGGGTTTTTGTCCCAAACGTTGTGGAGGGCACTGTACATCCTTTTATTCTGAGGCTGTGCCCTCTGGTCTCATCAGTGTGTCTCAGTGGGTAAATATGTTACCTTGTGTGCTATTAAATTACAGGATGAGCTTTGTGTTCTGGATGAAACTGAGTTACCTGGTCCCAATTCAGGGAAGTGCCACAGCTGATTTCTGTAACCATGAGCAAATAGGGAAAGGTTAACCAACACTTCCACGCTTGCAGTTGGTAGCGAAAAGCATAATTCAAGACAATGAACTTGATGGTTGATTAGCTAGCTGTCTGATGTCCATTAGAATGTGAATGGGCCTTTCAACCCACAATGTTTGTGCTGAACATGATACCAAGGTAAACTAAACTCATCTGCCGGTATATAATCTACATTCCTCTCTTCCCTGCATTTCCATGTGCCTATCTAAAAGCCTCTTAAACGCCACTATTGTACCTGCCTCCACCACCACCCCTGGCAATGTGTTTCAGGCCCCCTTTACACTTTCTGTGCCCTGCACATCTCCATGAAACTTTCCCTATGTCCTCTTGTGTTTGAAATTTCCACCCTCGGAAAATGTTTTGACTGTCTACCCTATCCATGCCTCTCATAATTCTATATACTTCTATCAAGTCTCCCCTCAGCCTTTGACAATCCAAATCTATCCAATCTCTCCCTGTAGCCTGAGCACCTCTCATCTAGGCAGCATTCTGGTACACCTCCTCTGTGCCTGCTCCAGAGTAGCCACATATCTCCTGTAATGGGGCAACCAGAATGGCACCCAATGCTGACCAAAGCCCTTTAAAGCTGCATCATGATATCCTGACATTTGTATTCAACACCCCTAGTAATGAAGACAAACATACCATGTGCTTTCTTTGACTTGTGCTGACACCTCAGTGAGCTATGAACTTGGACTCCAAGATCCCCCTGCACATCACTGCTGTTGTGAGTCTTGCCATTAATTGCATATTTTCCCTTTACATTCAACCTCCCAAAGTGCAACACCTCACACTTGCTCGGGTTAAACTCTATCTGCCATTTCTCTGCCCATCCCTACAGCTGATCTATATCACGCCGTATCTTCCGAAACCATTACTCACTGTCTGCAACTCCTCCAATTTAATCAGCAAACTTACTCACCCATCCATCTACATTTACATCCAGGTCATTGATATATATCAAAAACAACAGAGGTCCCAGACAAATCCCTGTGGAACTTCACAGGTCCCACACCTCCGGCTGGAATATCTGTCTTCTACCACAACCCTCTGTCTTTATGAATAAGCCAGTTCTGAATCCATACAACCAAGTCATTGTGAATCCAGTCGATCTTAATCATCTGGGTCAGCAATCCATTAGTTGAGGAACCTTATTCAAAGCCTTCCTAAAATCCATGTATACAACATCCACTGCCCTGCTTTCATCAATCTCCTTCGTCACCTTCTCAAACAACCCAATTAAGCTAATAAGGCATGACCTGCCCCTTACTGGCAATTGACAAGCTGGCTATCCCTAATTAACTCATCCTGTTCCAAATGGGAGTAAATCCTATCTCGAAGAATTCTCTCCAATAGTTCCCCTACCACTAACAGGCGGCTCACTGGCCTATTCTCTCTTCTTCCCTTCATAAACGAAAGAATGACACTGGTCACTCTCCAGTCCTCCAGCACCGTGACTGTGGAGAGAGTGTTAAATCTCGCCCGAGCTCTGGAATAAACCCTGTCGAACACTGATGCTCATAGTAAAGACACAACTTTATTAAGCTAGCGGGAGAGGGAGAGTCCCTGCGAGTATGGTCACATACTTGCCAACTCCTCGCCGTCCCACTCAATTATATTGTGCACCGGCAGTATATTTATACACCAGTAGTCACGGGTCCAGCTAATCGCACAATCAGCACATCTCCTGCACCGGTTCTTATCGTGTCTGGCACAGACTTGTTTTTCTCTGCAGTTTTACTTGGTATCAGTCCTCTTCCCTTTTCAGTCACAACGCCCTTTGCTGTTTTGCAAAACCTCAATTCATTAGCTAACACTTCTCCCCAGTCATGTACACATTAACACTTAAACCCCCATCCTCCTCTCCAAGAGAAGAAACAAAGATCCTCGTCAAGGCCCCCACAATCTCCTCTCTTGCTTCCCTGAATAACCTGGGATAGGTCCCATCAAACCCTGGGGACTTATCCACCTTAATGTTCTTCAGGAACCTCAGCACCACCTCCTTCTCCATCTCAAACTGCCCCAGCATATTTGTGTTCTCCACACTGATCTCACCATCCTCCAAGTCCGTCTCGGTGAATATAGATCCAAGGTACTCATTTAGTATCTCGCCCACATCCTCTAACTCCAAGCATAAATTCCTTACTTTTATCCGTGAGCGGTCCTACCTTTTCCCTGGTTACCCTCTTCTTTTTAACGTACGAATAAAAAGCCTTGGGATTTTCCTTAATCCAACTGGCCCATGACACTTCATGACCCCGTTTGGACCTTCTAATTGCCCGTATGAGTTCTGTCCTAGTCCCTTTATATGCTTCATAAACCCCGTCTGATTCCACCTCTTTAAACCTGACCTTCATTTTGCCTCCTGACCAAGTGTACAACCACCTTGGTCATCCTTGCCTTACTCTTACCTTGCCATCCTGATCCCCCCTCCTTACTGGAACATGCTGATCCTGCACTTTGATCAGCTGGCCTTTAAACGACTGCCACGTGTCCTCAGTGGACTTACCCAGTGACAACTGCTTGATGTTGAGAATTGTCGAATATTGCTGTCGATGGTCGAGGTTGAGGGCAAGCACTCATGGTGCCAACAATAACCTTGAGGCAGTGGAAAGAAACTAGAACTTCTCCAAAACAAATCTTGCTGCCTCTTCTACAAATGTCCAAATGACCTGATCCAGGAAGACTCTCATCCTCACGGCTCCATCGCCAGTCATCTCATGAATCTACCACATTCAACTTGGCTTATGAAGATTCCACAGCAATGGACATGACATTCAACGTCATGCACCCATGCTGTTAATTATATACCACCCTTTTCATCTGTTCTATCCACCTTGTCATACTTTCAAGCACAGCTGTAAAAAGTCCCAGTCTGTTCCATCGTTCCTGGTAGTTGTGATTGATAACTCGATGCATAGCTTCCATTATTTAGTTTGCTTACATTTCACTGAGATGAATTTCATTTTGCTTGTTGCACGTTGCGCTTATCCATTTCAAGCTGATGTAGTTATTTTTTACACCAGTTGTCAAAAAAGTGAGTTTTGTAAGAGTGACAGCTGATGAGTGATGTAGCAGTGTCTGCTGACCAAGCATTTTATTTAGAATTGACAGTAATGCAAACATGGTCTTGCACAAACTGGAAGTGAGTGACTCATTGATTAAACCAACACTAAGCAGAGATAAATTAACAATTTCAAAGTCGTTGTACAAATTTCACTGTGATCAGTACATAGAATACCTGCTCCTGAGCTAATAAGTTGATAATTAAAATGTGCAAGTGCAATCTATCTTGCATTTAATTACAGAAGTCATTCTGATGGGAATGGGAATAAAGTAACTACATTTAAGTTGCCCTCCTCCTAAGCATACATACACTGCCAGGGCATTTATTCACAAAATGCTGGAGTAACTCAGCAGGTCAGGCAGCATCTCAGGAGAGAAGGAATGGGTGACGTTTCGGGTCGAGACCCTTCTCTCCTGAGATGCTGCCTGACCTGCTGAGTTACTCCAGCATTTTGTGAATAAATACCTTCGATTTGTACCAGCATCTGCAGTTATTTTCTTGCACTGCCAGGGCAAGACTGTGATGGGATGGGAGCAGGAAGGAAGCGCATAGCCATTCATTGACATCATGGCCTGATCTCAACCAAAGTCCATACACCCACCCACCTTGCCCAAAAACCTTTCCTTTCTTTTCTCAGAGTTAATATTAACAAATGGCTTTGCATTAACATCCATGTTCGGAGGTTTTGCACTTCAGTCACTCTTTGCACGTAGAAGTGTTTCCTGGATTCACACCTGAATAACCCAGCTTCCATTTTCTTTTAAGGTCGTGGCCCCTGGTCCTAGGTTTCCGCTCAACAAAAGTAACAGAAGAGTTGTAAGCAGCCCGAGCTCTCTTCCCCTATCCTAGCCGTGATCCAAATTGTTCCATAAACTTCTAAGTTGCAGGAAATACAAAGGATTTATGGCACAGAACCATGTCATTCAGTTTCACCAGCCAGACCACTTCTTTAAGCCTCTGTCCACTTTATACATCCAAATGTTTTGGGCATGACCATCTACTCTTTTCACCCTCATTTGTTTACCTGGTGTCCACTTAAAGACTATTCCCTTCATCTACATTCTCAGCTACTCTTTGGATAAAAAAGGTTTCTTCTGAATTCCCTGCCGTATTATTTGATGAGCGTTTTATATTGACAGCTTCGAGTTCTGATTTCCCCCAAATATGGAACAAGTGTTGTATTCATATTATCTTATTTACACATTAAGACATAGAAGATCACTTTGGCCAAAAAGCTCCATGCTGGATCCCAATTGAACAATCCCATTGTCCTTCTCCTGATTTCCCTGTAGGTATGCAGTTTATTTTCATGCCGATCAATTCTCCCATTTTTAGCTGCCTATATGAAGGGGTGATTTACAGTAACCAATTAACCTAGCGTTCACCTTTAGGATGTCTGAAGGTTGTGCAGAGAACGTACTCCAGGTGTATATATTGAAGGTCAGGATTGAACCTGGGCCCCTTGTGCTGCAACAATCACATGCAAACTCTACACAGACAGCATCCGGGGTCAGGATCGAACCTGGTTCTCTGATGCTGTGAGGCAGCAGCTCTACCAACTGTGCTACTGTGTCGCCCACTTGATAGCTTCTATTCCTCCCCCTAATGGTTACTACATCCTGTGACCCTACACTTTTCTAACAAATGACTAAATGTACGCATTGATGTCCCTGTTGCTTTCCTTTAAAATGGAGGGGAGATCTTACAGAGGTATACAAAATCATGAGAGGAATAGATCGGGTAGATGCACAGAGTCTTTTACCCAGAGTAGGGGAATCGAAGACCAGAGAACATAGGCTCAAGGTGAAGGGGAAAAGATTTAATAGGAATCCGAGGGGTAACTTTTTCACACAAAGGGTGGTGGGTGTATGGAACAAGCTGCCAGAGGAGGTAGTTGAGGCTGGGACTATCCCATCGTTTAAGAAACAGTTGGACAGGTACATGGATAGGGCAGGTTTGGAGGGTTATGGACCAAGTGCAGGCAAGTGGGACTAGGGTAGCTGGGACATTGTTGGCCGGTGTGGGCGAGTTGGGCCGAAGGGCCTGTTTCCACACTATTCCCCCAGTGATACAGGGCCTGTATCACTCTATGACTGTATGTGTAGATGCAGTCAATGCAGATCTGTGGTTAATCCGTGTTGAGTTTGATCAGTTCATTTACTGTATCCCATTGTTCAATTCTGGATGCTTTTATCTGGATACTCAACCCCTCATCCAATATCAAAGTGAAATAATGATTTTATATTTTTGTCATCTCCATATTGGTGTCTGTGGTATTGTTCTGTTTATGCTTTAATGGATTATTTACATCACAATCTTTTCTCTGTTGATGTGCCTGAGAAATATTTTACTATTTTCTTTTATGTTCTTTGATAAATTAATTTAATGGATCCTCTTTGTGTTCTTTCTTTTGTATTCTCTCCTAATCTTTTTCATATTTTCTCATATATTTTATGTTTTATTTCATGCTTTCGCTTTTCTGCTGACTATGCATTAATGTATGCCTTTTGTTTCCCAATAGACAAATTCATCTGTAAAGTCTCACCAGACTTTAGTTTCTGCTTTTTGGAGAATTTTGTTAAATTCTAGTTGCAATTAATTTATTTTTTTTACTTTCAAAAATAACAAAAACAAATGTTCACACTCTTCAAACAAATGAACACAGTTGAAAGAATCTTAACCATTTTATGAAGGAAAGGTGAAAAGTCTTTTTCTTGGTTACCGATACCTTCCATTCATTTGAACTAGATTTCTGCTCTAGTGCCAGGAACATCTCAGTGGGCAGGTTTTGCAGTCACGGGGTGCGTGAGAGGGAGTGTTGTCTGTGCTGAGCAGGAGGGACCATCGCTCGGTGCTGCCTCCATTAAGGAGTAGAGTCAAGAGTGTCTTATTGTCATATGTCCCAGATAAAACAATGAAATTCGTACATGCAGCAGCACAACAGCAGCACAATATGTAAACATAGTACACTGTAAATAATATGATAAACAAGATAAAAAGTTTAGCGCACACACACACACACACACACACCATTCAGAAAGTGTTCAGACCCCTTCACTTTTTCCACATTTTGCTACGTTACAGCCTTATTTTAAAATGGATTAAATTCATTTTTTTTAATCATCAATACCCCATAATAAAAAAAGTGAAAACAGGTGTTTAGAAATTTTTGCAAAGTAATTGAAAAGAAATAACTGAAATATCACATTTACATAAGTATTCAGACTCTTTACTCAGTACTTTGTTGAGACACCTTAGGCAGCGATTACAGCCTCAAGTCTTCTTGGGTATAATGCTACAAGCTTGGCACACCTGTATTTGGGTAATTTCTCCCATTCTTCTCTGCAGATCCTCTCAAGCTCTGTCAGGTTGGATGGGGAGCGTCGATGCACAGCTATTTTCAGGTCCCTCCAGAGATGGTCTATCGGGTTGAAGTCCGGGCTCTGGCAGGGCCACTCAAGGACTTTCACAGACTTGTCACGAAGCCACTCTTGCGTTGTCTTGGCTGTGTGCTTAGGGTCGTTGTTCTGTTGGAAGGTGAACCTCCGCCCCAGTCTGAGGTCCAGAACGCTCTGGAGCAGGTTTACATCAAGGATCTCTCTGTACTTTGCTCCATTCATCTTACCCTCGATCCTGACTTGTCTCCCAGTTCCTGCCGCTGAAAAACATCCCACAGCATGATGCTGCCACCACCATGCTTCACCGTAGGTATGGTATTGGCCAGGTGATGAGCGGTGTCGATTGGCATTCAGGCCAAAGAGTTCAATCTTGGTTTCATCAGACCAGAGAATCTTGATTCTCATGGCCTGAGAGTCCTTTAGGTGCCTTTTGGCAAACTCCAAGCGGGCTGTCATGTGCTTTTTACTGAGCAGTGGCTTCTGTCTGGCCACTCTACCATAAAAGCCTGATTGGTGGAGTGCTGCAGATATAGTTGTCCTTCTGGAAGGTTCTCCCATCTTCACAGAGCAACTCTGGAGCTCTGTCAGAGTGACCATCGGGTTCTTGGTCACCTCCCTGACCAAGGCCCTTCTCCCCCGATTGCTCAGTTTGGCCGGGCGGCCAGCTCTATGAATAGTCCTGGTGGTTCCAAAGTTCTTCCATTTAAGAATGACGGAGGCCACTGTGCTCTTCGGGACCTGCAATGCTGCAGAAATGTTTTATACCCTTCCCCAGATCTGTGTCTCGACACAATCCTGTCTCGGAGGTTTACGGACAATTCCTTTGTCTTCATGGTTTGGTTTTTGCTCTGACATGCACTGTCAACTGTGGGACCTTATATAGACAGGTGTGTGACTTTCCATATCATGCCCAATCAATTTAATTTACCACTGGTGGACTCCAGTCAAGTTGTAGAAACACCTCAAGGATAATCAATGGAAACAGGATGAACATAAGCTCAATTTTGAGTGTCATAGCAATGGGTCTGAATACTTATGTAAATGTGATATTTCAGTTATTTCTTTTTAATTACTTTGCAAAAAATTCTAAACACCTGTTTTTGCTTTTTTATTATGGGGTATTGTGTGTAGATTGATGATAAAAAAATGAATTTAATCCATTTTAAAATAAGGCTGTAATGTAGCAAAATGTGGAAAAAGTGAAGGGGTCTGAATACTTTATGAATGCACTGTATAACATATAACAATAACATATAACAACTACAGCATGGAAACAGGCCTGTCCGGCCCTACCAGTCCACGCGGACCATTCTCCCTGAACTAGTCTCATCTACCTGCACTCAGACCATAACCCTCTAATCCCCTCTTATCCATATACCTATCCAATTTACTCTTAAATAATAAAATCGAGCCAGCCTCCACCACTTCCACCGGAAGCCCATTCCATACAGCCACAACCCTCTGAGTAAAGAAATTCCCCCTCATGTTACCCCTAAACCTTTGTCCCTCAATTCTGAAGCTATGTCCCCTTGTTGGAATCTTCCCCACTCTCAAAGGGAAAAGCCTACCCACGTCAACTCTGTCCGTCCCTCTCAAAATTTTAAAAACCTCTATCAAGTGTATATATGCACATACGCACACAAATGTACACATAAAAAACAATCAAACTATAATAGTGCAATAATATCAATAATAGTCTATGCAGTGAAGGCTGATAAATCCCCAGGGCCTGATGGTCTGCATCCCAGGGTACTTAAGGAGGTGGCTCTAGAAATAGTGGAAGCATTGGAGATCATTTTCCAATGTTCTATAGATTCAGGATCAGTTCCTGTGGATTGGAGGATAGCAAATGTTATCCCACTTTTTAAGAAAGGAGGGAGAGAGAAAACGAGTAATTATAGACCAGTTAGTCTGACATCAGTGGTGGGGAAGATGCTGGAGTCAATTATAAAAGAAGAAATTGCTGAGCATTTGGATAGCGGTAACAGGATCATTCCGAGTCAGCATGGATTTATGAAGGGGAAATCATGCTTGACAAATCTACTGGAATTTTTTGAGGATGTAACTAGGAAAATTGACAGGGGAGAGTCAGTGGATGTGGTGTACCTCGACTTTCAGAAAGCCTTCGACAAGGTCCCACATAGGAGATTAGTGGGCAAAATTAGAGCACATGGTATTGGGGGTAGGGTACTGACATGGATAGAAAATTGGTTGACAGACAGAAAGCAAAGAGTGGGGATAAATGGGTCCTTTTCGGAATGGCAGGCAGTGACCAGTGGGGTACCGCAAGGTTCGGTGCTGGGACCCCAGCTATTTACGATATACATTAATGACTTAGATGAAGGGATTAAAAGTACCATTAGCAAATTTGCAGATGATACTAAGCTGGGGGGTAGTGTGAATTGTGAGGAAGATGCAATAAGGCTGCAGGGTGACTTGGACAGGTTGTGTGAATGGGCGGATACATGGCAGATGCAGTTTAATGTAGATAAGTGTGAGGTTATTCACTTTGGAAGTAAGAATAGAAAGGCAGATTATTATCTGAATGGTGTCAAGTTAGGAAGAGGGGATGTTCAACGAGATCTGGGTGTCCTAGTGCATCAGTCACTGAAAGGGAGCATGCAGGTACAGCAGGCAGTGAAGAAAGCCAATGGAATGTTGGCCTTCATAACAAGAGGAGTTGAGTATAGGAGCAAAGAGGTCCTTCTACAGTTGTACCGGGCCCTGGTGAGACCGCACCTGGAGTACTGTGTGCAGTTTTGGTCTCCAAATTTGAGGAAGGATATTCTTGCTATTGAGGGCGTGCAGCGTAGGTTCACTAGGTTAATTCCCGGAATGGCGGGACTGTCGTATGTTGAAAGGCTGGAGCAATTAGGCTTGTATACACTGGAATTTAGAAGGATGAGGGGGGATCTTATTGAAACATATAAGATAATTAGGGGATTGGACACATTAGAGGCAGGAAACATGTTCCCAATGTTGGGGGAGTCCAGAACAAGGGGCCACAGTTTAAGAATAAGGGGTAGGCCATTTAGAACGGAGATGAGGAAGAACCTTTTCAGTCAGAGAGTGGTGAAGGTGTGGAATTCTCTGCCTCAGAAGGCAGTGGAGGCCAGTTCGTTGGATGCTTTCAAGAGAGAGCTGGATAGAGCTCTTAAGGATAGCGGAGTGAGGGGGTATGGGGAGAAGGCAGGAACGGGGTACTGATTGAGAGTGATCAGCCATAATCGCATTGAATGGCGGTGCTGGCTCGAAGGGCTGAATGGCCTACTCCTGCACCTATTGTCTATTGTCTATTGTATTTGAGATTATAGTGTTTAATAGTCTGATGGCTGTAGTGGAGAAGCTGTTCCTGAACCTGGACGTTACAGTTTTCAGGCTCCTGTACCTTCTTCCCGATGGTAGGGGTGAAATGAGTGTGTGGCCAGGGTGGTGTGGGTCTCTGATGATGCTGGCTGCCCTTTTGAGGCAGCGACTCTGGTAAATCCCTTCGATGGTGGGGAGGTCAAAACCAGTGATGGACTGGGCAGTGTTCACAACTTTGTGCAGTCTTCTTTGCTCCTGGGCGTTCAAGTTGCTGAACCAGGCCGTGATGCAACCAGTCAATATGCTGTGTGCGTATGACCCTGTGAGGGGGGCATGAGTAGCCACTGCCAGTGGAGATCGGTGGAAGATACTGAAAACCTTGACTGCCAGATTCCGAAATAAGCTACAGCCCCTGTAATTGGTTATTAACTCAATATGCCTGGTGAGCATAAAATGGAATAACCACGTTTCAACAGTCAGAAATGTAACATCTATCACTTACTTGAGAAGGCACACTTGTGATGTGAAGGATACTCAAGAAATGTAGGAAAATAACTGCAGATGCTGGTACAAATCGAAGGTATCACTAAATGCTGGAGTAACTCAGCAGGTCAGGCAGCATCTCGGGAGAGAAGCAATGGGTGACGTTTCGGGTCGAGACCCTTCTTCAGACTGATGTCAGCCTAACCTGCTGAGTTACCAGCATTTTGTGTCTACCTTCGACTTAAACCAGCATCTGCAGTTTTTTTCCTACATTGTTTTATTGCTTTGCTGCAAAAGAACCATAGAAATTATACAGCGTCCAGGCTGTTTAGTCAGTGCTGTTGCAAAAGAGCTATCTAACCTAATCCCAGCACTGGGGATAACCCAGCAGGTCTCAGCTCTAAGGTCTCCCTGTTCCTCCACACCACTCAATGTCATCTATATACTAAAACTCTTGTTTGTTATCTTGTTTGTGACTGAACTTCAGCCAAAATGGTACACGATAGCGCAACAATTTTAGGCCCATCATTGTCACTTTAGTGATAATGCAAGTAGTTTTATTGAAATCAGTGTTATCATTTTAAAGTTATTCACATTTTTAAGTTTAAAAGGAGGGGAGGGGGAGGGGAGGAGGGTGGGAGGGGGGGGGGAAGGGGGAGTGGGGAAGAAGGGAGACAGGACGGGGGGTTGAGGAGAGGGAGGGGAGGACAGGGTGCTGCACCAATGCAAGAGAGGTTTGGGCCCAACGGGTCCACTTGGTCTAGTCACATTTATTGGTGTTTGTGACTGTCGTCTCGGTACAATATATAAGCAAAGTATGAGAAACTTTGTTCCACAGATGCTAACAGACCTGCTGAGTGCTTCTACCATTTTTTTCCTCTTCTTATTTCAGATTTCCAATATCTATTGTTTTTTTGATTTTCCATCACAGAGGGTCATGAATCCAAAGAAGTTTTATTCACCAGCAAGTTTCCTTTCCCATACAAAACATGCTGGTCTTGGAAGACAGGCACAAAATGTTGGAGTAACAGGCAGCATCTCCAGAGAGAAGGAACGGGTGACGTTTTGGGTCGAGACCCTTCTTTCGAGACCCGATACGTCACCCATTCCTTCTCTCCAGAGATGCGGTCTGTCCCGCTGAGTTACTCCAACATTTTGTGTCTATCTTTGGTATAAACCATCTGCAGTTCCTTCCTACACAGGTTGGTCTAGGAATTTCAGTGCATGCAAAATGTTGTGACTGATGGCGGATATCTCAGTTAGCTCAGTTTAGTTTATTGTCACGTGTACCAAGGCATAGTGAAAAGTTTTTGTTCCATGCTATCCAGTCATCGGAAAGACAACACACGATTACAATCGAGCCATTTACACATGATAAGAGATTAACGTAAAGGTAAAGCCACCAAAGTTCGGTCAAGGATAGTCCGATGGAAATGAATCAGTCTGAAGAAAGGTCTCGACCCGAAACGTCACCCGTTCCTTCTCTCCTGAGATACTGCCTGACCCGCTGAGTTACTCCAGCATTTTGTGTCTACCTTCAATTTGAACCAGCATCTGCAGTTATTTTCCTACACAAGGATAGTCCGAAGGTCGCCAATGAGGTCGATGGTAGTTCAGCACTGCTCTGTGGCGTAGTTCAGAAATGGGGTTAGCTGGGATCATATGTCTGTGCCTTGAATCTGGGAGATTGGGGAGCTGGACAAAGATTGATGGCAGTGTGACTGCATGGTACCTCACGCTGCCTCGGCAAGGCCAGCAGCATAATCAAGGACGAGTCGCACCCTGGCCACTCCCTCTTCTCTCCTCTCCCATCAGGCAAAAGGTATAGAAGTGTGAAAACGCACACCTTCAGATTCAGGGACCGTTACTTCCCAGCTGTTATCAGGTAAATAAATCGTCCTACCACAACCAGAGAACAGTGCTGAACTGCTATCTGCCTCATTGGTGACCCTCGGACTATCCTTGATCGGACTTTGCTAGCTTTACCTTGCACTAAATGTTATTCCCTTCTCATGTATCTCTACACTGTAAATGGCTCGATTGTAATCATGTATTGTCTTTCTGCTGACTGGTTAGCATGCAACAAAAGCTTTTCACTGTACCTCGGTACATGTGACACTAAACTGAACTGGAGTTGGCAATGATCTGGCTGGAGACTGATGTTTCCATTGGTGGCAGTGGATGATTGGGAGATTAGAAAGGGTGGGACCTAGGTCTGGACAGACCTGGCAGAGATAGGGTGGTTTCAGAAGACCAAGATAGATCTTAGGGGCTGGAGTTGGACAGCAGTGTTGGGGCTTGGCTTTAACGTGGAGATGGAGCTCAGAGATGAAATTCAATTTGTAGATAAATGAGCATTTCATTACTTTTCTAGAATCTATTCTCTATAGGTACAATCTGGAGTCATAGTCATAGTGATACAGTGTGGAAACAGGCCCTTCGGCCCAACTCGCCCACACCGGCCAACAATGTCCCCGCTACCCTATTCCCACTTGCTTGCGCTTGGTCCATATCCTTCCAAACCTATCCTATCCATGTACCTGTCCAACTGTTTCTTAAACGATGGGATTGTCCCAGCCTCAACTACCTCCTCTGGCACCCACCACCCTCTGTGTGAAAAAGTTACCCCTTGGATTCCTATTAAATCTTTTCCCCGTCACCTTGAACCTGTCCTCTGGTCCTCGATTCCCCTACTCTGGGCAAGAGACTGTGCATCTACCTGATCTATTCCTCTCATGATTTTGTATCTAATTTCACATTAGTTTGGTGTTTCTGTGGTTGCTTATCCTAAAACTATAATCTGCCCCTCAATCACTAAATACCTTGCAGGGCACCTTTTAAGCATCTGTTTTATTTTGTTAAAAGTGTACCAGTGTATGCCTCACAACTGTCATCTGTTTACGATAGGATATAGTAATTAAGTCTGTTTAATTCATCCAAGGACACGTCTTCAATTTTGTAGCCAAATGGAGGAAGTAAACTGTCTTAAAATTTTAAATAAGTACTCATTTTCTCAGTAGGTTAGTGAATTAAATATTTTTTTGAAAAAATATATAAACTGGAAGGAGGAACTGAGGGTTCCCGTGTGTTAGTAATTAAAACATTGCTTCGTTGCTTCTGTTCTTTGAATTTGAATCCACCTCAGAGAGATGAATTAAACTTATGCCTTTACTTAATTAATCCCCCCGTGGACATCAATATTATGCTCATTGGCTCAGTTTGAGAACATTGTAACTGCTGCATTAGTAAAGCCCATGTTTAATTTGTAAGATGAACTTTGCGAAATTGTGGCCAAGTCGCAGACAGGACTGATAGAACTGCAGGAAGGTATTATACAGTGCATTCAGAAAGTATTCCGACTCCTTCACTTTTTCCACATTTTGTTACATTACAGCCTTATTTTAAAATGGATTAAATTCTTTTTTTTTCTCCATCAATCTACACACAATACCCCAGAATGAAGAAGCGAAAGCAGGTGTTTAGAAATTTTTGTAAAGTAATTAAAAAGAAATAACTGAAATATCACATTTACATAAGTATTCAGACCCTTTGCTATGACACTCAAAATTGAGCTTAGGTTTATCCTGTTTCCATTGATTATTCTAGAGATGTTTCTATAACTTGACTGGAGTCCACCAGTGGTAAATTAAATTGATTGGACATGATTTGGAAAGGCACACGCCTGTCTATATAAGGTCCCACAGTTGACAGGGCATGTCAGAGCAAAAACCAAGCCATGAAGACGAAGGAATTGTCCGAGGATCTCCGAGACAGGATTGTGTCGAGACACAGATCTGGGGAAGGGAATAATACAATTTCTGCAGTATTGCAGGTCCCGAAGAGCACAGTGGCCTCCGTCATTCTTAAATGGAAGAACTTTGGAACCACCAGGACTCTTCATAGAGTCGATGCCCGGCCAAACTGAGCAATCGGGGGAGAAGGGCCTTGGTCAGGGAGGTGACTAAGAACCCAATGGTCACTCTGTCAGAGCTCCAGAGTTCCTCTGTGAAGATGGGAGAACCTTCCAGAAGGACAACTATACCTACAGCACTCCACCAATCAGGCTTTTATAGTAGAGCGGCCAGACGGAAGCCACTCCTCAGTAAAAGGCACATGACAGCCCGCTTGGAGTTTGCCCAAAGGCACCTAAAGGACTCTCAGACCATGAGAAACAAGATTCCCTGGTCTGATGAAACCAAAATTGTACTCTTTGACCTGAATGCCAAGCTTCACGTCTGGAAGAAGCCAGGCACCGCTCATCACCTGGCCAATACCATACCTATGGTGAAGCATGATGGTGGCAGCATCATGCTGTGGGGATGTTTTTCAGCGGCAGGAACTGGGAGACTAGTCAGGATCGAGGGAAAGATGAACGGAGCAAATTACAGAGAGATCCTTGATGTTAACCTGCTGCAGAGCGTTCTGAACCTCAGACTGGGGCGGAGGTTCACCTTCCAACAGGACAACGACCCTAAGCACACAGCCAAGACAACGCAGGAGTGGCTTCATGACAAGTCTGTGAAAGTCCTTGAGTGGCCCAGCCAGAGCCCGAACATCTCTGGAGGGACCTGAAAATAGCTGTGCATCGACACTCCTCATCCAACCTGACAGAGCTTGAGAGGATCTGCAGAGAAGAATGGGAGAAATTACCCAAATACAGGTGTGCCAAGCTTGTAGCGTCATAACAACATATAACATATAACAACATATAACAACTACAGCATGGAAACAGGCCTGTCCGGCCCTACCAGTCCACGCCGACCATTCTCCCTGACCTAGTCTCATCTACCTGCACTCAGACCATAACCCTCCAATCCCCTCCTATCCATATACCTATCCAATTTACTCTTAAATAATAAAATCGAGCCAGCCTCCACCACTTCCACCGGAAGTCCATTCCATTCAGCCACAACCCTCTGAGTAAAGAAATTCCCCCTCATGTTACCCCTAAACCTTTGTCCCTCAATTCTGAAGCTATGTCCCCTTGTTGGAATCTTCCCCACTCTCAAAGGGAAAAGCCTACCCACGTCAACTCTGTCCGTCCCTCTCAAAATTTCATACCCAAGAAGACTTGAGGCTGTAATCGTTGCCAAAGGTGCCTCAACAAAGTACCTTAAAAAAGGTTCTAAAAGTAAACCTAGCAATTATAGACCTATTAGTTTGACGTCTGTGGTGGGAAAATTAATGGAAAAGATACTTAGGGACAATATATATAATTATTTGGATAATCAAGGCCTGATTAGAAACAGTCAACATGGATTTGTGCCTGGAAGGTCATGTTTGACTAATCTTCTTGAATTTTTTGAAGAGGTTACCAGGGAAATTGATAAGGGCAAGGCTGTGGATGTTGTCTATATAGACTTCAGTAAGGCATTTGACAAGGTTCCACATGGAAGGTTGATTAAGAAGGTTAAATCGTTGGGTATTAATAGTGAGGTTGCAAGATGGATTCAACAATGGCTGAATGGGAGATACCAGAGGGTAACGGTTGATAATTGTATGTCAGGTTGGAGGCCAGTGTCTAGTGGAGTACCCCAAGGATCTGTGTTGGGTCCACTGTTGTTTGTCATTTACATAAATGATCTGGATGATGGTGTGGCAAATTGGATTAGTAAATATGCAGATGATACTAAGATAGGTGGAGTAGTTGATAGTGAGGTAGATTTTCAAAGTCTACAGAGAGACTTGGGCCTTTTGGAAGGGTGGGCTGAAAGATGGCAGATGGAGTTTAATGCTGATAAGTGTGAGGTGCTGCATTTTGGTAGGACAAATCAAAATAGGACGTACAGGGTAAATGGTAGGGAATTGAGGAATGCAGTGGAACAGAGGGATCTGGGAATAACTGTGCATTGTTCCCTGAAGGTGGAATCTCATGTGGATAGGGTGGTGAAGAAGGCGTTTTGTATGCTTGCCTTTATAAATCAGAGCATCGAGTATAGAAGTTGGGATGTAATGTTAAAATTGTACAGGGCATTGGTGAGGCCGAATCTGGAGTATGGTGTGCAGTTCTGGTCGCCAAATTATAGGAAGGATGTCGACAAAATGGAGAGGGTACAGAGGAGATTTACTAGAATGTTGCCTGGGTTTCAGCACTTAGGCTACAGAGAGAGGTTGAACAGGTTGGGTCTTTATTCTTTGGAGCGTAGAAGGTTGAGGGGGGACTTGATAGAGGTTTTTAAAATTTTGAGAGGGACGGACAGAGTTGACGTGGGTAGGCTTTTCCCTTTGAGAGTGGGGAAGATTCCAACAAGGGGACATAGCTTCAGAATTGAGGGACAAAGGTTTAGGGGTAACATGAGGGGGAACTTCTTTACTCAGAGGGTGGTGGCTGTATGGAATGGGCTTCCGGTGGAAGTGGTGGAGGCTGGCTCGATTTTATTATTTAAGAGTAAATTGGATAGGTATATGGATAGGAGGGGATTAGAGGGTTATGGTCTGAGTTCAGGTAGATGAGACTAGGTCAGGGAGAATGGTCGGCGTGGACTGGTAGGGCCGGACAGGCCTGTTTCCATGCTGTAGTTGTTATATGTTATATGTTATATGTTATACTGAGTAAAGGGTCTGAATACTTATGTAAATGTGATATTTCAATTATTTCTTTTTAATTACTTTGCAAAAATTTCTAAACACCTGTTTTCACTTTTTTATTATGGGGTATTGTGTGTAGATTGATGATTAAAAAAAAATTAAATCCATTTTAAAATAAGGCTGTAACATAACAAAATGTGGAAAAAGTGAAGGGGTCTGAATACTTTCTGAATGCACTGTATGTAGGAGGTTACTCCAAAATGTTGTGTCAATGCTGCCTGACCTGCTGAGTTACTCCAGCATGTTGTGTCTACCTTCGGAAGGTATTGCATATTTTCCATTAATTGTGGCAATTTGTAAAAGTCTATGGAGACAGTGAATGGAAACAGAGTACCGGGAATTCTGCTGCCCTTCAGAAACCTGGGATCAGCAGGTTGGACAAGTTTGCAAGCATGACATTACAGGATTTGCAGTTTAAGTAGAGCACCTTTGATTTGTGAAACGTCATGTTGAGATTTTGTTAGGAAACTCCACAGACCATGAGGCACCAGGTAATCGCCCACTGAAAGAGTTAACCCTGCCATTGCTGCAGCCTTGTATTGTGTCCTATATCATCCCAGAGACCTCAAGGTACTATCGAGGGAGTTACTCTCTCAGGTATGATGAAATTAAGTAGCACAAAAGCCCAAGCAAAAAGCAGATTAACACTATCCTACGCACACTAGGCAATTTTACATTTATAGCAAGCCAATTAATCGACACATCTTTACATCTTTGAAGAGTGGGAGGAAACCGAAGATCTCGGAGAAAATCCACGCAGGTCACGGAGAGAATGTACAAACTCCATACAGACAGCACCCGTAGTCAGGATCGAACCCGGTTCTGTGGCGCTGTAAGGCAGTGGCTCCACAGCTGCACCACTGTGCTGCCCTGTTGTTTTCCCTTCTTCCTCTGAACATGTCGCAGTCAAGCAGCCAACGTTTATAGGCATGCTTAACAACTGACGTTCAAGAGTCAAGAGAGTTTTATTGTCATACTAGACGGGCGTGGACCCGTTGGATCCAAACTTCTCCTGCGGACCCGGCAACCATCCCCCAACTGATGACGCGTGGACCCGTTGCTGGCCGGTGTCTCCCCCGGGGCCATGGGCAGGCGAGGGGGGAGAGGAAAGGGGAGAGGGAGCCACTCACACCGGGCCCGGGCGGCCATCGTGGCGGCCAGAGCGAGCCGTGGACCCGTTAGGTGCAAACCTCTCCTGCAGAGGCAGCTCGACGCCGACGGTCATCTTCTTTGACCCTCTTCCGCCGCGCTGCACCATGGGAGGAAGGTCAGGCACGGGGCCCGCCGGGACAGGCGCCGATCCTCCTGGCAGGGGTGGGGGGGAGCGCATTTATTAACATTTATTTAGTTAATTGCTTTTAAAATGTAACAAAACTTGATCAATCGAGACCACAGGTGAATGCTGAGTAGGGTGGGGCCTAAAATTGTTGCACTATCGTGTACCGTTTTGGCTGTATTTCGGAAACAAATATATCTACAAACCCACGTATATACAAGATGAAAGTTTAAGTCATGTATAGATGTCCCAAAACAGAACAATGAAATTCTTACTTGCAGCAGCACAAAGGATATGTAAACATAGTACTCTGTAAATGCCTTAATAAACAACAAAAAGTTCAGTATATTAAAATAAAACTATAATATTGCAAAGTCAAAGAAAAACAATGTTCCCCAAGTCTATATAATTTGGAGCTGAGTTGGAGATTGTCGTGTTTAATGGCCTGATGGCTGTTGGGAAGAAGATACCTGGTCATTAGTTTTCAGGTTCCTTTACCTTCTTCCCGGTGGCAGAAGTGACATGAGAGCGTGGCCAGGGTGCCGTGGGTCTTTGATGCTGCAGACTGCCATTTTGAGGCAGCGACTCCTATCGATCTCTTTGGTAGCAGGGAGATCAGTATCCATGATGGACCGACCGGGCAGCTCACCACTTTTTGCAATCTTCTTTGTTCCTGGGTATTTGAGTTGCCAGACCAGGTGATGATGCAACCTGTGAATATGCCTCTAACCGTACACAGGTAGAAGCTGAAGAAAGTATTCGCCGACATGCTGACTCCTCAATCTTCTAAGGAAGGCGAGGTGTTGATGTGCTTTCTTTGTGATTGCATCAATGTGCTGGGTGCAGGTTGGATCTTCAGTGATATGCATGACGAGGAATTTGATGTTGTTGACTCTCTCCACCACTGTCCTATCCGTGAAGGCAGGTTTGTGGATCCTTGGCCTTCCTCTTCTAAAGTCAAAAATCAGTTTGGTGGTTTTACAGGCATTGAGAGCAAGGTTGTTGTTCTGGCGCCATTTGATCAATCGATCAATCTTCCCCCTCCCCTATACTCTGACTTAGTGTCATCCGTAATTCGTCCAACAACGGTAGAGTGGTCTGCAAATTTGAAGATGGAGTTGAAACTGTGTCTGGCTACACAGTCACGAGTAGAGCATGGGGATGAGCATGCAGCTGTGAGATGCTCCTGTGCTGATGGTTATCGAGCGGTAAGTGGTGTAACCAATTTGTACTGATTGTGTTCTGTTGATGAAGAAGTCATGGGTCCAGTTGCAGAGGGATGCACAGAGACCCAGCTCTGTGAGTTTGGTAACCAGTTTGGACGGGATGATGGTCGTGAACGCCGAGCTGTAGTGAGATTGCATCCTCCATTGTGGTGGGTAGGCAAATTGTAGTAGGTCCTGGTTCTTGTTGAGGTAGGAGTTGATATGCACCGTGTCCAACCTTTCAAAGTGCTTCATCACCATGGACGTTAGTGGCACCAATCTATTTACTTTCTGTTTCCATTCTGTTTGTTTATGCAAGATGCCTCGCATTCAATCCTTTACCCCACCAATTAACATAAATGCTAAAGGTAGACACAAAATGCTGGAGTAACTCAGCAGGACAGGCAGCATCTCTGGAGAGAAGGAATGGGTGACGTTTCGGGTGGAGACCCTTAAATGCCAATGTGGATTCGGACAGTAATACTGTACCTGTGCCTATCATTCTCGTTCTGTACTATGATATACTCGTTCAATACGACTATCGTATCTGCCTCCACCACCACCCGACAGCTTGTTCCAGGCACCCACCACTCCTATGCTTTTTTCTAACACACCAGTTATTGTATGGTCCCGATCCGAAATGTCAGAGCGCTAAATCCGAGAGCGAGATAGAGCTCTTAAAGATAGCGGAGTCAGGGGGTATGGGGAGAAGGCAGGAACGGGGTACTGATTGAGAATGATCAGCCATGATCACACTGAATGGCGGTGCTGGCTCGAAGGGCCGAATGGCCTCCTCCTGCACCTATTGTCTATTGTCTATTGTGGGATTATTGTGGGCCTTTCCCACCCTGTCTGCCACCTTTTTCTCTGAGTTGGATTGTAGTCCTTCACCACTTTGATATCGCGGCATCCTGAGGTGTTGTAAAGTCTGTAACTGAACTAGAAATCTTTGTTGATACATCTTCGTACCGCAAGTAAATGCATGAATACCATTGAAAAGAGCAATGTTTATTACTTTGGCACATTGGTAGATTGAAATACAACTTCAGGCATCTGGGATGATATACATTTTACATCGCAACAAAAATGTTTCTAATTTAAATAAAATAACGGTTATCATTTTAGTGAAAAAGATAACAGCAATATGGTTTGTCTATATCTTTTGATTATATTTTGAAGGTTTATTGCCTTCTAAATGTTCTAACTCCAGGTCTTTATGAACTAGAATGGAAGGACACAGTGGTGACAGTTCCTGGACTTCTGGGAATGTCATGTTGTATCAGCTCAACAGAAAGTGCTGGAGTAACTCAGCGGCTCAGGCAACACCTGTGAAGGAAACGGATGGACTACATTTTGAGTTTGAAGAAGGGCTACAACCCAGAATGTTGCCTGACCATTTCCTCTAGAAATGCTGCCTGACCCACCGAGTCCCAAGCTCTCCAGCATCTGCGGTTCCTAGTGTCTCCGTGTTGCGTGAGCTGTTGGGCGGTGTGTGTTTTTGTGTGTGTGTCTGCGTGTGTGAGTGAATGTGTATTGCCAGTTGATCCATCTTCTTCGTTCTTCATTCAATGACTTCTCACAGGAGATGAGATATGACTGATATTGATCTAAAATATACATTGTTTTAATATATCTGCCATTCTGCGAGAGAATTTGTTCTCATAATTTTGCCCCAAATCCATTTACAGCAAAAAGCGCATTAACAAAAATAGATATTTGCATTTGTGAATTTGTTGTTGAAAAATGTTGTGGTGATGGATGATGCAATATGAAATAAATATACACAAGCAAAAATATCAAGAGTAGAAAGCAATTAATAGCCCTGGCATAACAACAGCTGAATAACTCTATGACCTTGCCCTCATCTTTGTAAGTAAAAGCCAGCTGTTACTGATGGAGCTGCAATCAGCAGCTGCAGCAAATTTAAACACATCACCATAGATTGTGATGAATAGTAAAACACAGGAAAGTTGCAAACATTTCACTGTAATTACAAAGAAAAATTATAACTCTCTCCCACAATACTTTCCATCGCAGTAAATAATAGTGCAGCTGCAGACCCTGGCATTAAAGTTGTGACGTGTGTTTTTAATACTTTTATTAATCATGTTGGTCCCAGTAGAATTATGAAGTTATCGTTCTTGCCTTACTGGACAAAGCTTTCTATGTAAAAACAAATGAAGCTTCATCATTGAATTGCAACCAGTCATTAAGATTAAGGTGTGTGTTTTAACTACAAACAATTTTCTGTTCAAAAGTAGAATGGTATTGATCATTTTGGTGTGTATTATCTGTTGTACTTCGTGGTCCGGTACCTGTTGTACCTTTAGTGACTCTGGACGGACCACAAATACACGTGTATAAAAGGTTACATTGCTGGAGCTCAACTCCAGGCTGTTTATTCCGTGGCCACCTGGATCCAGAGTGACCGCCTAATCACACCAATCACTTATATACACAGGCATACAAAGTAGTCCTTGGATACACAAAGTAGTCCCAGCAATATCACAACATCCCCCTTGTCTTATATATTACAACATCCCCTTGTCTTATATAAAATTGTTTTCTTTACCATTCGAGGGCTAAAATATATTTAACAAACAAAACCAAAACACCATTGCTATTTGCAAACAAAACCAATAGCACAACTAAACACAATTAAACACAATTGCTTTTTTCGCCATCATGGTGGTCACTCCTCTGCGGAATTTCACTCATCGCCGGGTGGTCACTCATCTCCGTGTGGTCACTCATCTTCGGGTGGTCACTCACTCCGTGTGGTCACTCCACAGATATATACATTTATACAAAAGCATCAAATATAATACATTAAGCTTTCATTACACAGATCACTACACAGGTCATTAAACACAAAATATTCATTTTGTTCCATATCTTCCCCTCAAGAAGACGTGCTGTGTAGATCAAACGTAGTGTAGGCTCTAGATGCTCCACCACCATGATTTGCCTGCCACTGCTGGCCTCCCACTGCTGGGATGGCACTGCTGGGCTCCCACTGCTGGGTTGGCACTGCTGGGCTCCCACTGCTGGGCTCCCACTACTGGGTTGGCACTGCTGGGCTCCCACTGCTGGGCTGGCACTGCTGGGCTCCCACTGCTGGGCTGGCACTGCTGGGCTGGCACTGCTGGGCTCCCACTGCTGGGCTGGCACTGCTGTAATCGCGGTGCGCTGGCCCCGCCCACAAGTGCTCCCCGGCAGCTGCCGTTCAACTTTTCGAACGCGCTGCCGCTGGCCCCGCCCACAGGTGCTCCCCAGCCCCGCCCACAGGTGCTCCCGGCAGCTGCCGCTCAAATTCGAACGCGCTGCCGCTGCCTCGGGCCCAGGGCCTCCCGACTCTACGGTCGACGCGCCTGGGTAAGTACGCAGTGCCTCGGCCTTACCGGCCGCTGCACCTCCGCGGGTGGTCGGTCCCTCCGGTCGCCGACCCCCTCCGGTCGCCGCACACCTCCGTGGGTGTCGGTCTCCTCCAGGGCTCTCCCGGTCGCCGCACACCTCCGTGGGTGTCAGCCTCCCTCGGACGCCGCACACCTCCGTGGGTGTCGGTCTTACCGGTCGCCGCACACCTCCACGGGTGTCGGTCTTCCCCGGTCACCGCACACCTCAGTGGGTGTCGGGTCTCCCGGTCATTCCAGTCACCGCACACCTCCGTGGGTGTCGGGTCTCCCGGTCGCCGCACACCTCCGTGGGTGTCAGCCTCCCCCGGGGCTCTCCCGGTCGCCGCACACCTCCGTGGGTGTCGGTCTCCTCCGGGGCTCTCCCGGTCGGCGCACACCTCCATGGGTGTCGGTCTTCCCCGGTCACCGCACACCTCCGTGGGTGTCGGGTCTCCCAGTCTCCTCCGGTTGCCGCACACCTCCGTGGGTGTCGGTCTTCCCCGGTCACCGCACATCTCCGTGTGTGTCGGATCTCCCGGTCTTCCCCGGTCACCGCACATCTCCGTGTGTGTCGGGTCTCCCGGTCTTCCCCGGTCACCGCACATCTCCGTGTGTGTCGGGTCTCCCGGTCTTCCCCGGTCACCGCACATCTCCGTGTGTGTCGGCTCTCCCGGTCTCTCCCCCGCGAAGCAGTCGCAGGCTTCTAATCTCGGGCCTACACAGGTGCTGGGGCGCGACGTGGGCCTACACGCACCACCCTCAGCAGCTTGCAGCGTCACGTCGGCAACTCGGCGCCGACTACTGAGCAGGTAATTATACCAACTCACACTGGCCCTGTCGGGATGCACTCCAAACGTCCCGTACCGAGCTGGAAACTTTTCTTTTGTTTTGTTTCCCTTCAGGGCTTTTTTTTTTCTTCTTTTTTTTCTTCTTTCTAACCTTTTCTGCTCGGGCATGCTTCATTCTCTCCCTAGGCGAAACACCAAGCCGCTGCCACCATGTTGTACTTCGTGGTCCGGTACCTGTTGTACCTTTAGTGACTCTGGAAGGACCACAAGTACACGTGTATAAAAGGTTACATTGCTGGAGCTCAACTCCAGGCTGTTTATTCCGTGGCCACCTGGATCCAGAGTGACCGCCTAATCACACCAATCACTTATATACACAGGCATACAAAGTAGTCCTTGGATACACAAAGTAGTCCCAGCAATATCACAACATCCCCCTTGTCTTATATATTACAACATTATCCACCGCATTCAGTTTGATGAAACCCGCGTTTCAGGAAACACTAGTTCCTCACTATCACGTGATTCAGTAGCAGATTGTAAAGTTACTCGACTGAGGTTTTGAGTATAGCAGTAAAGAGGTCCTTCTGCAGTTGTATAGGGTCCTGGTGAGACCGCACCTGGAGTACTGAATGCAGTTTTGGTCTCCTAATTTGAGGAAGGACATCCTTGCTATTGAGGCAGTGCAGCGTAGGTTCACGAGGTTAATTCCCGGGATGGTGGGACTGTCTTATGGGGAAAGATTGGAAAGATGGGCTTGTACTCACTGGAGTTTAAAAGGATTAGAGGGTATCTTATAGAGACGTATAAAATTATAAAAGGACTTCCCAATGTTGGGGGAGTCCAGAACCAGGGGACACAGTCTAAGAATAAAGGGGAGGGCATTTAAAACTGAGGTGAAAAAAAAAAAATTCACCCAGAGAGTTGTGAATTTGTGGAATTCTCTGCCACAGAAGGCAGTGGAGGCAAATTCACTGTATGAATTTAAAAGAGAGTTAGATAGAGCTCCAGGGGCTAGTGGAATCAGGGGATAAGGGGAGAAGGCAGGCACAGGTAATTGATTGTGGATGATCAGCCATGATCACAATGAATGGTGGTGCTGGCTCGAAGGGCCAAATGGCCTCCTCCTGCACCTATTTTCTGTTTCTATGTATCCACAAGCCTGAAATATTATTCAGGAAATAGGTGGTGAAATCCCACTTAATTATATAAACATGGAATTAAATAGCCAGTGTCAGTAATGTTAATCATGAGAATAAAGTTTTGTTGAAAATTCCATCTGGTTCACTAGCATGAATACCAAAATGGTCTACATATACTGGAATCTGTAGCGGGGAAAAAAACCGTCTGGAAGAACTCAGTGGGTCAAGCAGCACGTACGGAGGTAAAGGAATAATCAACATTTCAGATAGATGCAAAATGCTGGAGTAACTCAGCGGGACAGGCATCTCTGGAGAGAAGGAATGGGCGGCGTTTCTGGACAAGACCCTTCTTCAGATCTGAAACATCTCGACCTGAATCGTCACCCAGTCCTTCTCTCCAGAGTTGCTGCCAGTCCCGCTGAGTAACTCCAGCAGTTTGTGTCTATCTTTGATTTAAACCAGCATCTGCAGTTCTTTCCTACACATCAACATTTCAGGTTGAGACTCTGCATCGGGACTGAGTGGCAGGAAGCTGCAGGACAGACATAACCAGTGTAAAAGAGCAGCTAGTTTGCCCTGTAGTCCTGAACCACATGGGGAATGGGAAGAGGACTGCAAAGACCGCAGTAGAATACCGGGGAACGCACGCTGAACGTCCAATCCTTGGAACATACCTGATGCCAGGCCAGGATCCTCGAAACCCACCCAATACCTGGACTAGGGCTCAGGTTACCAGGGGTTAGCCTTGGACTGGATAGACCTCTCACTGATTCTAACACTGATTGTGCAAATACAATCTGTTCCAGGCATTTTGTTTTGCAAAATTCTTTGAATTACCATCCCTGCCTTGGATTCTCTCCCAGGTGTTACTCTTGTTAGTTTGAGGCATATAAATAATCAAGAAAGATAGACACAAAATGTTGGAGTAACTCAGCGGCACAGCCAGCATCTCTGGAGAGAAGGAATGGGTGACGTTTCGGGTCTCGACCTGAAATATAATAATAATAATAATAATAATAAGCATTTATTTTATATAGCGCCTTATCGGGAGCTCAAAGCGCTTTACAAGGACAATCATAACATAAAAACAAACAGACAAACTATCCTAACGGAGAAGCGGCGAATAAACAGCGCCAGCGTCCTCTCACGTCAGGGTCCGGCAGTACCCATTCCTTCTCTCCAGCGATGCTGCCAGTCCCGCTGAGTTACTACAGCATTTTGTGTCTATCTTCGGTTTAAACCAGCATCTGCAGTTCCTTCCTAAATGATCAAGGACCTATATCATACATTGGCAGGCCTTTTGTGCAATACAGGACTTAGTCCAGTGTTTATATCTCATTTTTCAGATGATTCCACCAATCAACACTGCACGCATTGAATCTGAAACTGTAAAACTTGCTGCTCAAAAACTGTACTCCCTCAGTGTCTCATGGGTAAAAGGTATGGCGTGGGACATATCAAAAGCTGTGAGATTCACTGACAATTTTGTAATGTGTCAGGACTGGCCTTTGATAGCCCTCTCATCTCTCTGAGAAGGCAGTGGGATTAAACTTTGTCCTCCTGATTTGAGCACACAAACCAGGCCGATGCTTTTGTGCAAAATGAGGAGAGCTATCAATGTTTGGATGAGATGTTAAACTAAGGGCGGCACGGTGGCACAGCGGTAGAGTTGCTGACTTACAGCGCTTGCAGCACCGGAGACCCTGGTTCAATCCCGACTACGGGTGCTGTCTGTACGGAGTTTGTACGTTCTCCACGTGACCTGCGTGGGTTTTCTCCAAGATCTTTGGTTTCCTCCCACACTCCAAAGACGTACAGGTATGTAGGTTAATTGGCTTGATGTATGTGTAAAATTGTCCTTTGTCCATGTAGAATAGTGTTAATGTGAGGGGATCGCTGGTCGGTGCGGACTCAGTGGGCCGAAGGGCCTGTTTCCGCGCTGCATCTCCAAACTAAATTAAAAAGACCCCATCTGCCCTCTGAGGTGGCATTGATCGAAGCAGATCACGGGGTCCTCTTAACATCATCGATCAAAATGATTGAAACCAATTATTCCTGGTTTCTGTTATATTTATAGAATCTTGCTACATGGAAAGCCGTCTGTATTTATGGAGTGCATTGTATTACCCAAGTGCAAAGCCTTTTATGGCAAGTAAAGTATTTTCAAATGCATTCACTCTTTCATTAAAGAAAAAGTTGCATCATATTTGCATCCAGTCAACTCCCTCAAAAGCAACTATTTTTAATAATATTGGCTTAGGGATAAACATAGGTCAGAATGTCAAATAATTCTTCATAGAGGTCAAGCAGTTCTCCCTCGCCCTGTTTCAGTTTAGTTTATTGGCACGTGTACCGACATACAATGAAAAGCTTCTGTTGCGTGCTATCCAGTCAACGGAAACACGATACATGATTACAATCGAGCCAGTTACAATGTACATGATAAGGGAATAATGTTTAGTGCAAAGTAAAGCCAGCCGAGTCCGAGGGTCACCAATGAGGTAGATAGTAGTTCAGGACTGTTCTCTGGTTGTGGTAGTATGATTCAGTCGTCTGATAACAGCTGGGAAGAAACTGTCCCTGAATCTGGAGGTGTGTGATTCCACACTTCTATACATTTTGCTCGATGAGAGAGGGGAGAAGAGGGAGTGGCCAGGGTGCGACTCGTTCTTGATTTTGCTGCTGGCCTTGCTGAGGTAGGGTTGTCTGGACTACGGGCGTGACCTCCAGATATGAGGTTCACGCAACAGAATTATTTGGTTCCCTGATCTTTCAACAGTACACCAGTTTTGTTTGTGTGCAAGCTAATTTCCAGCCGTGTGCTTTGAAGTAATGACATTTCACACAGGGAAATAACTGTCATAACTGAAATAAGAAGGCGAATGTCTCATTTGATGCTCTGGATGTGATTCGTGTTTTTATTAATAGTGGAAATGTTGCCAAAAGTCTATCTCATGTTGATGATTAAAGAAGACTGGAAAGCCCAAGTGTTATCTCCATCAGGAATGTCAGTACCATAAGTGATAGTAGCCACATTGGAATGTTGAGTAGCTCACGTGCATCAACCCAAACATA
Organism: Rhinoraja longicauda; assembly: GCF_053455715.1. Taxonomy (NCBI): domain Eukaryota; kingdom Metazoa; phylum Chordata; class Chondrichthyes; order Rajiformes; family Arhynchobatidae; genus Rhinoraja; species Rhinoraja longicauda. The sequence goes on along the minus strand of NC_135967.1, from coordinate 3,388,602 downwards.
TTATTGAGGCTATAATAAAGTTATTGAAAATATAAAATATGCAATGGAATTTGTCCTTGGAACTTTTGTTATCTTTCTGAAGCCTGATAATGATGCAGGAGAGACAAAACAAAGAATTGTGTTATATTATCCAAGTGTGCTTGGAAGATATGCTACTTCTTTAGCAGTTATTTCTTGCTAAAAACTGACTGAAAGAAGAAAGAACCATTGATTTTCCCTTTACAAATGGGCACCAACGTTTGGGAGAACTTGTTACGTTCAAGACCAACACGTAGAATGATTGCTCTGTGCTTCTGCTTTAAGTACACTGCATCAGTCGACTGCCAAAACAGCTTCTGTATGGAGAACTGTGTCAGGGCAATCGCTCAGTAGGAGGACAGAAGAAACGGTTTAAGGACTGCCTCAAAGTGTCCCTCAAAGACCTGGACATCAACCTCAGCACTTGGGAGTCTCTTGCTCTGGACCGTCCAACCTGGCGTAGCAAGCTCACCACAGGAGCCCGTGCAGCAGAGAACAGAGGCCTAGAGGAAACGCACCGCGCGCAAGGCCCGGGCTACCTCCACTTCCACTGCAGCACCCATCCACTTGTGTCCTACGTGTGGGCGTGCCTTCCGGGCCCGGATTGGCCTCACCAGTCACTTCCGGACCCACAGTCACCAATCCTCCAACTGAAAGTGAAGTCATGGTCATCTTCGAACCCGAAGGACCAACAACATATACTGCATCATATGTACCAGGAGCATCCTGTCTGCTCTTCTATCCCCAGCCAACATTTAGGATGGATATTTAGATCTGTCATTAAATTACCCACAAAATCTGGAAACTCTCAGCAGGTCAAGCAAGTGGGCAGAGAAACAGAGTTAATATTTCAGTTTAATAACTCTTCACAAGAAATGGGGAGAGTTGGGGATTCCAATTTTTCAGATGCAGTGTTTAGATTAGTTTAGAGATTTCGGCCCACCCAGTCTGCATCGACCAGCGATTCCCGCACATTATCACATAACACGCTAGATAGAGCTCTTAAGCATAGGTTTGGGGAGAAGGCAGGAACGGGGTACTGATTGAGAATGATCAGCCATGATCACATTGAATGGCGGTGCTGGCTCGAAGGGCCGAATGGCCTACTCCTGCACCTATTGTCTATTGTCTACCCTACAAACACTAGGGACAATTTACATTCATACCAAGCCAATTAACCTACAAACTTGTAGGTCTTTGGAGTGTGGGAGGAAAACAAAGATCTTGGGTAAAACCCCACACAGGTCACAGGGAGAACGTACATGTTCCGTACAGACAGCACCCGTAGTCAGGATCGAACCAGGGTCTCTGGCGCTGTAAGGCAGTAGCTCTACTGCTACACCATCGTGCCACCCAAGAGTAAGGAAAGATAGCAGATGAGAGCATAAGAACAGGTCCAAAATATTGGTGAATTCTGTTTATTGTGGAGTGGAAGTGGCGGCCCTTGTGGAGTGGAAGTGGCGGCCCTTGTGGAGTGGAAGTGGCGGCCCTTGTGGAGTGGAAGTGGCGGCCCTTGTGGAGTGGAAGTGGCGGCCCTTGTGGAGTGGAAGTGGCGGCGCTGCCCTGCAGCTGCGGCTCGCCGGCAGACTGTTTGTCTTTCTTCTTCTTTCTTCTTTCTTTGTCTATTTGTTAGTGTTAGATGTATGAAATAGCCTATCTTTAGCTGTGTATTTGTGGGGGGTGGTGGGGGGTGGGGGAAACCTTTAAAAAAATCTGTTCCTCAACGGAGATGCGACCCTTTCCGAGTCGTATCTCCGTTTGCGCTAAAAAAATTAAACGCGGGGCCTTCCATCGCCCGCGGGGCCTTCCATCGCCCGGTGCGGCTCGGCCGTTGGACTTAACAGTGCCCGGTGCGGCTCAGCCGCGGGGCCTTCCATCGCCCGGTACGGCCGCGGGACGGTTCAGCGCCAGGTGCGGCTCGGCCGCGGGGCCTTCCATCGCCCGGCGCGGCTTGGCCGCGGGACTTAGCTGCGCACGGTACGGCCGCGGGGCCTTCCATCGCCCGGCTCGGCCGTGGGATGTTTCAGCGCCCGGTGCGGCTCGGCCGCGGGGACTTGGGCGTGGGGAAGAGAGCGGAAGTTTTGTTGCCTCCATCACAGTGAGGGGGTGTTTGGAGTCACTGTGATGGATGTTTGTGTTGGGGTTATGTGTCTTGTGTTTCTTTTTTTTGTGTGACTGCTGGTAATGTAATTTTGTTCGGTACCTCGGTACCGAATGACAAATAAAGGTCTGTATTCTGTATATTCTGTATTTATAATGACATACCAATGGAGTAGAGTGATAGACAAATAACTATTTGACCATGGAACCATCATCCTAAGATAGGGAGCACCGAAAGGCTTCATAAATTCACCATGACCCAGAGTCAAAACACTGCTGCCGGCAGGCACCGAACACTGAAAGGCAAGTGTTTTTCCTTGGATCAATGGGGGTCAAGGAGCTTTGGCTGCAAGGTAATGCCCAAGGGAGGGCTGATGTCAATTTAATATCAGAGGAGCATGTGGTGGGGAACGGTTCAGTTAAGTGATCAGAGCCAAGGGACCTGGAGGGGGATGGCGAAGCTGGAGAGCGTTGGCAGATCAGGGGATTGGAAGGAGAACTGAGGGCCCGGGGGGAAAGGGGTGTGGCTTGGGGCATGGAAAGGTCATGGTGTGATTGGGAGTCAATGGAATGTGGAATTGGTTGCGTGAGAAATTGGCCTGAGATAAAATGGTATTTTGACACCCTGTGGTCGGCACAATTACACAAACAGTGATACATTATACCATTGCTGCAACATTTTGGCAGTATCGGCTCATGGGTGGAATTTCCCAAGATGTTGCACTTGGATCCAATGCTGCAAATTTAATTAATTAATGTTCCATTAAAGGCAGCGCCTTCAACAATGCAGCACTCCCTCAGTAAAGAAACCTAAGGCTTAGATAAACGGAAAGGGAAAAATAATGTGACACATTCTGTTTCTATCCTAAAGTAACACTAGGGAATTAATGGGTTTCTAATGGAAAATAATCAAATAGTGTGACTAGATTGATGTTATCCTACAAATGCCCGCACACTGAGAATGCATCGCAAAACATTGCCTGGAGACACAATTGGAAATGAGAGGAATAGATCGGGTAGATGCACAGAATCTCATGCCCAGAGTAGGGGAATCGAGGACCAGAGGACATAGATTTAAGCTGAAGGGGAAAAGATTTAATAGGAATCCGAGGGGCAACTTTTTCACACAAAGGGTGGTGGGTGTATGGAACAAGCTGCTAGAGGAGGTAGTTGAGGCAGGGACCATCCCAACATTTAAGAAACAGTTAGACAGGTACATGGATAGGACAGGTTTGGAGGGATATGGGCTAAACGCGGGCAGGTGGGACTAGTGTAGCTGGGACATGTTGGCCGGTGTGGGCAAGTTGGGCCAAAGGACCTGTTTCCACACTCTATGACTATAAAATGATGCTAGAAAAGTCCAAAGTTTAATGTCTGTGGTTTACTACTATTTTCCAAATAAAGATGAATTATAATCTGTTCCATGATCTAACGCTCAGATATACTGTACTTTCAATGTGCAGGCAAATAAAAAGTTAGATCATTGTAGATCAATTCAAGTAGCACTTTGTTCCAATTGATATGATGTGCGTTAATTAGAGTGGCCTGCTTGTCTTTTAAAATATCACCAGATAGTAAAACAAATGTCAAAGTTAAATGACAAAATGCTCTGAACTTTGCCTCTGTTGATTGCAAGGATTACAAGCTGCATTTTCCAAAGGTGCAATCCACCTTTCCTATGAAAAAATCGCTCAAACCTTGCTTGCAATCTATGTTTGTCAGTTAAATGCAATAATGCATTACCATGGACATGGATTTCCCCCATCTATGACGAGACTGTTTTCTGTATCACCTGCATTTTATATGTATGTTAAATAACAATAGAGTATGCTGGGAGAAGATAGCATTGCTCAAAGATAACAGAGGGAATTTATGTTAGGAGTCAGAGGATGTAGACAAGGTACTAAATGTGGTGTCCGAGTGCATAGCTCCCTGAAAGTGGCAATGCGAGTATAGAGTTTAGTTTAGAGATACAGTGTGGAAACAGGCCCTTAGGCCCACCTAGTCCACACCGACCAGCGATCCCCGCACACTAACACTAACACTATCCTACACAAACTAGGGACAATTTTACACATGCAACAAGCCGATTAACCTACTTACCTGTACATCTTTGGAGTGTGGGAGGAAACCGAAGATCTCGGAGAAAACCCACGCGGTCACGGGGAGAACGTACAAACTCCATGCAGCTAGCACCCGTAATCGGGATTGAACCTGGGTCTTCGGCGCTGCAAGCGCTGCAAGGCAGCAACTCCACCGCTGCGCCACCGTGACCGCCCTCAGAGTGATAAAGAAGGAATATGGTATGCTTGCCTTCATAGGTCAGGACATTAAATCAGGAAGTCACGTTGCAGGTTTATGGGACTTTAGCAAGTCCATATTTGGTGTATTGTGTGGGGTTTTGGTTGCCCCCATTACAGGAAGGATGCAGAGGCTTTGGAAAGGGTGCAGAAGAGGCTTGCTAGAATGCTGCCTGGATTAGGGGGTATACACTACAAGGAGAGGTTGCATAACTTCTGAAACACTAAAGGTGACCTTATAGAAGTATAGAAAATGTTACGAGGCATAGATAGGGTAGGCAGTCAGAACCTTTGTCCCTGAGTGGAAATGTCAAAGACTAGAGGTATTAGCTTTCAGGTAAAAGGGGCAATGTTTATAGGAGATGTGTGGGGGAAGTTGTTTTTACACAGGAAGATGATGGTGCCTGTACTGCCAGGGGTGGTAGTGGAGGCACTCAGAAGAGCGGCATTAGATAGATACTAGACCAAGTGGACCCATTGGGCCCAAACCTCTCATGCATTGGTGCAGCACCCTCTCCTACCCCCCTCCCTCCCCTCCCCTTCCCTTCCCCCCTCCTCTCCCCACTTCCCCTTCCCCCTCTCCATCCCCCTCAACCCCCCTTATCCACCTTCCTCCCCCCTCCCTCTCTCCCCTCCCTCCCCCTCCCTCCTCCCTCCCTAGTAGATAGATTTAAACTTTAAAATGTGAATAACTTTTAAAATATAACACCGATTTCAATAAAACTACTTGCTTTACCATAAAAGCAATGACGGTGAGTAAGGTGGGCCTAAAATTGTCAAGCTATCGTGTACCATTTTGGCTGTAGTTCGATCACAAATAAACAAACAAACGAGAGTTTTAGTATATAGATGGGAATATGCAAGGAATGGAGGGATATGGATCACATGCAGTCAGAAGAGATTAGTGTAACATGTTCGACATGCACAATGTGGACTAAAGGGTCTGTCGCTGTACTGTATGTTCTGTGATAAAATCTATACTTATGTTATAACTCTTATCATATCTTATTCTTTTAAGAACCAGAAATCTATGGAACTGCTTAACTTAATTAATAATCTCTGGCTATTTTCTGAGACTTTTAAGACAAAACCTGGTTTCAATAACTGATTAACCTAGAATCCTTATTTTTAAAACTTTGTAAGATCCTGCACGTTGTTAGTATAAAATAACCTCCTTTGTCCACATTAATGACTCCAAAACCATTGGTGATGCCATCTCTCTGCATAGAATTTATTATATGTAATGGGGATTCAGCCTTACTGAGTTATTCTGTGTAGAACCACTACACTAGCCATGTAAACCTGCCGCAGCATGGTGAGAAATCTGTGCCAAATTATATTAGTGGGAGTCGGCCAAGTTCAAATGGGCTGCTGCGTTTTGCAGCAGTATAATAGTTGCTGCACTTCAAATGTTCCTCACAGGCTCTCACTTGACCTCCGATCAACCCATAGTGGGATGGTTCATGTATGCTGGCCTCAACTCCTCTTGCGAACATTTTGCCCCACCACTGTTCCACGACAATAGGTGCAAGAGTAGGCTATTCAGCCCTTCGAGCCAGCACCACCATTCAATGTGATCATGGCTGATCATTCACAATCAGTATCCCGTCCCTGCCTTCTCGCCATACCCCCTGACTCCGCTATCCTTAAGAGCTCTATCTAGCTCTCTCTTGAATGCATTCAGAAAACTGGCCTCAGGGAGAACGTCCAAACTGCGTACAGACAGCACCCGTAGTTGGGATTGAACCCGGATCTCTGGCGCTGAATTCGCTGTAAGGCAGCAACTCTACCGCTGCGCCACCGTGACCGCCCTTCTGGCAGCAGATGGAGAATCTGTGGAATTGTCTGCCCAGGTGGGTAGTGCAAGCTGGAGCATTGGGAGCAAATATTTATGTGCAAATATTTATGTGCTCCCAATGCTCCAGCTTGCACTACCCACCTGGGCAGACAATTCCACAGATTCTCCATCTGCTGCCAGAAGGGCGGTCACGGTGGCGCAGCGGTAGAGCTGCTGCCTTACAGCGAATTCAGCGCCAGAGATCCGGGTTCAATCCCAACAACGGGTGCTGTCTGTACGTAGTTTGGACGTTCTCCCTGAGGCCAGTTCTCTGAATGCATTCAAGAGAGAGCTAGATAGAGCTCTTAAGGATAGCGGAATCAGGGGGTATGGCGAGAAGGCAGGGACGGGGTACTGATTGTGAATGATCAGCCATGATCACATTGAATGGTGGTGCTGGCTCGAAGGGCTGAATAGCCTACTCCTGCCCCTATTGTCTATTGACCTGCGTGGGTTTTCTCCGAGATCTTCGGTTTCCTCCCACACTCCAAAGACGTACAGGAATGTAGGTTAATTGGCTTGGTAAATGTAAAAATTGTCTCTAGTGGGTATAGGATAGTGTTAATGTGCGGGCATCGCTGGTCAGCGCGGACCCGATGGGCCAAAAGGGCCTGTTACTGCACTGTACCTCTAAACTAAAGAAAAAGCTAAAAGTGATTTCCACGAACCTCAGGTTTAATTGACTGACCCTTGCCTTGTTACTCCTCGTTTGAGGCACTCTGACTTGTGAAAGCATCCCAATATTTTGGCTATCAAGCCCTTTTACGATCTTATATATTGAACAAGTTCACTCCTCATTTTTCTAAACTCCATGCTATACAGGTCCAAACTATTCCGTTTCTCGTTATAGGGTAGCCCTATTATCCAGGAAACTGGCCAGTGTATCTCCTTTGTATTGCCTTGTTTCTCAAGGGGACACAAACTGCACACAGTATTTCATGTGTGGCCTCACAATACTCTGCACATTTGCAACAAATCCTCTCTATGTTTAATCTCCAACCCCTTTCCAATAAAGCCTGAACTGTTGTTTGCCATTTGTAGTAGTTATGGACCTAACTCTTAACTTTATTCTGACTACTTGACCCTATGGGAGTTCTTTTCATCTCTTTTTTTTTTTAATGGTAATTTGTTGCCTGTGATGATATTGCAATTGTACCACCAAATCCAATTAGGAAACAGTTTGGTTTTGGAGTTTGCAACATGATTCCTATTACGATGTTTTAAATGAATTTATTTTTCTCATTAAGGAATCATTTATCCCTTGTATTGTTTTGCTTCATAGAACTCTGCAATAATTCTAAATTCTAATTTTCCTTCAGTGTTATTATCAAATGCTTGATCCTGAAAGAAAATAGTTGGATTCATCTGACAGTCTTCAATAAACTAAAGAGAACTTTTTAAAAAAATTACGTGAGTATGACAGCTCCAAATCTGTCTGATTTGGATTCCAAGTGATGGAGAAGATAACAGGTATAACATAACAGGTATAACAGAGCTTTATTTGTCGTTCGGTACCGAAGTACCGAACGAAACTACATAGCAGTCATAGAAAAAAAAAAGAACACAAGACACATGACCCCAACACAAACGTCCATCACAGTGACTCCAAACACCCCCTCACTGTGATGGAGGCAACAAAACTTCCCCTCTCTTCCCCACGCCCACGGACAGACAGCTCGTCCCCGACCGACCCGCACAGTCCCCGCACCGGGCGTTGAAACGTCTCGCGGCCGAACCGGGCGATGAAAGGCCCGCGACCAAGCCTTGCGCAGCTAAGTCCCGCAGCCGAGCCGCACCAGCGGTGAAAAGTCCCGCAGCCGAGCCGCACCGGGCGGTGTTAAGTCCCGCAGCCGAGCCGCACCAGCGGTGAAAAGTCCAGCAGCCGAGCCGCACCGGGCGGTGTTAAGCCCCGCAGCCGAGCTGCACCGGGCGGTGTTAAGCCCCGCAGCCGAGCTGCACCGGGCGATGTAAAGTCCCGCAGCCGAGTTGCACCGGGCGGTGTTAAGCCCCGCAGCCGAGCTGCACCGGGCGATGTAAGTCCAGCGGCCAAGCCGCACCGGGATGTAAAGTCCAGCGGCCAAGCCGCACCGGGATGTAAAGTCCAGCGGCCGAGCCGCACCGGGGGATGTTAGGCCCCGCAGCCGAGCCGCACCCCGCGCCGTGAGGAAGAGAAAAGTTCCCCACCCACACCCATCCCCCACACACCACCACCCCCTCCCACACATACACAACCAAAAAAATATATATAAAAATCATCCCAACACCGACACTCAACAAAAAAAAGACGGACAGACTGCTAGTCAGCCGCTGCCGTTAGGCGCCGCCACGTGACTTGAGTCAGTATCTCATCTGCTCCAAATCATTTTGGGATAACCAGAGGTCAATTGGAGCCTAGGAGGAGCTTTTGAAGTGCAGTAATTGTTGTCTATAAACCAAAACTCTCGTTAGTTTGTTTGTTCCTGAACTACAGCCAAAACGGTACATGATAGCGCGACAATTTTAGGCCCACCTTACTCACCGTCGATCCTTTGGTGCTAATGGAAGAAGTTTCATTGAAATCGGTGTTATATTTTTAAAGTTAGTCACATTTTAAAGTTTAAATCTATCTCCGAGGGAGGGAGGGGAGAGGAGGGAGGATAAGAGTGGTTGAGTGGGATGGAGTGGGGGGAGAGAAAGGGGGGAGTGGGAGGGGAGGAGGGTGAGGGGAGGAGCGGGGGGAGGGGAGGGAGGGAGGGAGGGAGGGAGGGAGGGAGGGAGGGAGGGAGGGAGGGAGGGAGGGAGGGAGGGAGGGAGGGAGGTAGGGAGGGAGGGAGGGAGGGAGGGAGGGAGGGAGGGAGGGAGGGGGGGAGGGAGGGAGGGGGGGAGGGAGGAGGGGGGGGGGAGGAGAGGGTGCTGCACCAATGCAGGAGAGGTTTGGGCCCAACGGGTCCACTTGGTCTAGTAGTGTAGTAAATGCAGCAGCCAATTTGAACTTGGCAAACTTCCACAAACAAATATAATTTGCCATTGAATTTTTACTTGGTGTGGTGAGATTTTATGGCTTGTGTAGAGTTTCTGCACCAAATAAAACAGTTGGGTCTGAAGAAGGGTCTCGACTCGAAATGTCACCCATTCCTTTTATCCAGAGATGTTGCCTGTTCCGCTGAGTTACTCCAGCATTTTGTGACTAAATACAGGTGACTAGGCTATCACCACACGGTCGCCGGGGTGTCGCCTGTACGGTCGTGAGTCGTCTCCAAAGAGTCGTAGCATTTTTCTGGTCACCGCTGGATGTTTAGAATGTTTAAAATTTTCGACAATAGACAATAGACAATAGACAATAGGTGCAGGAGTAGGCCATTCAGCCCTTCGAGCCAGCACCGCCATTCAATGCGATCATGGCTGATCACTCTCAATCAGTACCCCGTTCCTGCCTTCTCCCCATACCCCCTCACTGCGCTATCCTTAAGAGCTCTATCCAGCTCTCTCTTGAAAGCATCCAATGAACTGGCCTCCACTGCCTTCTGAGGCAGAGAATTCCACACCTTCACCACTCTCTGGTGTTTGACGCCAATGAGCATAGCTCGACGTCTCTTGGCGTAGATGCTGTCATAGGTTGTCGCCAAGTGACGTAGGTTGTCGCCGGTGTTGACCAGTGAATTCCATTAGCGACTACCTACGTCAACCGGCGACAGGTGCCGGCGTTAAAACCGGAGGCCAAAATGACGTGAATTGTCTTCGGTTGTCGCCGACACGGTCGTAGCTTGTCGCAGCTTGTTGCCGGTGGATGTACGTTGACTTCGGTTGTCGTAGGTCGTCGCCTGTGTGGTCGTAGGTGCGGTCGTAGGTGGACGTCCTACTCACGATGATTGGGTCGCCGGTTGTCGGTAGCTTGCCGTAGCTTGACGTCGACCAGGTGGTAGGTTGTTGTAGCTTGTCGTAGGCATTGTCATGGGGGGGTCCAGTCGCCAGTTTTTGGGCGACCTGCTACGACTATGGCAGTCGCCGGCAATCGCCTAAAAAATTGCCTAAGTGGGACAGGCCACTGAGATCCTATCTGACCCGCTGAGTTACTCCAGCCTTTTGTGTCTATCTCCAGGATATGTCTTTCTTTGGTTATCGCATCATCAATTAAATGCATTATTTTACGCCACTTTTGTTTCTTCCTAAACATCATATCCATGAAGCGTTTGCAAGGCAGTTACTCAGGGCCTGCCCTCAGTGTCCAGTGGTGACATGAATCTTTCACTTCCACCTGAGAGAACAGATGGAACCATCAGCTAAGTATTGACACTCTCTATAGTGCAGACCCACCCTGACGTTGCACGTAGCAACAACAGCATTGTCAGCGCTGGATCTGATCGAGTGAAGGTATTTTGGGAGATGTGATGGCACAGATGCATGACATTTCTCTCTCTTCATTCATACATGTTAAGAGAGAGGCAGCACAGTGGTGCAGGCAGTAGAGCTGCTGCCTTACAGCACCAGAGACCCAGATTCAATCCTGGCGTCTGGTACTGTCTGTGTGGAGTTTGCACGTTCTCCCTGTGACCTCATGGGTTTCCGCAGGATGCTCCAGTTTTCTCCTACGTCCCAAAGGCGCGCTTATTTGTTAATTGACTTCTGGGAATTGCTCCTGGATGAGAAAGTGGGATAACATAGAACAACTGTGAACAGGTGATCGATCGGTGGTTGGTGTGAACCAGAATTGCCTGTTTTCATGCAGCATCTCTAAACTAAACTAAAAAGATACTACTGCAAAATTTATTGTTTGCTTGAAACAAAATTAGTTTACATTATTCGGGTATTAAACAATGATTTCAATCTCTGAAATTTTGTTTTGAAAAACTTTTTGAATGAGTTGTTCGGAAACATATGCTATTTCCACTAATGGATGCTGCCACCTTCAGCCTCCTGAATCTTACCCTTTTGTTACATCTCATCTTAATTTCTTCCCCATCACCTTGAATCATGGTTTGAGCTGGTCACCCTTTTCCCAGGGAGCCAGCTATCCAAAGAGCCTCCATGAGGAGTTTACAATGGCTGTATACAGTATGAACACTGTGATGACTGCATCCCATGCATTGGTGTGTGGAAATCTTCACCACTAGTTTAGTTTAGAGATAGACAATAGACAATAAGTGCCATTCAGGTGCCATTCGGCCCTTCGAGCTAGCAACGCCATTCGATGTGATCATGGCTGATCATTCTCAATCAGTACCCCGTTCCTGCCTTCTCCGCATACCCCCTGACTCCGCTATCTTTAAGAGCTCTATCTAGCTTTCTCTTGAAAGCATCCAGAGAATTGGCCTCTACTGCCTTCTGAGGGAGAGAATTCCACAGATTCACAACTCTCCGACTGAAAAGGTCCCAGCACCGAGCCTTGCGGTACCCAACTAGTCACTGTCTGCCATTCTGAAAGGGACCCGTTAATCCCTACTCTTTGTTTCCTGTCTGCCAACCAATTTTCTATCCATGTCAGTACCCTACCCCCAATACCATGTGCTCTAATTTTGCCCACTAATCTATGTGGGACCTTATCAAAGGCTTTCTGAAAGTCCAGGTAGACTACATCCACTGGCTCTCCCTTGTCCATTTTCCTAGTTACATCCTCAAAAAATTCCAGAGGATTAGTCAAGCATGATTTCCCCTTCGTAAATCCATGCTGACTTGGAACGATCCTGTTACTGCTATCCAAATGTTCCGCAATTTTGTCTTTTATAATTGACTCCACCATCTTCCTCACCACTGATGTCAGACTAACTGGTCTATAATTTCCCGTTTTCTCTCTCCCTCCTTTCTTAAAAAGTGGGATAACATTAGCTACCCTCCAATCCACAGGAACTGATCCTGAATCTATAGAACATTGGAAAATGATCACTAATGCATCCACGATTTCTAGAGCTACTTCCTTAAGTACCCTGGGATGCAGACCATCAGGCTATGCAGAGCAGGAACGGGCCCTTCAGCCCACCGAGTCTGCACCGGCAAACGATCCTAGCACATTAACAACTATCCTACACACACGAGGGACAATTGACATTTATACCAAGCCAAACCTACAAACCTGTAAGTCTTTGGAATGTGGGAGGAAACCGAAGATATTGGAGAAAGCATATGCAGGTGACAGGGAGAACATATAAACTCTGTACATACAGCGCCCATCGTCAGGATCAAACCTGGGTTTCTGGCGCTGTGACGCAGCAACTCTAAAGCTGGTTGGTGGATTTTTCTGAGGTTTTCTTAATTGTTTGATACTGTCTTGGGGGCATTGCATGGAAACACGCGGATGAGATAGATGCAGAACCATTACTGTCAGAACCAACTGACACAAACATCATCAGTGTCTCTTCTGGCATGGCAGTATCGACTTTAATGTATTGACTAAGGTGTGAAAAATGCACCTGTGACCAGCGCAGTACAACCATGGAATGTAAATCAAGCCATCTTTGCGATATCTCCTGCCATAGCCGGTCAAGTGAATAAGGCAATAAATTCATGGACCTGTCATTTTTTCACTCCTGGCCACTTGGTACTGGTATTGATCCCAGGAGTTGGTAAAGAGTATTTGAGCATATTTTAGTGCAGTGTCAGTTTTTTCTCACAATTTATCATGTGCGAGGTTGATTGCCAATTGCAATAGGAAAGAACTTGCTTTTGTTGTAGCATCTTCCACTGGAGTCTCAAAGCCTTTATAGCCAAACAACCACTTTTTGGTATATTTGAATTATTGTAACATAAGAAGTATATTGCTGGTTTGTGTGCATTAAACGCTCACGTGCAAGGTGATCTGGTGATATAGTTTTGAAGCGTAAATAAAAAATGCCTCAGCAAATAGGGCAACATCTATGGACAGTTTAAAAAAAAAAGAGATACAGCATGGAAACAGGCCCTTTGGCCCACCGAGTCCGCGCCGACCAGTGATCCCCACACATTAACACTATCCTACACACACTAGGGACAATGTTTTACATTTACACCAAACCAATTAACCTACAAACCGGTACGTCTTTGGAGTGTGGGAGGAAACCAAAGTTCTCAGTGAAAACCCACGTGGTCACAGGAAGAACGTACAAACTCCGTACAGACAGCACCCGTAGCCAGGATGGAACCTGGGTCTCTGGCACTGTAAGGCAGCAACTCCACCGCTAGGCCACCGTGACACACATTCGTTTACCCAAGATCGTTTACTGGAGGTTGACATTTCTAGACATGTTGCACAACCCTGACCTTTATTTCCTGCCCCTCCCCCACCCACAAGAGTAGCATTTATGCAGTGCCTTTCACATCCCTTTCAGGGCACACCAAGAAATCATTGCTGTAATGTCAAATAATTTACAACAATGTAGATTTTGCCTGCGTTTTTAATTGTTCAAACACGAGCATTCACCTCTAATCTGTTATTAACAAAACAAGCAAAATGTACATTCCTGTCACTGTGTATTAACGTGTGCGGTTCTGGCAGATACTTTAAGAAAAAGGATAGGATTGCTCTACTGCCTTGTTACACATTACACTACTGATTACGTGTACATGGACTTGTGTCTCTCTAAATAATGATGGCTCTCCTAATGCTGCTTTTAAGGTCTGATGTGTGATGAATTGATCTTTTGCAAATATTGCAAATGCACTTTACTGATGCATTTGCTGAAGAGGTTTGATTCATCATGGCACTTTAACCCTACTGGGGTCAACTGAATGACCTGTGACCCTTCAGGACTGGTCTGCCATCATGTGGTTCAATCATCGGCTGTTTTATGCTCGGCACTGTGGTCATTCCTGATAATGTTTGTCTCTGTCGTAAACATCTCTCAAAGTCTATTATCATTTGGTTTCATACCTGATGGGAAATTGTCACAGAAAAAGTTCACTTGCATTTGACGAGAGCCTATTCTGTGGACATCTCCCAGCTGCCATGGAGGTAAGCTTCAAGAGCCACATGTGCAGCGTGCTTGGGCAAAGATAAACACAAAAGGCCTGTAAACCAGGCTGAGTGCAAGCGAATTGATCTTCAGGGAAGAGAAGTCACAACAATGTATTTTAGCCATAATTTATAGCACTCACTTACAGAGGATGTTCAGGGGACCATTTCCTACAGTTAAACACTCTATTCACATTTCCCACAATTTCCATGACCATGATGCTCTTCAGATCAGTTTAGTTTAGTGTAGAGATACAGCAGGCGAAACAGGACCTTTGGCCACGCAGGTCACGGGGAGAACGTACAAACCCCGTAAAGACAGCACCGGTAGTCGGGATCGAACCTGTTTCCCTGGCGCTGAAAGCGCTGTAAAACAGCAATTCTACCGCTGTGCGCATGTTATAGCCGCAGTTATTCAACCATTTGTCATTTTCATATAAATCAAACCTAGTTGAGCCCTGCCTTGGTCGCCAGTTTCTGCACAAAAAACCCTAAAAGAATGTTGGTTTTTAAATAATCAAAAGCTTAAAGTCATGTCTAACTAATTTACTTCAGGCAAGTGCCCAATTACTTTGAGATTGCAGACATTACCCAGTTTTGAATAGCCAATCTTTGCTGGGTTCTGGAAAGCTTATGGAAAGTGAAGAAAGCTAATGGCATGTTGGACTTCATAACAAGAGGAGTTGAGTACAGGAGCAAAGAAGTCCTTCTGCAGTTGTACAGGGCCCTAGTGAGACCGCACCTGGAGTACTGTGTGCAGTTTTGGTCTCCAAATTTGAGGAAGGACATTCTTACTATTGAGGGAGTGCAGCGTAGGTTCACGAGGTTAATTCCCGGAAAGGCGGGACTGTCGTATGTTGAAAGACTGGAGCGATTGGGCTTGTATACTCTGGAATTTAGAAGGATGAGAGGGGATCTTATTGAAACATATAAGATTATTAAGGGATTGGACACGCTAGAGGAAGGACACATGTTCCCGATGTTGGGGGAGTCCAGAACCAGGGGGCCACAGTTTAAGAATAAGGGGTAGGCCATTTAGAACGGAGATGAGGAAAAACTTTTTCACTCAGAGAGTTGTGAAACTGTGGAACTCTCTGCCTCAGAAGGCAGTGGAGGCCAATTCCCTGGATGCTTTCAAGAGAGTTAGATAGAGCTCAATGATAGCGGAGTCAGGGGGTATGGGGAGAAGGCAGGAACGGGGTACTGATTGTGGATGATCAGCCATGATCACAGTGAATGGCCGTGCTGGCTCGAAGGGCCAAATGGCCTCCTCCTGCACTGTATTGTCTATTGTCTATTGGAATGCACCTGTTGATTAAACCTCTGAGAGTTTCTGACCACTTCTTATACAGTGCAACTACAGGCTGGTGTAGCAGACCAATGTGTTATACTTCACATTCCACGGGTATATTTAACGCCTGTTTATTTGTTTCTTTAAACAATATTGCTGTCTGTTTGGCAACCATCTAACGTATTCAAGCATACTATCGATTTGATCAGTAAATGCATAATTTTATTCCTCTCAGTCGCTTTATCATTTTATCACTTCAGACTCCATAGTTCACCTGTCACTTGGTTGTTACAGTGACCATTGATTGATTAGGCAATATACTGCACTTCTCAGTAATCAGAGTTTAATAATTAATGTGAATACCATATGAAACAATGCTAACACACTAAATCAAATACATGTGGATATGCTGAATACTGCTATATTATTATAATTTCCCCTATTCTGAAATGTTAACATTGTCGGGAACATTAAACAGTAGAACACAGGAACAGGTCCTTCATCCCACAATATCAGTGCCAAACATAACTCCAAGATCAACTGAATGTAAACATGCAGGTGCAGCAGGCAGTGAAGAAAGCTCATGGCATGTTGGCCTTCATAACGAGAGGATTTGAGTACAGGAGTAAAGAGGTCTTTCTGCAATTGTATGGGGCCCTGGTGAGATCACATCTGGAGTATTGTTTGCAGTTTTGGTCTCCTAATTTGAGGAAGGACTGTTGTGGCAGTGCAGCATAGGTTCACGAGGTTAATCCCCGGGATGGCAGAATTGTCATATGAGGAAAGATTGGAAAGACTGGGCTTGTATTCACTGGAGTTTAGAAGGATGAGAGGGGATCTTATAGAGATGTATAAAATTATAAAAGGACCGGACATGCTAGATGCAGGAAAAATGTTCCCAATGTTGGGGGAGTCCAGAACCAGGAGCCACAGTCTAAGAATAAAGAGGAGGCCATTTAAAACTGAGGTGAGAAAAAACTCTTTCACCCGGAGAGTTGTGAATTTGTGGAATTCTCTGCCACAGAAGGCAGTGGAGGCCATTTCACTGGATGAATTTAAAAGAGAGTTGGATAGAGCTCTAGGGGCTAGTGGAATCAGGGGATATGGGGAGAAGGCAGGCACGGGTTACTGATTGTGGATGATCAGCCATGATCACAATGAATGGCGGTGCTGGCTCAAAGGGTTAAATGGCCTCCTCCTGCCCCTATTTTCTATATTTCCATGTTTCTTATCTGCCTGCATATAATCCATATTCCTCCATTCCATGCATATCATTGTGCCTTTCCAAAAGTGCCTTAAATGTCTCTATCATATCCTCCTGCAGCACAACCCGTAATAATGAAATAATGAAATCGCCCATAACCACAGTGGCATTACCTGCCAATTTTAACTCCTGCTGCAACTTACACCCTATATCCAGACTACTATTTGGGGGTCTGTAGATAACTCCCATTAGTGTCTTCTTACCTTTACAATTCCTCAACTCTATCCACAGTGACTCTACATCGTCAGTCCCAATGTCACCTCTCGCAAGGGACTGAATTCCATCCCTCACTAACAGAGCTACCCCACCTCCTCTGCCCACCTGCCCTGTCCTTTCTATAGGACGTATATCCCTGAATATTCAGTTCCCAGTCCCGATCCTCCTGCAGCCACGTCTCTGTAATCCCCACAATGTCATACCTACCAACCTCTAACTGAGCCTCAAACTCACCCACTTTACTTCTTATACTTTGCGCATTCGTATACAATACTTTTAATCCGTTACTCACCTCACCTCACAAAGAAACGAGGGAGCAGCAAAAGACCAGGAAGAAAAACGAGAGCGTGTTTGAATTGTGGAAAAAGCAGCTCACTTAGCGAGAGGACATAGGTGACCCTGAGAGCAACCAGAGGAGGGACCAGGATGTCTCACAGTCTTGAAATGATATTGGGGATTTTAGTTTAGTTTAATTTAGACATGCAGCACAGAAACAGGCCCTTCAGCCCACCGGGTCTGCACTGACCAGGGATCCCCACACATTTACACTGCCCTACACACACTATGGACAATGTTACCTTTACACCAAGCCAATTAACCTACAAACTTAAGATAGACACAAAATGCTGGAGTAACTCAGCGGGACAGACAGCACGGGAGAGAATGGGTCGAGACCCTTCTTCAGACTGATGTCAGGGGAGGGGGAGGTACACAGATAAGGAGGTATAAGGTGAGGCGACCTGTATGTTTTTGGAGTGTGGGAAGAAACCGAATAGTTCAGACCACGCGGTCACGGGGAGAACGTACAAACTCCGTGCAGACAAGCACCCATGGTCGGGATCGAACCCGGGTCTCTGGCGCTGTAAGGCAGTATCTCTACCACTGCGCCACCGTGCCGCTCCTTGAGTGGATGCTGCTCGATGTTGGATGTTTCACTGTATGTCTTTGCTTGACCATTGTCTTCCAGCATTCGTACGCATCAAAGCCTTAAGGGTTTGACCGATTTCCTTGAGGTGGGCATGATTGTGTTTTACTTACTGTTTGGATTTTGAAGTTAAGCTGTATTGTGTTTGAAGTGTGTGTATGATCTTTGAGATTTAGGATTTAGCTGCTGGCAACTTGTGAGATCACAAGTGAAAAGCTGTTACTCATTTGTTAAATCTGTTTTGGAAGATGTTGAAAGAGTATTCTTATGTTCCACAGGAATAGGGTGTGACTGCCAAAAGATTTTGCCACTCTAAGTGAAATATATTTGCAGGGTTTTAAGAGGCAGTGCCTCTTTATGAAGTTGTGAGGGTTGTGTGGGACCTCACCCAATCACCCTGCTTTTCTTTTATTCTTTGGGTTATGTGCCATTAATTTTCATTGCAGAAATTAACAGTTGACTGGCATTGTGGAATCTAGGATAATGCTTTAGAAAGGCGACTGCCTATGAATGCTAACATTTCAGAAAGAAGTTGGTATTTGGTGATAAGTGGACATTTAAATTGGGAACTTGAAATTGGTAATTTGTGAGAGAGCGGAACAATTGGGGGGATTTAATTTTTTCGTTTAGAGATACAGCGCGGAAACAGGCCCTTTCGGTCCACCGGGTCTGCGCCGTGAAGCGATCCCCACACATTAACACTACCGTACACCCACTAGGGACAATTTATTTTACATTTTACCAAGCCAATTAACCTAAAAACCTGTACGTCTTTGGAGTGTATTAGGAAACTGAAGATCTCGGAGAAAACCCACCCACAGGTCACGGGGAGAACGTACAAACTCCGTACAGGCAGCACCCGTACTCGGGATTGAACCCGGGTCTCCGACGCTGCATTCGCTGTAAGGCAACAACTCTACCCCTGCGCCACCGTGCCGCCCTAATCTTACACATTACTTTTCTTAACAACAGTGTGTTTCCAAAAGGTTAAAGATGCTGCTCAAGGTTTTCTGATTTGAATTTTTGAGTTATTCTGAGAAAGCTTGTATTCACGGTGCTTTTTAAAAAAAATGCAAATAAGCAGGATTCCCGCTTTGTAGAAGGTGAAAGAGTAATGGGCTTGATGTTCGGCATTTCTCTGGGATAATGTAGATGAGCATCTGTGGTTTACTTTGCCAGTCAATTATATCAGACCCTACCTCACAATAATGGTGGTGGGGAGGGAGGGGGGGAGGGGGGTTTGAGAAACTGTTTCATTTTCATTCCAAAAACTATTAATAGAAAGTAAAATGGAAACCAAAAGAACGCCTAATGATGATTACTTAAGCAAATATAACACAAACTGTGCACCGTTCACCCATCAGCTATGGAAAACTTGGAGACATTATTCTCTATTTAAGGAATAAACAAGAAGGGATAGGAGAGATTAAATGGACTCTATATTAGGTGGTGTTAGAACGGGATTGGGTGCAGTTAACTCACTGGTTTTGAAGCATTTTACAATGGAAATTAAATGAGATTATTCAATAACGGAAAACCATCTGCATGATCAATAACGCTGGAAGTTGTTGATTGAGAGGATGGAATTTCACCAAACTGCCAGTAAAAACGTGTGGGTGAAATTTCAATTAGGTTCACATACTGAGCTCAGTCCATTATCATAGCAACATCATTTGCCTTTTATCTTCTAAACTTAAGAGTCTTGGGGCTTATTATTGTCACTTCTAGCAAGGTAGTGAAATGCTTTGTTTTGCATACTATCCAAACAGATCAAATATACCGTATGTAAATACAATCAAGTCAAACTCAAGTACAATTGATAGAGCAAAGGGGAAGATACAGAGTGCAGAATATAGTTCTCAGCATTATAGCGCATTAGCTCCATAAACAATGTCCAATGTGCTCAATGGTAGAGGTGAGTCGGACAGTATCCACGCTTAAAGTTAAACGAGTCTGAAAATTTACTGCAAGGATCACCTGAGGTAATGAAAGAATAGAGTGAAATTGGCAAGGATCTGTGAATCAAGGGTTAAAGAGTTTAATATCGGGGAGAATTATGCCAAATGACTAAGATGGAGTCAGACCTTGCATTCATCACAGGTGGGATGTATTCCAGAGATGGTATCCTAAACCCAGTATATCTTTGGAATTAGATTTGCTTAGTAAGTTTACAGATGAGATCAAAATTGCCAGGCTCACAGACTTTGAGGACGGCTGTCAACGTATTCAGCGGGATATAGATAAGCTACAGAAATGGGCAGAAAAATGGCAGATGGAGTTTAACCTGTGCAAGTGTGAGCTGTTGAACTTGCAGAGGTTGAATGTAAGGGGAAAATATACAATTAATGGCAGTACCCTTAACAAAATCAATGTATAGAGGTGTCTTGGACTCTAAGTTCGAAGTCCATAACTCTGAAAGTGACAACACAAGTGGATAGAATAGTAATGAAGGCATTTAGTAAGTTTGCCTTCATTGTTCAGGACATTGAGTACAAGAGTCAGTTTTAAAGGACTTTGGCGAGGCTGCATTTGGAGTATTGCATGTAATTCCGGTCGCCCATTACAGGAAGGAGGGGCGAGATTGGAAAGGGTGCGGAATGATGCCTGGCTTAGAGGGTGTTGGCTATATGGAGATGTTGGATGGACCTCCTAGAAATATATAAAATGATGAGAGGCCCAGATAGGGTAGACAGTCAGAACATTTCTCCCAGGATGGAAATGTCAAATACTAGGCGGCATAGCTTTAAGGTGAGAGCGGCAACGTTTAAAGAAGATGTGCGGGGGAGGTTTTTTTTAAACAAAGGGTGGTGAGTGCCTGGAACGCAATGGCACGGGTTGTGCTGCAGCGGTCCGAGGAGAGACAAACCACAAACTGGCGACAGGGTGTTGGGCGCCCAAGGCTCATCGATGCGCGAGGGCAATGAAGGCTATCCCGTCTGGTCCAAATCGACAGAAGGTCTACTGTGGCACAAGTCACAGAAAATGTTAATGGTGGTCACGGGAGGAATGTGTCACAATACACAGTGCATCACACCCTGCTGCGTATGGGGCTGCACACGGAGGACCAACAGCATATTAGGCAGGTGGTCATAATGTTTTGGCTGATCGGTGTATAGTCATCTATATCCGTGAGACTGTCGATGCTTCCTGATAGTCTGCATGTATTTATTGCCTATTCCCCATTTGTCTTTATTACTGTCCTAATCAGAGCCTGCGGCTGTTTTCTTTACATCCTCGTGGTAGTATGGGGTTGACTCATAAACTTGATTAAGTCCAAAAATAGGTTTCCTCCTGTAAGGCCCCCCAGTATGCGGTCTCTGTTCACTGGCAGAGTGATGAGCATCGCAGCCACCATTCTCCCACATAGTATCCTATATTCCTCATCCTGTGCTTTCCTCACTTTATTACTGCTAGTTTTACCTTGTCTTGTAGGTCCTGCGAGTATAATTCCTCCTTCTTCATATTTAGATTTTTTTAGATTTAGATTTAGAGATACAGCGCGGAAACAGGCCTTTCGGCCCACCTGGTCCGTGCCGCCCAGCTATCCCCGCACAACAACACTATCCTACACACACTAGGGACAATTTATTTATTTTTTTACATTTTGCCCAGCCAATTAATCTACAAACCTGTAAGTCTTTGGAGTGTGGGAGGAAATCGATGATCTCGGAGAAAACCCACGCAGGTCACGGGGAGAACGTACAAACTCCGTACAGACGGCGCCCGTAGTCGGGACCGAACCCGGGTCACCAGCGCTGCATTCGCTGTAAGGCAGCAACTCTACCGCTGTGCCACTGTGCCACCCTTTTAATGGTGGTCATGGGAGGAATGTGTCTTTTTCCTGTCCCTGCGACCAAGCATTTAGCTCAGCAAGGGAAGCCTCCAGTTCATATCCTTTCTCTCTCATCCATTTTATGTATTTTTTTATCATGATCGACTATTATTTGTGCTATGGATTTGTTGGGTCCACCATCGTCAGTATGTTAGACCCAACATACTGACGATGTTGGCCTACCAATACACTGTATTATTTTATACCACCTTAAAGTTTTTTCCCTGCACAAGATACTCTTGCACCCTATTTCTCTGCGTCAGTACCCTGGCATCTAACCCTTCCTCGTGTGAGTACCCTGAAGTATTTACCCTTCACACCGATCATGCTGAGCAGTAACCTAGAGTTACCTGACAACAGAAGAGGATCTAACCCTCTACCTATAGGTGGTAAATTTGAATGTACTCACGCCATTAGGAGCCACTTGGTCGACAGTAGTCCAGTACAGAGGCTGCTTGCAGCACCAATTGTCAGAGGGATTTGTGTGTTTCCCCATGCATCCTGAAGCTGGCTTTCATGTGGGGCCCAGTTACCCTCTTAGTTCCAGCTGAGATCAGGACAGCACACAAAGAAAATCTAATACAGTAGTGGTGAGTCTCTTGAACAAGTTTGTTTATTCAAGCCTTAATACTTCAAAATACTTCCAGCAATCTATGGTATTTGCATTACAATGGTTGCATGTCTCTATTACATTTTCACAATAATTCAGCAGTAACCTACTATTTGTTGTCGTCTCTAATCTTGTTTTATCTCTGCCACTTTTTGCCTGATGGCTATTTTCCCCATTTCCTTCATAATGGTTCGCATAAACTATGCCAAGTTTTATTGTTGTGACTCCTCTTACCTTATGATCACTTCTCTGCTGCTTAGCATGGTCTGGAAACATCGCTGTGTTTATCTTTGCTCCAGCTCGCTATGCCTTGCAATCTATTACATTGCCCTCATCTAATTACTGTGTCTTCTAACTTGACAGTGAAGTTAGTTTTTCTAAATTGGTCTAAGAAGGGTCTCGACCCTAAACGTCACCCATTTCTTCCCTCCCGAGATGCTGCCTGACCCGCTGAGTGACTCCAGCATTTTGTGTCTACCTTTGATTGAAACCAACATCTGCAGTTTTTTTTCCCGACTAATTTCCCATTATCTTTCTTTCAGGATGTAAGAGTCTAAGGTTGACTATTTTCCAAACATCCCCCATTTTCCTCTGATTCCTAGATTCCCCCTTCATGGGCCGTTTATACTGAGCTTTCCTGTGGCATTCATTTCACTGTAGTAGCTTAAAGGAAAATGCATCAATAGTATTAAAGCTCTGATGTGCTAAACTCTAGACACAGTTAAGTGAGCATGAAAACCCTTCAGGGATTACAGTATATCAACTTCAGTAATTAAAACCTTTTTTTGCATTTATTCCAAAACAACTGGTTAATTGGGCAACTATTAATTGAGGTTTTTTCAGCTTTCTCCAAGTGTATTAATTCATACGAACACCTCGCTTCTGCAGAATATTTCTCCTGATAGTTACTGCCGGTGTAACACTTGTTAAAAACACTTCCTCAACTGACCTCTCACAGCAATCCTTTTAATATTTTAGTTCCTGAACTCAAAAATCGTAGTAATTCCCCAATCCATAGACTATGCATCGTATAAATCAGAAGATTATTACAACAGTACACTCCCACATTATGGAGAGGTTGCATTGCTTGAAAACGGTCCTTGTCGTGATTTTCCATACACGAACCCTTGATAAAAGTGGCAGAATTTGTTGTTTCTTTCCCATTTTCTGCTTGCTTAGTTTTTTTTTCACGTCAATTCTGGAAGAGTGCACTTGCATTTTGTATCTCAGATCTTTTGGGCGTGATTTGTGAATTCCGAAAGAGCGATTTTTCCAATACTCAAACTGCTGTAACATTGTAGACTGTGAATGGATCAATTGTAATCATATATTGTCTTTCCGCTGACTGGAGAGCACGCAACAAAAGCTTTTCACTGTACCTCATTCCACGTGACAATAAACTAAACTGATAAGGGTATGCTGCTGGAAAGAAGGGTCCATCCAGAATATTACAACATTTTTAAAAGAACAATCCAGGCATAGCTATACACTTTGACTTTTTTTAAACCCATGTCCTTGCTAAAATATTCCCATAATGTCCTTATTAAAGACCACAATTGACTGCTTACATCATCCTTCCAGATGGTTGCACTTTTGTTTGAAAAGGAGAATGATATTCCTCATATCACCTTCCATTTCCTCACCAATCATCTTCATTCTGCCTTCACTCCACTGGGAACATTTTCTCATTATTTGTCTTATTGATAACCCTAACCCTAACCCTAAGCTGCCGATGGTTTTGACCACTTCTATGATAGGGCAAAGAATCTGCCCATGCCTTTGAACACTTCTATCAAATGTCCTCAATCTTCTCAGCTCTAAGGGGAGACTTTCAGAGAAATTGAAGTTTTGTATTTCTGGGACCACTTTAGAAAGTCAGACGTCATCACTGCTAAATCTCACAGCTTTCTCAAATTCTCCTATCCAAAATTGGATATGCCACTGTAGTTCTGTTGTAACCAGGTGGTGGGAGGGGGGTGAGGCTAAGGGATGGTATGAGGCTACTGCAAGGCCTGACTATATCGAATACTTTTGTAACTTCATCAATGCCCTTTACATGGCGACTCTTGTTTGTACTGTACGCAAACAAAGAATCTCACTGTACCAAGTACACGTGACATTCAAGAATCAATCAATTAATCATAAGGTCATAAGGGCTAGGAGTAGAATTAGGCCATTCTGCCCATCAAGTCTACTCCGCCATTCAATCATGGCTGATCCATCTCTCCCTCCTAACCCCATGCTCCTGCCTCCTCCCCATATTCTCTGACACCTGTACTAATCAATATCCTTCTCATTTTTACGGCATATTCAGGTTTTGTGACATCTACATCGGAGTTGTGCACGGAAACCTTGGTTGATCATTCAACAGGGTGTGGGGAGTTCCACAATCACAGGTGGTTGCTTTCAGATGGGATGTTAAGTCATGGTCCCTGACAGCACTCAGCCTGACGAAGGGGAAAGGCAGGGGGGTTAGCATAGATGAGCTGCCTGATGTTCAGTCAATTATCTTTCTGAAAGGTAAATTAATTTCTGATTGTCAACTTGGAAACTGTGCACGAACTGCCTGCCCTCAGTCTAGATAATGTTTAACATTGGGTATACCTGGCTGACTGTAGAGCATTTGGGGCATTTTCAGAAAGAGATGAGCTGTTCGCTATATACGTTTCTGAATTCCCAATTCACATGCAAACAGTTTCTGTGTATTTAAACTGTTCTTCTCCTCTTGATCATGTCTTCCTGGGTAAGGAACAAAATGGGATAATGTAAAGCAAGTTTTTATAATTTCCTTTGGCCCTTTGATTCCAACTTTGATTCGATGAAAGGTCATCTACCTGAAACACCACATCTTACTGAATAACTCCAGTATTTTCTATTCTTATTTCACTTTTCCAATCTTTACAGGTTTATTTTTACATTTCAGTGTAGTTTAATATTTCATCATATCATATCATATCATATCATATATATACAGCCGGAAACAGGCCTTTTCGGCCCACCAAGTCCGCGCCGCCCAGTGATCCCCGTACACTAACACTATCCTACACCCACTAGGGACAATTTTTTTTTTAACATTTACCCAGCCAATTAACCTACATACCTGTACGTCTTTGGAGTGTGGGAGGAAACCGAAGATCTCGGAGAAAACCCGCGCAGGTCACGGGGAGAACGTACAAACTCCTTACAGTGCAGCACCCGTAGTCAGGATCGAACCTGAGTCTCCGGCGCTGCATTCGCTGTAAAGCAGCAACTCTATCGCTGCGCTACCGTGCCGCCCGGTACAAGTGTTGCAAAACCTCCCTTCTCTTTTCAATTCTGCTCATGTACAAGTAGGATTTGGAATGCTTTGCTAACTTACCTCACCACTTTTAGTGATTTGTGTGTTTCTAATTGATAGTTTTAATTTATGCCTTTAGAAGACAAAAGAGACCACAGATGCTGTAAACCTTGATTTTCAAAAACTAAGTGGAGACCAGGCAGCATCCATGGAGGGAAAAGCTCAGACATTTTGGGTTGGGACCCTTCCTCACCTGCAGGCTGCAGAAGAGAGGTGACGGGAAGGAGTGCAGCAAGAACAGGCAAGTGGTCAGTGGATTCAGGGGGAGGGGTGGTTGGTGATGGAGGTAGTAACAAAGGCTAAATGTGAACATGAGACAGGAGGGTGCCGATGTAGATTCAGATAAGGAAGCAAAAAGAAGAGTGAAATGATAAACTGGAAGGAATGATAGTGGGTGGGATGGAATGAAGAGAGGTTGAAGAGGGGAGAGAAAATCGGTTGGGAAAGTAGGGAGGGATGGAAAATGAACGGATGGAGGAGGAGATAGGAACTGGTGTGGTCAAGGGAGAAAGGTGTGTGGAGGAATGATTGGGTTTTACCTGAAATTGGAGAATTGAATGTTCATGCCTTTGGGCAGAAGGCTGCCCAAGCAGAGTATGAGGTGTTGTTCCAGTCTGCACAGTCTGTTCTTCCAGTGGAGGAGGCTGAGAACAGAAAGGTTGGTATGGCAATGGGAGTTTAGATGGCTAGCAACTGGGAGATCCAGCAGGCTTTTATTCTTTACTCCTTCACTTTATTTAGGTCCTTAAACTCCAAGTAGTAGATGAGCCATCAGTTTAGTTTAGAGATGCAGCACAGGAACCTGCTGTGTCCATGCTGACCATTGATCACCCATTCAAAGTAGTTTCACACTCTCCCACTTTCCCGCCTACTTCTTACAAGTTAAGGGCAATTTACAGATGCCAATGAAACCACAAACTTGCACGTCTTTGGTATGTTGGGAGGAACCGGCGCACTCGGGAGAACTCACATGCAGTTGCAGGGAGAACGTGCAAACTCCACACAGACTGCACCCGAGGTCAGGATTGAACCCGGCAGTCTGGTGCAGTGTCGGCAGCAGCTCTACCAGCTGCGCCACTGTGCCAACCCTCTCACTTTCCTTGCACAAATGCACCTGACACTGGCCTATTTTCAAATTACTTTGCTGCTGAAAACTTCTGAATGTTGAGCATGTTTCCACAAGCCTTCAGCTCCATCATTAAACAGCTTCTGTGTTGCTGCATTAAGCACTCACAGTGGAGAGGACCCAGTCATTGATGTTTCCCTTTTAAGAAGAAAAGGCTGAAGATAAAACCATTTTAAAAAGAAATTTGAAAGGAAATTATATTCACAGACAATCAAATATTTTACAGACTCTGGGTTATTGAAGGTTTTGGTACTCCTGGGAGCAAGAAAATGTCATCTGTGAAATTAAACTGGTCAGGGTTGAATAATGTTGCTTATAATATTAGATTAATATCCTAGAGTTTATTTTGATTACTGTTAGGGATAGGGAACTATCCCTTCCTTTTTGATTTTCCCTCTTGTTTGTTAGCACCCACAAGATGAATGGAAATTGTGGATAGCTCTCCCAAAAAATGGGCTGAATGGCCTTTTCTCATTAGCTGCTTTGTTAAGATCTTGTATGATGTGCTATTACTTTCCTCTTCAATTAACATCCGGCAATCTCCCCATCATCTCAGCAATGTGCTTCAGTGATATATATTGTGCAGATCTCTGTGATCCATTTGCAACTTCATAATTACCTTCATGCTATCTATTATACAGGCTGGCTCATTAAAGTGGCCGTTCAATGTGGTCAATCGTCTATGCCATCTGAATGTGAATGTGGTCCTGTATGATGTGAAGACCCTAGAAAATATATGTATCACAATCTAGCCGTCTTAAATGTGCGGCACGGTGGCGCAGCGGTAGAGTTGCTGCCTTACAGCAAACACAGCGCCGGAGACCCGGGATCGATCCTGACCACGGGTGCTGTCTGTACGGAGTTTGTACGTTCTCCTCGTGACCTGCGTGGGTTTTCTCCGAGATCTTCGGTTTCCTCCCACACTCCAAAGACGTACAGGAATGTAGGTTAATTGGCTTGGTGAATGTAAAAATTGTCCCTAGTGGGTGTAGGATAGTGTTAATGTGTGGGGATCGCTGGTCGGCGCAGACCTGGTGGGCCAAAAGGGTCTGTTTCCGCGCTGTATCTCTAAACTAAACTAAATCCAGGATTATTACCAGAATGTCATGGAGAAGGAAAAGTGATTTTTCATATTTGCTTAAATAATCCTTTACCACAGTAAAACACTAAGGCAGGAACTGTATTCAATGGCTAAGTCCCTGAAGAAGGGTCTCGACCCGAAACGTCACCTATTCCTTTTCTCCAGAGATACTGTCTGACCCGTTGAGTAACTCCAGCTTTATGTGTCTATCCCCCTAATGCGTAAACTCCCATTAAAATGTTAAATATATAGAAAAGCTACAGGCTAATGGGATTGAAACGGGTTGATCCAATTGATGAATCAATTGGCACAAGTGGTGGAATGGCGTTGATTCGACAATCATGATAAAATGTTAAAAAAATATTGAATTAGGGTTAAAGTTAAGAGAACTTTTGCAAAATCTTTTAATAAGGGACCTGTTCATGATGGAAGTTCATCAGATGCTCTGCCAAGATGATCTACAGTGACATTTTATAAAACATTATTGAAGGAAGTCAGAACAATAGGCAGCGAGTCTCGAGAGATTATTCTGAAGTTTTACAATGGATTGTTCACACCACAGTTTTTAACTCCTTGATTGAAACTGGACGTTGTTGGCGTGGACAGTATTAACCATCCATCTATAACAGGGCATGGAAGGTGCTGGTAAATTATTGACCGTGTGGTAAAATACTGAGAATAAACTCAGAGGAAGACAATGGGCACGAGAGACTGCAGATGCTGCAGTCTGGAGGAACTCAAATAATCAACCAGATTTGTGGAGGGAAAGTGATCGTTTGTGTTGAGACCCTGACTCAGGTCTGTGGGAGGAGGGGAAAGATTGCCAGTATACGGCGATACAAGTTACTCCAGCACTTTGCGCCTTCTTTTGTAAACCAACGCCTGCGGTTCCTTGGGTGTACATTCAACTGTTACATTTGTCATTTTAACTCTCTTTCCGAATCCCTGATGTCTTATCATATATCATATATATACAGCCGGAAACAGGCCTTTTCGGCCCTCCAAGTCCGTGCCGCCCAGTGATCCCCGTACATTAACACTATCCTACACCCACTAGGGACAATTTTTACATTTACCCAGCCAATTAACCTACATACCTGTACGTCTTTGGAGTGTGGGAGGAAACCGAAGATCTCGGAGAAAACCCTTCTGCCCTCTCCATTGTTATGGGACATCCAAATGGAAATTGGAAGAACACAATCTCGTATTCCTTTTGGGTAACTTTCAATACAATGGCAAAAACACAGAATTTTCCAATTTCAGGTAATCCACACCTTGATATTCTCATCCCCACACACTGATCCCTCTACTTTGTTTTCCTCACTGTTTGCCAGTACATGGCAGTACCTGCCGCGATCAGCATCAATGGAAATGGTTGAGAGCTCAAGTTCCTTGGTGTTAATATTACCAATGATCTGGCATTGTCCAACCACATTGATGCGACAGCCAAGAGACACATCAAAGCCTCCACCTCTTCAGGAGACTGAGGAAATTCGGCATGTCTTTACAAACTTTACATAATCATTGGCTTATCCCACCCCAATTATCCCTTCTCTCTGCTCCCATCGATAGAAGGTACAGAAGATTGAAAGTACGCACCACCAGCCTCAGGAACAGCTTCATGCCCTCTTATCAGGCTTCTGAATGGTCCTTCCAAAAAGGGGCGTGGCTGTGTTCTGCAGCTGCGGCTCACCGGCAGTCTCTCTGTCTTTTTTTTTTTTTTTTTGTCTGTCATCGTTTAATTGTACGTTTTGTTCTATTTTTAACTCTGTGTATGTGGGGGGGTGGTGGGGGGGGTGGGGGGAAATCTTTTTTCAAATCTCCTCCTCAATGGAGATGCGACCTTTACCGTGTCGTATCTCCGTTCGCGCTACGGCCTAACATCGTGGAGTCGGCGGCCTCCAGCTGGGATCGACCTTGAAGACTCCGGTCGCAGGGCCTGGACTTACCATCTCGGAGGCTTCGGCCGTGGGCCCTGCAGACCGCAACATCTGGAGTTCGCAGATCCCTGGCTGGCGACCAGCTTTCGGGAGCTCCAGCCGTAGCAGCTTCAACCGCCCCGAAGTGCGAGGTTTGATCAACCCGCTTGCAGGCCCTTCATCACCCTGCGTGGCTCGGCCGCAGCACTGTCCATCGCCCGGTGGGGGCTCAAGACTTTCATCGGCCTGCTTGGCTCGGCCCTCGGACTTTCCATCGCCCGGTGGGGGCTCAGGACCTTCATCGGCCTGCTCAGCTCGGCCCTGGGACTTACCATCGCCCGGTGGGGGCTCAGGACCTTCATCGGCCTGCTCGGCTCGGCCCTGGGACTTTCCATCGCCCAGTGGGGGCTTCAAAAAGTTGGGAGCCTCGATCACCTCGTGGCACCACGGGAGAAGAAATCAGGAGGAGATAAGACTTTGCCTTCCATCACAGTGAGGGTGTGCCTAGAGCAATCACTGTGATGGCTGTTTGTGTAAAAAATTGTGTAAAAATTGTATCTGTGTGTCCTGTGCTTTTTGTTCTCTACTGCCGGACCCTGACGTGAGAGGACGCTGGCGTTGTTTATTCGCCGCTTCTCCGTTAGGATAGTTTGTCTGTTTGTTTTTATGTTTGATTGTTTATGTAAAGCGCTTTGAGCACCTGATAAGGCGCTATATAAAATTAATGCTTATTATTATTATTATTATAAGCTAGGGTACTGTCCAATTCATTGTGGACATTGGATTTTGTCTCTGGAACTCAAAATGCTCAGAACTCTGCACTTTATATCTTCCCCTTTGCTCTATTTACTCTACTTGAGTCTGACATGATTGTATTTATGTTTGATATTTTGTTTTTAGAATTTAGAGATACAGTGTGGAAACAGGCCCTTCAGCCCACTGAGTCCACATCCATGAACACAGTGGCACTATCCTACACTCTGGGGGCAATTTACAGAAGCCAATTAACCTACAAACCTGTGTAGGAAGGAGCTGCAGATGCATGTTTACACCCAAGGTACACACAAATGCTGGAGTGACTCATCGGGTCAGGCAGCATCTGTGGAGAAAAGGAACAGGTGACGTTTCGGGTCTAGACCCTTCTTCAGACTAAGAGTCAGGGGAGACAAGATTGCTAACTAATCCTGTGTAATGAGGAAGGATTAGTTAGCAATTTTGTTGTGCAAAGCCCTTTGGGCAACAGTGACCATTATATAGTGGAATTCTGCATTAGGATGGAGAGTGACATGGTGAATTCAGAGACTAGGGTCCTGAACTTAGAGAAAAGAGACTTTGATGGTACGAGATGGGAATTGCCTAGGATAGACTGGCAAATGATACTTAAAAGGTTGACGGTGGAGATGCAATGGCAAAGATTTAAAGACCGCATGGATGAACTACAAAAATTGTTCATCCCTGTCTGGCGAAAAAATAAAACGGAGAAGGCGGCTCAACCGTGGTTAACGAGGGAAATTAAGGATAGTGTTAAATCCAAGGAAGAGGCAAACCGGAGGACTGGGAGAAATGTAGAACTCAACAGAGGAGGACAAAGAGGTTAATGAATGAATGAATGAATGAATGAATGAATGAGTGAATGAATAAGTTTATTGGCCAAGTATGTGCATATACAAGGAATGTGCCTTGGTGCTCCGCTCACAAATGACAACACAGTGGGTGGGGAAGAGTCCAGTCTTTGCAAACTGGAGTCAGCCTGTGAGTATGTGTGAAGTGATGATTGGGGGGGGGGATGCCAGGATTATGTTTCTGTTTCTCGAACCTGCAGTAAAACTCGTTCAGGTTGTTGGTCAGCTGATGATTGTCCAAGATTGTCCTAAGAGGGAGAAAGAAAGAGCATAGACCAGTTAGCCTAACATCGGGAGAAAGAAAAAGCATGAAAGAAAACTTGTGTGGAATATAAAAACTGAGTGTAAAAGCTTCTTTAGATATGTGAAGAGGAAGATTAGTGAAGAAAAATGTAGTTCCTTTATAGTCAGAAACGGGTGAGTTCTTAATGGGAAACAAGGTAATGGCAGACCAGTTAAACGAGTACTTTGGTTCTGTCTTCAATAAGGAAGGCACAAACAATCTCCCAGAAATTCTAGGGGACTGAGGAATTAGTGGGAGGGAGGAACTGAAGGGAATCCACATTAGTCAGGAAATGGTGTTAGGTAAATTGTTGGGACTGAAGGCAGATAAATCCCCAGGGTCTGATGGTCTGCATCTCAGAGTACTCAAGGAGGTGGCCCTAGAAATTGTGGATGCATTCGTGATCATTTTCCAATCTATAGATTCTGGATCAGTTACTGTGGACTGGAGAGTATCTAATGTAACCCCACTTTTTAAGAAAGGAGGGAGAGAGAAAATGGGGAATTATAGACCAGTTAGCCGAACATCGGTAGTGGGGAAGATGCTATTAAAGATGTTATAGCAGCGCATGTGGAAAGCAGTGACAGGATCGGTCAAAGTCAGCATGGATTTATGAAGGAAAATCATGCTTGACTAATCTTCTGGAATACTTTGAGGATGTAACAAGTAGAATGGATAAGGGAGAGCCAGTGGATGTGGTGTATCTGGACTTTCAAAAAGCCTTTGACAAGGTCTCACACAAGAGATTAGTGTGCAAAATTAGAGCGCATGGTATTGGGGGTAGGGTATTGATATGGATAGAGAACTGGTTGGCAGACAGGAAGCAAAGGTCTCACCAGGGCTCTGTACAACTGCACTAGGACCTCCTAGCTCCTATCGTCAAATCCTCTCGCAATGAAGACCAACATGCCATTAGCTTTCTTCGCTGCATGCTGTACATGCATGCTTACTTTCAGTGACTGATGTACAAGCACACCCAGATCTCGTTGCACCTCCCCTTTTCCTAATCAGACACCATTCAGATGCTAGGTAGACACAAAATGCTGGAGTAACTCAGCGGGACAGGCAGCAACCCTGGAGAGAAGGAATGGGTGACGTTTCGGGTCAAGACCCTTCTTCAGACACTTCTTTACCATTCAGATGCTGCATGTCCCGCTGAGTTACTCCCGGAATTTTGTGTCAACCATTCAGATAATAATCTGTCTTCCTGTCCTTGCCACCAAAGTGGATAACCTCACATTTATCTACATTAAACTGCATCTGCCATGCATCTGCCCACTAACCCAACCTATCCAAGTCACCCTGCAGCCTCATAGCATCCTCCTCGCAGTTCACTCTGCCACCCAGCTTTGTGTCATCCGCAAACTTGGAGATGTCGCATTTAATTCCCTCGTCTAAATCGTTAATGTATATTGTAAACAACTGGGGTCCTCCTCTCTCATCTCCATCGCTGAGGCTCCTTGCATTCATTCCACTTTTGCTCCTGCCTGGCCTATCTGAGCACCTTCACAGCTCCAATAGTGGACCTTTCTGATCATCTCCAAATGGTTCATCATACACCCAACAGCTCATCTAAATTGAAGATAGACACAACAAGCTGGAGCATCACTGGAGTGAAGGAATAGGTGACGTTTCGGGTTGAGGTCCTTCTCCAGAACCGAAACGTCACCCATTCCTTGTCTCCAGAGATGCTGCCTGTCCCGCTGAGCTACTCCAGCTTTTTGTGTCTATCTTGGTTTAAACCAGCATCTGCAGTTCTTTCCTACACATCTCATCTAAATTCCTTTGTGTCCTATCCCCTGGGAGGCAGGAGGCTCTTTACAAAGATTTCCAAACAAACTTTCATCATCTCAGTTTGCAGGCAGGTAGTTTGTGTTATGGATGTAGATTTAAAGTATTATTTGCTTCAGATTAAAGTGGAATGTAACTTTGTAAGCGCCCTTTATGTGGTGACTGTTTGCATACCTTGGGTATGCAAGCAAAGAATTTCACTGAGACTTGTCACATATAACAATAAAACATTCATTCATTCATTCATTCATTCATTCATGATAATGTGATGAAACCAGCAAGATTAATTTGGATCCTCCCAGAAACTTCACTCATATGTTCTTGCATTATAAAAAAGTGAGCCATTCGGCCCATTGAATTTCTGCCAGGTCTCGGACCAATCCCATCAATCTAATTCTTCAACCCCCACTGTTTCTTTACAATACAATCTCTCTTCCACCACCCTGATTCTCTTACCAAACCACTACAATGGGGGGGGGGGGGGGGGGGGGGGGGGGAATGGAGAGTTGCCAGTTAATCTGCTAACTAGCAGCACATCTTTAGGTTGTGGGCGGAAACCAAAACACCCGATGGAAACCCAGGCAGCCATAATGAAGACGTGCAAACTCCCCAGAGACAGCAGCAGAGATCGGATTGTATTTGAGTGGCTGGAGTTGTGAGGTCGTAGCACTACCCGCCACACCACTCTCCACTACCCAACCCTCATCACTATCGCAATGTTCCCAAACTCACTCCCACTCTATCCTTTTCTAATTATTTTGTCAATGCTCCACCGTAGTCCTTGATCGCACAGTTGTGGATACATCAATTGAACACAATTGCTATTGACTTTATCTTTTCAGCCTTGTGCTGGCTGTGTGATCACAGGGAGCCTTGCATATACACACCCGTCAACAACAAAGAATGGCATGTGGCTCTCAGGATCCAACCGTAAAGTACAAGAATTCAATGTATCAACTATCTGAACCACAGAACAAAATGTTCGTAGAAAATGTCTGACTATATATATTTAAGAGAACAATTCCGACAAGCAGGCTTCAGGGTCAGTGTAATCCAGGTCACTTATTTCATACACTAACATTCATCTTCTGTCCTTCGGCAAAATAGTCATGAATTGAACTTACCTGATGATGTACTGTGTCATTGCATCTTGCTTTTTTTTTTAAAAGGAAAAGATTATTCAGAATACAACTATTGAGCCATTGCTGAAGGCTTTTTATCTGTATTAGAATCCAGGATCTCTTCTCCATGTGAGATGACCTTTGCAGGATTCTCAACCATTCTTTTAGAATATTAGTGCTGACATTTTCATCGGATCTCTTTTTGACAAACTAATTGGAATCTGAGAATGTCCCCGTTCTCCCGATTTTCGGGGATGTTGATATTTCAATGCTATCTAATTACTTTGTTGCTATAATTATAAGTGTGAGATTTATCACATTAACAAATGCATTGCCAGATTGTGAAGGCCAAGGAGTGACCTTCTGTACTTTGCAACAAACTCAGGTCCTTGACTGGAGGAAGAAAACAAATCATAGGAATAAGGGGAGGCTATTCAGCTCTACGATCTGTTCCATCATTCAGATCCGAGCTGACTTGTATCAACTCCATCACTGGCCTTGGTTCCATAAACACTCTAATTCCCCTCCCATTCTGTCTTGGTCTCCTCCATTGTCAGAGTGAGGCTAAACGCAAATTGGAGGAACAGCACCTCATATTTCGCTTGGGCAGCTTGCAGCCCAGTGGTAGGAACATTGATTTCTCTAACTTCAAGTAACCCCGGCATTCCCTCTCTCTCTTTCCCTCCCCACCCAAATTGCACCAGCTTCTGTGCAATTGTTTTCAGCCAACAAACAGCTAACGATGGCCTGTTTCCGTTATCATCGTTACTTTCACTGTACATATCACGGTACCTTAATTGGTACACGTGACAATAAAAGACCTTTAAAATCCTTGATTTTTTTTTTGCATATCTTTCATTCATTGTTCTTTATCTCTCTACATCATCGTCTATATCTCTCATTTCACTTTTCCAAAACTAATCTGAAGAAGGTTCTCGACCCAAAATGTCACCGATTCCTTTTCTCCAGAGATGCTGCCTGGCCTGCTGAGTTACTCCAGCTTTTTGTGTGTCTATCTTCACTCTTAACAAGAGATTGGTATTAGTGTTATCAGCTTTGAAAGAGGCCCATTTGCCTCAACGGCTTCTGAGGGAGATAATTGTACATTTTCACTCCTCAACCATAATGGTGCAGAATTTTTTTTACCGACTCTTGCCTGGATTAGGGGGTATTAGTAACAAGGAGAGGTTGGACAAATTTGGATTGTTTTCTCTAGAATGCCGGAGATTGATGGGAGACCTGATAAAAGTATTAAAAGATTATGAGAGGCACAGCTGGACTATCCAGCTAGAAGCTTTATCCCAGGGTGGAAATGTGGAAAAGTAGAGGGCAGAGCTTTAAGGTGAGAGGGTTTAAAGGAGATGTGCAGGCCAAGTTTTAACGCAGAAGATGTTGGATGCATGGAACACGCAGACTAGGGTGTATGTGGATGCAGATATGATAGTGGCATTTAAGAGGCTCTTAGACAGGTTCATGAATATGTAGGGAATGGAAGGATATGGGTGATATATAGGCAGAGATTAGTTTATCTTGGCATTATGTTTAAGGGCCTGTTCCTGTGCCGTACTTTTTGACGTTCTATCTATCTCACAAGCATTAATGACCATGGCCAAAAAACGGAGGATTTTTTTCCCTTTTGAATGGCTTTTTTTTTTCATTTCTGTAAACCCTTGTTAATTCCAATAATAATGGAGATGTGGGCAAAAAGGCAATTTGATGATCAAGATTCATCCTGTCAGACGGGGAAGAGGGTGTTGCTGTGGAAAGGAATTGCACGGCTAATTTGGACCTTCTGATCCACCAGCAGCTGGAGATCAGACAGCTGAAGACGGGAGCTCATCAAGGAAACTTTAGAAACCTGTCCAGGCACAGTTCAATTACAGCCTGAGCTCAATTACATACCTCAACCAGGCCCCCCCTCTTATTTTCAGTCAACTAAAAGGTCCGAGTCCCAGGATTGAATCTATCCCAGGCCAAGTAATTATTCACTCGGCAAAGAAACTTAGCCTTTGAGAGCACTGCTGTGGAAAGTTGTACAATTCTTGCCCTATGTGATAAAGTGAATTGCCTGCCCCTTCTTTTGTACATTAGGTGAAATTGCAGTCAATGCAGTCTCGCAGATAACCATATTGGAAAATCTCGAGTGCACATTTCAATCTGCAATGGTCGCGTTTGAGGCCCAGCTGGTGATGAAAGGCTTTAGAAAATATATTGTAGGGACTCATTCTTAGGATACAGATAGCACTAGCAAGGACAATAGTTGTTGCATGTCCCCAGTTGCCCTTCAGAATGTGGTGGTGGGCTTCCTTGTGGACCATCTCAGAAGTACAATAAAGCTGCCTCACATTGCAGGAAGATGGTGAGTTGTCTCGGCAACATTAAAGGATGAGTCCAGGTTAGTCTGTCACTTGGAAGGTGCCAAGTGATGTTAACCGACTGCTCCTGGCCATCTTGGTGATGGAGGTCACAACGTTAGGAGAGGCTGGTGAAGATTCCTTCAGTGTGTGGGGGAGATGCTACACTGTGCACTTTATTCATGCTGTCTACGTTGTTCTCAAAAGTTTGCTTTTGGAGACCTGAAATGAAATGTGTTTGAAAGGTGGAACATAGAACAGTGCGGTCGGTGCAGGAAGGAGCTGCCGACGCTGGTGTAAACCGAAGATGGACACAAAATGCTGGAGTAACTCAGCA
This sequence comes from Rhinoraja longicauda, assembly GCF_053455715.1. Taxonomy (NCBI): domain Eukaryota; kingdom Metazoa; phylum Chordata; class Chondrichthyes; order Rajiformes; family Arhynchobatidae; genus Rhinoraja; species Rhinoraja longicauda. The sequence continues at coordinate 3,351,338 of NC_135967.1, read as the reverse complement.
GGACAGGCAGCATCTCTGGATAGAAGGAATGGGTGACGTTTTGGGTCGAGATGTCTGAAGAAGGGTCGCGCTGAGTTACTCCAACATTTTGTGTCTTATGTTCATAGATCAGTACTGCACCCTTCAGCCCACGCTATCCATGACAAACATGAAGCCAAGACCATCTCTCATCTACCCGTGCATGTTTCTCCATTCCCAGCATTTCCATATGCCCATTCAAAAACGTCTTCAATGCCGCTCTCCGATCGGCCTCAACCATTAACCCTGGCAGCACGCTCCACGCGCTCACCACCCTCTGTGTAAAGAAAAGTTGCCCCGCACATCAGGGTGGCAGAGTGGCACAGCGGTAGAGTCGCTGCCTCAGAGCACCAGAGACCCGGGTTCAACCCTCACTATGGGTGCTGTCTGTGTGGAGTTTACACATTAGACAATAGACAATAGGTGCAGGAATAGGCCATTCAGCCCTTCGAGCCAACAGCACCATTCAATGCGATCATGGCTGATCATTCTCAGTCAGTACCCCATTCCTGCCTTCTCCCCATACCCCCTGACTCCGCTATCCTTAAGAGCTCTATCTAGCTCTATCTTGAATACATTCAGAGACTTGGCCTCCACTGCCTTCTGAGGCAGAGAATTCCACAGATTTACATTCTCCCTGTGACCGCATGGGTTTTATCCGGGTGCTCCGGTTTCCCCCCACATTCCAAAGATGCGCGGTTTTGTAGGGTAATTGGCTTCTGTAAATTGCCCGTAGTGTGTAGGATAGAACTAGTGTATGGGTGATCACTGGCTGATGCAGAACAGGTGGGCCTAAGGGCCTGTTATCACACTGTATCTCTAAACTACGCTAAACATCTCCTTTAACCTTTGCCCCTCTCACCTTGCAACCTATGCCCTCCTGTATTTCATTTTTCCATCCTGGGACAAAGGTTCTGACTGAATAATATGGCCAACAAATACCTGAACCAGATACCTAGCGTAACATTTTATATCTGACTTGCAAATAGACGTGATTCTCATAAAGCTACTGTCTTACCTGTTCAGTTACTAATCACATTTTTGGCATTTTCAGTATCTGTAAGAAAATAATAATAATATAATAATAATACATTTTATTTGTCGTATGTAGGTTGGCACAGGGTCAACGGTACAATTAAATGTATTTGACAAGACAACGGGTCACCTCAGCAGCAATATTCCAAGGATAAATAAGATTTAAAAAATGACATTAGTAAGGTAAAAAGACAATATTAAAAATAGGTAAAAAGACAATATTAAAAATAATCAACATATATGATGTGAAATGTGTTTATGAGTTCAGAAGCCTGATGGCCTGATGGTAGAAACTGTTCTTAAGTCTGGTGGTACGCGCAGCTATACTCCTGTATCATCTGCCTGACGGTAACAAGGAGAACAGCCTGCGTGCTGGGTGGCTGTGGCTAACTAATAATCCGTTATTATAAATTATAGTAGCCTCTTGACTTTATATGAGGCTTTTTACTGATAAGAATGGCTCATTGGTATCATCTTAGTACTAAAATACTCAGCATAACAGCATAATAAAATTATTCACATCTCGGCTCTTGAACGGAACACCCATTATATCTTCAATTTTTCTCGCATGCTACAGTTAAGTAGTGGTAATACGCTTGTGAATTTACAGGAGTGTGGAACTGAAGGATTAGGCTGTTGGGCTGCTGGATACGACCTACCAATCTTTCTGTCAAGTAGCTTATCTTCCATTCGACACCACTGTACACCCACGTACCCCTTATAGTTTAAACATTGGGAGTGACAAACCTGTCACTCTTTTGCTTCATCCGACGTTATTTAAGATCAGCTTTTAAAGCAGGTATTATACAGAGAGTGGTTAATTTTCAAAGGGGAGCATTTTGACAAATACATATCGCAATGCAGGCTCTTTCACTTAGTCTCAGCATTTTGGGAACCTGATACTGACTGAAGCTCTTTGAGGTTCTCTCCAGCCTTTTTACATCACCCACCGCCCCACTTCATTTTTAAATAATCGTTCTCAGGCTGCATTATACCGTGACATTTGCCACATGTGATTTCAAGTTGGACAAGTAGCTCCAAAAACTAGCTGTGGATCTCAAACTCTGAGTCATCTTACATGAGATTGTAGCTTTATATTTTGTGCCAGAATTATGGCAACTCAGATCATGTAATTTGTTCACTCATTGGACTTCTACTGTCAGCAGAACACCACGACTGCTCCTTACCAGAGCACCATGGACCCAAATTAAGCTTGCTTAGATAGTATATCTCTCCACAGAATCTAACCAGCAATGGTGAAAGTGACATTCCCCTGGGAGCAACATACTTGTGGTTCCAAATTCGAGCAGATTTTGGAATTGTGTAGTGAACGCCATTATGAGAACACCATTATCACACAGAATTCCTTAATGACGGTGAAAGATCTCTCACTGCCAAAATTAATCAGCAAAATATATTTTTAAAGGACACTAGGAAATCAGAGCAGTAGTGGGCGACCTGGCCTCTCAAGACTGCCAGAGAGTGTCACTTCTACATGATCATGCAGTGATCTATGCAGACCTCAACTCCTAGTGTGTGCCAGCTCCCCATATCCTTCAACTCTCCGATCTTTCAATTATTTATGTATCTTCACCTTAAAAATATCCAATGACCTGATCACCTCCATGGTGGGAACAGAGAATGCCAGAGATTCACCACTCATTTGCAGTCTCTATCTAATTCGATGCTGCTTTTTTGACCCCTCTTACGAAGTACATGACCTCGTACGCCCCTACATTAAACTCCATTGACAGGTTTTCACTAAATTCACTATTGCCGAATAACAATATTCTCCACACGTGTCCTTCCGCAAGTTTTCATATTATCAGCAAACTTGGGAACCTTGTGGAGACACTGAGACTGCAGATGTTGGAAATTTATGCTCGGAAATTCTAGACCAGGCAGCATCGGTGGAGAGAAATGGATAGTTAATGTTTTGGGAAAAAAACGGCAGATGCTGATCGAAATCGAAGGTAGACACAAAATGCTGGAGTAACTCAGCGGGTCAGGCAACATCTGGAGATGGCAGCTGCCTGACCCGCTGAGTTACTCCAGCATTTTGTGTCTACCCGGGTAATGTTTTGGGTCAGGACGCTTCTTCAAACTGATGGAAACCTTTAGTTTACTACTCCAGGTTATTAATGTAAAAAGTAAACAGTTCATGACATGAGGTACACCACTGGTTATATCAGTCCAACCCAAAGAGAACCAATTTATTCAAACTCCTTGTTGTCCAGTTGACAATGTATTTTCAATCCGTGCTAACACACTTCCTCCAAATTCCTTGGCCTCTTAGTTTATATAATTTATCTTTCATAAAGCCTTGTTAACTAGGTTTTATTATGTTTATCATTTCCATTTGATTACTTATTTCCGCGTTGAGTATTGATACTGGCATTATGTTAACTTCTTTCCTATGCCACCTTTTTAAAAAAACATTAAGCATCTCTCTGTAGGGCTTAGTGGAGATTTAAAGTGGAAATCCTCCTGCATTTTAAGCAAGAACTGTAAACCCTGAATCAAAATAGAAAGTCCTAATTTGGAGTCCCTTGGTCACAGATGTATGTGATACAGAAAAGCAAGCTTGCCTAGCTTAAGCATAGGACAAAAGAATGATTTGGTTTATTGACGGGGAGGAAGAAAATAATGGCCAAATTGCAGAAAAAGTACAGATTGGTTCCTGGGCAGGGGCTTTGGTGCATTAATGCAACCTGGCAGGTGCTGGACAGACCGGTTACATCTGTATCTCTTATTGCCTTTGCCATTGGGCAGATATGCATCTAATCTCTCTGTACACAGAGTACATTTCTGCTGCTGTGTAATATGAAGCGGATCTGAGCTGACCTTCCCCCCACACCACCGCAAGTCATTTTTCAACAAAGGGACCACATAACTAACATTTAAATAATTGGGAAATCTATTTTTATCAACTGTTAGAAAGGAAAATAACATGAACGTAAGAAAGGTGACTGAGGCACTAGTTCTGACAACAAGTGGAAGCTAACGCATGATTTGACAAATTTGGCTTATTTCCCCAGTGAGGACAATTTCTTTGACCTGTTTTGAAGTCCTGATATATTGGTACATGAGATGAATGCTCTGGGTTTAATTTGGAGGTGACTAAGTCAAGTCAAGTCATCAAGTTTATTTGTCACACACACATACAAGATGTGCAGTGAAATGAAAAGTCACCCACAGTCCTGCAATAGAGCAATAAAAATATAACAATTTCACACACAATCACAACCAACACAAAACAATAAAAAAGAAACATCCATCACAGTGAGTCTCCTCCAGTCACCTCCTCACTGTGATGGAAGGCCAGAATGTCTCTTCTCTTCCTCTGCCGTCTTCTCCCGTGGTCAGGCTGTTGAAGTTGCCACGTTCCAGGCCGCGCCGGACGGTGAAAGATCCGCAGTAAAGATGGTATAGTTGTGTGTGGGGGTCACACTAACTTCAAAAAGGGGAAACCCAGCCAGAGTTCCTGCTCATCATCCTAATGTGCTTCCAAATGCTGGTGTTCAAATCTCTGAAGACTTAAAATCACGTTGCACAGCTGGGACTGCCATCTTTTGGATGAGATGCTAAGTTGAGGGCCCTTCAATAAAACTATCCCAAGGCACTATTTGAAGAGCAGTGTCCTAATAAAAATTTAACCCTCAGAATATTTCTAAACTGATTATCTGGTGATTATCAGAATGCTTTTTGTGAGTTCTGCTATTCACAATTTGGTTGCCACGTTTCCTGTTTTATTAATAATGAAGATAGAGTGAAAATGCTGGAGTAATTCAGTGGGACAGGCAGCATCTCTGGATAGAAGGGATGGGTGACATTTTGGGTCGAGACACTTCTTCAGACTGAGAGTCTTGAGCGAGGGAGATAAAGAAGGGTAAGGTGTGAAAACAAGACATTAATGGAGATGCAGATCATAGAGTCGGAGAGCAGGAGGAATCACAGAGGGGGAGCAGCGAGAGAGGATGTTGCAGAAATCTCGTCGGCGAGATGAGGAGAACTTTTTCAAAGTGGACACACCTTGAGGAGATTTTGCAGTGGAGCAGACGGAATGTGCAGGAAGGAACTGCAGACCCTGGTTGACCGCAGTTGACTGAATGTACAACAAATAGGGCAGCCAGCCAGAAGGGAGATGATTAGTTAATTCCTCCATCGATCAAACTTGAGGACCATGCATCATTGTGATTGAGGTTCATTTAATGCAGGATTTATAAGTAACTACTCTCCACTCACTTCTTCTTTCTCTGATGAAATTATCCTGCTTTTGATGGCAGACATTGCTTTAGTCTCTACTTCCTCTATTTTTTAAATGGATTGCTTTTGACTGAATTGACTTTATTTGCTGAATAATATACATTTTGGTATAAGTCATTTATCCCATTCAGCTTTGAGTGTTGGCTAATGCATTGGTGTCAATAAATAGTCTTGAGAATTAAAATACTTCACACTGGCATTACATAAAGGCAAGTCATTCCTTCCTTTGTATGGATTGTGAATGCTTGGTCTTAGCTGCAATAGCTCACATTCAAATATCCATTCAACGCCCACTGTATGAGTACACTTGTGAATAATAACTACCTAGTTATGTACCAAAAGCTGTTTGTTCATACAACATGTATCGAGGAACTTGCAATAAAATTAAAATGACATAGATTTCTACAGATAGAAGAATAAATGCAAGTTGCAATAAATGCCTTTGTGACTGATCAATTGTGAAAATGTAGAATGCAAGGTTTGATTGTTAAAACATAGACCCGAATCTAAAAAGACTTGCTTTCAGAAAAACGTGAAAGCAAAAGAACTGAAAAATACTGATTTTTTATTTTTCAACAAAAAAAAAAATCCACCTTTCCATGATACGGGAGTAAGGTCGTCCCATCAATGGAAGGTTAGAGGCCCCCGACTACTGGAGGACAAAGAAGGGAGAGATTAAACATTTTTTCGCCTTCCATCACAGTGAGGAATGTGGAGGAGTCACTGTGGTGGATGTTCATGTTCAAATGTATTTTGTGTGTCCTGCTGCTTTTTATTGGTATGACTGTATGGTAAATGAAATTCCTCATATGTTGCAAAACATACTTGGCTAGTAAAGTATGATTATGATTATGATGATGATTGCTGAATTCAAGTCTCCCCTGTTACATTAATATCTCCCAAATACTGCAACAATCATGGAACTCAATTCATTCATTTTGGAGATCAGTGCATTCTCAGTCTGTTCATTCTGAAGATGCAATGTTTATAATTACATAGGTAATGATTTAGCTAACAATGGACAGATTAAACCTTGTGTCCTGTTCTCCCTCAGTTTATATATTAAACCAACACTCAAACACATTTCTTGCAATCAAAATAGACGAGGTAGTGAGCCAACTTGTGGTAAATATTTGCCCTAGCTTCTATTGTGAAGTTTTGGGATGAGATGATTTTTCTTTCTCTCTCAGCCGTTGCAGATATGTAGTTCTTGTGGAGTTTAATGAAATATATTTTATGTATTACAGTGTGGCTGGGACCAGTGACTGACGGAATAAGGAATAACAGACAAAATTTATGGATGAACAGCAAGAAAAAGACTTGGATGCACGGGGGCACAAAACAGCACAACCCTACTGGGCCAATGAAGACGGTGAGCAATGAGTTACAAATGGGCGGCACGGTGGCACAGTGGTAGAGCTACTGCCTTGCAGCGCTATAGACCTGTCCAATCCTGACTACAGGTTCTTATCTGTACGGAGTTTGCACGTTCTCCCCGTGACCTGTTTGGATTTTCTCCGAGATCTTCGTTTTCCTCCCACACTCCAAAGACGTACAGGTTTGTAGGTTAATTGGCTTGGTATAAATGTAAAATTGTCCCTGGTGTGTGTAGGGTAGTGTTGATGTGCGGGAATCGCTGGTCGGTTCAGATTTGGTAGGCCAAAGGGTCTGTTTCCGTGTCGTATAACCAAACTAAACTATAAACTAAACACTTGACTCAGTATTTTTGATTACATTTTTAATTAATTTTGCCTTTGACATCGTTTGTGAAATAAACATGGTGTAAAAATTCCACCCAGTCACAACAGCGGAACTCTCATCAGTTCAAGAAAGCATCCCATCACTACCTTTTCAAAGGAAATGGGCAATAAATTCTAACTTCAATAGAGATACCCACATTCCAAGAATGAATAAAATAGCTCAAACAATCCAGCAAATCTAATTAACAGACATGAGGTAAGGCTGGAGTGTGGGGGTTGGGGTAGTTGTGTGGGGGTTGGGGTAGTTGTGTGGGGGTTGGGGTAGTTGGGTAGTTGGGGTAGTTGGGTCGGGACATTACTCCAGGACAATTTTAAGAAGAATTTTCATCATCTAAAAACAAAGAATAAAACTGTTTCCAGTGATCTGTGAGGAAAGGGAGTAACACAGAGATGAGAGTTGCCCTTTAAAGAATAAATATTTGCCATTTGGATGTTTATATCTGAATGTCCATGATTTTAATTTCCGTTAACATCATATCAATCATAGTATGTTGCCTAAAATGAACTGCAGATAGTTTTCACTGGTAATGATGTGGTCATATGGTGATGGAGACTCTAGTTCTTGATAGCAGTGATCTAAATCAGGAAAGTCATCAATTAAAGAATAGAAAGACACAAAATGCTGGAGTAACTCAGTGGGACAGGCAGCATCTCTGGAGAGAAGGAATGGGTGACGTTTCGGGTCAAGAGCTTTTTTCAGACTATCCAGAGATGCCCGCTGAGTTACTCCAGCATTTTGTGTCTATCTTCAGTGTAAACCAGCATCTGCAGTTCCTTCCTACAAATTAAAGAATAGAGTTTGAATTAGCATCTTGGCTGAGAAGGCTGGATAGTACGTTCTTTTCGATGAGACACTCACTTATCCAGCTTCTCTGGCCTTTCATGCCAATTAATCTGAATGTTCGGGAGTATGTAATTATCAACAAATGAATCCTTTTGTTCACTCCAATGACATTGTAACCCCTGAAATTTAAAAATAAACTGCAGATGCTTGAAATCTGAAATAGAAACAGAAAATTATGGAAACACTGGATCGGACAGGCAGCATCTGTGGAAAGAGAAACTGTAACAACACTTCAAGTTGAAGACCCTTCGTAAGAACTAACCTGTTTTCTCTCTTCACCACCAATTTCCATGCTGCAATCAAATTCACTTGGACAAATCCCTGCCCTTTCTTGATCTCACCATCTCCATCACTGGAGATAGACTATAGACTGACGTCTATAATAAATCTACTGATTCTAACAACCATCTAGATTGTACTCGTTTTCACCTAGCACACAACTAACAATGGCCTGTTTCCTTTATCATTGTGACTTTTTTTTGCATATCTTTCATTCATTTGTTTTATATCTCTCTACATCATCGTCTATATCTCTCATTTCCCTTTCCACTGTCTCTCAGTCTGAAGAAGGGTCTCGTCCCGAAACGTCACATTCCTTTTCTCCAGAGATGCTGTCTGACCCGCTGAGTTTCTCCAGCTTTTTGTCCATCTTCGGTTTAAACCAGCATCTGCAGTTCCTTCCCACACAAGCTTCTCACCTTTACGCTGTGCCCTTTGGCATTTCCACCCTGGCGGAAACATTCTGATTGTCTAATGCCTCTCATCATTTTAAATACTTTGATTGGGTCTCCTCTCAACCTCTGGCATTCCAGAAAAAACAATCCAAGTTTATCCATCCTGTCCTTGTGGCTAATGTTCCCAAACTCAGGCAGCATCCTGGTAAATCTCCTTTTGCACCCACTCCAAAGCCTTCAGATCCTTCCGGCAATGGGGCGACCAGAAGGGTCTCGACCCGAAACGTCGCATTCTTCTTCTCTAGAGATTCCGTCTGACCCGCTGAGTTACTCCAGCTTTTTGTGTCTATCTTCTCTTTTTCCCAGTTCTGGTAAAGGATCTTCAAACTGAAACATTAACACCCTTTCTCTCTCCACAGCTGCAGCCTGACCACCTGAGTATTTCCCTTTCTGTCCACAAATTCCACCCACGACTTCTATGTAAGGATGGCCTTCCTTTCACTTGTGATAAGGCACTGGTGAATTAGGCTACATATTGTGTACCAATTGAAAGTCATAGTCATATAGTGATACAGTGTGGAAACAGGTCCTTCGGCCCAACTTGCCCACACTGGCCAACATGTCCCAGCTACACTAGTCCTACCTGCCTGCATTTGGTCCATAACCCTCCAAACCTGTCCTATCCATGTACCTGTCTAACTGTTTCTTAAATGATGGGATAGTCCCAGCCACAACTACCTCCTCTGGCAGCTTGTTCCAAACACACACCACCCTTTGTGTGAAAAAGTTACCCCTCAGATTCATATTAACTTTTCCATTTCACCTTGACCCCATGTCCTCTGGTCCTCGATTCCCCCACTCTGGGCAAGAGACTCTGTGCATCTAGTTTATGAAAGTGATGGAAAATCTGCCAGAGTTTTACACAGGCAGCTGATCCACATACAACACCTGCTCGAACTGTAAACATCCCTCACTGTGTCTGATGCACACACACAAATAGAATTACCGCAGTACACATTATCTGCTCTGAACCAGCAATATATCAAACCTATCTTACAAATAAAAGGATCATATTTTGACATTAACAACTCCTGATCTAAACTTCCTTATTCTGTCAGGTAGCAAACAGACGTGCAGCACGGTGGCGCAGCAGTAGAGTTGCTGCATTACAGCCCTTGCAGCGCCAGAAACCCAGGTTTAATCCTGAGTACGGGCGTTGTCTGGACAGAGTTTGTACGTTGTCCTTGTGACTGCGTGGGTTTTCTCCGAGATCTTCAGTTTTCTCCCACACTCCAAAGACGTACGGGTGTTTAGGTTAATTGGCTTGATATAAGTGAAAATTGTCCCTTGTGTGTGTAGGTGAGATAGTGTTAATGTGTGGGGATCGCTGGTATGTGCGGACTCGGTGGGCCAAAAAGCCTGCTTCAGCGCTGTATCTCTGCACTAAACTAAACTAAATCAACTGCCCTTAGTTTGTCTTTAATTCTCCGTACAAATGATGTCTGACCTTTCTCAGTCTGCTCGACATCCTAAAAACTTGGAACCGTCCAACTTGCAGGTGGAGTGGAGTCTGAGGTCAAATGAAGCCACACAGAGACAGGTGCGGTGCTTAGAATCGAGGTGAGGTGTGACGTGTGGAGAGCTTATACTCGGGAACAAAATGGTACCTGCTGTGTTTACTGAGCAAGAATAATTGAAACATAGGGTTTTGAAAATGTGACAAACAGATGGTCAGAGTGGCAACATACGATGTAGAAGAGGAGCACTGACAACAATGATCTTGGATAACAGCATTGCTCTCTGAAATTAATTAGCGTCATTAGATCAGATAGAGCAATATCCTCTGTTTCAGGAAGCAAGTACCATAAATAGTAGAGTAAATTTTACCATCAACTTTATTTGGGTAAAACCCAATTACATAAAATAAAAATAAAAACATTTCCGATGCAAAAAATCAGAAGTGAAAACAGAAAATACTTGATGTCTATGTCAGGAAGCTATTCACTGACTACAGCTCAACATTCAACAACATGCTGCTGAATAAGCTCATCTCTGCACTCTTAGAGTGTAGGAAACAAAAACTGCAGATGCTGGTTTAAATCGAAGGTAGACATAAAATGCTGGCGGCACGGTGGCGCAGCGGTAGAGTTGCTGCCTTACAGCGAATGCAGCGCCGGAGACTCAGGTTCGATCCTGACTACGGGTGCTGTCTGTACGGAGTTTGCACGTTCTCCCCGTGACCTGCGTGGGTTTTCTCTGAGATCTTCGGTTTCCTCCCACACTCCAAAGACGTGCAGGTTTAAGAATAAGGGGTAGGCCATTTAGAACTGAGATGAGGAAAAACTTTTTCAGTCAGAGAGTTGTGAATCTGTGGAATTCTCTGCCTCAGAAGGCAGTGGAGGCCAATTCTCTGAATGCATTCAAGAGAGAGCTGGATAGAGCTCTTAAGAATAGCAGAGTCAGGGGGTATGGGGAGAAGGCAGGAACGGGGTACTGATTGAGAATGATCAGCCATGATCACATTGAATGGGGGTGCTGGCTCGAAGGGCCGAATGGCCGCCTCCTGCACCTATTGTCTATTGTCTATTGTATGTAGGTTAATTGACTGGGTAAATGTAAAAATTGGCCCTAGTGTGTGTAGGATAGTGTTAATGTGCGGGGATCGCTGGGCAGCGCGGACCCGGTGGGCCGAAGGGCCTGTTTCCGCGCTGTATCTCTAAATCTAAAATAAAAATCTAAAACTCAGCGGGTCAGGCAGCATCTTGGGAGAGAAGGAATGGGTGACATTTCGGGTCGAGACCCTTCGGTCTCGACCCGAAAAGTCACCCCATTCCTTCTCTCCCGAGATGCTGCCTGACCCGCTGAGTTACTCCAACATTTTGTGTCTCCCTTCTGCACACTTAGACCTTTGCCTTGGGGCCTCCATTGGCAACTGGCTTCTCAAATTTCTGGCTGGCAAACCTCATTTGATTAGAATTGGTCATAACAGCTCCTCCATCCTGAACCGCGACATTGAAGCTCCTCACGATTGAGTCTCCTGCTCTACTCAAGACACACAGCGTTGGAGTAGCTCAGCGGGTCAGGCAGCATCTCTGGGGAACAAAGAGAGGCAATTGATTGTGGTAGGGGGAAGAAAGGTAGGAAAGATTAGTACGTCACCCACATCCTCCAACTCCCAGCATAAATGTCATCCTTTATCCGTGAGCAGTCCTCCCCTCTCCTTGCTTACCCTGTCCTTTTAATGTATAATCTGACACGCTGCTGATGTTTCATGGCCCTTCTTATTGTCTGCTTGAGTTATTTCCTGCTTGCTATATATTCCTCATAAGCCCCATCTGACTTCTGTTTCCTTTTTTTGTAACCAAATTTACAACCTCTTTGGACATCCAATGTTCCTTCACCTAGGAGATAAACTTAAAAGTAGGACCTCAAAAGTAATAATCTCTGGATTACGACCAGTGCCACGTGCTAGTCAGAGTAGGAATAGGAGGATATTTCAGATGAATACGTGGCTTGAAAAATGGTGCAAGGGGGAGGGATTCAAATTTCTAGGACATTGGAACCAGTTCTGGGAGAGGTGGGACCAGTACAAACAGGACGGTCTGCACCTGAGCTGGAATGGAACCAATGTCCTTAGGGGAGTGTTTGCTAGTGCTGTCGGGGAGGATTTAAACTAATGTGGCAGGGGGATGGGAGCATGAGCAGAGAGACAGAGGGGTGTAAAATGAGGGTAGAAGCAATAGGTAGCAAGGTGAAAAGTCAATAGACAATAGACAATAGACAATAGGTGCAGGAGTAGGCCATTCGGCCCTTCGAGCCAGCACCGCCATTCAATGTGATCATGGCTGATCATTCTCAATCAGTACCCCGTTCCTGCTTTCTCCCCATACCCCCTGACGCCGCTATCCTTAAGAGCTCTATCTAGCTCTCTCTTGAATGTATTCAGAGAATTGGCCTCCACTGCCCTCTGAGGCAGAGAATTCCACAGATTCACAACTCTCTGACTAAAAAAGTTTTTCCTCATCTCTGTTTCCTCATCTCTGGGCGGCACGGTAGCGCAGCGGTAGAGTTGCTGCTTTACAGCGAATGCAGCGCCGGAGACTCAGGTTCGATCCTGACTACGGGTGCTGCACTGTAAGGAGTTTGTACGTTCTCCCCGTGACCTGCGTGGGTTTTCTCCAAGATCTTCGGTTTCCTCCCACACTCCAAAGACGTACAGGTATGTAGGTTAATTGGCTGGGTAAATGTAAAAATTGTCCCTAGTGGGTGTAGGATAGTGTTAATGTACGGGGATCACTGGGCGGCACGGACTTGGTGGGCCGAAAAGGCCTGTTTCCGGCTGTATATATATGATATGATATGTTCTAAATGGCCTACCCCTTATTCTTAAACTGTGGCCCCTGGTTCTGGACTCCCCCAACGTTGGGAACATGTTTCCTGCCTCTAACATGTCCAACCCCTTAATAATCTTATACGTTTCGATAAGATCCCCTCTCATCCTTCTAAATTCCAGTGTATACAAACCTAGTCGCTCCAGTCTTTGAACATATGACAGTCCCGCCATTCCGGGAATTAACCTAGTAAACCTACGCTGCACGCCTTCAATAGCAAGAATATCCTTCCTCAAATTTGGAGACCAAAACTGCACACAGTACTCCAGGTGCGGTCTCACTAGGGCCCTGTACAACTGCAGAAGGACCTCTTTGCTCCTATACTCAACTCCTCTTGTTATGAATGCCAACATTCCATTGGCTTTCTTCACTGCCTGCTGTACCTGCATGCTTCCTTTCAGTGACTGATGCACCAAGACACCCAGATCACGTTGTACGTCCCCTTTTCCTAACTTGACACCATTCAAATAATAATCTGCCTTCCTATTCTTACCACCAAAGTGGATAACCTCACACTTATCCACATTAAACTGCATCTGCCATGCATCCGCCCACTCACACAACCTGTCCAAGTCACCCTGCAACCTCATAGCATCTTCCTCACAGTTCACACTGCCACCTAGCTTTGTATCATCGGCAAATTTGCTAATGGTACTTTTAATCCCTTCATCCAAGTCATTGATGTATATTGTAAATAGCTACGGTCCCAACACCGAGCCTTGCGGTACCCCACTAGTCACTGCCTGCCATTCTGAAAGGGACCCATTTATCCCCACTCTTTGCTTTCTGTCTGTCAACCAACTTTCTATCCATGTCAGTACCCTACCCCCAATACCATGTGCTCTAATTTTGCCCACCAATCTCCTATGTGGGACCTTGTCGAAGGCTTTCTGAAAGTCGAGGTACACCACATCCACCGGCTCTCCCCTGTCAATTTTCCTAGTTACATCCTCAAATAATTCCAGTAGATTAGTCAAACACGATTTCCCCTTCGTAAATCCATGCTGACTCGGAACGATCCTGTTACTGCGATCCAAATGCTCCGCAATTTCATCTTTTATAATTGACTCCAGCATCTTCCCCACCACTGATGTCAGACTAACTGGTCTATAATTTCCCGTTTTCTCTCTCCCTCCTTTCTTGAAAAGTGGGATAACATTAGCTACCCTCCAATCCACAGGAATTGACCCGGAATCTATAGAACATTGTAAAATAATTACTAATGCGTCCACAATTTCTAGAGCCACCTCCTTAAGCACCCTGGGATGCAGACCATCAGGCCCTGGGGATTTATCAGCCTTGAGTCCCATTAGTCTACCCAAAACATTTTCCTGCCTAATGTGGATTTCCTTCAGTTCCTCTGTCACCCTAGGATCTCTGGCCACTAGAACATCTGGGAGATTGTTTGTATCCTCCTCAGTGAAGACAGATCCAAAGTACCGGTTCAACTCTTCTGCCATTTCCTTGTTCCCCATAATAAATTCCCCTGCTTCTGTCTTCAAGGGACCCACATTTGCCTTGACTATTTTTTTCCTCTTCACATACAAAAGCTTTTACTATCCTCCTTTATATTATTGGCTAGTTTACCCTCGTACCTCATCTTTTCTCCCCGTATTGCCTTTTTAGTTATCTTCTGTTGCTCTTTAAAAGAGTCCCAATCCTCTGGCAGGCAGACAAATCCAGGGCAAAAATCAAAAAGGGCCACTTTTCAACATAATTGTATAAGGGGTAAGAGTGTTGTAAAAACAAGCCTGAAGGCTTTGTGTCTCAATGCAAGGAGTATACGTAATAAGGTGGATGAATTAAATGTGGAGATAGTTATTAATGATTATGATATAGTTGGGATTACGGAGACGTGGCTCCAGGGTGACCAAGGCTGGGAGCTCAACATCCAGGGATATTCTATATTTAGGCGGGATAGACAGAAAGGAAAAGGAGGTGGGGTAGCGTTACTGGTTAGAGAAGAGATTAAAGCAGTGGAAAGGAAGGACATTAGCTTGGAGGATGTGGAATCGATATGGGTAGAGCTGCGAAACACTAAGGGGCAGAAAACGCTAGTGGGAGTTGTGTACAGGCCACCTAACAGCAGTAGTGAGGTTGGGGATGGCATCAAACAGTAAATTAGAAATGCGTGCACTAAAGTTGCAGCAGTTATAATGGGTGACTTCAATCTACATATAGATTGGGTGAACCAAATTGGCAGGGGTGCTGAGGAAGAGGATTTCTTGGAATGTTTGCGAGATGGATTTCTAAACCAACATGTCGAGGAACCAACGAGAGAGCAGACCATTCTAGACTGGGTATTGAGTAATGAGGAAGGGTTAGTTAGCAGTCTTGTTGTGCGAGGCCCCTTGGGCAAAAGTGACCATAATATGGTGGAGTTCTTCATTAGGATGGAGAGTGACAAAGTCAATTCAGAAACAAGTGTTCTGAACTTAAAGAAAGATAACTTTGAGGGTATGAGACGTGAATTGTCCAAGATAGACTGGCAATTTATACTTAAAGGGTTGACGGTGGACATGCAATGGAAGGCATTTAAAGATTGCATGGATGAACTACAACAATTGTTCATCCCAGTTTGGCAAAAGAACAAACCAGGAAAGGTAGTGCATCCGTGGCTAACAAGAGAAATCAAGGATAGTATTAAAACAAAAGATGAAGCATATAAATTAGCCAGAAAAAGTATCATACCAGAGGACTGGGAGAAATTCAGAGTCCAGCAGAGGAGGACAAAGGGCTTAATTAGGAAAGGGAAAATAGATTATGAGAGAAAACTGGCAGGGAACATAAAAAATGACTGCAAAAGATTTTATAGATATGTGAAGAGAAAAAGACTAGTTAAGACAAATGTAGGTCCCTTGCAGTCGGAAACAGGTGAATTGATAATTGGGAACAAGGAGATGGCAGACCAATTGAACAACTACTTTGGTTCTGTCTTCACTAGGGAAGACATAAACAATCTGCCGGAAATAGCAGGGGACCGGGGGTCAAACGAGATGGAGGAACTGAGGGTAATCCAGGTTAGTCGGGAAGTGGTGTTAGGTAAATTAAATGGATTAAAGACCGATAAATCCCCAGGGCCAGATAGGCTGCATCCCAGAGTGCTTAAGGAAGTAGCCTCAGAAATAGTGGATGCATTAGTGATAATTTTTTCAAAACTCTTTAGATTCTGGAGTAGTTCTTGAGGATTGGAGGGTAGCTAATGTAACCCCACTTTTTAAAAAGGGAGGGAGAGAGAAGACGGGGAATTATAGACCAGTTAGCCTAACATCGGTAGTGGGGAAAATGCTAGAGTCAGTTATTAAAGATGTGATAGCATCACATTTGGAAAGTGGTGAAATCATCGGACAAAGTCAGCATGGATTTATGAAAGGCAAATCATGCCTGACGAATCTTATAGAATTTTTCGAGGATGTAACTAGTAGAGTGGATAAGGGAGAACCAGTCGATGTGTTATATCTGGACTTTCAGAAGGCCTTCGACATAGGAGATTGGGGTACAAACTTAAAGCACACGGTATTGGGGATTCAGTGTTGAGGTGGATAGAGAATTGGTTGGCGGACAGGAAGCAAAGAGTAGGAATAAACGGGTCCTTTTCGGAATGGCAGGCAGTGACTAGTGGGGTACCGCAAGGCTCAGTGCTGGGACCCCAGTTATTTACAATATATCTTAATGATTTGGACGAGGGAATTGAATGCAATATCTCTAAGTTTGCGGATGACACGAAGCTGGGTGGCAGTGTTAGCTGCGAGGAGGATGCTAGGAGGCTGCAGAGTGACTTGGATAGATTAGGAGAGTGGGCAAATGCATGGCAGATGCAATATAATGTGGATAAATGTGAGGTTATCCATTTTGGCGGCAAGAACAGGAAAGCAGAGTATTACCTGAATGGTGGCCAATTAGGAAAAGGGGAGATGCAACGTGACCTGGGTGTCATGGTGCACCAGTCATTGAAAGCAAGCGTGCAGGTGCAGCAGGCAGTGAAGAAAGCTAATGGTATGTTAGCATTCATAGCAAGAGGACTTGAGTATAGGAGCAGGGAGGTTCTGCTGCAGTTGTACAGGGCCTTGGTGAGACCGCATCTGGAGTATTGTGTACAGTTTTGGTCTCCTAATCTGAGGAAAGACATTCTAGCCTTAGAGGGAGTACAGAGAAGGTTCACCAGATTGATCCCTGGGATGGCAGGACTTTCATATGAAGAAAGACTGGATAGACTAGGCTTATACTCGCTGGAATTTAGAAGACTGAGGGGGGATCTTATAGAAACTTACAAAATTCTTAAGGGGTTGGAGAGGCTAGATGCAGGAAGATTGTTCCCGATGTTGGAGAAGTCCAGAACCAGGGGTCACAGCTTAAGGATAAGGGGGAAGTCTTTTAGGACCGAGATGAGAAAACATTTCTTCACACAGAGAGTGGTGAGTCTGTGGAATTCTCTGCCACAGAAGGTAGTTGAGGCCAGTTCATTGGCTATATTTAAGAGGGAGTTAGATGTGGCCCTTGTGGCTAAAGGGATCAGGGGGTATGGAGAGAAGGCAGGTACAGGTTACTGAGCTGGATGATCAGCCATGATCATATTGAATGGCGGTGCAGGCTCGAAGGGCCGAATGGCCTACTCCTGCACCTATTTTCTATGTTTCTATGTTATCCTTCCTCCTTACTGGAACATGTCAATCCTGAAATGTGATTAGCTTGCCATTAAAGGACTTCCACGCGTCATATGTGGACTTACCTAATGACAGCAGCTCATAGTTTACCCTCCCTAGCTCCTGCCCATTCTGCTGTAATCTGCCACCCCCCAATTTAGTACCTTCCCCCAAGATTTAAACATATCCAGACATTCATAACTATCTTAAAACTTATGGACTTTTCATCATTGTTCCCAAAATACTCTTCCACTGAAACACCAGTCAACTGGCCAGGATCATACAGTATCCCAATTCAAGGTCCAATATGATCCCTCCTCGAGTTGTACCATCCACATACTGTTTCTAAAAAAATTCTTGGATACACCTAATAACTTCTGCCCCATCTATGGATTTTGCTTTGAGTAAGTCCCAGGTTAAAGTGGTCCACCATGACAATACTGTTGCCTTTGTGGATCTGGACCACTGTTCACAAGACATTGAAGCAGAAATAGACCATTTGGCCCACCGTGTCTGCATCATCATTCAATCGTGGCTGATCAACCTTTCCCTTTCAACCCCATTCTCCTGACTTTTCCCCGTAACCTTTGATATCTTTACTAATCGAGAAGCTATCAATCTCCACCCAATGACTTGGCCTCCACAGCCTTGCGTGGCAATGAATTCCAAAGATTCACCACCCCCTGGCTAAAGAAATTCCTCCTCATCTCCTTTCTGTACTTTTATTGTGAGGCTGCGCCCTCTAGTCTTAGACTCTCCCACTGGTGGAAACATCCTCTCCACATCCACTCTATCCAGGCCTTCCACTATTCGGTAATTTCAATGAGATCTCCCTCTTCCTCACCCCCCCCCCCTCATAGTGATTCTGTTGACAATGTAGTTGTCATGTCACCAAAACAGGTGGGGCAGCAGGTAGTGAAGGAGGTTACGTAAGTTTACAAATCAGTTAGGAAGGTCGGCCAAGGAATACCAAATACATTTAACTCTGACAAGTATGAGGTGTTGCACTTTGGAATATCGAACCAGGTCAGGGATCGACACAGTAAATGATAGAACCCTGGAGCGTGTTTCTGAGTAGAAAGATCTGGGAGTATGAATGTATGGTTCCCTGAAAGTGGTGAATTGGGTGGACATTGAGATTAAGGCAGCTTTTGGTATGCTTACCCTCATTGGGGCAGGGTATTGAGTTTAAACGTTGGTGCATCGTGATACAGCTGCACAAGTCCTTGGTGAGACCACGTTTGGACTTCTAGTCGGCCACTTATAGGAAGGATGCTTTTAAGTTGGCAAAAGTCCAGCAGAGATTCACCAGGGTATTACCTGGGTTCGCAGGCTTGAATTGAAGGGAGAGGTTGGATAGGCTGGGTATTTGGAGAATAGAAGGCTCAAGGATGACCTTATTGAGGTTCATGAGACCATGAGGGATATGGATAAAGTGAACGCTCACACTGTTTCCTAGGATTCAAAAACTAGAGAGCATTGGGTCTAGATGAGGAAGCTGCAATTTAAGAGGGACTTCAGGGACAGTTTTTTTCACTCGGAGGGTAGACTGTCTCTAGAATGAACTGGCAGAGGTAGACAATAGACAATAGACAATAGGTGCAGGAGTAGGCCATTCAGCCCTTCGAGCCAGCACCGCCATTCAATGCGATCATGGCTGATCACTCTTAATCAGTACCCCGTTCCTGCCTTCTCCCCATACCCCCTCACTCCACTATCCTTAAGAGCTCTATCCAGCTCTCTCTTGAAAGCATCCAACGAACTGGCCTCCACTGCCTTCTGAGGCAGAGAATTCCACACCTTCACCACCCTCTGACTGAAAAAGTTCTTCCTCATCTCCGTTCTAAATGGCCTACCCCTTATTCTTAAACTGTGGCCCCTTGTTCTGGACTCCCCCAACATTGGGAACATGTTATCTGCCTCTAATGTGTCCAATCCCCTAATTATCTTATATGTTTCAATAAGATCCCCCCTCATCCTTCTAAATTCCAGTGTATACAAGCCCAATCGCTCCAGCCTTTCAACATACGACAGTCCCGCCATTCCGGGAATTAACCTAGTGAACCTACGCTGCACGCCCTCCATAGCAAGAATATCCTTCCTCAAATTTGGAGACCAAAACTGCACACAGTACTCCAGGTGCGGTCTCACCAGGGCCCGGTACAACTGTAGAAGGACCTCTTTGCTCCTATACTCAACTCCTCTTGTTACGAAGGCCAACATTCCATTGGCTTTCTTCACTGCCTGCTGTACCTGCATGCTTCCTTTCATTGACTGATGCACTAGGACACCCAGATCTCGTTGAACTCCCCCTCCTCCTAACTTGACACCATTCAGATAATAATCTGCCTTTCTATTCTTACTTCCAAAGTGAATAACCTCACACTTATCTACATTAAACTGCATCTGCCATGTATCCGCCCACTCACACAACCTGTCCAAGTCACCCTGCAGCCTTATTGCATCTTCCTCACAATTCACACTACCCCCCAACTTAGTATCATCTGCAAATTTGCTAATGGTACTTTTAATCAGATGCAATTGTGACATTTAAAAGACATTTGAGCAGATATATGGATAGGAAGGTTGACACAAAATGCTGGAGTAACTCAGCAGGACATCCTTTTCTCCAGAGATGCTGCCTGTCCCGCTATGTTACTCCAGCCTTCGGTGTAAACCAGCATCTAGAGTTCTTTCCTACACATATGGACAGAAAGCATTTAGAGGGATATTGGCCAAATGCAGGCAAATGGGGCAAGCCTGATATACAAACTGGTCCTTATGGACCTGTCTCCATGCTGCCCAGCTCGATGACTCTGACTCTAATGTGAAATATCTAACAGATCTGCATAACCAAAGTCATAATTATGCTGTATTATCAGAATTTTATTGGTTTTAAGCACAAACATAGACTGGATTGCAAAGGAGCAGCATTAAGAGCATTGATCTTGGATAACAAAACTCACATAAATAAATGTCCCAAGTTTTTTAAAAGTCCGAGTCAGTATTAGTCACAGGAGTATACTCTGCACAGAAACAGTATTAGTCATAGCATCACACAGTACTATTGCGTGATACTCTGCAGAGAAACAGTACTAGTCATAGAATCACCGAGTAATATTACGTGATACTCTGCACTGAAACAGTATTAGTCATAGATTCACCGAGTAATATTACGTGATACTCTGCACTGAAACAGTATTAGTCATAGATTCACCGAGTAATATTACGTGATACTCTGCACTGAAACAGGACCTTCATTCGGTCACGTGCATCCCGACTGTTTTTGCCCATCTACAATAGTCCCATTTGCCTGCATTAGGAGCATATATGTACGACTACGTCTTCCCCATTTAGGTGTTTTACTCAAAGCTATTTTTTTATGACATGCAAAACTGTCAGAATGACACCATGGTCACAGCTGTCTGCAATTTGATGAAATATTAACTGTTTTATAAACTAAATTCGTTGGAAGCAAAAATGAATTTATGTGGATTATAATGATTCTGTCTCTTGGAACTGGGGAAAGGGGGAAAAAACCTGAGAGCAGCATAAATTCTGCCACTGGTGTTGTAGCTCCATGTAAGATGTTATGCCAAAGTCAAGATTGCTAAGAATTTGCAGCCCCTGAATTTGAACAAAGGCTTTTGATGGTAGCTGTCGTTCAACGATGAATTCAGCCCGTCATTCTCAACTGGTTGTAGAGAAAATTGGCTTGAAAGAGTAGAAGGGGAAAGTGCATCCAAGGTTAATGAAGCAAGCTGTGACAAGGTGGAAGCAGGGAGGCATGTAAGACGGTCCCCTCCTTCCCTTTCTCTTTGGAGATACAGCATGAAAACAGGCCCTTTGGTCCACCGAGTCCGCATCAACCAGCGATCCCCGCACATCAACACTACCCTACACACACTAGGGACAATTTTACATTTATACCAAGCCAATTAACCTACAAACCTGTACGCATTTTGGAGTGTGGGAGGAAACCGAAGATCTCGGAGAAAACCCACGCAGGTCACGGGGAGAACGTGCAAACTCCGTACAGACAAGCACCCGTAGTCAGGATCGAACCCAGGTCTCTGGCGCTGTAAGGCAGTAGTTCTACCGCTATGTCACCGTGCTGTATGGTCTTCTATCTTAAGGCCGTATGCATTTGGCCGAGACTGGGCTACATTTTGCAGGTTATGCTTCACAGGTGTAGTGGGTGCAAGCATGAGTCCATTTGCAGGGAGGCCTGACTCATGTTAACTCATTGTAACTTTTCGGTTTGGACTATTCCAATGTCCTGATTCCAAACCTTGTGTGTGAACTTATTAGGAAACCTATCACCAGGCTATGTCTTGAATATCTCAGTTAGTGCATCAACCTAAAATGTTAAGATGTATTCAGGAGAGAGATATATAGCTCTTAGGGCTAACGTAATCAAGGGATATGGGGAGAAAGCAGGAACGGGGTACTGATTGTGGATGATCAGCCATGATCATATTGAATGGCGGTGCTGGCTCGAAGGGCCAAATGGCCTACTCCTGCACATATATATATATATATATATCTCTCTCTCTCTCTCTCTCTCTCTCTCTCTCTCTCTCTCTCTCTCTCTCTCTCTCTCTCTCTCTCTCTCTCTCTCTCTCTCTCTCTCTCTCTCTCTCTCTCTCTCTCTCTCTCTCTCTCTCTCTCTCTCTCTCTCTCTCTCTCTCTCTCTCTCTCTCTCTCTCTCTCTCTCTCTCTCTCTCTCTCTCTCTCTCTCTCTCTCTCTCTCTCTCTCTCTCTCTCTCTCTCTCTCTCTCTCTCTCTCTCTCTCTCTCTCTCCTCTCTCCTCTCTCTCTCTCTCTCTCTCTCTCTCTCTCTCTTCCGTCCATCTGCGGGAGATGATGGTGTGGCTTGGCGTTGTCCTGCTTGGCGAGGGGGATTTTTCATCTGTGGTTACATTTCCTTGTGTGACTGACTCGGCCTGCACCTATTTTCTATGTTTCTATGTTTAACCCTCTCCGTTTGCTCTACTTAATATTTCCAGCCCTTTCTTGCTTTTCTCTTCGAGTTCCACTTTCAGCAATGTGTTGCTTGTGAGTACAGATAGGGAGTAGAAAAAGAGAAATGGCTGGATTGTTCAGGGGTAATTCTTTTTCACTTATTCTTTGGTCAAGCAGCGTTTTAATCTTATTTTGCAGGAGGATCTTTCTGAAAACTGTTGGTGAGGGGTGGTTAAAACAACAGTGCGTCATGCAGACTCTCAATCCATTGGCTAACTTTACAGGGAGAATTTAAACCCAGCCAATATTTCATGTTTGTCGAAGCACAGAACATGGAAACAGCAGGTATGTCAGTGAATTCACCAATTATTCAATTCTTCTTGCAGATTTGAAAAAAAAGAAGTGCCAAAATGTTGACATCTGTCGCTATTTTCAACGAAAAACACATTATAAATGGCGTCACTCAAGAATAGGGAATGAAGGCCTCTAAGAGTTCTGGATAATTTTGTCAACTACTTTTGTCACTTGCCTTTGATGAAAGACAAGAGATGTGCTCACAGCCAGATTGAAGCACATTACTGCATTGAAATTGGATTGAACAGCTCTGGCATGTTTGACAGAAAATCACTTTTATCCAAATTAGGTCAAAGATATTAACTGACAATTCTTTTGGTGCAAAACTCGATTATCTCCATCCACCCCCCCCCCTCCCCCCACCCCAAACTCCACAAAACTCCCACCCTCAAGCACAGTACTGAGCCAAGTGGGCCTATAGCCGATGAGCTCCCAAACTTGGCTTCGGGAAAGGAGGAATAGTCAGGAGATTTCTGGCTGCAAAAATGTGATAAGTCAAGTCAAGTCAAGTCAATTTTATTTGTGTAGCACATTTAAAAACAACCCACGTTGACCAAAGTGCTGTACATCAGTTCAGGTACTAAGAAACTAAGTCGAGTCTGTAGGCATAGACAACATTGTTTACAGGATCCAATGATCAGAAAAGTACCTGGATTCCCAATGCTCTTCTCATCTAGAATACCATGATGGATGCAGTGGGATGTACAGATGTGTAAGTGGTGAGATCCTTCTGCAGGCTTAACATAAGTCTCTTCCATTTACTGTTGTGATGAGCTTTTGCAAATTTCTTGTGAAAAAAATTGCACTTAAATAAAGCCATCTATGATTGACATCACCTTATAGGCAACTTTGCCTCAGCTACGGGAAACTTATCTGTTGTATGATTTGATCTCAGTAAATATCACTTATGGGTTGAAATTCATGTTTGGCTTCTGTAGAATTCAATTCAGAAACAAAATTCAATGTGAAACTAAATTTTATCCCCACAGGAAAGAACAGAGCCCCAAATTTTAACCCACTGTCTCTCTTGCCTCCTATTACAAAGATGAAATACTTAACCTACCAGTATAATAATCATAAAGTGACTTGTTTGTAGCTTTCCTGATGTTTACAATGAAAAGTATCCTGTAACTAGTGTCCTGAATGTTTTGTTAGCCTGGAGAGCTGGGGTTTCTAAGGAGAAGATTGTATCAAAAAAACGCTCCTCAAGCTTCATAAACTTTTAGGCCCCATATCTGAGGAAGGATGTGCTGGCTCTGGAGAGGGTCCAGAGGAGGTTTACAAGAATGATCCCAGGAATGAGTGGGTTAACCTATGATGAGTGTTTGACGGCACTGGGCCCCTACTCGCTGGAGTTTGGGAGAATGAGGGGGGACCTCATTGAAATTGACTAAAAATAGTGAAAGGCCTGGATAGAGTGGATATAGAGAGGATGCTTCCACTGAGGTTAGAGCCTCAGAATTATAGGATGTTCCTTTAGGAAGGGATGAGGAGGAGTTTCTTTAGTCAGAGGGTGATGAATCCGTGGACTTCATGGTCACAGAAGGCTGTGGAGGCCGTCAATGGACATTTTAAAGGCAGAATAGATACATTCTTGATTAGTACGGGTGTCAGGGGTTATGGGGAGAAGGCAGGAGAATGGGATTAGGAGAGATAGATCTGCCATGATTGAATGGCGGAGTAGACTTGATGGGCTGAACGGCCTAATTCTGCTCCAATCACTGATAAACTTATGAAGGTTTTTGAGAGCCTGTCCACTCTTAACAGAGAGCATTGAAATGAAACATGTGGTGAGGCTGGGAGGAAAGAATTGAACAAATCTTGCTAGTTGAACAGTAGTTTTATTTGGGGGAAACAATTGGTGAGTTGCCACGACGGTAGAATAAAACTTGGAATGGAATGAGTCAGAATGGTACACTGTGTATCTTTAGAATAATTTCACATTAATTGGCACTGCATTGACTTTCATTTGGAGCTATAATGAGACTGTTATGGGAAATGAAAATGTCACATTGTACAGTGCGCCCAAGAGTGCTTATTTGATTTGGTCATTAAAATAGATTGTTGGAGAAAAAAAACCATCTAAAAATCCATACTGCAGCTTTTTTTGAGAATGTCTTAGACACTTGATTCCAGAAAAATGTGCTCACTTCACAACACTTTTATCTCTCTTTTAGATGAAAAGGGAAAGAAAACTATCATTAAAAATAAATTTAATAATTGTAAGCCAATTTTATTTTACTTTTCATTACTTTGTGCAATGGAAAGGTCGACGAGATCACAGCCTTATCTTTTTCACTTTTTTGCTTTAACTTAATTCCGAAATGAAGGTATCGTTGGCAATGGATTTGGAGCGTAACACAGCTCGGATACCAAATAACGTTTGAATCTTTGTGAATTTCAATATTCAAAAAAGTGTTAATGTTTAAAACTATGGTTAAAAGCAAGTACAGTTGATATAGCCACTAGGAACTGCAGATGCTAGTTTATTTTTAAAAAAACACAAAGTGGTTAATAACTCAGCGGGTCAGGTGGCATCTCTAGAAAACATGGATCGGCCACATTTTGGGTCGTGATCCTTCTTCAGAAACCCACAACAAATATTTCTGCTTCTCCCTTCCCTTTCCACCTGTATTTTATGGCTTCCACTTCTCTCTGTATCTCACTGCCTTTTGTTGTCTTCCCATCTCTAGCTTTTGTCTGCCAATCGAACCTCCCTCAGCTGTATCCTCCTATCACTCCCCAGGCTTTGTTTCCGTCTCCCTCCCCCCCTCCTCCCTTCCAGCTTTCTCCCCCCTACTACAATCAGTCTGACGAAGTGACGTATTCTAAACATCACCTATCCATGATGAAGATGCTGCCTTACCCCAGTTACTGAGTTACTTCAGCACTCTGTGCCTTTATTTGTCAATAGTAGCTCTTGGTCTTCCTCCCCCCAGACTTAGCAATGATAGATCTCACCTGGTCCTTGCCTTTCACCCCACCAGCCTCCATGTCCAAATTGCCAATCCCACCATTTCTGTCACCTTCAATGTGATCATCACCAGTTACATCTTTCTATCCCCACCCCTTTCTGCTTTCTCTAGATGCCTCTCCTTCCACAACTCATTCGTACACTCATCCCTTCCCATCCGAACCACCCCCTCCCCAAATTTAGAAACATTTATTGGGAGAAGTCAAATAGGTTTATTGAGGGTGAGGACAAGGTGATTCGCTGAGTTACTCCAGCACTTTGTGTCTACCCACCATCACCCCAGGTACTTTCCCCTGCAACCATAGAAAATGTAACACCTGTGCCTGAACCTCAACCTTCATATCAATCCAGGGACCTCGGCAGCCCTTCCAGGTGAGACTGAGGTTCATATGCACCTCCCTCTAACCTCATCTACTCATCAGTGCTCCCGATGTGGCCTTCATTACATCGACGACACCAGGCGTAGACTAAGCCATATATTCACTTGAACACCAGATTGTGCTTTGGCGATATCCACCAGTAATATATTAAGATCTTCCATTTGTTCATATGTCTTCGGAGTGACTTAGCCACAATAAAATGGAAGTTGCGTTTATGTATTTTTAATATAATTAATCTGCTCCCTGACACCAGCAACATTACAGTCAGGATCTTTATCATTTAAGTGACCAGCTCACTTAGGCAGCTTCCTTTTGTAGATTTGAGCAGAATAATTCATAGTGGGAATCTCACACTTATGGGTAAGGCATACATCGTCAAAGTGCCTGCCTACCCTGTGATTTCCTATTCTCCTGCAATCTTGCCTCTTCTGAAGACTGCACCTTTGATTGTCCAGCTGACATGTAGAAACAGTGATGCTAATGGATAAAAATTGTCAACTGATAAAGGTCACCCAAATTAATGTTCCTATCAAACCTTCAGTTCCTCGTTGTGATTGCCAAGCAGATTGTAATCTGTTGAAATTTCCGGTTTACATTCATAGTTACTTAGGTTTTACTCTTTCAAAACTCTGATCATTTTCGTTCTTGCCACAATGTCAGATTTTAATGAAAGATTAATTAACAAATTAAATGAATGAATAATTTTTGGAATAATGCTGAATTGGAGCCAAGATGAAAGCTAAGCTGTAACTGTAATCATAATGAGATTTTAACATGTTCTGCCATATCCTTTCAGTTTCTATTGATAATTGTAATTTGATAGCATTAATAAATTCCATATGGTGGCTACCTCAGTTCCCTTATGGCGAAATGGTTCCTCTTGACTGAAATTGAAAACATTTGTGTGTAATTTTTATTATCTCTCCTTAGTGATGCATTTCAAATTGTTCAGCTGCATAACCTTAAAAGGGAACTGCAGTGCTGCAAGTTAACACTGTTGAGCTTTTTCTCTTCCCATCTAGAATCATGTGGAGCAGGGAAAATCATGAAGTCTCACAGCGCGGCAGACGCTGCCATTACCTTATCATCTTTCACTTCACCAAAAGAAAATGAACTTGGCCACAGGGTGTTATCTTTACCCACTTCAAAAGAGGGCACGATGGACCCACCCTCTCCTCTGAGACTCGCTGATGTGCCTGAACATACTTCTAATGATTCCTCCACACATGCCATTTCCCTTACATCTTGTGTTACAAAGGGTGTGAGTTACTTGTCCGTACCAGAGGATTCTGACAAAGCTCCCTTTAGGTACACAGAGCCTAAAGGCATTTCACTGCTGTCTGCCGATTGTTTGATGCAACAGAGCAGAACCTGTTTGGGCTGCTTCATTGAATCGAAAGAAAGCATCGATGCAGAGCCTGGAATAAGCATGAAGATAGGTGACATGAACAGGGACTGTGACACCTGCTCAGTCTCCGATATAGGGATTCAGTGCATGAGCACAGGAGAAAGTGCAAAATACGGCGATCAGCTCCTTTCCGACCAACTGCTAAGCTTCACTGTGCACAAGTCTAGGACTACAGACAAACGAGATGTGGAGAAATCTGACAGTGAGTCAGAAGATATTACTCAAAAACATTACTACGAAGGACTACTACTGGACAAATGCAATGGAGAGGAAGCTTTACTATCAAATCCTGGGCAGGATTGGGCTTATTTTGAGTCTTTTATTAGTGAAAGCAAAATAGAGCTACTTGATCTGTGCTCCAAAAATGAGCTCTCAGTCAATCTTTTTGCAGAGGAAGAAGTGGACAATTACATGTTTGATGATGAATCGACTCTTAGCAGTGATGTCTGCTCTTTAAAGATTAGGTACGAATCCTTTCAGGACAATGTCAGAGAAAAGACAAATGCACTTCAGGAAGACGCACAGCTAAGCTTCTTCCCCAACGTTGTTTCAAACTGCACAAAAAAGGAAGGCAAGGCCTCGGTAAAAATGAACCTCGATGCATCACAAATGAAGTCGGATGAGATTGCTATCTGGGATGATGAGGACCAGGCCGAAGAGAGAGTGGGACTGCAGAAGTACAGCACTGTGGACGTGAAGCTGTATGCAACTTCGAAGAGAAATCACTTCTTTGAAACAAATAATTCAGTGGAAGACTCGGGAGAGTTCAGCGATGACAGCTGTGGGTCAGACTCCTCGTATGACACCCTCAAGGGGAGCATGGACAGCACTGGCTATCTCTCGAGGCAAAACGCCAATTGCTCTGGTCAACTAAACTATGCCTTGCGTGCCAAAAGGAAAGTGAGGTACAGTGATGACTACCTGTACGATGTGGATTCCATAGAAAACGAAAAGGTTTTGGGGAAGAAGGAACGGGTAGCGGATGGTCCTAAGAAAGAAGACGACGATGAATGGTGTCCACGGAAGCGTCGGAAATCGGCTCGCAGGGGACCGCCCGTTATTATTAAATACATCATCATTAATAGGTTCAAAGGGCAAAAGGACATGCGAGTGAAAGTAAGTAAAATCGATGCCACCGAGACGAGTGTTTGTCTAACGGAAGAAGCATTAGGTAAATACGAGAAACTTGCCCCCTTAAAGGAATTTTGGCTCCAAAGACAACCAAAGAGAGTGTTGGCAGTGCGAACTGAAAGGAGGAAGAGGCTGCATTTGAACAGCTCAGTCTCTGATGTGTTTCTCTCTCATCCTGCCAAGAGGAAAGGCAAGCCATTTCCAAACAGACACAGGGCTCGTAGGGTTCGGCTTGAGCTGGGTCCCAACAAGCAGATTGCGTGCTCTTTTGACCCAGTTGAAACTCAGCTGTTGACTCACGCTGAAAGGGAAGAGATGGCATTTGTCGACGCTCAGACTTTTGCCATTGAAATCCCGAGCTGTGCGAATGGATTGTGCTCCACCAACGTTACATCAGGGACTGCTTTGGTGCGAAGCAAACCGCAAGGAAAGTTTGAAAATAGAGTAAAGGAGAAGGGACGGCTAAAGAGACTAAAGTTGAAGGCGGAAGCCAAACTGAGAAGCTCCAGCAAAAAGCACAGGGTGGCAGTGGGTGATGACATTGAGGCATTGACAAATGCCAGCGAGATGGATTCGGCTGTAAAGAGGCAGAATGGTACAGGTAGTCTTCTGACTGATGCTATTCATTGTGCTCCTGACAACAACCATTCATCTAAGTTGTGCCAGGCTGCTGCTAAGAATTCTTCTTTCTCACCGGCCACCTGCTCGTCTGACAAGTCTCTGCCATCTGCCAATGCTGCAGCCACGATGCAAGTAATCCCAGGGGGGTATTTGCAGACACTGCTGGAGGCATCTGACTCCATCAGCCACAACGGCCTCTCGTACTTCCCCAATCATTCCGTGGTTGCTTCCAAGCCGCCCGACCGCTTTAACCCCTCAAACATGACACAAAGCTGCGTGATGTCCCCGCCCTCTGAACCTGAGCAGCAACCGTCCCCACTTTACCAGGAGGGAACGCCATGCTTTGAGAAGATGTGGCATGCGAAGCAAGAGTACTCAGCTCTCAGAGCGCCTGCCATTCTGCCGATGAGTCTGGACGGTGCAGTGTCACTGCCAGCAGAAGCTGCTAGCCTTTCAGGAACCATCACTGATACTTACCAGCAAATAGATATGCACAGTGATGGGCTTGTGCTTAGCAAAAATTATTCCCACAACCAGCCACTGCAGTCAAATACCAGCTATCAATCATGCATAATAGAGGACGGTGATGGCAATTTTCAGCTCCATCAAGATTCAGTAGCTCCAGATGACACTCGGCTCATCAGCTTTGATTCAGTGGGTTCTTTGTCAGCAAGCTCCAATAATTTTGGCTCTTTAAGTTTGAAGTCATGCGAAAATGATGGCGACGATGATATGAGTGAAGACTTTCTGGCCCATTGCAGCCCCAAGCTGGTCATTCAGCAAAGCATTGATGAAGTTGCACCTCTGAAGGAATCTGCAGACCTCCTTGACATCTCAAACTTCACTCCAGATCGATTCAGGCAGGTGACACTGTCTGAGATTTCTCCCCCAATTACCCCTGACCTTTCACCTGGAATAGTGGGGCCAGAGGCCAAGGTATTAGGCAAACCCAAAGACTTCCAGGATCAAGCTCAAGCTATGCTAGGAGAGCCAACCGAAATGAAATGGGGTGCAGTACCCCAACCACACGATCAGTCTACCGAGACATTTATTTTGAATAATCATCAATTTCAGTTTCATTCCTTTAACAATGAAGATACCGGCGAGTTGACGCAAAAGGATCCATTTGAAAAGCAAGCAGGAGCTGTGAAATTAAATAATAATAATAGAGGACAAAAAGCTAAAAGGAAAAGTGTCTCCAATAGACATGCGAGTCCAAACCAAAGCTCAGCTCCAAAAGGTGCAAAGAAACCCAGGAAGGCAAAATCCACGAAAGCGACAGAGAAAGCTCAAAACAGAAATACTTCACGTCAGAATCCAGGGACTCCCAAAGCACCCAGAAAATCAACTGGTGCCGCAAACTCTAAAAGGGGCGATCAAGTGCAGCTGGCTACTGCCAGCCCCAAGTCATTGGATGGTCTTGTTGGTAAAAACAACATATCACCTTGTATCCAGTTGCTCAACGAGTCCTTTCCACATCGCGGCCCTGGTGCTGTACGGGGTAAAAAACAAACAGGGGGTAACTCCACCTGGCCTCTGAGTAAAAAGACAAGTACAGGTTGGACCGGGCACAATGCCACCAACAGCATCAACCTGCTGGTTGATGATCAGAGAGAATTTGAAGAACCGAGTAACATACTTTCTAATATTGCTTCTGGAATGGCTGAAGTCCAGCGTTTTATGATGGCTTCCATTGAGCCAATATGGAGTCCTGGAAGCCATAACATTGTCTCAGCTACGTGCCAGTCAGTTGAGGCAAATAGCCTGAAGTGGAAAACATTGAATATTTTGGGTGGAACCACAGCGGAAACGAAAAAGAAGTCAAATAGTTCTTCGCCTGCTAAAAACCGGAGAGCAGCAGCCAAGGCCTTAAGTAATAAAAACCCTGCAAAGTGCACAGTTCCTCCTACTACTGCAACAACTGGTCCCAGCAATGAATTGAATTTCAGCTCTGGCGTGAGAAGTAGCATTTTTGAACGAAGCCCTGACACCTCAAGTATTCCTGCCAGCAATGGCCCCATACACAAAAAAATGTACCGTCACAAAGCAACGTTAAAGTTGTCAGGAGACGAAAAGATTAAGGTAAAGAGAGCAGAGCGGGAACAGCAACACAAGAACCCATTTGTGGCAGCCTCTCTTGAAAAGCTGAGGTAATACCCAGTACAGTGGCTTTGTTGCATCCTTTACTACCCCAGCATCTTCTAAGCCCAGGCACTGTCTCTTATTTTATCCCGTTTTAAGCACGAATTGCATGCAAGAGGCAGTTTTCCCCCACCCCCTGTCCCTTTCTCAAAAGGAATGATTTGCATGAGAACTCCTAGAATGGCAAACTTAATTATGAAATGACTTTTGTTCTGACTTGGCTGTGGTACAATTAACACAGTTGCTACTAACACTGTTATTTCACTTCAAGTTTTTTTTCATAATCCTTAGCAACGTTTTAGTAGACTACATTTTCTACAGCTGCTGCAAAAAAAAAAGAAACCCTTTGAACCATGGAATAAATTATTTGGTTTTCCTGCAGCAAAAATGGCTGCAGTTTGCTCTCAGTGAAAAGGGAGCCTTTTGAGTTTACCAATGTTTGAAGAAGATTTTTGTTTCCGGCAAAAATAGTTTAGTGTTCTTCAGGATAATGTTTCACAAGAGAAGAATTGTTCAGGGCCTTGTCAGTGATCAAACAAAAATGGAAGTGCTGGAATTACAAGAGATGTAATTATTGTGCACCTTGCAGAATTCAGTGTCTTTAGTAAGATTCCAGGTTCTGTGCTCTAAAGAGTGGTAGAACTCCTTTGCTTCACCAGTGATGTACCATAACACATGCACTACTTGCAAAAATCTGTGCCAAACCGTGAACAAGTGTAAAGATAATTTTATGACAGTAGGAACATGACAACTTAGATCTTAGTTTATTTCTTTATATATGTTTTTAAAAAAGAGAGGGAAATAATAGACGAATTGAACTTATTATTCCAGTAATATTATGGCAAGTCCCTTGAAGCACCTGCAGCTCACTGTGGATTATGGCACCTCAATGGTCACCAAAACACTGGCAGCTAACCAGTTCAGCAGTGGTTCCACTTTGCCAAATATCTTTACCTCATCTGCTTGGCAACGCGCTAACTCACTCTGGGGAGTCTAGATGGAATTAACTGGTTTGTGTTCAATCTGAGCTTTATCGAAAGTTCGACCAAGGGGTATTTCCTATGTTTGGACCAAGTGTGGAAGAAACAGCAAGCGCTGTCTACGTACTGAATGGACACATTCCTACCCTATGATGATGTCACGATGGACAATTGCGGTTCACTGAGGTATGTGCACATTTCAATAAAGTCGTGATGTTGATTTTTAAAGAAAAACATCACTGAATTATTCTAATAGTAATTCGTTTTACAAATTCAAAGGAAGGTCAGATCCTAAGTTAGGACGAAATGTGTCGGAGGGAACTGCAGATGCTGGTTTAAACCGAAGATAGACACAAAAAGCTGCAGTAACTCAGCGTGTCCCGACCCGAAACATCACCTATTCCTTTTCTCCAGAGGTACTGTCTGACCCGCTGAGTTACTCCAGCTTTTTGTGTTTATCTTAAGTTAGGATGTTGAGAAGCGATTTGGAGTTGGTGAATTTGCTGAGTGTGATTCATTGTTCGCAAAGAGCTCAGTCATTCGGAGAAAGCACTAATCCGAAAATATTTTGACTGTATTGCATTGCAAATCATATCAGGTTACACGAGTGTTGTATTTACTCTGATCTAAATAAACTTGGAATACACTGGTCTTCATCTCTCAAGTCAGTCGCTAGTGATAGACGGGTGAGGTGATTTTGTGCTTTAGAGGAATACAATGCTAAAGGAGATAAACAACAGAGAAAAGACTTGGAGAATGCCTGGTCAAAGTAATTAGTAAATTAGTAAATTCAACTGTTTAAGTTGAATGATGAGAGAGGACCAGAAAGTACTGGAGTAACTCACCAGGACAGGCAACATCACTGGAGAGAAGGAATGGGTAATGTTTCAGGTCGAGACTCATCTTCAGACTGAGAGTCAGGGGAGAGGGAAATGTCTCCTCCATTCTATGAAAGCCAGATCATAGTTGAATTTCTGGGCTCCTTCCTGTTGTGTTCCTATTTTGTATTTACAACAAAATTATAAACATTCTGGCAATTACTAACTAGTACAAGTTGAGTGTCAGTTTCCATGCATAAGTGCAATTGGCTGCTGCTTGGGACTGAGCCTATGAGTTCAATTTCTGCTTTCTCTCCATCTCTTCTAGATCCCTACCAAACCATGTCGTCACAATCCCTTTCATTTCTCTCCTTTCAGGTATAATGCATTCTCAAATCCCTGATCTCCAATCTTCAGCATTCCCCAATTCCCACCCATCATCCTATTTTGATTCCTATCTGTGTGGATGAACACT
The DNA here is from genome assembly GCF_053455715.1 of Rhinoraja longicauda. Lineage (NCBI taxonomy): Eukaryota > Metazoa > Chordata > Chondrichthyes > Rajiformes > Arhynchobatidae > Rhinoraja > Rhinoraja longicauda. The sequence goes on along the minus strand of NC_135967.1, from coordinate 3,317,460 downwards.
TCCTTCAGTATGTCCTCTGAGTGGCATTGGGACATTTTCCCTCAGATCTCCTCTTCTACCTCTCTATCACATCTGAAGCACATTGCTTGGCCAGTCACAGACTGTGTTAGAAATTGCAGCACTGGCTTTTAAAAAAAAAGTTCCCCCAATGTGTCGGGAGTGGATGAGAAAATGGGATAACATAGAACTAGTGTGGACACAAAATGCTGGAGTAACCTAGCGGGTCAGGCAGCATCTCGGGAGAGAAGGAATGGATGACGTTTCGAGTCGAGACCCTTCTTCAGACTGGTGTGAACGGGTGCTCGATGTTCGGCTTGGTCTTGGTGGACCAAAAGGCTTGTTTCCATGCTGTGTCTTTAAACTAGACTAAAACAACAATGGAGTGGCAAATTGAGTTTTCACCTTTTTAGATCAGAGATACTGTGTGGAAACAGGCCTTTTCACTTACCGAGTCCGCGCTGACCGGCAATCCCCGTACACTAGCACGATCCTAAACACTAGGGACAATTTACAATTTTTTATTTTACTGAAGTCCAATTAACCTAGGAAGTGTGGGAGGAAACTGGAGCACCTGGGGAAAGCCTACGTGGTCATGGGGCGTACATGCAAACTCCGTACAGACTATATCCATAGTCAAGATCGAACCCGGGCCTCTGGTGCTGTAAGGCTGCAACTCTCCTGCTGTGCCACCAAGCCACCACCTCTCCAAACCCCAATTATCCATTATGGGCTTTTAGTCCATGTGTATGTAACCATCCAGAGAGTAGTTAATGAACTAAGTCAAAAATAAATTTAGTTATAAGCAATATATTTGCAAGACTGAAACACACATTTGAGTATATTGCATCAGTGAAGAAATCCAATAAACTTGAAATTACAAGATTCCTAATGCAAATGTCTCACTGTTTTTAATTAACTTTCTGGCAAAGGATATTAGTTCCAATTGATAACCAATGCCTTGAAATTTTAAGAAAATATGATCTTCTAAAGTTTAAAATTCAACATAAGACAATTATAATGATCTTCTGGACGTTATCATTAACAGTGTTCATTGTCTACAGCACAGTGTTACCCAATGCCCAGAGTGCTGTATTGTGGTTTGCTAATTATGACTTACACATCTCAAGAGATTCAGGGCAATATATATGAGAGAGGTGAGGCATTAACTCATCACCAATCTGATTCATTACATTTCATCTTTGGAGACCGGTATTTCATCTGGTTCCTAGGAGAAAAGATAAAGAAATGGAACTCTACCTGGAGATCGATTATTGTAGGAAATTTATAAGTTAATTGAATGAAGGAATCTCCACAGACTCAATTCAAGATCCAATTTCAAAAATTTTCACAGTTGGCAAATAATTCCTAGGTTATACCTGGCATTTATAAATTTAAATCAGCGCTAAGAATCAAATTTGAATTAATGCAAAACTGATGATTGAATCATGAAAACCTGATAGATTGGTTGTGTTCATTGAAAACCGGCAAGCACTGAAACCGTTTGAGATTCTCGACCCATTCCATCCTCGCTATTCCTGTGCCACTGTAGCAGGGAAGGCCGGCACGTTAAACGTTGTCCAGTTATACAGTTTCAAATTATAGGTTATCTTGTTTCAAATCCAGGTTGGAAAATTGTAATGATACTCCTATTTGCATCGCTGAGTATTATGTCCTGAGGATGGGCGAGAAAATGTTTTAAAGTTTATCACAAAACCAGCAACACTGACTTATTGATTATTCACCACTGAACATTGTCTCTGTTGCATCAGGCTGACATTTCATTGAGTTGAATTTTAATGTCAATTGGTCTTACAATGTACCATTTCTTGAAAGTTGCCATTGACACTGAAGTTTAAAATGAAAAAATACAGAGCAACATAATCATATTTTAAATTTTATCATTAACCTGAGTTTATTGGCCAGCAGAACACTGTTTTACCCAGTGGCAATGTGTAGGAAGGAACTGCAGACGCTGGTTTACACCGAAATAGACACAAAAAGCTGGAGTAACAAGCAACATACCCAGCGGGTAGCTAGTTAGTCTCAAGCAACTCAAGCCTGGGCAGTTTAATTCACAGAGGTGAAGCTGTCATGTGGACCAATCTGGAAAACAAGAGTCAAGAGCTCTTTAATTGTCGTGTGTCCCAAATAGAACAATGAAATTCTTACTTGCAGCAGCACAACAGAATATGTTAACATAGTACACTGTAAACAATATAATAAACGAGAAAGAACGTTTGTGTAGGGTGGAACTGCAGATGCTGGTTTAAATCGAAGGTAGACACAAAATGCTGGAGTAACTCAGCAGGCAGGCAGCATCTCTGGAGAGAAGGAATGGGTGATGTTTCGGGTGGAAATCTTTCTTCAGTGTGTGTGTATATATATATCCATATTCACATGTACACACACACACCCACACACACACAAACGTACACATAAAAGAAAATAATAGTGTCTTATGCAAAGCCAGTGAACAAACATTGGAATTTTCCATGCACTGCCTGTCTGATATTCACTGAGGATCAGTTGTGATGAATGTAATGGAGCATTACATTGCTGTTTCCTGAAGGATGGACTAATTCATAATGAAAGGTATTCTCTTGATGATGACCATTAGATAATTCATGGTTCTCCATAAATGTCTTTTTCAGAATTTTCTAGATATGTTAAATTTGGACACAAGAAAACTTCTTTCACATGTTTGTCACCCTGTTATTGAAAATATGCCATTAAGCTGGAAAGAGTGCGGGAAAGGTTTTGTGGAAGTCGGTCAGGACTCAAGGACAGTTACAGAAAGAGGTTGAGCATGCTGGGACTTTATTCTTTGGCGCTCAGGAGGCTGAGGGGTGATCTTATGGAGGTGTAAAAAATCCACGATGGGCGTAGATAGGGTGCATGCACACAACCTTTTTCCCAGAGTTGGAGAATCAAGAACTGGAGGGCATTAAGTGACATAGCTTTAAGGTGAGAGGGGGAAAATTTAACAGGAACCTGAGGGTCAAATGTTTCACAGAGGATAGTGGGTGTATGGAACAAGTTGTCAGGCAAAGTGGTTGGCACAGTTACTGAAACAACATTTAAAAGACATTTGGACAGGAAAGATGTAGAATGAATTGGGTCAAATGCAGGCAAATGGCACTAGCGTCAATGGGCCTCTTGGTCCATATTTGGGCCAAAGGGCCTGTTTCCCTGCTGTATACTCTGGAATTTAGAAGGATGAGAGGGGATCTTATTGAAACATATAAGATTATTAAGGGATTGGACACGCAGGAAACATGTTCCCGACGTTGGGGGAGTCCAGAATCAGGGACCACAGTTTATGAATAAGGGATAGGCCATTTAGAACGGAAATTAATTTTTTTTCACTCAGAGAGTTGTGAAGCTGTGGAACTCTCTGCCTCAGAAGGCAGTGGAGGCCAATTCTCTGGATGCTTTCAAGAAAGAGTTAGATAGAGCTCTTAATGATAGCGGAGTCAGGGGATATGGGGAGAAGGCAGGAAACGGGTACTGATTGTGGATGATCAGCCATGATCACGGTGAATAGCTCGAAGGACCGAATGGCCTACTCCTGCACCTATTGTCTATTGTCTATTGTCTATGAGTCTAGGATTAAATATTGAGGTGGCAACATTTGAAGTTAAGCCTGACACCAGGAAATAAGAAATTTAGATAATGCTTTGTGGACAATTGATGATATGTCCAATAACTATTTGGAGGAGGAAGTGAAAGAAAAGCAGTGCAGATTTTGTTTAATACAATAATCAATCCCTGTAAGGGGAAGGATTAGAAGGATTATCTTTAACCCTAGCTAGAGCCTTATGGGGTTGGAAGCATAGCTAGTTATGTCCAGCTGTTTTCCCAATGAGGCAAGAGGATGATCCTACAACAGTGTGTGCTAACAATTTCAAATCAGGTAATTAAAGAGATTGAATAATAAGCAAGTCATTTTCTCAGCAATTTTTTTTAAAAAATTAAATATTTAAAAAGTAGGCTTCCTCTAATGGCTCATTTGTAGTGCTCAGGCAAACCAGAGGCTCCAAGTCGGATTGCCTGAGTCAGCTGATTATGACTGGTTTTTCATAGGGCTTCTGCATATCTCCTGTGATGCGTAGGATGCTAGACCCTCGCTTGTGCCACTTTCCTCTTGCTACAAAGTACTTGCCGGCATGTATTCATTGAGCTCATCACTTTTTAAATGGCTGAGAAAGATGAGCGTGTAAACGTGCACCAAGCTAAGATCTTTTACTACATCTGATCTGGCTTTTGTCATAATGCACAAAAATAAATTATCTCATTTTCCAGTGATGATAAAATGCACCTTAATAATGACAAAACACGCACCCTAAATCCTGGCTCCATCTTGAACGACTTCATCTGTATAGCAGGCATGTTTTAGCTAATGCAAAACTGGGAAGAGGAGGAAATAATGATTATGGTTACTGAGAACATAGCTTTCTCTACCTTTATCAACTGATTCCAGTTTTCATTTCTGCACACGACATAATGCAAAGCCATACCCGTGACAGTGAAGAGTCATCTGCATATGATTGTTTCCCCAGTATGTCATGGATTAGAGAATCAGTCATAGTTACGCTCACAGGTTTGATGAGGAGTAGAACATTCACACTTTTGATGTGTGTTCTTTGGTAATTGAAGAAATATCACAGCCAATTTCTACATAGCACATAGAGGTGCCAACTATCTCACTCCCAAATACGGGACAAGGTGACGTCACCGTCCCGTGCCCCATATGACCTCACCCAGCCAGCGGCCACGTGCTCCCACTCCACCAATGGCGGCGGGCTGGGAGGCAGGTTGCTACGCAACCTCCATTAGGCGGCGCCCGGACCTACACTGTCCGAGCTTACACTGTCCAGGCCTAGAGCGTCCGGGCCTACAGTGTCTGGCCTACAGCACCTCCCGGGCCTAATACGGGGCAAAGGCAGTCCGGTAAGGGACAAACCAATTTAGCCCAAAATATGGGATGTCCCGGCTAATAAGGGACAGTTGGCAACCCTAATAGCACAGCAATATCCCACGAACTGCAACATCTCATACGACCAGTGCATTAGTTTATGTTGGTTGAGAGGTAAATATTGGCAAGCACATCAGAGCGAATCAAGTCATACTGTAGAAACTAAAGGGACAGAAGAAAGCCATTTGACCCATTGTGTCTGTGATGGTCAATAAAGTTCTTTAGACTAATCCCACTTCCTAGTTCTCACTCTGTAGCCTTGTAGTTATACTGCTTCAAATGTTCCACCAGTTGCTTCTTAAATATGATTAGAGTTTCTGCCTCTATTTTCAGGAAATATTCCTGCTATATATACTGCAAATGATAAAATTACCTCTTCCAATCCTTCACACTTGTCTTAAATCCAGGGGCCCTCTTTCAAGTTCACCCAGTCCAATTTTATATTCTTTGATTAAATCTCCATTCAGCCTCAAACAAAAACAAAAATGTTGTACACTGTCATTATGTCAGACGGCATCTGTGGAGAAAGAAAATCAACATTTCAGATTTTCATGAAGGGTCATTGTCTGAATTATTATTTTTTTCTCTCTCCTCAGATACTGCCAGACCTGCTGAGTAAACAGAATTGATAATTTTTTCTTTCCGTTCTCCAATATTGCAGTTTTTTACACCATTCTCAAGTGGGACTCCCACCTCCAAACTTCAGATTCGGCTATCAATTGAGCATCGGCTAGTACCTGGTACAGGCAACAGCCATAGCTATTAGTGTAGGAAAATAACTGCAGATGCTGGTACAAATTGAAGGTATCACAAAATGCTGGAGTAACTCAGCAGGTCAGGCAGCATCTTGGAGAGAAGGAATGGGTGACGTTTCGGGTCGAGGCCCTTCTTCAGACTGACATCAGACTGAAGAAGGGTCTCGACGCGAAACGTCACCTATTCCTTCTCTCCAAGATGCTGCCTGACCTGCTGAGTTACTCCAGCATTTTGTGATAGCCATAGCTATTAGATCATCAGCCGTCTGAAGAAGGGTCTCGACCCGAACATCACCTTATACCCAGAGATGCTGCCTGACCCGCTGAGTTACTCCAGCATTTTGTGTCTATCTTTTATGATTCAATTAATGTTTTTCCATGTTTAAAACTGAGGTGAGAAGAAACTTTTTCACCCAGAGAGTTGTGACTTTGTTGAATTCTCTGCCACAGAAGTGGAGGCCGATTCACTGGATAAATTTAAAAGAGAGTTAGATAGAGCTCTAGGGGCTAGCGGAATCAAAGGATATGGGGAGAAGGCAGGCACAGGTTACTGATTGTGGATGATCAGCTATGATCACAATGAATGGCGGTGCTGGCTCGAAGGGCTAAATGGCCTCCTCCTGCACCTATTTTCTCTGTATCTATGTAGTTCTATGTTTGGGGTGCCGGATTAAAAAGAAGTGACTTGCCATGGAACAAAGGATTCTTTTGTACATAAAAGCAGGTCCATTAAGGTCACAGGCCAGTGGATGAGCTGGTTAACATGGCACTTGGGCTAATTTACTTTTAATGGAAGAATAGGGAGGATCCAATGGCACCAGAGTGAATATAGAAGAGATTTATGATGATGGGGATTTAAGTCGTAAAACTAGGTTGGAGAGGGTTTGTTAATTTGCTTGGGAGAAAGTTAACTGGGATGCCTTTAATTAAGAAGAGCCACAATAAGGTGACTTGGAAGAGCCGAGTCCTCTCAGTGGAGAGCTGAATAAAAACATGCAGATCTCAAATAAAATCACCAAATGCAGGAAACACGTAGGAGGCCAGGCAGTACCTGTTGAGAGTGAAACAATGACCTATCATTTGGTCATAGATCGAAGGAAAATGAGGGATCATGGAATTGAGGAGAATGTTTTGCCCAGAGGCCGGTGGATCTGACGCTGTTTGCCTGAAATTGTGGTGCAAGTAGAAAGACTCATCATATGTTGAATTACTTGGATATGAAGAATAAAGCTCCCTGACCTCCTAAGGACATTGACCAAAAGTAAGAGGTATAGAGAGGTGTTTTACGCAGCACAGAAACATTGGGCTGAATGGCTGTCTTCTGATATACTCTATATATTTCCATGATCCTGAATAAGGAATAGATGAAAATGTGATTTCAGAAAGGTTACTGTATAATATTTTTCATCTGCTGAATTTTAAAAATTGTCACAAGATCAGCTAACAGTTCTTCAATATGTGTTTCCCCTCTTTCTATTTGTTCTTCCTGATTTGTTTTTGATCAGCTCAGTCCTGCGTATCTATCGCAACAATATCCTTCCTTCATATAGAGGCAAAACCATAGCTGTTAGACCATTGGGGGTGGCACGGTGGCGCAGCAGTACAGTTGCTGCCTCACAGCGCCAGAGACCCGGGTTTGATCCTGACTACGGGTGCTGTCTGTATGGGGTTTGTATGTTCTCCCCGTGACCTACGTGGGTTTTCTTCGAGATCTTCGGTTCTCCCACACTCCAAAGATGTACTGGTTGTAGGTTAATTAGCTTGTTATAAATGTAAATTGTCCATGTTGGACACGTTAGAGGCAGGAAACATGTTCTCAATGTTGGGGGAGTCCAGAACAAGGGGCTACAGTTTCAGAATAAGGGGTAGGCCATTTAGAACTGAGATGAGGAAAAACTTTTTCAGTCAGAGAGTTGTGAATCTGTGGAATTCTCTGCCTCAGAAGGCAGTGGAGGCCAATTCTCTGAATGCATTCAAGAGAGAGCTAGATGGAGCTCTTAAGGATAGCGGAGTCAGGGGGTACGGGGAGAAGGCAGGAACGGGGTACTGATTGAGAATGATCAGCCATGATCACATTGAATGGCGGTGCTGGCTCGAAGGGCCGAATGGCCTCCTCCTGCACCTTTTGTCTATTGTCTATTGTCCCTAGTGTACAGGATACATTAATGTGCGGGGATCGCTGGTTGGTGCGGACTCGGTGGGCCGAAGGCCCTGTTTCCGCGCTGTAACTGTAAACTAAATTAAACTAAACTAAACTATTGAGGCCCTACAAACAAATATTCACCCATACCACATCTCTCTGTCTTGCTGAGAAATAATCCAACGTGTCCTGCTTCTTAGCTCTTCAAACAGCATTAGAGTAGTTTTGAAGAGTAGCATTCTAGGCACATGGGGGAGACCACCTCAGCATCATTTAGCAGGAGTGCCTTGCCAACTGTGCTGCATTTGGATCCTGTAAGGGAAACGTACTCCCGATTATCAACAGACCTGCAGAGCTATCAGGCCACAAATGTAAACTATTATACAGCAAACATATTACAATATAAAATATTTTACAAACCATTAAACTACAATATTAGGTTACATTTGACATTTCCTCACGGAGCAAGGTTCGTCTGTCTGACTAGCCTTATATACTACACCCATTGCCAGAACTAAACCTATTCTGCCTAAAAATGTATGCTGTGCTTTTGGAGTAACTATTTTGCTGCTACTTTGGGACCAATGTTTGCTGTCCAGTTTTGCTATAATGTGTTTTTTTGTTGTTGTTTCTTCTTCTCTCTGGTCTCCTCAGTCAAACGCCGGGACCCAGGGTGAAACTCATTGGGTTGCTACAGTGAACACATCTACCTACAGTTCTGGCCATTAACTTTGCTTATTGCCTTTCAAACTTCTACCTTCTGAGATTTGAATGTTCATACCGAGCTGAAAAGAGAAGCAGAGGTGTCATTGAGCTGCTCGTGTTTCACGGTGCTAAAAGAAATGCATTTCCTAAATGAAAGGGAGAAATGAAAACTCACAGAATGTAAAAATAAAATGTTTTGAGATGTATCACAGTACAATGCTAAAACATTTTAGTATTGTTTGCCTTTCTTTAGAATGAGCTTTATAAATATTGATCTGTAGAGTTAAAAGAAAATTCTAAATGAACTTTGACGTCTATAAATTCTTGTATATTTTTCAGTGTGCCAATTTGTAATATATTTTGTAAGTGTATATTTTTCTTAGAAGTGATGTGATGTGTTTGGATGTGTGCGTAACCCTCTTATTCCTCAGGGTGTTAATAAAAGGACGTAGAGTTACATTAACTGCTCTGGAAAACCAAAATACCGAAGAGAGAGAGAGCGCGAGAGAGAGAGAGAGAGAAAAGGCAAGCATTTTGTGGAGGTTTTGTAACAAGCTGAATACTGTTGTGAAAGAGTGTAGTGAAACAGTGAAAAAAAACACAAAATATGTTTGCAAAAAAAAAAAATTGTGGGCTCTTTGCTGTTTTATAGACCCTTGTAAATTATTCTGATCAGTTTTTGTTGTATTGTTGCAGAGGTTTTTAATATTTGTGCTTTCAAATGCTGTACGGTACCTGTAAATGTCATTCTTGTTAACTTGATGAGTTTTTGTAATACTGTCATTTATTGAATAAATGTAAAACAGAAATTACCATTTTGAAAGAATGACACTATGAAGACTACATAAGCTAGAGTTCAGAACTACATTTGCATCAAAAAATTTAGCTAATTGACATTTTTGGTGTAAATTACTTTTTTAAATAAAAGTTGTTCGAAGTCAAACACACTACATTTTTACAGTACTTGGAAAATATGTTTCGTTGTTTTTATGGTGTTGATGCTGATAGAATTCTAATTTTTAAATCCTGTTTTTGCTACTGAATGCCATTCCCAAAAAAAGGCAGCTTTAATCTTATTATTATTTAAAGCTGCAGTATGTTATATAAAATAGAAAAATACATATAAATATATTTTGCAAGTGGCCTGTGTTGCAAATTTGTTACTCATCCAGTACAGGTTGGTTGATCAGCTTCTATAATATATAGTATTGGCAATTCTACAATAGTAAATATGTTCCTATTTTTCTCACATTATACCCACAGACTTTTATCACATTTGTTGTTTTGTGCCAAAATACTTCTTCCCCCACCCTCCCCCTCCCCCCACAAAAATAAAAAAATGCTGTTGTGGATAATTGAGAGGTCAGTGGATTAAGTGCCATGTTTTATCGCATGCTGGCATCCCTAAGCAGCTGATTTTAAAGGAATGCTATATATTATGTAAGCCAACAATTGTGCTGGAATGAGTTGCAGATTGTAGCAGTCAGCAGATTCACATAGCACTCAGAGAGAGCTGTACTTGACACTTGCTTTCGTGGGACTTGATGCAAATTCAGTTATATGTAGTACAACCTTTGTAATATGTTCCAAATCTGTATATTTGACCATATTTTACATTGAGTATATATAGTAAAATATGGATATATCTGTTGTAAAACTGCTGTAAGAAAATGTGATTATATACTTCAGGTGACACGCGGAATATGTAAAACTGAATGAAACGTTTGATATTTGTTTTCTGCTGCCTTTCTTTAAAAAAAAAATCAATGCATTCATATCAAGTAATTATAATTTTTAATTATATAATGTATTGCAGTTTTAAATCTAATTTGAAGGGAAATTCAGAAGAATACAGGAAATGCTCTAAATAGCACTGTCTCTGTAAGCTTATAATGAACCCATTGGCGCTCAATTTTCAATAGTTGTTTGAGTGTGTGTTTAAAGGAACAGTTTTCTGCAAGTATTGTTAAATATTTATTTTGTATAAAGTTTGTGAAATGGTTGCATTCTTTAGTGCTTTCTTTATTGCCTGGGCCAGAGTCTGTTGCCTGCAATCACAGTTTGATGGAATGACTACAAATGATATAAATACTTTCTTATGTTGAACAGCATTGGCAGTTTCTTCCCCTTAAACTCATGCAGAAAATCCATATCATTGTGGTGACGTATGTCATGTTCCTTTAAATAAAAGTATAAGCAAAGCATAACTGACATGCATATATGCCTGAGGTATTGAGAAGTTCAGAGACCTCCTCCTGTCTGTTAATCAGTGTTGCATACACAGTTGTTAGCTGTGATGCTGAGATTGCTGTTGCAATCAGATGGAAAAAATGGTATTAAGAGGGCAACAATTTTTCTTTAAACATCACTTTTTCGATAGAAAATTCCAGAAAAAAATTAAATTGCTTTGTTGATTCACTTTTGTTCTGTTCTATAGTAATGACTGGATGCTGGAGGGTCAAATGCAGAATGGCAGCACAACCAGTAGAACTGAACCCTTGCAGCCCCGTAGACCCGGGGTTCAATAATGACCTTGGCTGTTGTCCAACTCTCCAGAGCTGCATGGGTTTTCATTAGGTGCTCCGGTTTCCTGCTATACAGTGCCCTCCATAATGTTTGGGACAAAGACCCATCATTTATTTTTTTGCCTATGTACTCCACAATTTGAGATTTGTAATAGAAAAAATCACATGTGGCTAAAGTGCATATTGTTATATTTTAATAAAGGCCATTTTTATACATATTGGTTTCACCATGTAGAAATTACAGCTGTGTTTATACATAGTCCCCCCCATTTCAGGGCACCATAATGTTTGGGACGCAGCAATGTCATGTAAATGAAAGTAGTCATGTTTAGTATTTTGTTGTATATCCTTTGCATGCAATGACTGCTTGAAGTCTGCGATTCATGGGCATCACCAGTTACTGGGTGTCTTCTCTGGTGATGCTCTGCCAGGCCTGTATTGCAGCCATCTTTAGCTTATGCTTGTTTTGAGGGCCAGTCCCCTTCAGTTTTCTCTTCAGCATAAAAGGCATCCTCAATTGGGTTCAGATCGGGTGATTGACTTGGCCACTCAAGAATTGACCATTTTTTAGCTTTGAAAAACTCCTTTGTTGCTTTAGCAGTATGTTTGGGATCATTGTCTTGCTGTAGAATGAACCGCCGGCCAATGAGTTTTGAGGTGATGGAAAGACTGGAGGAAAGACTAGGTGCTGAGAGCTCTCTTGCACATGCATTAAGGAGGCATTTAAACACCCTTGAGCAATTACAAACACCTGTGAAGCCATATGTCCCAAACATTACAGTGCCCTGAAATGGGGGGCTATGTATAAACACAGCTGTAATTTCTACATGTTGAAACCAAAATGTATTAAAATACCCTTTAATAAAATCTGACAATGTGCACTTTAAACGCATGTGATTTGTTCTATTATAAATCTCAAATTGTGGAGTACAGAGGCAAATAAATAAAGATGGGTCTTTGTCCCAAAGATTATGGAGGGCTCTGTAGTATCATTCTTTGTAACAGCCATAGATATCTAAACCATGGAAGGGTTGGGAGTTGAGGGAGCATTCAACCTTGCATCAGCTTTCTTCAGTGACCATGTTCAGATTTCAGCAGATTTAGTTAGAGGTTGGGGCTTTGATCTCTTGTTTTCACACCCTACCCTTCCATAGCTCTGTGTCTCCCTCTCCCCTAACTCCAAGTCTGAAGAAGGGTCTCGACTCGAAACGTCACCCATTCCTTCTCTCCAGAGATGCTGCCTGTCCCGCTGAGTTACTCCAGCATTTTGTGTCTATCTTTGGTGTAATCCAGCATCAGCAGTTCACTTCTACATACACAGTTAGAGGTTGATAATGGGGCATTAATGCTTTTCGACAAAAGATGGGGAGAATCAACAAGTAACCATACATGGCTTGTTCTCTTTCAACCCTTTCTTGCTGAATAATTTCAGTAGTGTAGCTGGACAGTTTATCCCCTGCAGTTAAATGAGAAAGATAATATTTCAAAAAGGAGATGTGGGAAGGAAGTCACCGACCGGATAGAAGGAAGTCACTGAAGACATGAATGTGCCCCTGCTATCTCTGTACCACAAATCATCTGCAGATAAATTGTTGTTGGCCGTCATTCATCTCTAATAAAACCAGACAATAATGAACACTCCTGTGGTGTATAAATGCTACCCAAAGACAGCCTTTCCCATCTTCACCCTTCTTGTGATTGCATAAATGTGACTTTGAACATATTTGTTAGAAGTCAAAAGGAAAAACCCAAGCCATTCTACTCAAATAACCCACTCCTTAACCTGCCATGCATGTACTTTCTTAAAATTCTGCATTAGGAGGAACATAATCCAACAATTATAGATTCAAGATCTCACCTTCAGACCTTTAACATACACAAAGCCCAAGGTAATTTCACAGTCTGCTTCTACCTACGTAGTCTGCAGATATTATCAAAGGGACAACATTGGCATTTCTTACATATTTGAGCCTGAGCTTAATGTGCAAAATTCACATCTGTCCAGAACATCAGTGAGGCTGCATAAGTGATGTAATTGAGTAGATGTGTAGATCTTGAGGCAGAACCTCCACATACGAGCTGTACTTCCAACAGCAAGTAAACTTGACTTTTAATAATATTCTGTTGCTAACTACATGTAACAGTGTTGTTAGTATTAAAGGTAGACACTAAATGCTGGAGTAACTCACCAGGACAGGCAGCGTCTCTGAAAAGAAAGAATAGGTGACGTTTTGGGTCGAGACCTTTCCTCAGTCCGAGGAAGGGTCTCGACCCGAAACGTCACCCATTCCTTCTCTTCAGAAATGCTGCCTGTCCCGCTGAGTTACTCCAGCATCTTGTGCCTGTCTTTGTTGTAAACCAGCATCTGCGGTTCCTTCATATACATTGTTGGTGCTAAGCTGTTCTCAGCAGTGTAGTAAGTTTCAGGACAAGCCTTCCTAGAAAAGGAAGCTGAACCTTTCATTCAAAAACATCCCATTCAATCAGCATCAACTTAGTGAAGTAAATGAAATAAATAAAACTACAGATGTTAGAAGTCTGAAATAAAGCAGAAAAACGTGGAAAACACTTAGCAAATCAGGCAACACCCAATGAAGGTGAAACAGAGCAGATGCTTCTTTGGAAGAACTGGAAAAGAGTGCAAACAAGTTAATTTTACATTGCAGAGATGGTGGTGGTGAGGATGGGTAGGACAAAGGAAATAGATCTGAAATGGTGAGGCCAGGGTTGCCGTGCAGATAAGATATTGATGAAGTAATTAGTTGTTAGGTTAGTGAGATTAGATGCAAAGAAGTTTAAAAATTGTTAGCTGAGGGCAGTTAGGAAGATAAAATGGAAACAAAGAAATCTAAAGGCTGTAAATTGCAGAGCTGTAGGGAATGCCCAGAAGATGGGGCCATATTGGTGGGGAAAGAGAAACAGCCAGTATTGCATTGGGAGGAGCTGCAGCAGAAATAGACATTCATGATATAAACAGGGGAAATGGTCTACCTAAAGCTGCTGAAACCAAAACTGAGTCTGAAAGGCCACAATATGCCCAGATGGAGGATATGGTGCAGTTTCTGAAGAGGTTCTTCAGTCTGAAGAAGTGTCTCAACCCAAAACGTCACTGACTTATTTTCTCCAGAGATGCTGTCTGACCCGCTGAGTTACTCTGGCATTTTGTGCCTATCTGCTTTTTCCCAAGTTTACTTTGGATATTGATGGCGACAGTGAAAGATGCCGCTGAGAGGTCAGAGTAGAACTGGGATGGAGAATGAAAGTGGCAGACAACAGGGAGCTCAGAATTGACTGCAGTCCAAATACAGGTGATCCATTAAGGAAGTCCAGCTGTGGGAAGCATTATTCACAAAATGCTGGAGTAACTCAGCAGGTCAGGCAGCATCTCAGGAGAGAAGGAATGGGTGACGTTTCGGGTCGAGACCCTTCTTCAGACTGATGTCAGAGGGGTGGGACAAAGGAAGGATATAGGTGGAGACAGGAAGATAGAGGGAGATCTGGGAAGGAGGGGGGGAAGAGAGGGACAGAGGAACTATCTAAAGTTGGAGAAGTCGATGTTCATACCACTGGGCTGCAAGCTGCCCAGGCGAAATATGAGGTGCTGTTCCTCCAATTTCCGGTGGGCCTCACTATGGCACTGGAGGAGGCCCATGACAGAAAGGTCAGACTGGGAATGGGAGGGGGAGTTGAAGTGCTCGGCCACCGGGACATCAGATTGGCCAACGCGGACCGAGCGCAGGTGTTGAGCGAAGCGATCACCGAGCTATAGGAAGCATGTCATTAAGGTGGATAGGATACAGAAAAGCTTCACGCCAATGTCACTGCAGTTGGAGGACTTGAGTTACAAGGAGAAGCTGGATAGACTGGAAGCTTTTTTTTGACCTAGAACGTAGGAGGTTGAGGGGTGACCTTATAGGGCATACACGATCTTGACGGGCATGGACAAGGTGTATTGTCACGGTGTTTTTCGTAGGGTAGGGGAGTCTAAAGCAGGTCATAGGTTTACAGTGTGAGGAGAAAAATGTAACAGGGAATTGGGGGGCAACTATTTCATACAGTATGTGGCACAAGCTGTAGAGAAGGAATGGGTGACGTTTCAGGTCGAGACCCTTCTATCCAGAGATGCTGCCTGTCCCCCTGAGTTACTCCAGCATTTTGTGCCTATCTTTTTTTTTTACAATACAATACAATATATCTTTATTGTCATTGTACAGGGGTATAACGAGATTGGGAATGCGCCTCCCATAGGATGCAATAATTTAATTAGCTAGTCAGTATTAATTTAAACAACCCAATGAAACAAATTAGAACAGTTTTAAAACAGAGTAAAGTGCAAGTAGATCTGTGCCGGATCACTGCGATGTGACCATCCGGCTCAGCAGGACCGGTTCATAGCAGCTATGGCCCTGGGGATGAAGCTGTTCCTGAGTCTGGAGGTGTGGGCGTAGAAGGCCTTGTATCGTCTGCCCAATGGTAGAAGTTCGAACAGACTGTTGCAGGGGTGTGAAGAGTCTTTGTGGATGCTGGTGGCTTTTCTGAGGCATCATGTGTTGTAGATGCCCTCCAAGGCTGGTAGCTGTGTTCCGATGGTCCTCTGAGCTCTATGGACTACCCGCTGAAGAGCTTTCCTCTCTGCCTCCGTGCAGCTGAGGTACCACACAGGGATGCCATGTGTTAGGATGCTCTCTATGGTGCAGCAGTAGAAGGTTGTCAGCAGCTGTTGGGGTAGACCAGACTTCTTCAGTGTTCTTAGGTAGAACAGTCGTTGCTGTGCCTTCTTGACCAGCGCAGCAGTTATTGGACCATGTTAGGTCCTCCGAAATGTGAGTACCCAGAAACTTGAAGCTGAACACTCTCAATAGACAATAGGCAATAGGTGCAGGAGGCGGCCATTCGGCCCTTCGAGCCAGCACCGCCATTCAATGTGATTATGGCTGATCATTCTCAATCAGTACCCCGTTCCTGCCTTCTCCCCATACCCCCTGACTCCGCTATCCTTAAGAGCTCTATCCAGCTCTCTCTTGAATGCATTCAGAGAATTGGCCTCCACTGCCTTCTGAGGCAGAGAATTCCACAGATTCACAACTCTCTGACTGAAAAAGTTTTTCCTCATCTCAGTTCTAAATGGCCTACCCCTTATTCTTAAACTGTGGCCCCTTGTTCTGGACTCCCCCAACATTGGGAGCATGTTTCCTGCCTCTAACGTGTCCAACCCCTTAATAATCTTATACGTTTCGATAAGATCTCCTCTCATCCTTCTAAAATCTCCTCTCATCCTCTCTCCACACTGTCCCCGTTGATAAAGATCGGGGCGTATTCCCCGTTGTGTGCAAACCCGTTGTGTGTAAACCAGCATCTGCAGTTCCTTCCTACACATTGATGAAACACAATCTTCCCTTCAACATGTGTTTTGGATTCCCTTTTTCTTTGTGAGAATCTTCACAACTTCCCCAGATGCTTCCTTCTGCGTTTGCCAACAATTAGTCAAAAAGTAGTGCTGACAGTACTCATGTGCCAAATACCCTCGTCCTTCGTAAAATTGTCCTTATCTCAATTGACAAGATTTATCCCTTTGGTATTTCTCGGAATAATTGAATTGTGAATGCTACACCTAAATCCTTTCTCGTCAATGAAAAATGCTGGCAACTTCAGCATCTGTGGAAGGAGAGAGATTCGACATTGCAAGTTGAAGGTGAAGGGTTCAGATTCTAATGAAGGATCTTCAACCTTAAAAAGTTCCTCTCTCCAGATATCTCACCTGCCGAGTACTTCCTGAATTTCTGTTTTTAATTCAGTCATTTTTAATTCAGTCATTTAATTTCCTTTCCCACCAACAACCTTTCATCTGCCCAGCCTCACTCCTCCAAGTCCAGAAGACTCCAAGGGTGATGGGTGGAGCTGAGGGCCTGATTCTATGTTGAATGACTCGATGATTGTCTAACCCTCCACTCCATCTCACCTTTTTGTTACGCACACATAGTGTTCTCCTGAATGTTGAATTTGTCTATTGTAACCGCTTGACTGAGAGGGGTCGTTCTTGCAGCAACCAGCCTTTTGTGTACTCCACACCAAAATTCTTGCAAGAATTTGAAGGGACGGACACAGTGCCAATCAAGAATAAAATGTTACAGCTAGGTCATTTAATATCACTTTATGTTTATCTGGTGCCTTGAATGCACTGATCAGGAGTAGCTCTCCTAATTTTGTTGTATCTCTAAGTACAATGACAATAAAGGCTTAAATAAAAATAAATTCAAAAAAATATTTATCATGGAAATAATCATGAAGGCCTTCACAAGTCCACGTTTGAGGAGTAGAATTAGGCCATTCGGCCCACCGAGTTTACTCCGCCATTCAATCATGGCTGATCACTACCTTCTAATCCCATTTTCCTGCCTTCTCCCTTGACACATAACCCTTGACACCTGTTCTAATCAAGAATTTGTCTATCTCTGCCTGAAAAATATCCACTGACTTGGCCTCCATAACCCTCTGGGGCAGTTCCACAGATTAACTATCCTCTGACTAAAGAAATTCCTCCTCACCTCCTTTCCAAAATAGTGCCCGTTAATTCTAAGGCTATGATCTCTGGTCCTAGACTCTCCCACCAGTGGAAACATCCTTTCCACAGCCACTCAATCTGTGCCTTTTATTATTCTGTAAGTTTCAATGAGGCCCCCCTCAACCTTCTAAACTCCAGCGAGTACAGGCCCGGGTCACTGAGATGGTTTTTTTCTTCATATTTTTCATATTTCAGATACAGCGCGGAAACAGGACTTTTCGGCCCACCAAGTCCGCGCCGCCCAGCGATCCCCGCACATTAACACTATCCTACACACACTAGGGACAATTTTTACATTTACCCAGTCAATTAACCTACAAACCTGTACGTCTTTGGAGTGTGGGAGGAAACCGAAGATCTCGGAGAAAACCCACGCAGGTCACGGGGAGAACGTACAAACTCCTTACAGTACAGCACCCGTAGTCAGGATCGAACCTGAGTCTCCGGCGCTGCATTCGCTGTAAGGCAGCAACTCTACCGTTGCGCCACCGTGCCGCCCCACTTTGTCATCTTTGTTATCAAGCAAAGTTTGATAGTGAAGACCACGAGGATACAACTGTGGGTCAACAAAGCTGACCCAAAATGCTGGTTTCAGTGGGTGGTTTAAAGGAGGAGAGGGTTGTGCAGAGCTTTTCAGAGAAATCCCATATGGTCAGGGAGGACGGACAAAGTCCACACAGATAGCAGGCGAGGTCAGGATTGAACCTATGTTTCTATGTTTCTATGAGTCTTGAGCACTGTGATGGAGTGGCTCTGTTGGTGACCAATTTAAGTTTGCTTTCCTGTCAAATGCTTTATTCTCTGAGCTAGTTCAACCATATTTTTAGTCTCATTACTCTCATTCCTTTAATAAAAGCCCCCAGTTGATCAGACATTAAAGAAATATCTAAGGTAGTCTTCAATAGTGACAGATTGTTTCCTCGCCCATGCTTGCATTAGGGCGATGATGCTTTTGCAATGGAACAAGCCTAGAGATAATGTGTGGTCAGGTGAATGAAAGATTCTGACATGGCAGGGTGCCCTATGAGAAGAGATGTCAGGTTTAATGCGGGTTTAAGAAAAGGGATGAATCATCTGGTATGAGCTTCATCGGGCGTTTCAGACGGGGAAAGTGGCAGAACAACACATTCTAAACAAACAAGCCACCAGCAGCTAACCCTGTGTGAAAAGTAAAGGTTACTCTGATTAATTGTGTTACATGAACTAAGCAGATGCTGACTACATGTGATGTCAAACACAAAGCATTTTTTAAAAGCGACCAATATCTTATCGATAGAAAGATGAAAGAGATCAGTCTCGGTCAGAATCCTTTTGAAACAATGAAGCACTGTGAAGTGTGCATTTATCAGGGAATCACTTCCAGGCATAGAAAGCCTTAATTTGTCCGAGTCCCAGGCTGACATTTCGGATATTAGACAGCTTACTGGATGTTCAGTATTTCCCTCCACTGCCCTCTCAGTGTCTTTATTCGGCAGTGAAAACAATAAAACCACAGCAAAAGATTGGAATCTCAGCTGTTTTCCCTGTGTGGATCAATTGTGAACATCCAGCATCTTTTCGTATCATCAAAAGATTAGATAATGTTATGAAATAGGATTGAACTAAGAATTGGAAATGTCAGACGTGTCCTGTTAGCTTGTGTATCAGGTCTGTTTCTTGCACTACATTGCGTCTGATTGCATCCCTGTGGAGGGTTTCATTATAACATAGCCTTAAGTGATTTATTCTCCATAAGCATATACTCTCTAATTTTCAATTCAAGTTTCAGGGCCATTTCCATTTTGATTTTTCTCTTCACCAAGGACCGAAAATTCTTCATTTCTGACCAGGATGTGCAAGGTGGGACTAAGCCTGGTTTTGTGTGAGACTTCTTGACGGGGAAACGCTTGTGTGCCTTAGGCCCTAGGCATCATAGACGGCAGAATGGGCTTCCTGTCCATGTGCGTTTCTGCAATCACTGGGCTGACATGGGAGGCCAAGGAGGGAGCAAACGACTGGGGGATAGGTAGAGACGATCAGGTGTAGAAACAGAAGTGGAAAAAGGCTGCAAGTGAGAGGATGTATTGGAAGACCCTAAAGACATTGGCAGTGAAGCATAGAGGGCTAACAGTGAACAAGGAAAAACACAGAGATAAACTAGTGAGATACAGCATGGAAACAGATCCTTCGGCCCACCAAATCCATTGACTACGCCATTCGATCATGGCTGACCTATCTTTTCCTCTCAAGGCCATTCTCCTGTAGTCTCCTCATAACCTTTGATGCCCTTGCTAATCAAGAACCTTTCAATCTCCGCTTTAAAAATACCCAATGTCTTGGCCTCTATCTCCATGTATGGCAATAAATTCCAAAGATTCGCCACCCTCTGACTAGAGAAATTCCTCCTCATCTCCATTCTAGAGGTACGTCCTTTTATTCTGAAGCTATGCCCTCTGGTCCCAATGTGCATCCAATCCAATCCACTTAGTGCAGGAACCTTTCATTATTGACCCGGGATGAACGAACCACTTGTGACCAGGTATACTGGCCCAGGAAATTGATATTTTGGCAAGAGTGAGGCACAAAGGACAAATATATACAGAGATCGGAGAGCCACTGCCCATCATAAAGGATTTCGCTGGTGATGTGTATTTTCATTCCTATTATATTACCAGGTGGCACGGTGGCGCAGCGGTAGGGTTGCTGCCTTACAGTGAATGCAGTGCCAGAGACCCGGGTTCCATCCCGACTACGGGTGCCGTGTGTACGGAGTTTGTACGTTCTCCCAGTGACCTGCGTGGGTTTTCTCCGAGATCTTCAGTTTCCTCCCACACTCCAAAGACGTACAGGTCTGTAGGTTAATTGGTATAAGAAAATAACTGCAGATGCTGGTACAAATCGATTTATTCACAAAATGCTGGAGTAACTCAGCAGGTCAGGCAGCATCTCGGGAGAGAAGGAATGGGTGACATTTCGGGTCGAGACCCTTCTTCAGAATGATGTCAGGGAGGCGGGACAAAGGAAGGATATAGGTGGAGACAGGAAGATAGAGGGAGATCTGGGAAGGAGGAGGGGAAGGGAGGGACAGAGGAGCTATCTAAAGTTGGAGAAGTCGATGTTCATACCACCGGGCTGCAAACTGTCCAGGCGAAATATGAGGTGCTGCTCCTCCAACTTCCGGCGGGCCTCACTATGGCACTGGAGGAGGGAGGCCCATGACAGAAAGGTCAGACTGGGAATGGGAGGGGGAGTTAAATGTAGGTTAATTGGCTTTGTAAATGTAAAAATTGTCCCTGGTGGGTATAGGATAGTGTTGGTTTGTGGCGATCGCTGGTCGGCGCGGACCCGGTGGGCCGAAAGGGCCTGTTTCCGCGCTGTATCTCTAAACTAAACTAATTACCAGCAACAGACGAACAGTAAGATGGAGGACAACACGCAACAAAAGCTTTTCACTGTACCTCAGTGCACGTGACAATAAACTAAACTAAACTGAACTAAAAGAGGAGGGCCATTGGTGATGGCCATATGGGGTTTGGTGACGTCAAATGGGACCGGCAATGGGGTTTGGGTCTGAGGTGTAGTAGATAAGACCATTCCCACATGACCAGGCTCCTGTGACATTCACCTGTTGAATTCAAGGATGCAGGTAAGGTCACATGTTAAACACACTTGACTGGAAGGAAACATAGGCACAAAATGCTGGAGTAACTCAGCAGGTCAGGCAATGTCTCTGGGGAAAATAGATGGATAACGTTTCAAACTCAAGAAGGGTCCCAGCCCAAAACATCACCCATCCTTTTTCTCCAGAGATGCTGCCTGGCCCGTTGAGTTACTCCAGCACTTGGTGTCTTCTTTGGTTTTAACCAGCATCTGCAGTTCTTTGTTTCTCCTCTTTACAGGAAAGGAAGTCAGTTTTCACAGGTGTCCTTAACCTGGCATTTCACCTATTCATTAGACTGAATCCCAAACAGGGGACATAATTGGGTGAGTCAATATTCTCTGGAGTTGAAAAGAGCAGAAAGTAATCTAATTTGTTCCCAGAAGATTCCGAGGGGAATTGATCAGGTAGATGTTGAGGCTGTTTCTTCTGGGTGGAAGGTCAAGGACATGGGGAACTAATCTCAGGGTAAAGGGTAAGGAGCTGAGGAGGAACTCCATTATCCAGGACATTATGAATGTTTGGGATCGCCTTCCCCTGAGGTTGTGCGTGCTAAATCACTGAGAATATTGAAAGCTGAGATGGATGGATAGACACAAAATGCTGGAGTAACTCAGCGGGACAGACAACATCTCTGGAGAGAAGGAATGGGTGACGTTTTGGGTCAAGACCCTTCTTCAGACCCGAAACATCACCCATTTCTTCTCTCCAAAGATGCTGCCTGTCCCGCTGAGTTACTCCAGCTTTGTGTCTATCTTTGGTTTACACCAGCATCTGCAGTTCCTTCCCACACATGAATGGATAGGGTTTGGGCTCACAAAGCAAGAACGTCCTGTGAGAATCATTTTTACTCTCTGATCATTAATCATTGACCACAACCTGAGAAGATGCAAGCAAAGTCCTTTTTTTAGATTTTTTTTTTAGGTTCAGAGATACAGCGCGGAAACAGGCCCTTCGGCCCACCGAGTCCGCGCCGCCCAGCGATCCCCGCACATTAACACTATCCTACACCCACTAGGGACAATGTTTTAAAAACATTTACCCAGTCAATTAACCTACATACCTGTACGTCTTTGGAGTGTGGGAGGAAACCAAAGATCTTGGAGAAAACCCACGCAGGTCACGGGGAGAACGTACAAACTCCGTACAGACGGCGCCCGTAGTCAGGATCGAACCTGAGTCTCCGGCGCTGCATTCGCTGTAAGGCAGCAATTCTACCGCTGCGCCACCGTGCCGCCACTCAGAGTATATCCTCTTCTTCCTCAGAGTATATTAATTGAATACAATCACCTGTCCCCTGGGTGGAGACTTTACCACCTGGCCATGTGTGCAATGTCCATCGACTAAAACCAACTTCACCAGAAGCTGGTGAGCTCATCACCACTGTCCTTCTATCAACATTGCTGACACGGGACGAATGGGAATTAAGATGTATGAACTTAAAGGGAACAAACTGGCCTTGGAAAGTAAGATCATAAAGGGAGAGGTTTATCTCTATATCAGTTGGTTTATTTTGTGTGAAAAAAGTGTAAAATCAGAGTAATCAGGTGAGCTGCATCCAGAAGCAGTATTAGATCTAGTTAGATGGAAGTTGAAGTAACATTTGAGAGAAGCTGTAAAAGAGTACAAAAGCTGCCGCCTATCATAATTCTTGCATTATGTGACGTTATTTATACATTTTTACGTTAGATGAGTTTAAATGTTGTTACAAACAGAAAGGGAGCTGAGTTGAGCTGCAGTAGGTTTTGGCTAATCGGCCTGCCTGGGTTAGGATCGGACAGGTCATAAGGTCATAAGAGATAGGAGCAGAATTAGGCCATTCGACCCATCAAGTCTACTCCACCATTCAATCATGGCTCATCTATCTCTCGCTCCTGACCCCTTTTTCTGCCTTCTCCCCATAACCCCTGACACCTGTGCTATTCAAGAATCTATCTATCTAACCCCATATCCATTGACTTGGCCTCCACAGCTTTCTGTGGCAAAGAATTCCACAGATTCACCACCCTCTCTGACTGAAGAAATTCCTCCTCATCTCCTTCCTACAGAAACATAATTTAATACTGAGGTTATGACCTCTAGTCCTAGACTCTCCCACCAGTGGAAACATCCTCTCCAAATCCACCCTATCCAAGCCCTTCACTATTCGGTAAGTTTCGGAGAGGTGGCCCCTCATCCTTCTAACCTCCAGTGAGTACAGGCCCAATGCCGTAATAAGTAACTGGTTGGACTAGCCCCGTCTTTGCGAACACCAATGGGTATCAGAATTAATTGGAAAAGTACAGCCACTTGTGAATTCATAATCGTCACCAGAAAATTGCTCAGAATATGAAAGATCCCAGGACAGCAAGAGCTGTATTTAATTATTAGGATGAAAAAATGTATTACTTAAGGCTTTCCCAAATTAACTTTGTGTACGAAGGACCTGCTGATGCTGGTTTAAAGCGAAGATAGACACAAAATGCTGGAGTAGCTCAGCGGGACCGGCAGCATCTCGGGAGGAAAGGAAGGGGCAACGTTTTGGGTCGAGACCCTTCTTCAGACCGATGACAGCTTTTGTACAGCTTATTCCATATGCTGAAATATGGAAATATGAAATATGGTCTTGCTTTTGGAATATGTACAACTTTGAAGATATCCAAAACATTTAGTTATGGAACAAAATGGAAAATGCTGCAAATACCCAGCAGGTCAGGCAGCATCTGTCGGGAGAGAAATAATGTTAGTGTTTCAGATCACTGGAAAAGGGAGAAATAATTTGCGTTCAAAATTGCAGTGAGCGGGTGGGCAGGAAGAACAGAGGAATATCTGTGTTAGGATGGAGACCAAGGTTGTTCTGGTAATTTTTTTTTGCTACAATCCCGTTAAAAGATGAGTGAAAACATTTAGAGAGGGCGGCAGACGAGCGTAGTGGAATTGTGAGGTGCAGGAGGCCATAGTTGCTGATAATCTGAAATAAAGAAGCTTGTTGGAAATATCTGGATAGGCCAGGAAGCATCAGTGAAGCGATGAAATCGCTGGCTAAACTTACAATGGAACTGGCCAAACAAGAGTGGATGCCTGAAAGTGTTGACTGTACAGTGTGTACTGTGAAGAGCTGTTAGCCTTTCCTGGTTATGTCAGGCATATTTATTTACCCACGACCAATTAATATGCACTTTTCCTTGGCAAGACCTCTGGTGTTCCAAAATCTTTAAATGATAATATACAAATCTCATCTCGTGCAAATCCACAATCACCCTGCAATGCTACTTAAAAACCCGGACTAACATGGAAACATTCACATAATATGTTGTGTCATAAGGAAAAGAATATGTTATGGGAAATGGTAGTGGTTCTGGTCTAAAATAAGAATGGAAATATCTGGCAGATTAGGCAGCATCCATGAAGGAAGAAGCAGGATTGTTGTTTTGGGTTGACGATCTTACATCAATAAAGTTGTTAAGTATGGTCAGACTTTTGAGATGCTTTTCGAAACTGGAGAAAGAGGCAGCCTTACAGGACTGTGGAAAATTCCAGAGTACAGACTTGTAATAGTTGACAGTTAACACCAAACTATTTTGGATTCTGTAAAGGAAGCAATTTCTATTTCAAGTTGAGTGGTTTATTTTGTCTCTAAAGTACAAGTTGGATGCATCTTCTATGCCTTACCCCAGCCTCAGTTCCTCTGTGTGAGAACCTGTGCATTACTTTCCCCAGCAGATGGTTACCAAGTTATATTGGCAGAAAGCTGGGAGCAGATTGCCTTCTCGTTCCCTCTTTTGGGGAACCTGTCATCAGGGAACTTAAAGTGTGCTGCAAACCTCATTGGCAAAGGAAAAGATTATATTTATTCTCTTTTAAATTTTCTGTCTCAGCCATCTTTTGCTGAGAATGATCAGCCATGATCACATTCAATGGCGGTGCTGGCTCGAAGGGCCGAATGGCCTACTCCTGCACCTATTGTCTATTGTCTAACTTCCTGATTAAAACTTCTACTGTCCTCCTGATTAAATATTACTGATTGTGTGCCGTGTTGTCACCTTCCCCTCAGTAAAACAATGAACCATTCCTACATTTCCTTATCACTATCTGCTTTGATCTTTCGTTTTCACACCTTATCCTTCCATATCTCTGGACTCCCTCTCTCCTGACTCTCAGTCTGAAGAAGGGTCTCGACCTGAAAAGTCGCCTATTCTTTCTCTCCAGAGATGCTGCCTGTCCTGCTGAGTTACTCCAGCATTTTGTGTCCATCTTTAGATTATCTATAATTTGCTTTAGAGTGGTTCATTGTCTTTGATTTATTATATAATGTGGAATATTTCAAACAATAAAACTGGTTCTCCTCCCAATGTATGTTGCACGTTATCTGGACTCTGTTAGTAGGCATTTGTTGTAAAGTAAGCCCAGGCCATCTGAGCTTGATAAAAGAGTGCTGTTGAATATATTGGATAAGAGAAGAAGGTGCTGATTGTCACACTGATAGCAAGCTGCACGGAGCTGCCAGATTCATTCAGCAAAGTATGGTTTATGCTCGCTGCTGTTTGCGACACATGGGAGCTGTTTACTGCCTTGTAAATTCAGCAGCTTTCTGTAGCTCTTGTACAACAACTGTGAATCACCTGGTTATTAACTTGAAAATATACCAGGCAGTCGGTTTAAAACGATCAGTTATTCCTTGCAATTTAGCACCAATCTGTTTGCACCTTGGTTGCTCCATCAGTGAGAGATTGACATGCCCTAAATTTCTGGCCTATCCCTGCTTGCTAGAGAAAAAAAGGGGAATACAAGTCACTGTCCAGATGTACTATAGATTGAGCAAAACACACAAAGTGGTGGATGAATTCAGCGGGTCAGGCATCATCTGCCTGAGATGACTATTGCAGAGTGAATGGACAATGGGGGGAACCTCATTGAAACGTGCAGAATAGTGAAAGGCTTGGATAGAGTGGATGTGGAGAGGATGTTTCCACTAGTGGGAGAGTCTAGGACTGGAGATCATAGCCCCGGAATTAAAGGACATTGTTTTAGGAAGCAGGTGAGGAGAAATTTATTTAGTCAGAGGGTAGTGAATCTGTGGGATTCTTTGCCACGGAAGGCTGTGGAGGTCGTCAGTGGATATATTTAAGGCAGAGATAGATAGATTTTTGATCAGTACGGGTGTCAGAGATTATGGGGAGAAGGCAGGAGAATGGGGTTAGGAGGGAGAGATAGATCAGCCATGATTGATTGGCGGAGTAGACTTGATGGGCCGAGTGGCCTAATTCTACCCCTATCACCTATGACCTTATGACTAATTCTACCCCTATCACCTATGACCTTATGACGTTTCAGGTCAGTTCAGGCTGAAGAAGCGTCATCTGTCCATCCCTTCCGCCGATGCTGCCTGACCTGCTGAGTTCCTCCAGCACTTTATGTTTTGCTGATGATTCCAGCATTTGCAGTTTCTTGTGTTAGTCATAGATTGCCCCAGATCACGTTTATTCTGAGTACGAGGATAAACTTGCTGAATCGTACAATCACAGACGTTTATCGGACCATTTTAGAGGAAAGCAAATTGGTCCATGGTATCCACGCCAGCCAAAAAGGGATTTTATTTTACAATACCCTAACTTCCACATCTGCTATCTGTAGCCTTGTTGATCACAGCTCTTCAAGTGCTCATCAAGGTTTACTTTAAAATGTAATAACGACTTCTGCACCCACCACCTTTTCAAGCAGGAACTTCCAGACCCCTGGAACTCTTGGGGTGAAAGTCTATTTTAATCCCTTTCTAAATCATCTTAATAATCTATGCTCTCCGATGAAGGAATTAGATAATTTCTGTTCACCCCTTTTTATATCCCTCATTATTTTAAACACTTTGATTACATTTCTCCACAATCTCCTTTGCTGCAGCATAATCAGTCGCTTCTATTCCCCAGTAACAAACACGGAAAATGCTGGGGCAACTCAGCAGAGCAGGCAGCTTCTGCGGAGCCAATCAATGTTTAAAGTCAGAAACGTTCATCAGAAATGAGAATGTTTTGATGAAGGATCTTTAACCTGAAACATTTACTGCTTCTCTCTCCACGGATGCTGCCTGACTTGCTGAGTTTTGCCAGCATTTTCTGTTCTTATTTCAGGTTTCCAGCATCCACTGTTCTCATACATTGTAATTCTCAAGCCCCAGTTACATCGCCATGAATTTCAAGGATGGCACGGTGGCGCAGTGGTGGAGTTGCAGCCTTGCGACGCCGGAGACCCGGGTTCGATCCTGACTACGGGTGCTGTCTGTACGGTGTTTGTACGTTCTCCCCGCGACCTGCGTGGGTTTTCTCCAGATGCTCCGGTTTCCTCTCCCATCCCAAAGACGTCCAGGTTTGTAGATTAATTGACCGGTAAAAATTGTCGCTAGCTTGTAGGATAGTGTTAGTGTACATAATGTTAGTGTACATAATGTTAGTGTACATGGGTGCAGACATGGTGCAGACATGGTGGGCCAACAGGCCTGTTGGCTAGCTGCATCTCGAGAGTCCAAAGTAAAATCTGCACGCTTTTATGTGCCGTAACATCCTTGGATATTATCTTTATAACATCCTCCTTGCTGCACAGACCGGAAATATATATACGGTTCTGTGAACTAACCACAGTTTTACATATTTCAAGTGTAGGAAGGAACCACAGATGCTGATTTACACAGAAGATAGAAACAAAATGCTGGAGTAACTCAGCAGTGCAGACAGAATCTCTGGATAGAAGGAATGCGTGACGTTTTGGGTCGAGACCCTTCTTCAGACTGAGAGTCAGGGGAGAGGGAGACAGAGAGATAGGGAAGGGTTAGATGTGAAAACGATACAACAAAGGTGACGGAGGAAGAACAAGGAAAGTGTAGAATAGATCATTGTTAGCTGGGGGAAGGTGACAACAAACCACACAGAGATAAAATGTATTCATATTTCAAGCCTGACCTTCCTTTGCTTAAAGAAACCTGGCCTTTTCTAATCTAATATCAGCACGATGGATAGTAACCTATCCCAATTAGGCAGTTTCTGTGGAGACAATCAACGTTTTAGGTCGGAAATGCTCATCAGAATTGTGAAGGTTTTGATGAAGGATCTTTCACCTGAAACATTGACTGCTTCTCTTTCCACAGATACTGCATTGTCATTTTCAAAGCATTGTCATTTTCATTGATATAGCGACAACAATGGTGTACGGTTGGTGGATTTATATTTAAAGCATAATGTTGAAAGTTGTTTTGTCCCAGTCTAGAGCAAGATTGCACTTTCTGACTGGGTCTTACCAAACATCAGCAAAATCACGGTCTCATTTTTGACAGGATTTCCATTCTGTGTGCACATTTTCCAAAAGAAAACTCCGCACGATGACATTAACAGTGTGTGACACACGATATACGCCCACATTGATCCGAAAAAATGACCGTTTATTCGTTTTTAGTTTTAGAGATACAGCGTGGAAACAGGCCATTCGGCCCATCAAGTCCGCGCCGACCAGCGATCCCCGCACCCTAACACTATCCTACACACACTAGGGACAATTTACAATGTTACCAAAACCAATTAACCTACAAACCTTTACGTCTTTGGAGTGTGGGAGGAAACTGGAGATCCTGCAGAAACCCATGCGGTCAGAGGGAGACAAGCACCCATAGTCAGGATCGAACCCGGGTAAGGCAGCAACTCTACTGCTGTGCCACCGTGCCATCATTCTTATTCATTTGTAGAACAACTAGGTTTACTAATTCGAATTCTCCTAAAATTCGACGCCCATAATGTATTACTTTTCCTCTCAGAGATCGTTGACCTCGTCTGTCCTAAAGCACAACCTTACAGGTATGCCCTGCGTGCTTCGCCTTTGGTGGCTTAGGTCATGATGGTTCTTCACTTCTTAGTCTTGGGGGTCGCTGGAGACTGATCTCAGCCACACCACATGGGCATCACCAGTTGCTGGGTGTCTTCTCTGGTGATGCACTGCCAGGTCGGTATTGCAGCCATCTTTAGCCTATGCTTGTTTTGGGAACTAGTCCCCTTCAGTTTTCTCTTCAGCATATAAAAGGCATGCTCAATTGGGTTCAGATCGGGTGATTGAATTAGCCACTCAAGAATTGACCATTTTCAGCTTTAAAAATCTCCTTTGTTGCTTTAGCAGTATGTTTGGGATCATTGTCTTGCTGTAGAATGAACCGCCGGCCAATGAATTTTGAGGCATTTGTTTGAACTTGAGCAGATAGGATGTGTCTATACACTTCAGAATTCATTATGCTACTACCATCAGCAATTGTATCATCAATGAAGATAAGTGAGCCAGTACCTTCAGCGGCCATACATGCCCAGGCCATAACACCCCCACCACCGTGTTTCACAGATGACAATAGACAATAGACAATAGGTGCAGGAGTAGGCCATTCGGCCCTTCGAGCCAGCACCGCCATTCAATGTGATCATGGCTGATCATTCTCAATCAGTACCCCGTTCCTGCTTTCTCCCCATACCCCCTGACTCCGCTATCCTTAAGAGCTCTATCTAGCTCTCTCTTGAATGTATTCAGAGAATTGGCCTCCACTGCCCTCTGAGGCAGAGAATTCCACAGAGTCACAACTCTCTGACTAAAAAAGGTTTTCCTCATCTCTGTTCTAAATGGCCTACCCCTTATTCTTAAACTGTGGCCCTTGGTTCTGGACTCCCCCAACATTGGGAACATGTTTCCTGCCTCTAACATGTCCAACCCCTTAATAATCTTATACGTTTCGATAAGATCCCCTCTCATCCTTCTAAATTCCAGTGTATACAAACCTAGTCGCTCCAGTCTTTCAACATATGACAGTCCCGCCATTCCGGGAATTAACCTAGTAAACCTACGCTGCACGCCCTCAATAGCAAGAATATCCTTCCTCAAATTTGGAGACCAAAACTGCACACAGTACTCCAGGTACGGTCTCACTAGGGCCCTGTACAACTGCAGAAGGACCTCTTTGCTCCTATACTCAACTCCTCTTGTTATGAAGGCCAACATTCCATTGGCTTTCTTCACTGCCTGCTGTACCTGCATGCTTCCTTTCAGTGACTGATGCACTAAGACACCCAGATCACGTTGTACGTCCTCTTTTCCTAACTTGACACCATTCAAATAATAATCTGCCTTCCTATTCTTACCACCAAAGTGGATAACCTCACACTTATCCACATTAAACTGCATCTGCCATGCATCTGCCCACTCACACAACCTGTCCAAGTCACCCTGCAACCTCATAGCATCTTCCTCACAGTTCACACTGCCACCTAGCTTTGTATCATCGGCAAATTTGCTAATGGTACTTTTAATCCCTTCATCCAAGTCATTGATGTATATTGTAAATAGCTGCGGTCCCAACACCGAGCCTTGCGGTACCCCACTAGTCACTGCCTGCCATTCTGAAAGGGACCCATTTATCCCCACTCTTTGCTTTCTGTCTGCCAACCAACTTTCTATCCATGTCAGTACCCTACCTCCAATACCATGTGCTCTAATTTTGCCCACCAATCTCCTATGTGGGACCTTGTCGAAGGCTTTCTGAAAGTCGAGGTACACCACATCCACCGGCTCTCCCCTGTCAATTTTCAAAGATGTGGTGGTATGCTTTGGATCTTGGGCAGTTCCTTCTCTCCTCCATACTTTGTTCTTGCCATCACTCTGATATAAGTTAATCTTCGTTTCATTTGTCCACAAGACTTTTTTCCAGAACTGTGGTTGCTCTTTTAAGTACTTCTTGGCAAACTGTAACCTGGCCATCCTATTTTTGCAGCTAACCAGTGGTTTGCATCTTGCAGTGTAGCCTCTGTATTTCTGTTCATGAAGTCTTCTGCGGACAGTGGTCATTGACAAACCCACACCTGACTCCTGAAGAGCGTTTCTGATCTGTCGGACAGGTGTTTAGGGATTTTTCTTTATTATAGAGAGAATTCTTCTGTCATCAGCTGTGGAGGTCTTCCTTGGCCTGCCAGTCCCTTTGTGATTAGTAAGCTCACCAGTGCTCTCTTTCTTCTTAATGATGTTCCAAACAGTTGATTTTGGTAAGTCTAAGGTTTGGCTGATGCCTCTAACAGTTTTATTCTTGTTTCTCAGTCTCATAATGGCTTCTTTGACTTTCATTGGCACAACTTTGGTCCTCATGTTAATAAACAGCAATAAAAGTTTCCGAAGGTAATGGAAAGACTGGAGGAAAGACTAGATGCTGAGAGCTCTCTTATACATTAAGGAGGCAATTAAACGCACCTGAGCAATTACAAACACCTGTGAAGCCATGTGTCCCAAACATTATGGTGCCCTGAAATGGGGGGACTATGTATAAACACTGCTGTAATTTCTACTCGGTGAAACCAAAATGTATAAAAATGGCCCGTGACAATGTGCACTTTAACGACATGTGATTTTTTTCTATTACAAATCTCAAATTGTGGAGTACAGAGGCAAATAAATAAATGATGGGTCTTTGTCCCAAATATAATGGAGGGCACTGTATATAAATGGCCATTGTAAATTAGCCTTAGTGTAAGTAGTTGGTAAGAGAATCGGGATAGATTGATGGGGCAAGTGAGAGAGAGGGTATGGGTTGCAGGGAACTAAGGAGGGGGATTCATGGACTGTTCTGAGGAGTTGGCATTAATTAACCTGTTGGAATTCTTTGAGGAAGTAAAGAGCAGGATGAATAAAGGAGTGTCCGTGGATGTAGTTTACCTGGATTTTCCGAAGGCCTTTGATGCGTGCCACACAGGAGACTGCTAAGGAAGATGAGATCTCACGGTGTCAAAGGGCAGATACTGGCATGGACAGCAGGTTGGCTGGATGGCAGAAGACAAAGAGTGGCCATAAAGGGGGCTTTTTCTGGTTGGCTGCCAGTGACTAGCGGAGTTCCGCAGGGCTCGGTGCTGGGGCCACTACGCTTCATGTTGTATATTAATGATTTGGATGAGGGTATTAACGGCTTTGTGGCCAAGTTTGTAGATTATACAAAGACACGTGGAGGGGCAGGTGGTGTAGAGAGAGCAGGGAGTCGGCAGAAGGACTTGGACAGGTTGGGAGAGTGGGCAGAGAAGTGGCAGATGGAATATAGTGTTTCAAAGTGTGGTGTCATGCATTTTGGTAGCAGGAAAAAAATGCATAGACCATTTTCTAAATGGGGAGAGAATTCAGAAATCGGAGGTGCAAATGAACTCTGGTTAGAAGGAATGGGTGACGTTTCGGGTCGAGAACCTTCTTCAGACCGAAGGGTCTCAGAGAGTCTGAAGAAGGGTCTTGACCTGAAATGTCACCCATTCCTTCTATCGTCTGCAGTTCCTTCCTACATCCCATCCTTCCCACCACCAACTGGAACAAACAAGGTCTCTCTGAATGTGAAAGGCCTGGTTAGAGTGAATGTGGAGAGGATGTTTCCCACTAGTGGGAGAGTCTAGGACCAGACGCCATAGTTTCAAAATAAAAGGACGTACCTTTAGCAAGGAGATGAGGAGGAATGTCTTTAGTCAGAGGGTGGTGAATCTGTGGAGTTCATTGCCACAGACGGCTGTGGAGGTCAAGTCAATGGATATTTTTAAGGCGCAGATTGATAGGTTCTTGATTAGTACGGGTGTCCGGAGTTATGAGGAGAAGGCAGGAGAATGGGGTTGAGAGGGAAAGATAGATCAGCCATGATTGAATGGCGGAGTAGACTTGATGGGCAGAATGACCTAATTCTAGGGAAAGATCAAAATTCCATGTACAGTGTTGAAAGAACATAATGCTGAAATCAGTGGCTGAGGGTAAATGAGGATTTTAATGAGCAGAAGCTTTGTGGGTGGGTAATGAATGGCGTGAGCATCAAACTGCATCATTCTGAGCTGTTTTAATGAACAGGCTCCATTCTCAGAGAATGTGAGTGCTGACAACAAGGCCATTTATTGCCCAGTATTAGCTGTCTGCTTACTGGCTACCTGATCAATGTCAGAGGGTGATATTGGTAGGTTTGAAGTGGCAAGTCGGTCAGATCAGTCAGGTGTGCTGGTTTCCTTTAATGACAAACACTACTGTGCCAGAGGGTTTCCACTGACAATGCCATAGTCTCTTGGTCACCCCACTGGTGCCAACCTTTATCCTAGTAGTGGGATTCAGACTTCTCCATGGATCAAAGTATCATCATTAACTCGACTAATAACCTACATCCTATCCTTCCCACCACCAACTGGAACAAGCAAGGACTTTGGCCCTACATCAACTCCTGACTGATTAAACCATCATATACATTTTTGTTGCACATAGACTAGCTTATTCTAGTGATCTTCTGGTTCCTCTCCCACATTCTTTCCCGTACACTGAAGCAAAAACAGAATTGTTGGAAGTACTCAGCCATCAAAGCCACAGAAAGATAAACCAGTCAACGTTTAGGATCAATGCCCCTTCCTCAGAAACGTTAACTGGTTTCATTTCCCAGATGCTGTTTGACTGGCAGAGTTCTTCCAGCATTCTTTTGTTGGTTTCAGATTCTAGCATTTGCAGTTTCATTTGTTTTCTCTTCTTGGTAAACTGAAGTTCTTCCAAAACCTGTTTCCATTTCCTAACTCGTGACAAGTCCTGTTCATTCATCATCTGAGTGTTTTCCATTCTGCATCTGTTCTCATCTAACCAGCACCTTCATTTTACAATTCTTATTCGAGTTTTCAGATCCTTCCGTGGCTTCATCCCGTTCCACTTCTACGTTCTCCCCCAGCCCTGAATGACCTGCGATCCACATGACCACCCACCAAATTAATTGCCCTGCCTTTGGCAACTGTAGCTTCAGCTGCCAAACTCCTGAGCTCTGGTTTTCTCTTCAAAAACCCTATCCATATCTTTTCCTTCCTTAAGTAGTATGGACAAATCTGGACAAATCTTTTGTTTGTTTGTTTGTTTTTATGTCTTGTTTGCTCTGCAAAGCGTCTTTGAGTTTCCTGAAAAGTGCTATATAAATTAAATGTATTATTATTATTATTATTATTATTATTATTATAAGAAAATAACTGCAGATACTGGTACAAATCGAAGGTAATTATTCACAAAATGTTGGAGTAACTCAGCAGGTCAGGCCAGGTCAGCTTCTCGGGAGAGAAGGAATGGGTGACGTTTCGGGTCGAGACCCTTCTTCTTTCCTTCCTTAAGATGCTCTTTAAAATTTACCACTCTGACCACCTCCGAATGTAGCTCAATGTCATAGTTTGTTTGGGAAGCTTCCTTTCCTGCACCTTTTGCAACATGAAAGATGTAATACCAATGAAACTTGTTAGTCGGGATGAAACACTATCTGTGGCAGCCACATTGGTGCCAGCATCATTATTGTGCTGGGAAGATATGAAGGAAGGTCTCTGCCAATTTTATGGATGTTTCCTGCATTCATGCAAATGTCTGCACTCCCTGTAACAGTGCCAACTGCACACCTGACAGGTCTCCTGTGCAACCACACAGTGTGTTGCGTTCAACATCCTCTGTACTTTTGCCATTGGCCAAAAATCTGATTTGTTTACAGTTCCAACTAGTAGTTTTTTTAGGTTGGAGGTATTGGGTGGAAATAGGTCCTTTGGCCCACCCAGTCCACACTGACTATACCTTTTGCCCGATGGGAGAGGGGAGAAGAGGGAGTGGCCAGGGTGCGACTCATCCTTGATTATGCTGCTGGCCTTGCCGAGGCAGCGTGAGGTATAAATGGAGTCAGTGGAAGAGAGGTTAGTTTGTGTGATGGTCTGGGCTGCGTCCACAATTCCCTGCAATTTCTTGTGGTCTTGGATGGAGCTGTTCCCAAACCAAGCTGTGATGCATCCTGACAAAATGCTTTCTAGGCACATCTGTAGAAGTTGGTGAGAGTTGATGAGGATTGGAGTTGGGGGAAAAAATGGGAAAGAAAAGGTGAGAACAGGACAAAGCCTGGTGAGTGACAGGTGGATACAGGCGGGGGGGGGGGGTTTGGATTGGCAGTTGGATGTAGTAAGTGACAAAGGCTAGAGGTGAAAAGAAGACTAATCAAGAATTTATCTCTGCCTTAAAAATATCTACTGACATGGCCTCCGCAGCCCTCTGTGGCAATGAGTTCCACACATTAACTACCCTCTGACTAAAGAAGTACCTCCTCACCTCTTTTCTAAGAGAGCACCCTTTAATTCCAAGGCTATGATCGCTGGTCCTAGACTCTCCCACTAGTGGAAACATCCTCTCCACATCCACTGTATGTGTGGAAGGGGATGGACAGAGGGGATAAATGAGAAATGGGGGACTTGGGGATGGGAAATGAATGTTTGTAAGGTGAAGGGAAGGGGTGGAGATATGGGCAGTACAGTGTGGGGCCCATGGGAATGGAAGAAAGGGTAAGTAGGATATTACTTGAAACTGGAGAATTCAATTATTTATCAGTCTGACCAAGGGTCTCGACCTGAAACGTCACCCATTCCTTCTCTCCAGAGATGCTGCCTGACCCGCTGAGTTACTCCAGCATTGTGTGTCTTTCTTCAATGTTCACACCATTGGGCTGTAAGCTGCCCAAACAGAAAATGAGGTGCTGTTCCTTCATTTCCAAGTGGCCTCACTCTGGCAATGGAGGAGGCCAAGGACACAAAGGTCGGTGTGGGAATGGGAAGGGTAGAGAGCTCTTGGTCTTCACAGACTCATTAAATGTAGAAGTAGCACTTTACCCATTTCACACACTTTGCACATTACCAGAAGAGATCACTTTGAAATTTCACAACACTTAAATGATTTAATCTTTGCTTATAATTGATATATCAAAAACCAGATGTCTAGGTTTCTCAAACAAACATTCCTTTGATTGTAAACCAGCAGTGCAGTCAACTGCATTTAGTTCAGTTTAGAGACACAGCGCGGAAACAGGCCCTTCGGCCCACCGAGTTCGCACCGACCAGTGATACAGGAATACAGAGCTTTATTTGTCATTTGGTACCGAGGTACCGAACGAAATTACATTGCAGTCACACACAAAAAAAAAAAGAACACAAGACACATTAACACATTAACACATTAACACATTAACACATACCTCCACATTAACACCACCCTACACACACTAAGGACAATTTTGCACTTATACCAAGCCAATTAACCTACAAACCTGTACGTCTTTGGAGTGTGGGAGGAAACTGAAGATCTCGGAGAAAACACAGGTCATGGGGAGAACGTACAAACTCCGCACAGACATTACCTGGGTCGAACCAGGGTCTCTGGTGCTGTAAGGCAGTAGCTCTACCACTGCACCACCGTGCCGCTCCAGTGAAGGTAATGCTGTCATTGAAGGAGGGTGTGCTTGTTGTGTCACAGAGCTGAAGTCAGAGAGGCAGGAATTTATGGATTGGAGAAAGCAGGAGAGTGTTGGGACTGCGAGCCATTTAGCTTGTGTTAAGAGGGTGATGGGTGTCGTTACTCACCATGTAGTAGGAGGAGTTACTGTGAGGGGACTATAAGTGATTGAAGAGTACGGACACCAGGCCTAATTGTGGGCAAAGATGAAAGGGATCATATGATGTCATGTTATCCTGCATTTCATTACTAGGTCCATCCACATGATACTCCTTCATCAGATGTTGATAACGAACAAGCAAAAATGTCAAACCTTTAAGGAAATCCAAACATGTTTTAATCATTTACTAATGATGGGTGTGCAGCATTTAAGATCTGTTCTCAACTTTTCTTATGAAGGTGGTGGTGAGTTGTTGTTTTGAATTGCTGCGGTCTTTCTAGTGAAGGCCATATTGTCATGGAGTCACACAGCACAGAAACAGGGCCAAAGACAGACACAAAATGCTGGAGTAACTCAGCGGGACAGGCAGCATCTCTGGAGAGAAGGAATGGGTGATGTTTCCGGTCGAGACCCTGCTTCAGACTGAGGCCCATGGGAAAAGGAAACGAGAGATATAAATGGTGATGTAAACAGTGCCTTCCGCCCATTACCTCCATATGTCGACCATCCACTTCCATTCTAAAGGTGCCGACACACAGGAAATTAGGGCGGCACGGTGCCGCAGCGGTAGAGTTGCTGCCGTACAGCGCTTACCGCACTAGAGACCCGGGTTCGATCCCGACCACGGGTGCTGTCTGTACGGGGTTTGTACGTTCACCCCGTGACCTGCGTGGGTTTTCTCCGAGATCTTCGGTTTCCTCCCACACTCCAAAGACGTACAGGTTTGTAGGTTATTAGTTTAGTTTAGTTTAGGGATAAAGCGCGGAAACAGGCCCTTCGGCCCGCCGGGACCGTGCCGACCAGCGATCCCTGCACATTAACACTATCCTACACCCACTAGGGACATTTACCAAGCCAATTAACCTACAAACCTGTACGTCTTTGGAGTGTGGCTTGGTATAAATGTAGAAGACCTCAGTGTGTGTAGGATAGTATTAATGTGCGGGGATCGCTGGTTGGAGCGGACTTGGTGGGTCGAAGGGCCTGTTTCCGCGCTGTATCTCTAAACTAAACACCCACTGGTGGACCAGTGCCAGATACCAGTTACCCTGATGGAATAGTGATGCATTCCTGAGTCATCTCCTAAATGCTTCCGGAGTGTTCTGTTAAGTCATATTAGGACAAACAAGTGGAAAGAAATGGAAGAGTGACTGAAAGCTTGCAGCTGGGGTGGCAACGTCAGCCTGGTACTGGGGTCAGGCTGGCAACGTCAGCCTGGGGTGGCAACGTCAGCCTGGTACTGGGGTTAGGCTGGCAACGTCAAATTCTCAGTTCAACTGTGGGCATAAGTGCTCAGCACCAGCAGCTCAGTAATCCATGTGAAGGAAGAAAGAGGGAGGTGGACAACTTCAAGTCAATA
This sequence comes from Rhinoraja longicauda, assembly GCF_053455715.1. Taxonomy (NCBI): domain Eukaryota; kingdom Metazoa; phylum Chordata; class Chondrichthyes; order Rajiformes; family Arhynchobatidae; genus Rhinoraja; species Rhinoraja longicauda. The sequence continues at coordinate 3,279,374 of NC_135967.1, read as the reverse complement.
GACACCAGACAATAGGTGCAGGAGGAGGCCATTTGGCCCTTCGAGCCAGCACCGCCATTCAATGTGATCATGGCTGATCATTCTCAATCAGTACCCCGTTCCTGCCTTCTCCCCATACCCCCTGACTATCCTTAAGAGCTCTATCCAGCTCTCTCTTGAATGCATTCAGAGAATTGGCCTCCACTGCCTTCTGAGGCAGAGAATTCCACAGATTCACAAATCTCTGACTGAAAACGTTTTTCCTCATCTCATTTCTAAATGGCCTACCCATTATTCTTAGTGGTGGTGCAGATCCTAGAATGGATTGCCTGCTACCTTTGGTAGCATCTATATACTAAAACTCTCGTTTGTTTGTTTGTTTGTTTGTTTGTTCCTGAACTACAGCCAAAACGGTACACGATAGCGTGACAATTCTAGGCCCACCTTACTCACCGTCGTCCCTTTGGTGCTAATGGAAGAAGTTTCATTGAAATCAGTGTTATATTTTTAAAGGTATTCACATTTTAAAGTTTAAATTTATCTCCTAGGGAGGGAGGGAGGGAGGGGGGGGGGGTGGAGGGGGAGAGGAGGGAGGACAAGGGGGGGTTGAGGGGGAGGGGGAGGGGAGGAGTGAGGATAAGGGGGGTTGAGGGGAATGGAGGGGAAGGGGGAGGAGGGAGGGGAGGGGGGAGGGGAGGGGAGGGGGGCGAGGGGAAGGGGGGATGGGAGGGGAGGGTGCTGCACCAATGCAGGAGAGGTTTGGGCCCAACGGCTCCACTTGGTCTAGTAATCCATAAAGATATAATGAGGTTTAATTATTTGGGCATGTAAAGAAGCAGTACACATTGTCTACATAAGACACAGTAATGAAATATATGCAGGATTCAAGAATTTGTGTCAATTAATGGAGAAAGCACACCCTGAAGAGCACAAATAACTATTTATTAAAACAAAATATAAGTAAAATATAGAAAAAAAACTTCCAATAAAGTAACAATACAACAGGTCACACGCGTTAGAGGCAGGAAACATGTTCCCAATGTTGGGGGAGTCCAGAACAAGGGGCAACAGTTTAAGAATAAGGGGTAAGGCCATTTAGAACGGAGATGAGGAAAAACTTTTTCAGTCAGAGAGTTGTGAATCTGTGAAATTCTCTGCCTCAGAAGGCAGTGGAGGCCAATTCTCTGAATGCATTCAAGAGAGAGCTAGATAGAGCTCTTAAGGATAGCGGAGTCAGGGGGTATGGGGAGAAGGCAGGAACAGGGTACTGATTGAGAATGATCAGCCATGATCACATTGAATGGCGGTGCTGGCTCGAAGGGCCGAATTGCCTACTCCTGCACCTATCGTCTATTGTCTATTGATGTCTGTACGGAGTTTGTACGTTCTCCCAGTGACCGCGTGGGTTTTCTCTGAGATCTTCGGTTTCCTCCCACAATCCAAAGACATACACGATTGTAGGTTAATTGGCTTGGGTTTGTATAAGTGTACATTGTTCCTAGTGTGTGTAGGATAGTGTTAATATGCGGGAATCGCCGGTCGGTTTGGACTCAGTGGGTCGAAGGGCCTGTTTCCGCGTTGCAACTCTAAACTAAACTACAAAATAACAAACTCAAAAACTCCCTCTACACCCACATTCTGCTCCTGCTTTGTACAACTTAGTAACCCGTAGCAATACTTGGGAATTATTACTGGAGGTACCATATATCTACAGCGCTGTGAAATCGTGTCAACTACTCCACACTTCTTGACAAAATTTCATATTGTTCTAGCATCCCTGGGAACATCAAAGTTAGAAGAAATCTAGTCATCATTATATTATCTTCTCAAATGACACAGAAACAAGTCGAATTCCTGAAACAAGTTGTGATTCAGGACCATATTCAGTATCCATTTAAAGCCTAATATTTACTGACGAGCCTGCTATTTTATTCCATCCCTCCGATAGTCAGTCACCCTGTCATCGGTCTTTATTGTAGGCAGCCATGTGTCATTTGGTGTTGAGGTTGGTCCCTCATTGTTTAAAAAATGCTTTCAAAATAAAGCTTCTCTGAATATTAAGTCTATTGCTGTTAAAAACTGTCATTAGGGATATCGATTTTCTGTCCAACTGCAATGCTTCTTCGCAGAATTAGTTCAAAGTGCTGACATCATGCAAGGTTACAAGGGGCTAGAATAATCTTATCTCAAAAGATTGATGGAGAAGAGATTAGGGAATTGAGGAGGAAATGGCCTATCCGTCTTTGTCTGTGAAAAGGTTGCTCCTGTCGTTTTTATAGAACAGCACAGCAACAGGCAGTGTTTATCTAACTGTGATTCCAAATTAAACTAATCCATCTGCCCGTGTACGATACCAGTCCCTCCATTCCCTGCATGTTTATGTCCTTATCTCAATGCTTCTTACACATCATTATCCTTTCTGCTTCCACCACCACCTCTGTTTGTGTGTTCCAGGCACCCACCACTCTGTGTGAAAACCTTGCTCCACACATCTCCTTCGATTATTCCCCCTCTTACCTGAAAACTACGCACTCTCATAATTGATCTCTCCACCCTGGCGAAAAAGACTCTGACTATCTACCCTATCTATGTAGGAAGGAAATGTAGTGCGGCACGGTGGCGCAGCGGTAGAGTTGCTGCCTTACAGCAAATGCAGTGCCGGAGACTCAGGTTCGATCCTGACTCCGGGTGTTGGCTGTACGGAGTTTGTACGTTCTCCCCGAGACCTGCGTGGGTTTTCTTCGAGATCTTCGGTTTCCTCCCACACTCCAAAGACGTTCAGGTATGTAGGTTAATTGGCTGGGCAAATGTAAAACATTGTCCCTAGTGTGTGTAGGATAGTGTTAATGTGCGGGGATCGCTGGGCGGCATGGACCCGGTGGGCCGAAGGGCCTGTTTCCGCACTGTATCTCTAAAAAAAAAAATTTTTAACTGCTGGTTTAAACCGAAGATAGACACAAAATGCTGGAGTAATTTCAGCCTGAAGAAGGGTCTCGACCCAATACGTCACCCATTCCTTCTCTCCAGAGATGCTGCCTGTCCCCCTGAGTTACCCCAGCATTTTGTGTCTATCTACCTTATCTAAGTATTTCATAATTTTGTGAACTTCCATCAGGTCTTCAATATCTGTCGCTCCAACACTTTTTAGACACAATACTTGTGAATTCTCCTGTAGCTGGAAAGACATTTATACTTTTGGATTATTGTCTGGCTATCTTCTAAAATGTGGCACCTGTTCCTCCAATACTGAGCCATGCTTTGGTAGGTGAGTCTGAGACATGGTCTTGGGCTTTCCAGCAGTCACCAACAGTAGTCTTCTGAGGTGGATCCAATGGACAATGTGAATGTGGTCGTGGGCTTTGGTGTCCAGCATTTGGCGGGGAGTAGGATGGGGTATTAATTGGGAATGCAGCCTGTGGTTTAGTGCTGGTGCTCTGGGCCAGGAGATGGGTGGTACATTGGGCTTGGTGGGAGGTAAATGGGAGGCCTGTGGTTGATTGCGAAGGGGTCAGGAGACCTAAAATTGGAGATTTTGTTTAGCTTAGTTTAGAGATACAGCGCGGAAACAGGCCCGTCGGCCAACCAGCGATCCCTGCACACTAACACTATCCTACACACTAGGGACAATTTATAAACACACCAAGCCAATTAACCATACAAACCCTGTACGTCTTTGGAGTGTGGGAGAAAACAAGGGATCTCGTAGAAAACCCACGAAGGTCATGGGGAAATCGTCCAAACTCCATGCTGACACCACCCATAGTCAGGGTGGAACCTGGGTCTCTGGCACTGTAAGGCAGCAACTCTATCACTCCGCCCTGAAATGTCAGAGGGTTGGATGGATTCAAGGGGGCAGCCTGCGTTTGATGCAGATCGGAGGGGTGCGGGGAGGGCTGGTTGGAGGGGGGGGGATAAGGATGAAAGAGTAATTTACTCACCTGTAGGTCTCCATGCTGCCACTGGGGGAGGCAGACACTATCATCCCAGGAGTATCTTCTTATGGGACCATCCAACATCCAAGTTTCTCATCATTACTCCAAAACTGGTGCCACGTGTGGAATGACACAATTTTTAGTTTTAGCTTAGTTTAGTTTAGTTTAGAGATACAGCGCGGAAACAGGCCCTTTGGCCCACCGAGTCCATGCCGACCAGCAATCCCCGCACATTAACACTATCCTACATTAACACTATCCTAACCCTAACCTATAAACCTGTGCGTCTTTGGAGTGTGGGAGGAAACCAAAGATCTCGGAGAAAACCCGCGCAGATCATGGGGAGAACGTACAAACTCCGTACAGACAGCACCCATAGTCAGGATTGAACACGGGTCTCTGGCGCTGTAAGGCAGTGGCTCTACCACTACGCCACCAATTTTAATTATGAATGATCTGGGTGTCACTGGCAAGGAAAGCATTTATATCCCATCATTAATTGTTCTTGAAAAAGTGGTATTGGCTGATTGGGTGCACCTGTAGTCTTTCTGATTAATGTGTTCCCATTGTTATAGACCTTGTGGGACTTAATCACTTTATTCTTAATTGCTTAATTACTTAAGTCCTGGCAAAAGGTCCAAGAAAGTCTCTCCTCTTGTGAAACCAGAGATCCTCAAGGGTTCCGAAGATAGACACAAAAAGCTGGAGTAACAGGCAGCATGTCTGGAGAGAAGGAATGGGTGACGTTTCAGGTCGAGACCCTTCTTCAGACTGGTTAGGGATAAGGGAAAAGAGAGATATAAATGGTGATGTGGAGAGATAAAGAACCGAAACGTCACCCATTCCTTCTCTCCAGAGGTGCTGCCTATTCCTTCAGCCTGAGTTACTTCAGCTTTTTGTGTCTACCTTCGATTTAAACCAGCATCTGCAGTTCCTTCCTACAAAAATCCTCAAAGGTTCCAGCAGGAATAAACTTACATAGGTAAACATCGCCTCTAGTCACCCAGAATACTGACTTCAAAGGCCTGCTTATTCCCAAGTAGTTTGCTCCTGGGAGCTGGTGTTGGGTCAAGTACCCAAGCCTCTTGAATGACAACGAGCTTGCATTGTGAGTAGTAATAAAGGAATTATAAGAAAATAACTGCAGATGCCGGTACAAATCGAAGGTGTTTATTCACAAAATGCTGGAGTAACTCAGCAGGTCAGGCAGCATCTCAGGAGAGAAGGAATGGGTGACGTTTCGGGTCGAGACCCTTCTTCAGACTGATGCTGAGTTATTCCAGCATTTTGTGTCTACCTTCGATTTAAACGAGCATCAATCTGAAGAAGGGTCTCGACCCAAAACGTCACCCATTCCTTCTCTCCTGAGATGCAGCCTGACCTGCTGAGTTACTCCAGCATTTTGTGAATAAACACCAGCAATAAAGGAATGGCTCTTCAGCCAGCTATCCCTAGTGGAGACACGAGGAACTGCAGATCCCGGAATCCTCAGCAAAACACAAAATGCAGGAAGATCTCAGCGGGTCAGGCAACATCTGTGGAGGAACACACAGACAAAGTTTTGGGTCAGAACCGTTCTTCAGTCTGTCCATTTATTTCAGCCTTAAATGCCATCTGTCCATTCTTTCCAAAGTAGCTGCCTGATTTACTGAATTCCTCCGGCACTTTGTATTTTACTCAGCTATTCCACATGCCCAACCAGCTCCTTCAATCAATAGTATTTTGGACAGCATCTGTATATAACATAGAAACATAGAGACATAGAAAATAGGTGAAGGAGTAGGCCATTCGGCCCTTCGAGGCAGCACCGCCATTCAATATGATCATGGCGGATCATCTAAAATCAGTAGTGTAGGAAAATAACTGCAGATGCTGGTACAAATCAAAGGTATTTATTCACAAAATGCTGGAGTAACTCAGCAGGTCAGGCAGCATCTCAGGAGAGAAGGAATGGGTGACGTTTCGGGTCGAGACCCTTCTTCAGACTGATGTCAGGGGGCAGGACAAAGGAAGGATATAGGTGGAGACGGGAAGATAGAGGGAGAACTGGGAAGGGGGAGGGGAAGAGAGGGACAGAGGAACTATCTAAAGTTGGAGAAGTCGATGTTCATACCACTGGGCTGCAAGCTGCCCAGGCGAAATATGAGGTGCTGTTCCTCCAATTTCCGGTGGGCATCACTATAGCACTGGAGGAGGCCCATGGCAGGAGAGATGTGTTGAACATTTTGTCAAGGTTAGCATTAATGTGTTTCTGTTCTGAATGACCTGGCTTGTTGCCTTTCGAGTTTACATCTGACTATAACAGCACACTCTTTGGCATTGCAAAACTTTCAAAACAAGATCAGATTTTAGGAGCTGCTCATTGCATTTACATTTTCCCTTTCCTCTTTCACCTGTAGCCTCCATGGTTTGAGCATACATTGCTTCTATAATCTTCTGTTATACAAAATTGTGGATACAAAATGGCCTATACACAGCAGGGCAGCGAGAGCTTCCAATACGGTCTTTGCCCAGGACCCCAGTGTTCTTCCGCCATTGCTGGACAATAGCCCAGTCCGGCCAGAACAGATTCATAAAATCTCCATGTTGACAGCTAAATAATGCATGTGGCTCCACCTAATGCAACACACTTGCTGACAATATAATGAGGAATCCAGTTGGCTTTAAGCAATGAGGTGGAATTTACGCATGAATTGAAATAAATAAAGAAGAAAACCTTTCTCTTCCATCTAACAAGTTAGATGTTGCAAGAAGGGTCTCGACCTGAAACGTCACCCGTTCCTTCTCTCCAGAGATGCTGCCTGTCCCGCTGAGTTACTCCAGCATTTTATTGACCTCAATTATGGTGGGAGGATAAATGAAGCAAGGCCAGGAACATGCACTGGGAGGCTGTGAAAAGAGCATGAATTGCCAATCCCCCCAGTTATCTCGTTGCAGCTCTTGCATTTTTTATCTGCACTTTCTCTGTAGCCCTCCGGGCAGCATGGTGGTGCAGTGTTAGAGTTGATGCCTTAAGGGCCTGTCCCAGTATGGCGATTTTTAAGGCGACTGCCGGTGACTAGGCTGTCGTCGTACGTTTGCTGGGGTGTCGCAGGGGTGATCGTGAGTCGTCTCCAATGAGTCGTAGCAGATCTCAGGGCATCGCGGAAAATTGATTCTGTTCGAAAATTTTCGGCAACAGCTGGCTTGACGCCAATGATCGTAGCTTGTCGCGGGCGCTGTCGCGGGTTGTCGCCAGGCGAGGTAGGTTGTCGCCGGTACTGAGGACGGATGAATTTCATTGGCGACTACCGACATTAACCGGCGACAGGTACCGGGATCAGGGGAAGACAAGGTGCGACAGGAACTGTCAAAACCCCTCTACAGAAGTCCAGCTGCAACAGCCAATGGGGGGGAACCGCGATGCTGTCAGAGGGGGGCAGACACATGACCATACCGACTGCAAGGTCCGGCAAGACCACTCTTTAGGTATATTTTGTAATTGTTTGAACTTTAAAAAAAAAAAGATTTTTGCATGTAGTTATCCACCTTTCATAGGAATATAGTTTGTTTGAATAAAGTAGATTTTGGACATTTAAAAAAAAATTGGAGTCTGAAGTTATTGCATTTCTAAATACTTTCGCGTGGCATCTCTTTCAAATATTCTAGTTTCATTTATTTTGACCAATGAAATAAACACTGACACAGGCATCGCTCTGCATTTAAAAGAGAACTCTTTTCATTTATTTAGTTTAGTTTAGAGAAACAGGCCCTTCGGCCCACCGGGTCCACGCCGACCTACGATCCCCGCACATTAACACTATCCTACACCCACTAGGGACAATTTTTAAAAAACATATTACCAAGCCAATTAACCTACAAACCTGCACGTCTTTGGAGTGTGGGAGGAAACCGAAGATCTCGGAGAAAACCCACGCAGGTCACGGGGAGAACGTACAAACTCCGTACAGACAGCATCCGTAGTTGGGATCGAACCTGGGTCTTCGGCGCTGCATTCGCTGTAAGGCAGCAACTCTACCGCTGCGCCACCGTGACACCCAGATCAATGAAGCAAACACAAAGACAAGCAATTCACTGCATTGAAAGACAAAGTCTTTTCATTTATTTCGATCATTGAAACAAAACCAACACAACCAATGTACTGCATCGAAAAATAAACTCCTTTGGGAGGGTGTAGGGGCACTGAAAAGGGGCTTGGGTTGTGGTCTTTTTGGGGCTCTCTTCCTGGAGTGGTGGACCTCTGCTTGTGGAGTGGGCTGTTTGCTGCTGGTCTTCAGATCATGTCATTCTACCATGGTACGCTGCCTAGTTCGGAGTTGTAGTAAGTGCAGGTTGACGTCGTTTGTCGGAGCTTGTCGCAGTCCCTGTCGTAGCGGACGTCCTAGGTCGTCCTAAGATCACTCCTCATCCTCCAGCACTCCAAGGAATAGAGATCCAGCCTACTCAACCTCTGCCTATAGCTCACACCCTCTAGTCCTGGCAACATCCTCGTAAATCTTCTCTGTACCCTTTCCAGCTTGACAACATCTTTCCTATAACACGGTGCCCAGAACTGAACACAATACTGTAAATGTAACCTCACCAGCATCATACAACTGCAACATGACCTCCCAACTTCTATACTCAATACTCTGGCTGATGAAGGCCAATGTGCCAAAAGCCTTTTTGACCATCCAATCTACCTGTGACTCCACCTTCAGGACGTATGCACCTGCACTCCTAGATCCCTCTGCTCTACAACACTGCCCAGAGTCCTCCCATTAATGTGCGGGGATCATTGGTTGGTGCGGACTCGGTGGGTTGAAGGGCCTGTTTCCGCGCTGTGTCACTAAACTAAACTAAACTGAACTAAACTAAGAAGTAATGCAATATTTTGCTCTCTGTTTCTTTTCTCTTTTGCACTACTTGTACTCAGGTATGGTATGATCTGCCTGGATAGGATCAACAAAAGAATGTCTCGCACGATATCTCACTTCATGTGACAACAATAACCAAACCAAACCAAAAGCAATCCAAGCTTCCTCGGGCTAATTTTATCCCTCTTGCTTTTGCATTTGCACAGATATGAGAAACAGTCAATTATTTGACTGCAGTGAAAGATTAAAAAATAAATAAAAATCAATATAAGAATAGATATATTCAATATAATATATTATCAATATAATTAAGGGCAGCACTGTGGCACAGCGGTAGAGTTGCTGCCAGAGTCCCGGGATCGATCCTGACTACAGGTGCTGCCTGTACACAGTTTATGTTCTTCCCGTGACCTGCGTGGGTTTTCACCGAGATCTTCGTTTTCCTCCCGTACTCCAAAGACTTACAGGTTTGTAGGCTATTAGTTTAGTTTAGTTTAGTTTAGGGATACAGCGCGGAAACAGGCCCTTCGGCCCACCGGGTCCGCGCCGACCAGCGATCTCCGCACATTAACACTATCCGACAATTTTTACATTTACCAAGCCAATTAACCTACATACTTGTACGTCTTTGGAGTGTGGGAGGTAACCGAAGATCTCGGAGAAAACCCACACAGGTCACGGGGAGAACGTACAAACTCCGTACAGACAGCACCCATAGTCGGGATCGAACCCGGGTCTCCAGCGCTGCATTCGCTGTAAGGCAGCAACTCTACCGCTGCACCACCTTGCTGCCCAAAGCTATTTGGCTTGGTATAAATGTAATTTGTCCCTAGTGTGTGTAGGATAGTGTTAGTGTGCAGGGATCACTGGTCGGTGCGGACTCGGTGGGCAGAAGGACCTGTTTCCGCACTGTATCTCGAAAAAAAAGAAAGGGTTTGTTTTTTAATCTGCTGTGTTGGCCTTGGTCATCCCCACCATTTGCACTACTCCTCCTGATGGAAATAGTTCTCTTGTGTCAATTAGCCAGCAATACCAGTGGGGATTTTGAGTGTCATTTTTGTAAAAGCTCTGTTTGGTTCTTCAAATCACGAATGTAATTTGCAACAGAAGAAAGAAAGGGGATTTGGGTTTCCTTTTGTGATTTGGGGTATAATGTAAAGGCAAACAAACTGGTCAACGTCCAGTAATAGTAAACTGATTAGCAATGGACCACTGAAGCAGATTCCCTTCCTGAAAATAAGTGAAGCATGTTTTAAAATCTTTGAGGCCTTTTTGTGGAAACAGATTCGAGATATGTTCTGAATCTGCTGTGACGAATGTCCACTGCAGTTCACAGTTCTCCTATTCATCCATCTGCATTAAGTCCAGGCATGCCCTAGGGCCCAATGAGTTTGCCTGAAAGCGCATCCTTACTTACAAAGATAGCACTTAATGTGGTTAGTATTGGAATGGCTGAGCCACAGAATTTAGAACGTGTCAAAATGAGCCTAGTTGAGTGGCATTACTAGGAGATGGACACAAGAACCTGGAGTAACTCAGCGGGTCAGACAGCATCTCTGGAGAAAAGGAATAGGTGACGTTTCGGGTCAAGACTCTTCTTCAGACTGAGAGTCAGGGGAAAGGGAAACGAGAGGTATAGACGGTGATGTAGAGAGATATAGAACAAATGAATGAAAGATATGCGAAAAAATAATGATGATGGAGGAAACAGGCCATTGCTAGCTGTGGGCTAGGTGAAAACGACTTACAGACAATGAGACTTAACAGGACGACTTTGAAACTAGTACAATGACTTGAATGGGGGAGGGACAGAGAGAGGGGATGCAAGTAGGAATTTACCTTAGGATCTATGCTGTGACTGCAGCATATATATTGACCTATACTGTAACTGCAGCATATATACTGACCTATACGGTAACTGCAGCATATACACTGATCTATGGTATGACTGCAGCACGTATACTGATCTATGGTGTGACTGCAGCATATATACTGATATATACTGTGACTGCTGCATATATACTGATCTATACTGTGACTGCAGCGTATATACCGATCTATACCTTAACTGCAGCACGTATACTGGTCTATAGTGTGACTGCAGCATATATACGGACATATCCTTTGATTTCAGCATATATACTGGTCTATACTGTGACTGCAGTATATATACTGATCTATACTGTGACTGCAGCATATATACTGATCTATGGTGTGAATGCAGCATATATACAGATATACACTGTTACTGCAGCGTATATACTGATCTAGTGTGACTGCAGCATATATCCTGATATATACTGTCACTGCAGTGTATATACTGATATACAGTGTGACTGCAACATATATACTCATCTATAGTGTGACTGCAGCATATATACTGATATATACTGTTACTGCAGCATATATACCGATCTATAGTGTGATTGCAGCATATATACTGATATAAAGTGTGACTGCAACATATATACGGATCTATGGTGTGACTGCAGCATATGCACTGATCTATAGTGTGACTGCAGCATATATACTGATATATACCGTTAATGCAGCATATATACTTATCCATGGTGTGACTGTGCCGTATATACTGATCTATAGTGTGACTGCAGCATATATACTGATCCATAGTGTGACTATGTCGTATATACTGATCCATAGTGTGACTGTGTCGTATATACTGATATATACCATTAATGCAGCATATATACTGATCCATAGTGTGATTGTGTTGTATATACTGATCTATAGTGTGACTGCAGCATATATACTGGTCCATAGTGTGACTGCAGCATATATACCGATCTATAGTGTGACTGCAGCATATATACCGATCTATAGTGTGACTGCAGCATATATACTAACCTATACTGTGACTGCAGCATCTACAACCATGACAACATGCTGCAACTGGTTACCGAGGATTTTTCAGCACCAGTTTAAATAATTGACCATTGACGACAAACCCGTGTGATTCAGCCATGTAAATGCTATGGCGACAGGAACAGGGCATTGGTAAATGACTCACATCCTGATCCCCAAAGCCCTTCCACTAACTACATGGTGTGAATAAGAGGTGCATAGGGTATTTTTCAGTTACTTGCATGAATACGGCTCCAACAGTGTAGCAAAAGTTAACAGCTTCCAGGACAAGGCAGCCTGTGTGATTGCTTCCCCTATCCCCCTCACTGAACATTCATCCCTGCCACCACCGCACCATAGTGGCTACAGTATTCATCATCTCGTCTTAGTTTTTGGTTTTTAGTTTTAGTTTAAGAGATACAGCGCGGAAACAAGCCCTTCGGCCCACCAAATCCGCACCGACCAGCGACCCCCGCATACTAACACTATCCTACACACTCCCAAATAAAGGACAAAAGGTGACGTCACCGTCCTGCGCCCCACGTGACCTCACCCAGCCAGCGGCCACGTGCTCCCGCTCCACCAATGGCGGCCGTCCAGGCCGGGAGGTAGGTTGCTATGCAACCTCTGTTAGGCAGCGCCCAGGCCTCCGGGCCTACACTGTCCGGGCCTACAGCGGCCCCCGGGCCTACAGCGGCCCCCGGGCCTAATGCGGGACAAGGGCGGTCCTGTACGGGACAAACCAATTTAGCCCAATATACGGGATGTCCCTGCTAATATGGGACAGTTGGCAACCCTACTCCTGCTTACAGAACAAAGAACAGCACAGGACAGTAGCAGGCCCTTCTGCCCACAATGTCTGTACCGAGCTTGATGCCGGGATAAACAATCTCCTCCGCCAACACATAACCCGTATCCCGACATTCCCTGTATCTCCATGTGCCTGTTCAAAAGCCTCTTACTCGTATCTGTCTCCATTACCAGAGGCAGCACATTCCAGGCACAGACCACTCTCTGTAAAAAAAACGTAGTCCGCACGTCTCCTTTAAACTTTATCCTTCTCACCTTAAAGCTGTGCCCTCTAGTATTTGATATTTCCATTCTGGGAAAAAGGTTCTGACTGTCTATTGACCTTCCTCTTTGCTCGCTTCCCCTTCCCCCTAACACCGTTAAACCTCCGTACAGTATTTCTAATATATTTTTTTCCCCCAGTTCTGTTGGATGATCATTGATCTGAAATGTTAACTCCATTCCTCTCTCCGCACGTTCTGCCTGTGCACTTGCAGCAGGTTCTGATGCAGTCTCCACTGAATGATGAGCTGCAATGTGCTTTAGGAGGTGGTTTCCACTCAGCTCAACAATTCTAACCGTGGTGAGAATACTCATCTCAAATAATTTCCTGCCTCTTTAATTGCCTCAGTCAGTTGTGCTGCACACGTACCATTGTCCCTTGGTGATAAGACAATTCAGCTGGTTCACTCCTGCCAGCTGGCTAAATGAATCGTTTAAATCAAAGGTAGTCTGGCAGCAGTCCAGATTCTTTAGGACTAATAGACAGTAGCTATTTTCTTCGCATCAGACTGTATTGAAATGGGACGGTGAAATTGAGCGGCACGGTGGCGCAGCGGTAGAGTTGCTGCCTTACAGTGAATGCAGCGCCGGAGACCCGGGTTCCATCCCGACTACGGGTGCTGTCTGTACGGAGTTTGTACATTCTCCCCGTGACCTGCGTGGGTTTCCTCCGAGATCTTCGGTTTCCTCCCACACTCCAAAGACATCCAGGTTTGTAGGTTAATTGGCTTGGTAAATTTAAAAATTGTCCCTAGTGGGTGTAGGATAGTGTTAATGTGCGTGGATCGCTGGTCGGCGCGTGGAGACCCGGTGGGCCGAAAGGGCCTGTTTCCGCGCTGTATCTCTGAACTGAATTTATATTTCGACACAAGGAACTGTAGGTGCTGGTTTACAAAATGCTGGAGTGACTCAGATTGTCAGGCAGCATCTCTGGAGAACATGGATAGGTGAGGTTTCGAGTCTGGACACTTCTTCAGGCTGAGTTTAGGGGGGGGGAGGAAGGAAGCTGAAGGGAGGAAAGGCAGGACAAAGCCAGGTGAGTGATAGGTGGATGCAGGTGAAATGGGAGATGGAGGTTGACATGCACCTCCTCTAACCTCATAGAAACATAGAAAATAGGTGCAGGAGTAGGCCATTCGGCCCTTCGAGCCTGCACCGCCATTCAATATGATCATGACTGATCATCCAACTCAGTATCCTGTACCTGCCTTCTCTCCATACTCCCTGATCCCTTTAGCCACAAGGGCCTCATCTAACTCCCTCTTAAATATAGCCAATGAACTGGCCTCAACTACCTTCTGTGGCAGAGAATTCCACAGACTCACCACTCTGTGTGAAAAAAAACGTTCTCATCTCGGTCCTAAAGGACTTCCCCCTTGTCCTTAAACTGTGACCCCTTGTTCTGGACTTCCCCAACATCGGGAACAATCTTCCTGCATCTAGCCTGTCCAACCCCTAAGAATTTTGTAAGTTTCTATAAGATCCCCCCTCAATCTTCTAAATTCCAGCGAGTACAAGCCGAGTCTATCCAGTCTTTCTTCATATGAAAGTCTTGCCATCCCAGGAATCAATCTGGTGAACCTTCTCTGTACTCCCTCTATGGCAAGAATGTCTTTCCTCAGATTAGGAGACCAAAACTGCACGCAATACTCCAGGTGTGGTCTCACCAATGCCCTGTACAACTGCAGCAGAACCTCCCTGCTCCTATACTCAAATCCCCTCGCTATGAATGCTAATATACCATTCGCTTTCTTTGAATGCCAACATACCGCATGTTATGTACCGCATTCGGAGCTCCCAGGTGGCCTCCTTTATTTCGGCAAGACCAAGCATGGACTGGGCAACTGTTAAGCTGATCACTTGCACTGTGTTCACCCATTTTAATTCCCCCTCCCATTCCAATACCAACCTTTCTGTTCTGGGCCTCTTCCACTGCCAGAGTAGTTCAGAACGCCACAGGCGATCCTTTTTCCCTGTGGCTTCAAACCGTACAACTCCTCCCCCCTCTGACATGGGGTAGACTGACTCCCCTCGACTCCCCCCCCCCCCCCCCCCCCAATCTTTGCACATCCCCAATCCTTTCCACTGGTCACTTTAATTTCATGTTTCATGTATCTTGTGTTATATGACTGTTGACAGATTAATTTCCCTCCTGGGATAAATAAAGCTTCATCGTATCGTATCGTTTGGAGGAACAGCACCTCATATTCTGCTAACAATGCAATGGTGTGAACGCTGAAATCTTCAGTTTTAAGTAACTAACCACCAGCCACGCTCTCCCCTTGCCCCATCCCCTTCCATCTATGTCCCTTCCTCTGACTCCACATGTCACGCATCTTCCCTCTTTATCTCACAGCCTTTTGTCTTCTTCTCATCTCTGGCCCTTGTCCACCCATCTGCCAGTCATATCCTCCCTCACCTGTATCCACCCATCACTTGCCAGGCTTTGTCCTGCCCCACCGCTCTACCAGCTTCCTCCCCTGTACTACAATCAGTCTGAAGAAGGGTCCCAATCCAAAACGTCGCCTATTCATGTTCTCCAGCGTTGCTGTCTGACCTGCTGTGTTCAAAGTTCAAGTTCAAAGTTCAAAAACACTTTATTTGTTTCCGTGGGGCAATTTACAAAGGCACGTAGGGTAGTACTAAAACTACTGGGGGTGGGGGGGATTAGCAGGGTGAGCAGCGGAACAGGGGTGGTTGGGAGTTGAGGAGCTGAACAGCCTTGGGGACAAAGGTTGCCCTCTCCTCTGTGTCCCACAGCCTGGGCAGCGAAGCCGGTGTCCTGAGGGGAGCCACTCAAACACAGAGAACAGGGCGTGTGAGGGGTCCTGTAAAACCCTGCCAGCTGACCTTAGACCTGCTGGTCGCATAGGGTGGAGAGAGAGGGCTCTGACAGGGAGTCCAATCATTTTGGAACAGACTTTGACTGAGCTCTGCAGGCGGTTTCTGTTCTGGAGGCTGATGGAGTGGAACCAGCAGGTGAAGGAGAACGTGATGATGCTTTCAATGAAGGAGGAGTAAAACGTTATGAGGCTGTCCTTGCTGAACCCAAGGGAGTTGAGCTTCCTCAGGAGATACTGCCGCTGCTGGCATTTCCTGAGGATACCCTCTGTGTTGGAGGCAAATTTCAGCAGGTTGTCGAAGATTGTGCCCAGGTACTTAGATTCCTCAACAATCTCCACAGGCTTCCCGTGGATAGTGGTGATGACTGCCGCAGACAGTTCCCTCTGCTAAGTACTTACATTTATCCTGTTCAAGGGAGAAATAAACGTTAATCTTCCCTGTGTCGAGCTCTGTTAATTTTAACACCAGGAACATTATAAGAACACATTCAAAGCTTTTGGCACATTGGCCTTCATCGGTCATATAGAAGTTGGAAGGTCACATTGCAGTTGTATGTTGGTGAGACTGCATTTAGAGTATTGTGTTCAGTTCTGGGCACCATGTTAGGAAAGATGTTGTCAAGCTGGAAAGGGTACAGAGAAGATTTACGAGGATGTTGCCAGCACTAGAGGGTCTGAGCTATAGGGAGAGGTTAAGTAGGCTGGGACTCTATTCCTTGGAGCGCAGGAGGATGAGGGGAGTTCTTATAGAGGTGTATAAGATCATGAGAGGAATAGATCGGGTAGAAGCACAGAGTCTCTTGCCCAGAGTAGGGAAATCGAGGACCAGAGGACATGGGTTTAAGGTGAAGGGGAAAAGATTTAATAGGAATCTGAGGGTTAACTTTTTCATACAAAAGGCTGTGGGTGTACGGAACAAGCTGCCAGAGGAGGCAGTTGTGGCAGGGACTATCCCAACATTTAAGAAGCAGTTAGACAGGTGCATGGATAGGACAGGTTTGAAGGGATATGGACCAAACGCAGGCAGGTGGGACTATTGAAGCTGGGACATGTTGGCCGGTGTGGGCAAGTTGGGCCAAAAGGCCTATTTCCATGCTGTATCACTATATGACTCTATGACTCTATAACACAATCCTTCCTCAGGCAAATTAAATTAGTGTTGATAGAGTTAGATAGAGAAAAAGGTTGTCATGGACATGCTGGAGTGAAGGGCTCTTTACATTACTGGTCTGATACTGTAGTTTAATAATCCAAAAATATATGTTCAAATCTCACAATGGTAGCAAAGTAACTTAAACACAGTTATTCTACAATTAAAAAGCTAGTATCTATACTGGAGATCTAGAAACTCTCAGATTGTCTTTACAACTCAATCAATACAGTCTACTGTTCTTATCAATTTGACCTGTATGTGACTACACACTCACCACAAATAAAACTGCCTTCTGAAATGGTCCTCTGTTAAACCAAGAAATACAGATTTAAGAATTTGCATCACTGTCACTTTCTCAGAGAGCAAGAGCTATGGAGATGTGTGGTCACTTTTTCCGGGTTTTTATACATGATCAATAATTATTGCTAATAGATTGCTAATATGTATTGTGCATTCTAGCATTGCCTGCAGCATTTAAACATAAACTACTTGAGCATAGCAGTAGATTGAAACCTCATAAATATAAAATCTCAAATCCAAGGTATATTATAAGGAGGCAGAACTCACCTTATCATTTGAATGGAAAATGTTATTGTCACACGTGACAAGCCATAGTGAAATTCTTTGTTTGCAGACCCACGGTATGCAAATAGTCGCCCATAAAGGGCGCTTACAAAGTTATAACTCATCGTAACATGGCCGACTTATATGTTATTGGGTGTGTATTCCTTTGAATACTGTAACATTTAATCAACTGCACTTTGTACATTGCTACCAATGTAGAAGTGTGGAGAGGGGCAGAACAAGTCTGTCTGTCTGGTGGTAAGCCACAGCAAAAGTCCCATTCCTTACTCTCAGTTTTTCTTTTATTTCACAGAGTATTTTTCTTGTTAAAATGAATCTCCAAAAATGTCCCAGTGTTTTAGAGAGAGCGCGACTCTCTAATCAAGAAGGTATAAAATAATGGAGTCGGTATCATGAGTGCTTCCTCCTTCCCAGTTATCTGCTGATATCTTTGAGATAAAATCTTGCATCAAGATGCTGCAAATATCCTGTGTAGGAAGGAACTACAGATGCTGGTTTAAACCGAAGATGGACATAAAAAGCTGGAGTAACTCAGCGGGTCAGACAACGTCTCTGGAGAAAAGGAATAGGTGACGTTTTGGGTGGAGACTGATGAAGGGTCTCGATCTGAAACGTCACCTAGTCCTTCTCTCCAGGGATGTTGTCTGACCCGCTGAGTTACTCCAGATTTTTGTGTCTATCCTGCTGCAAAGATCAATCTGC
The DNA here is from genome assembly GCF_053455715.1 of Rhinoraja longicauda. Classification (NCBI taxonomy): domain Eukaryota; kingdom Metazoa; phylum Chordata; class Chondrichthyes; order Rajiformes; family Arhynchobatidae; genus Rhinoraja; species Rhinoraja longicauda. Next base: position 3,261,391 of record NC_135967.1, on the reverse strand, counting down.
TTCTTTGTTCATTACATTAACAATGTGGTTCAGCCAAGGACAGATTAAATGTATGTTATTTATATTGCGGGTTGTTCAGGTTGTTGATTTGTGAACTGGTCCCTGCAGGAGTTGCCAGCATTCACTGCCTGTCTTAGATTGCACTGAACAGCCAGGAACAGTGGGGTTTCTTCCCAAAAAAATGGTATTCTTTTATCTTCTGAATAAACTTGGCTGTTAAGTCACTGTAACACAAGATAAATCTCACCCACTTCTGTGTAAGACCAAGAGATTCCTATCTGTTTGAGGGCTTCATGTTAATCAGGCCTCTGGTACAGGAGTGAAATTTGTAAGTAGATGATGGGGGAATGGAAGTGTGTGCATGAAATTGATAAAAAGCTTTATTAAAAATATACTTCTCAGAGAGACATAAACAAAGCCCCTCAACCATCTGAAATGACAGCTGCTGATGCAGAGGCCTTGCCAAAGAATTCAAAATGCAGCGGAGATATTGCAAGGGCGTCACAGCGGGAAACGCTGCCTCTGGCACCAGCAGACTGTCGGAGATTACAAGGCATGGAATTAGATTCAAACATTTAAAAACGGTTATGTAAGAGAAAGAGTTTACTTGGGATTACAACACTTAGCTCCTTCAACTATTTTTGCTTCTCCTCCCTTTCTCATCTCCCCTGCCAACTGATCAATTATGGGTAAGTGAATAGCCAGTTGCTTGTTCTGGGTCTCTGCCAAAACTACCTGGAATCAGATGCCGGAAGGCACCATGCCATGGGATTTTCTACCCTTTCCCACACACTTCCTCCTCTGCCTCTGCTCAGTATTTCCAGTTTATAATGGCAATGTTAACACGAATCCACCAGTGAGAATGAGCGTCCATATGCCATTGTGTCCTGGCACTCCATCAGGGTATTTCTAACGTTTTCATTCATGATCGCGGTGCTTAGAATACAAAGCAAGTATGTTTCACCAAAATAATTAATTGGTTTAGTTTGGTTTAGAGATGCAGCGTGGAAACAGGCCCTTCGGTCCACCGGGTCTGCGCCGACCAGCGATCCCCGCACACTTACATTATCCTACGCTCACCAGGGACCATTTACATTTATACCAAGCCAATTAACCAACAAACCTGTACATCTTTTGAGTGTGGGAGGAAACTGGAGATCCCAGAGAAAACACACACAGGTCACGGGGAGAACGTACAATCTCCGTACAGACAAGCACCCCATAGTCAGGATCGAACACTGGTCTCTGGCGCTGTAAGGCAGCAACTCTACCGCTGCAGAACTCTAACGGTTCTGGAGTGTTTCTCGAGTTCCTGAGGTTATGATCAGTGTGATAGGATGCTAGTCTTTTAAAAAATAATTGAAGCTTTGAAAAAAAAGGTTTATACAAATCCTCTGGAAGTTCCACAATAATGGTCTCCACCCATCCCTAATCTGCCGACCACATTATAGGTTTCAAAATGCAAAGGACTCCCAACTTTCTCACAACCAGTTATGGTACAAAGTGCACCAGTGATCAGTTGGGATGCCCACCAGGGTTTACAACCTGGCAGTAAACATCAAACCATGAAACCAAAGTGCCCAGGCAAAAACTGATAGTTGTAGTTTTTGGATGAAAATAATCATTGTTTTGTAAACTAAACATTGGTACCCGAATAAAGAGTTTTCTACATTTATAGGAACAGGCCAGCATTTTTAGTTTAGTTTAGAGAATCAGCATCGAACCAGGCCCTTTGGCCCACTGAGTCCATGCTAGGCATCAATCATCTGTTCATATAAGAAAATAACTGCAGATGCTGGTGCAAATCAACGGTATTTATTTACAAAATGCTGGAGTAACTCAGCAGGTCAGGCAGCATCTCAGGAGAGAAGGAATGGGTGACGTTTCGGGTCGAGACCCTTCTGAAGAAGGGTCTCGACCCAAAATGTCACCCATTCCTTCTCTCCTGAGATGCTGCCTGACCTGCTGAGTTACTCCAGCATTTTGTGAATAATCATCTGTTCACATTAGTTCCATGTCATCCCACACCCTACATACTGGGACCAATCTGAAGATCTACCTAGCCTACAAACCTGCATGCCTTTCTGATGCAGGAGGAACCCAGAGCACCTAGAGGAAACTCACATTGCTCACAGGGAGAATGTGCAAACTCCACACAGAGGTGAGGATTGAACCTTGGTCTCTGGCGCCGTGAGGCAGCAGCTCTACCAGTTGCGCCTCAGTGCTGCAGCTTTGCAACTTGAACTCTGCAACCTGTTTGGGCATTATCTCGGGCTATGAAATACTAACCACATTGCTGTGGATCTGGAGATAAACCAGCAGATTTCCTTCCTTGACAAAACATCAGTGAACAAGATGGTTTTAAAATGACAGCCCTTAAATTTCAAGGTTGGTGTTATAAATTGCAGATTTAAATTTCAAAATATATTTAGCTGCTTGACATTTAATTGCCATCTTGGAATTTGGGATAATTTCTCCAGATGAAGGCTGGTCCAGAATCTTCACCCTGATGTTGTTTTTACCCACTGACAGGTTCAGATCTGTAAGTTGAACCCATATTGATTGATCAATGCTGCAGATCAATGGTGTGGAAACTCATGCTGTTAAAATTCATAAGAAGATGGAGGGGGTGTCCAAATTCACATCTTGTGTGGACGTGTACTAACATCCTCCTGTGAACATCTCCCTGGCAGGGGTCAGGCTTCAGGGTAAAATATGCCTTATCCCACACTGTAAATTGACTTCTATTAACATATCAAACAACCGGGTTTAGCTTTCAAGCAAGTCTTGACGCTCTGAGCAATCATCTTACCGAAACATTATTATAAACCAGAAAGCACAATTCTAAGAGACGTGGGTGAACAGAGGGAGGGGGGACGGGTGAGGATAAACTGCAGAAAGTGCCAGGAAAGCAAGCAAAAGCAACTAAAGAAGCATGCAGGATTCTGAGCAGTGTTCAAGAACAGGGAAACTATGATGGAATTCCATAAAACTGGATCCCCCACAGTGGAAGTGTTGTGTTCAGTATTAGGTACAGTGCTTCAGCAGAGAAGTGAATACCTCAGAGAGAGTAGAGGAGAAATTTGCTAGAATAATTCCAGGAGTGAAGATGAGTGTAGAAGTTGACGTTGTTTCCTTGGAATTGAGGAGGTTGAGAGAGAATCTAATAGAGGGACCTGAAGTTAAAGTCAGAGTAACTCTAAAGAAGACAAGGAACTGCAGATGCTGGAATCCTGAGCAAAACCCTAAGTGATGGAGGAACTCAGGGGACAGGCAGATTCTGTGGAAGCAATGGACAGGAGATGTTTATGAAGGCGGTTCCAACCCGAAACATCGCCGGCTCACCCCCTCCACAGGTGTTGCCTGACCCTCTGAGTTCTCCCTGAGTTTGTGTTTAAATCAAAAGAAGAATGGACATCCATGGGTCACAGGCAGTCGGTATTAGAACTAGAACTGACACAAGAAGAATATTTTCTTCATGCAGAAAATGTGAAATATTTTGCTGGAGGGTAGTGCAGGCAGATTCATCAATGGCATTTAAACAGGAATTGAATAAGTACATTCAAACAAAATAATTTTCAGAACTCTGGGGTATGGATGGAGAAGTCGATGCTGGTGAATTGTTCCTGCATGGAGCAGCATAGACTGGGTGGACAGAATGATTTCACCTGTGCTTTAACCTCTCTGCCATTCTGTGATTCGCTCAGGAAGGGAGACACGGTGGCGCAGCGGTAGAGTTGCTGCCTTACAGCGCCAGGGACCCGGGTTCCATCCTGATTACGGGAGCTTGTCTGTATGGAGTTTGTACATTCTCCCCGTGACATGAGGGGGTTTTCTCTGAGATACATAGAAACATCGACACATAGAAAATAGGCGCAGGAGTAGGCCATTCGGCCCTCTGAGCCAGCACCACCTTTCAATGTGATCCTGGCTGATCATTCAAAATCAGTACCCCTTTCCTGCTTTTTTCCCATACCCCTTGATTCCGCTAGCCCGAAGAGCTCTATCTAACTCTCTTTTGAATACATCTAGTGAATTGGCTTCCACTGCTTTCTGTGGCAGAGAATCCCACAAATTCACAACTCTGGGTGAAAAAGTTTTTCCTCATCTCAGTCCTAAATGGCCTCCCCTTTATTCTAAAACTGTGACCCCTGGTTCTGGACTCCCCCAACATCGGGAACATTTTTCCTACATGTAGCCTGTCCAATCCCTTAAGAATTTTACATGTTTCTATAAGATCCCCTCTCGTACTTCTAGATCTTCAGTTTCCTCCCACACTCCAAAGACGTACAGGTTTGTTGGTTAAATGGCTTGGTACTAAAAATGTAAATTGTCCCTAGTGTGTGTAGGGTAGAATTAATGTGCAGGGATCGCTGGTCGGTATGGACTCTGTGGGCCGAATGGCCTGTTTCCGCACTGTATCCCTAAACTAAACTAAACTAAACAGTCATCATCCCTACCGGAAGCAGGTCTGTGTAATTATTTTACACAGATGACCAGCAGTAAGGGAGATGATAATGTGGTCCACATGAGTGCTAAGTAAGCCAGTGGAAAAATGTGCTGATTTTCCATTTTAAAGCAAGGTGCATTCAGAGAATGATAGTCTTAGACTCATGCAGCACAGAAGCACACCCAACTCATCCATGGGGACCAAGGTAACCCTTTTGCTCACATTTGGTCCATATCCCTCTAAATCTTTCTTATCCATGTACCTGTCCAAGTGCTATTTTTTAAATGTTGTTATTCAACTGTCTCCTCTGGCAGCTCATTCCATATACACACCTCTCCCTGCGTGAAAAGGTTGCCCCTCGGGCTACTATTGAATCTTTCCCCTCTCACCTTAATCGTAAATCCTCTTGCTCTTGATTCCCCTACCCTGGGATTACCCTGCAGATTCCTACCCTTGACGTCCTGCATTTTAATCTGTTGCCAAACTCCCTGTATTCACTTGGCAGGACCTTGTCCCATTTCGTACCAATGTCACTTCTGCCAACGTGCACAATGACTTCTGGCTGCGTCCCCTTCCCTGTGTCAATCTCATGCAACCACTCGGAGACACTGAGCCCTGGCACCAAGGAGGCACCACACCATCCTGGAGCCTCTTCTTGTGCTGCAAAAGAATCTCCTGTCTGTCCCCCGAACTAACGAGCCTCCCACCACTATGACCCTGCCTGCCTTCATCCTTCCCCGCTGTGCCTCAGAGCCAGGCTCGATACCGCACCGATGACGCAGCGGTAGAGTTGCTGCCTAATAACACCAGAGACCCGGGTTGAATTCTGACTCTGGGTGTTGTCTGTACGGAGTTTGTACATTTTCCCCGTGACCTGCGTGGGTTTTCTCCAGGTGCTCTGTTTCCTCCCACACTCCAAAGACGTGCAGGTTTGGAGATTAATTGGCTTGGTATAAATGTAAATTGTCCCTAGTGTGTGTAGGATAGTGTAAGTTAGCAGGGATCGCTGGTCGGTGTGAACTCGGTGGGCCTGTTTCTGCGCTGTATTTCTAAACTAAACTAAACTAAACTAAACTAAACTAGACTAAACTAAACTAAACTAGACTAAACTAAACCAAACTAGACTAGACTAAACTAAACTAAACTAAACTAGACTAAACTAAACTAAACTAGACTAAACTAAACTAAACTAGACTAGACTAAACTAAACTAAACTAAACTAAACTAAACTAAACTAAACTAAACTAAACTAAACTAAACTAGACTAAACTAGACTAAACTAAACTGGCTTGGCTGCTGCTCTCCCCTGACTGGTCTTTCCCCGACAGTATCTTGAGGGGCATACCTGTTCTCGAGGGCAATGGCCACAGGAGACTCCAGCACCATCCCTAACCTGGTTGTCATGCATCTACATTCTGTCCAGACCCTCAGTATGACCACCTGACTGTAACTCCTATCTATGACCTCCTCAGTCTCCTAGATGATTCTGCGGTCATGAAGATAGACACAAAAAGCCAGAGTAACTCAACGGGTCAGACAGCATCTCTGGAGAAAAGGAATGTGATAGAGACATGGAAACGTAGAAAATAGGCGCAGGAGGAGGCCATTTGGCCCTTCGAACCAGCACTGCCATTTTGGGTCAAGACCCTTCTTCAGACTCTCCCCAAAATGTCACCTATTCCTTCTCTCCAGAGATGCTGTCTGACCCACTGAGGTTCTCCAGCTTTTGGTGTCTATTTTCGGTTTGAACCAGCATCTGCAGTTCCTTCCTGCACATTGATTGTGAGGCCATGCTGCTGTTGCTGTGATTCACTAACGCACCTCACACAGGTGTATTCCTCAGGGTCACCGGGGGTCTCTCTGACTGCCCAGATCCTGGCAGCTTCACAGCCTACATCACATATGTGCGACCAAGAGCCCAGCCAGGGACCAGGGTCTGCCTGTCGTACATCTGCCACTTGCCCAGCACAAGCCAATGACAATTCAATGGCCTCACATTTTTTTCCTTTAATTTGAACTACTTCTACTTCTGCATACCATCTTTTTTTAAATCCTTGCTGTCTTTGTTTACAAGGATCAGACACTGGAGCTTCATCAGAGAAAATAGGTGCAGGAGGAGGCCATTTGGCCCTTCGAGTCAGCACCGCCATTCATTGCGATCATGGGTGATCATCCACAATCAGTAACCCGTGCCTGCCTTCTCCCCATATCCCTTGATTCTGCTAGCTCCCAAAGCTCCATCTAACTCTCTTTTAAATTCATCCAGTGAATTGGTCTCCACTGCCTTCTGTGGCAGAGAATTCCACAAATTCACAACTCTCCGGGTGAAAAGGTTTTTTCCTACCTCAGTTTTAAATGGCCTCCCCTTTATTCTTAGACTGTGGCCCCTGGTTCTGGACTCCCCCAACATTGGGAACATTTTTCCTGCAATTCTGTTTCATTCATCGCATTATCTTTTCGAATGATTTCCAGATAAAACTATACAACCTGTTTTTCTGCAGATTTGCCGATTCCATTTTGAGATTGGATATGAAAAGGCAGCATTCATTTTATACCCAGCTATTTTAACATCTACAAGGACAGAGGCAAAGGCAGATTTTTTTTTTAACTGCAACAGAATGAAAATTCTGCTTTCATGTGTTCAGTGTTCTCTCGCTCTCTGATTTGTCACATTGCACTGAAAGCTTTTTAAGTTACAGTGCCTGATCTCCAAGAGCTTCATAATAGAAGGATTGCAAACTCAATTTTATTCAAGGTTTGATGCCAGAAGAATCACAAACTCGATATTGAAATTTCTACTTTCAACATTAAGCACATCCTTCTGCATCCTTTCTAACACACCTCACTTGATTCCATCTAATGCTTATTTTAGAAACATAGAAACATAGAAAATAGGTGCAGGAGTAGGCCATTCGGCCCTTCGAGCCTGCACCGCCATTCAATATGATCATGGCTGATCATCCAGCTCAGTAGCCTGTACCTGCCTTCTCTCCATACCCCCTGATCCCTTTAGCCACAAGGGCCACATCTAACTCCCTCTTAAATATAGCCAATGAACTGGCCTCAACTACCTTCTGTGGCAGAGAATTCCACAGACTCACCACTCTCTGTGTGAAGAAATGTTTTCTCATCTCGATCCTAAAAGATTTCTCCCTTATCCTTAAGCTGTGACCCCTGGTTCTGGACTTCCCAAACATCGGGAACAATCTTCCCGCATCTAGCCTCTCCAACCCCTTAAGAATTTTGTAAGTTTCTATAAGATCCCCCCTCAGTCTTCTAAATTCCAGCGAGTATAAGCCTAGTCTATCCAGTCTTTCTTCATATGAAAGTCCTGCCATCCCATGGATCAATCTGGTGAACCTTCTATGTACTCCCTCTAAGGCTAGAATGTCTTTCCTCAGATTAGGAGACCAAAACTGTACACAATACTCCAGGTGCGGTCTCACCAAGGCCCTGTACAACTGCAGAAGAATCTCCCTGCTCCTATACTCAAATCCTCTTGCTATGAATGCTAACATACCATTCGCTTTCTTCACTGCCTGCTGCACCTGCACGCTTGCTTTCAATGACTGGTGCACCATGACACCCAGGTCACGTTGCATCTCCCCTTTTCCTAATTGGCTACCATTCCTGTGCTTTCCTGTTCTTGCCGCCAAAGTGGATAACTTCACATTTATCCACATTATATTGCATCTGCCATGCATTTGCCCACTCGCCTAATCTATCCAAGTCACTCTGCAGCCTCCTAACATCCTCTTCGCAGCTAACACTGCCACCCAGCTTCGTGTCATCCGCAAACTTAGAGATGTTGCATTCAATTCCCTCGTCCAAATCATGAATATATATTGTAAATAACTGGGGTCCCAGCACTGAGCCTTGCGGTACCCCACTAGTCACTGCCTGCCATTCCGAAAAGGACCCGTTTATTCCTACTCTTTGCTATTTTGTTATCCCTTCTAACTCACCCTCTCTCAATCTTTGATCACTCATCTCATCGTTCCCACCAGATCTGCTATTGCAACAAATCCCTCGTCCTTCAATTAATGTTGCCTCATTGCATTTTATATACTTTCTCATCACTAACACATATTTAACACTTGGAGTTGTGTAATAGTGTAAATCTAACGAGCTTGTTCTGTGGTCGACCTGCTGTTATTTTGTCAAGTCTAGAATTCTTGTAACCTTTCAATTGTCATCTCATCTGAGTGTGTTGTGGCATTTGGTCAAAGTACTGTATTTCTTACCTGATAACTAGACTAATGTAAGATGCTGACGCATATGCAGTAGGCAATGTGGTTTCAAGAGCTCACCATTAGCATAAGTTCAATTCAGTTTCTCTAACTGATGCTCAGTCATAAGAACCTCCAGCAACTCTCCCGACTGCTTTCAAGAGCTGTTAAGCAACTGTTGTTCTCCAGATCACGTGAATATAGCCTCGTGTTTGGGCCAGGGAAGAAGCATTTGTTTGCACCTTCCTTAAGTTGAACTGGCAAAATGCCCTGTTGGTTCTTGAGTTGGAGGGTGTGTAAGAGGTAGCTGATGGGAGAATATTGTAGCATGTACAATGTACAGTATTGTTCTTCTATCCCCAGCACCGAGACACAAGACCCCTCCTGCTTCCCATTGCCAAGATACCAGATCCAGGCCTCAGGACCCAGCACGTACAGTTCATAAGTGATAGGAGCAGAATTAGGCCATTCGGCCCATCATGATCTATCTTTCCCCCTTTACACCATTCTCCCGCCTTCTCTCTATAACCCCTGACACCCATACTAATCAAGAATCTATCAATCTCTGCCTTAAAAATATCCATTGACTTGGCCTTAATAGCCTAAGCCCCCAGGATCTCAGAGCCAATATCCTACCATAGACACAAAGTGCTGGAGTAAATCAGCAGGATAGGCAGCACCTCTGGATAGAAGGAATGGGTCGAGACCCTTCTTGAGACTGAGTCTGGAGAGAGGGAGATACAGAGATAAGGAAATGTAAGGTGTATCTCCATCTCCCCAGACTCAGTCTGAAGAAGGGTCTTGACCCAAAACGTCACCCATTCCTTCTATCCAGAGATGCTGCCTGAGTTACTCCATCATTTTGTGTCTATCTTCGGTTTAAACCAGCATCTGCAGTTCCTTCCTACACCAACATCCTAACAGTCTTATTCCCCAGGCCAAGGCCCAGCCCACCCCAACATGGTCATGGCAACCATGAATCAGCACCCGTGTAAACCACAAGCCCCCAAAACTCCAACTTCTAAAACACCAGATCTAACACAGACAAACAGGGACAGGGCTTTAAAATCAATGAGATATCAATGTGTTCATAATATCCCAGCCCCTCACTGCCCCTTTAATGACATTTCAGATATTTCAACTGAAGATGGACACAAAATGTTGGAGCAACTCAGCGGGACAGGCAGCATCTCTGGAGAGAAGGAATGGGTGATGTTTCGGGTCGAGACCTTCTTCAGCCTAAGTGTCAGGGGATACTTCAACTGAACTCTTCAATGTGAGCTAGATTGATTGCAGTAGAATTGGACTAAGTGAATGAAGACGTGGATGAGATCAACGTGGCAGATAGTGGTGAGGTTAATAATCTCAGGCGATGAGACACAAGACAGGTTATAGCTCTGTGCCTGCAAACTGGCACCCTGGCTCATAATGTACAGGGTAGGGCACAGTCGAAAAGAGCATATATTATTTGTTCATTCATAATGAAGGTCACGACTGTAATAATTTTTGTGGAATCCAAAAATTCAAAAATCACCCATGGCCCAGGGGTTGCAGACTGCCGGCCTGAACATTGAACTGATTGGACACCTGGCTCTTATGGACAAGTTAAGACTCTAACATTTTTAATATCTCCAAACTTGAAGGGTGCAAAATGGCGCAGGAAACAGGGTGACGTTTGTGTGCTGCCTCAGTGTGATCTACTCTTCCTACACTCTTGTACTTAAGTATGATGGTGCCTTTGTGTAGTAAGCACTTCACTGAATTATATGCACTAACGGAATTTCACTCTACCTAGGTACACCTGACCGTAAAGCACCATTGATCAGACGTGCAGGTGTTATGCTACCCCAAATATCAGCATCCTCATGCAAGAGAAGGTAACAATGTCAGCCAGTGCTCCTTCATCCAATTACTATCTGATTTAAGTCTCTGGATAGAAGGGACACAAAACGATGGAGTAACTCAGCCGTCTGAAGAAGGGTCTCAACCTGAAACGTCACCCATTCCTTCTACCCAGAGATGCTGCCTGTCCCGCTGAATGACTCCAACATTTTGTGTCTATCTTTAATTAGTCAGGGGGTACGGGGAGAAGGCAGGAACGGGGTACTGATTGAGAATGATCAGCTATGATTACATTGAATGGTGGTGCTGGCTCGAAGGGCCGAATGGCTTACTCCTGCACCTATTGTCTATTGTCTAGTCACTTCTGGCTAGGGTGGCCATGGTGGCGTGGTGGTAGAGTTGCTGCCTCACAGCGAATGCAATGCTGGCGATCCCGACTACGGGTGCTGTCTGTACGGAGTTTGTATGTTCTCCCCTGACCTGCGTGGGATTTCTCCGAGATCTTCGGTTTCCTTCCACGCTCCAAGGACGTACAGGTATGTAGGTTAATTGTAAATGTAAAACTTGTCCTTAGTGGGTATAGGATGGTGTTAATGTGTGGGGATCGCTGGTCGGCGCTGCTTGTGGTCCATTGCTGCTGCCTTGCATTGTGGCGACAACAGCCTTCGAATGAAGTGGAGAACAACCAAAATCCTAATACTGTCAGGATTCCTGCGACTTCTATTTTAGCAAGGACTTACTCCAGAGTACAAAACATCCATCTGATTTCAGATTTACTAAGAGAAAGTAAATAATAAACCTTCCCAAAGACAGACACAAGAAGCTGGAGTAACTCAGTGGGGCAGACAGCATCTCTGGAGAGAAGGACTTGGTGATGTTTCAGGTTGAGACCCTTCTTCAGACCGAGAGTCAGGGATAAGGGAAACAAGAGATATCGACGGTGATGTAGAGAGATACAGAACAAATGAATGAAAGATATGCAAAAAAGTAACAATGATGAAGGAAACGGGCCATTGTTAGCTGTGGGCTAGGTGAAAATGAGTTACAGACAATGAGACTCAGCAAAACGACTTTGAAGCTGGTACAACTTGGGTGGGGTGGGATGTTTAGAGTGGGGATGCAAGGGTTACTTGAAATTAGAGAAATGAATTATCATACCACTGGATTGTAAGCTGCCCAGACGAAATATGAGTTGTTGTTAACCTTCCCCCTCCCCACCACTCCCCTTCCCTCCCTGCTGTCGTGCCCCATCTGACTTTATCCCCCCCCTCTCCACCCACATTCCTTCCTCTAGTTTCACAATTCACAACTCTTCAAACCTTTTGTCTCACATCTCCGCTTTCAATCTCTGCCCTTTATTCCAACCATCTGCCTATCATAAATCCCCCTCGCCTGTGTGTCTACCTAACACCTGCCATACATTGTCCTCTCTCTCCTCTCCCCCATCTTTCCTACCCCCCCTCCCCCTGCAGTCAATCTGAAGAGGGGACCCGACTCAAAACGTCATCTATCCATGTTCTCCAGAGATGCTGCCGAGCAGCTGAGTTAATCAAGCACTTTGTGTTCTTTTAAAGAAAATAGAACCCCCATTGTCATATTAGATCCCAGTTGGTGGGAATCTCCAACATGCACACTGGAATGGAATACTTTATTGTCAAATGTGACAAGACACAGTGAAGTTCTTTGCTTGCATACCCAATGTGACCAGTACAATGTATACATTGCCATCTATTCAATGGGCCCTGACACTGACTGCTGGATAATGTTACTAGGTCTTGTAGGATCCAGGCTGCTCTGCCCCCACCCATTCCTAAACCCCATCCCCGGAATCAGCTGTGTTAGCAGCTTCCCCATTAAGTCATGAGACAACACTCCACATAGTGTGATTATTGCTTGTCCCTTGTTTTTGTAATTCACCTATACGGGGCAGTACAGTGGCGTAGAGGTAGAGCTGCTGTCTTATAGCACTGGAGACTGGGGTTCGATCCTGACCACCGATCGTTCTCCCTGTGACCGCGTGGGTTTTCTCCAGGAGCTCTGGTTTCTTCCCACATTCCAAAGAGGTGCGGGTTTGTAGGTTAGTTGGCTTCTGTAAACCTGTGTGTAGGATATAACTAGTGTATGGATGATCGCTGGTCGGTGCAGATTTGGTGGGCCAAAGGGCCTGTTTCTACACTGTATCTCGAAAACGAAACAACTCTACCGGCCGGCCACTCTAGGTTGAAATTGACCCCCATCCCTCAGGACTCTGATGAAAGGGGAGTTTTGCCGAGTTTCTAGAGGGTTGCTGGTGGAATTGGACACTAACAAGTTTCAGCATTTGGTGAGGGTGAAAATTAAACAGCTTTCAAAGGGAAACGAGTTTGAACTCAATCCAGTTCCCCAATGGTCATAAGCCCACCCAAAGTACTGTGGTGATTGGCAGTAATTGGAAAATAAATTACAAAGCAAACCCCTTTCACAATATAACCTAAATAGTGCAGCATCAAAGTATTTGTCTCTGCAAAACAACATCTTGCAAAATCCTGACTCTGCTGCAGAATAGTAATTATTTCCACCTATTATGGGTAGAGAATGGTTGCACTGATGTGGAAATTAATGGGGAGATCAAAAGTAATGTAACACTGTTCAATGGTTGGAAGCAATGATGTGCATATTTAATGACATAGCGAAAGCCAAAAGGAATTTAATATATTTGGCCTTTGCGTACTATATTATTCAATGGCAAAAAACATGAAAGGATGATTAAGCAACATTGAAAACTGTAATATTACATTCAACTTCATTTAAGACATACAGGTATGTAGGTTAATTGGCTGGGTAAATGTAAAAATTGGCCCTAGTGGGTGTAGGATAGTGTTAATGTACGGGGATCGCTGGGCGGCACGGACTTGGAGGGCCGAATAGGCCTGTTTCCGGCTGTATAGATATGATATGATATGAAGAGATCAGATTATGAGGGTTACATTTCTTCCATAGACTATGCCATAATGGTAGCCAAAGGAATTTGTGTAGGAAATGTCTATTAGTAGTGTTAGTGTGCGGGTACACTGGTCGGTGCGGACTCAGAGGACCAAAGGGTATGTTTTCGTGCTGTATCTCCAAACTGTCTATTTTATTATATTACATTCCTTTGCACAAACTGTTTCCCATGGACCATTGGCCTGATTCCTGCGTATTAGGGAAGTGCTTTGCTTGATGAATATTTTCGTGCTGGGCACAGATAATTCTTCTTACACACATTAATATTGTGTATGGGGTCACTGTCGATTCTCTTGTTCGTCCTAAAACAATGAAGGGATATACAATGGTCCTTGCAGACTCTGATGCCATGAAGTGTTTAAATCCCTGGATTTTGATTGTGTTTGATTCCCAAGTTTTTTGACTTTGTGCTATTGCTGTGACCATGGCCTTTTGAATCATGACCAGTCTGTTGATAGAACATTTTGATCCAATTGTTAGAAGAGTTGGCACAGCGGCAGAGTTGTTGCCTTACAGTGCTTGCAGTGCCGGAGACCTGGGTTCGATCCCGACTGGGGTGTTGTCTGTATGGAGTTTGTACGTTCACCCCGTGACCACCTGGCATTTCTCCGAGATCGTCGGTTTCCTCCCACGCTCCAAAGGTGTACAGGTTTGTAGGCTTAGTGGCTTGGTATAAATGTAAAGATGTCCCAAGTATGTGTAGAGTAGTATTAGTGTGTGGGTATCACTGGTCGGTGTGGACTCGAACGGCCATATTTCCGTGCTGTATCTCCAAACTGAACGAAACTAAATTATAACTGACAAATACATGTATTCTTAAAGTTCCAATGTATTATTCCTCAGTATTTCTTGGTGCCTTTGGCTTTGAATAATAAGAGAAACGTATTCCCAAATCTGAGTTCTGGTCCATCTCCTGATTTTAAAGAAAGGCGTCAAAGGAAAAAAAGTTGTACCTCAAGTGTTAAATATTAAAATTCAGGTTGAGCATTGTGAGAACTCACTTATAATTCCAAATGTATGGTAAAGGCAAATACTTAAATGGATTTTTCTCCATTATATAAACAGACAGTTTATGTAAGCATTTTATTTTGGAAACTATACGAGTTTAAAATGAGTTAGTTGAGAGCACCAGATTACCAAATAAAGGAGAAAAATTAGAACGATCCATAATGGGCAGGTGTTGTCTCTGCCAGAGTTGTACATTGTACATTTCAGACGACTTATTATGACAATTTTACAGAGGATAATTGGAACAAAGTAAATACTGCATGCAGAACAAAAAAAACCATTCAAGTGTGCAAGGTGACTAATGGAACATGATTTCCAGAGAGATGCATATCAACACAACTGCGTGCAGGATGAGGCTGAATTTTAATATCTTGGCTTCAAACTTCCAGATAGTAAGATTCACTAGTGGGACAATTATTTTGTGAGCACATCATTTTGCTCGAGGAACTTGACATTCCAGCATCACACTCAGAGTTCTTAACCAATCCAATAGAAAAGATCAACCTAATTGCTGTCATCTTTCTCCCTTCCTTTCGGAAAGCCAAATTGCTTTAAACCTGACCAATTCTTCCATGGTTTGCTTGGTCGTATTCTTGGCCTTCATTTTATGGGTGGTTTCACAAAGTTTTTTTTTAAATGGAAGAACAACTTTCTGCGCTTTTATAATTTTTGAAAGACCAAATGACAAGTTGGCTCCCAGAACTCTGGTTCATTCGGATACTTGACACAATGCATTGGAAGAAACCTCCAAAGTGGACAAGGTACTAATCAGCTTTATTAATTCCAGCAATGGCAGCACTGATATCAATGCATTAATTCAGGAACTACTTGTAGCATAGGTAGGTACTGCTGTTCTGAACCTCGACAGTGGTGATTCCCGGAATATAAATTGCAAATAAGATTTCTTAAAGACAGGGAATGGGATTATCATATCATATCATATATATACAGCCGGAAACAGGCCTTTTCGGCCCTCCAAGTCCGTGCCGCCCAGCGATCCCCGCACATTAACACTATCCTACACCCACCAGGGACATTTTTTACATTTACCCAGCCAATTAACCTACATACCTGTACGTCTAATTTATGTGTTCCCTCATCTTTTTACAAATTCCTTTTGCTATCTCAATCCTTCTCCACAGCTCTCTACATCCCATCCCTTGAGACCTGTTTCAAGGTTCTCAAGCTTTATTCTCAAGGTTTTCAACTGCTTTGAAATCTAGTTCTTCGGCTTTTAATTAGAAAGTTTTTTAAAAAAACTCACATCTGCAGTTTGCATTGATCATATCTGTGTGAATCCCATACAAAAGAGTGATGGTTTGGAATCGAGTTAGGATCTTTTTTTTTGTTGGTTTATCACCCATTCACCAAGTTAATCATCTAACCAAAATGAGGGTTTGATAACCTTCCTTAAATAATGTTGAGATATTTGACTCTGTTTATAGATTAGATTAGATTAGATAGCTTTATTTGTCATCCAAATTGGACAAAATTCCGTCACCCACAGTCCAACAACAAAAGCATTAAAATAGGCATTAAAATTACACAACCCCAAAACACACAAAAAAAGAAACATCCATCAAAGAAACATCCATCACAGTGAGTCAGCCAATTTGACAACTTGAACGTTCAGGAGCGGAAAAGACTGCAAAAAGTTGTGAACGCTGCCCAGTCCATCATCTGACCTCCCCACCATCTTACCTCAAAAAGGCAGGCAGCATCATCAGAGACCCACACCACCCTGGCCACACACTCATTTCACCCCTGCCATCGGGAAGAAGGTACAGGAGCCTGAAAACTGTAACGTCCAGGTTCAGGAACAGCTTCTTCCCTACAGCCATCAGGCTATTAAACACTACAACAAGCTCTGAACTACAAAAGACTATTATTATTATTATTATTATTATTATTATTATTATTATTATTATTATTATTATTATTATTATTATTATTATTGTTATTATTATTATTTACGGTGTACTGTGTTTACATATTCTGTTGTTCTGCAGCAATTTAGAATTTAATTGCTCTACCTGGGACACAGGACAATAAAACACTCTTGACTCTTGACTCTTGACTCTTGACTCATGTATCTCGAAATTTTATTGCTGTTCAATCAAAAAAACAAAGAAACCTGTAAGACAAATGTGGACTTTTCTAGTGAATATTCACTGCCCTCACCCATGCTGAAGGCTATCTTCATAAATGAGTTCTTGGTAATTACAAATGACTGTCTACTGTTGCACATCGATACCCAGTAATTATAGCATGCCCAGGAGTTGAAAAGGAACTCTTGGTTTAATAGTGTCTCTGCCCCAAGTCATCTCTTTCACTTCAGAAGAAAGTCAAATAAATGTTTTATCACAACTGAACAAACATATGGATAATAAATAGGTTAAGAAAAACACGGAAGCTAAACAGATGCAGTGTAATGTTCAGAAAATAATTTATTATTATAACAGTTGAAATGCAGTGTAATAGTGGATCTGAAGAAACAACCTTTCTATGGATTGGCAAGATTCACTCTTCTCTCTCACAGAACCACCACCATTTGTGTCATTAATTTCGTTGTTCTCTCCCGACACTCGCATTGCCTTTGTCCTTTTCATCCCTCTTCCATCTCTGCAATTTAAACCATATTTTATTTCAAACGTTACTTGGTTCTAATGAGAAATCATTGAAATTATAACTCTGTTTCCTTATCCACAGAGGCTGCCTGATCTGCCATGGGTTTCGAATATTTTCTGTCTTTTGAATCAACCTTCCAAGGAGCGTCCTCTAAATTAGATCATCAGAATGGTTGAAGAATTGGGCCAAGCCTACCTGAGATATATATATATATATATATATTTTTTAGAGCTACAACGTGGAAACAGGCACTTCAGCCCACCGAGTCCGCACCGACCAGCGATCCTCACACATTAACGCTATCCTACACGCACAATTTTACAGTTACACCAAGCCAATTAACCTACAAACCTGTATGTCTTTGGAATGTGGGAGGAAACCGAAGATCCCGGAGAAAACCCACGCGGTCATGGGGAGAACGTACAAACTCCGTACAGACAAGCACCTGTAGTCAGGATCGTAAAGCAGCAACTCTAGCTCTATGTCACCGTGCCGTGCTTTTTGAATCAACCTTCCAAGGAACGTCCTCTAAAATAAGATCATCAGAATGGTTGATGAATTGGGCCAAGCCTACCTGAGATATATTTTCTGGTTCTGAATTCAACAACTGGGAATGAAAATTAAAAATATATCTCTCTAATTAAATTAAGATAAATTAATTAAATATATCTCTAAATTAAATTAACACACAGAGGATGTCATTTATAATGGCTCGGCTTCCCAGTAATTTTTTCCCCGGAATCTCACCAAGGAATTGATCCAATTTTATGTAAACAACTGACTGAAAATATATGCAAATAAGCCTTTATAAAAAACCAACTGAGATCACCATCCAGCTGACAGTTGTTGAAATAATCCACTTGCCAACTCTTTATAACTGAACAAATTGTACCAACGAGTGAATAAAGTGAACTCCAGTTTAAGATGCCTGCAGAATAATGATTCACTGATAACTACATAGACATCAATTCGTAGTTACCAAACAACTTTAATGGAGAAAAACATACTAAGATCCTAAGATGAAGAACTGTCTCGACCCAAAACATCACCTATTCTTTTTCTCAAGGGATGCTGTGTGACCCGCTGAGTTACTCCAGCTTTTTGTTTCTATCTTCAGTTTAAACCACTGAAAAAGGGTCTCAGCCTGAAACTTCACCCAATCCTTCTCTCCAGAGATGCTGCCTGTCCCGTTGAGTTACTCCAGCATTTTGTGTCTACCTTCAGTGTAAACCAGCATCTGCAGTGCCCTCCTGCACACTTTGTCTGCAGTTCCTTCCTACATACTAAGATCCTTCATTGGAATGTCATCAAATACCAGATCTTAAGACAGAGGTCAGGACTGATGACCAATTGTTATTATTGAAGGTGTAGTTTTAAGAAGAGTCTAAAGGAGGAAAGAAAGGGTGACTGTAAGAAAAAGGGAGAACATTTCGGAACTTAGAGCCTAGGCTGCTAATGTTCACATGATTTAAAAACTGAGGGCAGAATTACAGACATAAAATAAATAATCTGACCTGTTGATACATGGACAGTTCTGCTTCTACGAATTTATGCCCGAAGAAGGACTATGACTTTATTTTGAGTAAGCTTTGACTTAACGTCTCACATATAACAATAAGATACTTGTTGGAAGAACCTGCAGACGCTGGCTTGAAGAAGGATCTTGACTAGGGTTGCCAACTTCCTCACTGCCAAATAAGGGACAAAGGGTGACATCACCGCCCCGCGCCCCACGTGACCTCACCCAGCCAGCGGCCAAGTGCTCCCACTTCACCAATCCCAGTTGCCCGGACTGGGAGGTGGGTTGCTATGCAACCTCTGTTAGGTGGCGCCCGGGCCTACACTGTCCGGGACTACAACGGCCCCCGGGCTACAGTGTCCGGGCCTACAGTGTCCAGGCCTACAGTGCCGTGCGGGCCTAATATGGGACAAGGGCGGTCCCGTATGGGACAAACCAGTTTAGCCCAAAATACGGGATGTCCCGGCTAATACGGGACAGTTGGCAACCCTGGTCTCGACCCAAAGCCTATTCCTTTTCTCCAGAGATGCTGTCTGACCCGCTGAGTTACTCCAGCTATTTGTGTCTAACAATAAGACACGATGGCTCAAGATTCACATAATTCTGTATTGTTTGGTGTGGTGACTGGACATTTTCCATGATCAGGTAAAGAAGGAGAAATCATGTGTGGGATGGAAAGGACAGGCAAGAGAGGGAAAACAACGAGAAAGGAGCAGTAAAGAAAAAGAACTCATTTTAGACAGACACAAAAAGCTGGAGTAACTTAGTAGGTCGGACAGCTTCTCTGGAGAAAAGAGAAAAGAGATACTGTCTGACTCGTTGAGTTACTCCAGCTTCTTGTGTCTATCTTCAGTTTAAACCAGCATCTGCAGTTCCTTCCCAAGTTCTGCAGTGCGCAAGAGTGAATTTTAGTTTTATTTAAAAAACTATAAGATTAATCCTTGAAAGAAAGTGCTTTTCAAATTTTTGTGGCCCCTCTACTCTGTCGGGACTATTCAGGAGCACAGCAAGAACATAGATCTTGCCATTACTTCACTGCTAAGTACCAGGTCTACATTTCTGCAGTGTTTATTTTGTGTTAACAGAGTAAAGGCAGCAGTACCTCTAATTTCACAGTGAGCTTAACAGTGACATCCACCAGCAGATAAAATGGACATTGACTGATATTTAGTGACAAATTCCTATTCACAATATAAGTCCTGCCTGATAGAAATGTCTGAACAATTCACACGCTGATAGATCTATCACTGTTTTCCAGAAAACGTTTGGGTCACTGTGCCATTCAAAACATCATATTCTATCAAAGATAGACACAAAATGCTGGAGTAACTCAGCGGGACAGGCAGCATCTCTGGATAGAAGGAATGGGTAACGTTTTGGGTCAAGACCCTTCTCCAGACTGAGATATTCACATACTGCACCTTGCACAAACAATACAATTACTTGACATCAAAATCCTAATTTCAGTGTGGCACCCTTCCACCCGTCTCTACTGCTATCTCTGACATAATGCGGTCACAGCTAAATCACAACATTATGCTTCCTTTTGCATTCCTCAGAGGTGTGACCTATTCCTCGGTCTGACAGGTTGAAATATTCTTCTTACTGTTGAAGTCTTGTCACGTGAGATTTCATTCATTACACAGTGGTGGCTGTCTTGTTCTCCCTGGTGGAGTTAATTAATTGTGAAAAAGCCTTGGTTCTGTGTACAGTTGGTAGGAATTTGTTTTTATCGGAGTTCTTAATGTTCCACAGGTCCAGGCTTTGTCTGCACTGCAGAGTGATTTTCAATAAAGGTTAAAGTCTACAATTTCTGTTCTAATCATTCAACCATTAATTTGTCTGGAACCTTTTCTTGTCCTACCTGCTGCTCAGAATTTATTTATTCCAGTTTATGCTAATGTGCTGTGGATGTCAATGAGAGTGGAATTTATTCACGTCGCTTCTAAGGAATGAGCCGCGAGGGGCGGAACTTTAAATGAAGCGGGATGTACGACCAAGCAAATGTTAAAAGGGACAAAAACTGGTTTAGTTTAGTTTAGAGATACAGCATGGAAGCAGGCCCTTCGGCCCACTGAGTCCGCACCGACCAGCGATCCCTGCACAGTAACACTATCCTACACACACTAGGGACAATTTACACTTATACCAAACCAATTAACCTACAAACATATAACCATATAACCATATAACCATATAACAACTGCAGCATGGAAACAGGCCTGTCCGGCCCTACCAGTCCACGCCGACCATTCTCCCTGACCTAGTCTCATCTACCTGCACTCAGACCATAACCCTCCAATCCCCTCCTATCCATATACCTATCCAATTTACTCTTAAATAATAAAATCGAGCCAGCCTCCACCACTTCCACCGGAAGCCCATTCCATACAGCCACCACCCTCTGAGTAAAGAAGTTCCCCCTCATGTTACCCCTAAACCTTTGTCCCTCAATTCTGAAGCTATGTCCCCTTGTTGGAATCTTCCCCACTCTCAAAGGGAAAAGCCTACCCACGTCAACTCTGTCCGTCCCTCTCAAAATTTTAAAAACCTCTATCAAGTCCCCCCTCAACCTTCTACGCTCCAAAGAATAAAGACCCAACCTGTTCAACCTCTCTCTGTAGCCTAAGTGCTGAAACCCAGGCAACATTCTAGTAAATCTCCTCTGTACCCTCTCCATGTACCATGCACGTCTTTGGTGTGCGGGAGGAAACCGAAGATCTTGGAGAAAATCCAAGCGGTCACGGGGAGAACGTACAAACTCCGTACAGACAGCACCCGTAGTCGGGATCGATCCCAGGGCTCTGCCACTACAAACTCTGTAAGGCAGCAACTCTATCGCTGCGCCACTGTGCCACACTAATTTTATTTTTGAGATGGCCCTGAAAGTATTGACAAATACCTGTCTGAATTTTTAGAAGGCAATGGGGTAGTTTTACCTCAGATAACATTGTGTATGTGGTCTGCTTTACAGTGCCCTCCATAATGTTTGGGACAAAGACCCATCATTTATTTATTTGCCTCTGTGCTTCACAATTTGAGATTTGTAATAGAAAAATAATCACATGTGTTTAAAGTGCACATTGTCAGATTTTATTAAAGGCCATTTTTATACATTTTGGTTTCACCATGTAGAATTTACAGCTGTGTTTATACACAGTCCGCCTATTTCAGGGCACCATAATGTTTGGGACACATGGCTTCACAGGTGTTTGTAATTGCTCAGGTGTGTTTAATTGCCTCCTTAATGCAGGTATAAGAGAGCTCTCAGCACCTAGTCTTTCCTCCAGTCTTTCCATCACCTTTGGAAACTTTTATTGCTGTTTATCAACATGAGGACAAACGTTGCACCAATGAAAGTTAAAGAAGCCATTATGAGACTGGGAAACAAGAATAAAACTGTTAGAGACACCACCCAAACTTTCGGCTTACCAAAATCAACTGTTTGGAACATCATTAAAAAGAAAGAGAGCACTGGTAAGCTTACTAATCACAAAGGGACTGGCAGGCCAAGGAAGACCTCCACAGCTGATGACAGAAGAATTCTCTCTATAATACAGAAAAATTCCAAAACACTTGCCCGACAGATCAGAAACACTCTTCAGGAGTCAGGTGTGGGTTTGTCAATGACCACTGTCCGCAGAATACTTCATGAACAGAAATACAGAGGCTACACTGTAAGATGCAAACCACTGGTTAGCTGCAAAAATAGGATGGCCAGGTTACAGGTTAAGAAGTACTTAAAAGCGTTCTGGAAAAAGGTCTTGTGGACAGATGAGAAGAAGATTAACTTTTATCAGAGTGATCGCAAGAGAAAAGTATGGAGGAAAGAAGAAACTGCCCATGATCCAAAGCATACCACCTCATCTGTGAAACACGGTGGTGGGGGTGTTATGGCCTGGGCATGTATGGCTGCTGAAGGTACTGACTCACTTATCTTCACTGATGATACAACTGCTGATGGTAGTTGCATAATGAATTCTGAAGTGTATAGACACATCCTATCTGCTCAAGTTCAAACAAATGCCTCAAAACTCATTGGCCGGTGGTTCATTCTACAGCAAGACAATGATCCCAAACATACTGCTTAAGCAACAAAGGAGTTTTTCAAAGCTAAAAAATGGTCAGTTCTTGAGTGGCCAAGTCAGTCACCTGATCTGAACCCAATTGAGGATGCCTTTTATATGCTGAAGAGAAAACTGAAGGGGACAAGCCCCCAAAACAAGCATAAGCTAAAGATGGCTGCAATACAGGCCTGGCAGAGCATCACCAGAGAAGACACCCAGCAACAGGTGATGTCCATGAATCGCAGACTTCAAGCAGACTTCATTGCATGCAAAGGATATGCAACAAAATATAAAACATGACTACTTTCATTTACATGACATTGTTGTGTCCCAAACATTATAGTGCCCTGAAATGGGGGGGACCATATATAAACACTGCTGTAATTTCTACATGGTGAAACCATAATGTTTAAAAATACTCTTTATTAAAATCTGACAATGTGCACTTTAACCACGTGTGATTTTTTCTATTACTAAACTCAAATTGTGGAGTACAGAGGCAAATAAATAAATGATGGGTCTTTGTCCCAAACATCATGGAGGGCACTGTAGATGTTGATAGGCTTTTAGTTAAAATATTCAGGCAGGCACACAATGAATGGGCATGTTATTGTATATTGCCCATTTTTACACATTGCCCAAGATGAATTTTACTTTAATTTTACTTACCAAATAAAAATTGTTATTTATGTAGAAAACAACTTTCATTGTTGTAAGTATTGCTGAATTTTGCTTGGTGAAGTTTACCAAGTCAAAAAAGGTTTGGGTTCAAATTTAAAAAGCTGGTCCTGGCTAATCCTGCAATGTTACTTTAAGAGTAAATTGAAAATTGTACAAGGGCTAGAATAAGAGTTTACAATACTGCAAAATATATTGGGCTGGAAAATAGGACAAAAATTAAGGTTACAAATAGAATGGGCAGCAGGAGAGATTAATATCAGATGCATGGTGATCTAATACAAAAAGGTGTAATAATATAATTACAGACAAAGTTTGAGTTAAGAAAAGTGTTAATGGAAGGATCGTTGTTCAAAATTGTTGGGTCCAGATATCCTGTGATCTGCACAGTCAAAGCATGAGGTACAGTTTTTCACATTAATGCAGTGGCTCACAAGAACATATCTAACCTGGAGTGGGAATGGGATTGAAGATTAAAGTGGCAGATAACCAAATGCTTATAGACAGTGTGAAGTTGTCAGCCAATTTATATTTCGTCTTCTGAGTGGAAAAGAGACAACACTGAGAGCAGTGAGTGCAGTATATGTGACTGGAAGCAATTGAAGTTAAGTGGTACATCAACTAGAAATGGAATTGTAAGTCAGGTGGCCCATCAGCTTCAATAAAGGAACATCCGTGGTTGATGATAAAGGAAGACATCTGAAATGCACTCATATTTCATATCATTCAGATGCAACAGGGATGGTGAAACTGGGAATGAGTTATATGTTTTCTTGGACGTAGCTAGCTTTTTTGTAAAAGATGGCTCAGGTTCGGCACTTGGATCTATTTCAGGTGTGTGCCCAGGACCAAGCATGTCTCTACCTTTTCCAACACAGAAAGTGACACCAAGTTGTTTAGGCCTTGGTTTTGCACCTGAAAAATTAGAGCTATTACAGTTCTCGAACATCACCTCCGAAACTTTCTTTGACATTACATGTCTGGACTGATTAAGACTGATAAATTGATACTTAGGGTTAGTCTAGTTTATTGTCATGTCAGGTACAGTGAAAAACTTTTGTTGTGCGTGAACCAGTCAGCAGAAAGACAATACATGATTACAGTGTAAAGTTAACTTTGTATAGGATATCTTTGCCATTTTCAAGGTCGTGCAATGTTTAAAGCAACATATATAAACATTTCGTCATTTTCTAAAAGTAAAAATGATATGAACGGATGTTTAAGATTTAGCACAGGGGAAAAACTAACAGTGCGCTGGGTAAATCCTTTCTTTTGTTGGGAAGAGTTGAGGAGATTCTGCTGGAAAAGTGCCAATATCCCAGCTATTCCCTTATCAGCTTGCTTTACAGAACAGCTGTGTCAACTACCTGGCACAGAATTAGGCTGGCAGGAGGGTGATTTCAAATATCTCATTCTGTCATATTTATCATATAAAGCATGAGATTAAGTTCTGGCTGGCTGGTGGGAAATTGTGCAATAGTCCATGATGTATAAATAGATGAAAGAACATGAGATTTTAAAAAGCTCACTGCAAAAAGCCACTTTGCTCTTATAAATAATAGAGTCAGAGATGTAGTAATCTGGTCAAGTCACTGTTCTCCGGTCTATGTTCTGCTTGGGTCCTTTACATATACATCTGCAGAGATTAAATATTCCAAAAAAAAACAGAGAAAGATCTTGGTTCAAATAACAGTGCCATAGAAATATCAATAAGGATACCATTTTCCAAAATTAATTTACCTATCTGGGACCAGAAGGACAGAATGTGTGCATTTGAGAGTTATGGTCAAAGTAGGCAGATTAACCTTATGGAATTTAACAATTTTAGTTCACAAATCTCAGATCAGCATTAAGAACTTCCATTTCTATAATGCCTTTAACACAGCAAATATTTCCCAAGATGCTTACCAGATATATTATCAAATAAAAAGATGTTAAGTTGAGCCTCGAGGGTCACTTTAGGGCTTCTTCTCCAAGGTCACCACCTTGCCATGGTGGAGAAGCCTGAGTGTACTGAAGCTCCTGAGAGTTGAACCATCTGGAGTTATGCTCTTGGTAAGGTCACCTAGTGGACAGGCTGAGGGGGAGGTTTCTGACAACGTCTGGCCCAAGAAGAAGTCCTCAATGGTGAAACAGGCGGAGGATGGTTGGTGGCCTGCAGGTGGAGCAGCAGACCGACTGAGTAGGTAGAAGAAGGCTGCAGTAGGGAGTGATTCCCAAGCTTACCTTTGCATTTGAGTATGTCAATGTCACAGACAGTGTGGCGACTTTCTGTGCACCAATCTCCCCACGTCAGAAGATACAACGCACAGACTTCCATATAGAGGGACAAGCCGCCACTGCAATCATGTCTTTGGCTCCAGGATCGGCCTCTTCAGCCACCTCAAGACCCACAGAAATATCCATCAGGAGGACAATCCTATTTGATCAAGCGATCGCCAATGATGAATTTAGAGCAGATTACTTAAGGGCGCGGTTAGCTGAACCTTTTCAAGATAGTAAAAGGTTGAGAGACAGATAGATTTGGAAAGGAATTTCAGAGGTTAAGGTTTTAGCAGCTGAAAGCTTGGCCACTGATAGAGCAATCAAACCATTGTCTTTGCATTGTTACCCACGCATTGGCTATGAGTGATTCAGAATGATTTGAGGTTGACATGGATTGACATCCACCTTGCTTGAATTCTAAGATTTTGACTTCATGAAAGGTGATATATTTTCAAATCACATTAAAGAGTCTTCCATTTAAGACAGAAATGAAGAGGAAGTTCTTCTCTTAGATGCTTGTGAATCTTTAGAAATCTCAACCCATGAAAGCAAGGCCAAGTTAAATACTCAAGGTGAAATATGAACAATATTTGAACTACAAAGGAGTCAAAGCTTAGATTTTTAGATTTAGAGATAGAGCGCAGAAACAGGCCCTTCGGCCCACCGGGTCCGTGCCGCCCAGCGATCCCCGCACACTAACACTCTCCAACACCCACCAGGGACAAAAAATTTTTTACACACATTTGACCAGCTAATTAACCTACAAACCTGCACGTCTTTGGAGTGTGGGAGGAAACCGAAGATCTCGGAGAAAACCCACGCAGGTCACGTGGAGAACGTACAAACTCCGTACGGACAGCACCCGTAGTCGGGATCGAGCCCGAGTCTCCGGCGCTGCATTTACTGTAAGGCAGCAACTCTACCGCTGCGCCACCATGCCGCATTGATAGAGTCATGCAGCATGGAAATAGGTCCTTCAGCCCAACTTGCCCATGCTGACCAAAATGCTCCATCTACACTAGTCCCATCTGCCCACGTTTGATCCATATCTCTCTACAAGTGGTCAAGTGGTAAGGGAAAAAGTTCAGACAAAGTTTAGATTTCAACAGCTATGATCTTATTGAATGGTGGGCCAGAGTGGTGGGCCTCTTGATCTGTGCCTGCGACTGCTTGTTATGTGAGTATGTCCTGGATTGTGTGCAAGTCAGTGGGAAACTTGCCAGTGGAAAAGTTTCCATATCTTTGCTGTCCTTGTCCTTCTAGGCAATGGAACCTGTAGTTTTGGGGACAGTTATTGGAAGAGATTTACTAGTTACTCTAGTAGCTGGTATGGCCTGGTGTGTCAGTGGTGAATGGAGTCATTATTCAGGATATCAATGAAGTGTACTTCTCTTTTGTCCTGGATGGTATTGAGCGAGTTTAGTTTGGAGATGCAGCGTAGAAACTGCCCGACCAGCGATTACCCGTACACGAGTTCTATCCTACACACTAGGGACAATTTACAGAAGCCAATTTACCTACAAATGTGCACATCTTTGGAATGTGGGAGGAAACCGGAGCACCCGGAGGAAACCCACGCCGCCCCAGGGAGAACGTACAAACTCCGTGCAGACAGCACCCGTGGTCAGCAATGAACCCTTTGTGTCCTTTTGTGCAAACCAAAATCTACCGTTCTTCTTTCTACATACTGAAATATTTTAAGTATTCAGCCCCAGATCCATCCTATGTTGTTCATTTAGGGCGGCTGGGTGGTGCAGTGGTAGAGTTACTGCCTTACAGTGCTTATAGCGCCCGAGACCCGGGTTCAATCCTGGCTACAGGTGCTTGTCTGTACGGAGTTTGTACGTTCTCCCCGTGACCACTTGCCTTTTCTCCGAGAACTTTGGTTTCCTCCCACACTCCGAAGACATACAGGTTTGTAGGTTAATTGGCTTGGTATAAATGTAAGATTGTCCCTGGAGCTGGTCAGTGTGGACTCGGTGAGGCGAAGGGCCTGTTTCCACGCTGTATCCCTAAACTAAACTATTGGGTCATGAATGGTGGAAAACCCCCATCAAAGTGGGATTGTAAAGAGGGCACTCTCTCACTTTCTCTCGATGACACTGGAATTCCTCTGCCACTGCTGAGTAATCTAGCAGAGAAGCCCAAATGAGACGAGGAAAGATCACATCAAGGAAGAAAGATTAAATATATTCATATTTCTTGTATTCTAGTGAGAAAAGGGACATTGAACAGATGCTTTAAACTAAAGAAAGATTTTGATTAAACAATGCATGGAAGATTGTCTTGACTGCCCAATGAATTGGTGATAAGCAGGGAATATGGGAACAAAATAACAATTTAATAAATCTTCATAAAAATAATTATAAAACATAAAATGCCGCAACTGGCTATGTATTTGAAAAGAATGTGAAGGCACAAGGGGAGAATATGGGCTTGCAGTTGCTGATAAACTGCATGCCCTGATAATGGCACTGGTGGGAAGGCTTCCTTCAGTAATTTCCAATGATGTAAAGCATGTGTGAACATGTATCATGGTGAACAGTTATTACCATGACAGGCTCAGCTCAAATCCTTCCCTCAGAAAGAAGGACGACTGTCTAGGGCCTACCTCTGTTTTTCGGACAGCTCGATCCTGGACTATGACAAAAACTCATTGATTTGCTGAGAACATCTTCTCTGCCAGTATAAGAAAATAACTGCAGATGCTGGTACAGATCAAAGGTATTTATTCACAAAATGCTGAAGTAACTCAGCAGGTCAGGCAGCATCTCAGGAGAGAAGGAATGGGCAACGTTTCGGGTCATTACACCACTAACCAGGCCCAAAATTCATGGGATTGTATAAAATACTTCTCATCATCACTTTCACAATAGCATGTTCAACCATCAACTTTCTGGATTCCCTCACAGTAGAGGCAGGGTATCATGCCTCCACTGGCATGATTTTGGTTAGTCCCCGTTTTCACAGCGGTAGAGTTGCTGCCTTACAGCGAATGCAGCGCCAGAGACCCGGGTTCGATCCTGACTACGGGTGCTGTCTGTACGGAGTTTGTACGTTCTCCCCGTGAACTGCGTGGGTTTTCTCCGAGATCTTCGGTTTCCTCCCACACTCCAAAGACGTACAGGTTTGTAGGTTAATTGGATTGGTAAATGTAAAAATTGTCCCTAGTGGGTGTAGGATAGTGTTAATGTGTGGGGATCGCTGGTCGGCGCAGACCCGGTGGGCTGACGGGCCTGTTTCCGCGCTGTATCTCTAAACTAAACTAAAAACTAAACTAGAGAAACACTGTCTAAATTCCATTGGTTATGATGGGATGAGTACAAATTTAAATTGGTTTTACTTTTAGCTCACTGCAGTCAAGAACATAATGATCAATATTAAGATGCCAAAAGAATTTGACTTGGTCGTTGTTCAATGATAGCACTGAGGATGCATGAATGCATGTAGAATTTTCTGCTCTAGATACTATTGCCCAGAACTTCACAAGCTCACTAGTTATCGGAGTGGAATTAAGCCATTCAGCCCATCGAGTCTACTCCGCCATTGAATCATCGTTGATCACTGCCTCCTAATCCCATTTTCCTGCCTTCTCCCCGTAGCCCTAAGCACCCGTTCTAATCAAGAATTTGTAAATCTCTGCTTTAAAAATATCCACTGACTTGGCTTCCACAGCCCTCAGATTAACACCCCTCTGACTAAAGAAGTTCCTCCTCACCTCCTTTCTAAAAGACCACCCTTTAATTCTGAGGCTATGACCTCTGGTCCTAGACTCTCCCACCAGTGGAAACTTCCTTTCCACATCCATTCTATCTATGCCTTTCATTATTCTGTAAGTTTCAATGAGGTCCCCCCCTCAACCTTCTAAACTCCAGTGAGTACAGGCCTAGTGTTGTCAAGCGCTCATCATTTGCGAACCCACTCATTCCTGGATTAATTCTTGTAAGCCTCCTCTGGACCCTCTCCAGAGCCAGCACATCTATCCTCAGGTATGGGGCCCAAATTTGCTCACAGTACTTCAAATGTGGCCTGACCAGCGCCTTATAGAGCCTCAGCGTTACATCTCTGAACTTAAACTGAGACAGACAGTATCTATGCCTGGAAGACCATCTACTCTGAAGCCCTGTGGCCTGCTTGAAGCTTACTGGTTTTCTAGCGAAGAGGAAATTTTCACAATTGAGTGTTGCCAACTGGTGCAATGCAGGGTCCATGAATATGTTACAGAATGCGCTTAAGCAAGGTGTACCCTCTGCCAAGAAAGTTGTCATTCAATCTTATGTGATATATTAGAGCTTCTGGTCTCGTTTATTTGAGTTATGCAAAGGCTTTCTTCTGTTTAAAACCAGAATCGTATGTATTGAAGTGCCACTGAATATAATTTCTGGCTTTCCACATTCGTTGTGTATTTGTACATTTATTTTTATGAACTGTTTAATTGAAATTCAAATTAATATGAATTTTCTTGGACATTTTAAAGTGAAAAACTGTCATCTCTGAGTCTGAAACCAGCTGCAAGAAAGTAAAATATTTATTGCACTTTAAAAGTATGAAACGTTTAGCTCTTTATTTCACAAAATTAAATCTTTACCTTTATATAAACTGGAAATTAAAACCATAATGGCGCCTTTCCTGGGATTTGTCTTTAAGATTGTAGATATGACTTTAAACTCAATTATCTGGATCACAGCATTCCGACAATTCTTTTTCACTGTGCTTGACTCTGAAAAGAATCTGCAGACTTCCTCATATCACTGTCAATCTTAAAACCATTCTTTGAATCAAATCAAAACCTCATAATTAATTTGATTCTGCTAAAGCTGAACATTCTCTGTGTCTCACAGCTCATCTCACTTCACACAGAGTCCGTGTCTGAACAGGTCAGACTCACTGGTGCCAAACCCGCAGCCAGTGTAATATTTGGCTCATCATCAGTGGGCTTATAGCTGTGCACATCCGAATGCTTAAATCTGAGTGAATGTCGAAAAAAAAATCTCTTCTGAACAAAAGCAAAAGAGCTGGTTGCTCATGATTCATGGCCACAACTGTCTAAAACAATATTGGCAGGATGGCATTCAGTGAAATGCTTATGCAAATTGTCATGACAAGTATTACCGTAAAAGTGGCAATCTATGTGGAAGATGCTGATGAGAAGTTAAGTTGATTATTTTGATTTATAGTCAATATGGTGTATTCAATTGCATTTAAGGGTTGTTCTTTGATCTCGTGATCTCGGCAAACATGTCTCAGGAAATTCTGGAGATGCAAGGAACTGCCGATACTTGTTTACAACAAAAGACACACAGTGCTGGAGAAACTCAGCGGGTCAGTCAGCACCTCTGGAGAACATGAATAGGTAACATTCTGGGTCAGAACCCTTCTTCAGAGACACTGCTGAATTACTCCAGCTGTAAGTGTCTTTTTTTTTCCAGGAAATTCAGAACGTCCAAGCCAAGATTTCCCTTCACATTGAATAATGTGCTGTGCTCACACACAACCCAGGATACATTCCCTGTAAGTGTTGAGCACTATTGGAGATGTCAGTTCACTGCATCAGTTCCATTACTTTGTCAGGTAGTTAAGTCAAATGGATCTGTAGCTGCATGGTGATATTTATAATAAACAGTATAAGATTAGCCCTTCTCCAAACTACTTGATCTGCCAGTATTTATCCATTGACATCAACATACTGAAAGTCAATGGCTTACAAATTTCATCCTCCATTTCTCGTTATGGAGGGATAAACATCAATTATCTTTGGGGATTTATGTGTTGTGAGTCCATTTTGCCATCTGGAAGTTACATCTCATTTATGTCAAGATCATTATTTCTACTTGAATCGTCACTATTGGAAAAGACATGTTCCCCACGAGTTCCCTGCTGAACACCTTGAGAAAACCAGATAACAGTGTTTTGACTATTATATACTTATCCCCATTTTCGCCCAGTTAGCATCGTTTAGAGTTCTTGCCAGTGTCAGACATTTTACTTCCAGTTGTAATATTGAAGTTATTCTATTATTATATTGAATCTGAACCAACCAACCTTCCCAAGTCCTCCTCAACGTATCTTTCTGTTGGTTGCTGGGGGACAGATGGGAATGTGGAGTTGGGATTACGAATCAAATCAGTCATGATCTTATTGAATGATGCAAAGTTTTAGTTTTGTTTAGAGATACAGCATGGAAACAGGCCCTACGGCCGACTGAGTCTCACCACCCAGCGATCCCTGCATATTGCCACTATCCTACACACCAGGGACAATTTACATTTATCCCAAGCCAATTAACCTACAAACCTGTACGTCTTTGGAGCGTGGGAGGAAACCGAAGATCTTGGAAATAACCCACACGATCACGAGGAGAACATACAAAATCCATACATTCAGCTCCCGTGGTCGAGATCGAGCGCGGGACTCTGGCGCTGTAAGAGTTGTAAGGCAGCAACTGGACAGGCAGCAACTGGCCAGGACAGGATGGCCCTGCAGAGAGTAGTGCGTTCGGCAGAACGCACCATGGGAACTACACTCGTCCCCCTGCAGGACCTATACATCAGGAGGTGCAGATCCAGAGCAAGCAAGATCATGAGGGACCCCTGCCACCCCAGTAACGGACTGTTCCAGATGCTACGGTCAGGCAAACGCCTCCGCTGTCACGCTGTGAAAACGGAGAGGATGAGACGGAGCTTCTTCCCACAGGCCATCAGGACTGTCAACTTTGATAACCCCAGAGACTAAATTTTTGTCGACACTTTTGGTGCTATGTTTAGTAACTTATTAACTTTATTTATTGTAACTGTAATTATTTTTGTGCACAACCCGCAGGCATTGCCACTTTCATTTCACTGCACATCGAGTATGTGTATGTGACAAATAAATTTGACTTGACTTGACTCCACTGCTTCCACTGTAAGGTCTATTCCTGCTTCTAGTTCATTTGTTGATTTATTTAAACATAATTCTTTATATTTCAATATTCATCCTAGTTGGTTTATTAATTCATGTCACATAACCGTTATTTAGCTTTTATTTGACAATCCAGCATGATTGGTAATATGTCTTTGGAATTTCTCCACTTGTTCTGGAGAATTTGTGGAATATCGTGTGCATTTGGGGTTTAAACATGGGGTTTAAACATAGCACATAGCCACAGAGCTATGGGTCACAGACTGTTCGGGAAAATTCTCATATAATGAACAGGCATATGGAAAGGAAAAGTTTTGAGAAATATGGGCCAGGGATGGGCAATGGGGTGGCTCATCTTGGTCAGCATGGATGAGGTGGGTCAAAGGGCCTGTTTCAGTGCTGTATTAAATGGTACAGACCTTTGGAGCATTGATGTGCAGGAACACCTTGGGGTGCAAGCAGTGTTGCAGTGCTAATGTTTTAGGCGCGGAAGCTGTCACTGGTGCCATTTCCCGCTAGTTAAAATCCCCCGCTGTTTTTTATTTGGGGTTATGGCAAGTCTGGAGGCTTGTTCTTTGCGGCAGCAATATTCGATTACAAAGTATAACAAACGAGATTACAGACAACCATTAACTCAAACTGTTCGCTTTGAAGTTCTCTTCCCACTGACTGGTTTTGGGCGCCAAAACCACCACCTGACCTTGCTGGCCAATCCGAGGGTTCGACTCTCAGGACCAATCCCTATGGTCGCTACATGAACCCCCCCAGAACCCGAGGTACGGAATCTAACAGGGAGCCGGATTTCGCGATCAGAACAAGTAAGGAGAGGGGCTGCCGGAACCGCAGGAGCAGGGGGTCCCGGATCAGGTGGAATTGCAGGAGGACGGCCCCGCCGAGGCGGTTGACCGACCAGGACAGGGCGGTCCTGATCCAAGTGTGCAGGTTTGAGCCTGGACACAGAGACGAGCTCACTCCTGCCCCCAACATCCAAGGTGAAGGTGACCGTCCCTTTACGCAACACGCGGAACGGTCCTTCATAGACCCTCTGCAACGGGGAACGATGGGCATCTCTACGCAGAAACACAAATGCACAGTCCTTCAAGGCTGGCGGTTCATGCACCATGGGACACCCGTGACGTGAAGTAGGAACCGGAGCCAGGGATCCCACTCACGCCCGGAGGGATGCTAAAACCAACGGAACCGAGGGCTGCTGACCAGAGGACTCCGGAAGGAAATCCCCGGGCACTCTGAGTGGAGAGCCATATACCAGTTCCGCGGACGAAGTTCCGAGTTCCTGCTTAGGAGCAGTACGGATGCCCAAAAGGACCCAGGGGAGTTGGTCTACCCAGTCAGGGCCGTCCAGCCGCGCACTGAGGGCCACCTTCAGTTGCCGGTGAAACCGCTCCACGAGCCCATTAGCCTGTGGGTGGTACGCCGTGGTCTGCTGCAACCGGGAACCGTACAGCTCCGCTAGCATAGCCCAAAGGGCAGAGGTGAACTGAGACCCCCCCGTCGGTGGTAATGACGGACGGAACACCGAAACGGGTCACCCAATGGAGGGCCAGGGCCTGGGCACAAGAGGCGGCGGAGGTGTCGGACAACGGGAAGACCTCCGGCCAACGGGTAAATCGGTCAACCACCGTGAGTAGGTGAGTGTAGCCCCTCGAGGAAGGCAAGGGCCCAACTAAATCAACATGAATGTGGAAAAAACGGACCGCAGGGACCGCAAACTCCTGCACCGGAGGTTGGACATGCCGGTGAACTTTAGCAGTCTGGCAGGGAACACAGGAACGGGCCCAAGCGGCTACTTGCTTCCGCAGGCCATGCCACACAAACCTAGCGGCTACTAAGGCAGAGGTGGAGTGAATGGACGGGTGCGCCAGCCCATGAATGGCATCAAACACCCAGCGCTGAAGGGCGGCCGGCACCACCGGCCTAGGGCGGGGAAGGGAAACATCACACCAGACTTTTGTACCCGCAGGCCCGCAAGCCACTTGGGCCAACTTCAACCCCGAAGTGGTGGACTGGCATGCTGAGGCAGTGTCTGCCAGGCGCTGTGTCTCCGCAAGCTCCTGGAAATCCACCTCGCATTCAACTTGGGGAGTTGAAATTGGGGAAATGGCTGGCCTGGACAGGGCATCAGCAACGGCATTAAGCTTACCCGCGACGTGACGGACATCGGTGGTAAACTCTGAGATGGCAGTCAGGTGCCGCTGCTGGCGGGCCGACCATGGGTCGGACACTTTCGAAAAAGCAAAAGTCAATGGTTTGTGGTCAGTGAAGGCCACAAATGGGCGGCCTTCTAGAACATACCTAAAGAGGCGGACAGCTAAATAGAGAGCCAGAAGCTCCCGGTCAAAGGCGCTATACTTCAGCTCAGCCGGATTAAGCTGTCGGCTGAAAAACACCAAGGGCTGCCAACTGCCATCTACCTGCTGTTCCAAAACCCCTCCCACTGCCACGTCCGACGCATCGACCGTCAGGGCCGTGGGGGCGGAGGCGCTTGGGTGGACAAGCATGGTGGCGTCTGCCAGAGCCATTTTAGCTGCCTCAAAGGCCATCTCAGCGGCCGCGGACCATTCTAACTCCACAGGTTTGCCCGCGAGACACTGGAAGAGCGGACGTATGATCCGTGCCGCTGCCGGTACGAACCTGTGATAGAAATTCACCATCCCTACAAACTCCTGCAACCCCTTTACTGTGGTGGGTCGCGGGAAGGCACGAACCACCTCCACTTTGTCGGGCAAAGGAGTGGCGTCGGCTGAGGTGATCCGGTGTCCTAAGAAATCAATAGAGTGGAGGCCAAATTGACACTTGGAGGGGTGGATGATGAGCCCGTGGTCTTGAAGCCGCCGGAACACGGTCCGTAAATGGACCAGGTGTTCCTGCTCCGAGCGACTGGCGACCAGGATATCATCCAAATAAATGAAAACAAAAGACAAATCCCGACCAACATGGTCCATAAGCCACTGGAAAGCCTGTGCCGCGTTTTTCAAACCGAAAGGCATACGCAACCATTCTAACAACCCGAACGGAGTGATCATGGCAGTCTTTGGTATGTCTTCCAGATGCACAGGAATCTGGTGGTAGGCCCGCACCAAATCAAGTTTGGAGAATACCATGGCACCTTCCAGCCCAGATGAGAAGTCCTGGATGTGTGGTATGGGGTAGCGGTCTGCCGTGGTGACGGCGTTAAGGCGCCGGTAATCTCCACATGGTCTCCACCCCCCAGATGCTTTGGAGACCATATGCAATGGAGAGGCCCACGGACTGTCGGACCGATGGACAATGCCCATTTGTTCCATCCTCTGAAATTCTTCACGTTCTACCATCAGTTTGTCCGGCGGCAACTTCCGGGCCCGAGCGAAAACGGGGGGCCGCTCGGTGGGAATGTAATGGACAACGCCGTGCTTCGCAGAAGGGGCGTCGAAACACTGAACGAGCAACTCCGGAAACTCAGCCAGGACCGCAGCATAAGGGTCGGTGGCCGCGACAACGGCCTGGACAGTCAGGCTGGGCGGGGTGGCAGGCGGTGGAGCAGCGGGCTCATCGCTGCTAGCGGAAGATCGAAGGCCTTTACCTCGGACATCGGCTACTAGCGAAAAGGCCCAGAGGAAATCTGCGCCCAGGATCGCCTGACCGACTTCCGCGATGATAAACGACCATTCGTACGTGCGGGTGCCGAAAGCCAGAGACATTGCTCACGTACCATACGTGCGGATGGGGCTACCGTTAACCGCGATGAGGGTAGACTCTCTCTTACCCGATCGGGCTTCGAGGTCGGTCGGCGGCACGATGCTGACTATGGCTCCCGTGTCGACCAAGAACTCTGTGTCCGTGAATCGATCTCTGACGTAGAGGCGTCGGTTCTGGCCAATCGCAACTGCCTCTATGTACGATCGGCCGAGGCATTTCCCGTGAAGGTGCAAGGTGAGCGGCAGTTGCAGGCTTCTCCACCCTATCGCAGATGATAATAACACCAGCCGCGCTTGTGCGGATCTTTTTGGCGGGGTTTCGGAGAAATGGCGGGAGTTGCGGCGCCATTTTGATGCCGCTGCGGGCTGCCCGATGGTGCCGAGACCCTGTTGATCGAACTGTGTTTTTTCGATTTTGAGCGCATCGGCTTTCTCCGCGTATGCCACGGGGTCCTTAAAAGAACAATCCGTGAGCATAAGCCTAACATCTTCTGGAAGTTGCTCTCGGAATGCCTGCTCGAATATGAGGCAATCCTTGTGCTCACCTGCCAGCGCCAACATTTCGGCCATGAGGGCGGACGGCAGCCGATCTCCGAGATCCGGCAGGTGCATAAGCCTCTCAGCTCGATCATGCCTACTGAACCCGAAGGTTCGAAGCATGAGTACCTTCAGCGCCTCGTAATTGCCCTCTGCCGGAGGGGCGGTGATGAACTGCATCACCCGCGCGGACGTCTCAGGCGGTAGAGCGCTGACCAGGTAATAATACTTTGCTCGTCCACCGAGATGTTTCTCAGGTGGAACTGCGCTTCCGCATGGGCAAACCAAAGGTGTGGTTGATGTGCCCAAAACAGAGGAAGATGAAAGCTGACCGCGTTTAGCTGCGGTACGCCGGGCGTTAGAACTGAAGAAGGGGCGTCTTGTCCCTCCATGGTAGATGATCGGCTAGATCACGTCGGGGTCACCAATATGGCGAGTCTGGAGGCTTGTTCTTTGTTAAAGAAGTTTATTGCGGCTGCAATATTCGATTACAAATTATAACAAACGAGATTACAGACAACCATTAACTCAAACTGTTCGCTTCGAAGTTCTCTTCCCACTGACTGGTTTTGGGCGCCAAAACCACCACCTGACCTTGCTGGCCAATCCGAGGGTTCGACTCTCAGGACCAATCCCTATGGTCGCTACAGGGTATTTTTTACAGAGGTGCTGGACTAGTGCTCCGGTCAGCTCCAGCAACACTGCACCCCAGAATGCAAGTCCAGAGCTCACTAAAAGTAGTGAAGAAAGCAGTTGCTATGAAAGCAGTGAAAGAGTTAGGACATCATCTTTCAGAAATACAAAACTGGTCACACCATGTCTCGAGTATTGTGTAGAGTTCTGGTTGACTCATTGCAGCAATACGATACGATACGATATGATACGATACGATAGAACTTTACATATCCCAGGCGGGAAAGTGGTCTGCCAACAGTCATGAAACACAACAAGAAATTAAAGTGAAGAGTGCAAAGTCCAGAATTGGAGATCTGCAAAGATTGGGGAGGGGGGTCAGTCTACCCCACAACAGAAGGGGAAGGAGTTGTACAGTTTGATAGCCCCAGGGAAGAAGGATCTCCTGTGGCGTTCTGTGCTGCATCTTGGTGGGACCAGTCTGTTGCTGAAGGTGCTCCTCAGGTTGGCCAGTGTGTCATGGAGGGGGTGAGCTGTATTGTCCAAGATGCTCTGCAGTTTGAGGAGCATCCTCCCCTCCAAGACCACTCCCATGAACTCAATTCTGCCCCCGGACAGAGCCAGCCTTCCTGATGAGCTTGTTAATTCTTTTGGTGTCCGCGGCCTTCGCCCTGCTGCCCCAGCATAGCAATACCAATAGAGAGAGTGTGTAAGAGATTCACCAGCATATTTGCCTTGAATGGAGGGTTGTCGTTCCAAGGGGAGATCGGATGGGCTGAGCTTATTCTCATTGGAACAGAGGGGTGAGTTTATGTTCCAATGAGAACATTGATAAAGTAGGTAGTTGGAACATTTTTCTCAGGGTCAGAGTCCAGAATGGAGGACACATGTTTGAGGCGAGGGGAGAATTTAAAGGAGATCTGAGGGGTACATTTTTCATACAAATGTGGTGGTTACCTGGAACAAAATACAGTTACAGCATTTAAAATCCGTTTGGACAGATAAGAAAGGCACAGATGGATATGGTCCTAATGCAGGCAAATGGGATTAGCATGAATAGTCATCAAAGTTGTTGTGAATGAGGTGGGCTGGAACAGCCCATTTCTGTGCTGTAATATTCCATGGTTCTATGACTCCGGTTAAACCTAGGGAGAATTGATAGGAATGTGTTAGAGAGTATAGATTCATAGAGAGACACAATATGTAAACTGGATCTTCAGTCCAACAAGACGAGCCAACGCCCAAGTACCAATTTTTACATTGATCCTATCCTAACTCATGAGAAGAATTTTAAAAACGGGATTAATGGATGGTCTTGAAATAAGTAAGAATGGGAAGCATGGAGGTGGAGAGATGAGGGAATTTGAGAGTAACATCAAGACAACTTCAAGACCTCACAGAACCAGAGACATGGGCTCAATACTGACCTTGTGGAGTGTACTCTCTGTGACTGCGTCTGTGTTTCTTCCCAGTGCTCCGCTTTCCCCCCACTTCCCAAAGATGTGCGGGTTTGTAGGTTACTTGGCCCTCTGAAAATTGTCCCTGCTGTGTAGGGAATGCACGGGAATGGAATGGAATACTTCACAATTGTATGGTCAATCTGTTGAATTGTATTGACCGGGAAAATAAATTTTTTTTAAAAAATAAAAAAATAGACAGACAACTAAATAAATAAATAGATATATAGATAAATAAATAGATAAATAAATAAATAGATCATAATATTTCTGAAAAAAAAGAATACTTTATTGTCACATGTGACTAGGCACAGTGAACTTCTTTGCTTGCATACCCAATGTATACAAATGGGGGACAACAACATAAAATTAGTGTGAATGGGTGATTGATGGTCAGTGTTGAATCAGTGGGCCGAAGGGCCTGTTTCCATGCTGTATCTCTGAGTTAAGCTAAACAACTAAAGAACTCAGTCTGAAGAACTAAACAACTCAGTCTGAAGAAGGGTCTCAACCCGAAACGTCACCCATTCCTTCTCTCCTCAGATGCTGCCTGACCTGCTGAGTTACTCCAGCATTTTGTGAAATAAATATCTTTGATTTGTACCAGCATCTGCAGTTATTTTGTTAAACAACTGAAGGCATGATTGCCAATGGTTGGGCAAAAGGATGGGAAGTGAAGGAAACAGTGGAGTCATGTACACAAACAGCTTGGAGGCTGTTATTGTGGACCAAAGAACAACCAGTAGATATTTAACAATGACCTAGGTGAGTAACTGCAATGCTTTTTGTAGGTGTACAATGGCATTGGCATGAGAGGAAGTGAATGATTAGGGTGGTGGTTGAACTGCCAATTAAGTGTTTGAAATGGTGATACATAATAATTGGAATGTGACATTTGATATTTCTGATGACATTAAACTGGGTAGGATTGTGAATTATGAGTATGCACACAGGCCTTGAGGTGACAGATGGAGCCATAGAGTGGAACAGCATAGAAACAGGCCCTAGTGGCCAATTTGTCCATGCCAATTAAGATGCCCCACCTAAGCTAGATTTGCAGGCATTTGGCCTATATCCTTCTTAACCTATCCTATCCATATACCTGTCCAAATATGTTCGCTGAGTCCGCCTGATGTCATCTCCTGGTTGCCAAACACTTTAACTCCTCTTCCCATTTCCATACTGACCATTCTGCTTCTGTCCTCCATTGTCAGAGTGAGGCCAAACGCAAATTGGAGGAACAGCATCTCATATTTTGCATGGGAAGTTTGCAACCCAGCAGTATGAATATTGATTTCTCTAACTTCAAGTAACCCCTGCATCCCCTCTCTCTCCGTCCCTCCCCCACCCTAGTTACTGGACTCATTTCACTGTCGTCCTGGTGAGTCTCATTGTCTGTTTAATCGTTTTCACCTAGCCTACAGCTAACAATGGCCTGTTCCCTTTATCATTGTTACTTTTTTGCTTATCTTTCATTCATTTGTTCTATATCTTTTTATATCACCGTCTATATCTCTCATTTCCCTTTCCCCTGACTCTCAGTCTGAAGAAGGGTCTCAACCCAAAACGTCACCTATTCCTTTTCTCCAGAGATGCTGTCCGACCCGCTGAATTACTCCAGGTTTTTGTGTCTATCAAATGTTTTTAAATGTTGTTATTGTACATTCCTCAACTATCAGCAGTAGCAGCACATTCCTCAGCAGCAATCAGCAGTAGCAGCAGCAGCAATCAGCAGTAGCAGGCAGCAGCAGCAGCAGGCAGCAGCAGCAGCAGCAGCAGCAGCAGCAGCAGCAGCAGCAGCAGCAGCAGCAGCAGCAGCAGCAGCAGCAGCAGCAGCAGCAGCAGCAGCAGCAGCAGCAGCAGCAGCAGCAGCAGCAGCAGCAGCAGCAGCAGCAGCAGCAGCAGCAGCAGCAGCAGCAGCAGCAGCAGCAGCAGCAGCAGCAGCAGCAGCAGCAGCAGCAGCAGCAGCAGCAGCAGCAGCAGCAGCAGCAGCAGCAGCAGCAGCAGCAGCAGCAGTAGCACCAAGCTGTGTTGCTTGGGAAGTAGTGTGTGGGGATTGTGTGGGGATTGTGTGGGGATTGTAAGGAGCAAGACCTGTGTGATCTCCCGGACTAGTTTCGATCGCCTAGCTTGGGGTCGGAGAGGAATTTCCCGGATTTTTTCCCAAATTGGCCTGGGTTTTTTATCCGGTTTTTCGCCTCTCCCAGGAGATCACTCAGTTCTTTTGGGTGGGCGGTTGGAGCGGTTGGAGTAGCGGCCGGGCGGTAGGTTTAGTAACTGAGCGCGGGGCTTTGTTTGGAGAGTATGACTGCCAGGGCAGTTTTTTGTTCTGGGTGTCAGATGTGGGGAATCTGGGAGTCTGATAGTCTTCCAGACATCCACATCTGTGCCAGGTGTGACGAGATGGGGCTCCTAAGGGACCGTATTAGGAACCTGGAGCGGCAGATTGATGACCTCCGACTGATCAGGGAGAGTGAGGAGGTTATAGATAGGAGTTACAGGGAGGTGGTCACTCCTAGACCACGGGAGGTAGACAAGTGGGTCACTGTTAGGGGGGGCAAGGAACAGAGGCAGGGACTAGGAAGTACCCCGGTGGCTGTACCCCTTGGAAATAAGTACTCCTGTTTAAGTACTGTTGGGGGGGACAGCCTACCTGGGGGCAGCGACGGTGCCCGGGCCTCTGGCAAGAAGTCCGGCCCTGTTGCTCAGAAGGGTAGGGAAAGGAAGAGGAGAGCAGTAGTAATAGGGGACTCTATAGTGAGGGGGTCAGATAGGCATTTCTGTGGACGCAGTCGGGAGACCCGGATGGTGGTTTGCCTCCCTGGTGCCGGTGTCCGGGATGTGTCTGAGCGTGTCCAGGATATCCTGAAAGGGGAGGGAGAGGAGCCAGAGGTCGTGGTACATATAGGTACCAACAATATAGGTAGGATAAGGGAAGAGGTCCTGAAAGGAGAATTCAGGGGGCTAGGAAGAGAGTTAAAAAAAAGGACTTCCAAAGTAATAATCTCAGGCTTACTGCCTGTGCCACGCGATAGTGAGAATAGGAATGGAGTGAGGTGGAGGATAAATACGTGGCTGAGGAACTGGTGCAGGGAGCAGGGTTTCAAGTTTCTGGATCATTGGGACCTCTTCTGGGGGAAGTATGACCTGTACAAAAAGGACGGGTTGCATCTGAACCCGAGGGGAACCAATATCCTGGCGGGGAGATTTGCTAAAATAACTGCGGAGACTTTAAACTAGTACGGTTGGGGGGAGGGACTCAAACACAGATAGCTAATAGGCAGTGTGTGAGGCAGGAGGCAGAAAAGGGAAACACTCAGACTCAATATGTAGGAGAGAAAGAAGGGAAAAGAAATAAACTGAGAATAAGAAATGATGGGTCCCTTAAATGTGTATATTTTAATGCTAGGAGCATTGTAAGAAAGGTGGATGAGCTTAGAGCCTGGATTGACATCTGGAAGTATGATGTTGTGGCGATCAGTGAAACATGGTTGCAGGAGGGTTGCGATTGGCAATTAAATATTCCAGGATTTCATTGTTTCAGATGTGATAGAATCGGAGGGGCAAGAGGTGGGGGTGTTGCATTGCTTGTCAGGGAGGATATCACAGCAGTGCTTTGGCAGGACAGACTAGAAGGCTCGATTAAGGAGGCTGTTTGGGTGGAACTCAGAAATGAGAAAGGTTTAGCAACACTTATAGGGGTGTATTATAGACCGCCAAATAGGGAACGAGAATTGGAAGAGCAAATATGTAAGGAGATAGCAGATATTAGTAGTAAGCACAGAGTGGTGATTGTGGGTGATTTCAATTTTCCGTACATAGACTGGGAATCACATTCTGTTAAAGGGCTGGATGGTTTGGAGTTTGTAAAATGTGTGCAGGATAGTTTTTTGCAGCAATACGTAGAGGTGCCTACCAGAGAAGGGGCAGTGTTGGACCTCCTGTTAGGAAATGAGATGGGTCAGGTGACGGAGGTATGTGTTGAGGAGCACTTTGGGTCTAGTGATCATAATGCCATTAGTTTCAATATCATTATGGAGAAGGTCAAATTTGGACCAAGGGTTGAGATTTTGGATTGGAGAAAGGCTAATTTTGAGGAGATGAGAAAGGATTTAAAAGGAGTGAAATGGAAATTGTTGTTTTATGAAAAGGATATAATAGAGAAATGGAGGATATTTAAAGGTGAAATTTTGAGAGTACAGAGTCTTTATGTCCCTGTTCGGTGGAAAG
Source organism: Rhinoraja longicauda (assembly GCF_053455715.1). Classification (NCBI taxonomy): domain Eukaryota; kingdom Metazoa; phylum Chordata; class Chondrichthyes; order Rajiformes; family Arhynchobatidae; genus Rhinoraja; species Rhinoraja longicauda. The sequence continues at coordinate 3,218,271 of NC_135967.1, read as the reverse complement.
GAAAGAATAATAATTTGAAAGAGCCGTGGTTTTCCAGGGAAATTGGACACTTGGTTCGGAAAAAGAGGGAGATATACAATAAATATAAGCAGCAGGGAGTAAATGAGGTTTTTGAGGAATATAAAGAATGTAAAAGGAATCTTAAAAAGGAAATTAGAAAAGCGAAAAAAAGATATGAGGCTGCTTTGGCAAGTAATGTAAAAGTAAACCCCAAGGGGTTCTACAGATATGTCAATAGCAAAAGGATAGTGAGGGATACAATTGGTCCATTTGAGAGTCAGAGTGGACAGCTATGTGCTGAGCCGGAAGAAATGGGGGAGATATTAAACAATTTCTTTTCTTCGGTATTTACCGAGGAGAAGGATATTGAATTATGTGAGGTAAGCGAAACAAGTAGAGTAGTGATGGAAATTAGGAGGATTAAAGAAGAGGAGGTACGGACACTTTTGAAGAATATAAAAGTGGATAAGTCTCCAGGTCCTGATAGGATATTCCCTAGGACATTGAGGGAAGTTAGTGCAGAAATAGCAGGGGCTATGACGGAAATATTTCAAACATCATTAGAAACAGGGATGGTGCCGGAAGATTGGCGCATTGCGCATGTTGTGCCTTTGTTTAAAAAAGGTTCTAAAAGTAAACCTAGCAATTATAGACCTATTAGTTTGACGTCTGTGGTGGGAAAATTAATGGAAAAGATACTTAGGGACAATATATATAATTATTTGGATAATCAAGGCCTGATTAGAAACAGTCAACATGGATTTGTGCCTGGAAGGTCATGTTTGACTAATCTTCTTGAATTTTTTGAAGAGGTTACCAGGGAAATTGATAAGGGCAAGGCTGTGGATGTTGTCTATATGGACTTCAGTAAGGCATTTGACAAGGTTCCACATGGAAGGTTGATTAAGAAGGTTAAATCGTTGGGTATTAATAGTGAGGTTGCAAGATGGATTCAACAATGGCTGAATGGGAGATACCAGAGGGTAATGGTTGACAATTGTATGTCAGGTTGGAGGCCAGTGTCTAGTGGAGTGCCCCAAGGATCTGTGTTGGGTCCACTGTTGTTTGTCATTTACATTAATGATCTGGATGATGGTGTGGCAAATTGGATTAGTAAATATGCAGATGATACTAAGATAGGTGGAGTAGTTGATAGTGAGGTAGATTTTCAAAGTCTACAGAGAGACTTGGGCCTTTTGGAAGGGTGGGCTGAAAGATGGCAGATGGAGTTTAATGCTGATAAGTGTGAGGTGCTGCATTTTGGTAGGACAAATCAAAATAGGACGTACAGGGTAAATGGTAGGGAATTGAGGAATGCAGTGGAACAGAGGGATCTGGGAATAACTGTGCATTGTTCCCTGAAGGTGGAATCTCATGTGGATAGGGTGGTGAAGAAGGCGTTTGGTATGCTTGCCTTTATAAATCAGAGCATCGAGTATAGAAGTTGGGATGTAATGTTGAAATTGTACAGGGCATTGGTGAGGCCGAATCTGGAGTATGGTGTGCAGTTCTGGTCGCCAAATTATAGGAAGGATGTCGACAAAATGGAGAGGGTACAGAGGAGATTTACTAGAATGTTGCCTGGGTTTCAGCACTTAGGCTACAGAGAGAGGTTGAATAGGTTGGGTCTTTATTCTTTGGAGCGTAGAAGGTTGAGGGGGGACTTGATAGAGGTTTTTAAAATTTTGAGAGGGACGGACAGAGTTGACGTGGGTAGGCTTTTCCCTTTGAGAGTGGGGAAGATTCCAACAAGGGGACATAGCTTCAGAATTGAGGGACAAAGGTTTAGGGGTAACATGAGGGGGAACTTCTTTACTCAGAGGGTTGTGGCTGTATGGAATGGGCTTCCGGTGGAAGTGGTGGAGGCTGGCTCGATTTTATTATTTAAGAGTAAATTGGATAGGTATATGGATAGGAGGGGATTGGAGGGTTATGGTCTGAGTGCAGGTAGATGAGACTAGGTCAGGGAGAATGGTCGGCGTGGACTGGTAGGGCCGGACAGGCCTGTTTCCATGCTGTAGTTGTTATATGTTATATTGTTATATGTTACTTCATCTGGCAGCTCATTCCATATACCCACCACCCTCTGTTGCCCCTCAGGTTCGGATTAAATTTTGCCCCCTTCACCATAAACCTACATCACCTGGTTCTTGATTTCCCCACCCTGGTTAAATTCACCTTATATGTTCCACTCATAACTCTTTTCGGTCATCCCCGAGCCTCCTGTGCTCCAGGGAATAAAATCCTAGACTGCTCAATCTTTTCCTATGGCTCATGCTCGAGTCCTGGCAACATCCTTGTAAATCTTCTCTGCATTCCTTTCAGCTTAATGACATAGATGCAGTATAACATGAATAAATGTAAAGTTGCCCACGTTGTATGGAAAAGCAGAAAGTCAGTGTAATATTGAAATGGTGTTAAACTGGGAGGTGTTATGTACAAGTGATGTGTGGGTTCTTCTGCATCCATCCCTGAAAGCAAACATGCAGATATGGTGAAGGTAGAAAATTGAACCAAGAGCATAGAACAGCATGGCACAGGAACACACCCTTCATTCTGTGCCGACCAGGATGTCAAATTAAATGCCCACAATGATACAATATGATACAACACGATAGAATTTTATTTATCCCAGGAGGGAAATTGATCTGTCAACAGTCATAAAACACAAGATACATGAAACATGGAATTAAAGTGACGAGTGGAATGGATTGGGGATGTGCAAAGATTGGGAAGGGGGAGGGAGGGAGGGGAGTCAGTCTACCCCATGACAGGGGAGAGGGTTGTACAGTTTACTAGCCACAGGGAAGAAGGGTCTCCTGTACTTCTGTACTGCACATACACTTGTCTGCATTTGTATGTGTATTGGTTGACAGACAGAAAGCAAAGAGTGGGGATAAATGGGTCCCTTTCAGAATGGCAGGCAGTAACTAGTGGGGTACCGCAAGGCTCGGTGCTGGGACCGCAGCTATTTACAATATACATTGATGACTTGGATGAAGGGATTAAAAGTACCATTAGCAAATTTGCAGATGATACAAAGCTGGGTGGTAGTGTGAACTGTGAGGAAGATGCTATGAGGTTGCAGGGTGACTTGGACAGGTTGTGTGAGTGGGCGGATGCATGGCAGATGCAGTTTAATGTGGATAAGTGTGAGGTTATCCACTTTGGTGGTAAGAATAGGAAGGCAGAGTATTATCTGAATGGTGTCAAGTTAGGAACAGGGGATGTACAACGAGATCTGGGTGTCCTAGTGCATCAGTCACTGAAAGGAAGCATGCAGGTACAGCAGGCAGTGAAGAAAGCCAATGGAATGTTGGCCTTCATAACAAGAATAGTTGAGTATAGGAGCAAAGAGGTCCTTCTGCAGTTGTACAGGGCCCTAGTGAGACCGCACCTGGAATACTGTGTGCGGTTTTGGTCTCCAAATTTGAGGAAGGATATTCTTGCTATTGAGGGCGTGCAGCATAGGTTTACTAGGTTAATTCCCGGAATGGCGGGACTATCATATGTTGAAAGACTGGAGCGACTGGGCTTGCATACACTGGAATTTAGAAGGATGAGAGGAGATCTTATCGAAACGTATAAGATTATTAAGGGATTGGACACGTTAGAGGCAGGAAACATGTTCCCAATGTTGGGGGAGTCCAGAACAAGGGGCCACAGTTTAAGAATAAGGGGTAGGCCATTTAGAACTGAGATGAGGAAAAACTTTTTCAGTCAGAGAGTTGTGAATCTGTGGAATTCTCTGCCTCAGAAGGCAGTGGAGGCCAATTCTCTGAATGCATTCAAGAGAGAGCTGGATAGAGCTCTTAAGGATAGTAGAGTCAGGGGGTATGGGGAGAAGGCAGGAACGGGTTACTGATTGAGAATGATCAGCCATGGTCACATTGAATGGCGGTGCTGGCTCAAAGGGCCGAATGGCCTCCTCCTGCACCTATTGTCTATTGTCTATTGTCTATTGTATTTGTCTGCAATCAATCCATTTCCTGCATGTTCGGGTGCCTGTCTAAATGTTTCCCAAATGCCACTATTGTACCACCTTTGGCAGTGCATTCCAGACAAGCTGTGTAAAAGAATTCGTCCTCACGTCTCATTTTAAAGCTACTGTATGCCCTCTAGTATTTGACATTCTATACTGGGGGAAAAGGCTCTGATTATCTCCCCTATCTGTGCCTTTCATTATTTTATAAACCTCTATCAGTTTTAAGGTAAGTGGTATTTTGACTTTCACAGCAAGAGAATTTGAGTACTGAAACAAGGATTTCTTGTCATAATCTTTCAATTACACAAGGCCTAGGTGAGACCACACCTGGAATACTGAAAGCAATTTAGGTATTTTTATTTAATTAAGGATATACTTGTCACAGAAGGAGTGCAATGGAAGTTCACCAGACTGATTTGTCAAATGACAGCTCTGCTGCCTGAGGAGAGATTAGGCAGATTTTCTTTGAATTTATTGGTCTCGAAGAATGAGAGAGCATTTAATTGAAGCTTACAAAATTCTGACAAAACCAGGCAGGCTGGATGTGTAGAGGATGTTTATCCTGGCTGGGGAGCTGGAATGAGGGGGTCACTTATAGGTTGAGAGGGAAAGATAGATCAGCTATGATAGAATGGCGGAGTAGAGTTTAGAGATACTGCGCGGAAACAGGCTCTTCGGCCCACCGGGTCCGCACCGCCATATTGACACCATCCTACACCCACTAGGGACAATTTTTACATTTACCAAGCCAATTAACCTACGTCTTTGGAGTGTGGGAGGAAACCGAAGATCTCGGAGAAAACCCACGCAGGTCACGGGGCGAACGTACAAACTCCGTACAGACAGAAACCGTAGTCGGGATGGAACCCGGGTCTCTGGCGCTGCATTCGCTGTAAGGCAGCAACTCTAAGGCAGCTGTGCCACCGTGCCACCCAGTATGGGGCAAATGGCCTAATTCTGCTCCTAGAACTTATGAATTTATGAACAGTCACAGGATGACAGATAACACATTTTGGTAAATAACAAATTGCTGGTGAAACTCAGCGGTTGTGACAGCTTTGAAGGAAATGGACAGACAACATTTTGAGTTGTGACCCTTCGTCAGAGTGACATGAGAAGAAATTTCTTCACTCAGAGGATGATGGACCTGTCGAATTCACATACATAAGGATCGATCGATAAGGCTAAGTTGCCGAATAACTTTAAAGGAGAAAAATTACATGGGGAGGAAATGTGGATATGGTATTGAAACAAATGGCAAACCCTGAGAATAGAAGAAAATAGAGCAGGAGTGGGCTATTTGGTTCCCCCCACCCTTCACTACCATTCAATATGATCCTGGCTGATTTGTTCCAGATCTCATCTCCTCTTCTGTGCCAACTCCATATAATTCTCAATTCCTTGATCTTTCAAAAATCGATTGCCTCTTCTTTAAATACCACCAATGATCTAACTTCCACCAACTTCCCCGGTAAGGGATCACAAAATGCTGGAGTAACTCAGCAGGTCAGGCAGCATCTCAGGAGAGAAGGAATGGGTGACGTTTCGGGTCGAGACCCTTCTTCTTTCTCCTCCCTGGTAAGGAAGATTCACCACCTTGCTTGCAAAGGATTTTCTATGTATTTCAGTTTCAGATGAACATCCCCTAATCCTTCACCTATGTCCCCTTATTTGAGGTTCTCCCACAGGAGGAAGCATTTTGACACCACCCCTCATTCTTCTAAACTCATCTACTGATTTTCTTTGGCCGCTCATAATAGAACAACCATTTGCATGAATTAGCCCAGTGAACCTCTTTTGATCGGCCTCCTGGTTTCTACTCTCTACTTCTTCACTTTATTAGTCGGATCCTTTGATGAATTAGCTGGAAACGATTGTCTGTGGGCAGCACAGCATCCTCAGATGTGGACAACCAAAAGGAAATCTGAGTTTGAGTTCAATGCTTCAAATCAATGCACAACCTGGAGATACTTCGACAAGGTCCCACATAGGAGATTGGTGGGCAAAATTAGAGCGCATGGTATTGGAGGTAGGGTACTGACATGGATAGAAAATTGGTTGACAGACAGAAAGCAAAGAGTGGGGATAAATGGGTCCCTTTCAGAATGGCAGGCAGTGACTAGTGGGGTACCGCAAGGCTCGGTGCTGGGACCGCAGCTATTTACAATATACATCAATGAATTGGATGTAGGGATTAAAAGTACCATTAGCAAATTTGCAGATGATACAAAGCTGGGTGGTAGTGTGAAATGTGAGAAACATGCTATGAGGTTGCAGGGTGACTTGGACAGGTTGTGTGAGTGGGCGGTGCATGGCAGATGCAGTTTAATGTGGATAAGTGTGAGGTTATCCACTTTGGTGGTAAGAATAGGAAGGCAGATTATTATCTGAATGGTGTCAAGTTCGGAAAAGGGGATGTACAACGAGATCTGGGTGTCCTAGTGCATCAGTCACTGAAAGCAAGCATGCAGGTTCAGCAGGCAGTGAAGAAAGGCAATGGAATGTTGGCCTTCATAACAAGAGGAGTTGAGTATAGGAGCAAAGAGGTCCTTCTGCAGTTGTACAGGGCCCTAGTGAGACCGCACCTGGAGTACTGTATGCAGTTTTGGTCTCCAAATTTGAGGAAGGATATTCTTGCTATTGAGGGCGTGCAGCGTAGGTTTACTAGGTTATTTCCCGGAATAGTGGGACTATCATATGTTGAAAGACTGGAGCAACTAGGCTTGTATACACTGGAATTTAGAAGGATGAGAGGGGATCATATTGAAATGTATAAGATTATTAAGGGGTTGGACACGTTAGAGGCAGGAAACATGTTCCCAACGTTGGGGAAGCCCACAACCAGGGGCCACAGTTTAAGAATAAGGGGTAGGCCATTTAGAACGGAGATGAGGAAAAACTTTTTCAGTCAGAGAGTTGTGAATCTGTGGAATTCTCTGCCTCAGAAGGCAGTGGAGGCCAATTCTCTGAATGCATTCAAGAGAGAGCTAGATAGAGCTCTTAAGGATAGCGGAGTCAGGGGGTATGGGGAGAAGGCAGGAACGGGGTACTGATTGAGAATGATCAGCCATGATCACATTGAATGGCGGTGCTGGCTTGAAGGGTCGAATGGCCTCCTCCTGCACCTATTGTCTATTGTCTATTGTCTATACTTGCCTCCACTCAGCGCCACTCATGAAGGATTGCTTCAGCAGCCACGCACAATATCTGCAGAAAGTCACACACATGTATCATGTTCCTGTTATTGCACAAGGGACATCGGGCTTTTGTTTTATTTTACACTATTATGGCTTTTTATATTTATTGAACTTCTTTTATTTTGTTTGTTTTATTATGTTGTCTATTGAGTAAGGCGTGTTTACAGACCTGTTATGCTGCTGCAAATAAGGATTTTATTGTTCCGTTTTTATACACATGACAATTAAACACTCTTGACCCCTTTAGTTTAGTTTACTTTATTTTTGTCACGTATAATGAGGTACAATGAAAAGCTTGTCTTGCATGCTATCCAGTCAAAAAAAATACTATACATAATTACAATCAAGCCGTCTAAAGTGTACAGATAAAGGATACAAGGTACAACATTTATTGCAAGATAAAGTCCGATAAAAGATAGCTCAAAGGTCTCCAATGTGGTTTTATAGGAGGTGAGGACTGCACTCTGGCTGGTGAGAGGACCGTTCAGTTGCGATATAACAGCGGGGAAGAAACTGTCCTTGAATCTGGAGGTATGCATTTTCAAACCTCTGTACCTTTTGGCTGATGGGAGAGGGGAGAATATGGAGTGACGGGTGAGGCTCATCCTTGATTATTCTGGTGGCCTTGCTGAGGTAGCGTGAAGTGTAGATGGAGTCAATGGAAGGGAGGCGTGATCGGCTGGGCTGTGTCCACAATTCTCTGCAATTCCTTGCGGTCTTGGATGGAGCTGTTCCCAAACCAGGCAGTGATGCATCCCAATAAAATGCTTTCTACGGCACATCAGCAGACGTTGTTGAGGGTTATTAGGGACATGCCAAACTTCTCAAGCCTTCTACGGAAGTAGAGGCATTGGTGTGCTTTCTTGGCCATAGCTTTGGCGTGGCTGGTGCAGGACAAGATGCTGGTGATACGTATTCCTGACAACTTGAAGCTCTCGACCTTCTGTACTTTGGCGCCTCCTGAAGAAAATCACAATCTCCTTTTTCATGCCGACATTGAGGGAGAATTTGGTGTCTTGGCACAAGGTTACAAAGTTCTCAATCTCTTTTTAGTACTCCGTTTCGTCATTATTTGATATCTGGCCCATTACCGTGGTGTTGTCTGTTGAGTTGTAAATTGAGTTGGATGCACTTGACTTATGTCAGGGATATGTATTAATAGGTTGCATTTGGATACACAGATGGTAATTGTGAGTGGGTGCACAAGAGGGTCATCAGGATGTGGCCTACATTAGAGGGTATTAGCTAGAAGGGGACATTGGACTAAATTGGAATGGTTTCTCTGGAGGCTTGGAGCATGAGTGGAGACCTGATAGAAGTATATAAAATGATGGAGGCATAGATAAGGTAGACAGGTAGAACCTGTTTCCCAGGGTGGAAATGGCAAGGAAAGTTTCATGTTATGGCGAGTCTGGAAACTTGTTCTTTGTTGAAGAAGTTTATTGCGACAGCAATATTCGATTACAAAGTTTTCTTAACAAGATTACAGACAACCATTAAAACTAACTGTTCTCTTCGAAGACGTCTCCCAACTGACTCTTTTCGGGCGCCAAAAGAGCACATGACCACGCTGTCCAATCAGCGGTGTCACTCTCTGGACCAATCCCTACGGTCGCACCCACACGTGACCTTGCTGGCCAATCTGAGGGTTCGACAACTAGGACCACTTTCTATGGTCGCTACAACGTCCTATTTATGTCCTCCAGAGATGCTGCCTGATCCGCTGAGTTATTCTGGCACTTTGCATTTTTATTTTGTAAACCAACACCTGTACTCCTTGTGTCTCAAAAGACTGGAGAGCATGGCTTTAAGGTGAGAGGGGCAACATTAAAAGCAGATGTGCAGGGTAAATTCTTATCACACAGAGGGTGGTTGCCTGGAATGCACTGCCAGGGGTGATGGTGGAGGCAGATACGATAGTGGTGTTTAAGAGGCATTTAGAGAGGTAAATGAACAGGCAGGGAATGCAGGCAGATGGGCTTAGTTTAAAATAGGAGGTTGGTCGAGACAGACATCATGGACTGAAGGGCCTGTTCCTGCACTGAATTGTCCCATGTTCAAAGATCTCTCTCTACCTCTCAGCTGAAATTTTCCTCCATTTAGTTATTGGCCTGCCTTTTTGTTCTTTTTATTGACATGCCTGATCTCCCACTTTTCCACCTTTGACACCGTTGGCCACGTTTTCATCCGCTCATTCATCTTATCTCTATCCTGCTGCAGAATCCACGTATCCTTCTATCTATTTTTCTGCCATTGGCAAACTTGGTGAACTTTCGTTCTCCCCCCCTCCACCAGGTCATTAATATAAATAGTGAACAATTGATGGCCAAGGCCTGACTCTGGGGAAGCGGCCATAGTGGACACCGGCAGTGGGTGAAGGCTTACGTACACAAGGACAGGCAGTGGGGTGGACACCTGCAGAGGGTGAAGGCTTACGTACACAAGGACAGGCAGTGGGATGAGCGTGGCATCTCCTCCACGTATGTGGAGCACTTGAAGGGAATGTTGCTCCTGGAACAGGCCGACTCTGACGCTTCTCTTCTTGAATCGAAAATAAATCCTAATACAAATGATCAAAAACAACAATCCCCACAGCCTGGAGCCAAGAGACTGGTTGAGGAGAAGGAGTATATTCCAGAATACATGCCACCTTTCATTTCATCACAAGAAGCATCGCCAAGCCAGGCAGACCCCTACATCACCCCTACCCAGGCAGTACTGCCACCAGGAAAACAGGCCTTTATACCCAAGATAAGTTTAGTTTAGTTTAGAGATACAGCGTGGAAACAGGCCCTTCGTCCCTCTGTGTCTGCGCCGACCAGCGATCCCCGCACATTAACACTATCCTACACACACTAGGGATAATTTACACCAAGCCAATTAACTACAACCCTGTACATCTTTGGAGTGTGGGAGGAAACCGAAGATCTTGGAGAAAACCAACGCGGTCATAGGGAGAACGTACAAACTCCGTACCTACAGCACCTGTAGTCGGAATTGTACCCGGGTCTCTGATGCTGCAAGCGCTGTAAGGCAGCAACTCTAATGCTGTGCCACCGTGCTACCCATAAGAGGTTTTTTTTTTATGGACTTGATAGATGAAAGCTACAAGGTGGCTCAGAAAAAAATCTACTTTGTGCCTCAGAAGAAATCTACTCAACAGTTGTACTCTTTTACTTATGTATGATTGTACCTACGTGCAGTATGATTTTACTGGATTATATGCAAAAACAAATCATTACACTCTATCTAGGTAGATGTGACAATAAAGTAACTACTACTACTATTATTAACAGGTTTTCTTTCAGCCTGAAAAATACTCATTTCTACTGACTCTTTGGCTTCTTGTCAAAGTGTCCTGAAAATCCAAATGCACCATGTCAATATGTTCCCTCCTTTCAATTCTGCTTGTTACATCTTCAAAATCTTGCACATTTGTCAAATGTAACTTACTTTTCATTAGGCTCTGTTGTATTGATCTCTAAATGTTTAGCTTTTTCTTCCATGATGATGAACTCCAGTCGTTTGCCAGCAACAGATATTAAGGTGCCAGGTCTGTGGTTAGCTGCTTTCTCTTTTCCTCTCTTCTTGAACGAGGAAGTGATATTTACCATTTTCCAATCTACTGGTACCTTCCTACTACAAAATCACAGAGATGCCTCAAAGGGCCTACTTTGCTCCTATGTTTCCATGGTGTAAACCTTTCTGAGTGTTGTCGCAGTTGTTCTCAACCACCAAGTGTGAAGTATTCCACTACCTTCCTAACGTTCCTTGGTGATGATGGAAAGACTGGATATCAGAAGGTAAGACCTTGCCACAGGGACACCCAAACTCAGGAGCCACCATGTGTATTTAGCTGGGCTATTTAAATTCGTGGTCAATGCTGACCACCTACCATCTGGCAACTCCGCACCCCCAACCCTTCCCTCTTCCAGAATGTTGATTGTGTGGGATCTGGAGCCAAAATGTCACCGAGTGTCAAAGAGTTAATGGTTACACTTTTGTTTTGTTTGAGGTGCTCATTGCCGACACTGACGTGGCACAAATATTAATTGCCACTTTATCAGCCTGTAAACTGTGACCGACCAGTAAGCCTCTGAGTGTGATTTATCAGACAAGCTGTCTATTGCATGATGTCAAATTGGCTGCTTTTTTAATACCACACTCAAGACACTGGATGCGTTCAAAACTGAATCATGTCTTAAAGAGGAAATACACACATTATTCTAAAGAAGAGTTGTATTAAGATAACGTGACACAATAGCAACACCACTACTTCGTGTACAGTATCCCTCATGTGTTGTCTTTCTTCTGACTGGATAGCACGCCACAAAAGCTTTTCACTGTACCTCGGTACACGTGATAATAAACTAAACTGAACTCAATATTGTTTAAATCACATTGCTTATAAGGATGTGTTATCTCCCGGTGGCTGATCTCCAGGTGGCTGAGCACTTCAACTCCCCTTCCCATTCCCAGTCCGACTTTTCTGTCATGGGCCTCCTCCAGTGCCACAGTGAGGCCCACCGGAAATTGGAGGAACAGCACCTCATATTTCGCTTGGGCAGCTTGCAGCCCAGTGGTATGAACATTGACTTCTCCAACTTTAGATAGTTCCTCTGTCCCTCTCTTCTTCCCCCCCCCTCCTTCCCAGATCTCCCTCTAACTTCCTGTCTCCACCTATATCCTTCCTTTGTTCCGCCCCCTGACATCACTGAAGAAGGGTCTCGACCCAAAACGTCACCCATTCCCTCTCTCCTGAGATGCTGCCTGACCTGCTGAATTACTCCAGCATTTTGTGAATAAATTGCTTATAAGGATGGTCAGCATCGCTGTTTGAAAAGCAGAGAATGGAAATGACATTTTTGTAGTTTAGTTTAGTTTCGAGATACAGCGCAGAAACAGGCCTTTTCGGCCCACCGGGTCCGTACCGACCAGCAATCTCCGCATATTAACACTATCCTACACACACTAGGGACATTTTTTACATTTACCAAGCCAATTTACCCTCATACCTATATGTCCTTGGAGTGTGGGAGGAAACCGAAGATCTCGGAGAAAACCTACGCAGGTCACGGGGAGAACGTACAAACTCCATTCAGATTGCACCCGTAGTCGGGATCGAACCCGAGTCTCCTGCGCTGCAAATGCTGTAAGACAGCAACTGTACTGCTGCGCCACCGTGTCAGTGTTGTAAGTGAAGATTCACGTTATTAATTTTATAAAATGAGGAAGGTCATCAAGGAAGTTGCCAAAGATAATTAGACCCAGGGAATTATCCTGTAGATCTCCTGCAGTGACTTTCAGGAGCTGAAACGATTGACCTTTAACAAACAAAATTAACTTGTATTGTGTAAAGTTATGATTCTGCCTGACATTCCTTTTAACTGCCTCGCTCCATACCACACTAAGGCAGATGTCCAAGGAAGTCACTTTCATCTTTGAAATTAAGGTCTTTTCACCTTTATAATTAAGGTCTTTTGTCCATGTTTTCACCAAAGCTGTAATAGGGGTTTGACACAAATCGGCTGGACCCAAATTAACACCAGTAAGCAGATTATTGGTGAGTAAGTGGTGTTTGATAGAAATATCAACAATAATTTCCATTATTTTATTGGTAATTAAGAGCAAACTGATGGGACAATAATGAATTTGTGGCTGGGACATTGTATTAGACCATTGTACTTTGCATCTGGGATTCATTCCACTAACTTCAACCAAAGATGTTTTAGAGGAAGACCTTAGCATGCTGACATTAGTCCTCTTGCTAATTTCACAATTTGTATTCCTTCGTTATCATCTCATCCCCAGCCAACAATGGACCATTGTGGGCTCTGCCTTTCCTGAGTCACTGATAGCGGCTTTGCTTTATTCTGTATCTTCTCATACCTTAGTTTCCCCGTCCCTGACTCTTAGTCTGATGGAGGGTCTTGACCCAAAATGTCACCTATTCCTTTTCTCCACAAATGCTGCCTGACCCGCTGAGTTACTCCAGCACTTTGTGCCTATCATTGGTGTAAACCAGCATCTGCAGTTCCCTCTTACACATACTACATTGCATGTTTAGTGCTACCATTCGGCAATACATTTCTTTGTTTAAATCACAGCTGGGTTAAAACAAAACCAGCAGTGTCGCAAGAGAATGATGGTGGGTAGAAAGATTCAAACAAAGGAAAAGCAAACAGAGGTTAATAAATATTAAAGTTATAATTCAATATTGACTAAATACATGAACAATGATGTATCATCTCGCATGGATGAATTAAATCTCACAACACTGCCATAGGGCCCCCTGCTGGCCAAGAAGGATACGCTAACTTTACCAAAATTTCTAAACGATTCCCAATCAATAATTCAATCAAATCAATTTTTGGGAAGTTATTTAGTCTCTCACTTCAGAAGTCTAGTATATTATTTCCTGATTTAAATGCCCAATTCTAATAAATGAAAAGAACCGACAATCATTTCAAATACTGTAGGAAAATAACTGCAGATGCTGGTACAAATCGAAGGTATCACAAAATGCTGGAGTAACTCAGCGGGTCAGGCAGCATCTAGGAGAGAGGGAATGGGTGACGTTTCGGGTCGAGACCCTTCTTCAGACTGAAGAAGGGTCTCGACCGGAAACGTCACCCGTTCCCTCTCTCCTAGATGCTGCCTGACCTGCTGAGTTACTCCAGCATTTTGTGATACCATCATTTCAAATACAATAAGTTAATGTATGTGAACTTTCATTATATTAAAGTATCACCGCTCTTACAGAATCTTGGAATGGCTGCTTTGCAGAAGGGCTGTTATTCCACAGTACCCAGGCCCATGTCTCCAGCTCTTTCCTGATACCTCCAAAAATATGATTACTTTTAGATTATCAATTCCTACTAGAAAACTGGACCATTCATTCCTTCAATTAAACAATTTTCCTCATGTCATTATTTGTTCTTTCACTAGTCACCCATTCCATGTCCTTTAGTTCACCACCCTATAACTAACAAACACAGTCTTGCTTTATTTATTTTAATGAAACTCTTCATAAATTAGAATTTTCGAAAATCTTCTATCAGACTTCTCTGTTTCATGTAACTGCATTTCTGGAATAATTCTCATAATATTTTTCAGCACTCTTTCAAAGACTTTCACATTCTTTATAAAACACCATGTTTGTGTTGTGTGCTTGTGTGGTGTGGTTGAACCAATATGTGATAAATGTTTGCCATAATCTCATTGCTCTGCCTCTATTTATAAATCAACGCACTTCAAAATCATTTAAAAAAGTTTTCTCAAACTGTCCTGAAATATTTAAAGTGTGTTGACAAGTGTCCCAAATCTGACTGTCCTTGAAATTTTAGATTGTGAGACTTCGCGACAACCTACCAACATGTATAATTTCTCTGCATTAAATATTATTTGCTCTGTGCCCACCCATTGCATCAGTCTATCCATGAACTCTTCAAGTTTATTGTTATCCTCCTTAATGTCTTATTTCTCTAAAAAATGGTGCCATCTAAAAATATTGTATTTGTGCCTTGGATTCCCCTTGCCCAGGGAACCATTGTATATCACGAAAAACATGCCTTCCAATCCAGCATTGTTTGTTTCCTACCAAAACCATTTTGTCATCCCCATGCTACCACTGCCCTTTTATTGCAAGGGGTCAATTTTATTAACTATCTTTCGAAGGTCTGTGTACATAACATCAATGCTCGGTGGCACGGTGGCGCATCGGCAGAGCTGCTGAATTACAGCGCTTACAGCATCGGAGATCTGGGTTCGATCCCGACTACGGGAGCTGTCTGTACGGAGTTTGTACGTTCTCCCTGTGACCTGCATGGGTTTTCTATGAGATCTTCGGTTTCCTCCCACACTCCAAAGACGTACAGTTTTGTAGGTTAATTGGCTTTGGTAAAAATGCAAATTATCCCTAGTGTATGTAGGATAGTATTAATGTGCGGGGATCGCTGGTCGGTGCGGACTCGGTGGGCCGAAGGGCCTGTTTCCGCGCTTTATCTCTAAACTATACTAAACTCTCTGTCAACTCATCAAACTTTTAATTTAAATCATAAAACATGTTTTGCCTTCAATACATTCTGGGTTTCCTTTTATTAATTCGCATTATTTGCCCCACATTATCACTTCCAACAGCTTCTCCCTAATTGAGAGGCTGTTACATTTATCCTGCAACTCATTCGAAGAAGGGTTAAGTATTTGCAATTTATCAACCCTTTGGTATTACAACCTATCAAAAGAATAATGGAAAATTAAAGCTGGATTGATGCCTTATCAATTGTAAGTACTTCTATACTTTCCAGCAGCTCAACTCTTGACATGCTTTCAGTATCCAGTGTTTCAGCCACTGTTATTAACACTTGGACACCATCTTTTTCCTTGGTAAATAGAGAACAATGGACAAGTTGAGCTCAAGGGTCTGTTTCATGCTGCATATTTCTAAATGGTAAGGTCTGATTAAGTGGAGAGTAGGAGCGATTGAATGATACAAGTGGTGGCGATGCTGACCCAAAGGGCTAGTAAATAACAGAGAGGTACATCGGAGAGAGGCGCAAGTTGAAGCAACTAACAATCTCCTGGAGGAAGACACAAAATGCTGGAGTAACTCAGCGGGTCAGGCAGCATCTCAGGAATGAAGGAATGGGTGACATTTCGGGTCGACTGAAGAAGTGTCTCAACCCGAAACATTCCTTCTCTCCTGAGATGCTGCCTGACCCGCTGAGTTACTCCAGCATTTTGTGTCTACCTTTGATTTGAACCAGCATCTGCAGTTATTTTCCTACACATCTCCTGGGGGAACTCAGTGGGCCGAGCAGCATCTGTAGGTAGCATAGACCGGTTGATGTTTCAGGTTTAAAGACTGCATCCCAGGGGTAAATAGAAATCTGAAACTACCAGAAGAGGAGAGTGAAAGAAACCAAATATTGGAAATATAGATACCAGCCTTATAATTTCACATTGTTTAAATTGAGAGAAACTACAAAGTGTTCAAAATGTAGAGGTGGGTTCGACAGGAAATAGAATGTCAGCATGCAGGTATGGCAAGCAATTACAAAGGCAAAGAGAACATTGCAAAAGGATAGACTGGAACAGTAGTCTTTTCACAGCGGGGACTGATGAAACCACATGTGGAGTCCACCACAGTCTTGGTCTCCTTACTTAAAGATAGATAGACTTGCACTGGAGGCAGTTCAGAGAAGTCTCACAAGAAGATTTCTAGGACAAAGGGGTTAACATTGAATCTAGGTTTAGAAATCAGCACTCCTCTCTGCCACTGGATCCTTGACTTTCACACCCACACTATGTCACAAGGGAAAGGTTTAGTTTAGTTTAGAACCCGGGTTCATAATCAGTAGACAACTCCTTCACAATGATTCTCAACACCGGTGCCCCGCAAGGATGTGTTTTCATTCCCCTATTATATTCCCTATGCATAAAGATAAAGACTATCTATCTTTAAGTCTATCTATCTCCTGCCTGTATGACCAAAATCAGCTCTAGCTCCATCTACAAGTTTGTGGATGATACTGTGGTGGGTCGGATCATGAACAACGATGAGATGGAGCGCAGGAAGGCGATAGAGAACTTGGTAACATGGTGTTGGGACAATAACCTCTCCCTTAATGTCAGCAAGACAAAGGAGCTAGTTATTGACTTCAGATTATAGACACAAAAAGCTGGAGTAACTCTGCGAGACAGGCAGCGTCTCTGGAGAGAAGGAATGGGTGACGTTTCGGGTCGAGACCCTTCTTCAAACTGATGAGATGGATGACTTCAGAATGCCTAGTAGAGTATTATGCCCCTAACAGCATCCAGGGTGCTGAAGTGCTGAGGTAGAAATGGTGTGTCATGGACCAACCACATTGATGTAGCAGCCAAGAAGACACACCACCACCTCTACTTCCTCAGAAGACAGGAAATTTACCGTGTCTGTCACGGTCGGTCACGGTGGCGCAGCGGTAGAGTTGTTGCCTTGCAGCGAATGCAGCGCCGGAGACCCGGGTTCAATCCTGACCACGGGTGCTGTCTGTACGGAGTTTGTATGTTCTCCCTGTGACCTGCATAGGGTTTCTCTGAGATCTTCGGTTTCCTCCCACACTCCAAAGACGTACAGGTTTGTAGGTTAATTGGCTTGGCAAATGTAAAAATTGTCCCTAGTGGGTGTAAGATACTGTTACTTTGCGGGGATCGCTGGTCAGCGCAGACCCGGTGGGCCGAAGGGCCTGTTCCCGCGCTGTCTCTCTAAACTAAATTCTTACAAACTTCTATAGATGCACCATACAATGCATACATTAATATTTTTATTCTTATTTTATTCCCTGGTGTTAACACAACAATTTCACTGTGTACAGGAAAGAATTGTATGAAGAACTAGACCATGTGGACACATTAGGCCCAAACCTCCCCTGCATTGGTGCAGCACCCTCTCCTCCCCCCCTCCCCTCCCCTCTCCCCCTTCCCCTTCCCCCTCCCATCTCCCCCGCTCCCCTTCCCCCTTCCCCTCCCCCCCCCCTCCCCTCCATATCCCACCCTCCTCCTCCAATAATGAAGCAATGGAAATATCATTGGAGTTTACTTTATGTTGTTTATACCATACATGAGCAGGTCCTGTGACATTCAATTTGAGATTAACCATGGGTGGCGCAGCGGTAGAGTTGCGGCCTTAAAGCGCTTGCTGCGCCGGAGACCCGGGTTCGATCCCGACTACGGGTGCTGTCTGTACAGAGTTTGTACGTTCTCCCTGTGACCGCATGGGGTTTTTCCGAGATCTTCTGTTTCCTTCCACACTCCAAAGACGTACAGGTTTGTAGGTTAATTGGCTTGGTGTATGTGTAAATTGTCCCTAGTGTGTGTAGGATGGTGTTAGTGTGCGGGGATCGCTGGTCGGTGTGGACTCGGTGGGCTGAAGGGCCTGTCTCTATACTAAACTAAACTAAACCTTTCCCTTGTGTCATAGTGCACACAAAATTCATGCTGCCTTCTAATTTTCATAATTTCCACAAACATTCGATGCTAATTGTGTGGGTTATTGTTATTGTTATTGGGCATCATCAGGTGGTCTAATTTCAGGAGTGGCTAGGCCAGTTAAAATAGCATCTCATATTTTGCTTGGGCAGCTTACAACCCAGCGGTATGAATAATGATGTCTCTAACTACAAGTAACCCTGGCATTCCCTCTCTCTCTGTCCGTCCCCCACCCAAGCTTCAAACGTGGTCTTGTGGAGTCTCATTGCCTGAAACTCCTTTTCACCTAGCCTACAGCTAAATGTGGCCTGTTTCCTTTATCTTTGTCACATTTTTGCATATCTTTCATTCATTTGTTCTATATCTCTCTATATCACTGTCTATATATCTCTCGTTTCCCCTCTCCTCCCAACCCCCCCACTCTCAGACTGAAGAAGGGTCTCGACCCTAAATGTCACCTATTCCTTTTCCCCAGAGATGCTGACCTGCGGAGTTACTCCAACGCTTTGTGTCTTTCTTCAAAATAATTTGGTCTTCATCTTTCAAAGCATTCCAAACATTGCGGGACAGGCAGCATCTCTGGAAAGAAGAATGGGTGACGTTTCGGGTCGAGACCCTTCTTCAGTTTGAGTTACTCCAGCATTTTGTGTCTATCTTCGATTTAAACCAGCATCTGCAGTTCTTTCCTACACATTCCAAAAATTGCAGTGGGTTCTCTCTCAGTTCAACCACATTCTGGTCTCACCATTGGCAAGCTGCCAATCACTCACAATGTACATTCTATAGAAGTGACTGTGGACGGATTTCTACCCGATGGAGTTAGCCACACTGAAATGTATTTGACAGCACTAGCATCACATCAGCAATGCATATTGGTTAACACAGAACAGTATGCTTATTTTACATAATCCCGGCAGGCATATGTGTCACCCTTCTCAACAAGCCAGACAACTCAGATCACATATATGCATCACACTGTAAAATGCAAGCAAATCAGGAACTATACCGTTCAAACAATGGCCCAGATTTTATGGCAAATGTACCCAAGTTTTAAGGCGCTGGAATGTGATGTTTTAAGGTTAAAAAATTCTTCTCCAGGGAATCTTTTAATAGGAACTGTCAGGGATTCTGCAAGCACAGATTGTAGTCTGATGCTTTGGTATTCAATTTTTCCCTCTCCATGCATTAACAGCAGGTCTACTCTCAACACAGATGACAGAGATAAGAACAGGAATAGATCATACACAGAATTAATTTAGCTCCAAGTAACTGTCTAAGGTCTGGTTTCACACCAGGAAAAAAGTTGTATTTGCTTAAACCGTACTCTCAGAATGATAGAACAGGCTGTAACCATACTAGCATAGCAACCTCTCATTTGCTCATACAATCATTGGAGATAAGCAAACACTGTGGCAAGACATTTAAGCTGAAGAGCTACAGATGCCTTGAACAAACATATTGCACTTCACTGTGACTCTTTACAAAGAATGCAGTGACATGATCATGCCAGTGAAGAACTTTGAATGTGCCTACCTGCTAAAAAATAATACTTTTTCATTTTAAATTCAATAAAAGCTAACAAAGGTAAAATGTCTTGAAAACCAAACCTAAGATCAGTTTCTTATCTCTATCAGTGAAACAATATGACACTTTAAAATTCTCATCCTTGTTTTCATCTTCTTCCAGGGTATCTCCATAATCTTTACTCTTTCCATTCTGGGCTTTTGACCACCGCAGAGCAGAATTAACCAATCAATGGTGGCTGTCAAGTCCCATAGTGCTGCAATTCCTTCCATAAGCCTCTCAGAATCACAGAATGGTGAGATCATGGATGGTCATTCAAACCCTCAGTTCTTAGAGCTCTTGGCCTCTTTAACTCTTTTTGCTCAGTTAAGACTCTCCTTATAACGTATTCCTCTATTACAAGCTATGGTCATCTGTCTTAATTAATACTTCCCTTTGAGACACAGTATAATTTGTACTTTGATAATAATGTTTGGGACAGAGTTGTATATTCACAATGCCACATTTTTTTTTGAGGATTTGAGTTTAGGAGCAGGGAGGTTCTGCTGCAGTTGTACAGGGCCTTGGTGAGACCGCACCTGGAGTACTGTGTGCAGTTTTGGTCTCCTAACCTGAGGAAAGACGTTCTTGCCTTAGAGGGAGTACAGAGAAGGTTCACCAGATTGATCCCTGGGATGGCGGGACTTACATATGAGGAAAGACTAGATAGACTGGGCTTGTACTCGCTGGAATTTAGAAGACTGAGGGGGGATCTTATAGAAACATATAAAATTCTTAAGGGGTTGGAGAGGCTAGATGCGGGAAGATTGTTCCCGATGTTGGGGGAGTCCAGAACCAGGGGTCACAGCTTAAGGATAAGGGGGAAGTCTTTTAAGACCGAGATGAGAAAACATTTCTTCACACAGAGAGTGGTGAGTCTGTGGAATTCTCTGCCACAGAAGGTAGTTGAGGCCAGTTCATTGGCTATATTTAAGAGGGAGTTAGATGTGGCCCTTTTTGCTAAAGGGATCAGGGGGTATGGAGAGAAGGCAGGTACAGGCTACTGAGCTGAATGATCAGCCATGATCATATTGAATGGCGGTGCAGGCTCGAAGGGCCGAATTGCCTACTCCTGCACCTATTTTCTATGTTTCTATGTTTCTATGTCATAACCTGACAGTCCCCATCTTAAAACATAGATCATAGAACAGTACATCACAGGAATAAACCCTATTCAGACCCTACCTTATTCTCGGCCGTATCTAACATGATGCCAAATTAAAGTAATCTCCTCTTTCTGCACATGATCCCCATCTCCACATTTGGCATCATGTTAGATAAGGCCTAGAATAACATAGGGTCTGAATAGGGCTTATTCCTGTGATGTACTGTTCTATGTTCTATGTTTTAAGATGGGGACTGTCAGGTTATAACAAAACCAAAATTAAAACATGTGGCATTGTGAATATACAACTCTGTCCCAAACATTATTATCAACGTACAAATTATACTGTGTGACAAAGGGAAGTATACCGAGCTCAAAAGCCTATTATCTGCCTCACCAGCACCCTTAGCAGTATATTCCAGGCAACTGCCACTCTCTGTGTAAAAAAACTTTCCCCACACATCTCCTTTAAACATTGCCCCTCTCATCTTAAAACTATGCCTTCTAGTCTTTAACATTTTCATGCTGGGGAAAAGGTAATGACTGTCTACCTTATCTACACCGATTATAATTTTATATACTTATACCAGGTTCCCTCTGACATTCCAGAGAAAACAATCCAAGTTTGTCCAAAGCTCCTTATAGCTAATAACCTCTAATCTTGAAGGTAATTTGGCATCATGTTAGATACGGCCTAGAATAAGGTAGGGTCTGAATAGGGCTTATTCCTGTGATGTACTGTTCTATGTTCTATGTGTTAAGATAGGGACTGTCAGGTAATAACAAAACCACAATTTTAAAATGTGGCTTTGTTATATATAACTCTGTCCCAAACAGCTTCACAACATTATTATCAAAGTACAAATGACACTGTGTCACAAAGGGAAGTATTAATTAAGGCAGATGACCATAGGTTGTAATAGAGGAATAAGTTATGAGAGCCTTAACTGAGGAAAGAGAGTTAAAGAGGCCAAGGAAATCCTAAAATCCAGAACCAAGCAAATTCAATTTGTTTGTACCCAATCAAGGCTGAAACTGGAGGCTGCAGCTTGTGGCCTTAAACAGGCCAGAAATCACATTTCCACAAACCTAGATGACATTAAATATCTTGCCATAGTGTGACAAGATTCTCAGGTGGGTACATTGGCCACTGATCCTTCTGACAACTCCCACTGTCATTTTGTGTTAGGTCTTAGTGACTTCCTAGAACCCCCTCCATTCCGTGTCCGGGACTTCCATCTTCCACCAGCATCTCGCAGTGGAAGAGCTGCTGTCGATGGTCTTGCCTGTACTGTCACTGGGAGCCAGAGGCCACGTTACCGGGAACAAAGTAGGACCCGGCATGGGGAGACCGCCGTGAGGGAGGGGCGGAGAACATAGGAGGACCCAGCGTGGGGGAACCGCCGTGAGGGAGGGGGGGAGGGGCGGATGTGGGATGAACAAAGGAGGACCTGGCATGGGATACTTTGTAACATTGTCGGCGCCCTTTATCTGGTGACTCTTTGCATACCTTGGGTATGCAAAACAAAGAATTTTACTGTGACTTATCACATGTGAAAATAAAGTATTCATTCATTCATTGGTGTCGTCAATGCCCCCCCTTTGGTTGACTACAATGGTCACCGTGATGCAAGCAGTTAGGTTTAGCGGATGCATGGGGTTCATGGCGGCACGGTGGCGCAGTGGTGGAGTTGCTGCCTTACAGTGAATGCAGCGCTGGAGACTCAGGTTCGATCCTGACTACGGGCGCCATCTGTATGGAGTTTGTACGTTATCCCCGTGACCTGCGTGGGGTTTCTCCGAGATCTTCGGTTTCCTCCCACACTCCAAAGACGTACAGGTATGTAGGTTAATTGGCTGGGCAAATGTAAAAAAAAAAAATTGTCCCTAGTATATGTAGGATAGTGTTAATGTGCGGGGATCGCTGGGGCGAAGGGCCTGTTTCCGCGCTGTAACTCTAAATCTAAAAAAATCTAAATCTAAATCTAAAATCTACTCACGCATAATGCATGCTCGCAGGGAAAGCATTGCAATATGCTTCCTAAGTTCTCAGGCATTTCCACTACATATGTGCATAGAAATCACGCAATGACAGAATCAGGAAAAATAGTCGCAGGTTTCACGCAGTCTTTCGTGCCTTTTTCGTGCATCGTTTCACACCTAAATAAAGTTCTAGACCAAAGTTTTCACCATGGGGGCAGACAAGACAAAATGCCATGAAAAGATTGTTATTGGCAAATCAAAATTTAGGAGCAATTTTTTAATTCTGAGAGTGGTTAGAATGTGGAAATCTTGACCACAAAGAATAGCTGAGCTGTCTTATGATGCACTTCAGAGAGAGTTGGATAAGATCATGACCCAGAAAGGAACGGAGGAAAGTTTTGATGGTGTTCTTTCATATGGATAGGATTGTGTGAGGAGTGTGACAAAGTCTAGTGAGATAGTGAATGGAGCAGCTTCTGTGCTCCATTCCACTATAAGTAGGATCAGACAAAGAGTAAAAATCAGCTCATAAATAATAATAATAATAATATTCATTTATTGTCATTGCAACGAGTACAACGAAATTAAAAAATAGCCAATCCTGACGGTGCGTACAAACATATATGCAATAAATGCAAAAACAAATAAATACATAAATACAATTAAATACAATTATGTTAAGTACAAAGATTTTTTAGTGTTGCCTAGTGCAAAGGTAGTGTTCAGTTCTCGTATGGCCCTGGGGTAAAAACTGTTCTTAAGTCTGTTTGTTCGGGATTTTATCGACCTGAAACGTCGACCAGAGGGCAGATGAACAAACAGACGGTGGCCGGGGTGGGATGGATCTTTTATTATTTTGCCTGCTCTACTGAGGCAGCGTAGGCTGAACAGGTGCTCCAGGGAGGGCAGTGAGCAGCCGATGATTTTCTGGGCCGTCGTGATGACCCTCTGAAGGGCCTTCCTGTCCTTTTCTGAGCAGCTGGCATACCATGTGGTTATACAGTATGCCAGCACACTCTCGATGGAGCAGCGATAGAAGGACAACATGAGCTTCTCCTGCAGGTTGGTTTTCCTGAGGATCCTCAGGAAGTGGAGTCTCTGCTGTGCCTTCTTTACTGTGGTGATGGTGTTGGTAGACCAGGTGAGATCCTCTGCGATGTGCGTACCCAGGAACCTGAAAGCTGGTACCCTTTCCACACAGACCCCATTGATGTAGAGTGGGTCGTAATCTCCACTGGTTTTCCTAAAGTCAATTATAAGTTCCTTTGTTTTGGAGGAGTTCAGGACCAGATTGTTCACTGAACACCATGCTGCCAGCCTTTGGATTTCATCCCTATAGGCTGTCTCATCTCCTTCTGAGATGAGTCCAACCACAGTCGTGTCATCCGCGAACTTGATGATGGTGTTGGTGGGATGGGTGGGGGCGCAGTCGTGAGTGTAGAGGGAGTAAAGGATGGGGCTCAACACACAGCCCTGTGGTGAGCCGGTGCTCAGTGTAATGGTGGAGGAGAGGTGAGGGCCTATTTTGACTGTCTGGGGGCGGTTGGTCAGAAAGTCCTTGATCCATTTGCAGATGGTTTGGGAAAATCCAAGGTCGGAAAGTTTGGTGACCAGTCTGCTCGGGATGACCGTGTTAAAGGCAGAGCTGAAGTCGAGGAAGAGCATCCTCACATAGCTCCCCTGGTGTTCAAGGTGGGTCAGTGCAGTGTGAAGAGCAGTGTCGATGGCATCCCCTGTAGACCTATTTGCTCTGTAGGCAAACTGGTGTGGGTCGAAGGTGGGTGGGAGGCTGGCTTTGATGTGCTGCAGGACCAGTCTCTCGAAGCACTTTGTGATGACCGGTGTGAGTGCTACCGGACGGTAGTCGTTAAGACTGCTGATGACAGACTTTTTCGGCAGTGGGATGATTATGGCGGACTTGTTCATAAGTGATAGGAGCAGAATAAGGCCATTCGGCCAATCAATCATATCTTTCCCTCCTAACCCCATTCTCCTGCTTTCTCCTCATAACCCCTGACACCCACATTAATCAAGAATCTATCTCTGCCTTGAAAGTATCCATTGACTTGGCCTCCACAGCCGTCTGTGGCAATGAATTCCAGATTCACCACCCTCTGACTAAAGAAATTCCTCCTCATTGCCTTCCTAAAGGAGCGTTCTTTAATTCTGAGTCTATGACTTCTGGTCCTAGACTCCCACTAGTGGAAATATCCTCTCTTCATCCATTCTATCCAGGCCTTTCATTATTTAGTAGATTTTAATGAAGTCCCGTCCCCGTCCCCCCCCTCTCATCCTCCTAAACTCCAGCGAGTACAGGCCCTGTGCCGTTAAATGCTCACCAGATGTTAACCCACTCATTCGTGGGGTCATTCTCATAACCTCCTCTGGACCCTCTCCAGCACCAGCACATCCTTCCTCAGATATGGGGCCCAAAATTGCTCACAAAATTCCAAATGCGGTCTGACCAGTGCCTTATATTCCTATATTATATTCTTGTTTTTATATTCTAGTCCTCTCAAAATAAATGCTAGCATTTCATTTGCCTTCCTTACTACCGATTCGACTTGCAAATTAACTTTTTGGGAATCCTGCACCAGCACTCCCAAGTCCCTTTGCACCTCCAATTTCTGGATTCTCTCCCCATTTAGAAAATAGTCTACGCCATTATTCCTACTACCAAAATACATAACTGCACACTTTGCTACAATGTATTCAGTGGTGGCTAAGAAGAGATTAGAGACATTATAGATAGATGCGGTGAAAGGAATACAAACCATGGTATTCACAAGCCTTAACTGGATAAAGTGAAAGCGTAAATGAAAAACAAAATGCTGGAGTAATTCAGCGGGTCGGGCAGCATCTATGGAGGAAACGGATTGAGACCCTTCTTCAGTCATGAACAACTGTGGTCATTAGACAATGGAGGAGCAGTGTAGAGTTCCATGGACAGCCTTATTATAGGTTGCACAAAAATCACAAGGAAGGAGGATGACTCCAATCATGGGAACATACCTTATCACCAGTGAATTTAGCGAAGGCCATTTCAGTTTTATAGTAAGAGTGGTGAGCTGTGATGGTGGTTAGGACAGAAGAATCATGGGTACGGTTTTTGGACGATAGCTTTAACTCCAATTTGTAATGGAAAGGGATTGCAGCTAAAGCAGGAATATTTTATGATACGGGATAACAATGAGACAAGCAAAATTGTGTGGTCAACAGTTTAGTGAGAAAGAGTGGGGAAAGCAGAAGTGAATCTGAAGGACAAGAATAACATGGGCATAGGGGGAGAAACTAAAGAAAGCATTTGTTGGACAAGGCTTTGAATGTTGTGTTGTGTAAGATTCCAAGCCCACAAGAGGACAGCAGAATGGGCAGAAAATTGGCAGCTGAAAAAGTCCAAGGTCCATAATAAGGTAGCTTGGAAGATTTGGACTACACCCTAGCTTATGAAAGGACCATTCCATAGTCCGATAACAGAAGAGAAGAAAATGTATACAGAGAAAAGAAGAGAGATGCATATTGACAGAAGGAATTCAGTGTTGTATTTCACTCTTTGGCTTTTGGCCCGGTGGTGTCTCCTCAGCCTTAGCTTGAATTTCCCTACCAAGAGGTGGTGGTCTGAAGCTGCATCTGCTCCTCTTCTTGTTCTGACATCTTCCATGGACCTTCTGAACTTTTTACAGATACAAATATGGTCAATTTGGTTTTCTGTGACATGATCTGGTGACACCCAAGTGTTTTGTGGATTGTTTTATGGGGGAATACACTTCCCCCAATCACTAGGTTATTGTTAACACAGGTCTCAGCAAACCTCTCGCCATTTTCATTCATTTTCCCCACTCTATGTTTTCCCATTGCTGCCTCATATCCCTCGTTTTGGTCTCCATTCTTGGCATTGAAGTCACCCATCAGGATAATGAGATCTCTGGCTCCAATACTACCAAGTATGTGGTTCAAGCTGTCATAGAACCTGTCTTTGACCTCCTCCTCTGCATCGTTGGTGGGGGCATAACATTGGATTATGTGGGCTTTCACTCTCTTGTTGTTAGTTTTGAAGGTTGTGGAGATGAGGCGAGAGCTGATGGGTTTCCATGCCGTTAGAGCCTTTCTAGTGTCCTTCGTCATCATTATGGCCACTCCCTCTGTATGTTTCGCTCTCTCATTTTCCTTTCCGGAGTAGATAATGGATTGTCCACTGGCCAATTTGATCTCCCCTGACTGTGTCCATCTTGTTTCTGCCAAGCCCAGGACTGAGAGATTGAAGCGCACCATTTCGTTGGCAACAGTGGCAGCCTTGCCAGCCTGGAACATGGTTCGGATGTTCCATGTCCCCACAATGATGGATTTCTTTGGCGTCATAAGGTGTGTCAGCTTCCCAGCGCCCTTGCGTGTTTGGCTGGGAAGCGTCATGTTCCCCGTCGCTGGGGCACCTTCTTCAACCAAGTGTGTAATTTGGTTTTCATGCGTCAATGTTTCTGTAACTCACACTTTTTTCCAGGGTGAGGTAGTTAACCCCACGCCCAACCCCCAACCTGGAGGACCAGGGACTGCTTCATCTGCCTCCTCACCCATGACCTGTCCGGTTTGGTTGAACCTGCCAGGGATATAAAACCCCATCCGGCATAGCTCACAGGATCACTGGAGTACGCAAGCCTCTCCACCACGTCAAGGTTGCAGTCCAGGAGAAGCCAGTGAATACTGATGAGGAGCAACAAGTAGTATAAGAAAATAACTGCAGGTGCTGGTACAAATCAAAGGTATTTATTCACAAAATGCTGGAATAACTCAGCAGGTCGGGCAGCATCTCGGGAGAGAAGGAATGGGTGACGTTTCGGGTCGAGACCCTTCTATGAGGAGTATGCATTTAGAACCTCGCTTATGTCCAGCTCCACACAGATTACCCCCTTGGATCCTGAGGGGGCTTACTCCATAGTTAGCTACTTTCTTGCTTCTAATGTGTTTATAAAAGGTTTTAGGATTCTTCTTAGTTTATTTCTTAAATTATTCTATGAGCTCAAAGGACTCATTCAATGCCAGTTTCTTATTCCTGACATACGGTTTCTCCTTGTCCCTGGTCTAGAAAGTTGCGGTGCAAAGAATCCAAGGCATGTTGGCAATTTGCATGCAAAACTGGCTTGGTGAAAGGAGGCTGTGGGTAATGTTTTTATGGGTGTTTTTCTGACTGTCTGAAACAAGTGGTGTACCACAAGGATTGGGTCCTAGGACCTTGTATGTAATCTATTAATGACCTTGGGTGAGAATATAGGTGGTGTGATTAGTAACTTTGCAGAAAATTGTTGGCATTATTGATGGTGAAGGAGGTTGCCTAAGGATACAGGGTGGACATGGACTGGTAAACTGGGTGGAGCAGCGGCAGATGGAATTTAATCAGGAGAAGTGTGAGTTAATGCACTTTGAATGAATGAATAAGTTTATTGGCCAAGTATGTTCATATACAAGGAATGTGCCTTGGTGCTCCGCTCACAAATGACAACACAAACATACAGTTAACAATTAAGAATAAAGCATAACAACATCAAAACAATAAGGAAACAACATTACGGTCTAAACATGTGGGTGAAAATAAACCAGAGCAAAAAAGAGACTACAGACTTTGGTTATTGAGTAGAACTACCACTCGTGGAAAAAAAGCTGTTTTTATGTCTGGCTGTGGCTGCTTTGACAGTCCGGAGTCGCCTTCCAGAGGGAAGTGCTTCAAAGATCTTGTGGCCAGGGTGAGAGGGGTCAGAGATGATGTTGCCCTCTCGCTTCCTGGCCCTTACAGTGTACAGTTCGTCAATGGGGGGAAGGTTGCAGCCAACAACCTTCTCAGCTGATCAAACGATCCGTTGCAGCCTCCGGACGTCGTGCTTGATGGCTGAACCAAACCAGACCATGATGGAGAAGGTGAGGACGGTCTCAATGATAGCAGTATAGAATTGGACCATCATTGCCTGTGGCAGATTGTGTTTCCTCAGTTGCCGCAGGAAGTACATCTTCTGTTGGGCCTTTTTGACTATGGAGTCGATGGTGGCCCCCCATTTAAGGTCCCTGGAGATAATTGTTCCAAGGAACTTAAATTACTCCACTGATGTGACTGTGGTGTTGTTGATGGTGAGTAGGGGGAGGGGAGGGGGGACTCTTCGAAAGTCTACAATTAGTTCCACTGTCTTAATAGCATTGAGTTCCAGGTTGTTGCGATGGCACCAGGACGCCAGCTGTGTCACTTCCCGTCTGTAGGCAGATTCCTCCCCATCCTGGATCGGTCCAATCAGGGTTGTGTCATCTGCAAATTTGAGAAGCTTGACAGAGGAAAGTGAAATGATGATAATACAGAAAGAGTAAATGGCAGGGACATTAGGAGTGTTGATGTATAGAAAGACCATTGGTTGCAAATCCATAGCATCCTGAAAGTGGCAGCACAGGTGGATAGAGTAGTTAAATGGGTGTTTGGTATACTAACCTTCATAGGCTGAGGCATTGAGAAAAAGAAATGGGATGGCATGGGGCAATTGTATAACACTAGGTTAGCCTACACTTAAAGAGTACTGTGTACAGTTCTGGTCATCACACTATGGGAAGCATATGGTAATATTAGAAAACAGTTATAAGGAGAGACTGAGTAGGCTGGTACACAGGACGTCTGAGGGGGTGACTTAAAAGAGGTTAAAAAAATAATGACAGGATAGATTGCCAGAGTATTTTTCCCAGGGTAGGGGAAGTTAGATGGAGAGAGAGGAAAAGCAAGGGTTACTTTAAGTTAGAGGTCAATATTCATGCTGCTGGGGTTTAAGCTGCCCAAGCGTTGTTTCTATTTGTCCTGACCTGTTGCCGAGCGGTAACCGGAACCTTTCTCCGGCGACAAGCCGGTTGCGAAGGACGGGGGCAGGGTTTGGAGGGAGGGACGGGCGGGGATCTCGGTGGGACCGGGTCGCCGCCTTCCTGTTTCCACTTGTCGCCGCCTAACAATGGTGGAGGCGGTGTGAGGAGCGCGGCCTCGACTCAACGCGGCGTCTCTCTTTGGCCGGATTGAGCTGGTGAGAGCGCCGAGTCATGCGGGGGCCCGGCCTGCTCCGGGCCGCTCCGGCCGTGAGTTTACTGTCCGCGGGAGGGCGCGCAGCCTGGCCGCGCTGGCTGCCGCTGTACGCGAGTCCCAGGCATCGGTCGGGGCCTGGAAGGCCGGCGCTCCCCTTGGGCCCCGGTCGCTTAAAACAGCCCGCCGCGGCCGGGCGTAGCAGCCTGCTCTCAGCAGGGCGAAGGAAGAAAGCACAAGCCTTCAGAGGCTGCTATACCCTCCCCATGAGTGGGGAGTAGATTTTACATAAATCACCAAGTAGCGCCCGGCCTAGGAGCATTTTGTCGCTTCAGTCTTTGTTCCTCTGATTTTTAATACAATGTTTTAAAAACAGTTTTGGTTAATTCACTCGGATCAATTACTATTCTGGTCTGTTTTTCTGCCCAATTTCACCGGCAAGTTTCCCGTGTCTTATGATCATCATGAACAGACGATTCTGCTGCGCTGGGTTTTCGTACAGTAACATTTGGAGTCGAAAGGCAGTCGTGGTTTCACGTTCTCTTTTATTTTGCGAGACCGTTACAGCATCTCCGATCAAAGCACCGTTGAAATTAATGCATTACGATTTTTAACTGATTGCGTAATTGGCTTTATGTAGGTCAATATTTTGATGTATTAACACGAATGACTCCTCGGTACCTGGAAAAGAATGGCTGCCATTAAGCGAATTATTAAAGTTCCATATTCATTTAGTAAACTTTGCCATCTTAAAGATAGAATATTTATTAGTACTGCAGCCGGCTTGCAGCATCCGTTTATTGAGTTTGTTACAACGTTCTGCTGATTTATTAGCTGCATTGCAGTATCATACATTAGGAATAACTAATATTTTCAAACTAAAATATACAACTCTAGAATTGTTCATCAATTGTGTTGATCTATATTTCTAAACAAACGAAGTTCCCATTGATCAGGGAAAAGATAGATAAGTGGGGGAGTGATGTGCAATAACTTCATGCGTTTTGGAGGAGTTAAGATTTTATTATTTGTCACCTTTATTTTCTTAACATCTTTTGAATGTGACATCTTGCTTTTTGTGTGGGGCCTTTATTGCTTAGATCAATATTTTAATGCCATTTTCCCTCTCATAGTTATTGGTTCTATCCATTGGCACTTGACAGGTTTGAGGGCAGAGATACTCGAGAATTATTCATGTAGAATAGATGTAGAACTTGTGCTTCGTAGTTGGTATCTTTAAATGTCTTTTTCCTTGAAGCCTGTATATTAACCATTTTGCATTTACTCATTTAAGCAAATAATTGTTCCCTCCAATTATTTAATTGTAATGTTTATCTTAACATACACAACCAAATGTCTTTGAGGTTGTGTATTGAAAATCTAATTATGGGGCAGAATTATACCTGTATGGAAAACCAAAATATTTGAGATCTGGATACCTAAAATATGAACAAATTAGAAATGCTTGTCATGCAATTTTTGATGAAAGTGAAAGGGTTAATATTTTAGATGATCTTTCATGTCATGTGGATTGATTTGTTAGGATACCATATGGAATTTTAAAAAAGATAATTGGTTATCAATATATTCACTTGCAGGCTGTACAATGATCTCTGATTTCTCAGTGGCCCAAAATGGAATCGAGGGTACACGAGTCCTTATTTAATTTTGATTTTTTTTCCTTTAGTTCTATTTAGCCCTGTAAAAAACAGATTGAACAGTAAAAAAGTCCAGCCGAACGGAGAATCCTGAATTTTAAAAATATGATCTTATTCACATTTTATAGATTTCATCCAGATGGAAAAGATTGTTAGAGGTAGGTAAAATTGGCCTAATAAGGGAATAATTTCTAGGTTTCCACCAAATCGGATTTTGAACATTGTGGCTCTTCCAGATTGTTGGAGTAGTGTATCTATCCCTGCTGCTTCAATTGGCTTTTAATTCGGTAGTGTTCCTATCCAACTTATGTCCCTTGGTGAGTCAAAATCCAATTCTAAAACTGGCTAGATATTTGATTGGAGTTTTGGTCTTTTTAATTTCACTTTTCACTAGGGATAGCGGATCTTCTAGCCTGGTGCCACTTTCCAGTGGTAACCTTTTTAACTGCAATTCCCTTAAAATTTAAATATCTGTCAAACTTTGTCTTAATATCCTCAGTAATTGAGCCTTCATAGATTCAGATTAGTTTGTCATATCCACCAAGCTGCAAATAAATCTCAATTCACTTCAAACTCAGAGTATATAATATACATTAATGATAAATACAATAATAAATACAATGACAAGGGCAAAGCAACAAAATTATACAATATTGTAGTGCAATTCAAAACAGTGCATAAAGTTTTAAAGTACAATAATGGAATAACAGACTGAGGTAGAGTTAATAGTAAGAGTAAAAAATAAGTCACAAAATGTTGGAGTAACTCAGCAGATCAGGCAGCATCTTTAGAGATCGTGGATAGGTGATATTTCAGGTAATGGATGGAAGAGGTTGACGAGCCTGGGATGGACTAGGCTGTGTTCACCATCATCTGCGTTCGGATGGTCAAGAGCAGAGCAGTTGCCATAGGTGCGAGTCAGGCAGAACAGTTAGAGATTGTGAAGCCACTTCCTATTCCCATACCGACACTGACCCAATGGAATGAACATTGAATTCTCCAATTTTTGGTTACCTCTAACTACTCTCCCCCTCTCCATTCCCAACCCTCCTGGACTCCCACCTATTTCGCCCTCCCCTGCTACTTTCCTCCACTTGGCTTCACCTTGTTATCTGCCTGTCAGAAAATCCCCCTTCCCTATGGCCTATGTTACCTGCCAAGCTTTGTCGTGCCTCTCTCCTTTTCCAGCTTTCCTCTCCTCCCATAATCAGTCTGAAGAAGGGTCTTGACCCAAAACGTCACCTATCCATGTTCTCCAGAGACATTTTCTGACCTGCTAAGTTACTCCAGCACTTTGTCCTTTTGTCCATAATTTTGTGACTCAGATAACTGATGCTCGACAGCGCAGGCAACGGAAGCATCATCTCCACATCGACCGTCAAATGCCTTGGAATTGTAGATGTTTTGCTGTGTTTTTTAATCACATATTTCTAAAATGGAGAATATAGGCCCAATCTGCCTTGTATATCCTTATGATAAATCCTCCATGGCAGGAATCAATCTACCAAACCTCTGTGCTCCCTTTAATCCTCCCTTGGGTACGGAGACCAGACAAGTATCCAATATTCCATGTACAACCAGGGACTTGTAATTGGAGCAAGTTGCTTCTCCTCTTGTACTCTTATCCTCTGGCTTGCAAGCCAGTTTAGCATTTGCCTTCCTAATTATGTTAACAATTAATTACTTGTTAAGTAAATTAATTACAAATTACTTGTTAACTAATTACCTGCATGTTAATTTTTTGTGATTTATGTGCAAAAATAAACATGTCCCTCTGAACATGTCTTTTAATCTCCCAGCATAATGTATCGGAAGCAAGTAAATGTAGCTTTGTTGGAAGTTTTTAACTTAAGTACTGAAGTCTGTGATCGGGGCATCTTGAATTAGTTCTTGCGCTTGGAGAAATTAATTATCATAAAGTTGCCATTGAGGATATACAGAACTGTGTTTTTATTCATCCTTCCACAAAGTATGAATTGGGGATAATTGAAAATCTGTACAGTTGTTTTGTTGAAAAACATAGGAATTTGGGATAATTTATTGTAGAATTATTCTTTGCCAAAAACACAATCTTTGTGTAGTTAATTACACTAACTGCATTTACTGTTTTAAAATCCTGCTTTAGCATTTCTCATTACATCTCCACTGTCAAATATATTTGCTTAATAATTCTCTGGTAACTGAGCAGGAAGGTTTTACAAGAATTGTACATAAGCTTGTTAGGCCACGCCAGTTGTATTTTACACAGTTCTGGTTATCTCACGACAGGTAAGATGTGATTGTCTTGGGGTTTTTTTTGTGGGAAATGTACGTGGATATTGTCAGGATTGGAAGACTTTTGGAAAGAGATTGGATGGGTTGCTTTTGTTTCTTGGCAGTTATTTCCTTTGTTCTGAATGATACTGAAAGGGTGCATAATTAAGGAGTATAAAACAATGAAGCCCAACAAAGAATAATTTGGAAGGAACTATTTAGATGAAAGGTCCGAAAGTAGAAGTGGATGGTTTAGTGGGGGTAAATGAGGAAAGTTTTTTTTTTTATCCCTTGGAGGATACCAGGAGTCTGGAATTGAAAGTGAGTGAGGCTAAACGTAAATTGGAGGAACAGCATCTCATAGTTCGCTTGGGTAGCTTACAACCCAGTATGAATATTGATTTCTCCAAATTCAAGTAACTCTTACATTCCCTCTCTCTCCATCCCTCCCCCACTCAAGTCGTACCAGCTTCTCGCTCTCTAGCAAACAGCTAACAATGGCCTGTTTCCTTTATCATCGTTACTTTTTTGCATATCTTTTATTCATCTATCTATATATATTACTAAAACTCTCTGACCGTGTGTATGTGAGGGGGTGTGGGGGAAGGGGCACAGTGGGGGGCAGGAGAGAGTGGGGGTGGGGGGAGGGGAGGGAGGTGGGGGGAGGGAGAGGGGAATAGGGGTGGGGTGGGGAGGGGGGAATGGGGGTGGAGGCAGGGCTGGGGGAGTGGGGGCAGGGGAGGCACAAGTGGGGGGGGTAGGGGGGATGGAGTGGGTCAGTGGGGGGAGGAGGGGGGGATAAGGGGGATTGACTGGAGGGAGTTGAGGGTTCTACACCAATACAGGAGAGGCTTTGAGTCCAGGGCTCACTCAGTGACGACACACTCTCCCCTTCCCTGTTCCCCCTCTATGAGGAATGGGCCCAACGGGACCACTTGGTCTAGTTTGTTCTAAATCTCTCTGCATCACCATCTGTATCTCTCATTTCCCTTTCCCGTCACTCTCAGTCTGAAGAAGGGTCCTGACCCGAAATGTCACCCATTCATTCTCCGCAGAGATGCTGTCTGTCCCGCTGAGTTACTCCAACATTTTATGTCTATCTTCATCTGGAATTGAAAGTCTGGAAGCATGGGGGAGGCACAGACCGTTGCCATGTTTGACGAGTGCCAGGATGTGCATCTCCCCAACAGCCATGACCTACAGGGCTACAAATTAAGTGCTGGAAGGTGGTATACAATTAGCTTGCTCTTTAAAAAATATGGTGCCTCCTATGCCATAAAATTTCCATGAATTCCAAATTATTTTACTGCAAAAACAAATGTTCAAAAATACCTCCATCCTGTTAGGTCTTGCCTTTTCTTGATCATGCTAGAGAAAGAGTTGCCTGCAGAGAAAGTCCGAATCACTGGCAACAATATTGGGACTTTTATGAAATCTGTTTTTCGCAGTTTGTGAATGTAATGATGGTTTTCCCATCAGTATTCATTCGCAGACTTTAATCAGCTATTGCACCACATCGCATTTTGTCTCCCTCTGCCTACCCCATTGACATTTGATCCTTGCAGTAACCCTGGCCTGAGCCGAACACACACATTCTGGTCCTATCCATACCGTCCCATTTTTTTTGTGCAATTTAATGCTATCTCTCTTCCCTCTTTCCAAGTTCTGGTAAAGGGTCTATAAGTTAAAAAAAATAACCCTCTTATTTCCCTTTCCACATGTGCTGCCTCACTTTCTATGTGTTTCAAACATATTGAGATTTTTATCTAAAATGTCTGCTACCTTCCTGGCTGTGACATTAGCATTTTCAGCAACTCATTTTTGTGTAAGTTATTTTGTATATTTATTTGAGCTACATTTGGATACGCTTCGTGAATATTTTTTGTTTGGTATAAAAATGATTACCAGAATTTAATTGATTGGTTGCTAGAAAAATGGTAGTTCACAGTAGAAAATTAATACATCTGATGGGAAAATAAAGAACAATGTTTCAGAATACTCTGAGCATGCTACATAGTCGTGACTGCCAATGCTTTCAAGAGCTCTTTTATATACTTTGTTTTTAAGAAATTGGTGTGATCCAAGTAATAACCATAAGATTGCAAGGTCAGCAGAGCTTCTTCAGAGATGAATTTGATGAGTTAATTCTGCACATTTGATTCTATGACCAGTACTTACCTCAGCTCACAGTTGGCCAGCTAAGTTCACTTAACCTAATGACAAACTAATCATGCCCTGACATTGCATAGAGAATACTAGAATATGATACTCAGATTAAGGTTGTTGCTGAATGTACTTTACTGCTTAAATGGTGGTGCCTGTGCCACCATTCAGCAATATTGTGGCTATTCTTGGGCACTTCCCTGCTGATTTCCCTTCAGCATCCAAATATCTATCCATCTCTGCATTGGATATACGACTTAATCGCATAAGAATAAATAGGTCATCGAAGTAGCGCAGAAACCTCTAAGGTTGTATACATGTAAGCAGTTTATTGATGTGTTTTTCTAGTCTGATACTTACTACTGTTCTTGAAGAAAGCTTCTCAATCAGTGCTGTGGTGTGAACTTCCCTTTTGTGACGTCAGTTGTGGTCAAGTGACATTTCTTGGAGATTCCTGGCATTCAGAAGCTATGATGTAATCAATGTTTCTGAGCAGACTAGAACATTATAAAATTCTATTGACAGGACACCAGGTTGAGAGAATATTTTAAATTAGTTTCTTAAACATTGTATGTGATTAAATATAGATAGGAACATGTACACAATGCTGAAGAAACTTAGCGGGACAGGCAAACATGATTAAGGTAGAAATTAAAGTATCATAATTTACTCAAATGTAACTTTCAATTTCATAATGCATATTTTTTAATATGTAAAGTTGCTTGCTACAAATCATTTTTATTTTGGGACTAAGCATTTTGCTTTGTGGATTAAAAAAGAATTGTATGGTAGAGTGCTCATTTTGGTAATAAGCCATCTTTGCACCTTGCAGATTATCAAAAGTTACTTTTAGCAATATTATTTTTTGCTTTGTCAGTTGTTCACTGTTAGATTTCTTTCCTACTTGATCATCATTAGCTTTTTTCAATAAAAGTTCAGGCAATCACTACACACTGCAAGTGATTAGATCTAAACGGGCAAATAATTCAGTGAAGTTTTTTCAAAGGTCCTGTATAAATTGTTTGTGAAGCTAGATAAAGTGTGGCATTACAGGTAGCCCTCACGAGTGATAGTTTTTCTTTTTGCACGAGTGATAGTTCTTCTCAATAACCAATGTCTGTAGTCTCTTTTTTGCTCTGGTTTATTTTCACCCACATGTTTAGACCGTAATGGTGTATCCTTATTGTTTTGATGTGTTTATGCTTTATTCTTAATTGTTAACTGTATGTTTGTGTTGTCATTTGTGAGTGGAGCACCAAGGCATGTTCCTTGTATATGCACATACTTGGCCAATAAACGTATTCATTCATTCAACTGCGATGCAAAAACATTACACTTGACTAGGGGTGACTCGGATCATCAAATTATTGAAGAATTTGAGAGTTTCTAGTAAGGTGAATCAGCTAAATGCCTGCTAAATAGTAATTTTAAGACAAAAGGTGGCAGGATTGGGGGAAATCTTGGAGGTAGAATTAGAAAAAATAGGAATCCCAATGGAAAGTTTAAATGTTACATTTTTAAATAAAATGGAAAATGTAGACATTTATACAATATCGACATTTTAAAATGTTACGTTTTCTAATTCTAATCAGGATTTTACAGCTTTAGCTTTCACCAGAATGGTATAATTCAATATTCTATTCTTTGAAAAGAGAATCATTTGTTCATTTGCAAGGTACCATCAATAAGTGTGGCACATCTTAGTAAAATGTCTCGCCAATGTGAGCTTAAGTAGGCATTAATTAATATTTAAACCTGTGAATGACTGGAGGTATGTGATCTGGTAGACACAAAATGCTGGAGTAACGCAGCATCTCTGGAGAGAAGGAATGGGTGACATTTCGGGTCGAGATCCTTCTTCAGACTGATGTCAGGGGACTATGTGACTTGGTACATTGGTTGAGCCAGCAGGGAGATCTCCTTGTCCTTTAAATTGTACCATGGAATTCTATTTGAATGTTACCAGGGAATTGGATTACTGAAAGGAAAATGTGAAATTGGTGTAAATGAGCTTGCAATGCATAAAATATACACGTTGGTTTTGCATCACTTTAGGTAAAATTTGTGTTACCTTTGGTATGGATAGTCATGCTAATGACTATGTTGGAAAAAATGAGCAGGTTAAGAAAAGATTAGTTAGGTTAGGCTGCATTTGGAGTACTGCGTGCAGTTCTGGTTGCCCCATTACAGATAGGATGTGAAGGCTTTTGAGAGGTGCAGAAGAGGTTTACTAGAATGATGCCTGGATTAAGAACTATTAGCTACAAAGAGAAGTTGGATAACTTGTTTTCTGTAGAACGCTGGAGGTTGAGGGGAAACCTGATGGAAGTATATTAAATTATGAGAGGCATCGATACGATAAACAATCTGAACTTCTTCACAGGGTGGAAATATCAAAGACTGGAAGGCACAGCTGCAAGGGGCAAGGTATAAAGTAGACTAGACCAAGTGGACCCATTGGGCCCAAACCTCTCCTGCATTGGTGCAGCACCCTCCCCTCCCCCCACTCACCCCTCCTCCCCCCACTCCCCACTCCCTCCTCCCCTCTCCCTCTCTCCCCTCTCCCTCTCTCCCCTCCCCCCAGCTCCTCCCCTCCCTCCCTCCACTCCATCCCCCTCAACCCTTCTTATTCCCTCTCCCCCACTCCATCCCGCTCAACCCCCCTTATCCCCCCCAACCCCTCCCTTCCCCCACCCTCCCTAGGAGATAGATTTAAACTTTAAAATGTGAAAAACTTTAAAAATATAACACCAATTTCAATTAAACTTCTTCCATTAGCACCAAAGGGACGACGGTGAGTAAGGTGGGCCTAAAATTGTCACGCTATCATGTACCGTTTTGGCTGTAGTTCAGGAACAAACAAACAAACAAGAGCTTTAGTATAGAGATGTGTTGGGCACTTTCTTTTCACATGGGTGGTGGGTGCCTGGAATGCACAGGAAAGGGTAATGGCGGAGGCAGATACACTAGTGGTGTTTGAGACTATTGGATGGACACACGGGTATGCAGGGAATGGAGGGATATTGGTATAAGAAGATAACTCCAGATGCTGGTACAAATCGATGGTTTTTATTCACAAAAGCTGGAGTAACTCAGCAGGTCTGGCAGCATCTCGGGAGAGAAGGAATGGGTGACGTTTCGGGTCGAAACCCTTCTTCAGACTGAACTATTGGTGATGAGTAGGCAGATGGGGTTGGTTTATCTTGACATTTCCTTTGACACGGACATTGTGAACGAAAGGGCCTATTCCTGTGCTGCACTTTTCTATGTTGCATGTAGTGTTTCTCAAATGAATATTCAATGCTGATGCAATCAAAATAAAAAAGTAAACAATGGTTAACACTGCCATAAACATTATTCACCAAATTTTAACCTTTTACAAATTACCCAAAGTTATTGATGTGCGAGTTCAATGCTTAACTAAATCATATGAGAAGCAAGGGTTTATGGAATATTGAGAAACGAGCAGCAGCAGATGCTGGTTTACAATGAAGGACACACAGCACTGGAGTAACTCAGCGGGTCAGGCAGCATTCATAATAACAATAATAATAATAAGCATTTATTTTATATAGCGCTTTACCAGGAGCTCAAAGCGCTTTACAAAAACAATCATAACATAAAAACAAACAGACAAACTATCCTGACGGAGAAGCGGCGAACAAACAGCGCCAGCGTCCTCTCACGTCAGGGTCCGGCAGTAGACAACAAAAAGCACAGGACACACAGATACAATTTTTAACACAAACAGCCATCACAGTGATTGCTCCAGGCATACCCTCACTGTGATGGAAGGCAAAGAAAAGTCATTATCTCCTCATTCTTCTCCCGTGGCGCCACGAGGCGATCGAGGCTCCCAACTTTTGAAGCCCCCACCGGGCGATGGAATGTCCGAGGGCCAAGCCGAGCAGGCCGATGAAGGTCCTGAGCCCCCACCGGGTGATGGAAAGTGCCGCGGCCAGGCCACGCAGGGCGATGAAGGGCCTGCGAGCGGGTCGATCGTACCTCGCGCTTCGGGGTGGTCGAAGCTGCTACGGCTGGAGCTCCTGAAAGCCGGTCGCCAGCCAGGGACCTGCGAACTCCCGATGTTGCGGTCTGCAGGGCCCACGGCCGAAGCCTCCGAGATGGTAAGTCCAGGCCCTGCGACCGGAGTCTTCAAGGTCGATCCCAGCTGGAGGCCGCCGACTCCACGATGTTAGGCCGTAGCGCGAACGGAGATACGACACGGTAAAGGTCGCATCTCCGTTGAGGAGGAGATTAGAAAAAAATGTTTCCCCCACCCCCCCACCACCCCCCCACATATACAGAGTTAAAAATAGAACAAAACGTACATTAAACGATGACAATAGACAAAAAACAAAAAAAAGACAGAGAGACTGCCGGTGAGCCGCAGCTGCAGAACACAGATGATTCTCCAGAGATGCTGCCTGACCGACTGAGTTACTTCAGCACTTTGTGTCCTGATATGGAATATTTTCTTGCTAGGTGGGGTCGTGACTTTATCTCATGTTATTACTGGAATCTGAAGAAAGCTGTGAAGTTCTGTTACTATTGAGTTTGAATTGAGTGTATTCTTGTGGAATAAATGGAACGTAAAACAGTGTGGAACAGGAACAGGCCTTGAGCCCATAATGTCTATAATGAAGCTTAGATTAAAAATAGCAGATGTTTATGACACAGGAAGAAATAAAATACAAATACTTCCCAGAAAGTTCCTTAGGCAAGAGAGAGTAAAACATTTTCCAGGTAATATATTTTGAAAGAAAGGTCTTTCTTTGTTACAGACATGCCTAACCTACCATCTATATGTATTGTACATTAAATGAGTAACTTCTGTTGGGGAATTCTGACTTGGTGGGATTACCTGTTGTTGCTTTTCAAACAATAGCATTGTTGAATTTTGAGATTTGACAGCTTCATGTCATTTTTTTTAGTGAGGACTTTCCTTTTCTATGTTCCATGGAATCTTCAGAATCCTTAAATTTATCGCTCTATGGAACGGGGAATTCTCAGTGGCAGTACTCGGGAAAATATTATTTGGTCATTTAGGGAATTGAATGATGAGGCAAATGGAGCAAAGAGATTTGATGCAGAAGTTATCCATTATTTGATTTGATGATGGACCAGGTTCAACGTGCAGCTTATTTCTCCTGCCTTTTGGGCACTGATGGTAGAGTTTAAGCTCATTGATTCTGAGTTGATATTTCTGTACCATGTACTAGTCTGGCTGTGTATCTTTTACTTGAAATTAACGCTTACCAGTGCATTAATGAAATAATCCGAATGGCGTTTCAGTTTATACGGATGACCTGGCTATTGCTGTTTTGGAAAAAGTTGAATTCATTGATCAATTTTGTTATTCTTTTCCTTTAGATGGGCTGGTGTAAAGTAAAACATTGTCAATTAAATCATTCTCCCTCTCCCGACAATCGGTCTGAAGAGGAGACCCGATGGAAAACATCACCTGCTCATTTTCTCCAGAGATGCTGCCTGATCTGCTGTGTTTCTCCAGCATTTTCTGCCTATCTTTGGTATTAACCAGCATCTGCAGTTCCTTTTTATTACATTTCAATTAAATAATACTTTTGGAATACCTAAATGATCAGAATAAATTTATTAACAAAGCCTGGAATCTGATTCACATTTAACCAGTCAGGCATTTTAGTGGCAAATATGTCAAAGTGCATCTACCATACTGTTTTGCTTTGCTGGTGTGAAGTCTCTGAATCTGCTTTTGATTGTGATGTCACTGTATTGTATAGCACTAAATCTTTATAAATAAAACATAATTTCAATATAGTATAATATTGTAACCTCTTTTGGATTGGTAAAATAAATAAACCTTGAATTTGCATCCTTAACCAATTATATAATTTTATTTTGTATAGGAAGGAACTGAGGATGCTGGTTTAAACCAAAGATAGACACAAAAACCTGGAGTAACTCAGCGAGACAGCCAGCATCTCTGGAGAGAAAGAATAAGTGACTGAAGAAGGGTCTCGACCCGAAACATCACCCATTCCTTCTCTCCAGAGATGCTGCCTGTCCCACTGAGTTACTCCAGTTTTTTGTGTATAATTTTATTGGTCTATCTATCTGGAGATTTTACTTAATTGAAAGCAAGTTCGAAATTTTCATTCATGCTTTGTTTTCTCTTCCATCTAATATCTCCTCCTTTGGTAAAGATGCCAATTTGATTTGCATGCTGTTCAGGTAACTTAGGATTTTTTTTGCAATACAAAATATCCTATTTTTTGTAAAGCATGCCCATGGTGGAAGAAGTTGAATCCACAAATGTGATCTTTTGGGCTGAGTGTTGAGCATTGTTAATAATTCAACATCCACAACCCTTTAGAGTAGAGAATTCCACAATTTATTCTGAGAGAAATTCATTCTGCAGTTTTAAAACAGCAAGTCTTATCTTGAGTCTTTCAAGTCCCCTCAAAAAATTACTTTCATCTCTTGCTTAAGTACATTTCACAGTGTGTAGGCCCAATCTAAGTTTTACCTCATTATTCTTTTTCATTCCTGAATTGATGCTAATTGTAAGCCAAGTAAACCATACGAAAATAAGCCAAGCATTTTTCCCCTTGTGCTTTCGCAAAAGCCTTGGCAATCTGTAATTATGATTTTAATTATTGAGGGGCCCCGACCCGAAACGTCACCTATCCATTCTCTCCAGCGATGCTGGCTGACCCGCTGAATTACTCCAGCATTTTGTGTCTATCTTTTGCAATCTATGTTGTCCGTTCCATGAAAAAAGATCATCGCTATTTGCCATTTCTACACTGCTAACACTTCCTTTACTAGTATTGTGAGATTGTTGCATATCATTGATGTGATCATGCAAGTGCATCCTGATTTTAGTAGCAGAACTCTGTTATGACATCAGTCTGAAATGGAACGAGAGGTCCTGCTTTATAAAGTCTCATTCTGCGTTGACATCAGTTGAGATATTGTCCATTTGAACAATATATATCAGTGAAAGGCCAAATTTGCTAGATTACGATTTTGTTCTGCATCCAACCGTTATTGGGGAAAAAAGGCAACAGTGGCATCTCAATGTCAGAATAGAGTTCAATGCTGACGTCTGCTCTTAACTTAGTGTTTACATTTTGGAAGCTTTAATGTTATAGAATCTTTGCTACATTTCAACATCCCAAAGTATCAATTGTGTCAATATTGTTTAAATAATTTTGAAGTATACCTGTATTATAAGCAAATGCACCAACCTGTAGTGCAGAAAAATTCTGCTGGAAGCAATAAAATCCGAGATCCAATATTTTGGTTGAAGTTTAATTGTGTTATGAACAGTGAGATCTCCATCGGTGTAATGGGATCTTTTAAAAAAATCATTTAAGAGAACACTCCCCTATTTAAAGCATCATCTAGGAAACAATGCTTGTTTGCATTGCCAATCTGCATCATGTATTTAAACTCTGGAGTGCGAGTCTGGTTTGAGAGTGCTCCCAATACATTGCCATTACTTTTTAAAGATAATTTATGTTTTTAAAGAACTTTAAAAACTTTCCTTTTATAGAGTACGAAAAGGAACATCAATGTATAAACTATATATATTACAACCCCTGTTTTCACACCATTTTCTCCAGGTAAAATCTGTTTTAACTCAGTATGGAAAATGCTGCTAATGAAG
This sequence comes from Rhinoraja longicauda, assembly GCF_053455715.1. NCBI lineage: Eukaryota > Metazoa > Chordata > Chondrichthyes > Rajiformes > Arhynchobatidae > Rhinoraja > Rhinoraja longicauda. Next base: position 3,174,709 of record NC_135967.1, on the reverse strand, counting down.
ATGGTGGAGGAAATGAGGCTGACACTCATTCGACTAATGAAGATCAGCGCAGGCATCAGTCGGACCGCCTAGATCGGGAGGAAGCCTTCTATCATTTTGTCAATAACCTGAGTGAAGAGGAATACAGGCTGATGAGGGATAATAACCTGTTTGGTACACCAGGTGGGCAATCTAATACAATGAATATCCTTGCTTGTTTTCTGTGAGAGAAAAATTGTGTGGATATTAAAACATTCTTTTTGTGTTGTCTGTTGGCGACCTGGTAGAAAGATTGCAATCACTTTGGAGAATGTAAGAGATTGACCTTTCCATGTTAGATTGATGTTGTGGCCTTGTGTAGCTGGGTGCATTTAACTATGCATTTGTCCAGTGGTGTTTTTTTAACTTACAGTTAACAATTTTTAAGAGCAGGTTTAATGTACAGTTGTGTTCCTGACCACAGATGTGACTTATTTTTTTATACTGGATTTCAAAAGGCAACTAAGGACTAATTAAAATGTTGAGAAGGCAACATGAAGTGTTTTTTTTTAACAAACTATATCTTTTATGGTTTATATGTCAAGGAACTAGATTTAAATAGGAGTCGTCATTAAGATGTTTTTAGATGAAACTAATGTCCATGTGGTTGATAGATGTGCTGAAAACTATGGAAGAAGATTTCAGTTGGATGGTCAACTGAGGAGTAAACGGGTATATGGAATTCCATTTGGCATATTCAATCTAGGTTAATGGAGGGCAAATGAGAGAAGGTAATGCACAATTAATTTTAGGATGCTACAAAATGAGAAGAATGGAAGATAGTACATATCTACAAATGCCTGAAATTAGGATAGATAGTTAAAGTGTTTAAGGAGATGTTGTTGTTCGTCCTTCGGGTTCGAAGATGACCATGACTTTGCTTTCAATCTTATTATTTCGACCACTGATTGGGATCCCCTTATGCTGGCTGAGATTGAAGTCATCACTTGCGCTTGACTTGGATTTAAGTGAGGGGGAGTTGCGCAGATCGTCGGCCTCACTCTCTCGTCCCGCGGGGCCTATCGGGGAGATTACTTAATCTCCTTAATCACTTTGGAGAATGTAAGAGATTGACCTTTCCCTGTTAGATTGATGTTGTGGCCTTGTGTAGCTGGGTGCATTTTAAGCATAAGCTAGATTTCCATTTGTATTTTCCATTGCAAATTAGTGAGTAGAATTGGATCGACAAAAGTACAAATGTATAGAGAATATTGTTACTGCTACTAGAACGTATATATTTTTTGCGTTCTGTAGTTTTCTAAGAATAAAGGAAATAGTTCTATTTAATCCCCATATCGCAGTGATTGAAAGTCTATCTGCAGCTGTCTGGGTGGAGGTTGATTATGGGAGGGAATGGTGAAGAAAGCAAAGGTCACGGTTTCTCCACAAAAGTGACATTGTCCCTTCCATGGCTTTGGTTTGTGTGCTTTCTGTTTTCTATGCAAGCTCTTAACCCATTCAGAATTAGGGTTAGCCGTTTTGTCAGATGTGGTTTAAAAGAAAAACTATTAATTTGGCCACACATATGGGTTTGGTGTTCTGTAGTCCACAGTTACCTAAGCAATCAAATAAGTTACACCTATACTTGAATATCAAAACACTGAAGATGGATGAAATCAGAACTTGTGCGGCACGGTGGCGCAGTGGTAGAGTTGCTGCCTTACAGCGAATGCAGGGCCGGAGACCCGGGTTCGATCCCGACTACGGGTGCTGTCTACGGAGTTTGTACGTTCTCCCTGTGACCTGCGTGGGTTTTCTCCGAGATCTTCGGTTTCCTCCCACACTCCAAAGACGTACAGGTACGTAGGTTAATTGGCTTGGTAAATGTATAAATTGTCCCTACTGTGTGTAGGATAGTGTTAATATGCGGGGATCACTGGTTGGTGCGGACCCGGTAGGCCGAAGGGCCTGTTTCCGCGCTGTATCTCTAAACTAAATTAAACTAAACTAAAACAGATTTTAATAGACTAATTTATAATCTAATTTGTAAAGTTCACAGAACAACACTTTTGAAATTTAGCTTCAAGTTTACTTCAAAGGCTTCATGTGGTGATAGTATTATTCACAGGCCGAGTGAATATGATTAGGTAATATTTCTATCAATCAGCACTACTGTTAGTGACAGACATTTATTTTAAATGCATAGTTCATGTAAATACCACGTTCTAGGAGCGGCCTGGAACGTGGCAACTTCAACAGCCTGACCGCGGGAGAAGACGGCAGGGGAAGAGAAAAGACATTCTGGCCTTCCATCACAGTGAGGAGGTGACTGGAGCAGACTCACTGTGATGGTTGTTTCTTTTTTTTGTTTTGTGTTGGTTTGTGATTGTGTGTGTTATTGCTTATTTTTATTGCTCTTATTGTTGGACTGTGGGTAATGGAATTTCGTCCAAAATACTTGTTTTTTTGGATGACAATAAAGATGATTCTGATTCTGAATATCCAACATTAGTCCAGAAAATATATTGAGGCTTTACAGGGTGAAGCTGCTGTGGTTTTTATTCCATTTCCCTGAATTGTTAAATAAATCATTTGAGTCATTTGGCTGCATGATCAACTGTGCCGGAAATGTGCCCAAGCCTGCCTTTAACTCTTTGGCAGTTTTATCAATAGTTTCTTCAAATTAATTTTTTTAAGTACCAGATATTGCTGGAACACTGTTCTTTAGCAAAGAGCGTGAATAAACAGTTAACACCATTTCATTTGCCAGTCTTGCTGGACAGACAGCTGCTAGGTGACAGCTATGGTTGTATTGGGGACACAAGTCCTCAGCAGTCATCACCATCTTCATTCCCTCATTAGTTTTCCTCCATGCCAGAGAGAAACAGTCAGTCACTCGTTACTTATTAAAATCCTTAGAAATGGAAGAGCCTCATTGCACATGAAACATGTATGTTAGTATATTTAATATATGATATTTTCCTCTCATCTCAGCATTGCTTATGAGTTTGTTTCCTTTGCTTGTCTGCTTTCTTTTAATTTCTCCCATCCCCTTTTTGATTTTTTGTACATGTAGCATTCTGTTTCCCTTTTTCTCTCTGCTTATGTTTTTGTTCTTTCTTGCTTCCTTCTGTCTGTCTTCCTCTGTTTTCCTCTACAGGGTAGCTTTTGGGTCAAAAGAGTGATCCACCCAAGCACACTTCAGCTTTCAGGTCGAGTGGGATCTGGCCAGGGCCCTGGGCCATCACTGAAGAGCCACAGGTGATCAGGATAAGGCCAAAATAAAAGCTTCAGGTCAGGTGGGAGTCATGTGGAGCATAGTTTGTTTTACCTGGGTGTGAGGAGTGAAAGGTAAATGTATGTGGTAAGTAGGCAAGTAAACTCCCATTTTAATACATCAGATGTAAAGGTTGAAGTGACGTTTCCTGGAATTACATGAGTGGCATGTTGTGCAAAACTTCCTCTGTTCTCACATTTTCTTCTGTGTGCAACCTTTCTTGTACTTAGGTGGGTGAAACAACAATTTTCACTCCAACATATTAAGAACATTTGCTCTTTCAACGGCAGCAATCATAAAGCTCTAGTGTTGTTGTTGTGTTTGCCTTTTCCTCATGTTGCTGGTTCATCTAAATGCGGTTGTGGAAATTGTGCAAAGTATAGTTGCAGTTTCAAACCTATAATTGTAAACCTGTCGTTGATTTTGCAGAATATTATTTGATTATACTTCAGGATGCAATGCAACACTTAATTGCAGTTCTAGTGTAAAACTTTGCCTGATTAGACAATAGGTGCAGGAGTAGGCCATTCGGCCCTTCGAGCTAGCACCGCCATTCAATGTGATCCTGGCTGATCATTCACAATCAGTACCCCATTCCTGCCTTCTCCCCATATCCCCTGACTCTGCTATCTTTAACAGGTCTATCTAGCTCTCTCTTGAAAGCATCCAAATAATTGGCCTCCACTGCCTTCTGAGGCAGAGAATTCCACAGATTTACAACTCTCTGACTGAAAAAGCTTTTCCTCATCTCTGTTCTAAATGGCCTACCCCTTATTCTTAAACTGTGGCCCCTGGTTCTGGACTCCCCCAACATTGGGAGCATGTTTCCTGCCTCTAATGTGTCCAATCCCTTAAAAATCTTATATGTTTCAAAATCAGAATGAAATGACTTCTCCATAGTGCTTTCTGGTGGGTCAACTTCTCCATTTTGCTTGTAATCTGGAGAATGTGCACCAGTTTCCCTTTATAATGTTATGTGGAACTTGGTGGGGGGGGGGGGGGGGGGGTGGTTCTTGAGGCTGACATTTAATGGTTATCAAAATTGTTCACTATTTGGAAAGATTTTAAGTAGGTAAATAGTCGAGGATTGTAATTGAAAAGCAAAAAATGCAGATGCTAGAAATCTGAGAGAGAAAAAACGAAGGCTGGAGCTGTTTATGGCCAGTCAGCTGTGGAAATAAAAAGGGTTGGTGTTTCAGGATGATTATCTTAAATCAAGACTGGAAAAATGTGAAATATGGGTCTTTTCAAGTTGCAGACGAGGGTACTTGGGAAAGAATGCAATTCATGTGTGTGATATGATGAAGTTGAAAATCGGCCAGATGATGCAGATTGTGTTGAAGCCTGGGAGAGGGTAATAGAGGACAACTTTATATCAAATCTGACATTTTGACACAGGAAGGTCAGGTTATCTGGAAATAACTGGATTCAGTATTAAATCTTGAGGTTCTGCAGAATTGTGAGATGAATGATATGTTGTTCACTGAGCTTACATTGGACTTCACTGGAAGAGCATAGAAGGCTAATGACAGAGGTCAGCATGGAAAGGAGACTGGGAGCTCACTGTCATCTTACAGACTGAATCAAGGTGCTCAATCTTGCGGTCAACAAAGCAGTCAATCGGGTTTTTTTTTTTTTGCCAGCGAGAGGAGATCATATCTTCAGCAAGTTGGAAGGTGCAAGTGAATCACTGCTTCACTGAGAAGACGTTTGGGTACCTGGGTGGTGAGAAAATGTAAAACAGCAAGTGTTTCAACTCCTGCAGTTGCACAAGTGAATGCTGTGTGTTGTGTGTTTGGTAAGAGCTCTATTAGAAAGAAAGCCATGATTATGGACAAAGGTGTCTCGAATAAATATGACGGAGCCTAAGGAACAGGTGGAATGGAATTTGGTCCTTTTGGGAAGCTGGGCGGGAGGAAGTATGGTCAAGTTAACTGTGGCAGTCTGTGGGCTTGTGATAGGTATTGGTTGCTAACAAATTCCCTGACATGGAGGTAAAGCAAAGGAAGGCAGGCACACACTGGATCTGGACACGGGTCTGGATCTTCAACTAGTGTCTGTTTACACATTGGTGAATTCCATCAATAATGTCTTTCCTTGCTGAAGGATGATTCCTGAGAAATGGGAAGCAATCCACATTTTCCATATTCCTTTATTGGAGGCCAACATGGTATGCAGTGGCTAGCTGGTTGTGGACCTTTGGCTTGCAGACGAAGAGTGTGAGACTGATCCTTTCATATGCTTCAGTGAAAGTATTGTCAATGGTTTGGAGCTTGGTTCTCTGTCTATGCAAACAAGCATGGTCTGAGTAATGCCACTTGACCAGAGATCTGGGTTAACTAGGTTCTAGATTGTAGGTGTCACAGCTTCCATTAGTTCTGAAAATTAACTCCACTCTCATCAGAGGTTGTTGGAGGTGAGATGCAACATTGAAGGAAGAAATATTAAGAAAAGTGGGGCAATGGTGTAGCCTTGTTTGACACTGACTTTTACTGAGTGGTCCTGTGGTAGGCCCACTGGTAAACGGGGCTTGCATGAGCAAAATTGGACGTGGATATTTATGGTTGCCAAGATGGAGTTGAAAGTTTTAATAAAATTGTAAAAGGCCATATGTAATTGTTTTGGCTGCACCATACAGTTTTTCTGAGTGTTTCCTGATCATAATGTTGTCAACTGTCCCACCAGATATGTTAATCTATGCTGATTCTTTAGCCAATAAGAGGCAGTTGTAGAGTACCCTGACGAAGATTTTATCTGAAGCAGACAGCTGGTAGACCCTCTAGTTATTGGAGTTGGACTTGTGTCCTTTTGTGAAGATGGTCACAAATGCGATAGAAGTCCTTTCCTTGGATACGAGCTCCCATGGAGTAACATGGAGGGGATTAAAAACAAATCATGATCAGACTGGGTGCAATTTGTGTACTCAACATCAGTTTGGAACAAAAGTATGGAGATACAAATGGAATTCTGGCTTTTTAGGAAACCATGTGATCTGCATACACATAGCGAACTCAAATTAGAACAAGCTGATTTAGCATCGTGTTATGAATAGTTAGTCCATATAAACGGCATATCGCATCACCCAATGCTTTCGGTGATAAATCGATGAAAGTGGGTCCTGCGGTTGTTTCACTGCTCTCTCATTACATCATTGAACAAACATAGGAAGCCTAATGGAAACAGTAAAGGGGGAAGAATAAGTTGCTGCTAATTCTTTTTATCTTGCACTTTACTGCTTACTAAATTCAACAGTTCAGTTGAATATTAATTTGGTGTTGCAGTTTTGAGTGGCATGCAATCCAGACTCGTCATTTACTTTTGGGTTCTTATTTATGATACCTTTTGCCATTTCATTTTGTCTACCTTCCATTCTACCACAGGCCTTTCTTTCCTTCCCTTCCATCCTTTTGCATCTTAACTTCCATTTCGTAAGTAGGTCATTGATCTGCAATATTAACTTTTTCTCTCTCCACAGTTGCCACCTAATTTGAGTATTTTAAGCACTCGATTTGCAGTACTGCTTTAACAAACAAAATCTCATTGATCTATACGACAGTCTTGCATCTTGTGATGCAGTTTCAGATCAATCAGAATCATTGGATTAGGCAGATGGATAAGAATAGATCTTTTACAGAAGATTGTAAGATAAATGTTGCATTAGAAATAATTTCCCCTAAGATTTGATTAAATATACTAAAATTATGTATGCCTTTGACAAAGGTCCTCTGGTTAAAGTGAATAGCTTAAAAATGTGTAATGTTTGAGACATCATCTGATCACGGCAGTGGAATTTTGAATATTATAATTGGCCTCTCATCCTCGGCTAGAGAGGGAGGGAATGTGAGGATCACTCTTGCTGTTTTTTTGTATTGATATTTTTTATTGGTAACACTATGCTTGTGTGTAAATATACCATAAGCTTGGTTTTGGCACAATAATCCAATGATACTGTATTAATTTTAATAATTTTAATTTTAACTGGCTGCTCCTTAAAATTTGCCATTCAAAGTGCCATCAAAAACAATATAAAATAACACACTAAAATGGTGATGGCAATTTTAGTATTGTGAGCTTGTGATCAGAACCTTTGTGATAAATGTAATGGCTTTGTTCAGGGTATCTATCCTAATTGTATTTTGAAGGGGAAATTACAGAAGAAGAACTTACCAGGCGCCTGCAGCAAGTGAAAAACGGCACAATTCAGAACAATCCTGATGCTCGAAGGAGTGAAGGTTCTGGTGACAATCGAGGTGAGCTTATACATTAAAATAATCTACTTGGGAGCATAGTGATAGAGATATTAAGATTTCCAGAATTCAGTTTAAAAGATTTAATTAAAAACATCATCAAATTTTCAATTTGCATTTATGAGGTTAAATAAATGTACATTCATGTAGAATATAAAATAAATAGATGACTTTGCTATACTTTGGATTAACAGCACTGTGCTGTGGATCTCTTCCTGGTTTGGCCTGAGAAGTGGTGTTCATTCTTCTCATCGAACCACAAATTTTTTATTATATATAACAATGTTCATGGATTTTTTTCTTCCGAAGCAGCCATGCTACCTTTGTTTAGACTGTTGGCCCTGGAGAGTGCAAGAGCTGAGACTCATTCTCTCGAACATTTTCTATGGTTTGGGCTGTTTCTAGCAGTGATGGTGAATCTTGAACATTAAATTGACATCCAAATTTACAATAGTGCTCACAAATTTAGGTATTCCATTACAAGCTTCTTTCATATTCTTCAGGACCTGTAGCTGCACAGTGGACATTAGGAAACCCCTTTTGCAGGTTGACACTGAATACATTAAAATAACACCTTAGCCAATTGAGCCCATTTGGTTCACTCAGTTAATAAGGTTGTGCAAATTGATCAACCTCTTACAAATTGATCAAAACTTTGTCTCTCTAGAAATCTTTCTTGGTGATTATACCACCAAAGTGATTTTATGTTTCCAAAATCATCCCATCCAAGTTCTCCTTTCCAGAATTTGTCCGAGAATGTAGCTCCTGGTGCCACTTCATATCATATCATCATATACATACAGCCGGAAACAGGCCTTTTCGGCCCTCCAAGTCCGTGCCGCCCAGTGATCCCCGTACTTGGTGAAACCCATGAAATGAAGTTAACAAATTAGAGCACCAGTGAATAAAAAGCACTTGGATTACAAGATAATTGAAGATATTAGCCAGTTTACAAATCTATTTGAAAGCAGTAATTTAACAGGTTACTATATGGCAGTCAACTACCATTCGTATTCTCTTAAGTAGTGAAATAATTTTAAATGCAAATAAGAGAAATGATTTGCAAAATTGACATTAGTGGAGAAAATGTTGGTCATTTGTAAGTATATTGGCCTGACCGACATTGTATCACAGAGGAATAAATCCTGAACAATATGTTTGCTGTAGCATTTACCAGAGACTGAATTATCAAGTATTTCAGCAGTAGAGTACATTGGTGTACTTGTGATGTTTAACTGAGTGAAAAACTTCTCAATTGTTAGATTGATGATGTGCATATTTTTTCAATTAATCCATAATGAAAAACTACATTGTGTCTTATATGATTTAGCCTTCGATTGGTTGTAGAGATCCCCCCAAAAGATTGCACATCCTCATTGAATCATCATTATTATCTATTCTCCCACTGCATTGGCTGCATTGAATTTTCCCTTGCACTAAGAATTCCGCAAAGAATCCATGAGTGGTGCCATGTCAGCAATTAAAACTTTATCAAAATTATATTCAAAGGCTAAATTTTATCCTTGATGTTGGTTGTGCCAGAAACCCCTGACCCGTCGACAATGGTTCCGGAATTATGCAAGCTCGATTTCACAAAAATGGTTTATAATAAAAATGCAGCTTGGTAACAGAAGATGGCCCAAATAAAATATAAAAGCAATGAGTTCCACTCCTGAGGTATCCAGACAAAGGAGGGTTCAAGCAATATTTGCCTTATCTGGATGAATTGCACCTCAAAGTCCTACCAAATCAGTTATATTTTGCTTATTTTTGTTTTTTTATGGTCAAGAGATTTGCCCTTCTTATGTAATTCATGTATCAAAATAACTTTTTTTTGTATCCACATTTGAAAAAAGATTCTCTATACTAAGCTTAAGCAGCCCTAAAGAGACACAAATGTTAAATGTGACTGCTGCAAATTAATGTGGCTATTTCCTTTTGTTAGTACTACTCATAACTGGCAGCTCAAAACTCTTGCAACTGGCCCCACTCCATTTATGCTTTTTTCCCCTTGTCTAGACATGTCCTTCCAACGTCACTGAACGTGGGTTAATCATGCACTTAACTGTATGGTTCATAGTTGTTATTGTTTCATCTACAGATTTTCTGTTCTCCTTTGCCAATGTCTAGGTTCAGTACATGGCTCCGTTGCACACTTACATCAACTTTTGTGCTTTTGCCAGATTCTCCGCTTCTTATCCCTTTCAGTCAGGACAATGCCCAGATGTACCACAAATGATTGCTGCTCAAATCCCTACATTTTGCAACAAACTGAATTGGTTCTGTGCCATTCTAAGCCATTCCATGCCATTCTATCGGCAAGTCAATGTTATCTTGTCAAATTTGAACTCCTCTCGTTGTTCCATCCAGATCCTGTTTGTGACTAGTACATCTTTGTAAATGTTTATTTAATGTTTGTGACTTTGAACCACTACATCCATTCAGATGGGTTTTGAAATGGACAAACTTAAGATATGGCCATCCAATACTACTTTGTAACTATCAGCACTCACATTTACAATTTTAAAGAGGGAACAGAAAGACCTGGAGATGCAAGAACCTCATTTATAGTTGGAAGGACATGTTGAGAAGGCTTCTTTGCATCCTTGCTCTTCCCCTCTGAGACTGCCATCTAGCTCCCTTGACCTGACTCCAATTAGACCTGCCCATGCCCAACACAAACTAATCACGTACATGGTTCTTATTCCTCGAATGTACTTTATTTTGTTTCAAGTCTAGAAAGGGCTTGCCACTCAGAAACAATCTCCATCTACTTTTGATCCTGCTAATCACAAGCTTGTTTCTAACCTTTTCTATTTCAAAGTCCTTGAATATGTCTGCAGCTCCCAAATTAATTTACAATGTTACAATTCATCGCATTAAACCCTGACAAAGAGGATGGGTGTGACTATTTCCCAGTCATAGAGGATTCCATTTCTGACTTGGTTAGGGCCATTTGATTGCTTTGGCAAGGACAGAAACTTAATTGTAAAGATTTTGAAAATGGGATTCCTAGAGAAAAGGACATGGATTTGGGAGGTAAAGTGTTCAAGGACTTTGGATGGTGAAGTTTGGGGTGGGGGGACTGCTGCTTTGGAAGTTTTATCTAGAAGGCTTGGGATGTTGGTAAACAACAGCTTAAGTACTTGCCTTCCGAGTTGTAAGCTATTTGTTCATAGAAAAAAATAGAGGTACAGTTCTTGTGATTATTCAGGCAATAGGAGACTGGCTAGCAGCTGTGGATGTATAGATGACTAACTTTATATCGCTATTTAGGAATGGCATTGGAGATTCTGGTTCAGTTTCAAAAGACAAAGCAATCGGTATAAGGACATGCCATTTGGTGCCTCATTGGCACCCAAGGTTTTACAAAGTGCCTGTCTGTATTCACAACACATCAAGGATGCCCATGGTTATCTGCACTGGATGACAGATTCAACAGAGGCCCTTTGAGTCCCACTGGCATGATCATGCAGCAGGTAATCAATGCAATCCAGAAGTTGGGTTCATAGTCAATTAATGTTCTTAAGAGCATTATTTTGAACTAGCTGACTGGTTTGTGATACTCGGATTTGCCTTTTATTTTTTTTAAATGGTTTCGATGAAAAGTTGCCTAAAAACATTTGGTCGTCATTTTGTAGTTGATGAGCCTTGTTAAACTGCTCAGACACTGACCGACCCTTTCTTGAAAGGTAAGGATTGACCAAGCCATTATTCTTTATGTTGCATGGTAGTTAAAATGCTGGTGGAGATATCCTTATATGGCCATCTATATACTAAAACTCGTTTGTTTGTTTGTTTGTTCCTGAACTACAGCTAAAACTGTACATGATATCGCAACAATTTTAGGCCCACCTTACTCACCGTCATCCCTTCGGTGTTAATGAAAGAAGTTTCATTGAAATTGGTGTTATATTTTTTAAGTTATTCACATTTTAAAGTTTAGATCTATCTCCTAGGGGGGGAGGATGAGGGGGATGGAGTGGGGGAGGGGGAGGAGAAGGTGCTACACCAATGCAGTTTTGGGCCCAACGGGTCCACTTGGTCTAGTATTAGGGATTGGTCTGCAACTGGTGGCCATTGTGTGATTTGCCCAGAACATTTGGAATTTATGATATTCCTGTGAAACATTTCCAGGTAATAATCCAAATTAGATTAATGCCTCTATAACTGGGCAATATAAGAATCAGCAAATTTGTTTTGGCCTTGTAATAAAATACATTTTTGTGATTTTGTTAAAATTAAAATAATGGAAAATGCCATAAATATTCAGATAAAGGCAATATCTGTGAAGACCAGGTTACTCTCTCATGTATGTCAGAGCTGGGAAGTAAAAACAAAACTAACTGGATTTAAGCAGTGTTGGAAGTGAAAACAAAAGAGAAAGCAGGAGCAATGACAAAAATGTGCACGGCAAAACAAGATTGTAATGGGACATGTAAAAAAAATGGGAGAAGGCCTTAGCTATAAATAGCAAGGTCAGAATAATTACCAATGGCGTTGATCAATCAGTGGGAGGTAGGGTTGCCAACTTTCTGACTTCCAAATACGGGACAAGGTGACGTCACCGCCCCATGTGACCTCAACCAGCCAGCGGTCACGTCCTCTTGCTCCACCAATGGCGGGCCGGGAGTTGGGTTGCTACGCAACCTCCGTTAGTCGAACACACTCAGACCTGCTCCCCGAACACACTCCGTTAGCTTAATATGGGACAAGGGCGGTCCAATGTGGGACAAACAAAAAAGCACAAAATATGGGATGTCCCGGCTAATACGGGACAGTTGGCAACCCTAGTGGGAGGAGAGGAGATAACTTTGTTGGTCACATGCTAGAATTTGTGAAGGATGATCCTTGAAAGAGGAAGACTGGATGGGGAGAATTTGTTGCATTTCACCATTCCACGCAGTTGTTCCCTGCACAGATCCTGATCAATATTGCACTCACTCCAATCAGCCATTCCTCTTTCATACAAACACGGGCATTGTAACCTCTGCCTTTACAGAATTACCCTATTCAGGCGAATCAGCAGTTATTTTCTTTCTATTGTATCATCATTTGCAATGTGGTCTCCAGCTCCTCTGCATTGGGAACAAAATGCAGATTGGGTGATAGTTTTGGTGAATGCATTTATTTGTTGCAAGTATAACCCCCCCCCCGCCCCCTCCCCCCCTAGTTTCCAGATGCCTCCCAGTTTAATTCCCTACTCACTCTTGATCTGATGCCTCTTGGGTTATTATTCTTTTCAAATGAAGGTAAACAGAAGCCATGGGAATAGTACCTCCTTGTTCAGATAAACAATTTGCAGCATTTCAGACTGAGTTTACTGCTCCCATTTTTTCAGACTGCCAGTCAAGCTATTGATTCTACTTTTGCTTTTTGTTGTTCTTTTGGCCCTTTTCTTTATTTGTCTAATAATCATCCCCTCTGCAGTTAATCCGTTCTGCCTTCCACCAATCTAACACCTTGCAATTTTTTTATTTCCTGCGCATCTCCCCTCCACTTCCTGATTTGAGCACTTTTAAGAACTACTAGACCAAGTATAATTCTGGCTGAGGGACTGTGACCAGTGGTGGTGCTCTGCATGAATTAATACTGGAACTCTGTAATGTACATAAATAAATGACTTGGACGTAAATGTAGGTGGGTAAGTTTGCAGGACACAAAAACTGATTTGCAGTTAGGAAATTTACATGCAGCAGGATTTGGATCAGTTACAGATATGGGCAGAGAAATGGCAGATGGTGTCTAATCCAGGCAAGTGTGAGGTGTTGCTCTTTGGAAGGTCAAATGTATGGGTAAAATATGCAGTTTATGGCAGGACCCTGAACAGCATTAATATACAGAGGAACCGTGTTTCCAGGGTCATAGCTGCCTGAAAGTAACAGCACAAGTAGATGGGTAAAATAGGTAGATAATGTGCTTGCCTTCGTCGTCAGGACATTAAGTAAGTGAGTCAGGAGTCTGAAGAAGGGTCTCGACCCGAAACGTCGCCCATTCCTTCTCTCCAGAGATGCTGCTGCCCGCTGAGTTACTCCAGCTTTTTGTATTTAAGTGAGTCGGGAAGTTATGTTGCAGCTTTATAAAACTTTGATTTGGCTGATTTGGATTATTGTGTGCGGTTCAGTTCACCCCATTACAGGAATCATGTGAAGGTTTTGGAGAGGGTGCAGAAGAGATTTACCAGGATGTTGCTTCAATTAGAGGGCATTATCTATAAGGTGAGGTTGGACAGACCTGGATTATTTTCTCTGGAGCATCTGAGGCTGAGGGGAGACCTGAGAGACGTTTATAAAATTGAGAGCCACATAAGGTAGACAGCCACCTAATAGAGGGCATAGTTTTTAACGTCAGGGGAGGGAAAGTTTAAAGGAGATGTGCGGCCCCATTTTTTTAAAGCACAGAGGATGGTGGGTGCCTGGAGCACAAGGCCAGGGCTGGTAGTGGAAACAGATACAATAGTGGCATTTAAGAGGCCTTTAAAGAGGCACATGATTATGCTGGAAATGGAGGAATATGAATCACAAGCAGGCAAAAGGAATACATTTAATATGGCATCATGTTTGGCACAGACATTGCAGACTGTCAGGCTTGTTCTTGTGCTGCTTTGCTCCATGTTCTATCTCATTGTGGATCTGGGGCTGATGGTTTAGTTTAGTTTATTGTCAGTGAAAAGCTTTTGTTGCGTGCTAATCAGTCAGCAGAAAGACAATACATGATTACAATCAAGCCATTTACAGTGCATAGATACATGATAAGGGAATAAAGTTTAGTGCAAGGTAAAGCCAGCAATGTCCGATCAAGGATAGTCTGAGGGTGACCAAAGAGGTAGTTAGTAGTTCAGCACTGCTCTCTGGTTGTGGTGGGATGATTCAGTTGCTTGATAACAGCATTGATTTGTGCAGTAGGTGAGATTGTAGAACAGCATAATATAACGGGGTCCTTGTCATCTGGTTGTTTGGTATGAAACCCTTCCCTTCACTGGAAGTGTCATTGATAACTTGGATCTTGGCGTATAAATGTCTGCAAATGCAATTGTCGTCATGTGGTAAATCAATGACAGAGGAAGGGGCAATTTCCATTCTGGAGTGGAGATTATAGCCTGAAGGTGAAAATGAATTTGCCACAAAGAGGGGGGGGATTGGGATGGTCTTTTCCAATGTGCCAGTACACTGGGTGTCTGTGGTGCATCATGCTAGTGGTGGTGAGAGACGTTCTGAAGATTATTAGTTCTTTCAGAGGCTTTGCATAAATCAAAACAAGTTCTTCCTGACCATGTTAAATTCAATAATGGAGCGATATTTGATGGCCATAGAAATACATACAGAGATCCTGATACAAAATTATCATGTGCTAATTGATTTGATCGCAGGCAATGCATCACCACTTGCTGCCTGCTCAGTGTCCAGTCAATGATAACTGCATTGTTGCCACAAAGAACTGCAGATGTTGGTTTACAAAAAAGAAGTAAAGTGTTGGAGTAACTGAGCAAGTGAGGTTTTGGGTTGGGACCCTTCTTCAGACTGATTGTGGAGGAGGTGGGCTGCTAGAACAGTGATAGTTGGAGATAAACACAAAGTGCTGTAGTAACTTAGCGGGTCAGGCAGCATCCCTGGAGAAAAAGGATGGGTGAAGTTTCGCGTCGATGCATGTGAGGGGGTTTTTTGACAAGCAGGTGGTTGGACAAAGACCAGAGGTGAAAAGACAAAAGGTGTGAGGTAAGGATGGAAGAGGCATGAATTGTGAAGCCAGAGGAAGGAATATAGGTGGAAGGGGAGAAATGGGTGCGAGTCCTGGTAGGGTACAGGGAAGGGGAACGAGGGGGATAGGGGGAGGGACCTCCATTGTTCTTTGCTTACATATGGCAGCAGAATTTCTATACCATAAATGAAAAAGAGAGGTGAGCCACCCCCTCCAAACCCATTACCAAGCTTGGAGAACTGGATCTCTGCACATCCCTTTGAATGAATGATACTTTATGAATGATACATTGAAACAGAAAAATAGGTGCAGGAGGAGGCCCTTCGAGCCATTCAATATGATCATGGCTGATCATCTAAAATCAGTACCCCGTTCCTGCTTTTTCCCTGGTTCTGGCCCAACATTGGGAACATTTTTCCTGCATCTAGCCTGTCCAATCCTTTAAGAATTTTATATGTTTCTATAAGATCACCTCTCGTCCTTCTAAATTCCAGTGAATACAAGCCCAGTCGACCAATTCTTTCATCATATGTCAGTCCCGTCATCCTGGGAATTAGCCTGGTGAACCTACGCAGCACTCCCTCAAAAGTAGTAATATCCTTCCCCAAATTAGGAGACCAAAATTGCACGCAATACTCCAGGTGCGGTCTCACCAAGGACCTGTACAACTGCAGTAGGACCTCCTTGCTCCTAAACTCAAATCCTCTTGCAATGAAGGCCAACATGTCAACAGCTTTCTTCACTGCCTTCTGTACCTGCATGCTTACTTTCAGTGACTGATGTACAAGCACACCCAGGGCTTGTTGCACCTCTCCTTTTCCTAATCTGACGCCATTCATATAATAACCTGCCTTCGTTATTGCCACCAAAGTGTATAACCTCACATTTATCCACATTATACTGCATCTGCCATGCATCTGCCCACTCACCCAACCTATCCTCGTCACGCCTCATAGCATCCCCATCGCAGCTCACACTGCCACCCAGCTTTGTGTCATCCACATTCTTGGAGATTTCACATAGAAACATAGAAACATAGAAAATAGGTGCAGGAGTAGGCCATTCGGCCCTTCGAGCCTGCACCGCCATTCAATATGATCATGGCTGATCATCCAGCTCAGTAGCCTGTACCTGCCTTCTCTCCATACCCCCTGATCCCTTTAGCAAAAAGGGCCACATCTAACTCCTTAAATATAGCCAATGAACTGGCCTCAACTACCTTCTGTGGCAGAGAATTCCACAGACTCACCACTCTCTGTGTGAAGAAATGTTTTCTCATCTCGGTCCTAAAAGACTTCCCCCTTATCCTTAAGCTGTGACCCCTGGTTCTGGACTCCCCCAACATCGGGAACAATCTTCCCGTATCTAGCCTCTCCAACCCCTTAAGAATTTTATATGTTTCTATAAGATCCCCTCTCAGTCTTCTAAATTCCAGCGAGTACAAGCCCAGTCTATCCAGTCTTTCCTCATATGAAAGTCCCGCCATCCCAGGCATCAATCTGGTGAACCTTCCCTGTACTCCCTCTAAGGCAAGAACGTCTTTCCTCAGGTTAGGAGACCAAAACTGCACACAATACTCGTTTGTGGCACACGTTTAATTCCCTCTTCTGGGGTAACTGGGGTCCCAGCACCGAGCCTTGCGGTACCCCATAAATTACTGCCTGCCATTCTGAAAAGGACCCGTTAATTCCTAGTCTTTGCTTCCTGTCTGCCAACCAGTTCTCTATCCATATCAATACCCTACCCCCAATACCATGTGCTCTAATTTTGCACGCTAATCTCTTATGTAGGACCTTGTCAAAGGCTTTTTGAAAGTCCAGATACACCACATCCATTGGCTCTCCCTTATCCATTCTACTTGTTATATCCTCAAAAAAATTCCCGAAGATTAGTCAAGCATGATTTTCCCTTCATAAATCCATGCTGACTTTGACCAATCCTGTCACTGCTTTCCATATGCGCTGCTATAATATCTTTAAAATCGTCTCCAGCATCTTCCCCACTACCGATGTACGGCAAACTGGTCTATAATTTCCCGTTTTCTCCCCCTCTCTTAAAAAGGGGTTGCATACCTTATTGTTACGTGTGCCAAGGTACAGTGAAAAGCTTTGTTTTGTGCACAACCTACGCAGTACACAAGTGGTGCAACGTGTTAGCGCTGACAAAGTTACAAAAGTACAGAACAGTCCAATCTGCTGCCACGAGTTTGGTAATAAGCTTGGATGGTATAATGGTGTTAAAGGCAGGGCTGTAGTCTATGAATAGGAGTCTGACATAAGTGTCTCTTATCCAGGTGTTCCAGGGATGAGTGTAGGGCTAGGGTGATGGCATCGTCCGTGGATCTCTTGTGGCGGTAGGCGAACTACAGTGGGTCAAGGCCGCTGGGTAGACTGGATTTAATGCATTCCATAACTAGCCTTTCAAAACATTTCATGATGGTGGATGTCAAGGCCACTGGGTGGTAGTAGTTTAGGCACGAGTTCTTGCTTTTCTTCGGCATTGGGATGTTGGTGGTCTTCTTGAAGTAGGTGGGTGCCTCAGAACGGAGTAGCGATTGAAGATGTCCGCAAATACTCCCGCTAACAGGTTCGCACAGCTACTAAGGACACGGCCAGGAGCTCCGTCTAGGCCAGTTGCTTTTCGTATCAGGAAGGTCGATCTAACCTCTGCTACAGTCACCCTGGGGAGAGGCAGAGGAGTCTGAAGGGCCAGGTGTCACCGCCCTTTTGGCCTTCTGCTCGAAACGAGCATAGAAACAATCAGTTCATAGGCTGCACTATTACCACTGATGTTGCCTGACCTCGCTTTGCAGCCAGTTATCTTATTGACCATGCCACATTCCCCAGTGTCAAAGTGATTATTCTGGGACTCAAGTTTGTCCTGGTATTGTCTCTTGGCATCCTTGATGGCTTTGTAGAGATAATTGGGGGCCTTTTTGTACTGCTTGGGATCGTTGGATTTGTATGCAGTAGACCAGGCCTTAATCATCCAGGGTTTCCGGTTGGGGAATGCTCGTGCTGGAAGAGGAAGACAATCTGAAGACATGCTTTGGCTCAGATTTCAGGTTTGCTGTAATTCAGATACTGCAACATTGTGCAATTTAGAAGGTTGCATCAAGGTGGGATTCCAGGTGGTGGTATATCGGGCAGGCGTGCCCTAGTGTCTGGGTGGGGGCACGCCTGATTGCAGCATTGATCAGGTCACTGGGGAGAAAGGTTGCACATTGGTTCAGCTGCAGAGGATTCAAATAGTGACTGATGGGGCAGGCTGGTGGCAAACAATGCAATGTTTGATGTTTTGGGAAGCCTGTTGGAAACTATGTTTGGAATTATATGAAATAGTCAAGTGAAAAACGTAACACTATTTTGCATAGACACTGAAATACTGCCATTCATGGAAAAGGGTGAGCAACTTGGTTTACGTTTAGTGGGCATAGTGCATTGTTTGAAAGGAGATATGAAATAACTTCTTTAGTCAGAGGGAATTCATTGCCACAGACGCCTGTGGAAGCCAAGTCAATGGATATTTTTACGCTGGAGATTGACAGATTCTTGATTAGTAATACCCCTGTCCCACTTAGGCGATTGTTTAGGCGATTAGGCTGTCGCCACACGGTCGCGGGGTGTCGCTGCATGGTCGTGAGTAGTCTCAGTCGCCCAAAGAGTCGTAGCGTCTTTCTGGTCGCTGCTGGATTTTCAGAATGTTGAAAAAATTTCAGCGACAGTGGGTTTGACACCAATGAGCGTAGCTTGACATCTCCTGACGTAGGTGCTGTCATTAGGTGACGTAGGTTGTCGCCGGTGCTGACTTCGGTGAATTCCATTGGCAACCACCTACGTCAACCTGCGACAGATACGGCGTCAAAACCGGAGGTGAAAATGACGTGAATTGTCTTCTGTTGTCGCCGACAGGGTCGTAGCTTGTCGCGGATGGACGTAGGTTGACTTCGGCTGTCGTTGGTTGTCGCCTGTGTGGTCGTAAGTGCGGTCGTAGGTGGACGTCCTCACGACGATTGGGTTGCCGGTTGTCGGTAGCTTGCTGTAGCTTGACGTCGACTAGGTGGTAGGGTTGTTGTAGACATTGTTGTAGGTTGTTGTAGGTTGTAGACATTGTCGTGGGGGGGTCCAGTCGCTGTTTTTTGGGCGACCTGCTACGACTATGGCTGTCACCTAAAAAATCGCCTGTGGGACAGGCCCTTAAGGGTGCCAGGGGTTATGGGGCGAAGGGAGGAGAATGGGGTTTCAAGAGAAAGATAGATTAGCCGTGATTGAATGTCTGTCCTAGGACATTGTGGTTTATATAACAGCATTCACACCAAAAGTTGTTTTGGACCATCCTTCAAATTGGTCTAGTTTGCCCACCCACTGGCAGTCAACAGTCTTTTATCAACCATGTTGCAACCACATTTGTGCTAATGCCTAAGATCAACAAATAAGTACTGACTGTGTAGGAAGGAACTGGTTTAAACAGAAGATAGGCACAAAATGCTGGCATAACTCAGCGGGACAGGCAGCATACGATATATTTGTATTGTCATTGTACAGGGGTACAACGAGATTGGGAATGCAACTTCCATACGATGCAATAAATTAATTAGCTAGACAACCCAGTGAAACAAAATTAGAAACAGTTTTAAAATAGAATAAAGTGCAAATAGGTCTGTGCCGGTTTGCTGTGCGATGTGACCATCCGGCTCAGCAGGACTGGTTAAGAGCAGCTATGGCCCTGGGGATGAAGCTGTTCCTGAGTCTGGAGGTGCGGGCGTAGAAGGCCTTGTATCGTCTGCCCAATGGTAGAAGTTCAAACAGACTATTGCAGGGGTGTGAGGAGTCTTTGTGGATGCTGGTGGCTTTCCGGAGGCATTGTGTGTTGTAGATGCCCTCCAAGGCTGGTAGCTGTGTTCCGATAATCTTCTGAGCTCTATAGACTACCCGCTGAAGAGCTCTCCTCTTTGCCTCTGTGCAGCTGAGATACCACACAGTGATGCCATGTATTAGGAACCTCTATGATGCAGCGGTAGAAGGTCGTCAGCAGCTGTTGAGGCAGACCAGACTTTTTCAGTGTTCTCAGGTAGAACAGTCGTTGCTGTGCCTTCTTGACCAGCGCAGCGGTGTTAGTGGACCATGTGAGGTCCTCCGAAATGTGAGTGCCCAGAAACTTGAAGCTGGACACTCTCTCCACACTGTCCCCGTTGATAAAGATCGGAGCGTATTCCCCGTTATGTGACCTACGGAAGTTGATGATCAGCTCCTTGGTCTTGGAGGTGTTTAGGGACAGGTTGTTATCAGAGCACCAGTCCGCCAGGTTCTGCACCGGAGTACCGCCAAATAGTGTGTTTCATCACCATTGGTGATCAGCCTGGTTCCTGCATTAAGCAGGAACACAGTCGTGTGTGAATAGGGAGTAGAGCATGGAGCTCAGAACACAGCCCTGCAGTGTGCCGGTACTCAGGGTGATAGTAGAGGACAGGTGCGGGCCCATTCTCACTGCCTGCGATTTCTACTGCTGCATATGGAGCATATGGAAGTACAGTGCCCTCCATAATACTTGGAACAAAGACCCAGCATTTATTTATTTACCTCTGTACTCCACAATTTGAGATTTGTAATAGAAAAAATTACATGACTAAAGTGCACATTGTCAGATTTTATTAAAGGCCATTTTTATACATTTTGGTTTCACCGTGTAGAAATGACAGCAGTGTTTATACATAGTCCCTCCATTTCAGGGCACCATGATGTTTGGGACACAGCAATTTCATGTAAATGAAAGTAGTCATGTGTAGTATTTTGTTGCATATTCTTTGCATGCAATGACTGCTTGAAGTCTGCGATTCATGGACATCACCAATTGCTGGGTGTCTTCTCTGGTGATGCACTGCCAGGCCTGTATTACAGCCATCTTTAGCTTATGTTACTTTTGGGGGCTAGTCCCCTTCAGTTTTCTCTTTGGCATATAAAAGGCATGCTCAATTGGGTTCAGATTGGGTGATTGACTTGGCCACTCGAATTGACCATTTTTTTACTTTTGAAAGACTCCTTTGTTGCTTTAGCAGTATGTTTGGGATCATTGTCCTGCTGTAGAATGAATGCCGGCCAATGAATTTTGAGGCATTTGTTTGAACTTGAGCAGATAGGATGTGTCTTATACACCTCAGAATTCATTATACTACTACCATCAGCAGTTGTATCATCAATGAAGTTAAGTGAGCCAGTACCTTCAGCAGCCATCCATGCCCAGGCCATAACACCCCCACCACCGTGTTTCATAGATAATAATAATAATAATAATAATATATTTATTTTATATAGTGCCTTAACACATGCACAAAGCGCTTTACAAATACAATTAACATAGAAACAAACAGACAAACAGACAAACTATCCTGACGGAAAAGCGGCGAATAATCAACGCCAGCGTCCTCTCACGTCAGGGTCCGGCAGTAGACATTAAAGAACACAAGACACACAGATACAATTTTTTACACAAAACAGCCATCACAGTGATTGCTCTAGGCATACCCTCACTGTGATGGAAGGCAAAGTCTTATCTCCTCCTCGTTCTTCTCCCGTGGCGCCACGAGGCGATCGAGGCTCCCAACCCCTTGAAGCCCCCACCGGGCGATGGAAAGTCCCAGGGTCGAGCCGAGCAGGCCGATGAAAGTTCTGAGCCCCCACCGGGCGATGGAAAATGCCGCGGCCGAGCCACGCAGGGCGATGAGAGTCCTGAGCCCCCACCGGGCGATGTAAAGTGCTGCGGCCGAGCCACGCAGGGTGATGAAGGGCCTGCGGGCGGGTTGATCGTGCCTCGTGCTTCGGGGCGGTCGAAGCTGCTACGGCTGGAGCTCCCAAAAGCCGGTCGCCAGCCAGGGACCTGCGAACTCCAGATGTTGCGGTCTGCAGGGCCCACGGCCGAAGCCTCCGAGATGGTAAGTCCAGGCCCTGCGACCGGAGTCTTCGAGGTCGATCCCAGCTGGAGGCCGCCGACTCCACGATGTTAGGCCGTAGCGCGAACGGAGATACGACACGGTAAAGGTCGCATCTCCGTTGAGGAGATTTAAAAAAAGGTTTCCCCCAACCCCCCCACCACCCCCCTACATACACAGAATTAAAAATAAAACAAAACGTACATTTAACATCAACATTGACTAAAAAACACAACAAAATAAACGGAGAGACTGCCGGTGAGCCGCAGCTGCAGAACACAGCCACGCCCCACATAGATGAGGTAGTATGCTTTGGATCTTGGGCAGTTCCTTCTCTCCTCCATACTTTGCTCTTGCCATCACTCTGATATAAGTTAAACTTCTCATCTGTCCACAAGACCTTTTTCCAGAACTGTGGTTGCTCTTTTTAAGTACTTCTTGGCAAACTGTAATCTGGCCATCCTATTTTTGCGGCTAACCAGTGGTTTGCATCTTGCAGTGTAACCACTGTATTTCTGTTCATGAAGTCTTCTGCGGACAGTGGTCATTGACAAATCCACACCTGACTCCTGAAGAGTGTTTCTAATCTGTCAGACAGGTGTTTGGGAAGTTTTCTTTTTTTTTTAGAGAGAATTCTTCTGTCATCAGCTGTGGAGGTCTTCCTTGGCCTGCCAGTCCCTTTGCGATTAGTAAGTTCACCAGTGCTCTCTTTCTTCTTAATGATGTTCCAAACAGTTGATTTGGCAAGCCTAAGATTTGGCTGATGTCTCTAACAGTTTTATTCTTGTTTCTCAGTCTCATAATGGCTTCTTAAACTTCATCGGCACAACTTTGGTCCTCGTGTTGGTAAATAGCAATAAAAGTTTCCAAAGGTGATGTAAAGACTGGAGGAAAGACTACGTGCTGAGAGCTCTCTGATACCTGCATTAAGGGGGCAATTAAACACACCTGAGCAATTACAAACACCTGTGAAGTCATGTGTCCCAAACATTATGGTCCCAGAAATGGGCGGACTACGTATAAACACAGCTGTAAATTCTACATGGTGAAACCAAAATGTATAAAAATGGCCTTTAATAAAATCTGACAATGTGCACTTTAACCACATGTAATTTTTTTTTTCTATTACAAATCTCAAATTGTGGAGTTCAGAGGCAAATAAATAAATGATGGGTCTTTGTCCCAAACATTATGGAGGCATGCTTCTAAGGTACATGCTTCTAAGCCAGTTACTGGGATTGAGATAGGAAAATATTTCCCTGATTATTCTGGACAGTTATAACCTATTGTGGATAGCATTTCCTTTCAAGTTACTCGATCATCCAGAAGCTTTCTGGTCTATTGCTCTCTCTTTAGCTATATTCCATGGGGAAAGGCTTGTTAATTCACTCATAAATGGACATGAAGTGCCTGAGTAACTCAGCAGGTCAGGCAGCATCTCTATCTATATTCTCCTTTAGTGTATCAGCAAGGAGGTCGTGTTACAGTTGTATAAGACGCTGGTGCATTGTGTTCAGTTTTGGTCCATGTTATAGGAAAGATGTTGTCAAGCTGGAAAGAGTGCAGAGAAAATTTACGAGGATGTTGCCAGGACTCGAGGGCCTGAGCTATAGGGAAAGGTTGAGCAGGCTAGGACTCTTCCTTGGAGCACAGGAGGATGAGGGTTGATCTTATAGAGGTATATAAATTCATGAAAGGAATAGATTGGGTAGATGCACAGAGTCTCTTGCCCAGAGTAGGGGAATCGAGAACCAGAGGAACCAGAGTGGTGGGAGGGTGTGGGGGTGGGGGGGGGGGCTGAGGTGTACCTTTCACAAAGGGTGGTGGGTGTGTGGAACAAGCTGCTGGAGGAGGTAGTTGAGGCTGGTACTATGGCAAGGTTTAAGAAACATTTAGACAAGTACATGGATAGGACAGGTTCAGAGGGATATGGGCCAAAAGCAGGCAGGTGAGACAAGTGTAGATGGGACATGCTGGCCGGTATGGGCAAGTTGGGCCGAGGGGCCTGTTTCCATGCTGTAAGACTCTATGACTGAGCATCTGCAGTTCCTTGTTTCTAATTCATTCGTACATGCCTCACGTATGGCTGGGAGCAATTGATTGTGCAAAAACCTAGAATTTGTTCATCTGTCTCTTTGCTCCCAAAAGACCTTTTGCAACATGAAACAACAATAGAAAACATATGGAGAATCATAACAATAGCCTAGCAATTAACCTTCAAGTGAATGATCTTTTTAAATAGTGTTGGTAGAGGGGGTCATTTCTCCTGCCTAATCTGTGCTTTGCTGTGTGAGGTTGCGGTGGCATTATTTGAAGCGTGAACACCAGTTTTGGACAAAATATCTTGCCTTAATGGGGCCAGGTGTTGTGCATTCAAAACTGATGCCAAGATACTGCATAGCCTGGAGGTGGAGCAGCAGTGCAGATTTTTAACGAAGGAGCCATTTGATTAGCTCACTAGGGAGAAGGTGGCTATTACTGGGGGGAAGGTGCTTGGGAAGCTGGAAGGACTGAAGGTGGATAAGTCACTTGCACCCTAGGGTTCTGAAGGTGGATTTAGAGATTGTGGAGGCATTGATACTGATATTTCAAGAATCACTAGTCAGGAGTAGTTTCAGATGATTTGAAAATTGCCAATATTACCCCGCTGCACAAGAAGGGAGCAAAGCAGAATAGTGGGAACTATAGGCCAGTTAGTCTGACTTTAGTGGGTGGAAAGAATTTAGAGTCCATTATAAAGGATGAGGTAACGAGGAGTACTTAGAAGTTCATGATAAAATAGGCCGAAGTCAGCATGACTTTGTGAAGGGGAGGTCTTGCCTGACAAATTTGATGGAATTCTTTGAAGAAGTAAATAGCAGGACAGACAAAGGAAAGTCGGTAGATTTTCAGAAAGCCTTTGATGCGTGCCACACGGAAGGCTGCTTAGGAAGATGAGAGCCCACAGTATCAAAGGGAGATACTAGCAGGTTAGCTGGATGGCAGAAGACAAAGAGTGGCAATAAAGGGGGCTTTTTCTGGTTGGATGCCAGTGACTAGCGGAGTTCCGCAGGTCTCGGTGCTGGGGCCGCTGCTCTTATTGTATATTAATGATTTGGATGAGGAGATTAAAGGCCTTGTGGAGGATATGAAAATAGGTGGAGGGGCAAGTAGTGTAGAGAAAGCAGGGACTCTGCAGAAGGACTTGGACAGGTTGGGAGAGTGGGCAGAGAAGTGGCAGATGGAATATAGTGGCGCAAAGTGTGGAGCCATGTATTTTGGTAGCAGGAATAAAGGCGTAGATTATTTTCTAAACAGGGAGAGAATCCAGAAATCAGAGGTACAAAGGGACTTGGGAGTGCTGGTGCAGGATTCCCAAAAAGTTAATCTGCAAGTCGAATCGGTAGTAAAGAAAGCAAACTCAACGCTAGCATTTATTTTGAGAGGGCTTGTATACAAAAACAGGGATGTAATGCCGAGGCTCTATCAGGCACTGGTCAGGCTGCATTTGGGATATTGTAAGAAGTTTTGGGCACCGTATCTGAGGAAGGATGTGCTGGCTCTGGAGAGGGTCCAGAGGAGGTTTACAAGAATGATGCCAGGAATGAGCAGGTTGACCTATGATGAGCGTTTGTCGGCACTGGGCCTGTACCCGCTGGAGTTTAGAAGAATGAGGGGGGACCTCATTGAAACGTACAGAATAGTGAAAGGCTTGGATAGAGTGGATGTGGAGAGGATGGTTCCACTAGTGGGAGAATCTAGGACTGGAGGTCGTTGCCTCAGAATTAAAGGATGATCTTTTAGGAAGAAGATGAGGAATTTATATAGTCAGAGGGTGTTGAATCTCTGAAATTCTTTGCCACAGAAGGCTGTGGAGGCCAAGTCAGTGGATATATATAAGGCAAAGATAGATAGATTTTTGATTAGTGCGGGTGTCAATGGTTATGGGGATAAGGCAGGAGAATGGGGTTAGGAGGGAGAGATAGATCAGCCATGATTGAATGGAGTAGACTTGATGGGCATAATGGCCTAATTCTGCTCCTATCACATATAATCTTATGATTTTATGATCTCAGAGGCACAGCCGCCAGTAAGAAATCGTATAGTAGAGCAGCCTAATGGGCGTGGCTGTTTTGAGAGTCAAGTCAAGTCAAGTCAATTTATTTGTATAGCACATTTAAAAACAACCCACGTTGACCAAAGTGCTGCACATCTGACCAGGAAAAAAAAAGAAACATACAGTGGCAGGCAGCCAAACACAACGGCGCGGCCATCTTGAACAAAATGTTAATTCAAGGACTGTCGAGGTTAAATGCTGTGTTTGAGAGTAAATGCCTAGGATTTGACTCAAGGGGCTTAGATGAGGGGGGTGGCAGGTGAAGGTAGTGACTTGTTTTTTGTCTGTAATTCTCCCTTGGTCTTACTGCAATAGAGGTGGTAGGTAGTCTGCCGTGGTAAGCTGATCCAGAAGAATAAGATGCAGGGGATTCACGGTGAACTGGTCGCATGGGTTTAGAACTGGCTTACTCATAGAAGAGAGAGGGTTGTGGTGGATGGGCGTTATTCTGGCTTGAGATCTTTGACCAGTGGAGTTCTGTCAGGATCTGTGCTGGGACCTCTGTTGTTTGTGATGACTTGGACATACATGTAGATTGAATTGAATTGAATAAATTTTATTAGCCAAGTGTGTATACATACAAGGAATTTGCCTTGGTGCTTTGCTCGCAAGTAACAACACGATATACAGTGGACAATTAAAAATGAAACATAATTTAAACATGTGAAGAATGAAATAAAATACCAGAGCAAAAGGAGGCTACAGACTTTTGTTTATTGAGTAGAGCTACTGCTCGTGGGGAAAAAGCAGTTTTTATGTCTGGCTGTGGTGGCTTTGGCAGTCTGGAGTCGCCTTCCAGAGGGAAGTGCTTCATAGAGTTTGTGGCCAGGGTGAGAGGGGTTAGAGATGATCTTGCCCGCTCGCTTCCTGGCCCTTGCAGTGTACAGTTCGTCGATGTGGGAAAAGGTTGTAGCCAACAGCCTTCTCAGCTGATCGAATGATGCGCTGCAGCCTCTGGATGTCATGCTTGGTTGCTGAGCCAACCCAGACCATGATGGAGAAGGTGAGGACAGACTCTATGATGCCAGTATAAAACTGGACCATCATTGTCTGTGGCAGATTGTGTTTTCTCAGTTGCCGCAGGAAGTACATCCTCTGTTGGGACTTTTTGACTGGAGTCGACGGTGGCCTCCCATTTAAGGTCCCTGAAGATGATGGCTCCAAGGAACGTAAATGACTCCATGGATGTGACTGTGGAGTTGTTGATGGGGAGGGGGAGTTCCCCACGGCGGACTAGCTAGTAAGTTTGCAGACAACACCAAGATTGCTGGAGTAATGGACATTGAGCCAGGCTGTCAAAGTATACTGCGGGATATACATCAACTGCAAAACTGGGTGGAAATATGGCAAATGGAGTTTAATTTGAGCAAGTAAAAGATGTTGCATTCGTATCACTCGGAGAATCAGGAGCCACAATTGATGTGCTATATTGTTTGGTTGTTCATGGTTTCTTTGCTTTGTCCCTGCAGGTGGCGAAGGTTTGGACGAAGGATCAAGTGGTGATTCACTTCTGGAGTGGTTGAATGCTTTCAGACAGACAGGCAACACAACGAGGAGCGGGCAAAGTGGGAATCGTTCATGGAGGGCTGTCAGTCGTACAAACCCAACAAGTGGAGATTTTAGGTTCAGCTTGGAAATTAACGTCAGTCGTGGTAGAATTGATCAAAGTGCCGAAATGGAAAGTGAACAACTCATGGACACTTCGAATGCAGCAACCACGTTGCCACCAACAGAAGAGGCAGTGACACCTGTACCGTCAAGAAGCGTAAACCCCTCCCCACCTGCAACAACACAACCTGCACAAGCAGTAACAGCTCCACCAATAACCATTACAGAAGAAAGTGTCCAAAGTGAACCTGAAAGGTCTGAACCTGGTGTTACTAGACAGAGTAGGAGACCAAATGGGGAATTGTCTTATGAAAACAGCTATGAACTTTTCCGACAGGACCTTGAAGCCCAGCCACCCCAAGGTCGAGCAAGGAGTGGGAGAAGCAGAAGCCCCGAACGCCGGCGGTCATCTAGAACAAGAAGCAATCGAAGTCGGTCACCCTTGCATCCAGTTGAAGGAATGAGTAGATCACGACGCCAGAGTTCTCTCCGATCTGAGAGATCCAGTTCAGAAAGTGGGACAGAAGGAAGTTCCAGAACGAGACAGCATATAGTGTCCAGGCAGAATCGGGTTGGAGATGAAGTGCGGGCGGAAGTAACTAACCCCTTTTCTGTATCTGAGTCGAGTGAACCTCGAGAGCCTTCCCAAGAAGCTGCTGATCCTGCAGAAGCGACCGTCAATGATTCCTCTGTAGCTGGGCGGCGACCACCAACCATTATGCTAGACTTGCAGGTGAGAAGGGTGAGACCTGGTGAAAATACGGATAGAGATAGTATAGCCAACAGGACCCGCTCGAGATCCCAAACAACAGACAACACAGTTGTTTATGAAAGTGAGCGGGGTGGGCTCAGGCGTACATTTTCCCGCTCTGAGCGAGCAGGGGTGAGAACTTACGTTAGCACCATTCGGATTCCATTTCGCAGGATTTCTGATTCGGGTCTTGGGGAGGCTGCCTCAGTTGCTCTCCAAACCATACTTCGCCGAATAATGATGGGTGGGGAATTGAGTTCCTTTGTGGACAGTGACAGTGATTCTGAAACAAGCAACAGGGGCCAAAATCCAGTGCAAGAAGTCTCTGAGTCACAGAACAACACAAGTGAATCACCCAACGTGGCATCCATGGGCAGAACGGGAGAGCAGCGGGCGGCCGCACAGCGGAATAGCAGTGAAACGGATAGCACCACTGGTGCAAGGAGAAGAGAAGGTCAGCAGACTCGCGGCCTGTTTGGCCTTGAAGAAAGTGGTACTTTGCCCATCCTTAGGCTCGCCCATTTCTTCTTGCTAAATGATGAAGATGAGGATGATCAGCCCAGGGGTCTGACCAAAGAGCAAATTGACAACTTGTCCACAAGAAATTTTGGGGAAAGTGATGCAATTAAAACCTGTAGCGTGTGCATTAGTGAGTACACTGCTGGAAACAAGCTGCGCAAGCTTCCCTGCTCACATGAATATCATGTTCACTGTATTGATCGCTGGCTCTCTGAAAACTCCACATGTCCCATATGTCGTCAGGCCGTTTTAGGTCACACTGCTGGAGATAATGTTGGCTAGTGTATGGCCTCCATCAGTTTGTGTCCCAGTATTGGTGTAAAGTAGAATTAGCTAGCTGTACTAAACAGTGAACCATATAAAATTATACTTCAGAATGCAGAGGGAATTTCAAAATAGCCATACCTAATATTTCTGTGTGACTGCTTCCTGACATGTTTAAAATATGTTTTTTTGCAAATCTTTAACATGGGTTTGAACATTTTGTATTGATTCTATTGCAAGTGTGCACTGTTGCATTGTTTATGAAGTGAAACAATTTTACCATGCTTAGAAATGTATTTAGGGAACAATTCTGGCATCTGGTTTCTTACATTGATTTAACCCGTATTTAGGATTTGTTCTTAGCATGGTAAGTAACTTATTTAAACTATAATGCTTTTGCTTTCATTTTGTAAAGGGTGAATCCTTGCCCTGTGATTTTTGTCACGCAGTTAGTACTTCATTTGGGTTAGTTGTACTGAATTCCATTTTTTCCACTTCATTTTTTGGATTTTTTAATCAAAATTGTTTCCTTTTCTGATGTATAGTTTTGGTTTATGTGCACACTTACAGTGGTGTATTTTAGCAATTCAGAGTATTTGTTCATTGTTGCAGGATCTATGTATAGGATGGAGAAATTGGCCAATTGAAATAGCAATGCAAATTCACTGCTATATAAAAATTCTAATTTACTGTACATCTTTAATGAACGAATTGCCTTATTTTACAACATATACATTTATGGGACTAATTGGAAGTATTCAACAGTTTTCTGTACTGTGAATTTGTTTACTATCTTTCATTTCTCAGTCAACATTAAAAAAAAACCTGATTTCATCTTTTTTTTTGGAGTTACTCTGTACATCTCTTTGAGGTTCTTGCCTCTCCACCTTGCACCTTCAGTTTTAAGAAAGACATTTTAATGTGGGCAATGATCCATGCTGTGGAATACGTCGTTTGTCTTTGGGAAGTTGGCTGCTTTTTTCTTTCTCTATAATTGAATGGAATAGTGAGGCTGTGTATGGACATGATAGCCTCTCACCACATTTTTGCAAACCTCCAACATTGCGCCACATAATCTGTGCCTAATAAAAGACCTTTGTCCAGCTCACTGCTTGGATGTCGTTTGGTTTTACTGTAATGTTCGGCACCATCACCAGGACATGAGAAAGACTCATTTTTGAAATGCCTAATGGAATATTGGGGTCCTCCTGTGCTGGCTAAGTGCAGACCTGGTCTACGTGAAAAATAAGCTCTGGTATTCTGCCAATTGACATGTTGCATTTTAAAGTTGTAAAGCATAAGGATGCTGAGTATCTATATAAAGAAAACTCCAATTTTGTTCTTTCAACAATGAAATTGAAATACATTTGTAATATAACTGATGTAAGTGAATGGAATCGTTTTTTGAGGCAGAATGCCAGTTTTTGTTTTTGAATATATATAGGCAGGATCGTGGAAAGTAACGACACGATTTGGTCTCTTGCTTACCCAAATGTATATGGAAAAATTGGTTTGTACAAAAGTAACCAGATTTGAATGGCATCTTGTATAAATTTTAAATGCCAATATTGTAATGTGTAATTTCATTACTTAGTTAAATGCTACAGAGCCAATATTATCAGAAAGGAATATCACATAGGAATCGCACAGATTGTGATCAGCCCTGCATAAGGTGAGCTGTATAGTAAGGATTGAAAGCAAATGAGTGTTTTCAGAATTCAAGGGAGAGTTCTTCTGCAGCTGCAGGAGTCTTGCCAAAGTGCATGCACTTTGGTCTACTGTACAAGGCTTGTTTAAAGTGATTTAGTTTATTTATGTAATCTGTTGTACTAATTTTTTGTAAATTAGTAACTAAGTTTTGATGCAAAAATGTTTGATTATCCAGTTGTCATTTTGCTTTCTGGAGAAAAGGAAACGTCAATTGCAGAAAAACATTTATCTTTTGACATTGACCATTTAAAGAATTGGGGTATCTATAAATGTTAATAAAATATTGCACGATAAACTACCAGTGCCATTGTCTGTGAGGTTTATTCCTCTCCTTTCCTCTTTAGTTTATTCTCCTTTAATGTTGTCCATTTCTTTTAGTGATTATTTACCGATAAAGTCAACTATCTTTAAGCTCAGCTGCTTTTGACATGTTAATTTAATAAATGTTTAAAATCATCTCCTGCCACTATTTGTATTCCAGAATGTTTTGACAGTTTTAACTCAGCATTTACAGTGCCCTCCATAATGTTTGGGACAAAGACCCATCATTTATTTATTTGCCTCTGAACTCCACAATTTGAGATTTGTAATAGAAAAAAAAATCACATGTGGTTGAAGTGCACATTGTCAGATTTTAATAAAGGACATTTTTATACATTTTGGTTTCACCATGTAGAAATTACAGCAGTGTTTATACATGGTCCCCCCATTTCAGGGCACCATAATGTTTCGGACACAGCAATGTAATGTAAATGAAAGTAGTCATGTTTAGTATTTTGTTGCATATCCTTTGCATGCAATGACTGCTTGAAGTCTGTGATTCATGGACATCACCAGTTGCTGGGTGTCTTCTCTGGTGATGCATTGCCAGGCCTGTATTGCAGACATCTTTAGCTTATGCTTGTTTTGGGGGCTAGTCCCCTTCAGTTTTCTCTTCAGCATATAAAAGGCATCCTCAATTAGGTTCAGATCGGGTGATTGACTTGGCTACTCAAGAATTGACCATTTTTTAGCTTTTGAAAGACTCCTTTGTTGCTTTCGCAGTATGTTTGGGATCATTGTCTTGCTGTAGAATGAACCGCCGGCCAATGGGTTTTGAGGCATTTGTTTGAACTTGAACAGATAGCATGTGTCTATACACTTCAGAATTCATTATGCTACTACCATCAGCAGTTATATCATCAATGAATATAAGTGAGCCAGTACCTTCAGCAGCCATACATGCCCAGGCCATAACACCCCCACCACCGTGTTTCACAGATGAGGTGGTCTGCTTTGGATCTTGGGCAGTTCCTTCTCTCCTCCATACTTTGCTCTTGCCATCACTCTGATATAAGTTAATCTTATCATCTGTCCACAAGACCTTTTTCCAGAACTGTGGTTGCTCTTTTTAAGTACTTCTTGGCAAACTGTAATCTGGCCATCCTATTTTTGCGGCTAACCAGTGGTTTGCATATTGCCGTGTAGCCTCTGTATTTCTGTTCATTTTTGTGTTCTTGTTCTATGCCTGTATGAAACTTTGCGAGTCTTCAAGCTACAACAGAAGTCTTTATTACAGTAACTCAATGCTGGCAGCAAGACAACTAAAATGGCTGCCACCCCACAATATGACTGCACACTGTGTACAGCCAAGATAACTATGTACAAAACATCCCCCTTTGTCCTGTGCAGCGCCATCTGCTGCACGGGAGGAGCAACGGGTCCTCCCACCCCACACAGTCCATCAAACATCACACTCCCCCTTTCCAGTTTGAACATGTCTATTCCTGAATGAGTCGCCTTGGGGGAGTAGCACGATTGCAACATGTCGATCGACGAAGGACCACAGGCAGATCGGCAGGGAATTCGTCTGGTGGAACTTCGTCAAGCCAGGGATGGGGCAAATCAGTCACTCCAGTGTCCACACGATTCGGCACCGGGGTGTCCGACTGCTTGGTTCTGGTCAGGCTCTGCGCAGTCTTTGCTGGAGGAACGCGGCTTCTTAATTGGTCATCATGCCGTCGGCACTGTCCTTGTCCTTGGTGTACATTTTGGTTCCAATGTGAGTCATGATCCTGCCAGTGCACCATTTGTTTTGCTTGGTCGTATAATTGCAGTAATATACGTACTCGCCAATGGGTCTCCATGACCACCTGCCACATGCCCTCCAGGAACAGTTTGGCATAATCTATGTGGATTCACTGCCATGGTTGGTCGGGGACGGGCCATGGGGAGGTCTTTTCCAGCTGATTTGGAGCTGTTTCGGCACATGGTGTGCAATCCTTGCAGTGGTCGACTATATCGGCCTCGATATTCGGCCACCACACATGCATGCGGGCGAGCGCCTTCATTTGCACAATTCCAATGTGTGTTTTGTGCAACATTTTCAGAATTGGCGATCGCAGTCCCGTCGGAATGATTACTCGATAGCCGCGGAGCGGAATGCCATCCTTTGAGGAGATTTCCGTTTGCGCATTCTGGAATGAGCGGAATTCCTTGTCCAGCTTGGGACTGTTCGGCCACCCCTGAGTGACAAAATGTTGTACCTTTGACAAAATGGGGTCTGTGCTTGTATAGTTGGCGACCGTCCTTGCGGAGACGGGGAAATCGGCGATGACCCGCGTGTTGAGCAACTTCATGTCCGTCTCAATTTCCGTAATAGCCTCCTCTTTATTGAACGTCAGGTCGGGTCCAATCGGTAGACGAGGCAGTGCATGGGCATTGGCATGCTCGGCAGACTGTTGGTAAATGATGCTAATCATCCCATCATGACCAGGGCCCAACGTTGTAGACACTGCAACACCATGACAGGCAAACTTTTCTCCGGACTGAAAATAGTCAGCAGTGGCGTGTGGTCGGTGATGAGCAGGAAATGTCGCCCACTCAAATATTGGTGGAACTTCCGGACATCAAACACGATCGCCAGTGCTTCTTTCTCCACTTGGCTGTAGTTTTTCTCGGCGGTCGTCATTGTTTTGGATGCGAACGTGATTGGTTCTTCCTTGCCGTTCTGCGCCGTTTGTGAGATTACAGCTCCAAGACCATACGGCGATGCATCGGCGGCCAGCGAGATCGGCTTCGATGGGCCATAGTGGACCAAACCCGTCTACTGGGCGAGCATCTCCTTTAACCTGATGAATGCATGGTCACACTCTTTGGACCAGTACCATTCGACACCTGTTTTCGCAGGTTGTTCAATGGTGCGCATAAAGTGGAAAGTGCCGGTATGAACACCTGGCCAATCAAGCTTTCAAGCTGCTTCACATTTTTGGCCGTTGGCAATTTCACAATGGCCTCCACTTTCTTCCGATGGCTTCAGACCACTTGCCGAGATCACATGTCCGAGATATGTGACCTGTTGTCAGAAGAATGCGCACTTGTCCATGCGCAACTTCATGCCGTAGTTGTTCAGTGCCGTGAGGACCTGTTTTAGGTTCTACAGGTGTTCCTCTGTCCGGCCGGTGACGATTATGTCATCCAGGTAGATGGCCACGTACGGAATCCCAGCAACCAGATTGTCGGCCAGTTTCTGGAAGATGGCCGGCACGGTGCCGGCCCAAATGACAACCGGTTGTATCTGAACAGTCCCTTGTGCGTGTTGATCACGAGTGGGTTTTTTGTCTCGTCGTCCAGTTTCACTTGGAGATACGCATCGGACATTGGAGAAGTACTGTCCTCCTTGCAGCTTGACGAACAGCTGGTCTACACTGTGGAATGTGATGTAGTCGCCACAGATGTGCACCTTGCCGCAAGGTATCTGAACGACAACTATGGGTGTGGCCCATTCTGAATGGTCCACATGGGTGATCATTCCCATTTCTTCAAGACGGCAGAGTTCCTTGTCGATGGCGTCCATCCGACTGAACGGAACTGGTCTGGTTTGAAGAACTTAGGGACGGTATGAGCCGTGCCTTCATCTTTGTGCAATGCCTGAGTCCAGGTGAAAACGGCCGGAAACTGGTCAAGAACCTTCTGCAGGTTGGTCTCACAGTTGCTGACCATGTTGCAGTCCGTGGTAGATGACAATGACATAGTTGATCCATCGTAGATCAAGGCGTTCATGTCAAGCTTGAAAGCACGGATCCAGTCGATGGCGCACAGGGATGTACCTTCTGTGCCAACGACGATCTGCGGCAACATCTGTGTCATACCATTACAGGAAACGGCGACAGTGCATTTGCCTTTCGTGGGAATGGCCTGTCCGTATCTGAAAAGGCGGATGTTGGCCGGTTTCAGTTTTGGCGATCCGATCCTCTCCCAGACGTCCTGACCCACTAGCGACACAGCCGCACCAGTGTCAACCTGGAACTGTAGATCAACGTTCAAGACCCGCAGCGAAATCCTCGGCTTGTCGGTGATCGTGGACACACACCGAGCACTTCAATAGAAATAGTCTCCGCAATTTGGTCGACTGTGTTTTGCGCTTTCTTGCCCTTTCTCCGCTTTCCTACGGATTGACACACTGCCTGGAGATGACCTTTCGGTTACAGGCGTAACAAACGGACTTGATATACGGGCACTCACGGTGATGATGAGCAGTCGAGCCGCACCGGTAGCAGGGTTTCGATCCTTCCTCCACAGGGGAGCGGCTCTTCTGAAACTGTCCTTTCTCCGGATTTGCTCTGGGTCGATCAAATGGTGTCTGGCGTTGCGGACAAGTCTGACAAACTATGCATGCGTTGCGGACAAGTCTGACGAACTGTACGCACCTCTTGAGGGAGCTTCGACGCTGTATCGCCGGCCATTTTGTGCAGTTCTTTACTTAGCAGCTCGCCCATCTTAACACACTGCAGCACATTCTTCAATGAGGTGTCCGATTCCTTGAGAATCGCCTGCTGGAGCCCATGACCAGTCTCCCGCAACGCATTGTCTTGGCACTTTTCGCAGCATTGAACTTTAAAATCGCATGCCTTTGCATTGGTTTGAAGTTCGGCAAGAAATTCGGTGATAGATTGCCCTTCCTGTTGCACTGACCGGTAGAAATCAAGGCGAGCTGCGAGGAAAGTTTGAATTTCTTCGTAATGCAGCTGCAAAGCCGCTGTGATTTCAGCATATGAAACTTCAGTTACTTCTATTGTAAGTAAATTTTGAGTAGTGCAAAAGTTTCTGGAGACATTGATGAACACAAGATAGCCTTCTTCCTCAGGTCAGTCGTAATTGCCATACATTCAAAATAAAACTCAGCGCACATTAAATACGACGACCACCTTTCTCGCTCGGGATTGAAACGATCAAATTGCAGAGACATGTTTTTTTTAAATCGAAAAATAGGTTCTTATCTGGGTCTTTGGACACAATCCGAAGTCTCCTGTTCCTGACACCACTTTCGTGCTCGTGTTCTATGCCTGTATGAAACTTTGCGAGTCTTCAAGGTACAACAGAAGTCTTTATTACAATAACTCAATGCTGGCAGCAAGACAACTAAAATGGCTGCCACCCCACAATCTGACTGCACACTCCACACTGTGTACAGCCAAGATAACTATGTACAAAACATCTCCCTTTGTCCTGTGCAGTGCCACCTGCTGCGCAGGAGGAGCAACGGGTCCTCCCACCCCACACAGTCCATCAAACATCACATTCATGAAGTCTTCTGCAGACAATGGTCATTGACAAATCAACACCTGACTCCTGAAGAGTGTTTCTGATCTGTCGGACAGGTGTTTGGGAATTTTTCTTTATTATAGAGAGAATTCTTCTGTCATCAGCTGTGGAGGTCCTCCTTGGCCTGCCAGTCCCTTTGCGATTAGTAAGCTCACAAGTGCTCCCTTTCTTCTTAATGATGTTCCAAACAGTTGATTTTGGTAAGCCGAAGGTTTGTCTGATGCCTCTAACAGTTTTATTCTTGTTTCTCAGTCTCATAATGGCTTATTTGGCTTTCATTGGCACAACTTTGGTCCTCATGTTGATAAACAGGAATAAAAGTTTCCAAAAGTGATGGAAAGATTGGAGAAACACGAGGTGCTGAGAGCTCTCTTATACCTGCATTAAGGAGGCAATTAAACACACCTGAGCAATTACAAACACCTGTGAAGCCATGTCTCCCAAACATTATGGTGCCCTGAAATGGGGGGACTATGTATAAACACAGCTGTAATTTCTACATGGTGAAACCAAAATGAATAAAAATACCCTTTATTAAAGTCTGACAATGGGCACTTTAACCACATGTGATTTTTTTCTATTACAAATCTCAAATTGTGGAGTACAGAGGCAAATAAATAAATATTGGGTCTTTGTCCCAAACATTATGGAGGGCACTGTACTTAATGTTTAAGGCATTAAAATAAGATTTAATTTCATTGACATATTATTCAGACCAAAGATCTGTTAAAGTGAAACCTGAAATTAGGGATATCCAACATATCACTTATCAACAATGTGGTGTTCTTATCTCCCAGTACTTGCATCATAGATAGTTGGAGGATATGAAACTCTTGATGTCTGCAGTGTATTTCACCGTTTGTATCCTGTGTGAATTATGTGTTTGGCTATTGAGGCAAGTCAAGTGAAATTGATTGTCATATGCACAAGTATAGTGAGGTGCAGGTATAATGAAAATCTTCAAATGACATCATGGGCACATAGACTCGGACAACACTTAAACAAATTTTACATAAATCGTGCATGAATGATACAAATCAGTGAAGAATGACTGCAAAACACCATTATCAAACAACTCCATGGTAGTGCCAGAGATGGTCAGTAGTGTTCTGTTGCCAAGATAGGATTAGGGTTGTGCTGGCCAGTTCAAGAACCTGATGGTTGTAGGAATGTAGCTATTGCTGATACTGATACTTAAGGCTTCTCTGTCTCCTGCCCAATGGTAGCAGCAGTAGGAAGGCATTCCCTGGATGGTGAGGATCCTTGATGATAGATACCGCCTTCTTGAGATAGCACCTCCAGTTGATGCGAGCAATGGTGGGGAGGGCTGTGTGCATGTGGGACTAGGCCGGATTTACCACTCTGCAGTTTCTTACATTCTTGTACCATCTTGCAACTAGTCAGTGCACTTTCTACCATGCAGTAAGGTAGAACTTTGTTGAAATATTTGGTGACATGCTAAATCTCTCAAAACTTCTAAGTGGAGGCACCAGCGGGGGATTACATATCTGTGCTGGACTCAGGACAGGTTATCTAAGATGTCAGTGCCCAGGCATTGAAGTTGCTCATTCTCTCCACCATTCCACCAAAGAAAACTGGCCAATGATTTCCTGACCTCCCCTTTCTGAAGCCAACGATTTGTTCCTTGATTTTGTTGATATTGAGCGAGAGGTTGTTGATGTGCCACCATTCTGCCAAGTTTTCTATCTCCTGATTCATTGCCACCTCTGATTCGACCAACAACAGTGGTATCATCAGCAAATATATACATGGCATTGAAGCTGTGCTTAGTAAAGAAAGTAAAGCAGGGGGGCTAAGCAAACAGTGATGAGGGGCGCCTGTGTTGGTGGCCATTGAGGAGATCTTACAGATTGCAATATCTGATCAAGGAAGTCAAGCCTTCAGTTGCAAATGGAGTCTTGGAGCTTGGTGATAAATTTGGAGGGAATTATATTGTTGAATAGTTAACTGTTGATGAATAGCAGCCTGACATATTTGCTCCTGTTATACAGGTGGTCCACAGCCTAGTCCAGAGCCAGTGAGATAGCATCTGCTGCGGACCTGTAGTGGCGAAACCAACCCAGGTCATTTCTGAGACAGCCCTTTTTAAGCAGGTGGGAACCATCGAATGCAGAAGCCAGAGGTTGAAGATGTCCTTGAATACTCTTGAGTAGTTGGTCCACACTGGTCTTTAGTATTCAGTTAGGTACACCATCTAGACCGGACGCTTTGTTGGATTTGCAATCTTGAAGGATGCTCTTGACGCCGGCCTCGGGGACCAACATCATTCGGACGTCAAGAGACGTGAGGGAACATGTAGGTGTATTATTGTTCTCACTTTCAAAGAGTGCTTTAAAGGCATTGAGTTAATTGGAAGTGATGCATGTTACCCGGTTTCAACTTGCAGGATGTGGTAGAATGCAAGCCCAGCCATGTATGTCCATGACTTCAGCTCGGTCTGGAATCGCCTCTTCACACTGCCAGTGGCCTTCAGGAGGTTGTACCTGGACTAAGTGTATGACTCTGGATCATCAGTACTAAATGCCACAGATATAGCCTTCAGTGATTACAAATCCCCTAGTTCATCCAGGACTTCTGATTAAAAAAGACTCCATGTTTTTGAAATCAGCAGAGCCATGAATGGGGGCGGAGGGGGGGGGGGGGGGGGGGGGAAGGGGAACGACAAGTTAATTATGAATTGATAGAGCAGTTCACAGTTGTTTAAGAATAACAAAGCAATTGCAGTCTTATATCAGGATGCAAACATTACTGTCTTTTTGGTAAAAAATATGTGGGCTTACTTTATTATTTGCCAGTGAGTTCACTGCAATAAGAGTTTATGCAAAAGTTAAAGGACTACCAAAATCCAAGATCAAGCAGATGAAAGATTATATGGTAAACATATGGAGTGCATATTTGATAGATTTAATTTCCATCTCAACCTATTTGTTTTTCATTTTTGCACAAGTTGGTAGACATAATAATGTATTCAAGTAGCCTGTATTGATTTAGCTTGCATTGGTACATGTCAAAATAACTTCTAATATACAGAAACCAGGAATTCCCAAATCTGAAGGTAGCAAATGAGCTATTTTCCATTCACCAACATGTTCTGATGAAGGATCTTTGACCCGAAATGTTGACTAGTTATTCTTTCCACAGTTACTGCTTGATGGGCTGAGTTCTTCCAGTATTTGTGGGCAATTCACAATGCCAAAGGAAAGTCCCATGATGATAATAAACGCAAGTGCAATGAGGATCATTCAATAATGATGCATACACTACTCGCTCACATTCATGTTATGAATTTGTTGAAATGGAACAAAGCACTGAAAACACTTAGCAGTACAGGTGGTATCCATGGAAAGAGGAATCGTTAATGCTTTAGATCAATGCTTTTTCATTGGAACTGTCTTTGGTCAGAGATTTTAAGGTACAGATGAGGAGAGAAGAAAATAAATGTGAAAATCTGTTGTTGATAGCTTCTGCTGTCAAACTTGCATCACAATCTTTGACAATTGGTAATCCCAGTTGACAGGTTTGAGTTTTTGATGTGATTCTGTTTTTAGTCTTGCACACTTGCATTAGTGGGGCTGTTCACAGTGCAAGTTAGTTTGTGATAAATTCCTAAATGCAGGAGATATGGTTTTCCCCTCATATTATGCACTCGAATCAGGCCTGATTCGAACTCCAATTTTAATTACTATTTTGGAAATCAATGGGCCAGAATGGCACAACTCTCTGCACCTGCTTAAGATTGCATCTGCTTAAATGTTTCATGTGTAACTTCCTGGTAGTGCAAGCTGGTAAAGTCAATGGTACTTTGGATATTTGAATGTGGCAAGATTGTCAAAAGTGTCATAATGTTAGTGTAGGCCATTTGTGTTTGTTAACTGTTTAGCATATTATATAATTTTGTATCTTGCTGTATTATTTTTGGACACTTGGGGATTGTCGTGAGTTGAATACATATATGGGCATAACGTACTGGGAGGAGCCAGAATTAGGTACTATCTGGGAATGCAGAGATGGGATGCATCAGACGCGGAGAAGCTATGGCGAGATACAGTTCTTACCAGATCTATGATGGGAGAAATACAAATCTGTTTGTATTACTACTTCAATAAACGACCAATTAAACTGAAACATCGTGAAGATCTCT
Source organism: Rhinoraja longicauda (assembly GCF_053455715.1). NCBI lineage: Eukaryota > Metazoa > Chordata > Chondrichthyes > Rajiformes > Arhynchobatidae > Rhinoraja > Rhinoraja longicauda. Next base: position 3,133,911 of record NC_135967.1, on the reverse strand, counting down.
CTGTTGTCGGTTTGTGTCAAGATCAATCACTCCAGCCTCCGTGAAATGGTGGTAAGCGGAGAGGACTTTATTGTAAGGACTGAAGTTGCCACTATATAATGTAAGAACTACCTCAGCCGGAGTGATAATGTGAGAATTAACCTCGGTGAGTGAAGATAAAAGTAAGACCTGTCACCAAAGAGCCATTTAAAGTAATAATTGGCTCTATGAGTGAGACTGGAGCTTGTGAAACGACTGGACGGAACAAGGATCGTTTTATTTCAACAGCCTTGAACCGAATTCCACAGACTGGACAGGGTCATTACCTGTGTTATCTCACTAATGGAGATTGAAAACTTCGTAAGCCTTCTCACAGGAATTGTAAGTACAATATTAAGCTTTATTGGAAAAGCTGTATTTCAGAAATTGTATTGAAAAGCTGCTACTAAAAACTTTGAAATGTTGAGAACAAACAAGTGACCTTGAGCATCGCAAGTATCAGTTTGTTTTGAATTCTTGTGAAGATACGACTTTACGTCAACACGTCTTAAAGGAATAGTGATGTACAAGTATGTCTGTGGTTAGATCTGATCAGCCATAAGGTGGCAACATCAGAATGGATTCTGTAAGGGAAAATGGTTTTTCTTCATTTTGTGGAACTTCAAAGTTCTCTTATGTCTTGAATTGGGTTGCCACCCTGAAAAGCCAGTGTGAGATTGAAGAAGAAGAAAAGACAGTTGAAAATAAAAGAAGAACAACTGAGAAGAAGGAAAGAACAATTGAAAGACATAAAATTGTTAATTGAAGAAATAGAGGAAATAAGAGAATATGAACAAAAAAGAATTAAAAGCCGCTAACAGCCAGAAGCAGTTTTGCAAAGAGGGCAAAACCTGTAGAAGCACAGGTGCAAGAAAATCATTCTGAAATACTTCATATTGATCAAACCGGAACATACAGAACAGAAGGAAAAGCCAATTGCGAGTGATGCTGTTCGCCCATCTCAAATGTGTGGGCATATTGGGGCCGGTGATGAAACCTGCATCTTCTCCATTGTACCAGTACAAGTAAAGAGCCACAAGTGGAATACAGTGTTGCAAACAGGCGCATTTTTGGATCATGGAAGTCCATCTGCCTTCTGCACAGAAAGCTTGATGAGAAGGCTGAACATTTCAGGACCAAGGACCAAAATTCTCCTGCGTACCGTGAATCAAGTGAAGTCTGAGACCGGTCGTCTTATCTCAGGTTTGGAAATATCTAGTCTGGACAAAGACGATTTTATTCAACTATGGGATGTGTTCACACATACGACCATGCCTGTTCCTCAGCTAAACATTCCCAGACAAGATCTGAAACAATGGCCTAATCATTGGGACAAATGCTTCAAAAGTATTGGAACCTTGGGAGCTGGTCAACAGCCAAGGGGATGGACCATATGCTGTGAAAACACTACTGGGATGGGTCATTTATGGACCCCTGAGAACAGACCATGACATCAGGGATGTAAATGGCTGTCCTGCTGCTGGTGTCAATCGAATATCCATTGCAAACCTAGAGGAGCTACTGGTCAAACAATACAATCACGACTTCAGTGAAAGAATCAGCAAGGAGGCAGAAGAAATGTCCAGAGAAGAGGTAAAGTTCTTGGACATTATGAATCGTTCAGCAAAGATGACAGATGGACACTATTGGCTAGACTTACCTTTCAAGCAAGAAAACGCCAGCATGCCAAATAACTGTTGCATTGCAGAGCAACGCATCCAGAGCTTGAAACACAAGTTTGGCAAGAATGAGAAGTTTTATGATGAATATACATCTTTCCTCACAGAAATGATTGACAATGGTTATGCTGAAAGGGTACCAGTGGACCAGCTGAATCGAAGTGATGGAGGACTCTGGTACATCCCTCACCACGGAATGTATCACTCAAAGAAAGGAACTTTAAGGGTGGTCTTTGACTGTGATGCCGTCTTCAAAGGAACATCACAACTGCCAAGTACTGCAGGGACCAGACCTAACCAACTCACTCATTGGAGTTCTCATCAGATTCAGACAAGAACCAGTTGCTTTGATGGCTGATATCAAAGCAATGTTTCATCAGGTCAAGGTATCAGAAAAACATATTGACTATCTGCGATTTCTGTGGTGGCCCGATGGTGATGTGCAGCAAGATCTTGTTGAATACCGGATGAAGGTACATCTTTTTGGAGCCGTATCATCACCAAGTTGTGCATACTTTGCATTAAGGAAAACTGCTGAGGACAACAAAGCTCACTTTCCAGCAGAGGTGACAAATACAGTAAAGAACAACTTCTACGTAGGTGATTGTTTAAAATCCATGCCTTCGGAACAAGAAGCAGTTCAGATGGCAAAAGACCTGACTGCCATCCGCCAAATGGGAGGATTCATGCTGTCAAAATGGATCAGCAACAGCCAAATGGATCAGCAACAGTATTGGCATCCATTCCTCAAGAAAACAGAACCAAGAGATCAAGGAGTTGGACTTGAACAAGGACAATCTGCCAATGGAGAGAGCACTGGGATTGTGCTGGTGCGTTGAAACAGATGTGTTCAAGTTCAGAATTGCTGCACAGGAATGACCATACACTAGACGTGGCATCTTGTCTGTAGTCGGCTCTATATACGACTCTTTAGGATTTCTAGCACCATTTACTCTGCCAGCCAAGCTGATTATGGAGAAACTTGGATGGGATGAAAACATACCCCAAACCTTCTCTCAGCAATGGGCAGGCTGGCTAGCAGATCTCAACAAGATTGCAGAGTTTAAGATGGAACGGTGCATGAAGCCCACAAGCTTTGGTCACATCAGATATGCACGGCTGCATCACTTTTCAGACACCAGCGAAGGTGGCTGAGGTACTGTTTCACATCTAAGGCTGGAAAACAATAGCAAAGGTGAATAATGCATTCATAATGGGGAAATCCAGAGTGACACCATTAAAACAAATGACGATTCCCAGAATGGAGTTTACAGCCGCAGGACTAACAGCAGACTACTTAAGCTGGAAGACGAAGATTGAAGAAGATCCTGGCTAATGGGCAGAATATTGGAGACCATACCAGATGCACAAGATCTTCTGCGTACAGTTTGACCAGATTAAGAGCAACATCTTGGAAAGACCGATAATTCAAGATTCAAGATTCAAAATTCAAGATAGCTTTATTGTCATCCAAATTGGACGAAATTCAGTCACCCACAGTCCAACAACAAAAGCATCAAAATAGGCATTAAAATTACACAACCCCCAAAACACACAAAAGAAACATCCATCAAGAAAACATCCATCACAGTGAGTCTCCTCCAGTCCTCTCCTCACTGTGATGGAAGGCCACAATGTCTTTTCCCTTCTCCTGCTGTCCTCTCCCGCGGTCAGGTTGTTGTGGTTGCAGGCCGCGCCGGACGGTCCGCAGCGGGCCGAGCCTAAGGCGAGTCGCAGCCGCTCCCGCAGCCTCCGAAGACGGCCGGCTCCGCTCCGCTTTATTTCTGCTCCTGGAAGCTGATACCTGAGTACAGCAAAGACTGGTGGCCTTTAATATTGAAGAATCACTAAAGTAGATTAGATGCCAACATATAGTGCATGGTTTATTTTGATTATGTGTGTTTTGTTATGGCTCCTTTTAATGTTTATTATAATCGTTTTGTTATATACATCGAACATTTGTGTTTGTTAGCTGTTTAGCATATTATATCATTTTGTATCTTGCTGTATTATTTTTGGACACTTGGGGTTGTCGTGAGATGAGGGGAGTTAGGGATGGAATAAAACTAAAAGAAAAGATGTATAACACAGCAAAGAGTAGCAGGAAGCCAGAGGAATGGGAAACTTTCAAAGGACAGCAGAAGGGAACAAAACGGGCAATACGGGCTGAAAAGATGAAGTACGAGGGGAAGCTGGCCAAGAATATAAAGAAGGACAGTAAAAGCTTCCTTAGATATGTTAAGAGAAACAGATTAGCAAAGACAAATGTGGATCCCTTGAAGGCAGACACAGGTGAAATTATTATGGGTAACAAGGAAATGGCAGGTTGAACAGGTACTTCGGATCCGTCTTCACTAAGGAAGACACGAAAAATCTCCCAGATATACTAGAGGACAGAGGATCTAGGGGGATAGAGGAACTGAAAGAAATTTGCATTAGGCGAGAAATAATATTGGGTAGACTGATGGGACTGAAGGTTGATAAATCCCCTGGGCCTGATGGTCTGCATCCCAGGGTACTCAGGGAGGTGGCTCTAGAAATAGTGGACGCATTGGTGATCATTTTCCAATGTTCAATAGATTCAGGATTAGTTCCTGTGGATTGGAGGGTAGCTAATGTTATCCCACTTTTTAAGAAAGGAGGGAGAGAGAAAACGGGGAATTACAGACCAGTTAGCCTGACATCGGTGGTGGGAAAGATGCTGGAGTCAATTATTAAAGAGGTAATAACGGTGCATTTGGATAGCAGTAAAAGGATAAGTCCAAGTCAGCATGGATTTATGAAAGGGAAATCATGCTTGACTAATTTCTGGAATTTTTTGAGGATGTGACAAGTAAAATGGATGAATGGGAGCCAGTGGATGTAGTGTATCTAGACTTTCAGAAGGCCTTTGATAAGGTCCTACACAGGAGATTGGTGAGCAAAATTAGAGCACATGGTATTGGGGGTAGGGTGTTGATATGGATAGAGAATTGGTTGGCAGACAGAAAGCAAAGAGTAGGAGTAAATGGGTCCTTTTCATAATGGCAGGCAGTGGCGAGTGGAGTCAAGTCAAGTCAAGACAATTTTATTTGTATAGCACATTTAAAAACAACCCACGTTGACCAAAGTGCTGTACATCTGATTAGGTTCCAATGGAAAAAAAAAAGAAACATACAGTAGCATGCAAACAGTTCACAGCGCCTCCTCAATGAGCCTCAAACGCTAGGGAGTAGAAATAGGTTTTGAGCCTGGACTTAAAGGAGTCGATGGAGGGGGCAGTTCTGATGGGGAGAGGGATGCTGTTCCACAGTCTAGGAGCTGCAACCGCAAAAGCGCGGTCACCCCTGAGCTTAAGCCTAGACCGCGGGATAGTGAGTAGCCCCAAGTCGGCCGACCTGAGGGACCTGGAGTTAGAGAGGGGGGTTAGAAGATTTTTGATGTAGGGGGGGAGTGTCCATTTAGGGCTTTATATGTGAATAGGAGGAGCTTGAAGTTGATTCTGTACCGTACAGGGAGCCAGTGGAGAGAGGCCAGAATCGGGGTGATGTGGTCCCTTTTACGGGTACCCGTCAGGAGTCTCGCTGCTGCGTTTTGGACCAGTTTCAGGCGGGACAGGGAAGATTGGCTCATCCCAGTGTATAGGGAGTTGCAGTAGTCTAGGCGGGAGGAAATGAAAGCGTGAATGATTTTTTCTGTGTCGTCGAATTGGAGGAAAGGTTTGATTTTAGCTATGGTTCGAAGTTGGAAGAAACTGGCTTTTACCACAGCGTTGACTTGCTTATCAAATTTTAATGCAGAGTCAAATATCATGCCGAGGTTTTTGACATGCGGTTTGACTAGGCAGGATAGACTTCCAAGACTGCCTGTTATCAATTTGATGGAGTCGGGGGGGGGGGGGGGCCGAATAGGATGACCTCAGACTTGCTCTCATTTAATTGGAGGAAGTTCTGTGCCATCCAACATTTTATGTCCTCAAGGCAGTGTAAGAGGCTGTTTAAATTTGACTGGTTGTTGGGTTTCAGGGGGAGGTAAAGCTGAGTGTCATCGGCATAGCAGTGGAAAGAAATGCCGTGCCTTTGAATGATTTGGCCAAGGGGGAGCATGTATAGAGAGAAGAGAATGGGGCCTAGGATGGAGCCTTGTGGAACTCCGCAGGAGAGGCTAGCTGGAGCAGAGGAATAACTGCCTATGTTGATGGCGAAACTCCTATCTTTGAGGTACGAAGCGAACCAGCTCAGGGCAGTGCCATCAATGCCAACCGCGTACCGGAGACGGTCAATAAGGATGGTGTGGTCCACTGTATCGAACGCTGCGCTGAGGTCGAGAAGGAGCAGGATTGCACAGTCGCTGGTGTCGATGGCAGGTCGTTGTGTACCTTCGACAAGGCAGACTCTGTGCTGTGGTGGGCTCTGAAACCCGACTGGAAACTTTCCAGGATGGTGTTTTGGTGCAGGTAGGGCACTAATTGGTTTAGAATTGCCTTTTCAAGGACTTTTGACAGGAATGGCAGTTTGGAAATGGGTCTGTAGTTGCTAGGCAAGGTGGGGTCTAGGTTAGGTTTTTTCAGTAGGGGCTGGACCACCGCGTGCTTGAAACTGGTTGGAACAGTGCCAGTGGCCAGAGAACTGTTGATAATAGAGAGGATGCTGGGACCGGCTATTGCAATGACATCCTTCAGAAGGGCAGTGGGGGCAGGATCAAGGGGGCAGGTTGCAGGTTTCATAGCGGAGACAAGCTTTGCAAGGGAGGATAGAGTGACGGGTTGGAAGCAGTCCAATTTAGATGAACAGACTAGTGAGACAACTGGGTCACGGGTGGGAGGGGAAATGTTCATTCTAATGTTCTCAACTTTGTTGGTGAAAAATTTAGCGAATTCTTCGCACTTAGCAGGGGACCCAACTAAGCTGGTACTGGGGGCGGGACATATGACAGAGGTAATTGTTCTAAATAGGACCTTGGAGTTATGAGAGTTTTTGGAAATAAGATCGGAGAAGTATTGTGCTCTAGCAGACTTTACTGCTTCCTGGTATTTGAGAAGACTGTTTCTCAGAATTTCGAAGGAAATTTGAAGCTTGTCACATTTCCACCTCCTTTCTGATTTTCTGCACTCCCTTCTTAGGGCTTTGGTGGAGTCATTGAGCCACGGCCGACCTTTGGGCTTAGGCTTTTTCATTTTAAGGGGAGCGATAGAATCCAGGATGGAAGAGCAAGTGATATTAAATAAAGAGGTGAGATCCTCAGTGCTGAGATGTGGGGGGAGAAGCTTCAATAGTGCAGATGTTGGGGGCAGCTGTGAGAGCCTCGGAGAATTTACTGGCAGTCAATGAATTTATGTCGCGGGAGTAGCGAACAGGGAGATGAGATTTTGCGGGAGATAAAGGCAGAGATGCGTCAAAAATGATAGCGCTGTGGTCCGATAGACAGGCTTCAGTAGTTTCAATGTTGTTGATTGGGAATCCGGACGATAACACTAGGTCGAGGGTATGGCCTAACTTGTGAGTGGGTCCCGTGGTGTGAAGAGTCAGATTGAAGGACTCAACCAGGTGCATAAATTCACTCACAAGAGGCTTAGTGGGACAGCAAACATGAATATTAAAGTCACCAAGAATCATGATCCGGTCAAATTTGGGCAAAATGCTAGAAATCAGATCAGCAAATTGGGTGATGAAGTCCTTATGCATTTTTGGTGGGCGATACACAAGAACAATTAAGAGGGGATAGGCTAGGCCTACTTTAATTAGTTGCACCTCGAAACTGGAGAAATGATCAGCGTTCAGGAGGCGGCAGTTGAAATGTTTCTTAAACACAGTGGCTAAGCCCCCACCGCGTCCGGAGAGCCTAGGCGAGGTGAAGAAGTTACAGTCATCAGGACAGAGTTCCACGAGTGGAGCAAGCTCACCAGGGTTAAGCCAGGATTCTGTGAGCAGTAAGAAGCCCAAACCACGGGTGATGAAGAAGTCGTTGAGGATGAAGTTCTTGTTCTGTAAGGATCTTGCGTTGATCAGGGCCACTTTAGCAGGGACAGCAGGGACAACAGGTGAGCTTCGGTCTGGTAGCAGCTCCCAAGCCAGCGGGCGGAGGTTCAGGGAGACCACGCCGTTGCGCTTCACAGATGGCCTTGCTGGGAGCCCACGGGCCGGCAGTCCAGGGACCGGGATGATCGGTCGAAGAGCGGCATACCTGAGCTCGAGGGAGCGCCGGTGGATGGAGCTGTAAGGTCGACCAGGTCCGACTTCGCAGCGCTGGGCGAGGTAGGCCGCTGTTGGCTGAGCGCGGGCGAGGTTTTTTAAATTTTCGAATGTTCCCGCGCGTTTACCCCGCCTCCTAGCGCGGTGCGTGCGGCGGTGGATGTAAGGCTGGGCCCACACATCTACCGGGAGTTGATCGAGGAGCAATCGCTGGAAGAAACTTTGTCCGGGACCTGGACTGAAGAAGTCGACGACGGAGGGTCGGATCAACAGGAGGGTTTGGCGGTCGTAAACCAAAGTGGCTCGAAGAACACTACGATCTCCAGGTGAGCGACGACAGGCAGCCAAACACAACGGCGCGGCCATCTTTTTTTTTGTGAGTGCCGCAAGGCTCGGTGTTGGGGCCGCAACTGTTTACCATATATATTAATGATTTGGATGAAGGGATTAGAAGTAACACTGGCAAGTTTGCAGATGAGTGGCAGTGGGTGCAAAGCTGGGTGGCAGTGTGAACTGCGAAGAGGATGTTAGGAGGTTGCAGGGTGACCTGGACAGGTTGATTGAGTGGGCAGATGCATGGCAGATGCAGTATAATGTAGATAAATGTAAGGTTATCCACTTTGGCGGCAAAAACAAGGAGGCATATTATTATCTCAATGGTGTCAGGTTAGGTAAGGGGGAAATGCAGCGAGACCTGGGTGTCCTTGTACACCAGTCACTGAAAGTTGGCGTGCAGGTACAGCAGGCAGTGAAGAAAGCTAATGGCATGTTGGCCTTCGTAACGAGAGGATTTCAGTAAAAGAGTAAAGAGGTTCTTCTGCAGTTGTATAAGGCCCTGGTAAGACCATATCTGGAGTATTGTGTACAGTTTTGGTCTCCTAATTTGAGGAAGGACATCCTTGTAATTGAGGCAGTGCAGCATAGGTTCACGAAATTGATCCCTGGGATGGCGGGACTGACATATGAGGAAAGATTGAAAAGACTAGGCTTGTATTCACTGGAGTTTAGAAGGATGAGAGGGGATCTTATAGAGACATATAAAATGATAAAAGGGCTGGACAAGTTAGATGCAGGAAAAATGTTCCCAATGTTGGGGGAGTCCAGAACCAGGGGCCACAGTCTTAGAATAAAGGGGAGGCCATTTAAAACTGAGATGAGGGGGAACTTTATCACCCAGAGAGTTGTGAATTTGTGGAATTCTCTGCCACAGAGGGCAGTGGAGGCCAAATCACTGGATGAATTTAAAAGAGAGTTAGATAGAGCTCTAGGGGCTAGTGGAATCAAGGGATATGGGGAGAGGTTGGGCACAGTTTACTGATTGTGGATGATCAGCCATGATTGCAATGAATGGTGGTGCTGGCTCGAAGGGCCGAATGGCCTCCTCCTGCACCAATTTTCTATGTTTCTATGAATACATATATGGGCATAATGTACTGGGAGGAGTTAGGTACTATCTGGGAATGCACAATTAGGTACTATCTGGGAATGCAGAGATGGGATATGTCAGATGGGGAGAAGCTATGGCGAGATACAGTTCTTACCAGATCTATGATGGGAGAAATACAAATCTGTTTGTATTACTACTTCAATAAACGACCAATTAAACTGAAACGTCGTGAAGATCACTCTGTTGTCGGTTTGCGTCAAGATCGATCACTCCAGCCTCTGTGAAATGGTGGTAAGCGGAGAGGACTTTATTGTAAGGACTGAAGTTGCCACTATAGTTAGTGTCAATAATTTAGAAAGCTGCATAAAAGGTTAGATTGGCCGAATTTGGAGAAGAGTCAGAAAAAGGGCCATGACCACCACCAGCTGCCTCTATTGGGCAGGAGGTACAGAAGCCTAAAGTCTCGCGCGGCCAGGTTCAGGAATGGCCTCTTTCTCACAACCATCAGGTTATAATGTCATATCTCAGGTTCTTGTACCAACCTGCACGACCTTAATCCTACCTAGGCAATGGAAATATATAGGCTGCCTTTTGCACTGCCAAGGACTTGTTTTCTAATTGTTTTGCTCAACTGTCATGTAAGATTTTTGTGTAATTTGTGTATAATTTATATTTGTGTGTGGTCAGTCTAGGCCTGTGTTGCTGCAGGTGAGATTTCTCATTGTATCTGTACTTTATACTTGTGCAGATGCCAATAAACTTGAGACAACAATATTTTAAAATAAAAATAGATTACATTTGTTGTGTTTAAAAAAAAATCTACGGATTGCCTATTTGCTGGAAAGATAGAGCACTTACAATTGTGCCCAGTGGGTAAGTGAAATTGATCAGTACTGCATTAACAATTATTGTTAAACATTTAAACTACTCTCTTGATCAGCAGACGACTTTCTGTGGTAAAAAAAATTTGGGATTTACTGTGAACATTTAGAAAGAAAATACATTGGAAAAGTTTGTGATGAGATGCTGGCAATGGAACAAGCTATAAAGGTCCACCATTGATATTCCTGCTCAACACAACATGTGTAATCCCCCCCCACCCTTGTTCTAATGGTTATATCCTTGAAAGGAAGTGATCTTGGAAGGTGATCTTACTCCTAACATTGGTAATTAGGTCACATTTTTATAAATTACAGATGTACGTTTATAATTTTAAATGTTTGAGCTGCACAGAAGACATGAAATGAAACTTTACATTGCACAGGAGGTTTTGATCTTAAGGGAACTTTATAGTCGTACAGGGTGAACTAATCCACAATAGTACAACACAGGAACTATGTCTGACCTGATTATAACTACCTACATATGGTGTATATTCCTGAATCCCCTACCTGTTCATGTGCCTGTCTTAAAAACCTCTTCACTGGTACTATTGAAGCTGCCCCCATCACCTCCCTGAGCAGCATGTTTCGGGCACTGATGACTGCATGTAAAACTAGAAACAACCTTGCTCATAAATTTCCTTTTAACTCCCCCCCCCCCCCCCCCCCCCACCTCCCATCATAAATCTATGCCTAATATTTAATATCCTGGGGAAAAGATTATGATTACCTTATTCATGCCCAATAATATAAATCAAATATTTACATGTGAAGTATTAAAGGATGTATTACCATGTGTTTTAAGACTTGAAGATAGTCCAGCCATGACTTTTTATGTTTTGACTGAATTAATCAAGTGGCAGGAATTTAGTAACTAAACAATATGAACCAAAAATGAACCACTTCACATGGTGAGACAAGGAACTAGAATAGTTCTAGATACTAGAATCTTGAGGAACTGAGCAGGTCAAGGCCTGTCCCACTTAGGTGATTATTTAGGCGACTACAGGCAACTAGGCTGTCACCACACGGTCGCCTGTACGGTCGTGAGTCGTCTCCAAAGAGTCGTAGCGTTTTTCTGGTCGCCACTGGATTTTGAGATGTTTAAACATTTTCGGCGACTAGTTCATCCTTCTAGTTCATCCTGTACAACTATAAAGTTCCCTTAACATCAAAACCTCCTGTGCAATGTAAAGTTTCATTTCATGTTGGTGTGGCACCAATGTTCGTAGCTTGATGTCTCCTGACTTAAGCGCTGTCATAGGTTATTGCCAGGTTGTCACCAGGTGCCGTAGGTTGTCGTCGGTGCTGACTTCGGTAAATTCTGCTATAAAGCGTGTTTCCATAACACTAATTATATATAACGCGTTTGATGAATCGGGGAAACTACTTGTATTATTTGGGCCAAATTGGTTATAGTGTGATCTAGATTGTGAACTAGAGAACATCTTTGTCAGATAAAGCAATAGAGGACTTATGGAGAGCGAGACTTTATTATGTGATATCACGGAGGAACTGCCACGGGTCAGTTCCTCAAAAATACAGACGGCAACGGGTTTATATAGAGACGAACAAACAAGTACATGTGCAGACTAGCCCAGACCCGAGTTCCTTTAACAGCTTCGTCGGGGAGTTGCGATTTGATCGAAACTGCCTAAATTACATGACTCAGTCCAGTACATAGTTTGGTTTTTCAGATAACAGATAATAACATCACGCACAAAAAAAACAGATATCTCTATGCAATGCTCAATCATTCGGCCAAGGCTTTCTTAACAACAATGCAGCATCTTTAGTTTCGCCAAATTCTCTCACAACTACTGAAAAGTAATTCAGGGATAGAAAAAAAAACAGTTTTCATGTAACCTCCCTGCAATGTTCAAACAGCATTGTCTCTTAAGAACATACTCTTGTCAGTTTCACGGTGGCCATTGCAATTTACAAGTACAAAAAAGCTGTCTTAGGGGAAAAAAACTCTATGTAACCTCCCTGCAGTAATCAAATACCATTCTCCTTTAAAAATGCAGGCTCTTAGTTTCACTGCAAGTGGGCATTGAAATTGGCAAACGATCGCTTCTATTGACACTTGTGCAATAATATCTATTAAACAATAATGTACAGCATTTAGGACTTTAGTTTGAAGAAGGGTCCCAATCTGAAACATTGCCTATCCATGTTCTCCAGCGATGCTGCCTAACCCATTGAGTTACCTCAGCACTTTATCTTATTTTGTAAACCAGCATCTGTTCTCCCTTGTTACTAGCCTTTGGTATTGTTTTAGCTTGTAGTGACAGAATTATCCCTGTGGGGGATAACTAACTTGGTCATTGCCAGTGTGGAATTCTCTTGCCCCTTACCCTCTTTTTTCCCCATTGTCACAAATGGTTTTGTGACAAGATTTTCCATAACGCAAGGTTTCTTTGGAACTCAACTATTTCAGCAGAACGATCTGTGGTAGAATTGGTCTTTATCATGAAAGTGCAATGTCCTGCAGAGAGGCAAGAACCTTGAGCTGTTTAATATATGGCCTCACTTATGCACAGCAAATACCAAGCACTAGGGACACATGACATCCATAAACCAACTTGTATTCTGGTAATGTTCCATGGTTCCATGTGTAGTAATGGCAGGCATGTTGGTGCAGTGTGTTTCCTGCAGGATGTGGGAAGGCAGGGACTGCTGGAGCTTCTGGGATCTGGGAGTCAGGAAAAGGTCGGGAAAGAAGGAGCAAGGAAGACAGGATAGAAGTGAGTGCGTGGATTGGCTGATCAATTAAATTGGAAGTTTGGCAATTAGGTAATTTAGAGACTGATATTAACAAGGCTTGCACAAGGGGTGCAGCCCTGTTGAGGGAAGTGCCCTGTGAGTAAAGTGCGAGTCTTTGGCTGCGAGTCTTTGGCTGCGAGTCTTTGGCTGCGAGTCTTTGGCTGCGAATCTTTGGCTGCGAGTCTTTCGGCTGCGAGTCTTTCGGTGAGGAGGCTGAGGTGAGGAGGAGGCTGAGGTGAGGAGGATGCACTTGTTTTCGAGCCTGATTTTCATTTTTTTAGACAATAATGGCAGATCAGTACTGCATTAACAATTATTATGTCCAGGTGCAGCTCCTGAATGGACGTGTGGTGGAGTTTGAGAAGCAGCAGGGGGGAGCGAACGTGGACTACAGGAGACCCCGGTGGCTGTGCCTATTGCAAACAGGTACACCCTCTTGGGATGTGGATGAGCTTGAGGCTCAGTTAGTCATGGGCAAGTATGATGTTGTAGGAATCACTGAGATTACAAGAGGACAAGGGCTGGGAACTGAATATTCAGGGGTACACAACATATAGAAAAGACAGACAGGTGGGCAGAGGGGGTGGGGTCGCTCTGTTGGTGAGGAATGATATTCACTCCCTTGCAAGGGGTGACATAGAATCAGGAGATGTAGAATCAGTATGGATAGAAATAAGGAATTGTAAGGGTAAAAAGATCCTAATGGGAGTTATCTACAGGCCCCCAAACAGTAGCCTCGACATAGGGTGCAAGTTGAATCAGGAGCTAAAATTGGCATGTCGCAAATGTAATGCTACGGTGGTTATGGGAGATTTCAACATGCAGGTAGACTGCGAAAATCAGGTTGGTAATGGACCCCAGGAAAGAGAGTTTGTAGAGTGCCTCCGAGATGGATTCTTGGAACAGCTTGTACTGGAGCCTACTAGGGAGAAGGCAATTCTGGATTTAGTGTTGTGTAATGAACCTGATCTGATAAGGGGACTCGAGGTAAAAGAGCCATTAGGATGCAGTGATCACAATATGATAAGTTTTACTCTACAAATTGAGAGGGAGAAGGGAAAATCTGAAATGTTAGTATTACAGTATAGCAAAGGGGATTACAGAGGCATGAGGCAGGAGCTGGCCAGAATTGACTGGAAAGGGGCCCTAGCAGGGAATACGGTGGAACAGCAATGACAGGTATTCCTGGGAATAATGCAGAAGTTGCAGGATCAATTTATCCCAAAGAGGAGGAAAGATTCTAAGGGGAGTAAGAGGCACCCGTGGCTGACAAGGGAAGTCAAGGACAGCATAAAAATAAAAGAGTAGAAGTACAACAAAGCAAAGAAGAGTGGGAAGCCAGAGGATTGGGACTCTTTTAAAGAGCAACAGAAGATGACTAAGAAGGCAATATGGGGAGAAAAGATGAGGTACGAGGGTAAACTAGCCATTAACATAAAGGAGGATAGTAAAAGCTTTTTTAGGTATGTAAAGAGGAAAAAAATAGTCAAGGCAAATGTGGGTCCCTTGAAGACAGAAGCGGGGGAATTTATTATGGGAAACAAGGAAATGGCAGACGAGTTGAACCGGTACTTTGGATCTGTCTTCACTAAGTGCAGATGTTCTAGTGGCCAGAGATCCTAGGGTGACGGAGGAACTGAAGGAAATCCACATTAGGCAGGAAATGGTGTTGGGTAGACTGATGGGACTGAAGGCTGATAAATCTCCAGGGCCTGATGGTCTGCATCCCAGGGTACTTAAGGAGGTGGCGCTAGAAATTGTGGATGCATTGGTGATCATTTTCCAATGTTCTATAGATTCAGGATTAGTTCCTGTGGATTGGAGGGTAGCTAATGTTGTCCCACTTTTTAAGAAAGGAGGGAGAGAGAAAACGGGAAATTATAGACCAGTTAGTCTTACATCAGTGGTGGGGAAGATGCTGGAGTCAATTATAAAAGACGAAATTGCGGAGCATTTGGATAGCAGTAACAGGATCGTTCCGAGTCAGCATGGATTTACGAAGGGGAGATCATGCTTGACTAATCTTCTGGAATTCTTTGAGGATGTAACTAGGAAAATTGACAGAGGGGAGCCAGCGGATGTGGTGTACCTCGACTTTCAGAAAGCCTTTGACAAGGTCCCACATAGGAGATTAGTGGGCAAAATTAGAGCACATGGTATTGGAGGTAGGGTACTGACATGGATAGAAAATTGGTTAACAGACAAAGCAAAGAGTGGGGATAAATGGGTCTCTTTCAGAATGGCAGGCAGTGACTGGTGGGGTACCGCAAGGCTCGGTGCTGGGACCGCAGCTATTTACAATATACATTAATGACTTAGATGAAGGGATTAAAAGTAACATTAGCAAATTTGCAGATGACACAAAGCTGGGTGGCAGTGTGAACTGTGAGGAGGATGCTATGAGGTTGCAGGGTGACTTGGACAGGTTGTGTGAGTGGGCGGATGCATGGCAGATGCAGTTTAATGTGGATAAATGTGAGGTTATTCACTTTGGTGGTAAGAACAGGAAGGCAGATTATTATCTGAATGGTTTCAAGTTAGGAAATGGGGAAGTACAAAGAGATCTGGGCGTCCTTGTTCAGTCACTTAAAGTTAGCATGCACGTACAGCAGGCAGTGAAGAAAGCTAATGGCATGTTGGCCTTCATGACAAGAGGAGTTGAGTATAGGAGCAAAGAGGTCCTTCTGCAGTTGTACAGGGCCCTAGTGAGACCGCACCTGGAGTACTGTGTGCAGTTTTGGTCTCAATTTGAAGAAGGACATTCTTGCTATTGAGGGAGTGCAGCGTAGGTTCACTAGGTTAATTCCCGGACTGTTGTATGTTGAAAGACTGGAGTGACTAGGCTTGTATACACTGGAATTTAGAAGGATGAGAGGGGATCTTATTGAAACATATAAGATTATTAAGGGATTGGACACGTTAGAGGCAGGAAACATGGTCCCAATTTTGTGGGGAGTCCAGAACCAGGGGCCACAGTTTAAGAATAAGGGGTAGGCCATTTAGAACGGACATGAGGAAAATCTTTTTCAGTCAGAGAGTTGTAAATCTGTGGAATTCTCTGCCTCAGAAGGCAGTGGAGTACAATTCTTTGGGTGCTTTCAAGACAGAGCTAGTTAGAGCTCTTAATGATAGTGGAGTCAGAGGGGGTATGGGGAGAAGGCAGGAACGGGGTACTGATTGAGAATGATCAGCCATCATCACATTGAATGGCGTTGCTGGCTCGATGGGCCGAATGGCCTACTCCTGCACCTATTGTCTATTGTCTATTCTGGGCTGATGATTGCCCAGGGGTGGGTAGAAGTAGGAGCAGAACTTAGCCTACTTTTAACCAAAAATATGATGTTTTAACATATATCCAGCAAAATACAATGGAACCTGTATTTCACGTTCATTTTACCATCAATGGAATATTATCTCAAGATGTGTCGCACCACTCGTGTGGTCTCAAACAATGCATCCATGAAACACTAGAGAGCCCTTTACATCAGGCCCAGCCCCTCAGAATTGGCTTTGGTAAAAGGTGTAAAATTGTCCCTGGTGTCTACGTAGGATAGTGCTGGTGTGCAGGTTGAGCTGGCCAGCATGGACTCGGTGTCCCTGCTGTATCTCTAAGCTAAACTAAAAAACTAAAACTGGGTTTCTTCTTCCAGTATGAACCATCTCCACAAGGGGATCAGTTCTTTCAAAATCAAAATCAAAGCACTAAGTGCCCACAGAACCCCATAGAGCACACCAAACACAAACCACACACCCCATCCCCACCACCAATTGTCATTGGACTGAAATTTTACACCTTTTACCAAAGCCAATTAACCTAAAAACCTGGGCGTCTTTGGAGTGCGGGAGGAAACCGGAGCACCCGGAGAAAACCCATACGGTCCCGGAGAGAACGTACAAAGAAGGGAAATAAAATCACAAATCTTAACCGAGTGTGTGTAACTCTCTGTCATGGTCGTTTGCTACTGAAGACTTGGCAAACGATGCAGTCTCTGAACTCATAACTCAAGAAGCTATGGGAGAAGAATGTGGATCTGTCTGTAAATGGTTCTGTTTGCATGCAGTTGCTCCTTTATCTTCTAAAGCTATTTGCAAAATGTGCTGATCAGATTTTTATTGTTTCACGGTTCCAAGTGTTAATTAGCCTCAACGCTTCCCCAAACAAATCAGTATATTTTTGTGCAAAAGAAAATCTTGAGAAGTGGCTGCAATCTGAAAAGACGACATGACTGTGTAGCCGGACACAGTGCGATCTCCATCTTCAAGTTTGCCAACAACACCGCCGTTGTTGGACGAATTACAGATGGTGATGAGTCAGAGTATAGAAGTGAGATCGACCGATTGACCAAATGATGCCAGCACAACAACCTGGCTCTCAATATTAGTAAAACCAATGAACTGATTATGGACTTTGGAAGAGGAAGGATGAGGATGGGACAATGGTGGAGAGAGTCAAAAACTTCAAATTTCTGGGCGAGCATATTTCCAAAGATCTTTCCTGGACCCAGCACACTGATGCAATTATAAATAAAGCACATCAACGCCTCTACCTCCTGAGAAGGTTACGGAGATTCGGTGTGTCAGGGAGGATTTTCTTGAACTTCTGCAGGTGTTCAGTAGGGAGCACGTTGACTGGTTGCATCACGACCTGGTTCAGCAACTTGAACGTCCAGGAGCGGAAAAGACTGCACAAAGTTGTGAACCCAGTCCATCACCGGCTCCGACCTCCCCACCATCGAAGGGATTTATCAGAGTCGCTGCCTCAAAAAGGCAGCCAGCATCATCAGAGACCCACACCACCCCGGCCACACACTCATTCACCCCTGCCATCGGGAAGAAGAGACAGGAGCCTGAAAACTAACATCCAGGTTCAAGAACAACTTCTTCCCGACAGCCATCAGGCTATTAAACACTATAACCTCAAATAAGCTCTGAACTACAATAGACTATTATTATTATTGCAATAATTATTATTGTTTTTTGAGTATGTGTATGTGTATATATATATACACATATGTGTGTGTACTTGTGAGTATATGTGTATTTACACACGGAACCTTTTTCTCTCGTTTATCATATTGTTTACAGTGTACTATGTTTACATATTCTGTTGTGCTGCAGCAAGTAAGAATTTCATTGTTCTATCTGGGACATCTACATACTAAAACTCTTGTTTGCTTGTTTGTTCCTGAATTACAGCCAAAACGGTACACGATAGCGCAACAATTTAGGCCCACCTTGCACACCGTCATCTCTTTGGTGCTAATGGAAGAAGTTTCATTGTTATATATTTAAAATGATTCACATTTTTAAGTTTAAATCTATCTCCTAGGGGAGGGAGGGGGGGAGGATAAGGGGGGTGGAGGGAGGGGGAGGGAAGGGGAAGGGAGGGGGGAGGGAAGGAGGGTGGAGGGAGGGGGGAGGGAGGGTGGAGGGAGGGGGAGGGAAGGGGAAGGGAGGGGGGAGGGAAGGAGGGTACTGCACCAATGCAGGAGAGGTTTGGGCCCAATGGGTCCACTTGGTCTAGTGTGACAATAAAACAGTTTTGACTCTTGACTAATTATGCAAGGTTTCACCACAAGGTGGAGACTTTAAGGAGCTAAATCTTTACCTTATTTCCTGGCTGAAATGGACGATCTAGATTGCTTAATTTTATTTGCATATAAAATTTTAAAGATCATGTTGTTAGAACTGAAATGTCACTAAGTAATTGGCACTTGCAAGAGGTTAAGGTCTGTTTCCAGAACTGTGCTAATTTCTAGGAGCATGTTAACATATTTAAGTGTATTTTTGCAGAGACGAAGTCGGTGAATGTTTACTTTCCAGCAGAAGTTTAATGCAGTGCCACAAAGAGGTGGAACTGTGTCTTCACTTAGGCGATGTGGCTGTGTAACCTGCCACCCCAGAACACAGTCACCATCCGGAGGGGACTGTTAACTTCTGAATACAAGGAGAATCATGATCAGAAGGTAGAGTTGTGGTAGGTGACCAATGATCTTACTGGAAAATGGAGCATGCTCTAAAAGCGCAAAGCTCTGTGGTCTCCTGTTTGCGATGGTCTCTGGTGGTCTATGGGGCTCTGTGGGCACTTATTGCTTTGGTTTTGGAACAATGGAGCACTTTGTGGAGATGGTTCATACTGGAAGAAGAAAATCGGCTTTAACTTTTTTGTTTAATTTAGAGAAACAGGCCCCAGGGCTCATTGATCAGTGATCACCCTGTACACAAGCACCATCCTACACACGAGGGACAATATTACAACTTTTACCAAAACCAATTAACCTACAAATCTGTACATCTTTGGAGTGTGGGAGGAAACCGAAGATCTCTGAGAAAACCCACGCAGGTCACGGGGGAGCATACAAATTCCGTGCAGACAGCACCCGTAGTCAGAATTGAACTGCCGCTGTAAGGCAGCAACTCTGCAGCTTGGTATGATCCTGTGACCAGCAAGTTGAGAGGCAATGCAGAGAGAAGTCCTGGCACAAGAGGATGGTCTTGCAGCATATCACATCTCTCAGTGACCAATGCCCTGGAAAACCAAGCCTGCATGTGCATTGCTCTTCACAGTGGTGCAGGTATGAGGTGACCTCTGAAACACCAGAAACAGGCTCTTGGAGCAAAAGGCAAACTGCTGGAGGAACTCAGTAGGTCAATGGGTAAACTGGCATAAGGAACTGACAGTTGAATCGTGTATTCTCCTGACCTATTCGACACTTAAAGCAGAGTTTTCTGCAAATTAATTTTATACTTTTAAACTGCCGAAGGAAGAATATCTATCTGATGTGTTCCATGCAAGGACAATAATGGTTAAGTTGATGGATGAAGATCCATCACAGAAGTTTAAATGCCAATCCAAAAAAAACAAGTCCTTTGGACGAGATTTCGTCACCCACAGTCCAACAATAAGAGCAATAAAAATAAACAATTTCATACACAATCACAAACCAACACAAAACAAAAAAAAGAAACATCCATCACAGTGAGTCTCCTCCAGTCACCTCCTCACTGTGATGGAAGGCCAGAATGTCTTTTCTCTTCCCCTGCCGTCTTCTCCTGCGGTCAGGCTGTTGAAGTTGCCACGTTCCAGGCCGCGCCGGACGGTGAAAGGTCCGCAGCGGGCCGACCTAAGCCCCGCGATTCGGGGCGGGCGAAGACGCTGCCGCTGCCGGAGCTCCCGATGTCGGCCCCCACCCAGGGGGCTGCGAGCTTCTGACGTCCACACGGCCCGCGCCAAAGCCTCCGAAGGCAAGTCGCAGCCACTCCCGCAGCCTCCGAAGACAGCCAGCACCGCAAATGGTGAGTCCGGTCCACGGGCTCTGTGAACCAGAGCCCAGGCGGTCCCAGCTGGAGGCCGCCAGCTCCAGGTGTTTGGCCGATGGTAGGCCGCAGCGGGAACGGAGACACAACCCAGAAAAAAGGTCGGGTCTCCGTTCGGAAGAGACAATTTTAGTTTCCCCCCCCCACCCCCCACACATAACACACAACCACAAAAAACACTACATCACGTCTAAACACCACAAGCAAGACAAAAAACAACAAAAAAACACAAAGACAAACGGACCGCAGGTAAGCCGCAGCTGCTGGGGCAGCGCCACCAGTTTGGGTGGCGACAGTACAACAGACAGGAAATTCAAATAAAACTAAAGAAAAAAGCTGATACTGGCAGTGGTAAGAGTCAGAGAGAAAGGGAGTGAAATGGACAATCAACGTTTTTGGTTGAGACCCTTCCTCTGGACAAAGAGTGGAGGGGAGATGGTCAGCATTAAGAGGTGAAGAGTTGGGGTGAAAGGTGGGTCCCCGTGAGGAGGGGGTAGATTGATGGATGGCATCAGGTGGGGGAAGAGGAAAGGAGATAACATCAGAGGCTGATACGTAATAGGTGGAGCGAGCCAATGCAGATAATGGAGCCTGATGGGAAAGAAAGGTGGAGAATGGGACCAAATAAGGGAGGTAGGGTGAGCAGATGGGAACAGTGGAGGGACGCGAGATAGGGTCTGTGGGAGTTGGGCAGATGGAGTGGGTAAGGGAAGACGCTGGGTGAATGGGGGCAGTGTTGGGAGAGACGAGGATCCAGGGGGACCTGAAATTAAATGAGTCAATGTTTGTGCCATTGTCGTGGACTGCTGAGGCGAAATATGAGGTGCTGTTCCTCTAGATTGCTTTTGGCCTTGCCCTGGCAGTGCAGGAGACCAAGGGCAGACAGGTCTGTGTATGAAGGAGGTGATGGATTGAAATGGCCGGTAACCCAGAGCTCCAGGTTGCCAGAGCAGACAAACAGTGCTCCACAAAGCCACTGCCTCGTCTGCTTGGTCTCGCCAATATTGAGTCTCCAATGATGTCTCCATCTTTGCTGATAATTATTCTTTTGTTGCATAAATTAAACTAATTTCTCTTTAATTGTGATTGCTCACCTTCCATCACAGTGAGGAATGTGGAGGAGTCACTGTGGTGGATGTTCATGTTAAAATGTATTTTGTGTGTTCTGTTGCGTTTTATTATATGTTTTTAAACGTCAGGGAAGACCAGAAGTGGAAGGGCTAAAAGTACCCACAATGGCAAAAGCCCCTGCACTGCCCAAGGTTCTGGGCATGTGGGAACACATGGTGAAAGTGTTTACAATTATACATGATGTTGCAGTCACATGTTGCAATCACAATCACATTCCCATCTTCACCCTAGATGAACTACACATTAGCACCGTCTCTAATCCCTGCAATGTGACTCCTCTGCACTTTAGAATTTACAATTGCAGACACTTATGATTGCTCTAAGTGTGTGATAATTTGTGTTTATTAAAAACATCAACATGTTTTTATTGTTTAATTCAGACTTTATTTTTACAAAGATGAATTCAACACAACGTTTGGCAACCTTGCGTGTGCTGAGTACAAATACTGATGAGTTTTCATCTTTAATAATGACAGTGGCATTTGTAACAGTAAATTGCTGTGGTATTAGGCTTGTTATGTTCTCTTTGTCAAGAGAATTATCACTATTTGGCACCTCACTTTGCTCAATTTTCCCTGTAGTGCTACAGGGATTTAGAATCCAGTAGAATGGGAGAGGGAAATATTTCGCTTGGGCAATTTACAACACAGCGGTATGAAGATTGACTTCTCTAACTTCAAGTACCCCTTGCTTTCCCTCCCCCTCCATCCCTCCCCATCCTAGTTCTCTGACCAGTCTGACTGGCCTCCTGATTAAATTTTACTTTGTATGTCTCGTTGTCACTTTCCCCGAGCTGGCAATGATATATTCTACATTTCCTTAATCGTTGTCCCCTTTGATCTCTCGTTTTCACACCTTACCCTTCCATATCTGTGACTCCCTCTCCCCTGACTCTCAGTCTGAAGAAGGGTCTGGACCCAAAATGTCACCCATTCCTTCTCTGCAGAGATGCTGCCTGGCCTGCTGAGTTATTCCAGCATGTTGTATCTATCCTGGCATCAATGTGATCTGAGTGCAAGTCAGGTGCCTGATATTTTCTTTTTTTTGTCAAACTTCTGCCTTACAAGCTCTCGTTGAGGGTGAATGTGGCTTTCAACAATGTGTTGGACTTTGAAGGAAAAAAGCTAACTGAATATTTTGTAAGCAGTTAAAATCTATTTAATCCCTAACGTTCCCTGTAAGGGAGGTGATAAAAATGGATTAAAAAAACAACTAATTGCATGAATTAATTAACGAGGGATGGCAGGACATGTTGCAACCACATGCGAGGGGCTGAATGGTGGTGTGATCCAGGGCACAAGTGGCTAGAGTTGGTGCCTGTGCCTTGAAGAGCTGAGCTGGAGACAGCACTGCAGCTGATGGACGATCATGAAGGGGCAATGTCACCTGGATATTTAGTACAGGAGGTGATCGCAACTCATAAGATAGAGTTTCTGATTTAGTCCGTTTTTAGGGACATGAATGTTTGACTGCAGGAAAAGGAAAGTGGAAAGCCTGGCTGTATTCAGGCAACTGAATCATCCTACCACAACTAAAGAGCAGTGCTGAACTACTATCTACCTCATTAGTGACCCCCAGACCATCTTTGATCAGACTTTATCTCGCAGTAACCGTTATTCTCTTATCATGTATTTTCGACACTGTAAATGGATTGATTGTAATCGTGTATTATCTTTCAGCTGACTGGGTTGCACGCGACAAAAAGCTTTTCACTGTACCTCGGTACACGTGACAATAAATTAACTAAACAGTTGTGGGGCCTCAGCCTTTGCATTTCCCACTGCATCTGAGATTCATCCAGCTTATTTGAATGAGAGTGGGGATGAGATACATGACCTTGACACTTTGGTACGTTCAAGCTAACCAAGAATGGAGTGGTAGCAGGGCACAGAACAGTGAAGTCAGGGACACGTTTCTCAGCAGCAAAGAGCAGTGTCCAGAGACAGTTGCCCGGCCAGTGACATAGTGCTTATGGTGTCAGCTCTGGGCTGGAGAGAAACATACAGTGGATCCAAGATACATACAAGAATCCAGCAACCAATAACATAGGGCAAAGTAGGAGGTTCTTTAATAGCTGATGTGAGAAGTTGGATACTAAAGTAAGAAGCTCAAAGGTAATAATCTCTGAGATGCATTCAAATTAGCACAAGACAAGTTAGAATCGAGTAATGATTAAACAGGTGGAGGTGGTGTCTGGCCAGTAGATGGAGCACCACAATGGCACAGAAGGTAGAAGAGACTGCTGCAGATGCAGACTACCAACTGGAGTGGAGTCCATGCCGTAGGACCGGGTTCTGCCTCTGTAAAGGACCACCAGTGTGGTGGCTGCCTGTGCACCTGTCCCCACTACAAGGTGTCACACACAGGTGGGAGGGACATACCCACAGAAAGAACCCACCAGGAGGACAACCAAACTCAACCAAACCCATGGTGTAGGCCGGGCCATAACATTTTGTCATTTATATAAATGATGTGGATGAATTAATCAAAGGGATGGATGCTAAATTTGCCTGGTGCCACACAGATAGTAAGGAAAGTAAGTTGTGAAGAGGAAATTGTGAGGTATTGCATCTAAATGGCTCAAGATTGTAAAGATCTGAGATTCAGAGATCTGGCTTTCCTAGTGCATGATTTGTAAAGTCTTTGCATGTAGATATAGCACGAAAACTAAAATTATCTGATTGTGTATATCGTTAGGGGCATTGCACTAAAAATGCAGGGTGGTTATGATTAAGCCATGTCATTCCTGCACATCCCATGCTAACTGCACAAAGGAGTATTTTGCTTAACATTCTGCTGCCCTCCTTCAAAGAGTATTTGATTGTGTTTACAGTATTTAACTCAGCAACATCTGAAAATTACCCGTAGATATTTGCTTGGTTGTGCAAATACAACTGACAGAAAGATGCTACCTTTCCTTATTCATAATTAAACACACAGTGATCTAGGAACCGGAAAAGTCCATTTAGATCATGGCTGCTTTGCTCTTTGGCTCCATTTGCACATCGTTGCTTCGTATCCTTTGACTGATATTTGCATAGCAAAGATATCAATCCCAGTTTTGACATTTTCAGTTGAACCCCACCCTGCTTCCAGCTCCTGACATTGACAGCTTTCGAAGGGAAACGTGTTCTAGATTTCCACTGCTCTTTGCATGAAAAAAAACTTCATCCAAAAGATGCAGGCACAAGAAACTGCTGATGCTGGAATCATGAGCAAAACATAAAGTGCTGGAGGAGCTTGGCGGGTCAGGCAGCATCTGTGGAAGCAATGGACAGGCAACGTTTTGGGTCAGAACACAGCTGCATACTGCAATGCTGCTGTTCATTCCCATCACAGCTGCTGCCTGACCTGCTGAGTTCCTCTAGCACTTTGTACTTTGGTCATCTGAAAGATTCTGGCTTCAATTTTACAATTATGCTGCTTGTTCTCCCACCATTCTCCTGTCAGAGGGTAAATAGAGAGAAATTATTGTTTATCAGATCCTTTAAATATCTTAAACATCAGATCATCATTTCATCATCTGAACTTTTCAACGTCATCACAATTTAACCCGTTCAGCTCTGGTAACAGCTCTGTTAAAAACTCCAAGACTAAGATTTCCTTTCTAAGGTGTGGTGCCTCAAACTAAACGCAGAGATAAGAATGAAATCTCTGATGTTGTTTCATAGAAATGTAGTATAACTTCGAACCAGGTTTTTTTTGATAAGTAAGACATAAATATATTTCTCAGAGAAATGCGGAGATTTGATGCTTTCAGCCACAAAGTAAATTGTGTTAAATGTAGTTATTCATAAAGTTTTGGGTATCACAAGTTTTGGGAAGTGTAAGAAAATAACTGCAGATGCTGGTACAAATCGAAGGTATTTATTCACAAAATGCTGGAGTAACTCAGCAGGTCAGGCAGCATCTCAGGAGAGAAGGAATAGGTGACGTTTCGGGTCGAGACCCTTCTTCGGCATTTTGTAAATAAATAGCTTCGACAAGTTTTGGGAAGGTACCGTATAGGGAACCAGGGGTAGTGCACAGATCGGAATGATTGGTCTTGCTGTAATGTGGGCAAATCCATGAGTCTAGGCACCCATGACCACACAATGTGTGGGAGCAAAAGACAGGTTGGAATTAACAATGGCCAATGCAAGTAATGTTACTGCCTCGAAACTCCAAGAACCTTGGTTCACTTTAGACCCTCATGGGTTAGACCCTCAGAGTGGAGTTCTCTCATTCTTTCTAAAAATAGGAGCAGAGGTAGGTCAGCAGTCCCCTCGAACTTGTCCTGCCGTTCAATGTGATCTTGGCTGATCTGTCCCAAGGCTCACCTCTTTTGTGGCAGTCTCAACTCTCCTCAATTCCCTGATCTTTCACAAATCTATCTGTCTCCATCCTAAATACTTTCAATGATCCAGCCCAATAAGCTACCCCCAGATTTCCCCGCATATTGCCACTGGTTAGCTGGCTATTATGAACCACTCCTAGGATAGGTGGAAAGTGGGAAAATTAGGGGAGCATTCATAGAATTATAGTACAGAAATAGACTCCATTGGCCAACCTTGTCCATGCCAACTGTGATGCCCCATCTCTGCAAATCCCATTTGTTTGCATTAAGCCTGGGTCCCTCTATGCATTTCCTATCCTAGTGTCTGTCGAAAGGCCTCTTAAAGATTGTAACTGTATCTGCTCCCACCACCACCACCTCTGGCAGCTCTTTCCAGATATTCAGCACCCTCTGTGTGTAAAAGCTTACTCCTCAGTTCTCTTTTAAACTTCTGTCCTCTCACCCTCTGACAAACTCGCTTTTAGATGCCTGTGACTTATCACGTGATATTTTATCTCAATTCCGATGGATTCTAGAGAGGATAGGGAGCCAGAATCTAGACACTAGAACTAAAGGGTACATGTTTAAGGGGAGAGAGGAGAAGTTTAAAGGAAATCTGAGGAGTAAGCTTTTCTCTCAAGCAACTATTTGCTATCTACTCCCAATGAGGCTGTAAGGGTAGACTTTGGCACAAGAAAGGGGTGGTCACTTTGATGAGGGTTAAACTTCATCCTCAACATTGATGGTCTCCCAGTATCCACCTCACCTCACATCCGGAATCTTGGAATCATCCTTGATCAAACCCTCTCCTTCGACAAACACATCAAACACATCACAAAGACAGCCTTCTTCCACCTCAAAAACATTGCCCGTCTCCGTCCATCCCTCTCCTCCACAGCTGCAGAAACCCTCATCCACGCCTTCATCACCTCCCGTCTGGACTACTGCAACAGCCTCCTCTATGGCGCACCCTCAAAAATCATCAATAAACTTCAATACATTCAAAACTCCGCTGCCCGTCTACTCACACACACCTCGATCCGTGACCATATCACCCCCGTCCTTTATAAACTCCACTGGCTCCCCATCCGCCAGAGAATCCAGTACAAAATCCTCCTCATAACCTACAAAGCCCTCCATAACCTGGCCCCATCCTACCTGACCGACTTCCTCCACAGGCACACTCCCACCTGCACCCTCCGCTCTGCCGCTGCCAATCTCCTATCCCCCCACATCCGGACTAAACTCAGATCCTGGGGGGACAGGGCTTTCTCCATCGCTGCTCCCACCCTATGGAACTCACTACCCCAAACCGTTAGAGACTCCCCCACACTCACCACATTCAAAACATCGCTGAAGTCTCACCTGTTCAGCACTGCCTTCAACCACTGAAGGTCACCTCACCTACTGTTCATTTATTTATTTACTTATTTATCTATTTATTAATTTCCCTATGTTCTCAAAATCTCTGTAAAGCGTCTTTGAGTATATGAAAAGCGCTATATAAATAAAATGTATTATTATTATTATTACTATAGATTTCCCAATAGTTGGTAGGAATTAGTACAGACTAGACCAAGTGGACCCGTTGGGCCCAAACCTCACCGGCAATGAAATCTGTTACACAATTGAAATCTGTCTTCCCCCAGTTTCAGACCCTAATTTGAGGACCGACCTTATCTTTTCACCTGATAACCTTGAAGCTGACTGAACTATGGAGGGAGGGAGAGGTGGGGAGGGAGGATAAAGGGGTTTGAGGGGGATGGAGTGGGGGGGAGGGAAACAGGGGGAGGGAAAGGGGGGGAGGGGAAGGGAGGGAGCTGGGGAGGGGGGAGGAGGGGAGGGGAGGAGGAGGGGGCAGGGGAGGGGGAGGAGGGGAGGGGGAGAGGGGGGGAGGGGAGAGGGGAGAGGGGGGGAGGAGGAGAGGAGGGGGGGAGGGGGGGAGGGGGGAGGAGGAGAGGAGGGGAGGGGGTGGGGGAGGGGAGGAGAGGATGCTGCACCATTGCCGGAGAGGTTTGGGCCCAACGGATCGACGGTCTAGTCTGTACTAATTCCTACCAATTATTGGGAAATCTATAGTGTAA
The DNA here is from genome assembly GCF_053455715.1 of Rhinoraja longicauda. Classification (NCBI taxonomy): domain Eukaryota; kingdom Metazoa; phylum Chordata; class Chondrichthyes; order Rajiformes; family Arhynchobatidae; genus Rhinoraja; species Rhinoraja longicauda. Next base: position 3,106,163 of record NC_135967.1, on the reverse strand, counting down.
CCCCCATCAAAGTGACCACCCCTTTCTTGTGACAAAGTCTACCCTCATTGGCCAATCCCTCCAGGATATCCTCCCCAAGCTAGTCGTAATGTTCTCCCTGATTAGCAGTGCAACACCCTTTCCTCTTCTGCATCTTCCACTTTCAGCTTGGTTTGGGAACAGCTCCATCCAAGACCGCAAGAAATTACAGGGAATTGTGGACGCAGCCCAAACCATCACACAAACCAACCTCACTTCCATTGACTCCATTTATGCCTCACGCTGCCTCGGCAAGACCAGCAGCATAATCAAGGACGAGTCGCACCCTGGCCACTCCCTCTTCTCCCCATTCCCATCAGGCAAAGGTATAGAAGTGTGTGAATGCACACCACCAGATTCAGGGACAGTTTCTTCCCAGCTGTTATCAGGCAACTGAATCATCCTACCACAACCAGAGAGCAGTCCTGAACTACTATCTACCTCATTGGTGACCGTTGGACTATCCTTGATCGGATTTTACTGCTTATCATGTATACACTGTAAATGGCTCGACTGTAATCATGGATTGTCTTTCCGCTGACTGGTTAGCACGCAACAAAAGCTTTTCACTGTACCTCGGTACATGACAATAAACTAAGCTGAACTGATGTCTGAAGCCTCCATACCCTGGAATACTGAGCTGCCACTGCAGGCCTTTCATCAACCGTGTGTCCATCATTGCCACAATATCCACCCCATGTACAGGTCCACACTCTCAGCTCCGAGCACTAAAGTAAATGCAATTCAGTCTTCCAGTTCTCTCCGGCTTCCCTTTTTGTCTCCGCTTTCTCTTCCCACTGGACTTGGCTCTTCAATTTTCTATAAATGAGTCTGAGGCTGAGTCAGCCTGTCTTTCTGCTGCACTGTCTCGCTGGGTCCCAACCCCCTCGCTGGGTCCCAACCCCCTCGCTGGGTCCCAACCCCCTCGCTGGGTCCCAACCCCCTCGCTGGGTCCCAACCCCCTAGATCAATAGTTGAAACTTTCCTGAGTAGCACTGGCAATATTCTTCCATGGAAGAATATTGGTCCCACTGCAGATCAGATGGAACCCATCCTCCTGCAGGCCATCACTGCTCCAAAGGAGATGCCAATGATCCACAACCCTGAAGCCCCCCCTCTCTGCACCAGTTATTTAGCCACACATTCATCTGTCCAACCTTCCTATCTCTAAACTTATTGCCTGAGATTATAACACTAGAGGTGCTGCTTTTCATCTTTCTACAGATGGCACAGTAACATCGCTGGTAGAGCTGCTGCCTCTCAGCATCAGAGACCCAGGTTCGATCCTGACCTTGGGTGCTGTCTGTGGAGAGTTTGCATGTTATCCCTGTGATCAGATAGGTGCTCCAGTTTACTCCCATGTCCCAAAGATGTGAGGGTTTGTAGGTTAATTGGCCAATGTAATTTGCCCCTACTGTGCAGGGAGTGGATGTGAAAATGGATAAAACTAGTGTGATCGGGTGATCGATGGTTGGCATGGATTCGGTGGGCCAAATGGCCTGTTTCCATACTGCATCTTTCAATCAATCAATTATTCCCTAAATTCCCCTTATCCGACCACATCTCCTTATCAAAGTCTTTTGTACCAATATGGTCCATGATGTCCAGCAGTTCACCTGCCCCTTTCACAATGTTTCATAGCTGCTCCAAGATGCCCTTGCCCCGGCACCTGACAGACCACTCACCATCCTGGAGTCCCACTCGCAACCACAGAAACACCTATCGAGTTCCCTGTCCCTGCTCATCTATAATTTATCCTACCCCGTTGAGCATTGAGGCCGATTTGGCTGCTGCTGCTGCTGCTGCTGCTTTCCCCTGAAAGGCTACCCCCTCCAACAGTATCCCAACAGTTGCTGTTCACCAGCTACTGGGGAGTGCCTGGTCACCCCTTCTACTGGCCCCATAGCCGAAGCGTCCACATCGCGGGGCTGGAAACTGGAAGTGTCCTGAGCTCATTCTGCTCCCACCACCATCTACTGTACAAGTGATGGCTCCCACTGATTGTCGCCGGTAGCTTGCGCCCTCTTCAGGACGGACGATGACAGTGATGTCACCATTTGAAACAGAGAAGATGGACACGAAAGAAGAACACCCCTTCTGTTGGTCACCCATCTACTACCTGGCTGAACCATTGTGCCGCCCAGCTGCCTCACCGATGCCTCCCTGGTCAATGCCTCTGCACTTTGACCACAACCGCAGTGCTTCCACCTCCAAGACGGCTACACTCAAAATGGCCACTTCCCGTTTCATGGTCCTGTCAGCCTTGCCGCATTCCGTCTTCCAATGCCTCGGGTACCTGCCGGTCTCGTTGCCTTTCCTTGGCCTTGCCTAGCTCCCACTCTCTCTCTCGCGACCTCCTGGTCGATGGCCAAGTGAGAGAGATGTGCAGGAAAATAAGTGGGGAAACAGGATTGATCCAGGCTGGCTTAGACTTGATGGGCAGAATGGCCTCCTATTTCATGAGAAAACATGAGAGTACAATTACTTGATTTAAGTGGTTTTCATTCTACAGCACCAATGCGAAATTGGGGCAAAGAAGTACTTAGTGGTCTATGTACATGCAACTGATTTCTTGGCTGAATGCTTATTCTATTGATTCTTGATTAGTGCGGGTGTCAGGGGTTATGGGGAGAAGGCAGGAGAATGGGGTTAGGAGGGAGATAGATCAGCCATGATTGAATGGCGGAGTAGACTTGATGGGCCGAATGGACTAATTCTGCTCCTACCACTTATGGCCTTGTGATCTATTACTGCTGGCGCACAATCAGAATCTGAGCCTCAATGGTTACAAAACTGGGCCACGAGGCAGTCACCCCCACTGGCTGGGACAGACCTGTGAAAGCCCATCACTGACACAATGGACCGAATGGCCTCATCCTATGCTGTAACCTTTCCATGCTTTCCATTCTACACAGTGCACCACGACCAGAACAATGATTAGTTCTAATAAATGACAGTAATGAAAACCTGCCAGCATTGCCAGACTGCGATTAAATCCAACACTACAGTTAAAACGCAGCCACAGACGTTTCAAATCTGCTTCATTATCTAAGAACTTTCTGCTGGGTATTTTAAATTTTCCCACTGATGCCTTCATTGAGTGTTTAGAAAGAGAAATCTTGATGTTACATTTGTGGAAGAGCTATTGTTGTGAACTAAGTGAATATACCAAAGGGGAACATCACAGTGTGTGCAGGGAATGACCCATTCTCTGGAATGTCGGCTGGACCTGGGTTGGCTGTTTACACGCTGGCTTCTGAGTTGGGGTTTCCAGGAAGCATGTCTGTATTTAATTCATTTTCAGTCGCTACCAGCATCTCGCCCCTGGTGGACTCTTCTTTCTTTTGCCTTTCCAGCATTCGATGATGAATTGTCGGGACACAGAACAGAACAAATCCACCAACGATGGGTGGAATTCCAGCCAAGTAGAAGGCCAAGTGATAGCTGCCCAAAGAATCGTCAATAAACCCTATGTGAAGTAAACAGATCGACAGTTAGGAGAGCTCTTTATTAAAACCCAACAAAGTTGAAGCTTAAACTAACTGCCTCTAATCTGGGGGAAATCTTTGGCATCAGTGCTTTAATCAAGTAATAACCTGAATGGCTGGGCAGTGGGGGTCTAGATTAGTATTGCTGATAGTTTCCACATGGCCTCTGCCCTGATCGCTGGGATGGATCGAAACTGATTTTCAATGCAACAAAATCTTATACCAAAAGGCTTTAATCGAAACAAGCAGATAGTTAGGCCATTTACTCTTCAGGTAGTTATGAGGTGCACCTATGCATTGCTTTAGTTTAGTAGTTTAGTTTAGTTTAGTTTAGTTTAGAAATACGGAGTGGAAACAACGAGTCCGCACCGACCAGCGATCCCGCACACAAACACTATCCTACACACACTAGGGACAATTTACATTTACATTTATACCAAGCCAATTAACCTACAAACCTGTACGCCTTTGGAGTGTGGGAGGAAACCGAAGAACTCGGAGAAAACCCACGCAGGTCACGGGGAGAACGTACAAACTCCGTACAGACAGCACCCGTAGTCAGGATGGAACCCGGGTCTCTGGCGCTGTAAGGCAGTAGCTCTAACTCTACGCCATTGTGCCGCCCCTGTTAGTGTACAGGAACTACATTCCAGTATGAACTCAATTCTTTGTTGTTCTTGGTCCATATTGGTGAAACAAAGGGCACTTTCCTTCGTCACTGACCTGCAATGGGTGGTCCTGCAGACATGGGAATGGCCATGAGTCCCAGCAGGAAGCCGATAGCCTGGGAGGCCTCTTGAGTTCCAACCAATTCAAAGGCAATGGGCGCCATAATGGTTATGAAACATCCGTCGCAAAGTCCCAGGAAAATACAGATGACAATGAGGCCTTTGAATATTTTGCAGAGCGGTATCATGATGGACATAATCCCCATCACCCAGAATGCCGCCACCTGCAAATGGGAACAAGAGGTCATTGAACGGCACCTCATATTTCACCGGTAGTTTACACCAAAGCAGTATGAACATTGACTTCTCTAACTTCAGATGGTCCCTGCTTTCCCTCTCTTTCCCCTCCCCCTTCCCAGTTCTCCCATCAGTCTTCCTGTCTCCTACTACATCCTATCTTTGTCCCACCCCCTCCCCTTACATCAGTCTGAAGAAGGGTCTCGACCCGAAACGTCACCCATTCCTTCTCTCCAGAGAGAAGAGTTACTGACCCGCAGAGTTACTCCAGCATTTTGTGTCTGTCATCAAGAGGTCATTAGGATTAGATTTATTATTGTCACATGGACCCAGGTACATGAAAAGCTTTGTGTTCAATACAATTAATTCTCTCCCCTGGCTCTCAGTCTGAGGAAAGGTCTGGACCCAAAACATCACCCAGTCCGTCTATCTGCCTGTCCCTTTGTTACTTTAGCATTTTGTGTCTATCTTCAGTGTAAACCAGCGTCTGGAGTTCCTTCCTACACAATACTATACATGATCATCCCCAATAAGGCATTAATCCCAGGGAACTGCAATACTAAAACATAAACACATTGGGTTAACAAACAATAGGCATGTTAATACACTGCCATTGAAAAGCCAAACTCTCAACAAATGCCTCTGTATCAGGCAGGTTCTGGCTGGAAGCAGGAAGAGAAGCAACAGCAGTATGGATCTTCCATTGAATTACCATCTTAGCCTCTCCTTGCTCTATATTTTTTCCTATTGCCCTGGAGGGATAAACAAATGACCGGGATATGATTATTCCTCAAATTATTCCTTAACAGCTTTTGTTCCCTCTCTGTTACAGTAATAATTAGAACATAAAACTAGGTATTGGCAAGCTATTGGTCATCAGGGAGGCTCAGAGTTGCACCTGCAGTCGCCCAAAGTAGGTTCCAGCATCATTCATTAATATTATTCAGAAGCAAGAAAACCTACTACATTTTGAAACCTGCAGGTAGTAGGGACAATTGGTGTATCTCCTCAGCCCTATCCAATATTGGCTAACTAAGTTGTGATTGAGTAGACATCACATTTTACTGGTCGATACAGCAGCAACAGATCCATAAATATTCTGATCTTGTATTAGGTCTCTTGATTATGTAGCCGACAATAAACCATTGTACATTTCCTTGAGCATCTTCTAGTTTAATCGGAACTTTTCACTCCTTACACTTTCATATCTCTAGTTTCCCCCACCCCTGACTCTCAGTCTGAAGAAGGGTCTCGAACCGAAACGTCACCCATTGCTTCTCTCCAGAGATGCTGCCTGCCCCGCTGAGTTACTCCAGCATTTTGTGTCCATCTTGATTATAATCAATGGGTTTGAGAAATTAAGTTGCTGCCATTTTGCAGGTGTGTCTTTAACAGAACTATGAGAATAAATCAGGGAATTTTACAATGTGTAACAGTCAAAAATAGCTTCACTCAGTGCAATTAAAACAACATCTAATGATGAATATTGGGAAATTAAGAAGCTGCTCCTCAAAGATGGAGCATTTGGACTGGATCGATCTACCTGCAGATAGATCTTCTTGGGTCCAGGGATGGAATCACCAATTTTTCCAAAGATCAGCCGCCCAGCTCCTGATGAAGCTCCAATGCAGCCAAGTAGTATCCAATTTTTCTCGGCTTCTGCAGAAAATTCTTTGCGGACATGATTCATCTGCAGACAAATAATTTGGCAGATATCATAATGGACACGTCAACCAGGCTGCAGATGATCCACAAAATAAATGACTATCTCATGAAAAATAGAGTCATAGAGTGATACAGCGTGGACACAGGGCCTTCGGCCCAACTTGCCAACATGTCCCAGCTACACTAGTCCCACTGCCCGCGTTTGGCCCATATCCTTCCAAACCGGTTCTATCCATATACCTGTCTAACTGTTTCATTAAACATTGGGATCGTCCCTGCTTCAACTACCTCCTCTGGCAGCTTGTTCCATACACCCAGCACCCTTTGTGTGAAAAAGTTACCCCTCAGATTCCTATTAAATCTTTTCCCCTTCACCTTGAACCTATGTCCTCCAATCCTCGAGTCTCAGTCCTGCTCTGTGCATCTACCTGATCTATACCTCCCATGATTTTATACACCTCTATAAGATCACCCCTCATCCTCCTGCGCTCCAAGGAATAGAATTCCAGCCGACTCAACCTCTCCCTACAGCTCAGAACCTCTAGTCCTGGCAACATCCTCGTAAATCTTCACTGTGCCCTTTGACACCGTGGGCTCTCATCTTCCTAAGTAGCCTAATGTGTTTCACCTTATCAAAGGCTTTCTGAAAATCTAGGTAAAGGGCCTGTCCCACTTAGGTGCTTTTTTTGGCGACTGCCGGCGACTGTCAAAGTCATAGCAGATCGCCGAACTTTTCTTTTACCCGACAACAATGACCACGACAATGCCGAGTCAGGTCAAGATTACACCGTCTTCTGAAACATCGCAAAATTCCCACGCTGTCAATGCTTCTCCGGCATCCTAATTTTCGCTGAAATCACTGACAAGTCGGTAAGTACTTGAGAGTTTTGAACTATAACATCTTGTATGGGTTACTTAAAAACCAAGCTTCACTGTAACAAGGAATAAACTGGATTTACTTCCAGTTTACTAATAGCTGTATTAAAAAAAAAAAATTAAAAAGTGGTTAAGTGGATTTTTGTGAAAAGTGTGTGGGCATTCTTTGAAAATGTACGGGAGATGCATATCTGGTTTCTGGGTTGCATATCTGGGTTGGGAGCCCACTTTAAATGTAATGGCTGATGGCCATAAACATCGCAAAAATTCCCACGATTACCTGACCGTCAAACTGTCGCCTCCAATCTACCTGTCAAATGTCCTGATGGTAAATAAATTGGTTAAACACAAGCATTTTATGGTATTTTGAAATTACTTTAATTATTTTAATATTATGTGCTTCTAAATGCGTCTAAGAGAACCTAGCAAACCTGGGGACAGCATGCGACAGCGCCCGCAATAAGCAACGATACCTGGCGACAAGGCAGCTGCCGCCGAGAAATTTCACTCCGGATGATTTCTCAGCGACGCGCTGAGATCCACTACGATTCTTTGAAGACTCCTCACGATCATGCCCGCGACACATGGCGAACTGTTGGCGACAGCCTAGTCACCGGCAGACACCTTAAAATCGCCTAAAGTGGGACAGGCCCTTAAAACAACATTTACTGACTCCTTGGTCTGTCCTGCTATTTACTTCTTCAAAGAATTCCAGCAAATTTGTCAGGCAAGACCTCCCCTTCACAAAGCCATGCTGACTTCAGCCTATTTTACCGTGAACTTCTAAGTACGCCGTAACCCCATCATTTATAGACACAAAAAGCTGGACTAACTCAGGTCTGAAGAAGGGTCTCGACCCAAAACATCACCCATTCCTGTTGTACTTCGTGGTCCGGTATCTGTTATACCTTTGTTATGGCTCTGGACTGACCACAAGTACACGTGTTTAAAAGGTTAGAAAGCTGGAGCTTAAATCCAGGCTGTTTATTCCACAGCCACCTGGAACCAGAGTGACCACCAATATCACGTCGTTCTCCTATATACATGTTACTTCGCGGGCAAACAAAGTAGTCCTTGTGATACAACAAAGTAGTCCTTGCAATATCACAACATCCCCCTTGTCAGATATAAAATAAAATATATTTAACAAACAAACTCTAAACACACATGTTTTTTTATAAACACCATAATTCTTCACTAGTAACAATTATCAACAGTAACGTGCAGGTTTCTTACTAACACGTCCTGAACGTGTCACATAATCTCTATCAGCCTTATGTGCCGGTCGTTCCTCCTCTATATTTGGTCTCAGTCCTGTTGCTGTCTGGAGTAATGCAGTGGGGACCAAAGCCTGGTTTCTCCAGTGGAGGAACATCTCTCAACTGCACTCGATTCCGTCTTAATCTGTTTCCATGATGTAAACATGTTTCAATGATGTAAGATCTTGATTGGGGTTCGTCACAGATCGATCTCACTTCTGCTGGTATCCAGACACGAGTTGCTTGATCCAGAACCCGGACCTTCTGTCCAATGTGTAATGGTTTCAAGTCTTGTCTCTTGACCGAATTGTCAAAATGCGCCTTCATACGCTGCTTGCGCTTTTCAAGTCACTCAAAGTTCCTCTGCCTTTGGTATGCCTTGTTCGTGTCAAGGTTCATGGGTAGAGGTGTCCGAATCTGTCGTCCAAACATCATCTCTGCTGGTGACGGTAACTTGGAATCAATCGGCTTAGTACGCAAGTTGAGTAAAGCTGCTGCTACACTCTGTTCTGTTGTCAAGGGCTTCTTGATGACGGATTTCACCGTTCGTACCATTCTCTCAACCAGTCCATATTTCCTCTGGCTTGTCCTGATCCTCTTCACTCAGACCTGACGCATTCAAACGATGGAGTCCTTCTACTCCTAAGGCGAGTTTTATCTTTGTTGCTTAGACACCGATGTGATTTCTAAGTCTTGCAGACACAGTTTCATCCTCTGTTTGAACAAGGAGAACTAATTGGCAATGTCCAGCACTTGCCAGGTCACTTCAGGTAACAAGTGCCGGCAGTGCAGATAGCATTTCAGGTGGCATAGTGCCAGGCTCGCACTGCCGGGCTGGCACTGCCGGCCTCGCACTGCCGGGCTGGCACTGCCGGCCTCGCACTGCCGGGCTGGCACTGCTGGCCTCGCACTGCTGGGCTCGCACCGCCGGGCTGGCACTGCCGGGCTGGCACTGCTGGACTCGCACTGCTGGACTCGCACTATGCTGCTCCAAGCTGCTGAAGCCACGGTGTGATCGGGTTTTGGCTGCAGTGCGCACTGGCCCCGCCCACTGGTGCTCCCGGCCGCTACCACTTATAGTCGGTACGCGCTGCCGCTGCCTCAGGCCTCGGGCTGTGCCAACTCTCCGGTCGCCGCGTCGCGCCCTGGTGAGTGTTCAGTCTCTCGGTCGTACCGGTCATCGGCCTCCGTGTGCGCCGGTCTCTCCGGTCGCCGTACCTCCGTGGGTGGCGGTCCCTCCGAGAAGCAGTCCCTGGTTTCCGAACTTGGGCCTGCACAGGGCTGGGGCGTGATGTGGGCCTTCACTCACCACCGTCAGCAACCTGCAGCATCCTGTCGGCAGCTCGGCGCTGACTTCTGATCAGGTATTTTTAGATAGTGGCCCTGTCGAGATGCATTCCTAGCATCCCTTACTGAGCTGGAAAGCATTCATCTTTTTCTTTTGCTTTAGGGCTTTCTATGTTTTTGTCTACTTTTTTAATTATCTTTTTTTTTTTTTACCTTTCCAGGGCTAAATCACCAAACCGCTGCCACCATGTTGTACTTCGTGGTCCGGTATCTGTTATACCTTTGTTATGACTCTGGACTGACCACAAGTACACGTGTTTTAAAGGTTTGAAAGCTGGAGCTTAAATCCAGGCTGTTTATTCCACGGCCACCTGGAACCAGAGTGCCCGCAAAGAACACGTCATTCTCATATATACATGTTACTATGCGGGCAAACTAAGTAGTCCTTGTGATACATCAAAGTAGTCCTTGCAATATCACAACAATCTCCAGAGATGCTGCCTGAGTCACTCCTGCTTTTTGTGTCTATCTTCGGTTTAAACCAGTATCTGCAGTTCCTTCTTACACACCTCATCCTTTATAATCTATATACTAAAACTCTTGTTTGGTTGTTTGTTTGTTCCTGAACTACAGCCAAATGGGTACACAATAGCCCAACAATTTTAGGCCCACCTTACTCACCGTCGTCCCTTTGGTGCTAATGGAAGAGGTTTCATTGAAATCGGTGTTGTATTTTAAAAGTTATTTTAAAGTTATTCACATTTTAAAGTTTTAAATCAATCTCCTAGGGAGGGAGGGGGGAGTGGAGGGAATGCGACAGGTACCAGCGTCAAAACTGGAGGCGAAAATGACTTGTCTTCAGTTGTCATCAACAGGGTCGTAGCTTGTCGTAGCTTGTCGCGGGTGGACGTAGGTTGACTTCGGTTGTTGTAGGTTGTCGCCTGTGTGGTCGTAGGTGCGGTCGTAGATGGACGTCCTACTCGCGATGATTGGGTCGCCGGTTGTCGGTAGCTTGACGTCGACTAGGTGGTGGGTTGTTGTAGCTTGTCGTAGACTTTGCTGTAGGGGGGTCCTGTCGCTGGTTTTTCGGCGACCTGCTACAACTATGACAGTCGTCGGCAGTCGCCTAAAAAATCGCCAAAGTGGGACAGACCCTTAACTATACTATCCCAAATGACAACAATGTTCTTCTTCCCTGTTCCCTCTCGAATGACCCCCTGAACTACAGTGCCCTGGTCAGGTTGCTCATTCTTCCTATTCAGTCCTCACCTCTGTTCCTCTGCCTGCCTCACTAGCAGTCACACCCTCGATGTCACCACGGACCATGTTGGAAGCACATACTTTAGCGGGTGTAACTGCCTCCAGATACACAGTGTCCAGGTGATTCTCCCCGTCTCTGAGGTGCCTCAGCATGTGAAGCTCAGACTCCAGCTCGTCCACTTTCAGTCTGAGTTCTTCAATCAAACACATATTGGCGCCGAAGAGGCCGCGAGCTCTGCCATTTTTTTAAATGTTTTTTTTTGTTCTTCTTTCATTCTTTTCGCACATATTAGATAGCACAGTCAAGTGCTAGTGCAGTAGCAGCTTTCCTGAAGCTTTTCAGGTTTTATTTGGTGTTTTGCGCAGTTTTGCAGTTGTCAGGCCTACAGTTGGCATGCCTACAGTTTTCAGGCCTACAGTTTTTAGGCCTACAGTTGTCAGGCCTACAGTTTTCAGGCCTACAGTTTTCAGGCCTACAACTTTCAGTCCCACAGTTTTCAGACCTACAGTTTCCAGGCCCACAGTTTCCAGGCCTACAGTTTCCAGGCCCACAGTTTCCAGGCCTACAGTTTCCAGGCCCACAGTTTCCAGGCCTACAGTACAGAACTACCTGGAACAAAGGAAAATGGGCAACAGCACCACAACCCCGAAAATGAAGTGCAGCAAACACACTTCTGGACCTGGGCCTGTGCACCTGGATTTCCTGACAGGCCGACACCAGGTGGTGAGGATCACACCCCGACAGCCCTCACCCTCAACATCGGCGCACCTCAGTGGCCCTGACATGGTGGTGCCAGGCCAATACCCTCTCCCTCAACGTCGACAAGACCAAGGAGGTGATCGTCCACTACAGGAGGTGGGGGGGGCACCCTCCCATCAACATCAACGGTGTAACGGTGGAGAGGGTGGAGAACTTCAAGTTCCTCGGTGTCCACATCACAGAGGACCTGATCTGGAACACCCACATTTCCACCATCACAAAAAAGGCGCAACAGCGCCTCGACCACCTCCGGCGACTGAAGAAATTCAGCCTGAACCCAGGGATCCTCAGGGATTTCTACAGAGACACCGTGGAGAGCATCCCGACAGGCCGTATCTCCACCTGGCTTGGCAGCTGTACCTAGGGATGCTAACTGTCCCGTAATAGCCGGGGCATCCCGTATATTGGGCTAAATTGGTTTTAGCCCTTGTACCGTATTAGGCCCGGGAGGCGCTGTTGGCCCAGGGGCCGCTGGAGCCCTGGACACTGTAGTGCCAGACACTAGGCCCGGACACTGTAAGCCGGACACTGTAGGCCCGGACACTGTAGTGCCGGACACTAGGCTTGGACACTGTAAGCCGGACACGTAGGCCCGGACACTGTAGTGCCGGACTCTGTAGGCCCGGATACCGTAGGCCTAGGGGGCCACTGGAGGCCCGGACACTGTAAGCCCGTGTAAGGGCTAACATTACGAATGCAGCAATGTGGGTTTTATTGCAGGAGTGTAAAAGCTCCAGCTCGGATTATTCCTGGGGCATCCTGTTGTCAGCATGGAAGCGCGGTTTATGGCTGATCGTATCCTCTGATATCAGCAACTGGCCTCAAAGCTTTGAAGTGTTAAGAAGAACATCTTGCCATATGGACTGCCCTTTCTTCCCAAGAAAGAAGAGGTCACGATGGACACGACGGACACGGAGGTCCCGAAAGACACATAAAGATTTATAGGGCGTTGTAAACTTGCCATATAAGGCAGTGATGGAAAAATCCTGGCACATGTATTTAGGGTATAAAAGGTGTGTAAATGTAAGCTTTCGGAGAGAGAGACTACACTAGCTTCCTGAGCGTTTCTAAACGCTCCGGTATCTAAGCTCTCTCCCACCTGGGTGAGTAGAATAAAGAGGTTAAATGATTTTGGTTGTCTGACTATTCTGTTAATAGGGCACGAACTACAACATTTGGCGTAGTCGGCAGGATCTCTTTGGTACCGTCAACCACGAACGACTAAGAGGCAGCGGTGACTGAAACACATCCGAAGGGGACAGAGTGCACTTCTCGACCGTTGTTCGAGACCCCGGACGTTGACGTCTTTCAGACACTGAAGTCCCTCGTTTGGGGTTGATTTCGTGTTCAACTGAGATTCACAGACGAACCAATAAGGAAAAGGGCAAGGATAAGGATACGTATTAGGAAGGTAAGGGGCGGTCACTCTTGTTGACATTGTTTTGGTCTGGGTAAATTGATCATTTGGTAAAATTTATTGGTAACATAATTTCGGATAATTGGATGTCAGACATGTGAGACGAACTTTGGATAAGAGTGATGGCGGTGCCCTGGTACAACACATGTGTTTTTTGGATATTGAGGTAAGAGTCTTTATCGCATTAGTCTGTGGTCTGGGTAAATTTAAGAGTAATTTCATAAAGTGATATAGTGATTGGTTGTCAGGCCAGGAATGGGACAGGCTATGGATATAAGAGCGGCGGAACAATTAATGTGGGAGCGAGAAGCAGTGAAGAAATGGAAAAAGAGGATTAAAGAATGGAAAGAGGGGGAAGCGCCATCAGGAGTTGAGGGAGCGAAGTTGGAGGGAAAATGCAAGTAGTACAGGGATATCAGTGTGTGATAGGTTGGGAATACTGAAAACATGCGTTATTTTGCAAGCGGAATTTAAGGTGTATGATCTAAAACTTGACCGTGCTACCCGAGCTCGAGGTGAATTTAAAACCGGTACCACAGGGATATATCCCGCACAACAACAACAAAAGTCAGAATCCGAACCACTGGAGTATATAGCGGCTTTACTAGGTAATCAGGAGTCCGAGGGTGACGAGGAACCCTGGACGTGTCCGATCCCCACAGCCCCACAGGCAGAGCCACCGGCTGCGGTGGTGCCAGTCCCGGTTCTACCCTCCCCGCCAGAATATTGGGGACTACCCCCCGATAATGAGACAGCATCAGGGAATATGGATAGGTCCCAGACAAAGGGTTCAGTTGCGCCACGAACAAGAATCCGCACGATCGGCGCTAGAGATTGAGGATACTGCCTACCCTCGCCTTTTTCAGTACACCTCATTCTGCCCAGCAGGCTGAATTATTTGCCCTCATGCAGGCCTGCCACCTTTGCGTTGACCAACGTGCTAATATTTACACCGACTCACGATATGCCTTTGTGGTTGCACATGATTTTGGTAACCTGTGGCAGCGCAAGGCCTTTGTGACTGCAGCAGGCACTCCTATTAAAAATGCCCTGTTTGTCCGAAATCTACTAGCGGGTTTAACACTCCCGAAAACCTTGGCTGTCATTAAATGTAATTCGCATACATCTGTCAGGGATCCCATTTCTTTCGGGAATGCATTGGCTGACACATTGGCACGCACAGAGGCCCTGACCCCTACCATTTTAGTTTCTTCAGGTGAACAGCAGTTTTCTGCAACTACCGCTATGCCCAGTGTTTCGTAATTCTGCCAGCTTCAGGGGGACGCCCCCGAGGCTGAGAGACACCAGTGGAGCCAGGATGGGTGTTCCCCTTGCGAATCTGACTTGCTTTGGGTTACTGCCTCTGGCGAAGTTTGTGTCCCTAACGCGCTTTTACCTGTTTTGTTGCATTATGTGCACTCTCTTACCTCTGCTGGTAAGAGGGGAATGTTGGATGTAATAAATGCTACATGGTATCACCCCAAAATACATTGGGGTTTACAAATTGATTTTATTGAATTGCCACGTGTACATAGTTATAAGTATTGCTTAGTTATTGTTGATGTGTTTAGCTGATGGATTGATTTTGCTATTGATGTTGCTATTTTGCTATTGTTACTCCCGCTATTAGGGGAAGTGCACTCAAGATCTATATGGGATTGTGGTCAATCTGTATTTACTCCATGACATTTATGTAAAGACGATCAGATGATATGCAGAGGAGGCAATGGGACAATACCCTGGAAGGCAGAAAGAATAGGACCCTGCTCAGGATGGTTTAATAAGACCAGAGCTAAACAATTGAGAGAGCAAGCCTATTGGGACATGCTTTGTGCCAGTTTAATTTCCAATGCCTGACAGATGAATTTAGTTTTCCATGTAAGAAGCAGCAGCCATATCAGGGTCAGTCTAGACGAATTCGAGGGTTACATTAGTCGTCCCTACGAGAAGAGATGAGGGGAAGAATAGACTGGAGAAGGGACTCTTGCAGTAGAACGCAGGAGAGCTTTACATGTCCAGCCAACACAGCATGTGCAGTAGAGAAGTATGAAGTACAATGCCCTGAGGGGTGCGGAGGGTATGCAGCAAAAGGACAACTAATGGTTATTACACATAACCAGGGGAAGGTCGATTTGACCACTAAATGGAATGTAAGCATGACTTGTGAAAGAGGAGATGGAACCGCATGGTTGAGTAATCAAACTGCGTTAAGGGAATGGAGCAGAAAGGGCTGGAACGGCTGGGGGCAAGTAGCAGCACTTACATTCTGAAGAAAGATGTTTGGTACCAACGCTACCCAGATAGAAGGAAGGCACCCCCTAGTAATAATCTGGTCAGTACGAGAGACTACCCAGGAATAATCCAATGTAGGACATTTAAGGCGAATGTATACAACTTGTACCCCAATGGTTAGATCCCCGAATGTGTTAAATTTGACCGTCAGGATAGAATATGAATCCAGGAAACAGAGTGAATGTAACATTGCTGAAAGTACAATGGAGGGGTTGGAACTGGAATAGGAACGTTAAATTCCTTCGATATAGAGACCCTACAAAATAAGATACAGACAGTAGGAGGATTGATGGGAGAAGGAATAAAACTACGAAATGCTTGGGATAAAGGATTACAAGAAATGCAATTTTCAGGATGGTTATCTGATGTAATGACTTGGAGACAGAATGAAGAGGTAGAAAAAGAACTGGAAAGGGTAATGCAGAATCAAACGGAGTTAAATTCGAATTACACCCACTGTATGATGAAAGAAATAGTGTCGAGGTTTGGACTACTGTGTACATTGAGCACTTTGGACAATGGACCCTATTTTACAGCCAAAGTTAATGATGAAATGTGCGAACAGTTAAATATCCGCCAGCAGTTCCACTGCGTACAACATCCACAAGCTGCAGGTATAGTGGAACGAGCAAATGGCACATTAAGAAATAAATTGGCCTTGTACTTTGAAAAAATTGGAGGTTACACGGGAATTTTGTTTTTGTCTTTCGGTCCAGGTATTTTTAAATTCATGTTACAAGTTGACAAAGCTTTTAATCAACTTGTCTGTGGGATTCAGCACATGCACCCATATCAGTACTGCAGTTCCCCCAAGACCTCTTAATGGGACTTACTTAATATGTGGGAGCTGGGCATATGTCTGGTTACCAGGACTTTCGCCACGGTATGATCAGGGATCTTATGTGACCTGGACAGGGTGCTGTTATCTTGCTTTTGAACTGTTTATGTATGTGCTGTTATGTTTGTGTGCTATTGTATGTTTGTTCTTAGTACCTGAACTGATGTATGGCACTTTGGTCAACGTGGGTTGTTTTTAAATGTGCTATACATATAAAATTGACTTGACTTAACTAGGAAAATAGGGCCAGATTTAGCCCAAGATCGAATTAATGCTTCAGGGTGGATTGGTTTGGTTTAGAATATTTGTGGGGGCCGATTCTCCATTACGGCAGTATCATTGTGTTAATTGTTGTATTTCAAACGTCATTAGAAACGGGGATGGTGCCGGAAGATTGGCGCATTGCGCATGTTGTGCCTTTGTTTAAAAAAGGTTCTAAAAGTAAACCTAGCAATTATAGACCTGTTAGTTTGACGTCTGTGGTGGGAAAATTAATGGAAAAGATACTTAGGGACAATATATATAATTATTTGGATAAACAAGGCCTGATTAGAAACAGTCAACATGGATTTGTGCCTGGAAGGTCATGTTTGACTAATCTTCTTGAATTTTTTGAAGAGGTTACCAGGGAAATTGATAAGGGCAAGGCTGTGGATGTTGTCTATATGGACTTCAGTAAGGCATTTGACAAGGTTCCACATGGAAGGTTGATTAAGAAGGTTAAATCGTTGGGTATTAATAGTGAGGTTGCAAGATGGATTCAACAATGGCTGAATGGGAGATACCAGAGGGTAATGGTTGACAATTGTATGTCAGGTTGGAGGCCAGTGTCTAGTGGGGTACCCCAAGGATCTGTGTTGGGTCCACTGTTGTTTGTCATTTACATTAATGATCTGGATGATGGTGTGGCAAATTGGATTAGTAAATATGCAGATGATACTAAGATAGGTGGTGTAGTTAATAATGAAGTAGAGTTTCAAAGTCTACAGAGAGACTTGGGCCTTTTGGAAGGGTGGGCTGAAAGATGGCAGATGGAGTTTAATGCTGATAAGTGTGAGGTGCTGCATTTTGGTAGGACAAATCAAAATAGGACGTACAGGGTAAATGGTAGGGAATTGAGGAATGCAGTGGAACAGAGGGATCTGGGAATAACTGTGCATTGTTCCCTGAAGGTGGAATCTCATGTGGATAGGGTGGTGAAGAAGGTGTTTGGTATGCTTGCCTTTATAAATCAGAGCATCGAGTATAGAAGTTGGGATGTAATGTTAAAATTGTACAGGGCATTGGTGAGGCCGAATCTTGAATATGGTGTGCAGTTCTGGTCGCCAAATTATAGGAAGGATGTCGACAAAATGGAGAGGGTACAGAGGAGATTTACTAGAATGTTGCCTGGGTTTCAGCACTTAGGCTACAGAGAGAGGTTGAACAGGTTGGGTCTTTATTCTTTGGAGCGTAGAAGGTTGAGGGGGGACTTGATAGAGGTTTTTAAAATTTTGAGAGGGACGGACAGAGTTGACGTGGGTAGGCTTTTCCCTTTGAGAGTGGGGAAGATTCCAACAAGGGGACATAGCTTCAGAATTGAGGGACAAAAGTTTAGGGGTAACATGAGGGGTAACTTCTTTACTCAGAGGGTGGTGGCTGTATGGAATGGGCTTCCGGTGGAAGTGGTGGAGGCTGGCTCGATTTTATTATTTAAGAGTAAATTGGATAAATGGGTCCCTTTCGGAATGACAGGCAGTGACCAGTGGGGTACCGCAAGGTTCGGTGCTGGGACCCCAGCTATTTACGATATACATTAATGACTTAGACGAAGGGATTAAAAGTACCATTAGCAAATTTGCAGATGATACTAAGTTGGGGGGTAGTGTGAATTGTGAGGAAGATGCAATAAGGCTGCAGGGTGACTTGGACAGGTTGTGTGAGTGGGCGGATACATGGCAGATGCAGTTTAATGTAGATAAGTGTGAGGTTATTCACTTTGGAAGTAAGAATAGAAAGGCAGATTATTATCTGAATGGTGTCAAGTTAGGAGGAGGGGGAGTTCAACGAGATCTGGGTGTCCTAGTGCATCAGTCAATGAAAGGAAGCATGCAGGTACAGCAGGCAGTGAAGAAAGCCAATGGAATGTTGGCCTTCGTAACAAGAGGAGTTGAGTATAGGAGCAAAGAGGTCCTTCTACAGTTGAACCGGGCCCTGGTGAGACCGCACCTGGAGTACTGTGTGCAGTTTTGGTCTCCAAATTTGAGGAAGGATATTCTTGCTATGGAGGGCGTGCAGTGTAGGTTCACTAGGTTAATTCCCGGAATGGCGGGACTGTCGTATGTTGAAAGGCTGGAGCGATTGGGCTTGTATACACTGGAATTTAGAAGGATGAGGGGGGATCTTATTGAAACATATAAGATAATTAGGGGATTGGACACATTAGAGGCAGATAACATGTTCCCAATGTTGGGGGAGTCCAGAACAAGGGGCCACAGTTTGAGAATAAGGGGTAGGCCATTTAGAACGGAGATGAGGAAGAACTTTTTCAGTCAGAGGGTGGTGAAGGTGTGGAATTCTCTGCCTCAGAAGGCAGTGGAGGCCAGTTCGTTGGATGCTTTCAAGAGAGAGCTGGATAGAGCTCTTAAGGATAGCGGAGTGAGGGTGTATGGGGAGAAGGCAGGAACGGGGTACTGATTGAGAGTGATCAGCCATGAAGGGCTGAATGGCCTACTCCTGCACCTATTGTCTATTGTCTATTGTATATGGATCAGAGGGGATTAGAGGGTTATGGTCTGAGTGCAGGTAGATGAGACTAGGTCAGGGAGAGTGGTCGGCGTGGACTGGTAGGGCCGGACAGGCCTGTTTCCATGCTGTAGTTGTTATATGGTTATATTATATGGTTGTGATTCTGTTCATCTGTTATTGCTTCGGTCCATGTATACGCCAAATATTTGTCAATCGGCCACTTTAAAAGACTGTGATTATAGCATAATCAAAGAGGGGAATGTAAGGGCTAACATTACGAATGCAGCAATGTGGGTTTTATTGCAGGAGTGTAAAAGCTCCAGCTCGGATTATTCCTGGGGCATCCTGTTGTCAGCATGGAAGCACGGTTTATGGCTGATCGTATCCTCTGATATCAGCAACTGGCCTCAAAGTTTGGAAGTGTTAAGAAGAACATCTTGCCATATGGACTGCCCTTTCTTCCCAAGAAAGAAGAGGTCACGATGGACACGACGGACACGGAGGTCCCATGATCGCATTGAATGGCGGTGCTGGCTCGAAGGGCTGAATGGCCTACTCCTGCACCTATTGTCTATTGTCTATTGTCTATAAAGATTTATAGGGCGTTGTAAACTTACCATATAAGGCAGTGATGGAAAAATCCTGGCACATGTATTTAGGGTATAAAAGGTGTGTAAATGTAAGCTTTCAGAGAGAGAGACTACACTAGCTTCCTGAGCGTTTCTAAACGCTCCGGTATCTAAGCTCTCTCCCACCTGGGTGAGTAGAATAAAGAGGTTAAATGATTTTGGTTGTCTGACTATTCTGTTAATAGGGCACGAACTACGACACCCGGACACTGTAAGCTCGGACACTGTAGTGCCGGACACTGTAGGCCCGGATACTGTAGGGCTAGGGGGTGCTGGAGGCCTGGACACTGTAGTGCCGGACACCAGGCCCGGACACAGTAGGTCCGGACACTGTAATGTCCCGCCTCCACCATTGGCACTCTGGAACTGCTGCTCTAACTACTGCCCACCGACTTTTTTAATCCTTTGTCCTTTAAAAAGCAGATTCTTACTTGCAAGATTCCTCCTCCTGCTGCTGCCTTCAGTTCAGCTACCTGAATATATAGATCATTTTAAGGCAGAGATTCTTGATTGGTACTGGTGTCTGGGGTTATGGGGAGAAGGCAGGTGAATAGGGTTAGGGAGGAGAGATGGATCAGCCATGATTGAATGTTGTAGTAGTCTTGATGGCCGAATGGTCTAATTCTGCTCCTATCACATATGACCTTATGGATATGTTTACATATGCTGTTGTGCTGCTGCAAGTAAGAATGTCATTGTTCTATCTGGGGCACATGACAATAAAACGGTGGCACAGCAGTAGAGTTGCTGCCTTACAGCGAATGCAGCGACGGAGACTCAGGTTCGATCCTGACTACGGGCGCCGTCTGTACGGAGTTTGTACGTTCTCCCCGTGACCTGCGTGGGTTTTCTCCGAGATCTTCAGTTTCCTCCCACACTCCAAAGACGTACAGGTATGTAGGTTAATTGACTGGGTAAATGTAAAAATTGTCCCTAGTGTGTGTAGGATAGTGTTAATGTGCGGGGATCGCTGGGCGGCACGGACTCGGTGGGCCGAAGGGCCTGTTTCCGCGCTGTATCTCAAAATAAAAAAATCTAAAACACTTGACTCCTGAGCAAGGCAAGTTCTCTCCACTCCTATGATCAACATTCCTCTCTCTGAAGAAGGGTCTCGACCTGAAACGTCACCCATTCCTTTCCTCCGGAGATGCTGTCTGTCCCGCTGTGTTACTCTAGCTTTTCATGTCTATCTTCGGTTTAAACCAGCATCTGCAGTTCCTTCCTACACAAGCATGAAAACATGATCATCCAACTATTTCCTTGGCTGACTGTGGAACAGAAGACAAACCTCCAATATATTAATAACTGTTCTTCAGAGACTGCTAATTTTTAGTTTTTTTTTACAGTGTTTTTTGAATATCCTAAAGTTTGGTAGCTGGCAAAACCATGTCATATTTGTAGCTGCACATTAATTCAAATTTGAGGGCTTTTTTACAAGGTTATGTATCCAAATGGCTGGTTACATTCTAATGATGACATTGAGCCTGAAAAAAATAGCCACCTCTTTACCAACACATCTGCTTCGAACCCACGGCAGCCATTTTGATGCCAAACTGAGGTCTCTTCAGGTTGACTGCAGGAAACTTTCCCCTAAAATCAGAGGTGAATAAAAGTAGAGGAGACAGGCAAAGGATAAGGGGTAAGTGATTTACCATTCAAATAAATCTTTATTGACATTTGTAGTAAGAGCTTCACATGCGAAGATTCTACAGTCGACAGCACTTTGTTTAAAGCTTTGCGCATGAGTCTGCAGTCAACAGCGCTGTGCTTAAAGCTTCATGTGAACAGTTTGCGGCTGGAAGCGCTTTGTTTCCAAAAAGAAGACAAAAACTGCCTTTGCTTGCAGTGCCTGCTTTCTGTGGGAGATGGGAGAGGGAGAAAGGGAGAGAGGAGAAGAGGGAGAGGGGGAGGGAGAGGGGGAGGGGGAGGGAGAGAGAGAGAGGTGCTGCTGTAGAGGGGCCCCGCAAATTGTTTTTGTTCTCTCTCTTCCAAATAAATCTGATTTATTGGGAAGAGAGGATAAATCTCACCCAACCAAATGGATGGGTGAGCCTTTTTCTGCTCTGCTAGTCAGATCCTTGAACCTGCTCCCTTGTAACAATTGGCGTAGTCGGCAGGATCTGGAGAATAGCAGAGCAAATGTTTGGTAAAAAAACAATCGATGCAGTGGAGTAGTGCATTCCGGGGTGGACCAACATTGCAGATGGACCTGGGATCAGCACACTGGGGCAGAGAGATGTGAAAGGACATTTTACAATAGACTGGCTCGCACGAAGCAGACACGATGCATGGGCGCACTGAGAAGAAGCCTGAAGAAGGGTCTGTGGGCGATTGCAATCCCCATGCTGCCCTCTCCCTGAGCTCTCATGCAGAAAACACCACTCACACCTACCAACATGCACCACCACCAAGACGCTCCACGCCCGAAATAAAAGGATTGCAACTGCCGAGGCCGTGACCCAGAGCAAACAGTGAAGGACACAGCAGGCAGTGACTGCAGCACGCAGGAGGATTGCCGGGGCACGGAGGGTTCAGCCAGGGGCAGGCTGGGCGAGGGAGAAGCGTGGACGTGGAGTGTGAGTGTGACACCCCTCGCAGGGCGTGCACCGTGTTCACAGCCCAACACGTCCACCAACTGGAGGCCAAGTCCAAGCAGCAAACCTACCTGGGAGAGGAGCAAGTTGGCCACCCTGCTCCACCTTCCGTGATTCAGGCGAAGACCTGCTTTCACAACCGCAGCGTGAAGTTGAGGCGCCAGCGCTTCGTGTCGTTTGCCACGCCTGCGTGGTTGACCCATTCGGTGCCGATGAGGAACCTGCCCTTCACTCCATGCACCTTCCCCGGGTTCCACACAAATGACCCCCAAGGGGTAACTTTTTCACACAGAAGTTTGAATTTGATATAGAACAGTTGATAGAAAGACTGCAATCAACAATAATTTCATGTCATCAATCAATTCTAAATGCTGGACAGTCTCACCGCTGGTTAACTGGCCTTCGGACAGAGAATATGCTGCAGTTCCCCGTTCCCTAAAGAATGATGACATCTCGGATGTCCTGTTATAGAACACCTCATCTTGGGCATAGATGCGGTGTAGACGGAGGAATTGGGAGTAGGGGATAGAGCCTTTGCAGGAAGCAGAGTGAGGAGAAGTGTAGTTGAGATAGTTGTGGGAGTCAGTGGGTTTGTAATAGACGTCAGTCAATAGTCTATCTTCTGTGATGGAGACTGTGAGATCAAGAAAGGGGAGGGAGGTGTCGGACATGGTCCAAGTAAATTTGAGTGCAGGATGGAATTGTTGGTGAAGTTGATGAAGTCCATGAGTTCTGAATGGGTGCAATTATCTTATTTTTGTTCTCTCTCTTGCCAATAAATCTGATTTGTAACTAAACGGATGGGTGAGCCTTTTTCTGCTCTGGTAACCAGTCGGGTTCTCACTGATCATGTCGATGTCGAAGAACTTCTCATCTCCCGAAATGATGCACCTGCAGAGCCTCAAGTTGGTGCCAATTCACACGCCTGGCGTCAGTCAGATCCTGCAACCTGATCCCTTGCAACAACACTGTTGTGAGGTGGTGTGAATCCTTCAAAATTAATTCAACTTTTGTACACAGGTTTGAGGTGAAGGGGAAAAGATTTAATAGGAATCTGAGGGGTAACTTTTTCACACAAAGGGTGGTGGGTGTATGGAACAAGCTGCCAGGGGAGGTAGTTGAGGCAGGGATTAGCGCAACATTTAAGAAACAGTTAGACAGGTTCATGGATAGGACAGGTTTGGAGGGATATGAGCCAAACGCTGGCAGGTGGGGCTAGTGTAGTGGGGACATGTTAGCCTGTGTGGGCAAGTTGGGCTGAAGGGCCTGCTTCCACGCTGCATGACCATATAGTGTAGTTATCAATCTAATTTAGCAGAGGAGTAGAAGGTTTTCATTGCACAATGTTTTTCAGGATAGTGTTTACAATTTATGACAGAAAAACCCTTCCAGGTTTGCTGTACTTACCAAATGAACGTATGGCACAAAGTAGCCGAGGACAGCAGTGGCAATTCCAAAGGCCCAAACTCTGTATGTTACGTTCCTGAAGACTCTCAAATTAAGGTATCTCCTGTACTGATGCAAACACGTCAAGCATTTCGTTGAGCTAGTCTTCAAAGGAAGCACGGGTTTGTATGTCAAGGTGAGAAATATCTGAATAAAGAAGAAGACACTGAGAATCTGCAGAGTGTGAGCCAGACCCAAGGCATCGCCAATCTTTGTCAAAAGCAGAGGCATGGTAATGGAAAACACGCTGCTCCCTGCCGTCATCACTCCATTGGCCAGGCCCAAATGACGTCGGAAGTAATGACCGAGGATGACTAGCGATGGCTGGAAAGCAAAAGACGACCCACATCCAAAGAGAATTCCATAGGTGAAATACCTCATCTCCAGCGACCTGTCAAACACAATGAAGAGGTGCAATAGATCAGGTGGCTGCTCTCCTTAATGAAAAGTACTTGCCTTTATTCTGGATAACACGTCCCTCAAAGACCATCGCAAAGCTGTGAAGGATTTCATTTAATAAAGTCAAATGAGTCCAGAACCAGGGGCCACAGTCTAAGAATAAAGGGGAGGCCATTTAAAACTGAGGTGAGAAAAAACCTTTACACCCAGAGAGTTGTGAATTTGTGGAATTCTCTGCCAGAGGACAGTGGAGGCCAATTCACGGGATGAATTTAAAAGAGAGTCAGATAGAGCTCGTTAGATAGAGCTCTAGGGGCTAGCGGAATCAAGAGATTATGGGGAGAAGGCAGGCACGGGTTACTGATTGCGGATGATTAGCCATGATCACAATGAATGGCGGTGCTGGCTCGAAGGGCCAAATGGCTTCCTCCTGCAGCTATTTTCTATGTTTCTATGATGCAGGCCAGTTCAGTCCCAGGGAAAGCACCGCGCGCCCATTTACACTCAGCAGATAATGATCCGATCCATGCATGTGGCACGGTGTTATTGATATTAGGGCACAACTTGTGCACGCTGCTACAATGGCCATCTCCAACAATGGCAAGTCTAATCATCTGCTACCTGACATTTATTTGCACCACCTTTGTGGAATCCAGCACCAACATCCTGAGGGTCCTCAAACTAAAAGCAACTGAAGCAACCACCAGAATTCAGCGGCTGCAACAGAAGCTCAGAGGCTGGGTACGTGTGCAGAGTGATCTCCCTCCCAATACTATGAAACCTTCCCAACATGTACGAGGTACGAGCCTGCAGTGTAATAGAAAAACCTTTGCTTGCCTCTCATTCTAACACTCAAGAATCCTGGCATCATCCTGGTCGGGGCAGCT
This sequence comes from Rhinoraja longicauda, assembly GCF_053455715.1. Lineage (NCBI taxonomy): Eukaryota > Metazoa > Chordata > Chondrichthyes > Rajiformes > Arhynchobatidae > Rhinoraja > Rhinoraja longicauda. Next base: position 3,081,356 of record NC_135967.1, on the reverse strand, counting down.
GGCTAGAGTTGGCAGCCATTCGCTACCCTAAACTGTAATTTTCTCCATCACTAGAGAAACGATGATGGCAGCTCGTGCTGTCAACAGGATCCACAGCACCAATGCACTACATGTCACAGTACATCCCTCTCAATTGGTATCTACTACACACTGTGAATTTTAAATTTCACCTGGTGTGCAGTTTACTCTGAAGATAGACACAAAATGCTGGAGTAACTCAGCGGGTCAGGCAGCATCTCTGGAGAGAAGGAATGGGTGACTTTTCAGGCTGAGACCCTTCTTCAGACCCTAGTCTACTTTGTTACCCAGAGTCACATGATTAGCAAATTAGACCAGTTTTAAACCCTGCTTTCCCTTTCCAATTTGAATAGCAAAAAGAATGGTACATATACTGTATATATATGAATGAGTCTAAGCTTCAGTGTCCAATTGGGAAAGGTACCTGATGCACAGCAACGTACAGCATACCAGAGGGGCAGAACATTTCCCTGATCCTCAATCGGAGTCCTGCTGAGAGATCGTCAACGAGCGTCATTAACTGTTCTCTCACCAGTGATGCTGCCTGATCCGTTGAGCATTTCCTCTTTCTACTTCACATATCCATGATCCACAGACTTTCCTTTTGCAGAAGCCGTGCTATTAGAATTATTTACACGGACCAAAGTCTTTCAGCCCAACTTGTCCAGACTGCAACAGTAATGGCGGCTCTTTGCAGTTTTTCACAGTTACTCTGGCTAGTTAGATGTGGATTCAGGTTTAACATTGTCATGTGCAGCAAGACAGGAGAAAAGCTTTGCGTTTCATGGTACCTAATCAAATCAGACAATACTATACATGCACACAATCACGCCAAACTCGTGTATAATAGAATAAAGAAAAGATGCAGAGTACGGAATTAATTTTCAGCCTGGTGGCACAACACAGTGACACAGTGCAATGCCTGCTAAAAGGCAGAGGAGAATCGGCCTGCACCCTAGCTCATGGCAAGACCATTCAGATGTCCGATAACAGTGCAAAAGGTGTTCCTAGGTCTGATGGTGCGTGCTTTGAAGCTTCTGTATCTTCTGTCTGATGGGAGTGGGTAGGAGAAGGAATGACTGGGGTGGGAAAGGTCTTTGAATGTTATGACTGCTTTCTGGAGGCACTGTGGTGTGGAGATGGGGGTCAATGGTGGGAAGTCTGGTCTATGTGACCAGGAAGACTGGGTTACATCCACAACTCTCTGCAACTTCTTGCGAATTTGGGCAGACGTGATCCCAAAGCAAGCTGTGCAGCAAGCTAACAGTGATCTCTCAACAGTGCATCTGTAGCTGCTGGTAGAAGTTATTGGAGACATGCTGAAGTTCCCCAGTCCCCTGAGAAAGTTGGTGGGTCTTCTTGGCTGTCCCTTCAGTGTGGTTGGTCTACGACAAACCGTTGCTAATATTTATCCCAAGGAACTTGAAACTCTCGACCATTTGCACTTTGGCACCATTGATGCAGATTGGGACATGTACTCACACCACACGGTAGAGCTCCTGTCTGACAGCTCCAGAGACCCAGGTTTGATCCTGACCACGGGTGCTTGTCTGTACGGAGTTTATACCTTCTCCCTGTGACCTGCACAGGTTTTCTCGAGATCTTCGGCTTCCTCCCACACTCCAAAGGCATACAGGTTTGTAGGTTAATTGGCTTGGTATAAATGTAAATTGTCCCTAGTGTGTGTAGATAGTGGATGCAATAGATGAGGTTGGAGGAGGTGCAGGTGAACCTTTGTCTCACCTGGAAAGACTGTTTGGGTCCTTGGATGAAGTTGAGGGGGGAGGTAAAGGGACAGGTGTTGCATCTCGTGCGGTTGCAGGGGAAAGTGCCCGGGGTTGGGGTGGTTTGGGTAGGAAGGGACGAGTGGACCAGAGAGTTACAGAGGGAACGGTCTCTGCGGAACGCAGAGAGGGGAGGGGATGGGAAGATATGGCCAGTGGTGGGGTCCCGTTGTAGGTGACGGAAATGTTGGCGGATGATTTGTTAGATCCGTTGGCTGGTTGGGTGGAAGGTGAGAACGAGGGGGATTCTGTCCTTGTTGCGAATGGGGGCAGGGGGAGGGGGAGGGGGAGCAAGAGTGGAGCTGCGGGATGTAGAAGAGACCCTAGTGAGAGCCTCATCTATAATGGAAGAGGGGAAGCCCCGTTTACTGAAGAATGAGGACATCTCTGAAGCCCTAGTGTGAAACACCTCATCCCGGGCGCAGATGCGGCGTAGACGGAGGTATTGGGAGTAGGGGATAGACTTTTTGGGAAGAAGACGGGTGGGAAGAAGTATAGTCCAGATAGCTGTGCGAGTCAGTGGGTTTATAGTAGATGTCAGTCACTAGTCTGTCTCCTGTGATGGAGATGGTGAGGTCCAGAAACGGGAGGGAGATGTCGGAGATAGTCCAGGTATATTTAAGGGCAGGATGGAAATTGGAAGTGAAGTGTATGAAGTCAGTGAGTTCTGCATGGGTACAAGAGGTAGCACCAATGCAGTCGTCGATGTAGCGGAGGTAGAGTTCGGGGATGGGGCCGGTGTACGCCCGGAACAGGGATTGTTCGACGTACCCGACAAAGAGGCCCATGCGAGTGCCCATAGCTACGCCTCTGGTTTGGAGGAAGTGGGAGGAGTTAAAGGAGAGTGGGAGGAGTCAAAGTCGGGGTAGGTCCACTGAGAATATTATTACCAATTATTTTTTTTTTCTTATTATGCAACACAGATGATCGAACCCGGGTCTGTGGTGCTGGAAGGCAGCAACTCTACCGCTACGCCATCGTGCGAGCCCTTAATCTTAAAATAAATTGTAAAAAATTATAATCCAGAGCAAAAATCAGTGGTACAATAGGCACCTTCAAGCCAGATTAACTCAGCAAAATCCTAATTAAAAGTTATAAAGATATTGATGAGCAAGATAACTACTACTGACTGAAACAAAAGGACAGGTGGTTTCTAGTGGCTATGCAAATGGAAATTACCGTGGCTGGAATTTGCTCTTCAAGTTTAAGAATAAGGGGTAGGCCATTTAGAATGGAGATGAGGAAAAATGTTTTCACTCAGAGAGTTGTAAATCTGTGGAATTCTCTGCCTCAGAAGGCAGTGGAGGCCAATTCACTGGATGCTTTCAAGAGAGAGTTGGATAGAGCTCTTAAGGATAGCGGATTCAGGGGGTATGAGGAGAGGGCAGGAACGGGGTACTGATTGTGGATGATCAGCCATGATCACATTGAATGGCGGTGCTGGCTTGAGGGGCCGAATGGCCTCCTCCTGCACCTATTGTCTATTGATGACCTGGAGTTTGAGCTTTGGACCCAGCAATCAACCAGAGGAGGGGGAAATTATCTGAATGCTGTGTTCCAGAGAACAATAACACAGTTTAAGTCAAGTGCTGAAGAATCAGTCACTGGTCAGGGACAGAAAGGTGCGATCGGGAAGAAAGTGGTGGCACGGTGGCGCAGCGGTAGAGTTGCTGCCTTACAGCGAATGCAGCGCCGGAGACCCGGGTTCGACCCTGACTACGGGCGCTGTCTGTACGGAGTTTGTCCATTCTCCCCGTGATCTGCGTGGGTTTTCTCCGGGATCTTCGGTTTCCTCCCACACTCCAAAGGCGTACAGGTTTGTAGGTAAATTGGCTTGATAAAAGTAAAGAAATTGTCCCTAGTGGGTGTAGGATAGTGTTATTGTGCGGGGATCACTGGTCGGCGGGGACCCGGTGGGCCGAAAGGGCCTGTTTCCGCGCTGTATCTCTAAACTAAACTAAAAAAGGCAAGCATTGTGATTCATCAGTAGAAGTGCAGGAGGTTCAGCTTTAACATAGCCAGTAGATTCACGTTTTATAGCAATTACTTGGATTAAAATACCATGGCTGCTAGAAATTGAAATCAAAACAGAAAAATCTGGAAACATTCAGCATGTCCTGTCATTGGTATTCCAATGATAAAATTGTCTACATTCCAGAAGTTTCATTTCGTCCATTCAATTGATTTGCTTTATTTACATAAAAAATGTGAAGGAAATTCAATACAAACACTCACCAGAACCAACCTCTCCATAAAACAAATCTGAGTGGAATCACAGTAAAGATACAGACCTCCATTTCTAGCCACTGGGTACCAGTATTGTAAATGATCAAAGCAGTGCACCACCTCCCAAACTGTCCCAAACGTCACCCATTCCTTCTCTCCATTCCCACACTCCAAAGACGTACAGGTATGTAGGTTAATTGGCTGGGTAAATGTAAAAAAAAAAAAAAAAAATTTGTCCCTAGTGGGTGTAGGATAGTGTTAATGTACGGGGATCGTTGGGCGGCACGGACTTGGTGGGCCGAAAAGGCCTGTTTCCGGCTGTATATATATATGATATGATATGATATGATATGATATGATATGATATGATATGATATGATATGATATGATATGATATGATATGATATGATATGATATGATATGCTGCCTGTCCCGTTGAGTTACTTCAGCATTTTGTGTCTGTCTTCGGTGTAAACCAGCATCTGCAGTTCCTTCCTACACACCCACCCACCCTGTCAGACTGCTCTTGCAACATCTCTGAACAAGTCTGTTATTCCCACTTTCACCTCATCAGTCACTTCAGGAGCTACCAGACTGGTTACCAAACACATTATGCTTGAAGGATTGCCTAAGAAGCAGTAGATGTACTGATTTACCTTTCCCAGATCTACCACGACTTACTACCTGAACTTATTCCAGATCAGGTCTGGTCCAGAGGGCAGCACAGTGGCACAGCGGTAGAGCTGCTGCCTTACAGCGCCAGAGACCCGGGTTCGATCTCGACTATGGGTGCTGTCGGTATGGGATTTGTATGTTCTCCCCGTGACCTGCTTGGGTTTACTCCAAGATCTTTGGATTCCTCCCATTCTTCAAAGCAACATAGAAACATAGAAAATAGGTGCAGGAGTAGGCCATTCAGCCCTTTTAGCCAGCACCGCCATTCAATATGATCATGGCTGATCATCCAGAATTAGTACCCTGTTCCTACGTTTTCCCCATGTCACTTGATTCAGTCGGCCAGGTTTGTAGGTTAATGGTATTGGTTTAATTGTAAGTTGTCCCTAGTGTGTGTAGGATAGTGTTAATGTGCAGGGATCGCTGGTCAGTGCGGACTCGTTGGGCCGAAGGGCCTGTTTCCGTGCTGTATCTCTAAACTAAATTAACAAAATCATTGTGGCACAACTGTGCAATGTAGGAGGCACGAAGTAATATTGATGTGTGTATGGATGTGGTGAAGGGAAGGAGGCAGGGGAAAGTCACAAAATAATTGAAAACAACTGAACCAAACATTGCCTGTTCTAAATCCCACCAAGGACTTCGAACATGCCTGACATTCAAAGACATTCTAAAACTATGGAAACCAATTGAATTTGAAAAATCTTAATATATTAAGCATTAAAAATCACAAATCCTTAAAAATAAATTATAGAGTTTGAATTAATTGACTGTTGTAGAAAAAAATGTGAACAAATAAATTAGCCTGCACCTCAACAACTCTTCCCCTCTCCTGTCAGAGTGAAGCCACACGCCAACTACCCTGCACATCAACAACTCCTCTCCACTCCTGTCAGAGTGAGGCCACACGCAAATTGGAGGAACAGCACCTCGTATTTCGCTTGGGCAGCTTACACCCCAGCGGTATGAACATTGACTTCTCTAACTCCATTGCATTCTGCCCCCCCCCCCCCCCCCCCCCACCCTGGTCATCCTGCCAATTCCACTGTTCGCATTCATACTGTTATCACCTCTTCCAAAGCCAACAATGGACCACTGTGGGCTCCACCTCTCTTTGGTGATCGGTATCGACTCTGATTTGTTTTGAACCTCTTCATATCTCTAGTTTCCCTCCCCCCAACTCTCTGTCAGAAGGTATCACCCCAAACATCGTCTATTGCTTTTCTCCGAAGAAGCTGCTTGTCCCACTGAGTTACTCCAGCATTTTGTGTCCAACTCCTCTCTCTTCATGTATATTCTTTCATCAGATCTAAGCTGCCACAGTTTTAGTTTAGTTTAGAGATACAGCACAAAAACAGGCCTTTCGGCCCACCAAGTCCGCGCCGACCAACGATCCCTGCACACTAACATTATCCAAGGGACAATTTACATTTATATCAAGCCAATTAACCTACAAACCTGCACGTCTTTGGAGTGAGGGAGGAAACCAGAGCTCCCGGTGAGAACCAGAGCTCCTGTAGAAAACGTACGCAGGTCACAGGGAGAACGTACAAACTCCATACAGACAAGCACCCGTAGTCAGGATTGAACCCAGGTCTCTAGCGCTGTAAGGCAGCAACTCTACCGCTGCGCCACTTGTTGTTGCCGCACAAGGATTGAGGGGCAGATTCCGAGTGCAACTGCTGAGTGATTGCAACAAGTTCTCACCCACCGTTCTTTCTAGTCCGACACTCATTAGGAGAGATTTAAGAAGGACCTCAGGGGCAACCCTTTCCCTCAGAGCGCGGTCCATATCTAGAACAAGCTGCCAGAGGAAGCTCTAGAGGCAGACACAATTATGCCATTCAATATGTACGTTCTCCCCGTGACCTGCGTGGGTTTTCTCCGAGATCTTCAGTTTCCTCCCACACTCCAAAGACGTACAGGTCTGTAGGTTAATTGGCTTGGTAAATGTAAAAATTGTCCCTAGTGGGTGTAGGATAGTGTTAATGTGCGGGGATCGCTGGTCGGCGCGGACCCGGTGGGCAGAAAGGGCCTGCTTCCGCACTGTATCTCTAAACTAAACTAAACTAAAGACATTTTGCCAGATATATGGATAGGAATGGTTTGGAGGGTATGGAGCAAATATTGGCAAAAGGGGGTAGCACACAATGCCACCTGGGTCAGCACGGACAAGGTGTGCTGAAGGATCTATTTCCATGCTGCGTAGACTTTGACTCTATTAAAGCACACAGGGAAATCCCAGCATTGCCCAGCGCGCAGGTTTGGAACTCAGGCCTTCACACAGACATCTCACCAGTGCTCGGAGACGCTGCCAAATTCAGGACTGAATTCAAGTCAAGTCAAGTCAACTTTATTTGTCACATACAAAAACAAGATGTGCAGTGAAATGAAAGTGGCAACGCCTGCGGATTGTGCTAAAACTACAAAACAGAATAGAAAAACATATTTAAATTTGTCAGATCACTCTGGTTAATAATTGTTACCCAAGAATAAATGAACCCATTTAGAACTGAGATGTGGAAAAACTTTTTCAGTCAGATTAGAACTGAGATGAGGAAAAACTTTTTCAGTCAGAGAGTTGTAAATCTGTGGAGTTCTCTGCCTCAGAAGGCAGTGGAGGCCAATTCTCTGAATGCATTCAAGAGAGAGCTAGATAGAGCTCTTAAGGATAGTGAAGTCAGGGAGTATGGGGAGAAGGCAGGAACAGCGTACTGATGGTGAGAGGTGGTGAGAGGCTGCATGCCTGAAGTTCAAATAGGGACTCAAAATAAGGAAGTATTGTTTATTAATTGCAGGGTGTGACTGCACCAAGATCTCTCTTCAGCAATGATACTACTTTGAAAACAATGCCAGTTCATTTGCGCAAGCACTGCAGATGTATCCATTCCAACCACCACACCTTAACTTTCCCAAAAGTCATTTGAGGGTATATCCAGTAATTGCATTACTCAATTACAATGCAAAGACTCCTGCATGATTAAATAGTCCCCAGTTATCGTATATGGGCAACTAAAGAAGGGCTAATTGAGAGAGATGGGGAGCTGTACAGTAGCCCACAATGACTCCAGGTCCTGGTGAGAGGAGGGAGCAGCTTCGGAAAGTCTTGCCTCCACGCCTCCCTCCAACTCTGCGCATTTATTAAAGAATACTGTTGACTTAAATGTGCCAACTTAAGGTGGTTGGCACAGCAACCCCAAGCAACATGGGGAAATGTTTTTCATTCGCGAAAAACCTGTTCACTTGGCCTAGCTGTGCTGTGAAATGTAAATAAATGTGCTGATGACTTTTAAAGGTTACTTGAATAAATACTTGAAGGGAAAAAAAACATTTGGAAAGTTCTGGAAGAACAGGAGAGTGAAACGAATTAGCTATCTTTCTCAAAGAGCCAGAACGGGCACACGCAACCACGTGGATAAACTGAGTGTGCAGAGGGTGAAACCAGTGAGTGTGTTTTTATCAAGCATGGATTATCAGAGAAAGTGGGTGACGTGAAAGAGTACGCCCTGCTGGCACAACATCAAGGCTGGGCATGACGCAGTTATGAAGCTACCTCTTTTTAAACAAGAAATTGATCGATATCTAAAGAGACAATGTTTACAGGGTTCTGGGGAAAGAGCAGGGTGGGGGATTATTGCATTTCTCCATTCCAGGCAGCGTAGCGTGCCAGAGAAAATGCCATCCCTCCAAGCCGTGACATGCTACGGTTCCCAACCAGAAAACAATCACCTCAGTGGATGTTTCTTATTCTTCTTTGAAAATGTAAAATATTGTCCAGAATGCCAAAAGGATGCAGAGGGCTCAGGCATGAAACATGTGACTGAACATCAATCATGTCACTGCCTCTGGCACAAACTCAAATCACTGACATTCACTTCACCAGACTGTGAAACAATTCCATCTCTCTGACATAAATACATTACTCTTTTATATGTGTGTGCGTGTGTATATATACATATGTATGCGTGTATACATGCATGTGTGTGTGTGTATGTGTGTACATACATGTGGGTGTGTGTATGTGCATGTATGTGTGCGTGCATGTATGTGTGCACGTGCATGTATGCACATGCATGTATGTACATGCATGTGTGTGTATGTACATGCATGTATGTACATGCATGTGTGTGTATGTGCGTGTGTGTACGTGCATGTGTGTGTGTATGTGTGTACGTGCATGTATGTGTGTACGTGCATGTGTGTATGTACATGCATGTGTGTGTATGTGCATGTGCATGTAGGTGCAGGAAAATAACTGCAGATGCTGGTACAAATCGAAGGCATTACAAAATGTTGGAGTAACTCAGCGGGTCAGGCAGCATCTCTGGAGAGAAGGAATGGGTGACGTTTCGGGTCGAGACCCTTCTTCAGACTGATGTCGGGGGGTGGGAGGGGCGGTACAAAGAAAGGATATAGGTGGAGACAGGAAGACAGTGGGAGAACTGGGAAGGGGGAGGGGAAGAGAGGGACAGAGGAACTATCTAAAGTTAGAGAAGTCAATGTTCATACCGCTGGGCTGTAAGCTGCCCAAGCTAAATATGAGGTGCTGTTCCTCCAATTTGCGGTGGGCCTCACTACGACACTGGAGGAGGCCCATGACAGAAAGGTCAGACTGGGGGTGGGAGGGGGAATTGAAGTGCTCAGCCACCGGGAGATCAGGTTGGTTAAGGCGGACTGAGCGAAGGTGGTGAGCAAAAAGATCACCGAGCCTGCGTTTGGTTTCGCCGATGTAATAAAATTGACATCTAGAGCAGCGGATACAATAGATGGGGTTGGAGGAGGTGCAGGCGAACCTCTACCTCACCTGGAAAGACTGTTTGGGTCCTTGGATGGAGTCGAGGGGGGAGGTAAAGGGACAGGTGTTGCATCTCTTGAGTTTGCTGGGGAAAGTGCCTGGGGAGGGGGTGGTTTGGGTAGGAATGGACCAGTGGACCAGGGAGTTACGGAGGGAACGGTCTCTGCGGAAAGCAGAAAGGGGAAGAGATGGGAAGATATGGCCAGGAGGTGACGTAAATGTTGGAGGATGATTTGTTGGATATGCTGGCTGGTGGGGTGGAAGGTGAGGACAAGGGGGTTTCTGTCCTTGTTACGAATGGGGGGAGGGGGTGCAAGAGCGGAGCTGCGGGATATAGAAGAGGCCCGAGTGAGAGCCTCATCTTTAGCCCTTTGATTTGACACTTCAATGCTTTTCAAAGTTCACACATCCACTAATGGATCTGCTGGCTATTATGAGAAGGACACGCAAAATCCCCACAGTCTCACTGATTCTTCTGCTTCACCGATCCTAATAATAATATTGTTTTAAGTTCCATTGCTAACTCTCCAGGATCGCCATGGAGACCACAGAAAGCAGTGAGCAGTCTCTGTTATGAGCAACCAAAGAACAAAATCATAGAGGCATTAAAAAAAAAGTCTACTAAGTATGTTGGACATGCATTTAGAGGGTGTTATAGACAATAGGTGCAGGAGGAGGCCATTCGGCCCTTTGAGTCAGCACCACCATTCAATGTGATCATGGCTGATCATTCTCAATCAGTACCCCGTTCCTGCCTTCTCCCCATACCCCCTGACTCCGCTATCCTTAAGAGCTCTATCTAGCTCTCTCTTGAATGCATTCAGAGAATTGGCCTCCACTGCCTTCTGAGGCAGAGAATTCCACAGATTCACAACTCTCTGACTGAAAAAGTTTTTCCTCATCTCCGTTCTAAAAAAGTTTTTCCTCATCTCCATTCTAAAAAGGTTTTTCCTCATCTCCGTTTGGCATCTAAATGGAAAATTACGACCCCATTCGTTATTCAGTTTGGTTGGGGAGGTCACAAGCCATAATCGTGGACAGGTTGAGTGACCAGTGATGGGTTTGCAGCAGTTAAGGGCTGAAATCAGATGTTGACATCCAGGGAGATGTTCCATGTAGACCTGGTCTTGTGGTTTACAAAATGCACAAGGAAGGAAAGCACACGTTTGAAGTAAAACAGAGCTCAACAAATGTTGTGAATATGAAATAAGCATTGAAATATAAGAGCTAGTCAGCAGACAAATGTGACCCGAACCAGTCCCAACATAGGAACCTATCTGAAATTTTAAGCTCTCCATAAACCCATTGGTCTGGTGTATGTTTCCAACAATCCAGTTTATGCATTGCTGCGATTTCCGGTCAGGTGGAGGAAATTGTAATTGATGAGAATAGGAATCGCACCAAAGCTGACTCATCAACAGATGTTGGTTGTATGAGCCAAGCTACCATTGATGTATTCCACAAAAAGACTCACAGAAATAGCACAGGGCGGCACGGTGGCACAGCGGTAGAGTTGCTGCCTATCAGCGCCAGAGACCCGGGTTTGATCCTGACTACGGGTGCTGTCTGTACGGAGTTTGTACGTTCTCCCTGGGACCGCGTGGGCTTTCTCCAGGAGCTTCGGTTTCCTCCCACACTCCAAAGATGTACAGGTTTGTAGTTTAATTGTCGTCAGTAAAAATTGTAAATTGTCCCTCGCATGTCGGATAGTGGTAGTGTACGGGGTGATTGCTGGCTGGCGTAGACTCGGTGGGCCGAAGGGCCTGTTTCCACGCGGTATCTCTAAAGTAAACTAAATGATTTGTGAAAAGCCACAGCAATTTCGTGTGTACTTTATCAATCGGAACATTAAACTTCTATGTTCTTGACAAGCACTCTTGCAGAACAAGCACCACTTCACCTGCACCACAACCACTAGCTGGAGTGGAACTTTACCATCAGCAACCTTCACAGCTATGGAGCACAGTGAAAGGTTCTTTGTCCAGCCAATGTCAGCTGTCAAACACTAATCCCATTTTATTATCACCGTAATCATAATCATAATCATACTTTATTGAACTGAACTGAATCAAATGTGCTTGCATCAGCACTCAATACTAACATTGTCTCAGCTTCTCTATATGTTGCTTCCAAAGTATGGGTCCAAGTGATAATCAAATCAGCTCGAGAATGCAATTTAAGAAATATTCTCACCTCACCTTAAAATCTGTAACCTTTAAACAGTTAAACTCACTATTATCCATGTAAGCAGTAAAGTCGAAATCAAAAAGAACAAAGAGTTACTTGCAGTCAGTGATTTCCAAACCTTCCTGGTAACCAAGAGTTAAACTCCTCACAGAACATTAGAAAAACAAAATAGGTCAGTGAAATGGATTACAGTCTGAGGTTCTGTGTGCGCAAGGGGCCGGATTGGGGGAAGAGAAAGAAAAGCTTAAACCGGGGCTGCTGGCTGCTACTCTCGTGTATTTAGTTTACGAAGCTAATGGTGTTACTGCCACAGCTACACGCATTAAATGCGGCAATGGTAAAACAGAACATTGCACTGCAGCGAATGACAAAGGGGCCCAGCTGTGGCACCATCTCACAGTGCAGGCCATCAAAGGCAGAGCTCCTGGTTTATGGGATCTAGTGATGGCTCATGTTGACATTGGTGGGCTGCAGGATCCGGGTGTTTGTTGCCACGTTGTAGACATGTGCTGATGGAACACAATGCAGCGCTGTAAAGGAAGGGGCAAGGTGGGAGATGGACGCAACACGCAGGACTAACTCAGCCAGACAGGCAGCATCTCTGGAGAGAAGGAATGGGTTAAAGGGTAAGGAAGAGGAGGTCACCCACACACACGCTCAGAGGCAGTGGCAGCAGCTTCTCCAATGGCAAGACCCAAGCCCTGTGGACCTGGACGCTGGAATCAGTTGTCAAGGTCAATTAATCCTCTTTTAGGGGTGTCAGGGGTTATAGGAAGAAGGCAGGAGAATGGGGTTAGGAGGGAAAGATAGATCAGCCATGATTGAATGGCAGAGTTGACTTGATGGGCCGAATGGCCTAATTCTGCTCCTATCACTTATGACCTTATGACATGCCGTATCCTTCCAGCAGCACTACCAGCCTCAGAAAGCTCCAATTACCATTGCCCCACTATTAATGAACATTGTGGGGATTGCCACTGACCTGCAGCTCAACATCCACAAGCACTGTGGCCACAAGACCAGGTCTCAGGCTGGGTATCCTGAGGATGGTGATTCACTGCCTGACAGATCAAACCTTTTGCTATCATTTGCAAGGCACAAGTCTGGACTGCAAAGGCTCTGTGGAATTCCAACAACACCCAAGAAGCTTGCAATCAACTAGAAAAAAACTAGCGCACCTAACTGGCACCTCATCCTCCAGCCCAAACATCCATCCCCTCCAGCAACATGGTGCAGTTATTCACCCGGGCTGCCCCAATCACTACTCTGCCTCCCAAGTCTGCAGTCACTACCACCAAGAGAGGCAAAGGTATACCATTACACCACAACCTGTAGACTCCCCTCCCACTTGACACCATCCAGGACTGCTTGATCGCCAGCTCATTCATCATCTTAAATATTCACCAACTTCGCCCCTGGCATGTCATGGCTGCCAAATGAACCATTGACAAGGGCTTCCACAACAGTATCACCCAAATCTGCAATCTCTGCCATTTAGAAAGAGAAAGGCAACATGGACAAGACATATGAGATCATTAAGGGATAGGATACTCTTGAGGCAGGAAACATGTTCCCAATGTTGGGGGAGTCCAGAACCAGGGGCCACAGTTTAAGAATAAGGGGTAGGCCATTTAGAACGGAGATGAGGAAAAACTTTTTCACCCAGAGAGTTGTGAATCTGTGGAATTCTCTGCCTCAGAAGGCAGTGGAGGCCAATTCTCTGGATGCTTTCAAGTGAGAGCTAGATAGAACTCTTAAAGATAGCAGAGTCATGGGATATGGGGAGAAGGCAGGAACGAGGTACTAATTGTGGATGATCAGCCATGATCACAGTGAATGGCAGTGCTGGCTTGAAGAGCCGAATGGCCTCCTCCTGCACCAATTGTCTATTGTCTAAGACACCACCTATAGATTGCACACCTTTGGAATACCAAGGAGTCGATTAGTCAAATGTGAAATTCCCAACAGCACTATAGGTGGAGATTCAAAACACAATGGTTGAAGAAGGTGGCTCTTCATCACTTGCGTGTGGACAATTAGGGATGTAGGACAAAATTAAACTTTGATAGGCACAAAATGCCGGAGTAGCTCAGCGGGACAGGCAGCATCTCTGGGGAAAAGGAATGGATGACGTTTCGGGTCGAGACCCTTCTTCAGACTGAGCATCAGGGGAGAGGGAGTTATAGAGATGAGGAGGAGTCAGAGATCAAAAGAGATGCAGATCAAGGAATATGTAGAATAGACCATTGTTAGCTAGGAAAAGGTGACCACAAAGCAGACGGAGACCAATATAATCAGAGGGACAGTCAGACTGGTCGGAGAACTGGGAAGGGGGAGGGATGGAGAGAGATAAAGCAAGGGTTACTTGAAGTTAGAAAAGTCAATATTCATACCGCTGGGGTGTAAGCTGCCCAAGCGGAATATGAGGTGCTGTTCCTCCAATTTGCGCTGGACCTCACTCTGACAATAGAGGAGGCCCAGGACAGAAAGACTGTCCCTCTGATTACATTGTATCTCTGTCTGCTTTGTTGTCATCTTCTCCCAGCTAACAATGGTCTATTCTACATTTTCCTTGATATATAGATACAGTGAATATTGTCTATTGCCTATTGTCTATTGAGAATGTGCAAACTCCACAAAGGCAGCACTCGAGGTCAGGATGTAAGCCGGGTCTCTGGTGCCACGAGGCAGCAGCTCTACCTGCTGCACCACTGTGCCGCCCGATCTTTTCCACTGAAAATCCAAATTTACAAATGTACAGTCTTATTCCTTCATAATCTAATTATTGGAGCAGATTTTAAAACAGCAGCTTTTGCCCACCAAAGCCCTTGAGACCTCAAGTTTCAGATGGCAACTTGGCACTCCTTCTGCCAACTAATGTCATCTTTTTGTGCAGGGGTAGATGTGGGGAGGCTGGTTCCTCTGGCTGAGAAGTCCAGAACCGGGAAGTCACAGCCTCAAAATGAGGGCAGTCGACTATTTAGAACTTAAATGTGGAGACATTTCTCCATTCAAAGGGTGGTGCTTGCCTGGAATTCTCTACTACGAAGAGCAGAGGTGGCACAATCATTAATACATTTTCAGACTTTGGAAGAATCAATGCATATTAGAGTAGGATGTGTAAGAAAATAACTGCAGATGCTGGTACAAATCAAAGGTATTTATTCACAAAATGCTGGAGTAACTCAGCAGGACAGGCAGCATCTCAGGAGAGAAGGAATGGGTGAGCTTTCGGGTCGAGACCCTTCTAAGGGTCTCGACCCAAAACGTCACCCATTCCTTCTCTCCTGAGATGCTGCCTGACCTGCTGAGTTACTCCAGCATTTTGTGAATAAATACCTTAGGGTAGGATGTGGTCATTATGTTGCGGTAGAAGAGCAGCCATGATCTTGTTTAATTGTGGGGCAGACTCAATGCACTGGTGCTCCTATCTATTATGTTCTTATGTAATGTGCAGGACACAGGATGCATGAATGAACTGCATGATTTCTATTGCTGGCAATAGTATTAGGACTCAATGCAACCCCTTAACCTCATTCTCTTCATCAATAAGATTGTGGCTGAACTGACAGCTAGCCTCAATTCCATCATGCTGCCTGTGACCCCATGACCCTTGATTCCCCTTTCATCCAGCGGTCCAAATGGGTTCTAGGTCAGTACGATCTTTCACATAAAAGATACAGAAACATACAAAATAGGTGCAGGAGGAGGCCATTTGGCCCTTCGAGCCAGCACCGCCACTCAATGTGATCATGGCTGATCATCCACAATCAGTAACCTTTGCCTGCCTTCTCCCCATATCCCTTGATTCCACTAGCCCGTAGAGCTCTATCTAACTCTCTTCTAAATTCATCCAGTGAATGGGCCACTACTGCCTTCTGTGGCAGAGAATTCCACAAATTCACAACTCTCTGGGTGAAAAAGTTTCTTCTCACCTCAGTTTTAAATGGCCTCCCCTTTTTTCTTAGACTGTGCCCCCTGGTTCTGGACTCCCCCAACATTGGGAACATTTTTCCTGCATTTAGCTTGTCCAGTCCTTTTATAATTTTATACGTCTCTATAAGATCCCCTCTCATCCTTCTAAACTCCAGTGAATACAAGCCCAGTCTTTCCTCATATGACAGTCCCTCCATCCCAGGGATTAACCTCGTGAACCTATGCTGCACTGTCTCAATAACAAGGACGTCCTTCCTCAAATTAGGAGACCAAAACTGCACACAATACTCCAGATGTGGTCTCACCAGGGCCCTATACAACAACTATAGGACTTCTTTGCTCCTGTACTCAAATCCTCTCGTTATGAAGGCCAACATGCCATCAGCTTTCTTCACTGCCAGCTGTACCTGCACCTCAGCTCAGGGGTCTAGTAAACCTACACTACACTGCTGTGAGCAAGTCAAGTCAAGTAATTAGAACTGTCTTTGCTCTATTCTGGCTACCTCCCCTATACATTCTTCCTGTTGCAAGATCTCAAACCAAAACATTACCCTTCCCTTTGCCTCGACAGATGCTGCAATGGCCTGCAGGGTTTCTCCAGCAGTTTAGTTTTTGTTCCAAATTCCAACAGCTGAAGTCTTTTGTGTCTTGCGTTTAGAAACCAATCATTTAATATCATACGCATAGACATGGATAATACAGTGGTCAATATGTTAGAATACTGAGTTCTTATGGAATCCTAGGTTTACAAATAAGTGCGCATGCATAGACAAATCCGTTTATAAGCCTGGTTCTAAGAATATCACCAAGCATCACAGACCTCATGTGAGTGTGATTAATGTTGATTTAATACAACTTTTTGTACCAGATAAATCCGACTGTTAGGGAGATTAGCGAAGTATTAGAGCTAGAATGAGTGGAGGGACCCATGGAGGGTTAGTCCCCTTATCCAGGAGAGGGCCCGTTCTTAGTGTTCGGCTTCCCCCCTCAATTTACAAAGGGATTCGGGATCTATGGTGGAGAGAGAATACCCTTTTCTGGGAGTCCATCTATGTTTTGATATTTTGTTTTGTTTTGCCAGGCAAAACACCTTTGTTTGGTGATATGTTCTGGTTTGCTGTTCAGAATGGTTCTGGTGTTGAGTTGAGGGGATACAGTGAAATCAATCATACTAAGTGTAATGATGCAATGCCAAGGACTTAAGCTGATGTCTTTAAATGTTAATGGTTTGGGTAATCCAATTAAGAGGGCCAAAGTCATGACTAAATTGAAAAAAGAAACCCATTTACAAGAAACCCATTTATCGCGGCAAGAAGCTGAAAAGATTTGGAGAACATAAAATTGGCCTTTTTGCAGATGACGTAATGATGTATCTCACGGATGTAAACACCTCCTTTCCAAGGATGATGGGGATCATAGAGACATTTAATTTCTAAGCAGGATATAAATTGAATATTTCAAAAACTCAAATCCTCCTATTTAATTGTGCTCCTCCAGAAGAAATCAAGCAAAAGTATAATATTAAATGGGATTCAAAATCAATCAAATACCTAGGGGTATATATAATGAAAAATATATCAATGTTGTATGGGGCCAATTATAATTCATCAACCAAAACATAAGTAGGATGTAGAAAGATGGTCGACCTACCCAATGGATTTTAGTAGTAAGATAAATGTGGTGAAAATGAATATTTTGCCAAGGCTATTGTACTTGTTTCAATCTCTGCCAATAGAGATACCACTAAAACAATTCACAGAATGGGATAAATTAATATCTAGATTTATTTGGGGAGGAAAGAAGGCCAGAGTTCGATACACTACACTCCAGTTGCCAAAGGACAAAGGTGGAATGGCACTTCCAAATTTTATATTTCTATGAGCCCAACTTCGACCACTAATTAATTGGTGCGAGGATAACTACATAACGAGGTGGAAAGAGATTGAGACATATATCCCTGACTTCCACATCCAAACACTCTTGGGAGAAAAAGCGCTTCCTGGACATATCAGGAGTATAATCGATCCAATAACGATATTTACTTTAGAAACCTGGTTCACTCTTACCAGACAACTTAAATTGAATAAAGGACAAAAAGTGTTAAGATGGATAGCTTTGGATAGTGAATTTAAACCAGGGATGTATGACTCAACATTTAAAGAGTGGATGAAAAAAGGAATGACTGCATTTTGTACTGTTACTGAAAATGGAGACCTAAGAAGTTTTCAAGATTTGAAGGACAGATTTGCACTTTGGAACCAAGACTTCTTTAGATACCTCCAACTGAGAGAATATTACAACAAAAAAGTAAAAAGGGAGGCACCAGAAGAAAATAATCCAGTGGTAGAAGTGATAGTCAATGCGTATCATCAAAAAACATCAAGGATTATTTCTAAACTTTATGGAATGTCAAGCTAAAACTATATTTTATGTAAAATTTAAGTGGGAAAAGGAATTGAACATCACAATCTCAGAAGAAGAATGGCAGAAGAATGTAACACGACAGACATCCACTAATTCACAAAAATGGAGAGAATTTAATTGGAAAATTTTGATTCGTTTCTTTATTATGCCTAACATAAAAAGCAAGCAAATTCTAAGGCAACAAACATGCTGGAGGCAATGTGGCCATACAGACGCAAAGCATGCACACATCTTCTGGAGTTGCCCAAAAATAGAACCATTTTGGGACAGAGTGAATTCAGTATTAAAGGAGGTATTAGGATATATAGTCTCCAAGAAGTGTTCCATTTTATACCTGGGTAATATAACTACAGTGGTGCTGAAGGAAGATCATTACTTGGTTAAAATCCTGGCAGAAAGGCCATTACAAGAAACTGGCTTGTAGCGGACACACCCAGACTTAGACAATGGTTAGACATGGTACAGGAAATATTTGTGATGGAGAAAATGACATATTCTCTAAGAGTGAAAGAAGACGAGTTGAACAGAAAATAGGAAAAATGGATTAGGTATAGAAATGAAGGCATAAACACGGTATAATTTTATTGACAATAATGTACGTTATTGGAAAATGTTTTAATAAGAAAATAGTTCTGTATACTGCATCATTAATAGTTCTGTATACTGCACTGTTGTAAGTTTCGTTGTTATGTGTGTGTTTTATTTGTGTATGCATAAAAGCGTAACTAAAAAATCAATTAAGAAACCAATCATTTAAAAAATAGAGAATATTACATGAAAAATGACACGTTAATTTAAACTGCCGCGCGATGATGTAGCGATTCAGAAAGGATGTGTCAGTGGGATAAAACCATGTGGATGGAAGAAAAAGTGCTTTTCATCAGATCAGGTGGGCATGAAGGCATAATGTTGGGGCAGAGATAGATCAGAGTGCCAACTCCTTAAACTTCCAGAGGCATGCGAGGCATCAGCCAACATACAGTTTCATTCAGATATCAACCCAGCTGATCAGGCCCCCTAGCCAGTTTCTGCCAATAAATTGATAAAATATTTAACTCAACATGCTTATATTCATTTTTGTGGTTGATTTTGGTTGTATGTCTTGTTGTCACCTTCCCCATAGCTAACAATAAACCATTCTACATTTCCTTGATCACCATCTGCTTTGATCACTCAATTTCACACCTAACCCTTCCATATCTCTAATTTCCCTCTCCCCTGAAGAAGGGTCTCAATCCGAAACATCACCCATTCCTTCTCTCCAGAGATGCTGCCTGACCTGCTGAGTTACTCCAGCTTTTTGTGTCTGTCTTCGGTGTAAACCAGCATCTGCAGTTCCTTCCTACACATGCTTATGTGTTTCATGTGTCTATTGTGCAGCACTGTGGCCAGAGCCCTGGGTCCCGGGTTCAATCCTGACTGCAGGTGCTGCCTGTACGGAGTTTGTACGTTTCCTCCGTGACCTGTGTGGATTTTCTACGAGATCTTCCCTTTCCTCGCACACAGGTTTGTTGGCTCGGTATAAAAATGTAAATTGTCCCCAGTGTGCGTAGGATAGCGTTAATGTGCGGCGATCACAGGTCGTCGTGGACTCGGTGGGCCGAAGGGCCTGTTTCCGCGCTGTATCTCTCAACCAAACTAAATGTGTGTCTTTTGTCTATGTACCAGTGCTTGTGTGTA
The DNA here is from genome assembly GCF_053455715.1 of Rhinoraja longicauda. Taxonomy (NCBI): domain Eukaryota; kingdom Metazoa; phylum Chordata; class Chondrichthyes; order Rajiformes; family Arhynchobatidae; genus Rhinoraja; species Rhinoraja longicauda. The sequence goes on along the minus strand of NC_135967.1, from coordinate 3,061,631 downwards.
TGTGTGCAATAAGTCAGAAATGCAGTCTTACTTTGTAAAGGAGCTGGAGAGAAGTCCAATAAATGCCACTGCTGTACCACCCATGGCAGTCTTCCTGCAGCCAAGCCAGTCAGTGAAAATGCTGACGACAGGAGAACAGAAGAATATCATCCCCATCGAGAGAGAACCAACCCAGGCTGTGGAGAAGACAAAGGTTTAATAGGATTTCAACATCCCTTCCCACAATTTACCACACTATAAACGCTGCAACAATAACAAAGTGAAACATCATTTCCTTCTTGAGTCATCCATTATTCACATTGTTTTGTAATACCATTTATCAGGAAGATGTAAAAATATTTCCATTAAGAGCCCATACATTAAAAAAATGAACTCATCGTGATTTGAAGTACAGAACATCATGGTTTCATAATCTAAGGAGGTGCTTGGTTCCCTAAATGTGGCAAGTCAGGTGGATGGTGTGGTGAAGGAGACAACATGTATGGGAAGGAACTGTAGGTGCTGGTTTACACCGAAGATAGACACAAAATGCTGGAGTAACTCAGCGGGACAGGCATCATCTCTGGATAGAAGGAATGGGTGACATTTGGCATGCTTGCATTCATCGGGACAGGTATCGAGAACAAACATGGACAGATCATTCTGCAGATGTTCAAGTCATTGGTGAGACCACACTTGGAGTACCGTGTGCAGTTCATTGGTGAGACCACACTTGGAGTACCGTGTGCAGTTCATTGGTGAGACCACACTTGGAGTACCGTGTGCAGTTCATTGGTGAGACCACACTTGGAATACCGTGTGCAGTTCATTGGTGAGACCACACTTGGAGTACCGTGTGCAGTTCCAGTGATCCAGCTATCGGGAGAATGTCATTAAATTGGAAATGGTGCAAATGTAATTCACCAGGATGTGGCCTGGGCTTACGGGCTTGAGTTATAGGGAGAGGTTGCATTTGTTGGGACCTTTGCCTTGGAAAATAGGAGGCTGAGGGGTGAACTTATTGAGGTGTACTATATCATGAAGTACCTAGATAGAGTGAATGAATGTAATCTTTTTCCCAGGACAGATGAATCTGAAACTAGAGGGCATAGGCTTATGGTGAAAGGGAAGATATTTTAGGGCAACTTTTTAACTCGGATGCCTGTCCATATCTGGAATAATCTATAGAGGCAATACAATTACGACCTTTTAAAGATCTTTGGACAGAGTGGCACGGTGGCACAGCGGTAGAGTTGCTGCCTTTACAGCGCCAGAGACCCGGGTTCGATCCTGGCTACGGGTACTGTATGTACGGAGTTTGTACGTTCTCCCTGTGACCTGTGTGGGTTTTCTTCAAGAACTTTGGTTTCCTCCCACACTTCAAAGACGTACAGGTTTGTAGGCTGATTGGCTTGGCATAAATGTAAAAATCGTCCCTAGTGTGTGTAAGATAGTGTTAATGTGCGGGGATCGCTGGTTGGTGCGGACTCGGTGGGCCGAAGGGCCTGTTTCCACACTGCATCTCTAAACTGAACTAAAAACTGAAGAAGGGTCTCAACCCGAAACGTCACTCATTCTTTCCCTCCCAAAATGCTGCATTTGTGAAAATTCAATATCGTCCAAACAATTGAAAGCACTACCAAGTCCAGCTCCTATTTATTGTATTTAAAAATTGAATACAGTGAAGGGGAATTTGCTCCTGTGTAGCTCACCTTAAAAGAGACAGTCAATCAGTCTGAAGAAGGGTGTCGACCCAAAACGTCACCCATTCCTTCTCTCCTGAGATGCTGCCTGACCTACTGAGTTACTCCAGCATTTTGTGAATAAATACCTTCTTATCATTATAATCAATATATACTTTTAAGTTTAAAAAGTAGGATGAGATAGTTTTATTCAGCGGCCCTGAAACATCTATATTGCCCTCATGCTTTGTTGCGTTTATGAGCTAGGTGTGGACAGGCACGGTTCCCATTTTCTGCACCAAGTTCAGCACCTTGGTGGTTAATAGAGGATTCTCAGGAAGGGGGCATTGGCAATGGAGGACAAGGTGATGACAGGCCCATTTCTCTTCATTTGATCAACTTGGCTGTATCTCATATCGTTGTGTGCCATTTCGAATGTGGCACTTGCACAATATTAAGCATTGGGATATAAACAAATCAGTTGAAAACATTCACATCTCCCCCACAAAGAAATTCAAGTCCTGTAATGTGAAAGAGACCAACTACACATTTTCCAAATTGCTGCAATTGTCTATGTTCACCCTAGACTCTCGCATGAATTGTTCAGTTCAATAGGCCGCAGGGGGGCTCGACTAGCTTTTATCAACTAATTGCGCAAAGTGCTTCCATCGTCTTTGAAAAGCTCTGTCTCAACAGGAATTTGATTATGCGCTTCTGAAGACCTTGTCAAAGGCCAAGTTATAACCGGCTCTGGCGGGTTTTAGTCTCCCAGTGCACTGCCTTGTCTCTTTATGTGGGGAACAGGTCCACTGTTGAGCCAAATGCTCAACATTTCTTTGAACAAAGTTGCATTTGTTTCCACAACCTAGCATTTCCATTTCAGACTCTGCAGACCTGAAAATCATTTGGCCACATTCCCAGTGGGAATGATGCCTAAGTGTATCTTCCAAGGCGGATGCTGGGTCAGGAAAGGGGATCTGATTTACCTGAAGCTGGTGGCCTGCCCCCATGGGTTCAAAAGCTCTGGTGCCAATGCTGAAATGTTGGTGTTTGCCTCATTCCCAACCTAATGGCCACCTTTCATTTATGCACGTCATAAGGTCATAAGTGATAGGAGTAGAATCAGACCATCTGGCCCATCAAGTCTACTCCGCCATTCAACCATGGCTGATCTATCTCTCTGTCCTAACCCCATTCTCCTGTCTTCTCCCCACAACCCCTGACACCCGTACTAATCACAAATCTATCTATCTCTGCCTTAAAAATATTCATTGACATTTGTATTCAAAATCTCCCCAAAGTTATTCATAAGCACTGGTTACGAACAAAAGAAATGGGACGTAATTCAGCTATGTACATTTTTCTATTAATGTAAATGTTTTATGTTATCCAAATTAAAAGTTAACAGAAAATCATCTACGTTTATACAAAGGTTGCATGCAACTGACTTATACACGTCGAAACAATGGCCATCTGAAAAAAAGTCACAGAAGATCTCTGCACTACAAAGGTCAATACACGGTTGCATACATTCAACGACTTCCAATCCAATGAGAGCTTTGCGGTCTGAGCTGTATGAAGTAGGTAGCTTTGTTTCTTGATCCAATAACTATTACTGCAAGCGTGATGGGAGAGGGGAGAAGAGGGAGTGGCCAGGGTGTGACTCGACCTTGATTATGCTACTGGCCTTGCCGAGGCAGCGTGAGGTATCAATGGAGTCAATGGAAGGGAGGTTGGTTTGTGCGATGGTCTGGGCTGTGTGCACAATTCACTGTAATTTCTTGCGGTCTTGGATGGAGCTGTTCCCAAACCAAGATTTGGGGGTTGGAGCTATAAACATCCAGTGAAGTGGAGACTGTTCAATCACACTGCTGATATGTGTCTTGTTGATCGTGGAAAAGTTTGGCAGTGTTAGAAAATGCACACAGCCAGATTCAGGGATAGTTTCTTCCCAGCTGTATTCAGGCAACTGAATCATCCTACCACAACCTCTTTGGTGACCCTTGGGCGGTCCTTGATTGGAATTTGCTGGCTTTACCTTGCACTAAACGTTATTCCCTTATCATGTATCTATACACTGTAAATGGATCGATTGTAATCATGTATTGTCTTTCTGCTGACTGGTTAGCACGCAACAAAAGCTTTTCACTGTACCTCGGTACACGTGACAATAAACTAAACTGAACTGAACTGAATCAAATGTGCTTGCAACAGCACTCAATACTAACATTGTCTCAGCTTCTATATATGTTGCTTCCAAAGTACGAGTGCAAGTGATAAACAAATCAGCTCGCTATACCTGGAGAATACAAATTATGAAATATTCTCACCTCACCTTACAATCTGTAACCTTTAAACAGTTAAACTCACTATTATCCATGTAAGCAGTAAAGTAGAAATCAAAAAGAACAAAGACTTATTTGCAGAGTCAGTGATTTCCAAACCTTCCTGGTAACCAAGAGTTAAACTCCTCAAAAAACATTAGAAAAACAAAATAGGTCAGTGGTGGTTTACAGTCTGAGGTTCTGCGTGTGCAAGGGGCCAGCTTGTGACAATAAATTAAGCTAAATAAACTAAGCTGAACTCTTACCAACATCCAGAACTAAAAGTGCCCGGGGATGGGGTGGTTTGGGTAGGAAGGGACGAGTGGACCAGGGAGTTATAGATGAGGCTCTCACTAGGGCCTCTTCTACATCCCGCAGCTCCGCTCTTGCTCCCCCTCTCCCCATTCGTAACAAGGACAGAATCCCCCTCGTTCTCACCTTCCACCCCATCAGCCAGCGTATCCAACAAATCATCCTCCAACATTTCCGTCACCTACAACGGGACCCCACTACTGGCCACATCTTCCCATCCCCTCCTTTCTGCATTCCACAGAGACCGTTCCCTCCATAACTCTCTGGTCCACTCGTCCCTTCCTACCCAAACCACCCCATCCCCGGGCACTTTCCCCTGCAACCACAGGAGATGCAACACCTGTCCCTTTACCTCCCCCCTCAACTCCATCCAAGGACCCAAACAGTCTTTCTAGGTGAGACAGAGGTTCACCTGCACCTCCTCCAACCTCATCTATTGTATCTGCTGCTCTAGATGTCAACTTCTTTACATCGGCGAAACCAAACACAGGCTCGGCGATCGTTTCGCTCAACACCTTCGCTCAGTCCGCCTTAACCAACCTGATGTCCCGGTGGCTGAGCACTTCAACTCCCCCTCCCACTCCCAGTCTGACCTTTCAGTCATGGGCCTCCTCCAGTGCCATAGTGAGCCCCACCGGAAATTGGAGGAACAGCACCTCATATTTCGCTTGGGCAGCTTACAGCCCAGCGGTATGAACATTGACTTCCCCAACTTTAGATAGTTCCTCTGTCCCTCTCTTCCCCTCCCCCTTCCCAGTTCTCCCTCTATCTTCCTGTCTCCACCTATATCCTTCCTTTGTCCCGCCCCCCTGACATCAGTCTGAAGAAGGGTCTCGACCCGAAATGTCACCCATTCCTTCTCTCCTGAGATGCTGCCTGACCTGCTGAGTTACTCCAGCATTTTGTGAAATAAAAATAACTATTAATTAATAACCACAGAGTTGACAATTAATGTTCTTTTGTGGTCACCTTGCCCTGTTAAGACGCAGTACAATTGTGTTTGTCTAGTTTCTCACTTGACTCAAATCATTTGGAACTGATCAAGAAGAGACAGGCACAGACCTGGAGGTGATGTTGCCAGTAAAATCTTACAGACAACAGAAAATATTGCTACCTGTTCAAAATGTTCTGTATTTAGAAATATTATCAGGAGAATGTGAGGTAAACCTTTGCTGGGAAATGACTTCCAAATTGTAGGCTCAACATGTGTCATTGGAACTGTACTTCATAAGTGGAGTAAAATATGACACATGTGGAGGAAGGAGCTGCAGATGCTGGTTTAAACTGAAGGTAGACCCACAAAGTGCTGGAGTACATACAGGCTGAAGAAGGGTCTCGACCCGAAACGTCACCCATTCCTTCTCTCCAGAGATGCTGCCTGTTCCACTGGGGTACTCTAGCATTCTGTGTCTAAAATATGACGAAACCACCTTACATTGTGTTTGATGATCAGGACGGATTTCTAGGCGTATAATATTTTAAAGGTTTGAATAAGGGCTTGTGCAGAGGTTCCGGGAGAGATCTGAATGGTTGGAGCCCATGTACTGACTCTGAAAGGATCTTTTATATTGGAGATGTCAAAATATTTCAGATTCATCAGAAAATTCTGAGATTGGACAAACTTAATTTACTTGCTACTTCTTTTAACAATGAAATGAATCGGCACATTTGGATTACATTTAATAAGTTGTCTTTAAAGTACGTTGGAAATTTGCTTGGTTGGTAAGCAGAAAGCTTGGCAAGGAAGTGGTGGGCCGAAGCAAAGGGCCTGTTTCAACTCTTTGAAAAAGTTTAAAACATCGAAACATAGAAAATAGGTGGCCCTTCGAGCCAGCACCGCCATTCATTGTGATCATTCACAATCAGTAACCTGTGCCAGCCTTCTCCCCATATCCTTTGATTCCACTAGCCCCTAGAGCTCTATCTAACTCTCTTTTAAATTAATCCAGTGAATTGGCCTCCACTGCCTTCTGTGGCTGAGAATTCCACAAATTCACAACTCTCTGGGTGAAAAAGTTTTTTCTCACCTCAGTTTTAAATGGCCTCCCCTTTATTCTGAGACTGTGGCTCCTGGTTCTGGACTCCCCCAACATGGGGAACATTTTTCCTGCATCTAGCTTGTCCAGTCCTTTTATAACTTTATACGTCTCTATAAGATCCCCTCTCATCCTTCTAAACTCCTGTGAATACGAGCCCAGTCTTGCCAATCTTTCCTCATATGACAGTCCCGCCATCCCGGGGATTAACCACATGAACCTATGCTGCACTGCCTCAATAGCAAGGATGTCCTTCCTCAAATTAGGACTGGATAATTTACAACTGGATAAAACAATTATTCAAAGCTCCCATTGTAATGGCCGGAAACATAAACAAGGGAAAATGCAGATGCTGGGCATGTGAAATAATGGAAAAAAGTTGAAAAAACTCTGCAGATCAGGCAGAATATGTAAAGAGAAAACTTTCCAGTATTTTCCGGGTCTTTCCTGTATTTTCCGGGTCTTTCCAGTATTTTCTGTTTTCATCAAGTCAGCACGGTAGAGTGCTGTCTTACGGCGCCAAGGACCCGGGTTGGATCCTGACTTTGGGTGCTGTCTGTACAGAGTTTGTACCTGAGTTGTATTTGCTGAACATGTGATGTAGTTGTGTGCGCTTGCTACAATCCCGTTCTGAAATTTGACTGACTTCAGTGGAACCTTCTTTTAAAAGAGTAGGTCAACATGCCTGGTTGCTAAACATGTTCAGGGCATACAGAGGACAAATGTCATTCCTCATTTTCTGCCTGATGGTTCTAAATAAAGTTTAATGAGCACAAACTGCAAAGTAGAAACATATTAATTGCAAAATAACTTTTAATCTCTCCTTATAAAGCTCTCTGTGCTATTGCACAAGGAAAGCAGTATAAAAACAAGTGGATTAGTTGATCGCAATATAACTATTTAGTTAGAAGAGGATTAGAAATGTTCAGAACAAATTTTATGATCAAATGCCTCATGAGACTGGAGCGACTAGGCTTGTATACACTGGAATTTAGAAGGATGAGAGGGGATCTTATTGAAACATATAAGATTATTAAGGGATTGGACACGCTAGATGCAGAAAACATGTTCCTAATGTTGGGAGAGTCCAGAACCAGGGTTTAAGAATAAGGGGTAGGCGATTTAGAACAGATGAGGAAAACCTTTTTCACTTAGAGAGTTGTAAATCTGTGGAATTCTCTGCTTCAGAAGGCAGTGGAGGCCAATTCTCTGGATGCTTTCAAGATAGTTAGATAGAGCTCTTAATGATAGTGGAGTCAGGGGGTATGGGGAGAGGGCAGGAACAGGGTACTGATTGTGGATGATCACCCATGATCACATTGAATGGCGGTGCTGGCTCAAAGGGCCAAATGGCCTACTCCTGCACCTATTGTATATTGTCTATTGAATACACATGTTCCTATGCTACTACCATTGTCAACATCATTCGTGGAATTAAGTGATCAGTTGGAGAGACTGGACATTTGAGTGTAGATATTTTCCTTGAATATCTTTTGAAATAGTGATGAAATTTTGAGTAGTTGCACAAACAATTCAAGAAGAGACAATATGACAGAGATAAATAGACTCTGGAGAGAAGCAAAGGTTACTGCCCGTGACCAATGCAACCCAGTGCAAATATCAAACTGGTGAAGGGTAAACTATTGAGTGTTGATCCAAATTAAGCAATGCCATTCCAGGGAAGGAACAGAGTCTAACAGAGAGTTAAACTTTTACTCAGGTTTTACCAGACAGTTATGTCAACTGACCTGTATTTGTTGTCTCATCGTTATTTTGCTCATTACATTGTTCAGAATAGACATTGGAAAACAGTACGTGCCAACTTCTATTGGTCGCTAACTCTTTTAACCTCTGATTCAATTAAGCAAAAACTCCTTGAAATATAAAATATATAAATGTAAACTGATTCAAACCTGTTCCAAAGTTCAGATGATTTTTCCATATAACAATCACAAATGGAATCAAACTGCTTGACTCGGAAAAGTTTAAGACCAGAGTGCACCAGAAACCACGGTCAATATAGAGTTCCACATGCTGGAGCTTTGGAGATGTTAGCATGTATCAGTAACGGGGTCAGTGGGATGGGAACGCGGCCGGAGGCCTTTATCGAGGCGCCGCGGTCTCGCTGCCTCCCGGATCACCGCATAGAAGCCCGGGTCGGGGCCCAGCCGACGCCTAGCTGGCGGAGCCCATGGCTGAGGCCTGGAATGGCACCACGCAGATGTGAAGTGGGGCGTCGACAGCAGTGAAGCCTCGCGGCGGTGGAGCCTCTGTAGCGGTGAAGGCACGCAGCGGTGGAGCCTTGGTGGTGGCGGTGTAGGCTCGCGATGATGGGCCTCGGCGGCGGTGAAGGCACGCGACGTGGAGCCTTGGTGGTGGTGGTGGAGCCTCTGTAGTGGTGAAGGCACGCGACGTGGAGCCTTGGTGGCGGTGGAGCCTCGGTGGTGGTGAAGGTTCACGATGATGGGCCTCGGCGGCGGTGAAGGCACGCGACGTTGAGCCTCGGTGCCGGTGGAGCCTCGTGACGATGGGGCCTCGGTGACGGTGAAGGCTCACAGCGGTGGAGCCTCGGTGACGGTGAAGCCTCGTGACGATGGGGCCTCGGTGGCGGTGAAGCCTCGCAATGATGGGGCCTCGGTGGCGATGGAACCTCGGTGACGGTAAAGCCTCGCGATGATGCGGCCTTGGTGGCGGTGAAGGCTCGTGACGATGGGGCCTCAGTGGCGCTGAAGCCTCGTGACGATGGGGCCTCGGGGGTGCCGTAGGTGGCTGCTAGTTGTATATATTGTGTATGCAAGCAAAGAATCTCACTGTGCCTAGTCACATGTGACAATAAAGTATTCCTCTTCCTATTCCTAACGGGGTTTAGCAGCAAATCCAGCAGGTGAGTAAAGGTCAGAGTTCTGCATAACATCTCCATTCTACATACATATGAAATGATCACAAAATGGTACAGAAATAGGAGATGACCACTCGACCCTCCCTGCCTGCCCATAATTCATCATGACCATGGCTGTTCTGCCCAGGGCTTCATCTCCCCTCTTATTCCATTTCTCCATGCTCTCAATTCCTAATCTTTTAATAATATATCCAATTCCTCTTTAAATACCCTCAATGACCTGGCCTCCATAATCCCCCTGCGCAGAGAATTCAAAAGATTTGCCAGCCTCTATGGGAAGATATGTCCATGGACCTGGTTTTAAATACTACCTCCTTATCTATGTCTCCTCATTTATGGCTCCCCCACTGGGCTCGTAGGGCTAGCGGAATCAAGGGGTATGGGGAGAAGGCAGGAACGGGGTACTGATTGTGGATGTTCAGCCTTGATCACATTGAATGGCAGTGCTGGCTAGAAAGGGCCGAATGGCCTACTCCTGCAACTATTTTCGATGTTTCTATGGTGGAAACATCTGAATATCTACCCTGTCATGCCCCTTTCAATAAGTTAACACTTCATTCTTCTAAACTCCAAATAGCATACTTCCTATTTCTTTAATCACAAAACTACTCTTTCATTCTAGAAGTAGCCTGGTGAATCTCTTTTGGACTGTCTCCAATGCTGTTATACCATTTCTTATATAAAGAGACCAAAACTGGACAGTACTCCAAGTGTAGTCTCATTAACACCATGCAATACTTCCCTTTGTCTAAACATCAACACCCTTGTAATAACGGTCAATGTGTCTGTTTATCTATTTACTTCACTTGACTGCTAACCTTTTGTGATTTATGCACAAGAACACTGTGATCCTACAGGACATTTGCGAGATCATTCTTGAATTAATAATAATGTTAGCTTCACATTCCTTTCAAATCAGTGAGTTTTTACAAGGACCAAAATGCCCATCAATCTTAAAGCAAAATGTTGTACAATGGAACAGCATAAAGTCATAGGGTGCTACAGCGTGGAAACTGGCCCTTCAGCCCAACTCGCCCACACTGGCCAACATGTCCAAGCTACACTAATCCCACCTGCCCGTTTGTTCCATATCCCTCCAAACCTGTCCTATCCATGTACTTGTCTAACAGTTTCTTAAACATTGGGATAGTCCCTGCCTCCACTACCTCCTTTAGTTTAGTTTTTAGTTTAGAGATGCAGCGCGGAAATAGGCCCACTGAGTCCGCACCGACCTGTGATCCCCGCACATTAACATTATCCAGCACACAGTAGGGCCAATTTACACATTCACCAAGCCAATTAACCAACATACTTTCACGTCTTTGGAGTGTGGGAGGAAACCGAAAATCTTGGAGAAAACCCATGCAGTCACAGGGAGAACGTACAAACAGTAGGCAGGATCGAACCCGGGTCTTCAGCGCTGCAAGCGTTGTAAGGTAGCAACTCTACCGCTGCGCCACCGTGGCCACTCCTCTGGCAGCTTGTTCCATACACCCATCATCCTTTGTGTGAAAAAGTTACCTCTCAGATTCCTATTAAATCTTTCCCCTTCACCTTCAACCTATGTCTTCTATTCCTTGATTCACCTCCAATGGGCAATCAATTGTGATAACAACGCAGAATGAAATGCAACCAGATAGTTACATGGACTGGGTGCAGCAAGGTCCAGGATGTGTATATGGCACACACACATGTGCACAGTTTTGCAAAATACCAGATCAGGGATGATATTAATGCATATGCTCTGAATGTTGGCGAGAAGCATGTACAATTGAGAAACTACGATGACAGTCAGCATGCAACCTTCATTTGATGCCAGTGCTATGGCTGGGCAGTGGTAGAGTTGCTGCCTCAATGCCAGCGACCCGGGTCCAATCCTGATACGGGTGCTGTCTCTGTGGAGTTTGTATGTTCTCCCCGTGACCTGCGTGGGTTTTCTCCAGGCTCTTAGGTTTACACCCACACTCCAAAGATGTACAGGTTTGTAGGTTAATTGGCTTGGTATCAATGTAATAAAAATGTCCTTAGTGTGTGTCGGATAGCCAAAGGGCCTGTTTCCACACTGTATCTCTAAACTAAAACATCTATGGGTTAACCGGTGGCCGATTTCTTCTTGTCATAAATAGTTGGTAATTTCCATGAAAATAAAATAAAACAGCAGATGCCGGAAATCTGAAATAAAAACAGAAAATGTCAGAAATACTCAGCAGATCAGGCAGCATCTTTAAAAAGGGAAGAGTAGTTAGCATTTCAGGTTGAAGAGATTTGGTCCAAACTGACATTAACAACTTTCTCTATCCACAGATACTGCCTGAACTGCTATGTTTTTCCAACCTTTTCTGGTTTTATCATTAATTTCTACAGTGATTTCAATTGGTGGTGCCTGGCAGGAGAGGTAAGGCACATATTGAAAGTCTAACCCAATTTTGTACAAAACAGTTGGTATTGGTGGACAGACTGAATTCTGAAGAAGGGTCTCGACCGGAAACGACACCCATTCCCTCCAGAGGTGCTGCCTGTCCCGCTGAGTTACTCCAGCATCTTGTGTCCATCTTCGGTTTAAACCAGCATCTGCAGTTCCTTCCTACACAGTTGGTATTGGAATTGGTTTAATATTATCATGTGCATCGAGATATTGTGAAATGCTTCCTTTTGCATCCTAACCAGGCAAATTATACATACATGAGCACAATCATACTATTCATGAGTTAGACATAGACATATACACAGAAAATAGGTGCAGGAGGAGGCCATTTGATCCTTCAAGCCAGCACCACCATTCATCGTGATCATGGCTGATCATCCACAATCAGTAACCCATGCCTGCCGTCTCCCCATATCCCTTGATTCCGCTAGCCCCTAGAGCTCTATCTAACTATCTTTTAAATTCATCCAGTGAATTGGCCTCCACTACCTTCAGTGGCAGAGAATTCCATAAATTCACAACTCTCTGGGTGAAAAAGTTTTTTTCTCATCTCAGTTTTAAATGGCCTCCCTTTTGTTCTTAGACTGTGGCCTCTGGTTCTGGACTCCAACATTGGGAACATTTTTCCTGCATCCAGCTTGTCCAGTCCTTTTAAATGTAGTGTTTTAAATGTTCACAACTATAGTGAAAAAGAGAAAGGAAACAGAGTGCAGAATAGAATACACAGAAAGTACATATTAAAAAAGTGCAAGGGTGATAACGAGGTAGATTGGAAGATTGGATATTCATCCGTAGTTGATGAATCCCTTAATTGATCCCAGTTGCATGTATATCAGTGCATGTGTGTGTTTCCCTAGAGGTACAGTGTGGGAGGGGGAGGAGAGAGTGAAGGATTCGCAACAGGAAGGCACATTTGCCCAGGTGTCCTTGGAGCAATTCTTCTGTCTACTGGTTCTCACAGATCTCTGTCATCTGCTGCATCTACAGCTGTAACTAAGTAATGCAAGAACCTCACTTCCAGTGGCTGTGTGGCTGCTACTAAGTGGTGGCCTTATTAATCAACTTTTAGTTTATTAGTTTAGTTTAGAGATATAGCGCGGAAACAGGCCCTTCGGCCCACCGGGTCCGCGTCGACCAGCGATCCCCGCACTTTAACACTGTCCTATACCCACTAGGGACAATTTACATTTTATACCAAGCCACTTAACCTACAAACCTGTACGTCTTTGGAGTGTAGGAGGAAGCCGAAGATCTTGGAGAAAACCAATGCAGGTCACGGGGAGAACGTACAAACTCCATACAGATGGCACCAGTAGTCGGGATCAAACCCGGGTGCACAGCTCCTTCCAACCCAGAGCTGGTGACATCTGTGCACCTTACAGGCAGATGTCCTCTGCAGAATGGGAGAAAGCACCTCATAGTTTTGAACCACTGCTTCTGCTCTGAATTATGCCAGACATGAGGAGGTCAGGATTTTCAACTAATTACGAAACATCTGAATTGGTTCATATTCCTACAATGTTTTTTGTTTTTGTTTAACAGAGTCAAAGACTCAAAAGAGTTAGCAAAACTTTTATGGGTAGGAAGGAACTGCAGATGCTGGTTTAAACCGAAGATAGACACAAAAAGCTGGAGTAACTCAGCGGGACAGACAGCATCTCTGGACAAAAGGAATAGGTGACGTTTCAGCTCGACCTGAAACTTCACCTATTCCTTCTCTCCGGAGAAGCTGTCTGACCCGCTGAGTTACTCCAGCATTTTGTGTCTATCATTAGAAAAACCTTTAGCCTCGCAACTGTCCAGCTGGCTAACCTGCACACAATAAATATTCATATGCAGAACTTACATTTGAAGAAACAAACCTTACTACCTCGTTTGACTTTTGCACTAACATATAAACATTGTGGTTTTAGTTACTCTGAATTTTCCTTTCAAAATAACCCATTTCCCTTTTCCCTCCTCTTAGACTTACAGAAAACGATCTCTTTGACAGTGCTTTTGATCATTTGCCCTAATATTCCCTTCCTTTGATATCTGTCAGATTTTGTTTATCCACAATCCCATGACATGCCTCAGGACATTTGATGCAATTAGATGTGTTACACAAGTATAAGATGTTGCATCATTTCATTTGCAATTGAGCTTTGAATGGAAATATAGAAAATACGTGCAAAAGGAGGCCATTTGGCCCTTCGAGCCAAATCTACGTTGAGCTGGGAAGGAATAAGGAAACAACGTTAGAGATTGTTGGAGATGTGACAGGCTGGGTGAGAGCAGGGCGTGCATGCATGTTGAAAGCCAATGCCCATTTTATCACCCAATCTTGCTGCTACAATATTAATGGCCAAGAAAGGATGCCTATGCCACTATTTCCTCAGAAGACAAAGGGAGTTTTTACCATGTCTCCAATGATTCTTACCAACTTCTGCAGATGCACCATAAAAGGCGTCCTATCAGCTTATATCACGGCTTGGTTTGCCATTAGCTTTGTCAAAGACCATAAGAAATTGCAGAGTTTTGGTTGCAGCTCAGTCCATCACACGAACCAGCCTATCTAACTCTCTTTTAAATTCATCCAGTGAATTGGCCTCCACTGCCTTCTGTGGCAGAGAATTCCACAAATTCACAACTCTCTGGGTGAAAAAGTTTTTTCTCACCTCAGTTTTAAATGGCCTCCCCTTTATTCTTAGACTGTGGCCCCTGGTTCTGGACTCCCCCAACATTGGGAACATTTTTCCTGCATCTAGCTTGTCTAGTCCTTTTATAATTTTATACATTTCTATAAGATCCCCTCTCATCCTTCTAAATTCCAATGAATCTTCCTAAATAACAGACCAGAAAGGATAGGAGGGGGATAGCCTCGTTAATCCTAAAATGGTCCTTTATAAGCTCGAAGGATGGAACTAATGGATTAGCCCAGGTAATGAGTTCTTGGCCCCAATTCCTAATAACAGAAAACAATAAATTAAATCAAGTGTTCCTTAGTCGTCATTGTGGAAGACATTGTAAATATTCCTAAGCTAGCAGATGAACTGATTTTAAATAACGGGGAAGAATTTCCAAGCCTAATCATAAGGAATAAGGTATCAGAGAAACGAATAGCTAAAAGTTGAAAAGTTGCCAGGACACAATGGATGGCACCCAAAGCATTTAAAGGATGAAACTTTGGTCAAAATAGAGCACGCCAAATTGAGGGAGGATGTCAGAATATTTGAATTTATAGGAGGGAACTCCAGATGCTGGTTTACACTGAAAATAGACACAAAATGCTGGAGTAACTCAGCGGGACAGGCAGCATCTCTGGAGAAATGGAATGGGTGAAGGAAGGGTCTCAACCTGAAACGTCACCCATTCCTTCTCTCCAGAGATGCTGTCTGTCCCGCTGAATTACTCCAGCATTTTGTGTCAATCTGCAGAATATCAGAGGACGGCACAAGGCTGGGAACGGTAAGCGGGCTAGTTTAACACACCATGTTTTCTTGTGGCGATATGCGCTGGCACGCGACATATATGTTTTTTAAACGTTTTTGTGTACAAACAACAATGCTGGTTTGGCTTCTATTGTTGGCAAAATGCTAGGGTCACTAAGTAACATTTAAAGAACAATTAATTTAGGGAAGCTAAATATAATCAAAGCAAGTCAACATGGTTTTATGAATAGTAAATAATCTTTGACAAATGTGCTGCAAATCTTTGAAAATGTGACAAGGAAAGATGACGGAGAAACCTGATGTAGATGTAATGTTTTTAGATTTCCAAAAGACATTCGACAGGATGGCACTTTGGAGGCTGATGCATAAATTGGGGGATATGGGTCAGGCATTGAATTTTGAAACAAAATGCAACAAAATTAGACTAAGCAGGCAAATACTCTCCTCAACGGATGCAAAGTTCTTGCTCCATAGCTTTCTACTGTACCTTGGCGCACATGACGATGGACTAGACGGCTCTAATTTAAATTGCAAATTGGGCTTGCTTAGAAGGAGCATCTTGGCCAGCATGGGCAAGTAGGGCTAAAGGATCTGTGTCCCTGCTGTGTGACGATGACTCTAAGAGGAGATGGTGGACAAACTTGGATTGTTTTCTCTGGCGCATCGGAGGCTGAGGGGAAACCTGACAGAAAGTTATAAAATTATGAGAGCAGGTTTATAGACAATAGACAATAGGTGCAAGAGTAGGCCATTCAGCCCTTCGAGCCAGCACCGCCATTCAATGCGATCATGGCTGATCACTCTCAATCAGTACCCCGTTCCTGCCTTCTCCCCATACCCCCTCACTCCACTATCCTTGAGAGCTCTATCCAGCTCTCTCTTGAAAGCATCCAACGAACTGGCCTCCACTGCCTTCTGAGGCAGAGAATTCCACACCTTCGCCACTCTCTGACTGAAAAAGTTCTTCCTCATCTCCGTTCTAAATGGCCTACCCCTTATTCTTAAACTGTGGCCCCTTGTTCTGAACTCCCCCAACATTGGGAACATGTTTCCTGCCTCTAATGTGTCCAATCCCCTAATTATCTTATATGTTTCAATAAGATCCCCCCTCATCCTTCTAAATTCCAGTGTATACAAGCCTAATTGCTCCAGCCTTTCAACATACGACAGTCCCGTCATTCCGGGAATTAACCTAGTGTTTAGTGTAGATCGTCAATAATCTTTGGCCTCAAGGTGAAAATGACAAATTACTGGAGGGCGTAGGTTAAAGAGGAGAGTGGGAAAGTTTAAAAGTGATGTGCAGGGCAAGATGGTTTTATTTTTACAGACACACAGAAAGGAGGGTGTGCCTGCGACCCACAGCTGGAGTTTGGTGAGGTGGGGGGAGTAGTCAAGAGAGTTTTTTTTAGATTTATTTAGAGATACAGCGCGGAAACAGGCCCTTTGGCCCACCGAGTCCGCGCCGCCCAGCGATCCCCGCACATTAACACTATCGTACACACACTAGGGACAATTTTTACATTTACCCAGTCAATTAACCTACATACCTGTACGTCTTTGGAGTGTGGGAGGAAACCGAAGATCTCAGAGAAAATCCACGCAGGTCATGGGGAGAACGTACAAACTCCATACAGACAGCGCCCGTAGTCAGGATCGAACCTGAGTCTCCGGTGCTGCATTCGCTGTAAGGCAGCAACTCTCCGCTGCGCCACTGTGCCGCCACCGTTATTGTCATATGTCCCAGATAGAACAACCAAATTCTTACTTGCAGCAGCACAACAGAACACAAACCGAAGCAAATACAATAGTGATGTTTAAGAGGCATTTAGATAGGCATATGAACCAGCAGGGAATGGTGGCATGTAGACCATGCGCAGGCAGATGGGGTCATTTCAGTTAGCATCATGGTTGGCACAGACAGCATGGACCAAAAGGCCTAATCCTCTATTGAATTGGATTGAATAAATGTTATTAGCCAAGTATGTATACATACAAGGAAAATAATTGTCTTGGTGCTTTGCTCGCAAGTAATAACACGACATAGAGTAAACAGTTAAGAATAAAACATTATAGTTTACACATGTGAAGAATGAAATAAAATACCTGAGCAAAAGAAGGCTACAGACTTTTGGTTGTTGAGTAGAGCTGCTGCTCGTGGGGAAAAAAGCTGTTTTTATGTCTGGCTGTGGCTGCTTTGACAGTCCGGAGTCGCCTTCCAGAGGGAAGTGCTTCAAAGAGTTTGTGGCCAGGGTGAGAGGGGTCAGAGATGATCTTGCCCGCTCGCTTCCTGGCCCTTGCAGTGTACAGTTCGTCAATGGGTGGAAAGGTTGCAGCCAACAACCTTCTCAGCTGATCGAACGATCCGTTGCAGCCTCCGAATGTCGTGCTTGGAGGCTGAGCCAAACCAGACCATGATGGAGAAGGTGAGGACAGACTCTATGATGGCAGTACAAAACTGGACCATCATTGCCTGTGGCAGATTGTGTTTCTTCAGTTGCCGCATGAAGTACATCCTCTGTTGGGCCTTTTTGACTGTGGAGTCGATGGTGGCCCCCCATTTAAGGTCCCTGGAGATGATGGTTCCAAGGAACTTAAATGACTGTGGTGCTGTTGATGGGGAGTGGGGGGGAGGGGAGGGGGAGCTCTCCTAAAGTCTGTACTGTTCTATATTCAATGTACTATGAATTTATCTTGAATATATATATATATTTATATATGAATATATATATATATATGAATTTATAATTCGTAGAAAATTCCCTTTGTGAATTATTATATTAACATTTCAAAGTATCTCTGTCATTACTATTTCAAAATCTCATGTCAACAAAATTAGACTAAGCGGACAAATGCATTTCTCAAGGGATGCAAAGTGCTTGCTCCAAATGTGGTTGATTTTACACTCGTGCTTTGGCTTGCCTTCAAAGGATTTAAGAATAAATTATTTCCAGTGCAAGATACAAGGCAGTTCATTTCTATTTGGATTACAGTTGCCTCAATTTAAATTTAAATGTTTTACTGTAACATATCATTACTGAAGTGCTTGGTAGCAAATCATTTCATTTTCAGGATTTGAAGAGTGCCCACTTCAACTGTACTTTTAGTGGTACCAACAGCTCGAGAATCAATCTCCTTTACGGGTCCATTGTTAGAGGGTTAACGGAAGGGATTTTATTTGAAAATCAACTGATCTTCTACCCATCGGAGGAAATATTGTGGAACTACATTTAAAAACGCAAAATACGGGAAATCTGAAATATAAACAGGAAACATGTAGATGCTGTGGGTGCTTCTTTAAACCGAAGATAGACTCAAAAAGCTGGAGTAACTCAGCGGGTCAGACCACATTTCTGGAGAAAAGAAATAGGTGACGTTTCGGGTCAGCCTTTGAAGAAGGATCTCGACCTGAAACATCACCTGTTCCTTTTCTCCAGAGATGCTGAATGACCCGCTGAGTTACTCTGGCTTTTTGCATCTAACTGCTGGAAACTGCCAGCAGGTCAAGCAGATCCTGGGAGAGGGGCATTTCACAGAACCTTACCCAAGTATGTGAGGAGAAAATGGAGTACTTCCAAAATGCCTGAATGACCATGTGAGCACAGGGACCTGAGTATCATAGTGACTACTTCAGTGTTAAAGATATCCCACTATTACATCTCTAGACTAATCCTTTTCTTTATCTATTCCATTGCTATTCTTTTCACCTTTTATCATTTAACAAGTTCTGCCAGCTGAGGCCAAATGCAAATATTTCGCTTGGGCAGCTTACAACCCAGTGGTCTGAGTATTGATTTCTCTAACTTCAAGTAACCCTTGCATCTCCTCTCTCTCCACCCCTCCCCCACTCAAGTGGTTGTACTTCAAAGTCGCCTTGTTGAGTCTCATTGTAACTTGTTTTCATGTAGTCCACAGCTAAGAATGGCCTATTCCCTTTATCATTGTGACTCTTTTGCTTATCTTTCATTCATTTATTCTATATCCCTCTATATCACCGTCTATACCTCTCATTTCTCTTTCCCGTGACTCTGAGTCTGAAGAAGGGTCTCGACCCGAAACGTCACCTATTCCTTTTCTCCAGAGATGCTGCATGACCCGCTGAGTTACTCCAGCTTATTGTGACTATTGTAGCTGATTTATCACGGTCTTTTCCATTTCTTTACTCTCCTTCCTCATTTCTCTGAACCTTATCACATGATAAAAGATGCCAAAAATACCAGAAGAATAACCCCACCCAATGTTTCCTGAGGACAACTTATTCCTTAAGAGGTAAGACCTCTAGTGATCAAAATCTGAAGCCTTAACGAGATGGTTATCAATTACCTTGTAGATTGAAATAAAAATAGCCTTTCTGTGCCATTATTAATTTCTATATGTGCTGGGCAAGATACAGAACAAGTGAACTAAGCATTTACTATGTGATTGAAATGAACCATTTTAACATGACTGAAGAAGGGTTTCGACCCGAATCATCACCTATTCCTTTACTCCAGAGATGTTGCCTGACCTGCTGAGTTACTCTAGCTTTTTGTGTCTCTCCTCACCTTTAACTCAGTTGCAATGAAGGGTCTAGAACAAGAAATGGTGTCTCCGTTTCTCTTTCCACCGATATTGCCTGACCTGTGTGTTTCCAGGATTTTCTGATTTTATTTTAGATCTTCAGCATTTGCAGATTTTTCTGATATTCGAGTTGTGGATTGTTTATTTGCACCATTCAGCATTATTTCACCGTTCAAGATCACACAGAGCCATCAGATTGGGAGAAGTACCTGGAGTTCTAAAAGACCAGTCCAAAAATGCCAGCTTTTACAGGGATGGAATCATAGTCCTGTTCAAAAGAATCTTCTTGAAATCTCCCAAAAAATTGATTAATAACCCAAAATTAATTCTGACAGATATCTAGGTCTTAGTCACTCAATACAGACTTGGCTCAATGTAAGCAGCAAAGGCTGGAAGAGAGGAAATATTAAAAGGATTAGTGTAAAGTCTGACTACAAAAGAGTTAGGATAGCATGGATGTTAACAGTTGACAAATCAGAGAAAGAAAAAATGGAACGTGAATGAAAAGTTCATGTTCCAGGAGTAGAATAAGCCCATTCGGCCCATCAAGTCTACTCCACCATTCAATCATGACTGATCTATCTTTCCCTCTCAACCCCATTCACCTGCCTTTGCCCCATAACCTCTGACACCCGTACTAAACAAGAATCTGTCAATCTCCGCTTTAAAAATATCCATTGACTTGGCCTCCACAGCTGTCTCTGGCCATAAATCCAACAGATTCACCACCCTCTGGGTAAATAAATTCCTCATCTCCTTTCTAAACGCACATCCTTTCATTCTGAGACTATGGCCTCTGGTTCTAGACTCTCCCACTAGTGGAAACATCCTCTCCACATTCACTCTATCCAGGCCTTTCACTATTCGGTACGTTTCAATGAGGTCCCCCACTCATTGGTATAAACTTCAGCGAGTACAGGCCCAGTGCCATCAAACGCTCATCATACGTTAACCCACTCATTCCCGGGATCATTCTTATGTTTCATCAATGATGATTTTGATTAATATGTAATAATCAACATACTGTGTTCTAACAAAATGATCAAAGCTATGCCAGCAAAATAAGAGCCCACACTGAGCAGTGATTCGTTTCTAGTGACTCAGTGACTTGTTTCACAGATTAAAGCACAAAATATTTAGAAGGTTACATGTAATGCCTGTCCCATACTGTCATTGCCAAATGTTTTGAAGTTCCACAGCAGCACTTTAACTTTATTAAAGAGTAAGCCTGTTTCAGGTGAAGGACACAAATAATACAAACAATTATGTTCCATTCATGTGCTTTTTACATTGCAAAGAACGGCAACATTTTTCAATATAAGTGAAGGAAATTTCACTTGAGTACGTTGCCTTTGGACAACTTATTCAAAAGCTCTACGAGTCTGTATGTGAGAACGCTATTTTCCATTATTCCTTGAAAGCACAGTGAGAAGGAGTGAGAATTCTAGCAGAGTTGGAAACAGTTCTAAAAAGTAACAACAAGGGAGTGCTTCAAAATGTTTCTGGTAACTCTAACCACATGATTAGAGTGAAAAGGAGAGGATTTTCTTAATCTCTTTCATGTACAGTAGATGGCAAGTTGAATCAATCTGAATCGCAACAAGCTTTCTTCATTTGTATAACTGGCTGTGCTCAACTTCAATCCATGGGATTATTAGCAATTGTTTCACAGCCCCCAAATATGGAAAATTGCCTGTTTCTCTGCTCTGACCTTCAAGTCAAAATTTACATTAATTGTTAGTTGTTACAAACTGACTGAAATCGGCATCAAAATGCATAGACACCACCATGTGCCATGTTTCAGTCCTTGATCATGGGTAGATCAAGCTGGTAGATGTATAGGATACCTTAAATTATCCCCAGTGTGGGTGGATGGCAGGAGAATCAGGGCAATGAAGTGGGCATTTAAGACAGAGTAGGTTACAGGGATGTGGGTGGGTAATAGGATTGACGGGACTGCTCTGAAGACTGCCACTGACTTTTGAAGCCAGATCGCCTGCTTCTGTGTTGTAAGAAAATGTGGTCGGAATTTACAAATATGTTAGAAAAGAAGATAGACGCAAAACGCTGGAGTAACTCAGCGGGACAGGCAGCGTCTCTGTGGGAGGAATGGGTGACGTTTCGGATCGAGGCCCTTCTTCGGACTTTGAACTAGAAGCTGGTTATATCTTAAGATGACCGAGGCATCCGCCGACAACCGACAAGTGAGTGCTGTGTAGGAAGGAACAGCAGATGCTGGTTTACAGCTGGAGTAATCTCTGGAGAGAAGGAAAAAAGGAATGGGTGATGTTTCGGGTCACCTAGTGAATGCTGTGACCAGGTGCTTTACTCTGCAGTTTGCGCTTAAGTTGGAGTTGTGGAGAACTGTTACGTGCCGAGGGAATACCGTCACATTAAGCTGCATCTTAAGGCTTCTTACCATCACCTGGCGAATGTTACATTTCACACCTGCCTCAATTTACTCACCCCATCTCCTCGCCAGACCTAGTGGCTGGAGTTGGCAACTGTTTAAATTCCGTGCCCATCCATGCCTGGGGTGGCATGTAGAGAAAAGGTGGAAAAGGTTGAAAATATCAACCAGGGAGCCCACTCTTCTGGATACGACCCCACCTGCCTAGATGCTCCCAGTATTTACTACTTTTATTTCACCTTGGGCAAACTTGTAACAACTCACTCATTTGAGCAAAATAAATGCATCAATTCCAAACACTTTAACTCTTAGCTTTCACCTCGCCCACAGTCTCGTCGTTACTTTTTTGCACATCTTTCATTCATTTGTTCTACGTCTCTCTACATCACTGTCCATATCTCTGTGTCTCCCTCTCCCTCTCCCCTGACTCGCAGTTTGAAGAAGGGTCTCGACCCGAATCGGCACTTATTGCTTCCATCCAGAGATGCTGCCTGTCCCTCCCTGTGAGTTACTCCAGCATTTCGTGTGTATTTTAACTCGCAGTTGCAGTAGTAATGGCTGGCTGTGTGTGGCTATCTCTGGCGGGGCAGGGTCCACTCACACTCTGGCGGGGCAGGGTCCACTCACACACTGGGGAGGGTGAATGCCGGACAGTTCGCACTCACCAGTCTTAAAGCGAAGGCTCGGGTCGTTCTGGTCCGCCTGCTCGCTCAGCAGCATGAGGAAGAGGATGCCGAAGGAGTTCTGGATGCCGAAGATGGACCCATTGCACCAGGTGACGGCGAACACCACCACCCAGCCGAAGCCGCCGTCCGCCACTTGGTCGCCCTGAGGGGGGAGGTCGGCTGGCGAGTCCCCCGGCGGCTGCGAGCTGTCCCCGGACACGGGCACTCTCCTCTCCCCCATCCCCTCAGCGCACTCCACTATCTGCCCATCCTCGACCCCCATCTGGCCGGGCTCCGGCTCAGGCTCGTCGGCGTCCATCCCTCACAGCGGCAGGGAGAGGGTGAGAGAGGGAGGGAGGGGTGAGAGAGAGGGAGGGGGTGAGAGGGAGGGAGGGGTGAGAGAGAGGGAGGGGTGAGAGAGAGGGAGGGGTGAGAGAGGGAGGGTGAGAGAGGGAGGGGGGAGAGAGGGAGGGGTGAGAGAGGGAGGGGGGTGAGAGAGGGAGGGTGGGGGTGGTGAGAGGGAGGCGGGGAGGGGGTGAGAGAGAGAGAGGGAGGGAGGGAGGGGGTGAGAGAGAGAGGGAGGGAGGGGGTGAGAGAGAGAGGGAGGGGGGGTGAGAGAGGGAGGAGGTGAGAGAGGGAGGGGGGTGAGAGAGGGAGGGGGTGAGAGAGGGAGGGTGGGGGTGAGAGAGGGAGGGTGGGGGTGAGAGAGGGAGGGTGGGGGTGAGAGGGAGGGGGGTGAGAGAGGGAGGGGGGTGAGAGAGGGAGGGAGGGGGGGGTGAGAGAGGGAGGGAGGGGTGAGAGAGGGAGGGTGGGGGTTGAGAGAGGGAGGGAGGGGGTTGAGAGAGGGAGGGAGGGGGTGAGAGAGGGAGGGTGGGGGTGAGAGAGGGAGGGGGTGAGAGAGAGAGCGGCAGGGAGGGAGGGGGTGAGAGAGGGAGGGAGTGAGCAGTCTGTTCACCCGCTCTCCGTGTGCAGAGCAGTGTTATTTACACCAGCGCCTTGATGTCATGCGGCTCCCTCCCACACTCCCTCCCTCCCTCCCTCCCTCCCACACTCACTCCCTCCCTCCCACACACCCTCACTCCCTCCCTCACTCACTCCCACTGTCCAGGGCTCGCCGCTGCCCCTGCACCAATAGGTTGTTCCAGATTAACGTCTTGCTTCAAAATCAGGTGCAAATCCGCTACCCGCCGCTGGCTCTGTCACCAACGCAACGGATCAGACAGACAGTGTGGCAGCGAGACCACGTCCCCGGACACACAGCAGGGATGCAGAACACACAACACGCCCGCCGACGGCCAAACTCATCTCCATTCACACTTAGTCCCTCATAAACAGGAAGCGATGGCCGTGAGCCTGCAGCACGGAGGGCAGCCTCGCCCCACTCAGGTCCAGACAGTCCCCAGCTCCCTGCCAGTGACAGACACTCACTCACTCACACACACACACACCCACACACTCCCTCCCCCCCCCCAACGTGGTCTCACCACCACCACCTGTCCCGTGTGAGCCCCATTCGCGCTGTTCTCCATGTGTGCGACACAGCGTCCCCCTCTTCGCTCCCCAGGTGCTGCCCGACCTGCTCCCCACTGGCTGCTGTTCTCACGAGTTCACTTTTTTAAATTGGGCATCATTTAAAAAAACCATCACTGTATTATTCCCCATCTCGTCGTTTCGCTTCCGTGTACCGACATAGTTTGAACCTAATTCTATTGTTGACCTTTTCTCGGGCAACACCTTGATTCACAGCCATTTGCTCTGAGTCCTGTCAGTTATTCCTGACACTTTTCCCGTTTAGTTTAGAGACAGCGACCCCCCTACATTAACACTGTCCTATACACACTAGGGACATTTTTTTTAACATTCACCAAGTCAATTAACCTCCTAACGTATGCGAGGACTAGTGATGGTGATTGTATGTCAAGACACGTCTTTAGAGTGTGGGATGAAACGGAAGATCTCGGAGAAAACCCACGCAGGTCACGGGGAGAACGTACAAACTCCGTACGGACAGACCCTGTAGTCGGGATCGAACCCGGGTCTCCAGCGCTGTAATGGAGCAACTCTACCGCTGCGCCACAGTGACCGCTTTACCTGCGTTCCAAGCGACTTCACTTTACTTTACCGTAAACGTTTTGTTTTGAGGTTTCAGAGGGAAATAGAAAAATGTATAAAGTCAGCGACGCGGGGAAGGGGCGTTGAGGCAGGGCTGCAGGCATAGAAGGCAACGGGTCTATTCCAATGCACAAAGAATGCATAAAAATGCTTTAAAAAGTGGCAAAATATCCTGGTTTGATCTAAATGGACAACAGCGACATGATGATGACCACGCTGAAATATTTCCAGGTGCCTGATGTTTTGGAAACAAGCAAGTGACAAATAAGGTACTTGTAAAGGGGGCAGGGGTTGTAGGTACGAGAAAGGTAGCTGATATTCTGATAAAGGGTGGCATGAGGGCAGTCTGAAGGAATCATCTTGGCTTTGAAGTAGAATCGGTTTTGGAGGAGGCAATAGAAAAGGAGCAAATATTGCCCCTTTAATGTCAAACAATCGCTTTACTGCCAAAATAAATCCAGAAA
Source organism: Rhinoraja longicauda (assembly GCF_053455715.1). Lineage (NCBI taxonomy): Eukaryota > Metazoa > Chordata > Chondrichthyes > Rajiformes > Arhynchobatidae > Rhinoraja > Rhinoraja longicauda. Next base: position 3,036,335 of record NC_135967.1, on the reverse strand, counting down.
TCTAAGCATAGAAGACACAAAAAACCTCCCCGAAATAGCAGAGAACTCAGTGTGTCCGTGCTGTGAGAGTGAAAGAGCAGAAATAAATTCGCATGTTACTTAAAATTCTATTTGAGAAATTAATAGGCTTAAAAACATAAAACTCCCATGACTGGAATCTCATGGCGGCTTTGGAGATGGGAGATAACAACCCATACAGGAATCACTAAAAGTTAACAAGCTGGTTCAGGAAGGAGTTAGAAAGGCAAATAATACTGCCATTGTTGGAATAGGACGTGGAAGTTTCACTTTAGTTTAGAGATACAGAGCGGTAACAGGCCCATCGGCCCACCGCGAGTCCAGCGATCCCCGGGACATTGACACTATCTTACACACACTATGGACAATTGACACATACCAAGCCAATTAACCTGCAAATCTGCACGGGGTGTGGGAGGAAACCGAGGATCTCGGAGAAAACTCACGCCCACGTACAAACTCTGCAGACAAGCAAGCAACCAGTCAGAATCGAACCCGGGTCTCTGGCTGCAAAGCAACAACTCTACCGCTGCTCCACCTTGCCACCCGGTGATTAAAACTTCAATCATATCCAGCTCTGTAAGATCACGTCTGCTTATTTCATCCATGTTGGCTATCCCAGTCTAAGGAAGGGTCTAGCGGTAGAGACAGCGCAGATTGATTCCTGGGGCGTGTTTTTTTTTCTTCCTAAAAGGAGGATAATGCAGGATGTGCTGATGCTCTTCTGCATGCAAAATGAGAGGTACTTTCAATGAAACATTTAAAATGTTCTCATTTCTTGATGCTTCCTCTGGCTGGAATGGGTTGCAATCAAACTGAGGGGCTGATAATTCAGGATGGCTGAGATTTATTCACACAGAATAGTAAATCCGTGGAGGCTGGATTGCTGAATATATTTGAGAAATTAATAATTTGGAATATTAAAGGATTTAAATAATACAGAAGAGCGACGGTGAAATATCAGCCATGATCGTATCAAAACGGTACAGTAAGCAAATGGGACAGAGCATGTTCTCCAGTTTCTATTTATGTTCTTATGACATAAAATGGCTTCACAATAAAATACATTAGTTTAGTGGTTGTAATGTTAAGAGAGTGGGCAATTGGAACTGATAAAGGTATTTATCAGTGTAGGAAGGAACTGCAGATGTTAGTTTAAACCGAAGATAGACACAAAACGCTGGAGTAGTGTCCTCCATAATCTTTGGGACAAAGACGCATCATTTATTTGCTTCTGTACTCCACTATTTAAGATTTGTAATAGAAAAAAACACATGTGGTTAAAGAGCACATTGTCAGATTTTAATAAAGGCCATTTTTATAAATTTGTTTCAGCATGTAGAAATTACAGCTGTGTTTATACATAGTCCCCCACATTTCTGGGCACCATAATGTTTCGGACACATGGCTTCACAGGTGTTTATAATTGCTCAGGTGTGTTTAATTGCCCCCTTAATGCAGGTTTTAGAGAGCTCTCAGCACCCAGTTTTTCCTCCAGTTTTTCCATCACCTCTGGAAACTTTTGCTGTTTATCAACACGAGGACCAAAGTTGTGCCAATGAAAGTTAAAGCCATTATGAGACTGAGAAACAAGAATAAAACTGTTAGAGACATTAGCCAAACTTTAGGCTTGCCAAAATCAACTGTTTGGAACATCATTAAGAAGAGAGAGCACTGGTGAGCTTACTAATTGTCATGTTACAATTTGCCAAGAAGTACTTAAAAGAGCAACCACAGTTCTAGAAAAAGGTCTTGTGCACAGATGAGACGAAGATTAACTTATATCAGAGTGATGGCAAGAGCAAAGTATGGAGGAGAGAAGGAACTGCCCAAGATCCAAAGCATACCACCTCATCTGTGAAACAGTGGTGGGGGTGTTTAGCCTGGGCATGCATGTTATGGCTGCTGAAGGTACTGGCTCACTTATCTTAATTGATGATACAACTGTTGATGGTAGTAGCATAATGAATTCTGAAGTGTATAGACACATCCTATCTGCTCAAGTTCAAACAAATGCCTCAAAATTCATTGGCCGGTGGTTCATTCTACAGCAAGACAATGATCCCAAACATACTGCTAAAGCAACAAAGGAGTTTTCAAAGCAAAAAAATGGTCAGTTGTTGAGTGGCCAAGTCAATCACCCAATCTGAACCTAATTGAGCAATTGTGTTGTAGTCTGTGGCCTATTAGAAAAAAACAGGCAGACAACCAAATTCGTTTAACCTCTTTATTCTACTCACCCAGGTGGGAGAGAGTCTAGAAACCGAAGCGTTTAGAAACACTTAGGAAGCTAGTGTAGTCTCTCTCACCGAATGCTAACAATTACACATATTTATACCCGAAATACATGTGCCAGTACATTTCCTGTTGCTACCTTATATGGCAAGTTTTACAATGTCCTATAAATCTTTATGTGTCTTTCGGGACCTCCATCGTTGTGTCCATCGTGACCTCTTCTTTCTTGGGAACAAAGGGCAGTCCATATGGCAAGTTGTTCTTCTCAACACTTCAAAGGATGGCTAACCATCAAAGCCTTAAAGCCAGTTGCCCATATCAAAGGATACCCTTAGCCATAAACAGGATGTCCTGGCAACATAATCGAGCTGGAGCTTTTACACCTTTTTTACACCCCTGCAATAAAACCCACATGGCTACGCTGAATTTGAGCCCTTACAATTGAGCATGCCTTTTATATGCTGAAGAGAAAACTGAGGGGGACAGGTTCCCAAAACAAGCATAAGCTAAAGATGTCTGCAATATAGGCCATCACCAGAGAAGACACCCAGCAACTGGTGATGTCCATGAATCGCAGACTTCAAGCAGTCATTGCATGAAAAGGATATGCAACAAGATACTAAACATGACTTTCATTTACATGACATTGCTGTGTCCCAAACATTATAGTGCCCTGAAATGGGGGGACTATGTAGAAACACTGCTGTAATTTCTACACGGTGAAACCAAAATGTATAAAAATGGCCTATATTAAAATCTGACAATGTGCACTTTAACCACACGTGATTTTTTTCTATTACAAATCAAAAAATTGTGGAGTACAGAGGCAAATAATTAATGATGCGTCTTTGTCCCAAACATTATGGAGGGCACTAACTCAGCCAGTCAGACAGCATCTCTGGAAACATAGAAAATAGGTGCAGGAGGCGGCCATTTGGCCCTAGTGTTACTTCTAATTCCTTCATCCAAATCATTAATATATATTGTAAATAGTTGCGGCCCCAACACCGAGCCTTGCAGCACTCCACTCTCCACTGCCTGCCATTCTGAAAAGGACCCGTTTACTCCTACTCTTCGCTTCCTGTCTGCCAACCAATTCTCTATCCATGTCAATACCCTACCCACAATACCATGTGCTCTAATTCTGCTCACCAACCTTCCATGTGGTACCTTATCAAAGGCTTTCTGAAAGTCTAGATACACTACATCTACTAGCTCTCCTTCATCCGTTTTACTTGTCACATCCTCAAAAAATTTCAGAAGATTAGTCAAGCAGGATTCCCCCATCATAAATCCATGCTGACTTGGACCAATCCTTTTACCGCTTTCCAAATGCACTGTTATTACCTCAATAATTGACTCCAGCATCTTCCCCACCACCGATGTCAGGCTAACTGGTCTATAATTCCGTTTTCTCTCTCGCTCCTTTCTTGAAAAGTGGGATAACACTAGCTACTCTCCAATCCACAGGAACTGATCCTGAATCTATTGAACATTGGAAAATGATCACCAAAGCGTCCACGATTTCTTGAGCCACTGGAGAAAAGGAATAGACGATATTTCGGGTCAAGACCCTTCTTCAGACTTTTTCTGGTATTTTTCAGGATAAGTTCATGGAATCTATTCAGGATAGTTTCATAAACATTAAGCTGTGGATCCAATCAGAAATCAGACCAGAGACACAAGGAACTGCAGATGTTGGAATCTTGAGCAAACCACAAAGTGCAGGAGGAACTCTGCGGGTCAGGCAATATCTGTAGAGGAAATGGACAGATGTTGTTTTGGGTCAGGAATCATCTTCAGACCGAGGACAAGCGATTTCAACTCTGTTCATTTATAATGAGATCAAATTAATTTGTAACCATATAGCAAGCATATTGTGGGAAGAGTAATCTTAATAATAAATAATAAATAATAAATCTCAAGAACTCAGAAATTTTCTGGCACTCAGCATTCTCAACAATATACACTTGAGAAGTAAAGACTCACAGAATTGCAATTTGTGTAATAGCTAACCGAGGTTGGGTGTTTGAATTGGGTGTGTAATGGCAGTTACTATACCTTCTCAAAGTCCAACTTCGATAGCCATTACTGCTCGGGGATGGGATGGAGGTATAGCTTACGCACGCACCGCACTCTGATAACAAAAATGAATCTTCCAAACGTTTGATTAATTGGTCTTTATTAAAGTAGCACAAATCAAAGAGTAATTCATAACTTCTCGTTCTTATCAACTGTTTCTTCTTCAAACAATAAGTAAGAAACGTGTAGTCGTTACCGTGTGGTCCTTGTGAGTGTAGCTGGTGCGAGTGTGACTGGCGCGAGCGTGGTAAAAAACTGTATTCTCTCCATCTTCCAAGACTAAACTGACCCACAATCTCTATCGCTACACTAGCCTCCTCCCATGTGGACACTCCCCATTACGTATCAAATCACACCCACAAGCATGCAAAAAAAGACAGAAACTAGAAATATTAAACAGCCATAATACAATGACAGTAACGAAATTAAGCGTAAATGGCTCCTACACACTGGTCCCTAATTGTTCTGTGTATATAACAAAGCAATTACCAATAGATACCAAAAGGAGCTATAAAAGCTTAATATTTATCAAAAACAAAAGTAATATGCATTATATGTTGGCATTCAAACTTCTTTAGCGATTCTTCAATCTTCTCCTTCACCTTCTAGAAGCAGACATATTTTGGTTATCGGTCTTACCAAGATGTTGCCCTTAGTCTGAAGTTGTACAGCGCACAAAACCTTTAACGTCTGGCATGATCTCCAGTATCCTACCCATCAACCAAGAACCTCGTGGTGCAGTAGAATCAACCAAGACGATATCACCTGGAATAAAATTTCTTCTCATTCTCAACCATCGTTGACAAATAAATCTTCATAATGCATGAATACAGGAGTCTGTATCGTGTAGATGTAACTTCAAGATGTACTGCTCTGCTTGCCATGCAAGTGAAGATTACACCATACCTTTTCACCAGACATCGTCCTCTTTTGACCCCGATAGGACCAAAATAATCAACTCCTACCTCTGTAAATGGAGGATTGTCAGGTTGAATCCCTTCCAGAGGCAAGTCTGCCATCTTCTGTTCTCCAACTCTTCCTCGCTGACGCTTGCATACAACACAATTCTTTATAGCCTTTCTTGCAGCGGAGTTACCTTTGACAATCCAATATTTGTTACGAAGTTTCGACATGTGATTTCTTCCTCCATGTCCGACCTGTTCATGAATATGTCGTAACAGCAGTGTTGAAATATGAAAGTCCTTCGAGAGAATAATAGGATGCTTAGCTTCTTCAGGCATCGCTAGTTTATTTAGACGACCACCTACTCTCAGAAGTCCTTTATCCAGTATCGGGTCAAGCCTGTATAAATGACTACTCCTTTTAACACCATGTTCACCAGCTTGTAGTGTTGATAGCTCTTCCTTATATTCTTGCCTTGACAGAAAGAGATAACTGCATTTTCCGCCTCAAAAAGATCATCCGGACATAAACACTGTTGATGCCTTAAAGACTTGCATCTCTTCGTCAACCTTTTCTTTCAGCTTGCCAGGATCCATTTCAAAGCTACTCATAGCAGCCCGAGTTTCTTTCTCTTCCGAGTCCACTGCAAAAGCATGGTTTTTAATTTAAGAAACCAAGCTACCAGTCTTCAACTTATTCCATGATGAGAAATGGGTAATTAAATAGTTTGTTAAATCCAATGGGTCCTTAATAATGGCGTTCACTAAGATGTCTTGCTTGATCTCCGGATATTAGCAGAGATTTCAGTTTCCAGGTTAAACTTTGGCCATTCTCGGTCTGGTTTAGAGAAACTCTGGCCCATTAATCCATCTCTTACTGTTTAAGAAACGGTCTGCTGTTAATCCTCTAGAGGCTTCATCCGCAGGATTTTCCTTGGTATTAATATACTTCCACTGTGATACATTAGTAACATCCCTTACAAAAGAGATCCTGTTTGCGACAAATGTTAGGAAGCGTTTGTTTTCATTGTTGATGTACTTAAGCACTGTCGTACTATTAGTCCAGAAGGTAGATTCCTCCAGCTAAAGCTGCAGTTCTTTTTGTAGCAATGTCAATTCTGACAGCTAATACTGCGGCTGCAAGCTCCATCCTGCGAATTGTCATTTGCCTCAATGGTGCCACTCTGGCCTTTCCCATTAAGAATGTAGCATTGTACCATAACCACTTTCACTTGCGTCAGAAAGGTGATGCAGCTGTGCATATTTGATTCGGCCAAAGTTTGTAGGCTTCATACACCGGTCCATTCTAAACTCCGAGATCTTGTCGAGATCTTCTAACCACTCTGTCCATCGCTGAGAGAAGATTTGCGTTATACTCTCATCCCATCCAAGTTTTTTCTTAGAGATCCTGCAAAATTAACTTGGCTGGTAGTGCAAATGGTGCAAGAAATCCCAAAGGGTTGTAAACAGAACCAATCACGGACAGGATGCCCCATCTTGTACATGGTCGATCCTGAATCGAAATTCTGGACTTGAACACATATGTTTCAACGCACCAGTGCAATCCCAGTGCTCTCTTCATTGGCAGATTGTCTTTGTCCAAATCCCTGGTCTCCTTGGCTCTGTTATCTAGTGGAATGGTTTCCAATACAGCATGGCTGTTGCTAATCCATTTCGATAGCATGAATCCTCCCTTGTTGCATAGGGAAGTCAAATGTTTTACCATTTGAATTGCTTCTTGTTCCGTAGACATGGATTTTAAACAATCGTCCACATAGAAATTGCTGTTTACTGTGTTTGTCACTTCTTCAGAAAAATGAGCTTTATTGTCCTCAACGGTTTTCCTCAATGCGAAGTTTGCACAACTTGGTGATGACACTGCTCCAAAGAGATGTACCTTCATCCGGTATTATCATATCATATCATATCATATATATACAGCCGGAAACAGGCCTTTTCGGCCCTCCAAGTCCGTGCCGCCCAGCGATCCCCGTACATTAACACTATCCTACACCCACTAGGGACAATTTTTACATTTACCCAGCCAATTAACCTACATACCTGTACCTATTCAACGAGAGTTTGTTGTGCATCACCATCCGGCCACCATAGGAATCATGTAGTTGACATGGTTTTCCGATACCTTGACCTGATGAAACATTGCCTTGATATCCGCCATCAAAGCTACCGGCTCTTGGTAATGAGTGAGTTTGTTAGGTCTGGACCCTGCTGCAATTGACAGTTAAGTGATTTACCCTTGAAAACCACAGCACAGTCGAAGACCACTCTTTATGTTCCTTTCTTCGAGTGATACACCCCATGGTGTGGGATATTCCAAAGCTCTCCATCACTTCGATTCAGCTGGTCTTCTGGCATCCTTTTGGCATAACCATTACCAATCATCTCTGTGAGGAAAGATGTATATTCATCATGACATTTCGTATTCTTGCCAAACTTGGGTTTCAGATTCTGAATGCGTTGTTCTGCAATGCAACGGTTATTCGGCAGACTAACACTTTGTTTAAAAGGCAAGTCTAGGCAATAGTGTCCTTTTAGCATGTTTACTGAGTGATTCATAATTTCCAAAAAAATTCCTTCTCTGGACATTTCCTCTGATTCCTTGCTGGTTCTTTCATTGAAGTCGTGATTACATTGCTTGGTCAACAACTCCTCTAGATTTACAATAGATATATTCGATTGATGGCAGCAGCAGTATAGTTATTTTTTTTCCTGCCTTTGTTGTTCCTTCTCAATGAGCCATAGATAACCCATCCGAGTATGGTTCTCACAGCAAATGGTCCATCTCCTTGACTGGTAACGACCTTTCGAGGTTCTAATGCCTTCAAAGCATTCGTTCCGATAAGTAGGTCGATATCAGAATTTGTTTTAGGTATCTTGACATCCTTCAAGTAAGGCCATTTTTCCAAGTCTTCTTGCTTAGGTATATTTGGATGAGAGACGGGCATAGTCTCTTGTGTAAATACATCAGATATTTGTACAAAATTGTTTTCCTCCAGACTAGATATTTCCATACTTGTGATATAACTATCGTAGCATTTCTGACCATTCATGGTGTTCAAGAGAAGCTTAACCTTTTCTCCTGTAATGTCCAGCCTTCTCATCAAGCTTTCTGTGCATAAGGTAGCTGATCTTCCACTGTCCAAAAATGTGTATGTTTGCAACACTGTATTCCCCTCGCTACTCCTTACCTGTACTGGCAAGATGGAGAAAATACAGGTTTCTACCCCGGCCCCAATATGCACATTCAACTGAGGTGAGGCAACAACATCACTTGTAGCTGGCTTCTCCTTTTGTTCCATTTGCTCCGGCTTCTTGTCTGTATTCCTCTGTTCAATGTGAAGCAATTCAGGATGATCTTGTTTGCATATATTACAAGTTATCCGATTCCTGCAGTCTTTAACCATGTGTCCTTTCTTCAGACATCCATAACAGATTCCTTTCTCTTTCAAGAAGTCAATCTTATCTTTATATTCCTTTAAAAAAAAAAATCAACACCAACTTATAGTGTGACCAACTTCATTACATGAAAACAAAACCCTTGTGGCTTAACGGCAGATACATCCTTTTTCATTCCGTCCTTCATTTCTACGGGTATTACGGCAGCAGCAAAACTGCTTTCCTTAGGTCCTGATCCTCCCTTGGTTTTAGTAAAGGTAGAGCCTTTGACACTTGCTGATTTAGGATCTTGAATATTCCCATAGCGTAGGTTTGACATTAACCGTACTTCTCTTTCCATGAAATTCACCAGGTCAGGAAGCATTGCCTCTCTATCGTCAACCTCCTGTATCAGGTCTGCTTTAGCTCTCCACTTTTCTCTAAGCCTATAGGGCAGGTTTAGAACGATAGCCTTCATACTACTAACATTCATTTCTTCCATGTGGTTGCTATTTCTCATTGAATTACAACCCCCAAGAAATATCGCAAACTCATGCAAAGCCTTCACATCTTCCACCTTGATAACTGACCAAGCAAATGCCTTTGTCATGTATGCATTAGCAATCTTCTGTTTGTTACCAAAATGCTCTTCAAGCAACTCTCTTGCCATTTGATAGCCCTCATCCGCAGGCAAATGTCGACAAATTTTAACAAGATGCTTCGAATATCCGCTTGTATATTGCTCCAGAAATCGTAAGCAATCTGTGACTTGTAGTTTTCATTTCCACTCCTTCTTCAAACGCTACTATGAAAGTTTCATATTGTAAAGGATCACCATCATATTTAGGAATTTCCATTGGGGGTAAGGTGGAAGAAAGATTTTGTTTAACCATGAGCTCGCTGAGTCTCGTTTGATTCCTTACCAATTCATAGAATTCATTTTGAAATCCCTGGCTTAGTGCAGATCGATCCGGATAAATTTTGTCACGAGCCCCATAATCAGTTGTTTGTCTCTGGCTGGGTGCAGGTGGCTGATGAACAGGCCTCTGAGAAGAGTACTGGGTTGGCTCTTTTCGAGCCTTAACAGACATCCCAAAGGTAGGTTGCTTCGGTCTAGTTTTGTCGGCCATCCACTTACTCAGTGCCAGTTTGGCGTCACGAGACCAGACTGGCTCTTGCTGTGGGTTGACTTTAGCTGTTGTTTCCAGCTTTGTAGCTCCTTCCTGGACTAAGGAACTCTTCTTCCGAGATACTCTCGAGCTGCATTTTGATCTTTGGCCTTCCAGTATGTCCCTCCTTGCCCCTGCAGCTGCCAGCTTCGTGACTATTTCCAACCGTCCCTTCTCTCTCTTCAGCTGTTCTGCTTGTCTTTCAGTCTCTCTCTTCAGCTGTTCTGCTTGTCTTTCAGTCTCTCTCTTCAGCTTGGCTTCTTGTTCCTCAATCTCATATTTGTTCTCTAAGGCGGCAGCTTCTAGCGAGAGAGCAGCCATCTCAGCTTCGGCTTCCATCTGATCAGAGACCCTCGTAGTTGAACTGGCTACAGAACCAGATTTATGTCTGGATCTTCGCGTTGAAACGTTTGAGACACTATCCAGAGGTGTAATTTGTTCTTCCACTTCAACACCTTGTTGCATCGCACCTTCTACTGTAGAGTGCAATGTTTGAGCTATGGTTTCAGACAACCACTTCTCCGCATCAGCCATGAAACCATCAAAAAATTCCACTCTCTCTTGGAACCACTGAGTGTGCCATTTGAGTTGCTCCTTTGGTAGTTGTAAACACAGTATTGAGTGTTGTTTTTCTCCAACCCCATGGCAAAGGTTAAGTAGTTGATCCAGATTAGATTGTACAATGTTCACATTCTCATCTGATTCCATTAGTTCCTTCTGATATTCAATTAATTTGATGACCTACTTTCACAACTTGTCTCTCTCCTTCTGGCATCTTTCCAGATGGGCTGCCTCTCCTTTTTCCGAAAGTTTAATGTTCCTTTTCTCATACCTTCTTGATTTTTGCTCCGCATCTCCCTCCTGTGGCGGTTCTTCATACTTACCTGATGGAAGATCCATGATGAATTGGTGCTTATCGCTATGTTCCAGAAAAACCAGAAGAATTCAAAACAGAATGAGTATTTTTTCAAAACACATCATTAGTTCGAAGGCTGACAGTCTTCGGCCAGTACCTATGGTAAACAATCGTTAGCTGAGCACCTTATCTTGTAGAAGTTCACAACATCGTTGATTTTCAAGGTCGTGCTCTGCGAGTTTGGTTTTCTTATCTCCTCGTAGCATAAACAAGCTTCTTGTATCAAATAGTACTTCTGCAGAATTTTCTCACAGGCTTGTTTTTTAAACTTCTTAACTTGAAATTATGACTAAACAGTCGTCTAATCATGGTACCTGGTCACTGAAGTCTTCAATCTTCTAATGATCGAGGTGTAGACCGTGTCAATTTGCCTTCAACCGGCAGGTTCTTTGTTCCAGGATTTCAGCTCTAATCCCTGGCAGAGATTCCGCTACTTCTTCAATTCCACGGTTGAATCGTATTTTGCTTGTAGAACAAGTCTTTCTTAGATTCTTCTGTCAGAATAGTTTTTTTTTACTATATCTCCATTCAGAGATTTTTTTTTAACTCTAGCTCCATTCAGAGGTTTTTTACTCTAATGTAATGGCGGTTTCTATACCCTCTCAAAGTCCAACTTCGATAGCCATTACTGCTCGGGGATGGAATGGTATAGCTCACCGCACTCAGAGATAACAAAAACAAATCTTCCAAACGCCGTTTCTTGATTAATTGGCCTTTATTAAAGTAGCACAAATCAAAGAGTAATTCATAACTTTTCGTTCTTATCAACTGTTTCTTCTTCAAACAATACAGTAAGAATCGTGTTGTCGTTACCGTGTGGTCCTTGAGTATAGCTGGCGCGAGTGTGGCTGGCACGAGTGTGATAAAAAACTATTCTCTCCATCCTCCGAGACTAAACTGACCCACAATCTCTGTCACTACACTAGCCTCCTCCCATGTGGACACTCCCCATTACGTATCAAATCACACCCACAAGCATGCAAAAAAAGACAGAAACTAGAAATATTAAACATAGCCATAATACAATAACAGTAACTAAATTTAAGCGTAAATGGCTCCTACAGTCTGCAATAAATCAGAGTGATGGGGAGTATTAACAAGCAAAGGAATATTTAAAAATTGAGGGAAGAAAATAATAAGAAACAAATAGACTAAGGGTTTATGTACTTTAAAAAAAGATGGTGGTAAAAGTAAATGTTGATCACTTGGAATTATTAACTGAAAAGTAAATAAAATATTTTGTAAGAGCTCATATTGGGAGATATAAAAGTATAATAGGTAAGAAGAGAATAAAGAAAGAAACTTATTATTGTAGAAAAAAAGTACCAGGCAAATTCATGGGTCTTCGGGCTAGAATATGCTCTGAGCCTAAAGACATTCACGCACAGGTTTCAGGAGGTGGCAGAAGATGCATTGGTTACAATCATTCAAGACAGGCCACTATTGGTAGTGGTTAAAGTAACGCCACTATTGAAGAAATAAAGCAAGGAGTGACAGACCAGTTAACCACTTCTGTTGTCATGAACACACTGGAATTGGTTAAAGTGACAACTCAAGTCTGAAGAAGGGTCTCGACCCGAAATGTCACCTATTCCTTTTCTCCGGCAATGCTGTCTGTCCCACCGAGTTCTCAGCTTTGTGTCGATCTTTGGTTGAAACCAGCATCTGCAGTTCCTTCCTACGCATGACATGGTTTTATCAATGTAGATTAACCTGACTCGTTACATTTTTTAATAATGAATAGTGCATTTGAATTTCCAAAAGCCATCCAATAAGGCTCCACATCAAATGTTATTGCACAAGCAGGATGCCCCAAAGGTCTGTGCTGGGCCTCTGCTATTTGCATTTTCTATTAGTGACTCGAACGTAGGGTCATACAAAAGCAGGTTGAAAAAGTATTGCGAGGATGACAGTCTGTAATAAGCTACAAAAAAGAGGTTATACACTGCAGGAAGAACACAATACCAGGTGTCTTTATTTAGAAAATTGCCAACTTTTCTTGAATGTATTTATTTGAGAATCTGGGTGATAATGGCAGTCAGCATTATTGTCCCTTGAAGTAACTAGCTCGAATTTGCTTCTCCATTGGCAGCAATTTGAGTCACAAGGGTCTCGATCAGAAACACTATTCCTTTTCTCCACAGATGCTGTCTGACCCATTGCATGACTCCAATATTTTGTGTCCGTCTCCGGTTTAAACCAGCATCTGCAGTTCGTCCCCGCACGTGGCAATTAATTATATGGGATTGTAGGCTGAACCAGATTCCTTTCCTGGAAGTTCATCGACATTGATCCAAGCAGCTGAGTGACCCCTTTCCTTTTAATTGAATGAAAATTACAAAGTTCACAAGTTATAGGAGTAGAATTAGACCGTTCGGCCCATCGAGTCCACTCCGCCATTCAATCATGGCTGATCTCTGCCCCCTAGTCCCATTTTCCTGCCTTCCAACCATAACCCTTGACACCCGTTCTAATCAAGAATTTGTCTATCACTGCCTTAAAAATATCCACCGACTTGGCCTCCACAGCCCTCTGTGGCAATGAGTTCCATATATTAACCACCCTCTGACTAAAGAAGTTCCTCCTCACCTTTCTAAAAGAGCACCCTTTAATTCTGAGGCTGTGATCTCTGGTCCTAGACTCTCCCACCAGTGGAAACATCCTTTCCACATCCACTCTATCTATGCCTTTCACTATCCTGCAGGTTTCAATGAGGTCCCCCCGCAACCATCTAAACACCAGCAAAAACCACTATGGTAGGATTTGATCTCAAGTCTGTGGTTCGAAATTACGATTTTGGTCATCTGCATCACCAATGCGCATAACATGTACCTCTAGCACAAACATGCAGCATACTATCAACAAAAGTAAAATGCTGACTTTTATAGCAAGAAACAAAAGTATGTGCTTGGCTACACCAACTTTGCCTCCTTGTACAAGAATATACTTGCATTAGAAACAGAACAGTGAAGTGCCTTGAGATCGTGACTGTTGTAAAGCAAGATTGTTAAGTGCTTTCACTGGCATCTGTGATGTTGAGCCCCAACATGGTAGATAGCATGAGGTTGCGCCCCATGCTGGTGAAAACCCAGAACTGGTTGTTAAAATAAAGAGCCAGACCATCTATTATCAAGAGAAGGCATTTCTTCCCTCAGAAAGGGTGCAAATCTCTGGAATTTTCCATCCCTGGAGCTGTAGATCAAGAGTATTCTTGGACAGTAAATCAAAAAACAGAGAAAGGTGAGTCAGGAAAATTGAGTCAAGGCCAATTGGATCACAGAAAAAAACAGGTGCAGAAGTAGACCATTCGGCCCTTCGAGTAAGCACCACGAATGTACGTGAGAAAAAGGATCAAAAAGCCATAAACTACTCTCGTTTTCATCCTGCGAGGTTTTATAGGGGAAATAAACTATCCTCTCAAAGATGAACTGCTTGGACCATTGGGGTTCATTCATACAGAATGGTTCTCTTCATATTTCAACACCAAGGTGCCTCCAGGTGACCAATCATCAACTGTGTTTAATAGTCATAGTTTGATAGTGGTGTGGGTACTTTGATGATGTTGGCTGCCTTTAAGACACTGCCTCCTGCAGATCCCTTTAATGGTGGAGAGGTCAGTGCCTACGATGGGCCCGACAATGTCTACCATTCTATATACTTAAGACCATTGAATAACTCGGACAGATGAACCTGCCAGCTTGTCTTTCCAATCCATATATTCAAATGGACCAACAGTCTTTTCAGGTGAGGCAGAGGTTCACGTGCACCTCCTCCAACCTCATCTACTGAATCTAGGGTATCCACTGTTCCAGTTGTGGACTCCTATGTCAAAAACCCTGCTGCCCAAAATACAGCTTACACTTGGTTCTACTCATCCACAACCCTTCCCTCACGAGTCAAGAGGGTTTAGTCACATGCACCAAAACAGAATAAAATTCTTACCCTAATTGACAAAATTCTCTCCAGGAGAAAACATCCATCTTCTGCACCAATTTAGGCCACATTCACCCTATTGTCGGTGGCGTTTTCTGGTGCCTCTGCTCCAGGCTGAAGAGGTCACAAATCCTTCACATCTTACCTCAAGCATTTGATTATCTTACACGAATTTACAACAATTATGTAAATTGTTTTTAGTGACTTGCACCGTCACTCGGATGCTAGATATCAAGTAGCTAAATATGCAATTTATTTAAATCAAATACAAACACCATCTACAAATTCCCATTTTAGAAATTGTGGCAGTGGATTCGACTTGCCAAAATTACATTCAAATGGATGTTCAATTATCTCTGTCCAACGCTGCTGCAGCTGGAGACAAGGGACAACAAGAAACAAACTGCTGGAGGAACTCAGTGGGTCAGGCAGCATCTGTGCAGGCAGGGCAACAGTTGATGTTTCAGAGGGAATGTTCTGGGCCTCCTCCACTGTGAGAGTGCGGCGGCCCTACACAAATTGGAGGGACAGCACCTCATCCGCTTGGGATGTTGGTCAGTTTATTGTCACGTGTACCAAATAAGGTATAGTGAAACTCAAATTACCATACAGCCATACTAAAAAAAGCAACAAGACACACAACTACATAAAAGTTAACAAACATCCACCATAGCGGATTCCCACATTTCTCAGTGATGGAAGGCAATAAAGTCTAATCTTCTTCCTCGGCAGTACGACTATTGATTTCTCCAACTTCATGTAACCTTTGCTTTCCTTCTCTCTCCCCACCCTAGTTCTTGACTAGTTTCACTGTCCTCCTGATTAAATTTTATGGATTGAATGATTGTATGCCTCATTATCACCTTTCCCTCAATTAACAATGTATATTTCCTGAACATCTGCTTTGATCTGTCATTTTCACACCTTACCCTTCCATATCCCTGGTCTCCCTCTCCCCTGAATCTCAGTCGAAGGGTCTCGACCCAAAATGCCACCCATTCCTTTTCTCCAGAGATGCTGCCCGAGCGGTATAAACCAGCATCTGCAGCTCCTTCTTACACATGATGCACAAGGGGGGGGGCGCAAACATCCCGTGCACAAGATCTCCTCTCATTTTACAAGAGATTCATCATGATTATACTCATCAGCTGGAGCAATGTACAACATGCAGGGATAACTGTTTTAAAGTTTGCTTTAGAGCAAGCTTGCCAGCATTGCATCACTGAATTCTAGACAATTTATAAAGGACTAACGCCATCATGGGTGTGACAATCTTTGCGTAGCCCCACTTTAAATTTCAAGAGGGCAGGAAAGAAAAAAGGGACAATCTAAACAATAGGATGGTTGAGTAACTGTTAGAACTTGCATACAAAGTAGCAACATGATGCCACACAGATGGACAGGAGTTAAATGGCTCCATTTAAATGAATGCAAGAATGTTTAGCCAGCTGTAGTCTACATTAGAGTTCTGCATTGTAAATGTGATGGCGTTCAAGCATCAAATCTAATGCAGTCTTCAAGTTACCCAATGTAATACAACTCTGATAATCCGCTATCAGTTGTTCAGAAATCCTGATGGCCTGGCATAGATCTGATTTAGTGGTAGCATGAGGACAAGCACCTTTGAAGCTTGCTGGGTTTACCTAAAGATTATACTGCTGCACCACATTAAAATTCCCAAATGTCAGCAGATTAAAAGTACAAATGCTGTGGAATCAACCAAACAATTATGTTAATATGCAATATTATATCCAAACAATATTGAGATTCGAATTTAAGAATTAATTACACATTTTTTTGATGGTAGAGGCAATTAGCCCAACCCCAAATGCTGGCAATCGTTGCAAAATTGTTCATCGGTTCATGTTTTAGGAGCAGAATAAGGCAAATCGGTTGCAACTCAAAACGGTGGTTGTCTTCAAGAAAAATACATTACTTTAATTCATGCAATTCAAAAATAAAGACCAACACAAATTGTGATTTTTACAGTGGTTTATTATGAATGCAATAAGTGAACACATCTGTCAGATCAAGAGAAAGCTGCTTAACATAGTAAGAGTAATCCTTTCTCAGCGACACACAAGGCATCCAAATTAAACCAATGTAATAGTACAAAGCGAATTTACAGAAAACTCTGCTTTAAGTGTCGAATAGGTCAGGAGGACACATTATTGGCAACAATGCTGAATACAAGATTCAACTGTCAGCTCCTTATGCCAGTTTACCCACTAAACAAAAATCAGATTCATTTCTGGTTTCTGGAGGGAGAGACAGATTGCATTTTGCAATGATCTTTGGCAAAGATTCTCCTCGAGCATCACCCCTACATTGAGAGAATCAATCTTCAAGTGCAGAGCATATTGTACATACCCATTCATAGATAGGATACAGAGTTATACATCTAGTTCAGTATTCCCAGAAGTATAAACTGAACAGTCCCAATGTATTAGTGCATTTGTTTCAATTACTATTCCACACCCAGCTAAGAAACTGGATATTCCAAATCCATTTGGTCCCAAAATATTATGCACATCTCCAAAAATATAGTGAATGGTTTTCTTCACTCTTCCCTTCACCCTCATGAAACAGGAAAGCTCCAGGCTACACATAGATCACTGCATTTCAGCAATCTCCAATTTGCAAAAAGCTTGGGCTGCCTCCTTGACCTTCAGGTTTATTCATTGCCCCAAACGAATAGTGGCAACACTCTATTTCCACTTCTGGGTCTACATGTGGAAAAATTGTAAACTCCAAGGTCTCAATAATGGGTTATCCCCAAAGCTGGGATAAATATTGATAGAATTCCATTTGCAATTGAACCATGAAATAACAGACTTCACACATTCCAATCCACAAGGAAAATCAAGCTTCCCACAACAAAGGCAATTTCAAATGTTATGAATACACCCAAAATAGAGGGCCAATTTCAAAGTAAATCAGCATCAATTAGGTCACTGAACTGCCTTGGTTGATAAATAGTTGAACACTTTCCTCATGTCCCACCCCATCTGCTCTAATCACATTTGTTAAACCTTCTTTCGATAACTGTTGAAATAAAAAAAACAACTGTTCCTCAATTCAAAATGGTAGGAATACAAAATGGCAGGAACGCTAAAGATCGCTACGGCAAAAACTTTGATGCACGAGTACAAACAGTAAACAGGATAGAAGAACAAATTTAGGTCAGAAAAGATGAAATAGCAACAAGACAGCAGGGCAGCAGATTAACATTGAGACTAACAACTGTAATTGTCTTCAGGTCAACAGCCTTTCCATCCAAAGCGCTGCAGGTGACTCAGATTTGCTTCCCTATTAGTCTTTAGAAGTCCACTTACACAGAATCTGGATTTTAGGGGTGGGGTATAGAGGTAGGAATCAAAAGAATTGGCAGTTTAATAGTAGGGTATTGACTGCAGTTAACACGAGCACCCACCAAGCCCACCCCACCAATAACTGTACAATTTTTAAACTAGCATTACAGTTTAAAACACCCGACTTGAGTTGCAAGAGTAATTTGTAAGCAAAGACATTAACTGGATAAATAGCCCACATACCATTTTTATTTACCAGGGTCTCCAAAGTTAAACAAGTGTATCACAAGGCCACAGGGCTGCTCAGTTTTAAATAGAGCCAGCAATCAATAGACAATGGATATTTAAAGAGGTGCCTGTGCTTCTTTTGCAGGGCTTCAGAATTAAAAGCATATTGTACCAGTATATTATTCACATCCTGTACTGGAAGCAAGAAAAGCTTCAAACCATCTCAAACCAACTGCAACCGCCCTCAAATTTTATATAACGAACAATCTGTGCAGAAGTTGAACTTTACTTAATGTGCTTTATACTTTCCTGGTTTAAACAAAGAAAAATATGGGAGTGCAATCAAGGAAAGAGTACACATTTTGGAAGCAAAACCAGAAATTAATCTGACGCAGTTTAGTCAATGTATGAATCAAAAATCAGATTTCACAACCATTTCTCAGACTTTCTTGCCAACATCAAGCATACTTCCAGTAGTCTTCAATTACTTAAAAAACAGAATGTTTTTAAACACTTAGGAGTGTTTAAACAAATGGAATTAGAATATTTGTTAAGTCACTTTGATAGAGAAGTTACCAAACAATGTTATTTCCCAAGATGTTGAAGTTGTACCTCAAGGCTCATATACAGATTATGTACATTTTTCAACAACGTGTAACACAATCACACAAAAAAATTGCAACACATCTGATACTTAAAATCTTTAAAACCCAGACAATGTATTATTCCCCAGCACTTGTTTTTGGCTGAAAGGGTCCAAGATAAATAATGTTCATGGATATGTTGTTAGAAGAACTCAGTCATACTAACCTTCTGATAAAGCAGTTTTGTAATGTACAAAATAACAAATGTTATTGATAGGCAAGGACCAAGCAGTAAACAGTTAGAGCAAATAATCTTGTGGGCACCGGCAGTTAACAGTTTGCAATCTGTTTCAAGATGACCCTTTACAACTCCATACAAAACTATTCAGTGCATCACACGACAAAAAATGTTGGTGAGGGAAATTGGAGAATATATACTCAAGATCAGTGGAGTCTACCAAGTTACCTTGAAGATAAAATCTTTAGAAAAAGATCTTGGATTCTTCAGTAAACTGTTCTCCAGCAATATTGAAAACAGTAAACATTTCATGGGGCACACAAGCTTAACAGGGTACAACATGAACAAATATTTTAATCAAATCAAGCCTTATAAAACATAAGGGTATTTAACACCTCGGGTGATCTGTGAATTGAACTTCAATGGGGTCATTTCCTTCAACAGAAATCATGGACTTAGTAGAAAATGTAACAGAAGGGAAATGGGAAGTCTCAATAATCTGAAGTTTACAGCTCAAGTGAAACCATGAGCAAGAGTCCCAAACTACAGGGCCTACACTTATTTGTAGGAACTTGGGAAAGTACACGGTTTAAAAAAAAAGAAATCAAGGGTTATTTTGAATTGTTTAAGTCAAGACAAGTGATTACAAATGAATACAATGTGTAAAAGTGTAATTCAAGTGGGGTGGTTGGAAGAAGTCAAAGCACCCAGCTGACCTATTGACGTACTTTGCCAGGTACATAATTCCTATCGATGCATTCATCTTGCAAGAACATGTGGAGGCAGCGTTCATTCTGGGCCAGTGGATGACCTGCAATTCTAACAAATGAAAAAATTAACCGATGAAAATTATGAATTAAGGAGTAGGCTACTCAGCTTTACAAACTTGGATGAGCACAGATCATGACCAATCTAATTTGTCTCCCTATGAATGCAGATACCTCTTAGTATTTAGCCCAGAGACCCATTTACCGTTACAGAATTTCATGCCATATGCCAAGTTTATCTTTTCCCCATTGAAACCAACCATGCATTTTACCTAGTTTAATTTATTTTTAAAGAATTCCCTTTTAAATACATCGTGATGCTTATTTAAATTATAGAATATCCTACAATCAACCTCATGCAAGAACTCATTTCCAATACAACCTGTAAATGTATCTAGCTGTTGTCACAACGCAATTACTCAAGTCTAAATACTACTTCTGAAAATTATAATCCAATTGCTGCAAATTCTAGGTATTTGATATTACAATGTAATTTGATATTACAAGCAACGTAACATTGCAATATCATATCAATTGTTACAAGCAAACTCATCCTACTTCAAATATATATTTTTAAGGAAATTTGTTATAAGTCACCAAGAGGCTTGGAATACATGGTAGACACAAAAAGCAGCATCTCTGGAGAGAAGGAATGGGTGACGTTTCGGGTCGAGTCCCTTCTTCAGACTTTGTCCGCTTCCAATACATGCCTGTACTTTCACAGAAACAAAGCCCCACAAATACCTAACACTACAATTATGAAAAATTAGAAGTGCCCTGTGGCCACACAAGATCACAAACATCATGCACGGCAAAATATTTCTATCAATTTCAAGGGAGGAATGAGACAGAAGGGCAGTCACGATGGAGCAGCAGTGGAGTTACAGCGAATGCAGGTCCGGAGACCCAGGTTCGTTCCCGACCACAGGTGCTGTCTGTACGGAGTTTGTACATTCTCTCCGTGACCTGCGTGGCTTTTCTCAGATCTTCGGATTCCTCCCACACTCCAAAGATGTACAGGTTTGTACGTTAATTGGCTTGGTAAATGTAAAAATTGTCCCTAGTGGGCGTAGGATAGTGTTAGTGTGCGGGAATCGCTGTTCGGCGCAGACCCGGTGAGCCGAAAGGCCTGTTTCCGCGCTGTATTTCTAAACTATACTAAAAAAATATTATCCACTGATGGAGTAGACTGGATGGGCCGAATGGTCTAATTCTGCTCGCACATGCCTCCCGGAAGGCTGCGGAGAAGCTCTACTTCGAGGGTTGGTGGAGCCTCGCGGGTTGGAGTTTGCGGCCGACGGAGTTGACCAAGCTCATGTCCGACGGTACCTGTGTCAGCGCCACGGAGACATCCGGTGAGGACCCAGTGGCGATAGTGGCGAGTGCGGCAGTCAATGAGGGTGCCAACCGATGGACAAGAATGGACCATGTGGGGATGTGGATGTTGCCATTGGGAGAGGACAAAAGAGCACCCGGCATGGGGGGGGGGGGGGGGGGGGGGGGCCACCGTGAGGTGGCGGGAGAAAGAACAATGGCAGATCCAGCATGAGGGGGCGAACAATGGAGGAACTGTGGGAGGACTGCCATAGGAGGGGGATGGATGAACACAGAGGGACCTGGCTCGGATACTTTGTAACTTTGTGGGCGCCCTTTACATGGTGACTATTTGCATACCCATAGCAAGTAAAGAATTTCACTGTGACTTGTCATATGTGACAATAAAGCATTCATTTATTCTATCATTTATGACCTTACGAGATATGTGCCTTGGTTAGACCTGTCAAATCTGAGCACACTCAGATATATGCACAAAATTACTTGCAGGATTCCCTCCAAATCAAACAACCCAATTTGGAAATATGACTATTCTTTCTGATGCAGAGTCCAAATACTAAAACTCCTCATTCAGTACTGTCACCTGAAAGACTGCAGCAAAACAAAAGGCTCAAGTGTCTTTGAGGTAATTAGTGAAGGGCATGAACACTGGTTTATTGTTTCAGTTTCATTCCTCACAAATTTTAAGATTTCTAATTGGCAAAATTAGTCTATAAATTTACTTGTTAATGAATTGTTCTAATCCAGCTCTTCTTTCTTCAATAAAAGACTCTTCAAAAATTCCTTCATCCATTCTAAACGGAAGCTGTCGTTTCAAAGCTTTTCCTGGTAATGGTGGCACAACAATCTACAGCAAATAAAAAAATTAGAGACAACAGTTTTTAAATTTACATCAAAATAAAGCCAGTTCAGAAAAAGTCAGACTTTAAAATAAATGGTTTCCCACTTTCCTGATACAAAGCAGGAAATTAAATATCCAAAATTTAAGGCAATAATCTGAAATATTGACAAATCCCTCAGTAGCTTTATAATCACCACCTTGTCAACTAAACTGTTCTAATGTTCCTATTCTGACAATAGGTCAAATATCCAATGCAGTATAGGAAGCTTCAGATCAAAAATATTGCCTTGCTCACTTCAACCGTATTTATATTGCCATGGCAATGAAAGACAGTCACATATTGTAGACTGTCATCTAGAAGCAGATGTTCCTGTAAAATAATCAAGTGATCCTTTAATAGCTGGATGCAGCTCTACGGAGTAAAATCACCAAGTGGTCACTGGACAATCACTAAACTTAATATTTAGCAAAGGTCTTATCAAAAGCCACTGTTCAAGAGAAGGCATGGTCAGAATATTAGTCATAATTATAAAATTGCACTCATCTATACAATATCTTAATTAAAACACACCAAATTTGTAAATTAGCTTTCAAATTAACTGCATTGATAACAATTTTATTGAAAGTGGATAGTAGTGTTTAAAAAGTTGATGATTACAATGTAAACAGAGTTCAAATGAGTAAGCAATTGAGATCTATAAACCAATAGATGGGTCTAAAGCCCAAATCTTTCCGGTGTCCTTTACCTTGCTGTCTCGCTCCAATTCACTTTTTAACCATTCAAAGTCACTGTATCGTCTGCGCACACACGAATCTTTCACCTTAAAAATGGGGAGATTTGTCTGCAAAAAGGAAAAATGTTGAGCTTTTAAGTCCAATGTTGCTTGCCAAGTTCACTTAGTGCTCAGATTCCTTATTATTGACAATAAAATTCAGGCAAAGGAAATCCTTGCCAAGGATTGCTGGATAGTTTTCTTCATTGATCAATGAAAGGCAACACTAGCTGAATAAATCTGGACCATAAAATTTTTGCTGGAAATTGCTGGCATTGTGGATCATTAAGCAACAATGATTACAACTATTGTAGGACACATCCGTACAAATACACCAAGGTCAAATTATGGCAGAAAACCATTCAAATTTACATTAAATAAATTCTTCCAACAAAATCATTTACATAGAAACTAAAAGTTATTTTGGTATACATCTACATTTATTTTATCTACCCAAGATGTAATCTATCAAAGTTTTCTAAAGCTATTGATAAGGCAGTGATCATTGATTTTGAATAGGGAAAAATCCTTTAAATTTTAATTACTTTCCCATTTTCTTTAGCAAAAAACACAAAATTAATGTGGGAAGAGTAGGAACCTGCAAACCTGTCCCCAATTTCAATTATTGGATTTGCTTGCCAGGCAAGTCACAAAAGATTGCATTCACAACCCAGGTTGCAGCTTAACTAAATCACTATGTGCACGAGTACAAATTGTTTTAAATCTATTGATAAGGATAAACATTTTTCCAGTCAGACTGCAAAGCATGTACTCAAATCACTCAGACAACTAACACAATACAAAGTGGAAATTCAGTTGGAGCACAAAGTAACACTTCAAAGTTCAAATTGATTCAGACTTTGAAGAATTGAAAATTACTGCACAACAAATGTGAGGAACAGAACAAATATCAAATTGAAAAATGTTTATTGAAGCATTAGCAGATTAGAGACATTTCAGGATGTTTGAACCATAAACAGCAAGTCACCAAACAGACCAAGTCAAGAACTGGAATTCAAAGTCCACGAGACCAGTGTTAAGTATATCTGCAATTAAACATTGCTACAACAGTAATTGAAGAACAATTATGAGTCCTTCACACTCTTCTTGCCTCCATGAAGCAAAGATATTGCAATCAACACAGAGCTGGGTGATGAAGTGCTGGATACAAGGATTTATGAATAAATTTAAAAACAGATCATACTGATTTTGAACAACTAGCAACAGGGCTGAAATGAATTATTTGAGTGGTGGGAAAGGAGGAAGAGAAATAATACTGGAGACTAAAGGTTTTTTTAAATGGAAATGCAAGACATTTGTTGTGACTTAAGACAGTCAATGCATTCCCCAAACCATTTCAAATAGTCTCCAGACCCACTAATGACCCCTGGGTGAAGGATAATTAAATAGACTTACAAGCACTCAACTTATAGTTGATGGATCTTCCAGCTAAACACAATTCAGATTATTTCCTAAATGCACTTCTAGCCTGATAGGACAGGAAGCACATTTACAATAGCTAGTAGTCTAAACATACAAGCAGGTCCAAAAGATTTCAACAAATCTCTACAGATTAGTTTGACAACATTGCCTGGATCATGAGATTCTTGCATACCTAAACGAGAACTTCCCTAACCCTGTGACAAGTCATCACAATGTATCAGAACATTAAGGAACCAGCAAACCTATGAATGCAACCAACAGAAAAGTAAACTGAACATTTCAAAGCAATATGTACTTGTGAAATTACACAAAATAATTGTATTTTAGAAATTCAGACACATGTTAAGCACCACATATCTGCAAAGCGAAATGAGACTGCAACCATTGCTGTGTTGAATCAGGAAATCAATATACCCTATTGATAGAAAAAAATGCTGAAGTAACTCAGCAGGTCAAGTAGCATCTCTGGAGAACATGGATAGATGATGTTTCTGGTCAGGAACTTTCTTCAGACCGAGTCCTTCAATCTGAAGCAAGTCCCCAAAACATCACCCGCCCACATTCTTCAGGGATGCTGTCTGGCCTGCTGAGTTAACTCCAGCACTGTCTTTTTTTGTGAACCAGCATCTGCAGACCCTTACCTCTCCTGTTGATAGTTGTCTCATCAAGCTAAGGTCTGTCACCTGCAAATTAGCATCATTCTCCAAATAAAGCAATGAAAGGTTTTGGCCAATTGAACTTTGCTCCAGAATGAGTTACAACTTCAGGAAATAAGTTAAACCAAACCTTTTTTTCTGTCCTCTGTTATAAATCACAGCACAGGACATCTCCCCTTCCACAGGACATCAGAATTGTTGAAAGCTGAAGTGGCAATAATACTCATTAGCTGATATTCACTGCATTTCATGAAGCTGCCAGATAAATGTGTGTGCCCAACCAAAAGATGAAGGGATGCAAGCTCAAACTGCTCTGAAGGTATAAAGAAAACTACAAACTTAGTCAAAATTAAATTGCTCATTGTCATTAAAATGCAAGGCAATTGGATGTTACTTAGTTCAATCATCTAAGATTATTATGTTTTCCACATTTAAAAAAGTGGAAACAAGTGCCACATCTACATATGCCACATCTACAATCCTCAACTCAAATACAAGTAGGGCATTATCGTGGCACAGCTCATAGAGCTGCTGCCTCTCAGTGCCAGAGAAGAGTGTTCACTCCTGACCTTGGGTGCTGTCTGTGTGGTATTTGCATTTTCTCCCTGTGACTGCATGGGTTTGCTCCAGGTGTTCTGGTCTCTTCCCACATCTCAAAGAGTGCACATTTGTAGGTTAATTGGCCTCTAAATTACCCCTAGTGTGTCGGGAGTGGAAGGGAAAGTGGGGATATACAGAACTAGTGTGAATTCATGATCGATGGTCAGCATGGACTCAATGGGCCAAAGGGCCCCATTTTTCATGCTGTATCTCAACACGAAACAATAGAAATACTACGTATGAACTTGACAACTATCCTGTCCTCTTTCTCCAATGAGGCAAGCACCAACATTACATATTCCCTGTCATTCCTGATTCTGCTCTGGTACCAATTTCCCCCAGAAACAAATTCAGTCCATCATTGTACCAAGATTTGTTATCTACCATATCTCTATCTTAAATCAAGATGAAACATTTAGTAGATTTACAAATATTTTCTGCACAGATGCATTTGCCACAAGAATAGGAACACAAGTATATCATGGTACTTGTTCCCCCAGATCTTGGAGCATTCCCTGGAATTAAATTTACAGAAATAGCTTCAGCCAAGTATCATGCAAGATATAGAGACAATGTCATACATAGAAACAGGCTCTTCAGCCCAACACATCCAGGCCGACCAAGATGCCCCATCCAAGCTCGTTCAATGTGCTCATTTGCCTCATATCCCTGTGTAGGAAAGAACTACAGATGATGGTTTAAATCAAAGGTAGACACAAAATTCTGGAGTAACTCAGTGGGACAGGCAGCATCTCTGGATCAAGACCTTCTTCCAGCTAAATACAATTCAGATTATCTAAACCTCTCCACCTTTCCTATCCATGTACTGTGCAAGTGCCTTTTAAATGTAATTGTACCTGCCTCCATTACCTCCTCTGACAGCTCATTCCATATACCCACCGCCCTTTTAGTGGAAAAGTTGCCCCTCAGGTCATATTAAATCTTTCCCTTCTTACTTTAAACACACGTCCGCTGGTACTTGACTCCCCTATCCTGGGCAAAGGATTCCTTGCATTCACCCCATATATTCTCCTCAGTTTGTACACCCCAGCCTTCTGTGCTCCAAGGAATACAATCATGGCCTGTCCAACCTCTCCCGCGAGCTCAGCCCTCAAGTTAGAGCAGATTCATTGGAAATCCAGCTTAATTAAATCCTTTCTCTAGCCAGGTGACACAAACTGAACACAGAACACCAAATGCAGCCACACCAACATCTTGCACAACTGTAATACAATGTGGAGGAAGGTTCCACCTTCTGTACTCAGTACCCCAACTGATGAAGGCCAATATTACCAAAAGCCTTCCCTGCCACCCTATTTAGTGACACAAGTTTCAGAGAACTATGCATCTATACTCCTAGATGCCTCTGCACTACTGCACTCCCTAGGAGCCTACAATTCACTGTGAAAGTACTGTACTGTTTTCATTTAAAGTTGCAATTTATAGAAACACTCCATTTAAGGTAGGTCTTTGAAAAGTGGTCTGCCACCCAGGTGTATCATATTGATTAAAGAAATATTAATAATAAGATTGATCTAGTAAAAAAAGAATCAAGAAATGTAAACTTAATTCTTATACCCATATCATTCAGAGTACTTCACCACTTTGGGACAGTATTCAAACAATTGATTAGTTTTAAACATAGGATATTAATGATTGCACTCATTTCCACGGACATTTCTACCAGAAGCTTCACGTGCTCGCTTCACTCTGTATTCTCTCAACTTCACACTAAGAATGGCCACAAAACATACTGCCTGTGGAGATAAGAGCACAAGTTTGAATTGCAAGTCGATCCATCAAGACGAACGAATTCTTTTGTCATACATATCTATGTCCATCCATGTGCAGGACCCAAGATGACCTGTTCTGGACCCAGCACATAGATGTAATCCGAAAGGTGGACTACCCTCTTCTTCCTTAGAAGTAATAAAAGATTTAGCATGTCACTGAATACTCAAACTTCTGCAGATCTATTGTAGGAAGTATCCTGACCAGTTGAATTATGGCCTGGTACCGCAATTCCAATGCACAGGAATGCAAGAGGTTGCAGTGTGGTTGACTTGGTCCCAGTCCATCCCTACCATCAAAAGCATCTCGACAAGAGGCTGCCGAAGGCAGTGACATTTATTATTAAGTATCCTCACAATCTGCATCATGCCCTCTTCTCCCTGCTACCATGGGGGGCGTACAGAAAGTTGAAGTCTCACTTCACCAGCTTCGGGAATGCCTACCTTCCTACAATTGTCAGGTTCTCGATCTGCCCTGCACAACGCTAATCCTACCTCAGTACCAGTACAAACAACAAACTAACTTTCTAATGATTGACCCCCACCCCCAGTCTTCTTTCACTGCATTGTAGAATTTGTGTAATTTGTATATAAATTATATATAATTTATGTAAGATTTGGTTTTGTTTGGTGTCTGAGTCTATGTTCCTGTGATTCTGCTGCCATACTCGTTTTCATTGTTCCAATACTACATGTACCACATGTACGACAAGAAACTCACATCATTCATTCTGAAGAATCTGCAGTGGAACAAACTAACACCTCTTGTCACCCATCTTCCCAATAAAGATCTGGTGGAAAGGTCAATCATCCGAAATATTAAATCTTTTTCTGTTTCACTCTGCAAATAATGCCAGACCAGTTGAGCATCTCCAGCATTTCCCCTCCGCTCCAAAGTTTAATTGATAAATCTTTTGACATGATTACCCCCATAAAACCTTATCAAACTGGAGAATTCCTATGAGAAAATACTGGGTACTTGCAACTTCACAGCCCTCATCCCTATAAAGTTATCAGGGTCTGATTAGAAAGACTACTAAAAATGTACACTAATGTAATACTCAGGTCAGCATCTCAGATTGCCATCCTGATCTTTAGAACAAAAAGGTCTTGTATAAATAGACTCAAAAAGTTGGAGTAACAGCAGGTCAGACAGCATCTCTGGATTAAAGGAATAGGTGACGTTTTGGGTCGAGACCTTTCTTCAGTCTTGACCCGAAATGTCACCCATTCCTTCCTTCCTGAGATGTTGCCTGACCCGCTGAGTTACTCCAGCATTTTGTGTCTACCTTCGATTTAAACCAGCATCTGCAGTTTTTTTTCCTACACATGAGACTCAACAAGATGACTTTGAAGCTGGTACAACTTGGGTGGGGGAAAGATGGAGAGATATCCTGGTTTGGAAAAAAAACAATTAAAAGTCTACACATTTGACAGTAAATTTAAGAAAGGAAATCACTTCCAATAAAAAAATCACATGCTCATTAGCACAGAAACATCAGGTATACAAACAATAGTATAAGAAAATAACTGCAGATGCTGGTACAAATCGATTTATTCACAAAATGCTGGAGTAACTCAGCAGGTCAGGCAGCATCTCGGGAGAGAAGGAATGGGTGACGTTTCGGGTCGAGACCCTTCTTCAGACTGATGTCGGGGGTGGGACAAAGGAACGATATAGGTGGAGACAGGAAGATAGAGGGAGATCTGGGAAGGAGGAGGGGAAGGGAGGGACAGAGGAGCTATCTGAAGTTGGAGAAGTCGACGTTCATACCACCGGGCCGCAAACTGTCCAGGCGAAATATGAGGTGCTGCTCCTCCAATTTCCGGCGGGCCTCACTATGGCACTGGAGGAGGCCCATGACAGAGAGGTCAGACTGGGAATGGGAGGGGGAGTTAAAGTGCTGGGCCACCGGGAGATCAGTTGCGTTAATGCGGACCGAGCGCAGGTGTTCAGCGAAGCGATCGCCGAGCCTGCGCTTGGTTTCGCCGATATAAATAAGTTAATAATAATAATAATACATTTTATTTATATAGCGCTTTTCATATACTCAAAGACGTTTTACAGAGATTTTGAGAACATAGGGGAAATGAATAAATAGATTGTTTATTGTTTATAAGTTGACATCTAGAGCAGCGGATGCAATAGATGAGGTTGGAGGAGGTGCAGGTGAACCTCTGTCTCACCTGGAAAGGCTGTTTGGGTCCTTTGATGGAGTTGAGGGGGAAGGTAAAGGGACAGGTGTTGCATCTCGTGCGGTTATACAAACAATTCTTGCAGACAATTTAATTTTATAGCAGATCATTAGTATCTTTTCATGCTGCACAATAGCATCCAAACTGTTTATCTAACACCAATGCATGGAATTCACATTTTATTTGTTTAGTTCTCCATAATAGAGACAAATAATATACAAATTATGGAGTTTTACAATTTCATGTTTAATTTAAAAATAAGATATTGCAACATTAAACTGGGACTAAAAAGTGTTTTAAAGTTCTTAAGTCAAACATGTTATGCGTCTTTAATCTGACCACACACCTTCCTCTACATTGCAGACCACCACAATATTAAACATTTAGTTTCCAAATGCCATGGATGTTATTTTTAAGGAGTTAATTATTAACTACCAAGAAAAATTTGTTCCCTCAAACCACCTTCCAAATAGCTGTCATGAGAAATAAAAGAAGCTCCCTAACCACATTTATCCATCCATAAATTAGAAAGGCTAAACAGGAACATGGATTCAATGTTAAGAGCCCATTTGCTCTTTCCCAATATTTTGTAGCTAGGGTGAAAAAAAATCCATGGAAAAGTTAATGAGAAATTCGCTAATTTTCCTAAATAGATAATCTACCGCCCCTATAAACAAAACGTTTGTAGTTCTGTAGTCAGTAGTTCTGTGGGGTAAAATTGTGTAGTTGAATAATAGCCTCCGAGAATGTCAGATGGAGTTTTGTAAGATCATGTATATATTTATTGCTCAAATAAACTCAATTTTGTAATTTAAAAAAATATTTCAATTAGAAATAAGACCTAGGACTCAGCATTTCTCTTTAAAATGCCAAACCGAACAAAGTGCACTGGATTCCTGCAAGGACCACCTGAGGCTGATACTGCAGGAAGGCATCTCTCCAGCTGAGGGGAGAGACTACCATGGTTGGGGGGTGGGGGCTGAGGGGAGAGACTGCCATGGTGGAGGGGGGCTGAGGGGAGAGACTGCCATGGTTGGGGGGGTGGGGGCTGAGGGGAGAGACTGCCATGGTGGAAGGGGGGCTGAGGGGAGAGACTGCCATGGTTGGGGTGTGGACAGTGTGGGGAGAGACTGCCATGGTTGGGGTGGGGGGGGTGAGGGGAGGGACTGCCATGGGGGGGGGGGGGAGAGACTGCCATGTGGGGGTGGGTGAGGGCTGAGACTGCCATGGGGGGTGTGGACAGTGTGGGGAGGGACTGCCATGGTGGGGGGGGGTGGGGAGAGGCTGCCATGGTTGGGGTGGGGTGAGGGGAGAGACTGCAATGGTGGGGGGGGGGGGTGGGGAGAGGCTGCCATGGTTGGGGTGGGGTGAGACTGCAATGGTGGGGGGGGGGGGTGGGGAGAGGCTGCCATGGTTGGGGTGGGGTGAGACTGCAATGGTGGGGGGGGGGGGGGTGGGGAGAGGCTGCCATGGTTGGGGTGGGGTGAGGGGAGAGACTGCAATGGTGGGGGGGGGGGTGGGGAGAGGCTGCCATGGTTGGGGTGGGGTGAGGGGAGAGACTGCAATGGTGGGGGGAGGGGTGGGGATGGGGCTGAGGGGAGAGACTGTGGGTGGGCGAGGCCGCGACCGCAGCCCGGAGCTCCGTTTGCAGCTGCGCCCGGCCAGTCGGCGGCGAGGGAGGGCAGGGTAGGGCGGGCACTCACCCTCATGCGGACCTCGTAGGTGGTGTACTTGGTCCTGCCCACGCCGACGGTGTGCGGGTTGAAGATGTCGATCTCCAGGAAGTTGCTGGGGGGCCCGTAGGCGTCGTTGAGGTCCTGCGGTTTGCTGTGCAGCCGCCGGGTGTCCGCCACCCCCACAGCCTCCGCCATCTTGAAGGGAAGGCCGGGACCGCGCCGCGTCCACACCCCGCACCCTGCCCTACACTACCTCACTCCCTCCCGGGCGCTTAAAGAGCAAATGACCGCCGGACTCCACCCGCAGCGACCATTACCGACTCTGCTTTAGCACATCGGGGGCGGTCCAATCCATCCAACCCGGGATCGCGCATACCTCATTACCGACGCCGCGCTGCTACGCTGCGACAGAGATATTCAGCGTCCAGGGCGGCGGACTCAAGCCAGCTGGGGAAAGTGTTAGGTATTCAGGTTACAGGGTGCCCCCCCGCACTGCGTCTCCGTGCCGCTGGAGAACGTGGGATATTCATGTTACAGGGCGCACCCTGCCCTCAAAGCCTTGCCGCCGCACTGGAAATCGGTCATCCATGTTACAGGGTGGTGCCACCCCCGTGCCATGTTGATCAATGAATAACGAGACGGTGGAGATGTTTTATTCAGAGTTCGTGGTGTCAGGGTGTCCACCTCAGCCAGAAACAGAAGGTAACGCCCTTGCATTACCTTTACCAGAGCTGTTCTATTGGCTTACAGAGCAGAACACCTTCACAGTAAGAGCATCATGTGTGACATTTATGTATATATTTCCTCATGGTATGTATATATGTGTGTCTATATATCTATGTGTGTCTACATATAGGCCATTTAGAACGGAGATGAGGAAGAACTTTTTCAGTCAGAGAGTGGTGAAGGTGTGGAATTCTCTGCCTCAGAAGGCAGTGGAGGCTGTTGTGGTATTGCTGGGACTACTTTGTATATCCAAGAACTACTTTGTATGCCTGTGTATATAAGTGATTGGTGTGATTAGGCGGTCACTCTGGATCCAGGCGGCCTTGGAATAAACAGCCCGGAGTACAAGCTGCACAATGATAACATCTTAAACATGTGCACTCGTGGTCCGTCCAGAGTCACAACAAAGGTACAACAGGTACCGGACCACGAAGAACAACATGGTGGCAGCGGTTTGGGTGTTCAGCCTAGAAAAGGAAAACAACAAAAACCCCAAGAAAAAAAGTTAACAAGTGCGTAAGAAAGAAAAAAAAAATAGAAGGTTAACAAAAAGGAACCCAGCAAAAAGGTTAACAGGAAGATAAGATAGAGCCCTGAAGAACGAAAAAAGTTTCCCGCTCGGTAAGGGGCCAATATATGTAGGTATACTTACCTGCTCAGTAGTCAGCGGCGAGCTGCCGATGTGACGCTGCAAGCTGCTGAGGGCGGTGTGTGAAGGCCCACATCGCGGCCCAGCACCTGTGCAGGCCCGAGATTGGGAGCCTGCGACTGCTTCGCGGGGGAGAGACCGTAGGCGACCGGGAGACCCGACACCCACGGAGGTGTGCAGTGACCGGGGAAGACCGACACCCACGGAGGTGTGCGGCGACCGGGAGACTCGACACCCACGGAGGTGTGCGGCGACCGGGGAAGACCGACACCCACGGAGGTGTGCGGCGACCGGGAGACCCGACACCCACGGAGGTGTGCGGTGACCGGGGAAGACCGACACCCACGGAGGTATGCGGCGACCGGTAAGACCGACACCCACGGAGGTGTGCGGCGACCGGGAGAGCCCCGGAGGAGACCGACACCCACGGAGGTGTGCGGCGACCGGAGGGACCGACCGCCCGCGTAGGTGCGGCGGCCGGTAAGGCCGAGGCACTGCATACTCACCCAGGCGCGTCGACTGTAGAGTCGGGACGGCCCTGGGCCCGAGGCAGCGGCAGCGCGTTCGAATTGCGCGGCAGCTGCCGGGAGCACCTGTGGGCGGGGCCGGGGAGCACCTGTGGGCGGGGCGAGCGGCAGCGCGTTCGAAAAGTTGAGCGGCAGCTGCCGTGAAGCACCTGTGGGCGGGGCCAGCGCGTACTGCAGAGGAGGCGCGATCGCACCGTGATTACAGCAGTGCCAGCTCAGCAGTGCCAGCCCAGCAGTGGGAGCCAAGTCATGGTGGTGGAGCATCAAGAGCCTACACTACGTTTTGATCTGCACAGCACGTCTTCTTGAGGGGAAGATATGGAACAAAATGAATATTTTGTGTTTAATGATCTGTGTAGTGATCTATGTACTGAAAGCTTAATGTTTTATATTTGATGTTTTTGTATATAAATGTATATATCTGTGGAGTGACCACCCGGAGATGAGTGACCACCCGGTGATGAGTGAAATTCCGCAGAGGAGTGACCACCATGAAGGCGAAAAAAAGCAATTGTGTTTAATTGTGTTTAGTTGTGTTATTGGTTTTGTTTGCAAAAAGCAATGGTGTTTTGGTTTTGTTTGTTAAATATATTTTAGCCCTCGAATGGTAAAGAAAACAATTTTATATAAGACAAGGGGGATGTTGTAATATATAAGACAAGGTGGATGTTGCGATATTGCTGGGACTACTTTGTGTATCCAAGAACTACTTTGTATGCCTGTGTATATAAGTGATTGGTGTGATTAGGCGGTCACTCTGGATCCAGGCGACCTTGGAATAAACAGCCTGGAGTTAAGCTCCACCATGATAACATCTTAAACATGTGTACTCGTGGTCCTTCCAGAGTCACAACAAAGGTACAACAGGTACCGGACCACGAAGTACAACAGAGGCCAGTTCGTTGGATGCTTTCAAGAGAGAGCTGGATAGAGCTCTTAAGGATAGCGGAGTGAGGGGGTATGGGGAGAAGGCAGGAACGGGGTACTGATTGAGAGTGATCAGCCATGATCGCATTGAATGGCGGTGCTGGCTCGAAGGGCTGAATGGCCTACTCCTGCACCTATTGTCTATATACTTGTGTGTGTGTGTATGTGTATATGCATTATATATATATATGTGTGTGTGTCTATATATATATATACACTGAACTTTTTTCTTGTTTATTATATTGTTTACAGAGTAGTATGTTTACATATTTTGTTGTGCTGCTGTAAGTAAGAATTTTGTTCAAATGAAAGTGTCCGAAGAAGGGTTTCAACCCGAAACGTCACCCATTCCTTCTCTCCAGAGATGCTGCCTGGCCCTCTGAGTTACTCCAGCATTTTGTGTCTGTCTTACGAATGTCATTGTTCTGTCTGGGACATCTGACACTAAAACACATTTGACTAATTTCACGTATTTATCATGATTCCAACCAATGAAACTTTATTTATTTTTCCAAATTTGTCGTTTGTTGGGTTTTCTCTGCACAGATTGAGTTTGCATATTTATTGTCCCCAATTGTTGACCCAACGTTTGACATGAAAATAAAATAAACATCAAATAGATTGTTCAAATAAACTGTATATCCATCTGCTAACCCTCCCCCCTCGCCTGTATCCACCTATCACTCGCCAGGCATTGTCCTGCTCCCATCTCTCTCCCCTCTTTTTCTGCCCTACTATCAGTCTGAAGAAGGATCCTACCCCAAAATGTCTGTCCATCCCCTTTGTGTTCAGACAGATGGTGCCTGACCCACTGAGTACCTCCAGCACTGATTAGACCTAGTTATATTCCTTGGTTAAATTAGTGCTAAAGTTAGAGTTTAATATTCATGACCTTTTTTATGGCAATTGCAATTTATTAATCCAGCCCATTCCAGTAGTCTCTAGTTTGGAGAGACAGCATGGAAATGGGCCCTTCGGCCCACCGAGTCAATGCTGACCAGCAATCACCCATTCCCTAACCTACACTAGGGACAATTTACAGAAGCCAACTAACTTACAAACCTGCACGTCTTTGGAATGTGGGAGTAAAGCAGAGCACCCGGAGAACATCTCTGTGGTCACAGAGAGAGCATACAAACTCTGTACAGACAGCACCAGAGATCAGGATCAAACCCAGGTCTCTGCGACTGTAAGACAGCAACTCTACTACTGTGCCACCCTTATTTTAGTTGGTCTTAATGTATTTCTTTTAGTGCAATGTGAAGAAGGGTCCTGAACCGAAACGTCACCTGTCCATGTTCTCCAGAGATGCTGCCTGACCCGCTGAGTTAATCCAGCACTGTCTATTTTTTGTAAACCAGCATCTGCAGTTCCTTGATTTTCATCGCAAATCTTCCCTAGTCTCGGGGCTTTTACAAACTTTGGCATCTGGGCAATGGGTGCATTACGGGAAAACAGAGCAATAAAGAACCATTTTGCAGTAAAGAGCACAATTATATCTAATTTGAAGACAGCGCTCCCAATGTGCAGTGAATATTTTTGGTGATCCGCTGCACTGCAGGCCCGTCCAATTTGTGGTCAACATTCCCACGGTGTGGTGACCCGCTGTACTGCAGGCCCGTCCAATTTGTGGTGAACACCCCCATTCGCTGCCCTGCAGGCCAATCTGATATGTGGACAAAGTACTGGTTTGACTCAGATGGTCATACAGCATCTCTGGAGAACGTAGACAGGAGTGTCTTTTTGTCTGCATGCTTACTGCTTTGCCTGCATTACACCGCATACCACAGAGTGAGAGGAATTTCTTTAGTCAGAGTGTGGTGAATCTGTGGAATTCATTGCTACAGAAGGCTGTGGAGGCTGCCAATGGATATTTTTAAGGATGAGATAGATTCTTGATTAACAAGGGCGTCAAAGATTACAGGGTCTGAAGGAGGATCTTGTCCCAAGACGTTACCTGTTCCTTGTTGCCAGAGATGCTGCCTAACCAGCTAAGTTACTCCAGCACTCTGAGAAACATCACCTATCCATGTTCTCCAGAGATGCTGCCTGACCCGCTGAGTTAGTCCAGCTCTTTGTCTCTTTGTAGAGAAGGACGTTGGAACATTTCAAACATTAAAATGGTATGTTAATTTGATTTTTCTGCATAACTTCAAGTCTACCTGGATTTGGTCTTTATGGATGTCATAGGAAGGCAAGGCACCTATTTCTAACCCTCTTTAGTTTAATGGGATAAATGTTTTAAATTAATGATGACTTTTCCAAATTGTTTGGAGAAAGTTCTTGTAATGCAGGGTGCTGGAATCTTGAGCAAAAAAAGTACTTGGAGGGTCAGGCAGCATCTGTGGAAGAAATGGGCAGATGTATTTGATCAGAAGCCTTCAGACTGGAGTAGGGGGAGAAAGTTGGCAAAAGGGGGTGAGGTGAGGAAAAGCCTGGCAAATGAAGGGTGAGAGGGGATCTGAGAGAGACGTATAAAATTATAAAAGGACTGGACATGCTCGATGCAGGAAAAATGTTCCCAATGTTGGGGGAGTCCAGAACCAGGGGCCACAGTCGAAGAATAAAGGCCCATTTAAAACTGAGATGAGAAAAAACTTTTTCACCCAGTGTTGTGAATTTGTGGAATTCTCTGCCACAGAGGGCAGTGGAAGCCAATTCACTGGGTGAATTTAAAAGAGAGTTAGATAGAGCTCTAGGTGCTAGTGGAATCAAGGGATATGGGGAGAAGGCAGGCACGGGTTACTGATTGTGGATGATTAGCCATGATCACAATGAATGGCAGTGCTGGCTCGAAGGGCCAAATGGCCTCCTGCACCTATTTTCTATGTTTCTATCTCAATGTCATCTGTCCATTCACCTTGCAGTC
Source organism: Rhinoraja longicauda (assembly GCF_053455715.1). Lineage (NCBI taxonomy): Eukaryota > Metazoa > Chordata > Chondrichthyes > Rajiformes > Arhynchobatidae > Rhinoraja > Rhinoraja longicauda. The sequence continues at coordinate 2,999,548 of NC_135967.1, read as the reverse complement.
AGCTAGTTGATGCCTGAACTGTTGAATACCTCCAGCACTTTGTTTTGGACAAAGCCATGTTCTCTGGTTAAAGTAATTGTAGTTGGCTCCTGTTACAGGGAAGTAGAGTTTAATATTTGTGGTGTATTAATTTGACTTTTGTACATCTTTGTCAACTCCATCAGGATCTGGTCTCTATGGAGATGACAGGAAGGTAAGGCCCCTGTTTCAAACCCTCTCTTGGGTTTCAGTGTTTGGGGGAAGATTGGGCAGCACAGTGGTAGAGTTGCTGCCTCACAGCGCCAGAAACCTGGGTTCAATCCTGACAACATGTGTTATCTGTACAGTCTGTACGTTCTCCCTGTGACCATGTGGGTTTTCTCCAGGTGTTCTGGCTTCTTCCAACACACAAAGACATTCAGATTTGTAGGTTAATTGGTTTTAGTAAACAGTCCCTCGTGTGTAGGATAGTGCTAGTGTACGGGGTGATCGCTGGATTGTTCAGACTCAGTGGCCAGAGGGCCTGTTTCCACACTATATTTCTAAACTAAATAAATTATTTAAAATTCAAGGTTCTTTCAATTCAGGGCGCTGGAATCTTGAACAAACACAACAGTGCTGGAGGGACCTGATGGGTCAGGCAGCAACTGTGGAGCAAATGGATAGATGTATCCGGTTGGAACTCTGTGGACTGGAGTGGGGGGACGCTGGGAACGTGAGGGGGGGGGGGGGGGTGAGGCAAAGCTGAGCAAGTGATGGGTGGATAAGGTGAGGGGGTGATTGTGGAGTAAGTGACAAAGGCAAGGGATGAAAATGTGAGAATGTGTCAGAAGGAGAGGAGGCGTGAAATGTAAAGCTTGAGGGAGGTGTACGGGTGTAATAGGACAGGGTGGGGGTGAAGGGGTTAAAAGGGAAATATGTGACTGAGAGGGAGGTGAGCATACTGATGGAAACTCCCCTCTTACCCTGCACCCCCACTAGGGGTGCCATCTCCCTCACTCCCAAATACAGACAAGGTGACGTCACCGCCCCGCGCCCAACGTGACCTCACCCAGCCAGCGGCCACGTGCTCCCGCTCCACCAATGGCGGCCGCCCGGGCCGGGAGGCGGGTTGCCACGCAACCTCCGTCAGGCGGCGCCCGGGCCTCCAGACCTAGACTGTCCGGAGCTAAAATGTTGGAAACCTAGAGTGTTGGGGCCTAAACTGTCGGGGCCTAAACTGTCGGGGCCTACCGTGTTGGGGCCTAAACTGTCGGGGCCTAAACTGTCGGGGCCTACCGTGTTGAGGCCTAAACTGTCGGGGCCTAAACTGTCGGGGCCTAAACTGTCGGGGCCTACAGTGTCGGGGCCTAAACTGTCGGGGCCTAAACTGTCGGGGCCTACAGTGTCGGGGCCTAAACTGTCGGGGCCTAAACTGTCGGGACCTACAGTGTCGGGGCCTAAACTGTCGGGGCCTAAACTGTCGGGGCCTAAACTGTCGGGGCCTAAACTGTCGGGGCCTACAGCTTTCGGGCCTCCTGCGTCCCCCGGGCCTGTGACATCACCCTCTCCCTTATTTGGGAGTGAGGATGTTGGAAACCCTATCCCAATCATTCCACATTGAAGAAACAGTACAGCTCTGAATGAAAACCAGAATATTTTGAAAGCAGTGTAGGCTACACAACCATGAAACAGCACTTTAGTGAAAAACATACTCACCTTTCCAAATGTGGTTCATTCTTCAAATTCCCTGTGATTCTGATTGGGGTACTGATTGAGAATGATTAGCCATGATCACATTGAATGGCGGTGCTGGCTCAAAGGGCCGAATGGCCTCCTCCTGCACCTATTGTCTATTGTCTATAATAGAAACATAGAAACATAGAAAATAGGCGCAGGAGTAGGCCATTCGACCCTTCGAGCCTGCACCGCCATTCAATATGATCATGGCTGATCATCCAGCTCAGTAACCTGTACCTGCCTTCTCTCCATACCCCCTGATCCCTTTAGCAAAAAGGGCCACATCTAACTCCCTCTTAAATATAGCCAATGAACTGGCCTCAACTACCTTCTGTGGCAGAGAATTCCACAGACTCACCACTCTCTGTGTGAAGAAATGTTTTCTCATCTCGGTCCTAAAAGACTTCCCTCTTATCCTTAAGCTGTGACCCCTGGTTCTGGACTCCCCCAACATCGGGAACAATCTTCCCGCATCTAGCCTCTCCAACCCCTTAAGAATTTTATATGTTTCTATAAGATCCCCCCTCAATCTTCTAAATTCCAGCGAGTACAAGCCCAGTCTATCCAGTCTTTCCTCATATGCAAGTCCCGCCATCCCAGGGATTAATCTGGTGTACCTTCTCTGTACTCCCTCTAAGGCAAGAACGTCTTTCCTCAGGTTAGGAGACCAAAACTGCACACAATACTCCAGGTGCGGTCTCACCAAGGCCCTGAACAACTGCAGCAGAACCTCCCTGCTCCTAAACTCAAATCCTCTTGCTATGAATGCCAACATACCATTTGCTTTCTTCACTGCCTGCTGCACCTGCATGCTTGCTTTCAATGACTGGTGCACCATGACACCCAGGTCACGTTGCATCTCCCCTTCTCCCAATCGGTCACCATTCAGGTAATACTCTGCTTTCCTGTTCTTGCCGCCAAAGTGGATAACCTCACATTTATCCACATTATATTGCATCTGCCATGCATTTGCCCACTCGCCTAATCTATCCAAGTCACTCTGCAGCCTCCTGGTAAGTCAGACTCTCCAGCACTAGAGTTATTGTAGTAAATGTATGTTTTACCTCAACCAGGACTTTTGATTTATAGCCAAAAGTTCCAACTACCTTTGGAGGAACAGCACCTCACATTTCGCTTGGGCAGCTTACAGAAGTTATCTCTAACTTCAAGTAACCCTTGCTGTCCTTCTCTCTCTGTCCTCTCCGACTAGTTTCACTGTCCTTCTGATTAATTTTACTGATTGTATGCCTCATTGTCACCGTCACATCAGCTTACAATGAACCGTTCTACACTTTCTTGATCATCGTCTGCTTTGATCTGTCATTTTTACACCTTACCCTTCCATATGTGTCCCTCTCCCCTGACTCTCAGTCTAAAGAAGGGTGTAATGGCAGTTTCTATACCATCTCGAAATCCCACTTCTCGGGGATGAAATGTAGTTATAGCTTACGCACACGTCGCACCCTGATAAGACAAAACGAATCTTCCAAACTTCTTTTCTTCATTAATTGGTTTTATTAAAATAGCACAAATCATAGAGTAATTCATCAGTTTCCGTACTTTTATCAACTGTCTTCTTCAAACAATATCTAGAAATCTTGCAGTTATTACCGTATGGTTCTTACAAATATAACCGGTGCGAGCACATGGTAAAGAACTGTATGCTCACCATCCTCTGAGTCTAAAACTGACCCACAACCTCTGTCCACACGCTAGCCATCTCCCATCTAGACACTCCCCATTACGCATTAAGTCACACCCACAAGCAGGCAAAAAGGACATAAACTAGAAACATTAAAACATAGCCACAACACAATGACAGTAATTGAATTAAGCATAAATGGCTCCTACAAAGGGTCTCGTCCCAAAACGTCACCCATTCCTTCTCTCCAGAGATGCTGCCTGTCCTGCTGAGTTACTCCAGCGTTTTGTTTCTACCTTCGACCCAAGTACAAGTTGAGTTCCAGATGTGACCTATTCTTGTGTCATTGTGGCAATTACTTTTCTATTCCATTCACTGCAAACTCCCAACATTCTATTTAGAGTCAAGAGTATTTTAGGTTAGTTTAGTTTATATTGTTCACAGTGCACTGTGTTTACATCTTCAGTTGTGCTGCTGCAAGTAAGAATTTCATTGTTCTATCTGGGACACATGACAATAAAACAGATTATAATTTTTAAAGATAAAATCTGTTTTATTGGCACATGTCCCAGATAGAACAATGAAATTCTTACTTGCAACAACACAACAGAATATGTAAACACAGTGCACTGTAAACAATATAATAAACGAATATAAAAAAAGTTGTTTATGTAAACACACACACACACACACACACACAACAAACAATAATAGTGCAAACAGACAATAACCAATTCCCCAAAGTCTATATAGTTCAGAGCTTATTTGAGGTTGTCGTGTTTAATAGCCTGATGGCTGTAGGGAAGAAGCTGTTCCTGAACCTGGACGTTACAGTTTTCAGGCTCCTGTTCCGTCTTCCCGATGGCAGGGGTGAAATGAGTGTGTGGCCAGGGTGGTGTGGGTCTCTGATGATGCTGGCTGCCTTTTTGAGGCAGTGACTCCCTTCGATGGTGGGGAGGTCAGAGCCGGTGATGGACTGGGCAGAGTTCACAACTTTGTGCAGTCTTCTTTGCACCTGAGTGTTCAAGTTGCTGAACCAGGCCGTGATGCAGCCAGTCAATGTGCTCTCTACTGTGCACCTGTAGAAGCTCAAGAGAATCCTCTCTGACATACCTAATCTCCACAATCTTCTCAGGAGGTAGAGGCGTTGATGTGCTTTATTTATAATTGCATCAGTGTGCTGGGTCCAGGAGAGATCTTCGGAAATATGCATGCCCAGGAATTTGAAGCTTTTGACTCTCTCCACCATTGTCCCATCGATATAAAGACTGGTTAGTGGGTCCTCATCCTTCCAAAGTCCACAGTCAGTTCCTTGGTCTTATTGCAGTGAGAGCCAGGTACTGTGCTGGCACCATTTGGTCAGTCGATCGATCTCACAAGACCCCTCTTCAGACAGAAAGAAGAGACAAGTTCCTGGAACATCTTCAGCTGCAGGAAATCATGCTTGACTAATCTTCTGGAATTCTTTGAGGATGTAACCAGGAAAATTGACGGGGGAGAGCCGGTGGATGTGGTGTACCTTGACTTTCAGAAAGCCTTTGACAAGGTTCCACATAGGAGATTAGTGGGCAAAATTAGAGCACATGGTATTGGGGGTAGGGTACTGACATGGATAGAAAATTGGTTGACAGACAGAAAGCAAAGAGTGGGGATAAATGGTTCCCTTTCAGAATGGCAGGCAGTAACTAGTGGGGTACCATAAGGCTCGGTGCTGGGACCGCAGCTATTTACAATATACATTAATGACTTGGATGAAGGGATTAAAAGTACCATTAGCAAATTTGCAGATGATACAAAGCTGGGTGGTAGTGTGAACTGTGAGGAAGATGCTATGAGGTTGCAGGGTGACTTGGACAGGTTGTGTGAGTGGGCAGATGCAGTTTAATGTGGATAAGTGTGAGGTTATCCACTTTGGTGGAAAGAATAGGAAGGCAGAGTATTATCTGAATGGTGTCAAGTTAGGAACAGGGGACGTACAACGAGATCTGGGTGTCCTAGTGCATCCGTCACTGAAAGGAAGCATGCAGGTACAGCAGGCAGTGAAGAAAGCCAATAGAATGTTGGCTTTCATAACAAGAGTTGAGTATAGGAGCAAAGAGGTCCTTCTGCAGTTGTACAGGGCCCTAGTGAGACCGCACCTGGAGTACTGTGTGCAGTTTTGGTCTCCAAATTTGAGGAAGGATATTCTTGCTATTGAGGGCGTGCAGCGTAGGTTTACTAGGTTAATTCCCGGAATGGCCGGACTATCATATGTTGAAAGACTGGAGCGACTAGGCTTGTATACACTGGAATTTAGAAGGATGAGAGGAGATCTTATCGAAACGTATAAGATTATTAAGGGGTTGGACACGTTAGAGGCAGGAAACATGTTCCCAATGTTGGGGGAGTCCAGAACAAGGGGCCACAGTTTAAGAATAAGGGGTAGGCCATTTAGAACTGAGATGAGGGAAAACATTTTCAGTCAGAGAATTGTGAATCTGTGGAATTCTCTGCCTCAGAAGGCAGTGGAGGCCAATTCTCTGAATGCATTCAAGAGAGAGCTAGATAGAGCTCTTAAGGATAGTGGAGTCAGGGGGTATGGGGAGAAGGCAGGAACGAGGTACTGATTGAGAATGATCAGCCATGATCACATTGAATGGCGGTGCTGGCTCGAAGGGCCGAATGGCCTCCTCCTGCACCTATTGTCTATTGTATAACTGCCGTGATAAATGTCGCCTGGCCATTCCCTACACTGATGCTGCCTGACCCAATGAGTTCCTCCAGCACTTTGTGCTTTACTCAAGATTCCACATCTGCTGTTCCTTGTGTCTCCAATATTCTACGGGCAACCACATTTGTATTTCTCTGTTTCCCTTTCTTCAGGTGTTCCCTTACAGCGCCAGAGACCCGGGTTTGATCCTAACCACAGGTGCTTTTCTGTACGGAGTTTGTACGTTCTCCCCATTACCCGCGTGGGTTTATTCCAAGATACGATACGATATGACAGAACTTTATTTATCCCAGGAGGGAAATTGATCTGCCAACAGTCATAAAACACAAAAGTCATGAAACATGACATTAAAGTGACGAATGTAAATGATTGGGGATGTGCAAAGATTGGGGATTAGCATTACACCAAGCTTGATATTGTACAATGTGGTACTCCAAAACTTCTTAAACCTTTGTATTAGAAAGTGTGAACTTGTTGATTGGAAAGGGACCCAAGCAGGAATGATGGTGGAACAGCAATAGCAGGAATTTCTAGTATCAATTCCGAAGATGCCAGATCTTTTCATTCCAAAGGGGAGATGCAACGAGACCTGGGTGTCCTTGTGCACCAGTCACTGAAAGTATGTGTGCAGGTACAGCAGGCAGTGAAGAAAGCTAATGGCATGTTGGCCTTCATAACGAGAGGATTTGAGTATAGGAGCAAAGAGGTCCTTCTGCAATTGTACAAGGCCCTGGTGAGCCCACATCTGGAGTATTGTGTGCAGTTTTGGTCACCTAATTTGAGGAAGGACGTCCTTGCTATTGAGGCAGTGCAGCGTAGGTTCACGAGGTTAATCCCCGGGATGGCAGGACTGTCATATGAAAGATTGGAAAGACTGGGCTTGTATTCACTGGAGTTTAGAAGGATGAGTGGGGATCTTATCGAGACGTATAAAATTATAAAAGGATTGGACAAGCTAGATACAGGAAAAATGTTCTCAATGTTGGGAGAGTCCAGACCCAGGGACCAGTCTAAGAATAAAGGGGAGGCCATTTAAAACTGAGGTGAGAAGAAACTTTTTCACCCAGAGAGTTGTGAATTTGTGGAATTCTCTGCCACAGAAGACAGTGGAGGCCAATTCACTGGATGAATTTAAAAGAGAGTTAGATAGAGCTCTAGGGGCTAGTGGAATCAAGGGATATGGGGAGAAGGCAGGCACAGGTTACTGATTGTGAATGATCAGCCACGATCACAATGAATGGCGGTGCTGGCTCAAAGGGCCAAATGGCCTCCTTCTGCACCCATTTTCTATGTTTCAAAGAGGAAGAAAGATAGCAGGGGGAGAGTGAGGCAACCGTGGCTGACAAGGGAAGTCAAAGACAGTAGAAAGCAAAAGACCAGGCATATAGCATTGCAAAGATTAGTGGGAAGCTGGAGGATTGGGAAGCTGGAGGATTGGGAAGCTGGAGGATTGGGAAGCTGGAGGATTGGGAAGCTGGAGGATTGGGAAGCTGGAGGATTGGGAAGCTGGAGGATTGGGAAGCTGGAGGATTGGGAAGCTGGAGGATTGGGAAGCTTTTAAAAAAACAACAGAAGGTAACTAAAAAGGCAATATGGGGAGAAAAGATGAAATACGAAAGTAAGCTAGCCAATAATATAAAAGAGGATAGCAAGAGTTTCTTTAGGTATACAAAGAGTAAGAAAGAGGCAAGAGTGGACGTTGGACTGCTGGAGAAGTGATAACGGGGAATGAAGAAATGGCAGAGGAAATAAATCTGTTTTTTGCATCAGTCTTCACAGTGGGAAACACCAGCAACGTGCCAAAAGTTCAAGAGAGTCAAGGGGTGGAAGTTAGTGGAGTGCCTTATCACTGAAGAGAAAGTGCTAGGGAAGCTGAAAGGTCTGTAAGTGGATAAGTCGCCTGGGCCGGGTGGACTGCACACCAGGGTTCTGAAAGAGGTGACTTTAGAGAATGTGGAGGCATTCGTGATGATCTCTCAAGAATCACTAGAGTCAGGGGTGGTTCCAGATGATTGGAACATTGCAAATATTACTCCGCTGTTCAAGAAGAGAGCAAAGCGGAAGAGTAGAAACTATAGGCCGGTCAGCCTGACTTTAGTGGTTGGTAAGATTTTAAGTCCATTATAAAAGACGCGATTTCTGACTACTTAAAAGCACATGATAAAAGATGAACCAAGGTCAACATGGTTTTGTGAAGGGGAGATCTTGCCTTCTAAACCTGTTAAAATTCTTTGAGGCAGTAAATACCAGGATAGACAAAGGAGAGACAGTGGATGTGGTTTACCTGGATTTTCAGAAGGCATTTGATAAGGTGCCGCACCTGAGGCTTTTGAAGAAGATGAGAGCCCACGGTATCAAAGGGCAGATACTAGCATGGATAGCAGATTGGCTGGATGGCAGAAGACAAAGAGTGGCAATTAAGGGGGCTTTTTCTGGTTGGGTGCCAGTGACTAGCGGAGTTCCGCAGGGGTCGATGCTGGGGCCAATACTCATCACGGTGTATATAAATAATTTGGATGAGGGAATTGAAGGCTTTGTGATCATGTTTGCAGATGATACGAAGATAGATGGAGGGGCAGGCAGTGCAGAGAAAGCAGGGCCTCTGCAGAAGGTCTTGGACAGGTTGGGAGTGGGCTGAGAAATGGCAGATGGGAAAAAGCATAGAAAAATGTGGAGTTATGCATTTTGGTAGTAGAAATAAAGGCATAGCCTATTTTCTAAATGGGGGAAGAATTCAGAAATCGGAGGTGCAAAGGGACTTGGATGTGCTAGTGCAGGATTCCCAAAAAGTTAATCTGCAAGTTGAATCGGTAGTAAGGAAGGCAAATGCAATGCTAGCATTTATTTTGAGAGGGCTTGTATACAAAAACAGGGATGTAATGCCGAGTCTCTATCAGCCGCTGGTCAGGCCGCATTTGTGAGCAATTTTGGGCACCGTATCTGAGGAAGGATGTGCTGGCTCTGGAGAGGGTCCAGAGGAGGTTTATGAGAAAGATCCCAGGAATGAGTGGGTTAACATATGATGAGCGTTTGAAGGCACAGCTGGAGTTGAGAAGAATGAGGGGGGACCACATTGAAACGTGCAGAATAGTGAAAGGCCTAGATGGACTGAACGTAGAGAGGAAGTTTCTACTAGTGGGAGAGTCTCGGACCAGAGGTCATAGCCTCAGAATAAAAGGACGTACCTTTAGAAATGAGATGAAAAGGAATTTCTTTCATCTGATGGGGGGATGATGTTAGGAGAGAGAGCTTTAAGTGTTTGATGAACTGGGACAATTTCTGGGAATCAGTGGGGCCTGCACTTCAAGGGGAATAGGGCCAATACTTACATTTGATTGGGGCAACACTTTAATGTGGCTTGATGGGGGGGGGGGTGAAAAAAGAAAGGTGAAAGAGGAAATAAAAGATGGGAGTCAGGTGAGGGGGCATTTATGAAGGCAGAGAAAAGGAAGAAAAAGAGGGGCAACAACAGGAGCAGTTTATAGAAAAGGGAACAGGGCATAAAGACTCAGTAAAAGGAAAATGATAAGATTAAATGCTTTTTATCAGAACACACACAACACATAACTGAAAAGTTGAGTGAAACATAAACAGAAATAAAAAGTTCTGATCTGATAGACGTAACAGAGATAAATAATTTAAGGTAACTATTTAATCTGGGAATTAAATATTATGGGAGGTTTGACATTTTGGAAGGATATGTAGAAAGACATTTTGGTGGTTCTATTAATAAAGGGTGACATCACTGTAGTGGGGGAGAATGATACAGCTCAGATGGCACATTCTCTATATAATGGTGTTCATGGTGTCCAAAAATAAAATGTGTTTTATCATAAAAAGCAAAAACAATTGTGTGCTGTGTGTATTATTTCTGTGTTGGTAAGCTAGTTCAGACAAACTACAAACTACTTTGTTCAATACTTAAAATAAATATATTTTTTAGGTAAAAACATAGGTTTCACTTTGTGACAATATAGGACAGACATGATCTACTTGTTTTTGTTAACATCAAGTTCAACATCATGGTTCTCGAAATAAAGACAAAGAAGAACCAAAAGCATACTTGATGTTACAGTGATTGGTGCTCTGGTATTACATCCACTTTATTATTTTACGATGGAACCTTCCATTATGAGAACATAAAAAAATGATTTGCCTGGTCCCGCGCGTTACTGTTGTCTGTCCAATATGTCAAATGTTCAATGTCACTATTTGATTGAAAACTATATTAACGATGTATAAAGAAGATAATGGGAACAATATATTAACATGCCAAGTAATTATTTAAGTAAGCTTTCACAACGGGAGCAAGTCCCGTTTTCTTTGCATCGCGACATCAACATTGCGTTCGTGACTCATTTCCCCTGTCCGTCTTCTCCACCTCGTAACGAACGCAATTCTTTCCCATCACAGAACAAGAACATCCTGCAGAAGAATTTTCGCCACATTGTTTGGTCGATGTGCCTTCAGAAGTACCACAGTTATATAAATACCATAATGAGTTTGATGCAGTATTAGAAAAATTAATGTGAGGCAAACATTGTCTTTCCAAATAATAACAAAGTGCACGATATTATGAGCGGGACAACAAAGCTGACATGACTGTAAAAATGGGAATCGTGCAGAGTTGGTAAAATGCAAATTTTGAAAACACGCTTGATAATAATTACCCCTATAGCAAAATGGACGATCCCAAGAGTTGAAGCTTTCGAGAAAGGTCGACGAACTTTGTTTCTTCGTCTCTAAAATCTGTCCTCGGGTTCGCTCATTACTCGAGGTCCAAACGTAACGAGCGAAATGGAAATCTCTTCAGGCATTTTTTTCTTCCTACGCTCAGTCACCATTGGATTTTTATTTGTGAATGAAGAAGAATATTATTGCTCTAACTTTGATACAACTGAAATTCAGCCATTGTTTTTTGCCTCACGTTGAGGTGAAAGTTTGAGTTCATTTTTCTGTCCAAAAAATACGGAAAATATTGAAATTGATATTTTAAAGTAAATTGACGTATGAATTTTAAAATTATTATCAGTTTGTAAGAGATGAAGTATAAAAACTGAACAGAAAACTGATTTATGTTGTTGCACGGCATTGATAGTTATATAAGGCTTTTATCCTCCTTGTGCCTGTTCATGGAGGTTGTCGATGTCCATCGATGATCACCTTCTGGCCCAAAAATACAGAAAAGGTTATCTGAAGAAGAGTCTCGACCCGAAACGTCACCCATTCCTTCTCTCCTGAGATGCTGCCTGACCTGCTGAGTTACTCCAACATTTTGTGAATAAATACCTTAATGTGATCTAAATATATATTTATTGTTTTCTAACACTTCATTATATTTCCTCAAACATTAACCCCCATAATTGGGGGAAACATCATTTCATATTTTTACAAACTAAGTAGTAATGTTCACCTGTATATAGAGAATGTGCCAGATGCTCAAGAAATAGATTCAGTTTGGGTGGAAATAAAAAGTAGTATGCGTCTGAAGTCTTTGATAGAGGTTGTATATAGATACCCCGAATACTGTCATAAGATGGAGTATAAATCAAGTGGGGAGGTGACGGTAAGAAAATTATTACAATAATTATGGCTAATTTTAATCATCATAAAGATTGAATCGGCTTAAGGATGAGTTCCTTACATTTTTGGAATTGTTTCAGAGTGCAACTAAATAGGTTGACGTGAAAAAGGAGCAGAAAGGTTCTGAGAAGTAGAGACAAAGTAAATGGAATGGGAGGAGAGTTTGTGAAGTGTAATGCCAACACAGAGGAGCTTGATGGAACTGCTTTTCTGTGAATATAGACACAAAAAGCTGGAGTAACTCAGCAGGTCAGGCAGCATCTTTGGAGACAAGGAATAGGTCACATTTTGGGTCGAGACCCTTCTTCAGACTGAGTGTCAGGGGAAAAGGAAATGAGTGATGTAGACGGTGATAAAGAGAGATATAGAACAAATGAATGAAAGATATGGAAGAAAGTACCGATGATAAAGGAAACAGGCCATTGTTCGCTGTGGGCTAGGTACGAAGGAGTTTTCTGTGGTCTATGTATTCAGTGTATCTGCACGTAATTCATGGAAGTACTACCTTATGTTGCCAGAGTGAAATAATTGATTTAAACAAAACATAAACTGCATTGGAATAAGAGAAAATCCAAAATTAATTGAACTTCCTTTAGTTTAAGCTCACGCGCCGCTCTTGCAGCTCCCTCTTGTGGCTGAAGGAGACACGCAGGAACTGGAGATTATAGATTGCTTGTCGTTTATATTTGTTTTGACTTGAATGTTAAACTATCTCATGATCAAACTATCTTTCCACTAGTCAGGTAATTGAAATGGCAATGATTTCTGACAATTAAGTAATTGTGAATGGTAATCTCTTGGCTTCTCAATTAACCGTTTCTTTTTTATATGAAATTCCTCTATGAATAAAGCTTTTCTGTTTGTGAACTCAATCATAATTACACATCAGTCTATAAGCCCATGTATTATGACACTTGCCAGTAATTTAAATTACTCTTGTTTCACTAGCTTGCTTGGAATCTGACCAGCACCTTGGCCTGACATAACTACAAATCATGAGCTTACCATGCTAATTGCAAGCAATTCTAGTTTTCCTGTTAAAGTTTAATTGAAGATTTGCTTTTTTTTAGTTATTCACAGATGGGAGTGCTGCTGGCAATTTCAACATTTAATGTATTTTTATATTTGTTGCTGAGAAAGTAGGGAAGAGTTCATTTCTTGATCTGTTACAGTCCTTGGATTAACCAACCTCCGCCCCATAAATCCATCTACACTTTGCACTGCCCGGGATAAGTAGGCAACATAAGGACCATTTTAACCCCAGTCATTCCCTATTCTCCCCTCTCCCATCAGGCAGAAGATGCAAAAGCTTGAAAGGATGTACCACCAGATTCAGGATCAGCTTTTTCCCCCACTGTTATCAGACAAATTAATGATCCTTCCATAAGATAGTTCAACAACAGTTCAACAGAGCTTTATTTGTCATTCGGTACCAAGGTACCGAACGAAACTACATAGCAGTCACACAAAAAAGAACACAAGACACATAACCCCAACACAAACGTCCATCACAGTGACTCCAAACACCCCCTCACTGTGATGGAGGCAACAAAACTTCCACTCTCTTCCCCACGCCCACGGACAGACAGCTCGTCCCCGACCAACCTGCACAGTCCCCGCAAGGGGGTGGAAGTCCCCGCGGCCGAGTCGCACCGGGCGCTGAAACGTCTCGCGGCCGAGCCGGGCGATGGGAGGCCCCGCGACCGAGCCTTGCGCAGCTAAGTCCCACGGCCGAGCCGCACCGGGCGATGTTAAGTCCAGCGGCCGAGCCGCACCAGCGATGAAAAGTCCCGCGGCCGAGCCGCACCAGCGATGTAAAGCCCCGCGGCCGAGCCGCACCGTGCGATGTTAAGTCCCGCGGCCGAGCCACACCAGCGATGAAAAGTCCCGCGGCTGAGCTACACCGGGCGATGTTAAGCCCCGCAGCCGAGCCGCACCGGGCGATGTTAGGCCCCGCGGCCGAGCCGCACCGGGCACTGTTAAGTCCAGCGGCCGAGCCGCACCGGGCGATGTTAGGCCCCGCGGCCGAGCCGCACCCCGCGCCGTGAGGAAGAGACCTAAAAAAGAAAGGTTTCCCCCACCCCCCCCGCCACCCCCCCACCCACACCACCTACACCACCACCCCTCACACATACACAACCAAAAAAAAACAAAAAACATCCCAACACCGACACACAACAAAAAAAAAGGAAAAAAGACGAACAGACTGCTAGCGAGCTGCAGCCGTTAGGGTGTCGTTCCGATCCTCTAACCTAACTCATTTAGGCTCTTGCAATGTTTTTTATCTGCAGTTTTGCTATAACTGTAATGAAATAATACTGTAATGCTTTCTTCTGCATTCTGATATGTTTTTCTTTCCATTACCTGTTGTTCTTTAAATAGGCTTGATTGTACTCGTGTACCATATGATTTGGGTGGAAAGCATGGGAACAAAGTTTTTCACTGTATCTTGGTACACGTGACAATAATAAACTCATACTAAAACCATTACCAAAGTTCTGCAAGCACTGGAGAAACAAAAAAATCCTAAATGTAAATATAATGACACTACGCACAGGCTTATCCAATTTGTAAGATGAAATATTTCAAAGTTGGGAAATGGTGGTTGGGCCAAAAACCCAGACTGTTACCGACTCTACAGTGCTAAAAAGAACTTCAATCAAATTTTTCTGGCAAACTCAGAAAAATACCAGACATAATTTAAATAAGGAAACCACTATTGGCTTTTTGATGCTTGATTGCTGTCTGAACAGAAACATGGCTAATAATAACCCCTAACATTTCCATCTTCACTTGTGTGACTAAAAATCATAGTATTTAGTTTTGTAAGGTTAAAATAACAGTTGTTTTAAGTGAATGGCAGTCAGAAGTGATTCGCATGGTCAATCTGGTAATCTGGTTAAAACAGTTCGGGGGTAAAGATGTCAGCATTCAGGATATATAATCAAATTGAGCTTATTGCATTCTCAAAATATATTTGTGCAGTCAATAAAATATTTTCAGAATTATAAACTTCTGTACTGCACGAATAAATATCTGTTCTCTTCAGATCTGGTCATAGATCTGGGGGGTGGGGGGGAGTCCTGGATCATTGTGATTTGCTGTCGAAGACCACTGGAGCAAGTATGTCCTCAATGAAATTAGGTATGTGCAGTTTTAAATGAAACTCTTTCTACATAACTTAGTCATACATTTTATGATCATTGTTCTTGTATTCAATACCAAGAGAATTGGGATGTGTAAGGAAAAAGCAAAATAGAAAAAACAAAACAAAACAATGTTTTCTTTGTTGTAAAAAGTATTTCTGTTCAATAACCTTTCTATAAATAGCAGAATATACTCATGATAGGCCTGACATTGTACATGTAGAACAAGAACTACAGACTGTTGGAAATAATAGACGTTTTTCACACATGAATGTAGCGCAACGCGTAAACGCATTTGGCGTGCATACTTTTTTTTTGCTGAAAAGGTGCATTACGTGCCATATTATGAATTTTGATGTAAAATTCTGAATTTTGGACATCAAATTATAAATTTGTAAAATCAAATGTTGGGAGGTCTGCCTTTGGGCCCACTAAGTCCGTGCCAACTAGAGATCACCCTAACCCACACGGCACAGGGGGAGTGTACAAACTCCGGGCAGACAGCACCCATGGTCAGGATCGAACCCAGGTAAGGCAGCAGCTCCACCACTGAGACACTCTGCCACTCTTTCAATTCAATGAAAGATAAATGTCCATTTGTATAGCAGCATGCATGTCATAGTGAAATTGTGTCAAAGGGATTTGTATTTTACGAGTTCTATGATGTGGAATAAGTGAAAAGTGTTTTTATTGCCATAGAAGGAATTTTGCTTTAGTTTTCATTGCACCTTTCAGGTAAAGGACAAAGCAGTTTATTGATCAATTAAGTTCATTTGAAGTTAAATAATGCACAGACTGGTCCAACAGTCAGCAACGTTATAATGACCTTGATATTTTGTTAAGGTCAAGGAGCAGAAGGATTAGCAGATAGAATCATTAAGTCATTCATTCAAATAAGGTACTTTTGAGTCCAGAGGTTTACGAGAATGATCCCAGGGATGAATGGGTTAATGTATGAGGAGTATTTAATGGCTCTGGGTCTGTTCTCGCTGGAGTTTAGAGGGATGAGTGTGAACCTTAGTGAAACCTACCGAATAACGAAAGGCCTAGATAGAGTAGATGTAGAGAGGATGTTTCCAAAAGTAGGAGAGTCTAGGAGCAGAGGACCAGCCTCAGAAATAAAATGACGCACATTTGGAAAGGAGATGAGGAGGAATTTCTTTAGCCAGAGAGTGGCATATCTGTGGAATTCATTGGCAGAAACAGTGGTGGAGGCCGTCATTGAGTATTTTTAAAGCTGAGATTGACAGGTTCTTGATTAGTATGGATGTCAATGTTCACCCCCAGGCCAATGGGGCTGAGAGGGAAAAATAGATCAGCCATGATCGAATCGCAGAGCAGACTCAATGGACCGAACAGCCTAATGTCTTATGATGTTATGACATTTAGGGATCTCTTCAAAACTGCAGTGGGGTGCCAGTCCAGATTATATATTTAAATTCTCTATGCACAAATTCATTTTAAAAGAGAGGAAATATTTTGGAAGTAAACACCTACTTTTTTCCCAAATGTAAAACAGTGAATGACGTTTATATGAAATAAAATTAGAGCATTCTCAAAATACAATGACCCTGAAGAGAGAAGCATCATTAATGATTCAGTTCAATGGCCATCATCAAAATCTTGTCCTCTCATTGCTCCAGGTTATTGTTCAGGAATATTAGGATTATCAAGATTATTGATGATATTCCACCTCAGGACCATGTTCCTGCCATTTCTCCAAATCTCCCAGAAGCCTTCAAATGCAGAAATCTGTTGAAATATGCTCTGAATCAGCTTAAATTATGGAGCTCCGACAACCATGCAGGACAGTAAATTCCAAAGATTCACCAACCTCTGTGAATGAAGATTTTGTTTTTCTCCTGTCTGCCCCTTATTATGAAACATTAATTCCTGGTTCCAGACTTATCAGCCAGAGGAAATGATTCTACCTACATCCACCTGTTTGGGTCCTGTGTAATTTCAATCACATGACATCTCAGTCTTCTAAACTTTAGTAAATGCAAGTCTAACCCTCACAATCTCTCCTCATAATACACACCTGTCACCTCAGAATCCAATCTATTGAATTTTCATTGCACCCTTATTTGAAATGTATGCTCTTTTAAGTAAGGTAACAAAAACATCACACAATACTTCAGGTGCAATCCTGTTGGGGTATCACGGGTTCTGACCTCCCCACCATCGAAGGGATTTACCAGAGTCGCTGCCTCAATAAGGCAGCCATCATCATCAGAGACCCACACCACCCTGGCCACACACTCATTCACCCCTGCCATCGGGAAGAAGGTACAGGAGCCTGAAAACTGGAACGTCCAGGTTCAGGAACAGCTTTTTCCCTACAGCCACCAGGCTATTAAACACTACAACCTCAAATAAGCTCTGAACTACATAGACTATTATTTTTATAATTGCACTGTTATTGTTTTTGTTTTTTTATGAGTACACATGTGTGTTTGGGTGTGTATATACACACACTGAACTTTTTTTTCTTATTTATTATATTGTTTACAGTGTACTATGTTTACATATTCTGTTATGCTGCTGCAAGTTAAAAAATCATTGTTCTATCTGGGACATATGACAATAAAACACTCTAAAACACTCGTGACTTGCAAAAAAAATCCATTTACCTTCCTAACTGTTTGCTGGTCCTGAATATTACCTTCCAGTGAATATTAACTTTCAAGGACACCAATGTCTCATTAAAGGTATCACAAAGTGTTGGAGTAACTCAGCAGGTCAGGCAGCATCTAGGAGAGAGGGAATGGGTGACGTTTCGGGTCGAGACCCTTCTTCAGACTGATGTCAGTGGGCGGGACAAAGAAAGGATATAGGTGGAGACAGGAAGACAGTGGGAGATCTGGGAAGGGAGAGGTCATTAAATGTTAACATGTCCCAATCTATCTCCACATTAACAATAATTTTCCTGCTTTTTGCACCAGAGGATGATCTCACATTTTTTCACATTCTATCCTATCTACCAGGTTCTTGCCCAATCAATTACCTTGTTGGCCCCAAAGCAGAAGTGTCCATGTCGCGGGGCTGGAAACTGGAAGTGTCCTGAGCTCATTCTGCTACCACCACCATCTATCATACAAGTGATGGCTCCCACTGACTGTCGCCGGAGGCTTGCGCCCTCTTCAGGACGGACGATGACAGTGATGTAGCATTTGAAACATGGATGATGGACACGAAAGAAGAAGAAGAATTACCTTGTTTATATCCTCTTCCCTCTTTACATACTCCTATTTTAAAAATATTGTTTAGGACACAATAGGAGGCTGTTTAACCCACCAAGTGGTATGCTGACTCTCAAAGCAAACCTATTTCCCATTAACTTTCCTCTAACCTATTAATTCTCACACTCCTGTCAACTCCACTGATTGTTCAACCATCCACTTACACCAGGAATAGTGTGCAGCGGCTAATTGGCCAACCAAGCAGCAACTCCTTGGGATGCCAGAGGAAATTGTAGCCTGTCAGATCCTCTGCTTGATCTGAATATAACAAACACACTCCAAGGACACATTATGTGCTGTTTATTCCTCCTCCACTCCTTTACATCCAGGTAACATGTGTCCGCTGACTTTCCTTACTCATAGTAACACATGATACATTTAAATACAATGTCAGTTCCTTGACATCCATCCCTATCAAACAAAAAGGATTTCCACATCATCATATTGTAAACTGAACATTCCAACACCATTCAGGATATGGCATTTGTTACATTGATAACGCATCATTTTCACATGTTAACACATCTCAAGGTCCTCATATCTCTTGGGTGGACTTCTCTGACCTTTTGGTCTGATCGCTGCCTCTGTCTGCACTGGTACTGGATTCTGATCTGTCATGCCCTGTTCCAAAAGTTCATCATCTCGATTCTGGTTTTGCCTAGTCACTGCGTCAGACTCGTGCATTCTCGGCTTATAAATTTGGTCATCTCCAGTCTGATGCCTCAGTCACAACTTCAGTCTGCTGCGTCCCTGGACTTCTTTCACAGCTTTCATCTTGACCTCAGTTGCATTGATGCCATTACTGGACACCTTGTGGTCCCGAAAAACAACATTTCTGAAGCACCAAGCAAATTTTTGTCCGCATTCACTGTCCAATCCAGCAGCCTTCAACTGAGCTCGTGTGTGTGCCTGAATCTCTCATATGTTCCTCACGTGTAGTACCATGAATAATGATATCATCTGAGATGTTTGTAGTTCCAGGAATCCTTGACTTACCTTGTGAATTTCATACTGGTAAATTTCTAGTGCTGCATTGACTCTGAACAACATCCTCTTATATCGGTAGAGTCCATAATGTGCGACAAAAGTAGTTATTTTCCTTGACTCTGGGTCTAACTCTAACTGATGATAACCCCACTTTAGGTCTAGCTTTGAAAATACTTTGGTTGTAGATAACTCTTGTAGGACCTCATTGACAGTAGGTATGGGATGTCTCTCTCGTATTATTGCCTCATTTACACGTCTTGTGTCCACGCAAAGCCACACCTCTCCGTTTGGTTTTGGTACTACTACAACTGGACTGACCATGGCGCGATACTTCAACAGGTTCAATGAGCTCTTGGATCGTAGCTTCAACCTTTTCTCTTAATCTAAATGGAATTCTTCGCGTTGGTTGTATTAAAGTCTTAACATTTGGGTCCATCTTGAGTTTGACTTGACGATCATGCAATTTTACGATGCCTTCAAATACTGGCTTGAACTTCTTTAAGTATGCATATGACTTCAGTGAGTTCACGACATCAGTTACCAGAGAGAGCCCTAGGGGAAATTCCATGACTCACAGGGGAAGATGTGCAAACTCTATGCAGATAGCAACAGTGGTCAGGGTCGAATCTAGAGCACTGTAGCTGGGAGACAGGCTGCAAATAGAGGAGTACTACAGAGCATGGGCTTCAGCTATTCACAATCCATGTGAAAAATTTGTCTGCAGGAAAAAAAAAGCTTTTCACTGTACCTCGGCGGGTAATTCCATCTGGAGAATGGAGAAAGACTTCCAGTGGAGAAAGACATGGATGCAAGGGAACTCAGGGAAGCTAATAGTGATATCTTGAAGAGTCCACATTACAGAAAAGGATGTGCTGAAGATCCAAAAAGGCATTAAGATAGATAATTCGCCAGGACCTGATCAAAGGTATCCTAGGATATTGTGGGAAGTTAAGGAAGCCATGGGCGAGGTGCCAAAAGCCTGGAGAGTGGCTCATGTTGGTGTCTCTGATTAAGAAAGGCTGCAAGGCAAAACCTGGGAACCATAGACGAGTGAACCTTACATCAGAGGTGCATAAGATACTGGAGGTGATTTAGAGAGACAGAACACACATGGAATTTGGAAAGGCAAGGACTGATTAGCAATTTATTTCACAAAATGCTGGAGTAACTCAGCAGGTCAGGCAGCATCTCAGGAGACCACAAGGTGTCCAATCTGAAGAAGGGTCTTGACCTGAAACGTCACCCATTCCTTCTCTCCCGAGATGCTGCCTGACCTGCTGAGTTACTCCAGCATTTTGTGAATAAATCGATTTGTACCAGCATCTGCAGTTATTATCTTATACTCTCAGGAGAGAAGGACTGGGTGACGTTTCGGGTCGAGACCCTTCTTCAGACTGATGTCAGGGGGGCGGGACTGATTAGCAATAGTCATCATGGTTTAGTGCGTCGGAAATTGCGTTGCACAAATATAATTTGGGTTCTCTGAAGAGGTGACCAAGAAGATCGATGCAGATGACATTGTGCAAACCCTTTGACAAAATATAAGTTTAATCTGGAGGAATAGAACACATGGGATCTGGCATGAGTTTACCAATCAGATACAAAGTTGGCTTGGAGGAAGGAGACAGATGATGGCAGTAAAGTGTTGTCTTTTAGACAGGAGGGCTGTAATAAGTGGTGTACCATCGGGATCTGTGCTGGGTCCACTGTTTTTTCGTTACATATATTAACAATTTGGATGTGAAGGTAGGTGGCATGATTGGGAAGTTGTAGGTGACACTGAAATTGGTGGTATAATGGACAGTGATGCTTATCTGAGATTACAACGGATTTTGATCAATGTTCCGATGAGTCTGGAATGGCATACGGAGTTTAACTCAGATGCAAGGCATTGCACTTTGCTAAGACAAACCAGGGCTGACTTACACCGTAAATGGTACAACCTTGCCGAGTGTTTGTTGAACTGGGAGACCTATGGATGCAGGTACATTTCAATAAGGTGGCGACACAGGTGAACAGAGTGGCAAAGAAAATGTTTGGTGCGCTTGCCTTTATCCGTCAGTGTATTGAGTGCAGGAGTTGGGTCATCATGTTACAGGATGTTGGTAAGTCCACATTTGGAGCACTACATCCTGTTCTGATTGCCTTGTTATAGGAAGGATGTCATTCACATTACAATTGATTTCCCTCTTATCCAAATCAGATTGTGAACACACAGCGTCCCAGTGTTGATCCCTACAGGACCAGTATTTGTTCCTGTTCTCTTTAACATGAGACAGAAAAGATTTTAAAGCGACCTGAGGGGCGACATTTTCACAGGGAGAGTGGTGCACATACGGAACGAGGTGTCAGAGGAAGCGGCAGTGGTAATCACAACATTAAAAAGACACTTAGACAGATACATAGATAGAAAAGCTTTGAAGGGATATGAGCCTTGCGCAGGCAAGTGGAACCAGCTCAGTTAGGCAACTTGGTGGGCAGGGATGAGTAGTCCCAAAGGGTCTGTTGCCGTGATGCAAAACTCGTGGACTTTGCACCAATTTAGAAATGTGATATTTGGCCCTCCCAGCCAATTCATTCATATAGATTGTGAATTGTTTAAGCCAGAGCTCTTCAATATCCCAACATTCGCAGCCTGCCAACCTGAGAAAGATCTCATTAATCCCAGTTCTTGTTGCCTGCCAGTTAACCGACTCTCATTCAATGTCAGTACTTAATCTTCAATTCTATGCACTCTAACAATGTTAAATAACCTCCTGTGTTTCGCTACTAAAGTACTTAATTGTCTGTAAAAAGATATCTTAAGAATCTTGGGGAAGGAACTCATTATCATTGTACATCCTGAATGCTGACCTCTAGCCCTGAGAAATGTGGTCCTCAATTGTTTCTTAAAGGGAGGTTCAGAATGGTTAGTTAAACCAGTTCAGAAACTCGTCAAACATGTTTTATTTTTAATATATTTACCAGTGTGGGGATCCTCACCAACTGGTGGCAATTGATATAATATGATGTCCCTGCCACATGTTTTGCACCATTTTCTCTTGAAGACGAGTGAACGTTTCCATCCGCTTCTTATTGGTTGACATACTATTTTAAAATATTGCTACCCAAAATACTGAGATATTTGTTTCGTTGGTAAGTCATTCGATACTGGGAAATGGTTTTGCTCGCTGTGTAATTAGAGGGTGTACAGATAGTATGTTCAAATCCAGTGTCTTCTGGATACTGTAGTTCCATTAGGCTGCCACATGCTGAGGGTGGATGACATAGGGGACTACAACGCCCAGAAGGCAACGCGCCAACCCACACACTGTCCGACGTTGGCGTCGTCGGCGTGGCATTTTCTGTCGGCATAATGAAGGCACACAAGAATGGGAGGTTCTAATCTTGTTCTAAGTATATCATCAATAATCCCACGTAGCAATGATTGGACCCATGTTCCAGAAACGAAACATAACACAGCGGTTAACAGCCAAATTGTGCGATTGCGGCCCTGTGGCTGTGAAGCGCCCAGAAGCATCTTGCCAGGGCAATGGCGCCGTTTGTTGTTGTAGCCCCGGTGCATCGTGGGAGTTGTAGTCCAACTTCTGCCGGAGTACCCGCCGGATGCTGGGTAATACCTGCCGTTGGACTACAATTCCCATCGCCGCTCCGTGGTGCCCCCCCACCCCCACAGCATTTCATCGATGGCAATGTTTACTATACGTTGAAAGACGTCAAAAGCAGCGAGACGGGTCAAAACAGAGGGAAAGGTGGCAAGAAATAAAAGGCGATGCGTGGGACGTGGAGAGGGGTCGAGATATTTTCCTAAGACGGACATCCCGCGGCTTGCGGAGCCCGATGAGGTTTGACGGCGGTGCCGGCCCAGGCTGCAGCGGCGGCGGCCAAGGCGCCCGACGTGCCGCTCGGAGGAGCTCGCAGTCCAGTTGAAGGCACACAGGTTGGATCAGCGGCGCCTTCGCATTCCCCCACCCCTCCTCTCGGACAACATGGTAGCTTGGAGTGGAGGCGCCTTGTGGCCGCGGCCTGCAACCGGAGGCCGACGGGGACCGACTGAGTGAGAAAAGGCAGAAGGAGAATCAACAGCCCCTGGTGTGGAGAAGCTTCTTTGGAGACTCCGCCAGCTCAGTAGCTCCTTGGGGACTCGCGAAGGTTTTGCACGCCTGCACCTCTTGAACAAAGATTGCCTACCGACGAAGGGGTTTATGCAGATCGCCCCTTCCCCCGTCGATTTTGTTTGTTTGAAAAAAAAACGTGTACACCATATTATAGTTAAAGTGAGGAGAGTTCGTGATCGTACACAGACCGGCATTGGACATTCATTTTCACAGTCGCTCTTTTACACTGCCTTTTAACGTCAGCTAATAGAAGGCTCTTGTTTGCGACACGTTCTAACTGGTTGCAAAGCAACGTTTTAGGTTTTTTCTTGGATAGAGAAGAAGAAAAGAAAGCATCTCAGAACTGCAGTTAATTTTGAATTATGAGTAAATCGAAAGGAAATTGTGAACTGTAATTCTCCTTCTTGCAACGTCTTTTCATATTACATTATCATCGAAAGTCACGGAGGTTGGTGCATAAAATGTAAAAGTAATTTTGTGAGCATTGCTGTTAGCGTTTCTAAACAATTTTAAACTGGTTTAAACCTTTGCAGTATTACGCAATTTTTCAAAATAAAATCAAATTCAAATCGGATTCTGAATTATGGGAAAAATGAAACGTGTTTAAATGCAATTATGCTTTGAAGCCAGAGTGTGCAAATATTGGAAAAGACTTGTCAGAACATATTGCAGTGGATGTTAGTTTATTACGTTGCGTTGAATTATATGGAACTGACCTTGGTTTGAAATCAAACTAATTACTGAAAACTATCAGTATATCTGAATAGTTATATCTTCCTTGATTTTACAAATAACTGGAACAACATCAGTAGGATGCAAGTTATTTTTTATTGAAGATGTGGACAGATTTGAATGAAAAGGCAATTACATGTATTTTGTAAAACAGAAATCACAGATTTTTATTTGAGGAAAGATAGGAGCATCCTTGTTTGAAACTTTAGTTGATAAAAGGTTTTACAAAAGATGGCTGAAGAACCAACGCAGGCTGAGATTGATCCTGACTTTGAACCAAAAAGTCGTCCTAGATCCTGCACCTGGCCTCTACCAAGACCAGAATTGACAACTGTGAAGCAGGAGGACTCTGCCACAGGAACTCCCACTGAAGAAGAAAAGCAGGATGTGTCTGATGCAAGTGCTATAAAATCAGAGAATGAAGTTGGTTTGAATGCAGAGGCTGGTTCCCAAAGTGGTGCAGCAAATGCTCAGCGGAAGAGTTCTTCGAGAAGAAATGCATGGGGCCATCAATCATATGCAGACCTAATCACCAAAGCTATTGAGAGCTCTCCTGACAAGAGGTTGACACTGTCTCAGATCTATGATTGGATGGTTAAATTTGTGCCTTACTTCAAGGACAAAGGCGATAGCAACAGTTCAGCTGGGTGGAAGGTAAGAATTCAGCTTTTTGGGGTGGGTGGGGACAAAAAAAATTTAAACTCCATTCCAGATTTGTTCAAGAGTCAAGTAACATTTGCTGTCTGGTTCAGTCTGTAAAACATTTTTGTAAAGGATATACTTTTTTTTTTGCATTGCGAATGAGGACATGGCGCAGTGCTGGTTTTACCGCTTTATTCATGGTATCATTCACAGCTTGCAAATTGTATCCTCCAGAATCCTTTGTTGGCTCATGTGCTGGTCTTATCTGGAGTGTTTAAATGTTAACTATTTTTTCGACCACTCGGCAGGGCAAATACCACTCTCTTCATATTTCACATTGATACCTGTTGGTACGCAAATGATCTGAATCTGTTCCTAATGTGGGCAAATGGGATTAGTTCATTTAGGCAATAACGTCAACATCAATGTAATGGCCAAATGGCTTGATTCTGTTCTGTACATCTTTATCGCTCTGACACTACCCTATTTCCAACTAATCCTTATGTAAAAAATGTTTATATTGGAGGAATGTTGTCGTGTTGGAGTTAATTTTGGGTTTGGCAGCTGCAGAGTTCCAGAAGCTCTGGATCAGCCTGTACATTCAGTTCTCCCTGTTGTCTTTTCTATCTATAAATATTTA
The DNA here is from genome assembly GCF_053455715.1 of Rhinoraja longicauda. Classification (NCBI taxonomy): domain Eukaryota; kingdom Metazoa; phylum Chordata; class Chondrichthyes; order Rajiformes; family Arhynchobatidae; genus Rhinoraja; species Rhinoraja longicauda. The sequence goes on along the minus strand of NC_135967.1, from coordinate 2,974,408 downwards.
AAAATATTTGTTAGATCCCTTGTACTTGTGCTGGATGCACTCTGCACAAAAAAAGTGGGACTCGTGTCATCCAGAGTTGGATTTTGTTGGGTACACAGTACACAGTTAGCAACAGTACTTAACTTTTCCCACTCAGTCGCCATTCAATGCAAGGCAGTATCAACTGGTTAATCATGGGAAAGGATTGCAATCTTGATCATATGCTCAAACAAAATGTGCTCTTTTTGGCAATTTCAATCAGCCATGATTGGGAGAAGAAAGCATCCCCAAAATTGTTAGAAAAATGCTAGCCATCTAGAACAGAGCAAGTTTTGGTGCCCTCATTGTTGTTCTGGTTGAGTTCAGTTATCTTGAGAGAAACGAGGAGTGAGCTTGCTGGCTTTTGGGTAAATCACTTGTATTCATCGCACATTAATTATTTGTGTATTTGTTCTCAATGTTAGCATTTTATTAGCCAAGGATTATTTTTAAATGGGCCTTGTGAGACTATTTTGCATTACTGGTATTTATAATATTTGCATAGCTCAGACAGCAAAAAACATGGGCCTGACATCAGTCTGAAGAAGGGTCTCGACCCGAAACGTCACCCATTCCTTCTCTCCAGAGATGCTGCCTGACCTGCTGAGTTACTCCAGCATTTTGTGAATAAATACCTTCGATTTGTACCAGCATCTGCAGTTATTGTCTTATAAAAACATAAAAACTTTAACTTTCACGGCCTTTCGCAAAGGCGAATCATTACTTTCAAAAACCTATCCATGGAATTGGAACTGTGCCATGGACAGATGCTTCACTTACCACTTTCCGGAAGATTCCTACCCAGTGTATGACTTTTATGAAAATGTGGCAAATTGGCAAAAGGTGGTTGGTCTCTAATGGCAAGTTAAAAAAGCATGAACTATTTTGAATGGACAATGTGCATTAAATATGGTAATATAAAATTCTGGTAGGATAGTGTGTGTGTTTATCCCTTTTTGAGATCATTAGATCGATTGTAAATCGATGCAGCCACAGGTTAATAATACAGTAATTTTATTTTGTATTTGCACCTTTTTGTATTTGTATTTTGTATTTGCATGTCGGTCTCTTCCCTAGGATTAGAGCACCAGGCTTCTTTTTAGAAGTTGGATATTTGAAAACGTGTCCAGGTTTTGGTGGGTTTACGTAACATTTTTAAAAATCTAGTATTTCTTGTAATCTTGATATTAAAATACTATTGAAATTTGTCTGTCATTGTTGACTGCTTTAAAATAAGTTTTTGAATGTTAGTTTGACTGTCAAATGCCTAAATGCATTTTCTTTTTATTTGTAAAGCACAGTTAGTGCATAAAACTTAATTAAGATAATTAAGGCAGGCAAGCAGGGCAGAATGGCCGGCTTCTGTTGATCAGTAAGATCGTGGTAGTCTCTTACCATGGCATTATTTTCCTGCACTGACTCCTTATCCAATACTTCCCTTTTTATTTAATACAAAAATCAGATTGTGACAAATACCAACAAAGTTAATTTTTGCTCAAATTCCACCCTGTCATTTAATCAATCTTTTTCTTCTATGGGCTTTTACATTGGTAAAATGTAACTAAACTAGCTCATTCCATATCATTGGAGCACATTCCTTTTGTGGTGAGGATCCCATCACCTTCATTTTCCACAGGGGAATTTCAAAGCATCTTTTTTTTCCTCATTTGTTTTTCTTATCTTGATATCCAGCAATGCTGATTACATCTATTTAATTTCTCTTGTTCTTTGTCCTCCACAATTTTTACACGTGTTGCTTGCTACTTTAATTTCCTGTTTCACTTTGATCTCTCCCATTTTTGCTCTTGTTTTTCAAATGAAATTCAATGCAGATTGAAGGTCAGTGCTATCTCTTTATATATTGAATGCTGTGTAGCCCTCCAGCCTAATTACTGATTTCAATAACCAGACCCTAATAATAGCTCCGCTTTCTCTTTGAGCTGGCAATGTGGACTGGTTTTGCCAGTGTTTTAGGGGTTGGGAGACCAAAAGGGCTGATATTTGGGTTGGAGATTTGTCTTTTGAATACTGTTCTGGCAGAGTATTGAGTAGCCTTGGTGTTGACCTTTTCTCACTTTCAGGCTTTTGATTGCTGAGTTTTTGTGTTTGTTTTTTTGTCTTTGTTTTTTTTGTGCAACAATTCACAAGTTTTCGGTGGTCTTATATTATTTTTGTTTATTTTTTTCTTGTGTGCTGATGTGATTTTTTTCATTTAGGCAGCACCTATTTTCCAGTTGTTGTGTTTTTACAGTGTTGTTTCCTTGCTTCTGCTTTATGAATGCTCTTCTATAATATTTTCCAGTTTGACAAGGGACCTGGTGCCTGCTCCCAAGATGTTTTCAGCATTGGCAACTCGCTAATATAAATTAAAGCAATTTTCTGTACGATCCAGTGATGATTATATGATATTTTTATTTGAAAAGGTTAACATTTTGTTCTGTTAAATGTGGATCTCTTTGACGTTGTTGATTAATATTTTGTACCGTAACAAATTACAGAATGCTGTCAATGCTGAAAATTTAAATATTAATTCAAAATCTGATGAGCTGCATCATCGGGAGAAACCAGATTGGATGTTGGCAACCTAATAAGTTAACCCCCTTTTCTCTGTAAAATATGCCTAAACCTAGTATTTCCAGGATTTTTGGCTTAATATTCATTCAGCAGTTCACTAACCAAATACAGAAATTTACCACGTGATGCATTTCTAAACTGACTGTTCTTTGTAAGCAAAATTTGTCAATTAATTAAGTCTACCACGCTGAAATTTTAAAACTGGATCAATGGGTAAGCTGAACATTGATTTATTTAGTGGTGTACTAGTGCAGCGTGGACCCGTTGGGTCCAAACCTCTCCTGCGGGCCCGGCAACTCTCCCCAAACTGACGAGTCTCCCCCGGGGCTGGGGGCAGGCGAGGGGGGGAGAGCAAAGGGGAGATAGGGCCATTCACCCCGGCCCTGGACGTCCATCGTGGCGGCCAGCAGCAGAAGAGTGGCCACAAGGCGTTGCCGCATGGTCATCCTGCCGGCGGCCAACTTCTTTGACCCTCTGCCGCCGCACTACACCACGGGAGGAAGGTCAGGCGCGGGGCATGCTGGGACGGGCTGGGGGGGTAGTGCATTTATTAAAGTTTATTAAGTTAATTGGTTTTAAAATGTAACAAAACTTGATCAATCGAGACCGCAGGCGAATGGTGACTAAGATGGGCCTAAAATTATCACGCTAACGTGTTCCATTTTGGCTGTATTTCGGGAACAAACAAATATATATACTTTCAAGATGAGAGTTTTAGTAATATAATTATATATATATATATGTACATAGATAGCCAGTCATTGGAAACCAAATTGCCATGCGAGTCTAGATTGCCTCATTATGTATAATCCTGGATCATTTCATCTGTCATTGTATGTACTAAAAAGGCATGAATATCAAGAGTTCTTATGCATCGATTACAGTCCCACGATGGACCATGAACTTCTGAAATTGGGGGGTTAACCGCACATTAAATTACTGTGCTATTTAGTAATTGATACAAGTGTTTTATTTACATTTTAAAATTTTGTTTGAGTGGAAGTGCGTGGAATCTTAAAGTCTGATCATTCTGTGTGCTGTTCTTGAAAACCGTCTGTGGTGATGGCATTGTTTTGTTTTGGAAGGTGGAAGTGGGGATCAGTCAGTTTGTTAATTGGAAAAATACTCTTGGAAAAATGTAGAATCTTATGAAGTGCGCCATTCTGTGTATATATTTCATCATGACGGAGTAAGAAATGGAGCACTCGGTAACCAGTCAGTCCCTTGTGCCCGTCCGCCATTCATTGGGATCATAACTGATCTTTTACCTCGGCGCTGCTTCTTTGCACTAACCCTCGTATACCTTGAAACCCTTGCTATCTGAAAACCTGTCACTGTCTGCATTTAATATGCTTGCTCACTGTAAAGCCTGCTTAAGTAGTGAATTTAAAAGATTCGCAGCTCTCCTGGTGAAGCAAATTCCATTCAGAAGTCTTAAACCTTATTTTGAGATGGTGACCCTTGGCTGCGGACGTACCAGCCAGGGGAGGTATCATCTCTGAATCTACCGTATCAAGAACCTGAAGACTTGTGTGCAGTTAAACGAGGTCACTTCTTTTTCATTGTCTGCATAATTCCTTTCATTATGATAAATTCACTATCCCATGAATGGATGGTCCTGGCCTGAAATGTCACCTCACCAACATCCGCAGATGCTGCCTGACCCACTGTGTTCCTCCAGCATTTTTTGTTTTGATTAACCTGATGAAATTTAGCTGCACTCTTTGAGTACATTCTTGCCTTGTTAGACCGACTAGACCTATTCACAGTATTCCAGACGTGGCCTCAACAGGGCGCTTTACAATTGGATTAAGATGTCTCCACAGGCATACACAAATTCTCTTGCAACAAAAAAGCCACCACTTGCTGTACCTGCAGGTTAATTTTGTGATTTGTGAATAAAAACACCCAGCTCCTGTGAACACCATCCCTTTCAATCTCTAATAATGCTGTATTTCTGTCAAAGTGGATAACCTTGTATTTTACCCCATTTTATTCATCTGTTACTTTATTGCCCTCTCGCTTAGACAATTTGTATCCAGCTGGTCTCTTTTGCATCTTTCTGGTCTCGAACAGTTACCTATCATCGTTAACCCTGGATATATTGCACAGATGCAAGAGAATGCAGATACTGTAATCTGAAGCACAAAAAAAAACAAGTTGCTGGAGGGACTCGTCAAGCAGCATCTGTGGAGGTAGAAGGATATTTAGCATTTTGGATTGAGACCCACATCTGGACTGAGATTAGGATATATTATAGTTGATTTCTCCCTCATCAAAATCAGATTGTGAAGATCCCTCTAGGACTCTGCTCATAGACTCCAGTTAAAAATGATCTATTTATTCCTACTCCCTTTAATGTGAGAGGGAACCATTTTAAGGGATCTGAGGGGCAATTTTTTCCACATTGGGTGATGGTTAGATGGTCCGAGCTGCCAAACAAAGCAATAGGGAAAGACATTTGGACAGGCTGGGAATATGCAAAATCTCTTGCAGCTTCAATTTAACATATGGATGGGAAAGGTTTAGAGGTGTATGGGACTAGGTGAGGCACCTTGGTCGGCATGGATGAGTTGGGCTGAAGGTCCCGCTTCCATGCTGTATAAATATACACTGATCAGCCAAAACATTATGACCACTGACAGGTGAAATGAATAACATTGATCATCTTGTTACAATGGCATCTGTCAAGGGGTGGGATATATTAGGCAGCAGGTGAACAGTCAGTTCTTGAACTTGATGGGGGTTGGAGGCAAGAGAAATGTGCAGGAGTAAAGACCTGAGCAACTTTGACAAGGGCCAAATTGTTATGGCCAGACGACTGGGTCAGAACATCTCTGAAACGGCATGGCTTGTGGGGTGCTCCCAGTCAGCAGTGGTGAGTACCTACCGATAATGGTCCGAGGAGGGACAAACCACAAACTGGCGACAGGGTGTTGGGCGCCCAAGGCTCATCGATGCACGAAGGCTATCCCGTCTGGTCCGAACCGACTGTGGGAAGATGAAGTGTGATGCTCTGGGCAATGTTCTGCTGGGAAACCCTGGGTGGACCATTCATGTGGACGTCAATTTGACACGTGTCTCCTACCTAAATGTCGTTGCAGACCAGGGTCACCCCTTCATGGCAATGGTATTCCCTGATGGCAGTGGCCTCTTTCAGCAGGACAATGCGCCCTTCCACACTGCACACATTGTTCAGGAATGTTTTGAGGAACATGATGAAGTGTTCACGGTATTGCCCTGGCCTCCAAATTCTTCAGATCTCAATCCGATTGAGCATCTGTGGGATGTGCTGGATCGACAAGTCCGATCCACGGCGGCCCCACCTTGCAACTTGCAGGACTTGAAGGATCTGCTGCTAATGTTTTGGTGCCAGACACCACATGACACCTTCAGGAGTCTTGTAGAGTCCATGCCTGGGAGGGTCGGCGCTGTTTTGATAGGACACAGAGGTCCAACAGCATATTAGGCAGGTGGTCATAATGTTTTGGCTGATCGGTGTATAACTGTTAACCAGTCCTTAATCCGTGTTGCTATATTACAGCCAATAACGTGTGCTCTAATTTTGTTTAATAGTCTCATCTTATCGAAGATTTAAGTACTCCACATCACCTGGCTTGTCCTTATAAATCTGTTGGTTGTGATTTCAAAATATTCCCAAAGATTAGCGAAACACTATTTCCCCATTTTATAAATGTATGTTGTCTCAGCCCAAACTTATTATTTTCCAAGTGCCTGGTTATCTGTTGTTAATTACAACACGTTCCCTCCTACTGAGGTCAGGCCGACTGGTCCATAGTCCCCTCTCTCATAGTTTTCTCTATCCATCCTTAAAATTGAAGAAAAAGATTGTGGCTTAATTTTTTAAAAATCAATATGCAAAACTTCTTGTAGCCTCAATTTATCATTTGTGTAGGAAAGAACTCCAGGTGCTGATTTACATTGAAGGTAGACATAGAAACATAGAAAATAGGTGCAGGAGGAGGCCATTTGGCCCTTCGAGCCAGCACTGCCATTCATTGTGATCATGGTTGATCATCTACAATCAGTAACCTGTGCCTACCTTCTCCCCATATCCCTTGATTCCACTAGCCCCTTGAGCTCTATCTAACACTCTTTTAAATTCATCCAGTGAATTGACCTCCACTGCCTTCTGTGGCAGAGAATTCCACAAATTTACAACTCTCTGGGTGAAAAAAAATCTTCTCACCTCAATTTTAAATGGCCTCCCCTTTATTCTTAGATTGTCCCCCCTAGTTTTGGACTCCCCCAACATTGGGGAAAAAATTCCTGCATCTAGCTTGTCTAGACCATTTATAATTTTATACGTCTCTATAAGATCCCCTCTCATCCTTCTGAACTCCAGTGAATGCAAGCCCAGTCTTTCCAATCTTTCCTCATATGACAGTCCCACCATCCCAGGGATTAACCTCGTGAACCTATGCTGCACTGCCTCCATAGCAAAGACCAAAACTGCACACAATACTCCAGATGTGGTCTCACCAGGGCCCTATACAACTGCAGAATGACTTCTTTGCTCCTGTACTCAAATCCTCTTGTTATGAAGGCCAACATGCCATTAGCTTTCTTCACTGTCTGCTGTACCTGCACGCTTACTTTCAGTGATTGGTGTACAAGGACCCCAAGGTCTCTTTGCACTTCCCCTTTACCTAATCTGACACCATTGAGATAATAATCTGCCTCCTTATTTTTGCTGCCAAAGTGGATAACCTCACATTTATCTACATTATACTGCATCTGCCATGCATCTGCCCACTCACTCAACCTGTCTAAGTTACCATGCAACCTCCTAACATCCTCTTCGCAGTTCACACTGTCACTCAGCGTTGTGTCATCCACAAACTTACTAGTGTTGCTTCTAATTCCATCATCCAAATCATTAATATCTATTGTAAATAGTTGCGGCCCCAGCACCGAGCCTTGCGGCACTCCACTCTCCACTGCCTGCCATTCTGAAAAGGACCCGTTTATTCTGACTCTTGGCTTCCTGTCTGCCAACTAATTATCCATGTCAATACCCTACCCCCAATACCATGTGCTCTAATTTTGCTCCCCAACCTCCCGTGTGGGACCTTATCAAAGGCTTTCTGAAAGTCTAGATACACTGCATCCACTGGCTCTCCTTCATCCATTTTACTTGTCCCATCCTCAAAAAATTGCAGAAGATTAGTCAAGCAGGATTTCCCCTTCATAAATCCATGCTGACTTGGACCAATCCTTTCACCGCTTTCCAAATGCGCCGGTATTACCTCTTTAATAATTGACTCCAGCATCTTCCCCACCACTGATGTCAGGGTAACTGGTCTATAATTCTCTGCTTTCTCTCTTGCTCCTTTCTTGAAAAGTGAGATGACATTAGCTACCCTCCAATCCACAGGAACTGATTCTGAATCTATTGAACATGGAAAATGAACATCATTGCGTCCACGATTTCTTGAACCACCTCCTTGAGTACCCTGGGATGCAGACCATCAGGCCCTGGGGATTTATCAGCCTTCAGTCCCATCAGTCTACCCAATACTATTTCTCGTCTAATGCAAAATAAAATGCGAGTGTAACTCAGTGGGTCAGGCAGCATCTCTGGAGAAAAGGAATAGGTCAGTCTGAAGAAGGATCTCTATCTTAAACTTCACCTATTCCTTTTCTCCAGAGATGCTGCCCAACCCGCTGAATTACTTCAGCATTTTGTGTCTTATCTTCAATTTATCACTTGCTTCCTTTCCTTGAGTGAACTTCTTGTCTCTTTCCCACTGGTTTCTCCAACTAATGCTCTAGCTTAGCATTGATTAATAGGACTAGATGTTACAATCCCTAAGGTTTGCACTACAATTGCCTGGTGTTGTTCTTGGGGGTGACCACTAGGTAATGTTCTTGGGGGTGACCATTAGGTAACCACATATTTTTAATTATACAGTTTTACGATAGTTAGAGTTAGTATAAATTTAAATTTGGGAGAAATTACCATCTGTCCAAGAAGTTGCTCCAGCAGCTACATCGATGAGAGAACATGGACGCTTTGATGGGAGAGTAATACCATCCACCCTTGCGTTATGCTTTACTAGTGCACTATCAACCTGGGCTATAAATTGGCCTCAAACGCATGAGAACGGACTCCAAAGACGTACAGGTATGTAGGTTAATTGGCTGGGTAAATGTAAAAAATTGTCCCTAGTGGGTGTAGGATAGTGTTAATGTACGGGGATCACTGGGCGGCACGGACTTGGTGGGCCGAAAAGGCCTGTTTCCGGCTGTATATATATGATATGATGATATGATAACGGACGAAATATATTTTGAGTTTTTAGAAATGGGTTTTTGTAAGGGAATAGGAAAGATCACTTGTATCTGCAAACAAGTTTCTTACTATACCTGTAACTTGCTACATGTTTGCAAATGACAATAAACCCAGTCTGTCAATATTAATTCATTTCAAAACATCCCACCGTGGAAGAGAGTATCAGAGTATATTCATAGCAGGTTATCTGACAGGCTCGAATTAGAAAGCACAATGGAAAGTTTAGCTTTCATTGTATATTTGAGTGATTTTTGTCACTCTTTGGCCAACATGAAGAATCGGTGGTTTTGAAAATCATTTGAGTTTTATATGGTTTAGTCTCCGCTCTGCCTCATTGCTCCCCGATATTGTGCTTTGAAATTATCCCAGATGATATATGTTAGCAAAACACTTTCTGTTAGTGGCAGACATTGCAAATAACTGGAAGAAATCCGAGACAACTGGAATTATAATGGAGACAAAACAGCTGCATAAATTTTGCCTTTAATATTTGTAATGTAGCGGACAGGAAATGCATGTATTCTTTAATTATAGAAATGCACATGCTGTTGGATTCGTCTGTGCTTTGGATAGAACGGTCTTCACTTAATTGCTGCATCATTTTTGGCCAATGCATTTGCCTGTTGGTATAAATGAAAGTGTAACTATTGTTTGATGTTTGCTCCGGAAAGTTTTTTGTCCTGCAAACAACTTCAAAAGAAGATGTTTAAAATGTATTTTGACAGGTCAAACTTCTATGAAACCAAACTCTTTCCCAAGATTTAACTGCTGCACTTTAATCCTTTGGAAGTATTGGTATATGAGAGAGCTGGGTGACAGAAATTTTATCCAAGGATTCTGACCACCGCTCATTTGTTCCCTGTATTGCAAAACGTTTGAAGAGTGTCCATGCCTCAGTTTTGCTGTTTTCTTTCAGTTTGCAAACATTTTGAAAAAAGCATAATCTTGGCTTCAGTTTCCAATTTTTTGCACCTTTTAAAAAATTCTGTTCTAGCCTTGGGATGATTTGCCTTGTCGGTCAAAGATTTACTCTGTTTTATAGTTTCGTTTATTGTCACGCGTACCGAGGTACAGTGAAATGCTTTTTGTTGTGCGCTAACCAATTAAGGAGAGGAAGTATAACATAGCAAAGAAGAGTGGGAAGACAGGATTGGGACTCTTTTAAAGAGCAACAAAAGTTAACTAAAAAGGCAATACGGGGAGAAAAGATGAGGTACGAGGGTAAACTAGCCAATAATATAAAGGAGGATAGCAAAAGTTTTTTTAGGTACGTGAAGAGGAAAAAAATAGTCAAGGCAAATGTGGGTCCCTTGAAGACAGAAGCAGGGGAATTTATTATGGGGAACAAAGAAATGGCAGACGAGTTAAACCGTTACTTTGGATCTGTCTTCACTGAGGAAGATACACACAATCTCCCAAATGTTCTAGGGGCCGGAGAACCTAGGGTGATGGAGGAACTGAAGGAAATCCACATTAGGCAGGAAATGGTTTTGGGTAGACTGATGGGACTGAAGGCTGATAAATCCCCAGGGCCTGATGGTCTGCATCCCAGAGTACTTAAGGAGGTGGCTCTAGAAATAGTGGAAGCATTGGAGATCATTTTTCAATGTTCTATAGATTCAGGATCAGTTCCTGTGGATTGGAGAATAGCAAATGTTATCCCACTTTTTAAGAAAGGAGGGAGAGAGAAAACGGGTAATTATAGACCAGTTAGTCTGACATCAGTGGTGGGGAAGATGCTGGAGTCAATTATAAAAGACGAAATTGCTGAGCATTTGGATAGCGGTAACGGGATCATTCCGAGTCAGCATGGATTTACGAAGGGGAAATCATGCTTGACAAATTTACTGGAATTTTTTGAGGATGTAACTAGGAAAATTGATAAGGGAGAGTCAGTGGATGTGGTGTACCTCGACTTTCAGAAAGCCTTCGACAAGGTCCCACATAGGAGATTAGTGGGCAAAATTAGGGCACATGGTATTGGGGGTAGGGTACTGACATGGATAGAAAATTGGTTGACAGACAGAAAGCAAAGAGTGGGGATAAATGGGTCCCTTTCTGAATGGCAGGCAGTGACCAGTGGGGTACCGCAAGGTTCGGTGCTGGGACCCCAGCTATTTACGATATACATTAATGACTTAGACGAAGGGATTAAAAGTACCATTAGCAAATTTGCAGATGATACTAAGTTGGGGGGTAGTGTGAATTGTGAGGAAGATGCAATAAGGCTGCAGGGTGACTTGGACAGGTTGTGTGAGTGGGCGGATACATGGCAGATGCAGTTTAATGTAGATAAGTGTGAGGTTATTCACTTTGGAAGTAAGAATAGAAAGGCAGATTATTATCTGAATGGTGTCAAGTTAGGAGGAGGGGGGGTTCAACGAGATCTGGGTGTCCTAGTGCATCAGTCAATGAAAGGAAGCATGCAGGTTCAGCAGGCAGTGAAGAAAGCCAATGGAATGTTGGCCTTCGTAACAAGAGGAGTTGAGTATAGGAGCAAAGAGGTCCTTCTACAGTTGTACCGGGCCCTGGTGAGACCGCACCTGGAGTACTGTGTGCAGTTTTGGTCCCCAAATTTGAGGAAGGATATTCTTGCTATGGAGGGCGTGCAGCATAGGTTCACTAGGTTAATTCCCGGAATGGCGGGACTGTCGTATGTTGAAAGGCTGGAGCGATTGGGCTTGTATACACTGGAATTTAGAAGGATGAGGGGGGATCTTATTGAAACATATAAGATAATTAGGGGATTGGACACATTAGAGGCAGATAACATGTTCCCAATGTTGTTGGAGTCCAGAACAAGGGGCCACAGTTTGAGAATAAGGGGTAGGCCATTTAGAACGGAGATGAGGAAGAACTTTTTCAGTCAGAGAGTGGTGAAGGTGTGGAATTCTCTGCCTCAGAAGGCAGTGGAGGCCAGTTCGTTGGATGTTTTCAAGAGAGAGCTGGATAGAGCTCTTAAGGATAGCGGAGTGAGGGGGTATGGGGAGAAGGCAGGAACGGGGTACTGATTGAGAGTGATCAGCCATGATCGCATTGAATGGCGGTGCTGGCTTGAAGGGCTGAATGGCCTACTCCTGCACCTATTGTCTATTGTCTATTGTTTACCATTGAACCATCCAGTTTACAGATACAGGATAAAGGGAATAACGTTTAGTGCAAGGCAAAGTCCGGTTAAAGATGGTCCAAGAGTAGCACAGTTAACGTAATGCTGCTGTGGAAGTAGAGGTTTAAAAGAATGAGGTGATTGTAATGGGCAATTGCAGATCTACTTCTGGGACCAGCATGCAGAGTTGTCTGGCTTGGGCACCATCTTAGAATGAATTATAGATCATATACCTTAGAAGCAACGAAATCTATACAAGGATTAATGTTCTACTCAACATGGGCCCACTGGCAATTTAATAAACTACTAGACCAAGTGGACACCTTGGGCCCAAACCTCTCCTGCTTTGGTGCAGCACCCTCTCCTCCCTCCCCCTCCTCCTCCTCCTCCTCCCTCTCACCCTCCCCTCCCTCCTTCCACCCTTCCCTCTACCCTCCACCCCCCCTTCCTCACTCCCCCCTCCCTCCCTAGAAGGTAGATTTAAACCTTAAAATGTGACTAACTTTAAAAATATAACACCGATTTCAATGAAACCTCTTCCATTAGCACCAAAGTGACAGTGGTGAGTAAGATGGGCCTAAAATTGTCCCGCTATCGTGTACTGTTTTGGCTGTAGTTCAGGAACAAACAAACAAACGGGAGTTTTAGTATATAGATCATAAACATTTTATAAAACCCATACTGAACTTTAGTTCTGAAACTGCATGAATTGAGAATGAAAAAGCTAATTAGAAGTGCTGGGGTTTCAGATTTTTTTAAAAAAGGCTTTGTTTGCAACCCCCTGTTCAGTCATTTCAAGTTACAAGAAAAGTACTGACGTCACCTTGGCCACAACTGAGTGAAATTTGAGACCCTAGTACATAGACTGTAAACAGGCATGCAGCTGTTAGTTATGTAACCAGTATAAGATTTGTTGAAAGTATATGGAAATTGAACTTCAGAACATAAGCAGAGTAATTGGTATCCCTGTTGAGCTGAATTATGTTAGCTGTAGCCAATGGTTCCAGAGGGACCTGTTGGTATTTGGACAGTGCTGAGTAAATACAGTGTCCTCCGTAATGTTTGGGACAAAGACCCATCGTTTATTTATTTGCCTCTGAACTCCACAATAACAAATCACTTGTGGTTAAAGTGCATATTGTCAGATTTTAATAAAGGCCATTTTTATACATTTTGATTTCATGTAGAAATTACAGCTGTATTTATACATAGTCCTCCCATTTCAGTGCACCTTAATGTTTAGGACACACGGCTTCACAGGCATTTGTAATTGCTCAGCTGTGTTTAATTGCTTCCTTCATGCAGGTGTAAGAGAGCTCTCAGCACCTAGTCTTTCCTCCAGTCTTTCCATCACCTTCGGAAACTTTTATTGCTGTTTATCAACATGAGGACAAAAGTTGTGCCAATGAAAGTCAATGAAGCCATTATGAGACAATTGAAATAAGTTTTTTTAATTGTCTCCAAATGTCAGCCACATTTTGGATTGTTAGAAGGTCCATACAGTTTTGACAGGGCCCCACAGCCAACTGTGCTGGATGCCGCCCTAGTGTTCAGTTGGCACAATTGCTCTTTACATCCAAACTAAATACACTAGACATTTATCCTGGGCAAAAAGCCTGATTTCAGCTTGATTAGATTCATTGAACCTCGTTGCCTGACCTCCATAGTGGTAATATTTCAAGTTTGGTTATTAGGATGAGAATTAATCATGGCTTAGCCATTTGAAAACACTGTTCCACAGACTAAATGTCAAGGAGCCTCCAAATTGATTGAAGAATGCAGTACAGATGCTCCCCGGCTTACGATGCTTTGACTTACGATATTTTGACTTTGCGATGGTGCGAATGGCAGCAATCCGTAGCGAACCGCATCTCGCTTCCAGCCATGTGATCAGGTGTATTAAATGCATTTCCATTTGCTATATTTTTGGTTTCCGATGGATTTCTCGGTACGTAACCCCATCGGGAGTTGAAGAGCACCTGTATCTTCAATCTTTTACATTTTGGGTGCATTGATAACAGTCTTTTAAGCCAAGAGAAAGAGGGTGATTTCATCTCCTGTTACTTCTGTAATTCTTTGAGTTTGTCGTCTTTCGATGAGTTATAAATGAATTCAACAAAGCTGTCAGCTGAATGGGCTATGGCTTTTTGCCACTGGTATAAACAACATTCTTTCTGGTAATTTTGTGCCCCCCCCCCCAGCCTGTTCCTAATAATCCTAAATCACTTTCAGCATAAATTAAAATGTAACTTTTATTTTCCGAAGTCCAATGAGCTAATGATCAAGTGTCAGCTGATTGCCATACTATTCTAATGCTCACATGATGTTGCTATCCATTCTGTTCCCAATATTGTCTCTTGCAAATTTTAATTTGATTTGGAAAAAGCTGGCAGGAATAGAACAGTGACTTGTTTGTTTTTATCCCTAATCATTTTATGGCAGTCAAAATTTTGCAGAGAGCTTCTGACCAGTAGTTTAAAGCCATAAACCTATTACTGTGAATTGACGATGTGACATTGGCAAGTAAGACGTTAGTTGTTTTCCTGTCAGAATTTTGCCTATTTAAATGATTCCGTTTCCTTTCTGAAAGTGTCTTTTATTTTTGTCTTGTAGGAATGGCTCCCTCCCATTCTGTAGTTTGTTTTTGTCGCATAGATGCTGTCCACGTTTGACATTTCTGTACAGAAAGACTCCCATGTTTACGTGGGTGAGAGTGGAGCTGCTTGTGTTACAAGACAATGCTCTCATTGTGAGCTTGGAATTGGAGAAGTAGTACTGAAATGAGACAACACTATCTGATTTAACTGGGGCTACCATAACTTCAAAAGAAAAGTTAATCTTGCCAGCGATTTCTTTTGTGTTTTTACTAAGATTCTGCTCTTTATCTACTTGTGGGTGAGAAATGTCTGCCCTTTAGTCTATGGTAAATGAGGAATCAACACTTAGTTCATTGGTGCATTGAAAAAAATCTACACCTTTGGTAATATTGTCTTTGTATTCCTTCTCTTATTTCACACTCTTAAATTTGCATGGTTATATTCAAATATAACTATGGCGGTTTTAATGGCTAAATTTTAAGAGAGGTGCAACATTTTTATAATTTTAAGAAATAAAGCATTCCAAGTTAGAATTTGAAATGGGGACTGGGAAGGGTGGAAATAAAACATTTAATAATTAACAGTCCAGGTTTAAAACATTTATCATTTCAGAGAAACATGCACTAGATTTTAAGTGAGATCGTTCTGATAGATAATGTCAGTATGGCATGCAAGAGAGGATATAAGTTTATTTTGATTTGTGACAATGCTATAATTGGAAGGAGCATACCACGGTCTATTGCTTAGTTCAGTTTAGATATACAGCATGGAACCAGACCCTTTGGCTCACTGAATCTGCACCGACAAGTGATCCCCACACATTAATGCTATCCTACACCCACTGGGGACAATTTTTATTTATAGAAAGCCAATTAACCTCCAAACCTGTACGTCATTGAGGTGTGGGAGGAAACCGAAAATCTCGGGGAAAACCCCGCGGTCACGGGGAGAACGTACAAACTCCATACAGACAGTACTCGTAGTTGGGATGGAACCCGGGTCTCTGGTGCTGAAAGGGCTGCAAGGCAGCAACTCTACCGCTGTGCCACCGTACATTCTTTTTGTTTTTGAAACTGGTGTGACTGGTGGCTAGAGGATATTGTCCACTTTATTTACATAATACTTGGATAAAATACTGAGATATATATTAATTTCTAGTATTTACTCTGTTACCGAGTTATTTCCAGAGCACTCATTTATGTCTATTGGTGATGGCATTATAAATTACTTTGAAAATAGATGTTGTTGTTACTTCATTGGAAGCATCGAGAGGAATCAAATTGTGCTAAATTATTCATAAATTGAAGGTCCCTTGTGCTTTAACAAAAGAATATAGATTGGTTTAAGTGAGTGGGCAAAGTTTTGGCAATGGAGTGTAACTTGAGATTTGTGAGTGTCCAGATTGTCAGAAAAAGTGCTGGTTAAATGGTGAAAGGGTTCCGAGCCGTTGATGTACAGGAGTCGGATATAATTAGGCACAATAGAGGGAAAATATTTATTGCTGGGGGATGCTTCAGCATTTCTTCATTGCCTCTGTTCAGGGGGTCCTGATGTTGAGAAGGTTGATTAGAATGCAAGTCCTGGCTTCTGTTGAGTGATATATAGAAATACACTCAGCACCAAAGGCATTTGGATCTACTTGTTCTCCCACATATGGGAAGCATGTTTGTTAATCTATAATCTCATCAAGGGCACTAAATGGATGCTATTTTTGGGCTTGTAACCAAGTGTGAACCAAGGAAGCTTGCTTATTTTTGCTGAATTATTAAATTGGTGTGATATTGTAGTGATTTGTCATAGGAAAAAAATAAAGATTTGCCCACCTATTTTCATGAAGCAGTGTCTCCAAGAACAATTTATAAGAGTGTTTTGGTTGAACAAAAAAAAAACTGCTTTCTCTTCCTTTTTAGTGAGACTGATATATAACACACACACACACACACACACACACACACACACACACACACACACACCCACACCCCCACACACCCCCATTTTTCTCAAGAAGGTAACTTGACCTGGGTCGTATGCTTCCTGCTTATCATGATCCTGAACATTCAATGATGTCTGACCAGAGAAGTGTGGTCTATTATTCATCTGCATTTCACAGTTTTCTGAAAAGTGACTACTTACGAATATAGGGTGAAAATCCTTTGAGAGCTTTTTTAATCTGAGATGCTTGAGATGATGCACTATCCTGTGCTAGTGTAGATCATTGAATTAAGTCTAGGAGTTGAACCAAGATTTGTTTTGGTTTGAATTGCTCATTCCATGGAGGGGGGCAGTACAGTCAGAACAATTTGCAACAGGTTTACCCTGATTTTTCTATCAGACATTTTTATCTAAATGTCTCCATTGTAGCGTGTCGATAAAGGCAAGGAGCCAGGTATTTCGGGAAGGTATATTTTATTGTATCGTGGTATCAGACGGGTCTAGTCTGCCGGAATGGCTTGGCGCCCAAACCTTGTCCTTATATACCTGAGTCCAGGACCGCCTCCCGGGACTGGTCCATTCCCGTGCCGAGGGGTCGGTAGAAGTATGGCCCGACCCTTGGGAGCCGCCACACCATGTTGCATTATCAAACTTTCCACATACAATGATGTTGTCATTTTCTTTAAGCTTGGCATTCTCTTTGTATTGGTAATATGTTACTTAAAATACTACCTGCCACTGAATCTGGAGCAAGTGACTGGGGTGAAACTGCTCCTTGATTAGATGTACAATACTACTTGTATAATAGCATGTGTTAATAGACCATGTATGAATTTGGGTGAATTTGGTGTTTGGGACTGATTTTGTGTTGGATAGTGGATGATTGATACCACATGTGCCTGCAAGCTATTTTAACCACAGGTCTGATTTCCTTCTGATTACTTCATAGGCTTGGACATGCCTGAATCTGGTAGTATTTCAGCTGTTACTAACCATAAAATCAGACTCGAGGCTGTGCTTTTTTTCACCTTATGTTCTTTGGCTTGAAGACAGTTAAGTGCAATAAATATTCCAGTGATGTGATGGATTTTCGCTCTTTCATCCAGTTCTGTGAAATGTGGGCCTAGTTGGTCATAAGTGTTTCCATTTGCAGATTCTAGACAATTATGTTTAATATTCATACAATACCAGGAACAACAATGTAATTTTTGTGTCTATTTTATTAAAAAAGAAATGTTTTCCAAAGGGTACAGATTAATGTCTAACAGGAAATGTGTGTGATTTATAGACTGCTTTTTATTTTGGAGGAGGGGTAAGGTAGGAAGAGTTGCAGTGAAAGTGTTTTAAAGTGTTGGCTTTAGGTGCAGGAAATACAGTGCCCTCCATAATGTTTGGGACAGACCCATCATTTATTTCTTTCCCTCTGTACTCCAGAATTTGACATTTGTAATTGGAAAAAATCACATGTGGTTAAAGTGCACATTGTCAGATTTAATTAAAGGGTATTTTTATACATTTTGGTTTCACCATGTAGAAATTACAGCTATGTTTATACACAGTCCCCCCATTTCAGGGCACCATAATGTTTGGGACACATGGCTTCACAGGTGTTTGTAATTGTTCAGGTGTGTTTAATTGCCTCCTTAATGCAGGTATAAGAGAGCTCTCAGCACCAAGTCCTTCCTCCAGTCTTTCCATTACCCTTGGAAACTTTTATTGCTGTTTATCAACATGAGGACCAAAGTTACATAGAAACATTGAAAATAGGTGCAGGAGGAGGCCATTTGGCCCTTTCAGGGCCAATGAAAGTCAAAGAAGCCATTATGAGACTGAGAAACAAGAGTAAAACTGTTAGAGACATCAGCCAAACTTTAGGCGTACCAAAATCAACTGTTTGGAACATCATTAAGAAGAAAGAGAGCACTGGTGAGCTTACTAATCGCAAAGGGACTGGCAGGCCAAGGAAGACCTCCACAGCTGATGACAGAAGGATTCTCTCTACAATAATGAAAAATCCCCAAACACCTGTCCGACAGATCAGAAACACTCTTCAGGAGTCGGGTGTGGATTTGTCAATGACCACTGTCCGCAGAATACTTCATGAACAGAAATAGAGTCCACTGCAAGATGCAAACCACTGGTTAGTTGCAAAAATAACTTGGCCAGGTTACAGTTTGCCAAGAAGTACTTAAAAGAGCAACCACAGTTCTGGAAAAAAGGTCTTGTGGACAGATGAGACAAAGATTAAATTATATCAGAGTGATGGCAAGAACAAAGTATGGAGGAGAGGAGGAACTGCCCAAGATCCAAAGCATACCACCTCATCTGTGAAACACGGTGGTGGGGGTGTTATGGCCTGGGCATGTATGGCTGCTGAAGGTACTGGGTTACTTATCTTCATTGATGATACAACTACTGATGGTAGTAGCATAATGAATTCTGAAGTGTATAGACACATCCTATCTGCTCAAGTTCAAACAAATGCCTCAAAACTCATTGGCCGGCGGTTCATTCTACACCAAGACAATGATCCCAAACATACTGCTAAAGCAACAAAGGAGTTTTTCAAAGATAAAAAAATGGTCAATTCTTGAGTGGGCAAATCAATCGCTCGATCTGAACCCAATTGAGCATGCCTTTTATATGCTGAAGAGAAAACTGAAGGGGATTAGCCCCCAAAACAAGCACAAGCCAAAGATGTCTGCAATACATGCCTGACAGAGAGCATCACCAGAGAAGACACCCAGCAAGTGGTGATGTCCATGAATCGTAGACTTCAAGCAGTCATTGCATGCAAAGGATATGCAACAAAATACTAAACATGACTATTTTCATTTACATGACATTGTTGTGTCACAAACATTATAGTGCCCTGAAATTGGGGGACTATGTATACAAACTGCTGTAATTTCTACATGGTGAAACTAAAATGTATAAAAATGGCCTTTATTAAAATCTGACAATGTACACTTTAACCACATGTGATTTTTTTTCTATTACATATCTCAAATTGTGGAGTACAGAGCCAAATAAATAAATGATGGGTCCTTGTCCCAAACATTATGGAGGGCACTGTAAATCATAATATGGAAGTGGCCGAAAAACTAATATGTCATGAGGATGTTTTTCGTATAAAGTCCACTGAAGTATTTGAAAGTGTGCAGATGATCGTGTCAATATGCTGAGGTGTGTGGCCAACACAGACAGGCCAGAATTACTGCAGTAGATTTGCAAATTTGGCAGAATGACAGCCACTATCATGCCATTAGTCTAGTCGTGGGAACAAATGACAACTAAATCTGTTGCTGGTTACAAAGCTTGTAATGCTGAGGCTTTTCAGTTTATTGTCATGATACATTTGTGTCATCGTGCATCATTTTTGAGACATTTTACGACATTTTTATAGTAAGGCTGCCTTGCTTTATTGCAAGTCTAAAAAAACTCAATAGACTGGAGATGCTACTTAGTAGAAAAACCTGATTTGAGTAAAACACTGAGAATACTTGGCATTACATCTGGCATATTATGCTGGAGTTATTGCGGAGCATGGAGTTCATATGAATGGTATGTCCTCACTTCGCCAACTTGAACAGAAACCTTGTCTTTATTTTTTATTTTACAGTAAAATACATGTTTGGTTGGTTAGTTTCTGTAATTCCATTGAAGGTCTAGTATGTACATGGAATGGTTTCCCAGCTTAGCTTTATTGAGGAAACCAACAGCGTAATTATATTTGTGGATTGTATAATCCTGTTAAGTTGCGCAAATGGACCAGCACTATTAATTTTATATTTCATGATACGATAGGTTAATCGCTGTTGAAATGTATAAATTTAATTCCTTTTCATGGATTATTTGGAATCTGTAACAAAATTATTAGATACAATTTTTAAAAAAAGAAGAAAATCCTGGCATATTCAGCAGACGGGCAGTCATTGTAGTGAAACGGTTACTTTCCAGTTCAATGCCACTAAGTCATTCAAGGGTTTGAGGGAATGGACTGCCAGCTGGTAACAAAAACTATGGATATCACTAAATTTGCTATTATCCTTTGGGTGGAGGAGGTGGTGGGGGGGATCTTCATACTCCTCTAAATCCCCACCCCTAGTTTTTGACCCTATATCAGGAGTGATTAGATACTTACTGCTGGAGTAACGCAGCAGGTCAGGCAGCGTCTGGGTGACGTTTCGGGTTGGGACCCTTCGTCAGACTGAAGAAAGGTCCTGACCCAAAACGTCATCTATCCATGATCTCCAGAGATGATGCCTGACCTGATGAGTTACGCCAGAACTTTGTGTCTTAATTTGTAAACCAGCAACTGCAGTTGCTTGCTTCTACATTCTGAAAGTTGATACTTCCTATTTACTTTCTACATCCCTCATAATTTTCTACATTTCAAGTAAGTCTCCTCTCAATCACTTCTCTTCCAAAGAACGTTACCCTACCTTGCACAATATTTCCTTGCAGCTGTGATTTTCTAGTCCTGGCAACAGCCTCCAACATCTCCTCCTGCACCTTCTTCAATATAGTCATATCTTCCCTATACTGTGACCTGAATGCTAAGAGAAACTCTCACTCATTGTGTATAATTCTACCCTCCCTGCTTTCTGATCCTTGTCTTTGCGACTAAAGGAAAGCCTCCTGTAAGCCTTTTTAATCACTTGATTAACCTGTCCTGGTTAAAAGGTGGGGATTGGAATCAAACTGGTAGAACTGCCTCACAGACTTGCCATGAAACTGTGTGAATCATACCTTAAAGTCAGCAGCCCAGAACTTGCTGTTCCACAAGCAAAATAGACCAATCTGAGATGGTGAAATAGGTTGTACAGATACGAAGGAGTGGCCCTGGTATCCATGACATTGACTCCATACCCCACAACAACACATGATCAGCCATATACAAGGAAACTTGCTAAACATAGCACAAAAAGTAAGGAAATTTGTGTTTGGTAGATTATTTCTTTGTTGTAACCATGCTTCTTGGCAATAAATCTTATACCGTTGGGAAGCCTGTTTATTTCCCTTTTAAATGGTGCCAGATTTGTAAGGAACATGCATTTGTGGGATGAGCAGCAGAGCTGAGTATGTGGGTTGCGCCCATGAAAAACCTGCCAAATCTTCTCTGCCAATGCCAAACAGCTTATTCTGCCATTGACTCTTGTTCGGTGTTGTTTGGTGGATTGGATGATTGAAGTCTGAAGAAACAAGACATATTGGCAATTTAACAATTTATTCATTTAATAAACAGGAGCCACAGTAGCGTGTGGAAGAACCATACACAGCCATAACAGCCTGGCACCTCCTCCTCATGCTGGTCACCAGCCTGGTCGCACACTGTTGTGGGATGGCATCCCATTCTTGTCAGCACCTGGGGGTACCAGAAGCTCAAAACAAGAGTCAATAGCACCAGCAGAATAAGCTGTTTGGCATTGGCAGAGAAGATTTGGCAAATTTTTCATGGGCGCAACCCATATACTCAGCTCTGCTGCTCATCCCACAAATGCATGTTCCTTACAAATGTGGCACCATTTAAAAGGGAAATAAACAGGCTTTCCAACGGTATAAGATTTATTGCCAAGAAGCATTGTTACAACAAAGAAATAATCTACCAAACACAAATTGCCTTACTTTTTGTGCTATGTTTAGTTACCCACTTGCCAATTGAACTCTGCTGATGGATCCACACATGTCCACATTAAATGGCATTTGGATGCATTGAGATTAGCAGGAGTACTCATTGTACTCTGAAAGCATCAGCACTGCCTGATTCCTGGAATCTATAGGGACTGGGAAGAGAGTGGGACAGCTGATGAGAGAACCAAACTTATCCTTGTCAATCTACTGTGATAGTTTTGAGAGGACTAACCATTGTTTTGTCATTGTAGGAATAAAAGTAATGCCTGGACATGGAGAACATCCTCCATTTTGTTGTGTGGTACTTATTCATTTTCCTAAGGCTTGCGAGCAGCAACACCAAATTTAAAGTTAAATGCTAACGCATAGAAGCTACAACCCATGGTTCTGTAAATGCTAAATAGAAACATTCATGATGCAACTAGTTGACTCCACAACGAGTGAAGGAGATCAAAGTTCTTCCCTCTCTCTCTCTCTCTCTCTCTCTCGTCTGGTCAAAAAAGATGGTAATTCATGTCGTTGACTATAGGGAGACCAGTACCTGCATGGTGATGATATAGCTAAATGCATTTGCAGCCATCCTTGACCAGAAGTGCTGGAAAGTCGATCTTTGCCATATACGTGTCTTCAGCCAATTTGATTCACTCCACTTGATGAAAAGAAATTGCTGGGTATAATTAATAAAACTTCCTTGCTGAGATGCTAAAGACCATAGAGCTCGTCATGCCATAAGCCAAACTATTCCACTGCGTTTATAACACTGGCATTTACTAAACTAGGTTGAAAATTGTTCATGAAAACATGAAATGTTGGGTACCAAACAAGTAAGGACACATCTATGACGAGAGAAACAAAATTAATTTCAGATATGATGTCTATTAATCTTTCATGAACCTTGAGCATTGTCAACCTATTTTGTTTTTATTTTGGTTTTGCAGCATCTTCAATATTTGCTTTTAAAACATACTCAAATATTTTTTTCCACAAAACAGAATCTTTCCAATTTAGGTCATCCTTAGCCACTTTTCAATGCTGAACCAGTAGCAAGGTAATGGTTGGTGTTGTTGACTGGGGTGGCAAGTGTTAATGAACAATAACCTGTTTGAAAATCCATAGACTGGGTTTTGCCAGAATCTCCAGCTCCAGACCTCATTATAGCCTTGATATAAACGTGGACCAAAAAGCCGAATTTAACAAATAAGTAAAGAAGGATTGTCCTTGATGGTAAAGCAGTATGTCATCACGGAACATTTATAAAACTGAGGCCAGTGAACTTAAAGGAGGGAACTGGTTTACCGATTGGAATCATACATTGCACAAAGGAGGATGTTGTGATCGTTTGGAGATTAATCATTTCAAATCTATGATGTTACTGTAGGATATCCTTCAGGTAGGATCCTAGATATAATTATCTTTGGCTGCTTCACCAATGACCTTCCATCATCAGGTCAGCAATGAGGATGTTTAATGAACATTACACAATAATTGGTTCCATTCACATAAGCACAAAACAATAAATCCCCCTCTATATGCAGCAAGAATTATTCAGCATCTGCAGTTATTTTCTTATACCACTTGTTGCTCCACTGCGATTTCTCTTCAAGGTATGTCCACTTTGAAGAAGTTCTCCTCCTCTCTTCGACGAGAGTTTAGCAACATGCTTTCTTGCTGCTCCCCCTCTGTGATACAGCATCTGCAGTGATTTTCTTATTCAACATTTGGGTGTGGACGGTTAGAGACAAATATCAATCATACTACACAAGTGCCAAATAACTATCATCTCTAGTGTGAGAGAGAATAATTATCCACTATGTTTGTATTCAATGGCATTGCCATCATTGCCCCCCCCCCCCCCCAACAATCCATATCCTCTAGATCATCATTGACTAGATTGACTAGAAATGTAATTGGCTTCAAGAACAAGTCATAACTGGGTATCTTGGGGATGACTCTCCTCACGATTCTCCAAAGGGTTTTATCCATTACAATGCCCAGCTCAGGGATGTGAGAACTCGCTCCAATTTCTAGGTGGTTCTTACAACAGAAGAAGTCTAGTGACATCCAAAATGTATCATTTTGCATGATTGGTACCTCAACCATTCACTTTCTTCGGCATCAGTTGGAGCAAGCGCCTCACAGTGCCAGAGACTATGGTTCAAATCTGACCTTGGGTGCTGACTGTTGGGAGTTTGCAGGTTCTCCATGCGACCGTGTGGGTTTCCTCCAGGTGCTCCAATTTCTTTGCACACCCCAAAAATGTGCAGGGTTGTAGATTAATTGGCCTCTGTAAAATTACTCCGAATGTGTCAGGAATGGATAAGCAAGTGGGGAGAACATAGAACTAGTTGTGAACGAATGGGTGACGTTTCGGGTCGAGACCCTTCTTCAGACTGATGTCAGGGGGGGCGGGACAAAGGAAGGATATAGGTGGAGAGTGGGAGATCTGGGAAGGGGGAGGGGAAGAGAGGGACAGAGGAACTATCTAAAGTTCCCAGATCTCCCACTGTCTTCCTGTCTCCACCTATATCCTTCCTTTGTCCCGCCCCCCCTGACATCAGTGAAGAAGGGTCTCGACCCGAAACGTCGCCCATTCCTTCTCTCCTGAGATGCTGCCTGACCTGCTGAGTTACTCCAGCATTTTGTGAATAAATACCTTCGATTTGTACCAGCATCTGCAGTTATTTTCTTACACTAGTTGTGAATGGGTGATTGATGGTTCGCGTTGACTTGGTGGGTTGAAGGGCCTGTTTCCCTGTTGTGTCTAAAATAAGCAGAAAAATGAACTGCAGTTGCTGGTTTACAAAAGACAATGCTGGAGTAACAACAGGTCAGGAAGCATTCTGAAGAACATGCATTGGTGATGTTTCAGTTAGGGACTCTTCTTCAATACAGTTGCTGATTTCTTAACACCAATACCCCTTGCTGTACTTGCCCCATTGCCTTGATTTCCTTACTTTCCAGGCATCTGTTGATCTGTCTTGAATATACTCCACAGCCCTCTGGGGTAGACCATGTCAAACATTTATCACCCTCTGCATGAAGACATTTTTTTCATCTCGTATGTAAAGCTGATCCTTCATTGTGAGACTCCAAACCTCTGATCCCAGACACCCTAACCAGGGGAAATATAATCCTCCTGATCTATTCTGTCAAGAAATCTGTCAAGAAATTCAATGAGATCAACTCTCATGCTTCCAAACATGAGAGTGTGTTCCCACCTAAGATAAATCCAGAAACCTATGTGGTGAGCTTTTCAGTAGCTCTCTTTGGGAATGGACACCAAACCTTGCACAACGTTCCAGGCATGGTATCGCTCACACCCAGTGTAAATGGAGCAAGATACTAAATCCTCCTCTGCTAAAAGCCAATACCCTGTTAAACTTCCTAATTGCTTGCTTTATCTACATATTAACTTCCAATGGTTTATGTTAAAATGTGTGACACTTAATTGCATAGATTACATTGATAGCTACTCCCAATTTCATAACATCTGTGATGAAGCACATGGATAGCAGGCAGTTCAGAACATATTTTTACCTACAGATTTTCCTCCCTGGTCATACATGTTCTTAGCCAAAAATATTCTGTCGTTTCTACATGATTGCTGAGTGTAATTCCTGGAAATCATTATCTAATGACATTGTGGGAGCATGTTCATTAGAAGACTACCAATTCACCATTACTATGTGGAAGGCAGTTGGGGATGGGTACTAATTGCTGGCTTTGCCAGGAATACCAATATTCCTGAAAACACCAAAAAGTCAATTGTGCATGAGAAGTTTAGAATACAGTCAGAAGAAGGGTCTCGACCCAAAACGTCACCCATTCCTTCTCTCCTAAGATGCTGCCTATCCCGCTAAGTTTCTCCAGCATTTTGTGTCTATTTTCTGTTTAAACCAGCATCTGCAGGCTCCGCGATCATTTCGCTGGACACTTCCGCTCGGTCTGCACTTTAACTCCCCCTCCCATTCCCAATCTGACCTTTCTGTCCTCTATTGGCAGAGTGAGGCCCAGCGCAAATTGGAGGAACAGCACCTCATATTTCACTTGTGTAGCTTACACCCCAGCGGTATGAACATTGACTTCTCTAACTTCAAAAGGCCCTTGCTTTCCCTCTCTCTCCATCCCTTCCCCTTCCCCGTTCTCCCACCAGTCTTACTGTCTCCGACTACATTCTATCTCTGTCCCATCCACTCCCCCGACATCAGTCTGAAGAAGGGTCTCGACCCGAAACGTCACTCATCCCTTCTCTCCAGAGATGCTGTCTGTCCCGCTGAGTTACTCCAGCATTTGTATCTATCTGCAGTTCTTTCTTACCCAGTCCACTAAAATCTTGGGTTCATTAAAGCAGTAGTATGTGGTTTTTAAACTCTGGTTGCATGCTGAACAGACTTGTGATTTTTATTTTTTATCTTTCATATTTACAATGCAATTATAATGTCTCCAGTCTTTCTGCAACCTCTGGCTAGAATAGTTTTGTGTGTCTAGATGTTGATACTTTAATGTTGCAACAAAATGAGGAGCAGAGTACAGGAGAGCGTGGCACTCCTGCCATATCTTCTGGGCACAAGTCTTGTTATTGTTCTCACAGCTGCCTCTTGCAAGCCAAATGTTAACTCCCACATAAGCAACTTAAGGGTGAAAACCGCAAGTGCCACAAATCCCTGAGGTTGACTCTTTACACATTCGTTGTGGCATGTTGGAATGGGTTTCCCCATTAAATAAAGTGCAGTAGCCCCTCTTTAGGTCTGACAATGTGAGCTGCTTTGACTTCAGCAAAAGGCCGCACTCAACGGCATATGGACTACTTCAAACTGCGAAATATTTCTGTAATCCTTGACTAACATTCTTAAAATTATATAAATATCTGCAAAACGTCTCTATTGTCTTCCAATGCAAACTTATTTTGATCATAGCAAAAAAATGTGCTCTGAAAGTATGGTGGTGATGTTTTTATGCTTATGGTCAAAACGGTCAAAACAGTAAACTAGAATGTGAGTCAACCCAGGATGTTCTTGCATACAATTTTTTTTTAAAGTGATTGCATGTAAGATATGCATGGTCAAGATAGGGGAATTAAGAACCAGAGAATATACATTTAAGGTGCGAAAGGGGAAAGATTTAATAGGAACCTGAAGAGCAACTTTTTTTTAAGAGGGTGATGGGTATATGGAAGGAGCTGCCAGAGGAGGTAATTCAGGCAGGTAATATAACAGCATTTAAAAGACACTTGGGAAGGTACATGGCTAGGAAAGGTGTAGAGAGATATATTGGCCAATCGCAGCCAAATGGGACTAGCTTAGATGGGACATCTTGGTCGGCATGGATGAGTTGGGCTGAAGGGCCTGTTTCTGTGCTGTATGACTCTATGCCTCTTTTATAAAGCAAGATAAAAGTTGTAACATCTTTTGGATTGAGCAAAAACGGGTAAATCTGAAGTCAAGTGTTGAACATCTGAATGCATAGCAGTAATCAACTTCTGAAAAGTAAAGCATGATTAATGTTTTGGGCGTCAATTTTCAGTTGGATTGAAGCCGTTTTGTTTTCAACTTTTCCCAAGTAGTTTTCTAACCTGTATTTTTGTGATTCTTTCAGAATTCCATTCGACACAATCTTTCTCTGCACAGCAAATTCATCCGAGTCCACAATGAAGCTACCGGGAAGAGCTCTTGGTGGATACTCAATCCTGAAGGTGGCAAAAGTGGAAAATCGCCCAGGCGAAGAGCAGCATCAATGGACAATAATAGCAAGCTTGTCAAGAGCAAAGGAAGAGCTGCCCGGAAAAAGGCTGCCCTTCAAACAGCTCAGGAGGGAAATGCTGATAGTCCTAGTTCACAAATTTCCAAATGGCCCGGCAGTCCTTCCTCGCGTAACAATGAGGATTCTGAGACTTGGACCAGTTTTAGACCAAGAACAAGCTCTAATGCTAGTACGTTAAGTACTGGACATTTGTCCCCCATAATGCCAGAACAGGAGGACGTGGAAGATGAACTTCATTCTGCACTTGTCTATCCCAGCTCTTCGAGCAAGCTGCCATCAACGCTCACGGAAAATATAATTGAAGAACTTGAACTCATTGATAATTTAAACCTCATGTCACCATCATCTGCATTGTTGCCAACTCCACAATCATTGTCCACTGGATTGATGCAACAAGGCTCAACCTATGCATTTAGGTCACAAAATTCTGTCTCTGGATCAAAGGCTTCCACCTATGGAAACTCTTTCTATGATCCATCAGAACTGACATCTGTGCAAAGCCACTTTAGTGTACCCGCAACTCTCGAAGCTCTCCTGACTTCTGATTCGCCGACTCATACTGATGTGATGATGAGCCAAGTTGACCCTGTAATGCCACAGACTGGAGGTCGACTGACCAGTGAAAATTTGATGCTGTTGAACATTGAGTCTCTCAGCAGTCCATCTGCAGAGTCGAAAGTTAATCAGCCGAGCCAACAAGAAAAATCTGCAGGATCACCAGCCACTTCTATTAATGCTAATACTTTACCTCAAGCGTTGAGTATGTTGGGACCACCACCTGATGCAAACCACATGCCCACTTTGAAGGCCCAACTCCAGTGCCCAGTAAGCCAGGCTTTGCAAATTGGTTTGCCGTCCACTGTCAACTCGAACAGCAGCAACAACTCTTCAGGAGGAGTTAATATGAATCATGAGAATTTCCCCCGAGATCTTGATTTGGATATGTTCATGGAAAGTCTTGACTGCGATGTGGATTACATAATTGATCATGACCTCATGGATGATGAAGGACTTGATTTCAACTTGGATCCTATTGCCACTAACCCATCTTATCCCAGCACTTCACAGCCATCTTCTCGTAGCTGGGTGCCAAGTTAATTTCCAATGAATGCGTTGCCTCAGGTAACTCCTACTTTTTGAGCACTGTCATCCAAAATGGTGACAACAAGCTGAAAATTAATTTTAAGTTTTAGTCTGAAGTTTGAAAAACAACTTGTTCATAGCATTCGTAAAGCAGGCTTGCTTTCCAAAGTAGTTGATTTCCTTTGTGCTAAAGCACATTGTCAGTTGCAATGAAAGGAGAAGGACCAAACAATTATTGCTTTAGTTTAGTTTAGCTTAGAGATGCAAGGACCTTTGGCCTGCCAGGTCAGTGCCAACCAGCGATCATCCTGTACAATAACACTATCCTATACACTAGGAACAATTGTACAATGTTTACAGAAGTTAATTAAGCTACAAATCTGTGCTACCTTGGTGTGTGAGAGGAAACCGGAGCATCCAGTGAAGCCCACACGGTCTGTGTCGCTGTAAGGCAGCAACACTACCGCTGCCTAATTGCTCTTGCACAAGCCCTCACGTCTTGTGAGGTATAAAAACATCTGTAGGTAGAAACAATTTTTAAATTTTTTTTTTGATGCAAGTAGGAGATTTGTTTTTAGCTTTCTGCTTGAGATTAAAGGTGAACCTGGAAATTGTTAATAATTTATTGTGAATAACTGATTTTAGATAAATTCCTAAGATCAACAGATTTGTGAAATTTCTAAATAAAAATTAGATGTGAAGATAGATATAAAGTCTGGCATGCACACTTTTACTTAGTTCCTTAGTACTACTTAGTAAGTACTCAGCAGTAAGTAGTACTTACTAAGTAGACACAAAAAGCTGGAGTAACTCAGCGGGTTAGGCAGCGTCTCAGGAAAGAAGGAGTGGGTGACGTTTCGGATCGAAACCCTTCTTACTAAGTAGTTACTGAGTACTTGGATACTCTTCTAACTACCGGTGACAGATCCTGGCAATTCTTTCTGAATATTTAGTCCTGCACTTTTTTAAATCTGAATTTAAGACCATAATGAAATGACAAATTGACACTTACAACCATTCTGGAATTGATTTGTATTTCTGTAATGTTCAGGTTGTGGATATATAAAATGGAGTTCACGGTTGAAATGGTTTAATTTGAGAAGTGAGGATGCCTTTGAGAAGTTATAATGAGTGATTTTAGTTAATAAGCTGTTTAAACAGGGCCGTGACTGTTTTTAGTTTAGTTTACAGATACAGCATGGAAACAGGCCCTTTGGCCCACCGAGTCCATGCAAACCATCAATCACACGAACACTAGTTCTATGTTATCTCACATTCACATACCACACACGAGGGGCAATTTACAAAAGCCAATTAACCTATAAACCTGCATGCCTTTGGAATATGGGTGGAAAAAGGAGCACCCGGATATAACGCCATGCGGTCACAAGGGGAACATGCAATCTCCATGTAGACAGCACCTGTAGTCAGGTCTCTGGTGCTGTGAGGCAACTTCTCAATGCTGCACCACTGTGCCGTCCCTAACGTTCAAGGTGTTTTCATTTTAATTTGCCTGGTCTTGTGCTTGTCATCACTTCCGAAGAGTCCACCAGGGACTATACTGGAAGTATCCTATACCCACTAGGGACAATTTTTAACACTATCCTACACCCACTAGGGACATTTTTACATTTTACCAAGCCAATTAACCTACAAACCTGTACGTCTTTGGAATGTGGGAGGAAACCAAAGATCTCGGAGAAAACACACGCAGATCATGGGGAGAACGTACAAACTTCGTACAGACAGCACCCATAGTCAGGATTGAACCAGGGTCTCCAGCGCTGTATTCGCTGTAAGGCAGTGTGCCACTGTGACTGATTTTTCATGGCATCAGGATTTATGTCGATCCAGTACATTAATAGTTTTTGGATTGGGTGCAGTTTACATACGAATTGAAATATTTTAATTCCTGCTACCCCCCCCCCCCCCCCTCAAAAGTGTTAAAATCGATTCACATGCATTTAATGGTTTTAAATTCTATTTTAATCCTCTTGTATAATTACTAATTGTTTCTTGATCTGGGAAGAATTTGTTCCTCAGCAGGCAAACAGGATTTAATTTAATCATTGTAAATACGCTGACAAAACAAATTAAAGAATGTCAACTTCAGATGTGTCAATAGGAAAGCAGCTTTCTTTAATATCAATCAAATATGACTTTAGTGTTCATATCACCTTGGGTTGGCTTTTATCTCTACAAGTTCCTACAGTCCTGACCCGCTGAGTTACTTCAGAATTTTGTGTTAATTTTCAGTGGAAACCAGCATCTGCAGTTTCTTCCTACATTGGGAATTATTGGTTTATTATTGTCAAGTGCACAGAGATACAGTAAAAAAATATTTTTGCTTGCGGCCCAGACAAATCATACCACGCAGTAGTACAATCAAACCTGTATGGCCAAATTCGGCTCTAATGCCTTCTGCAAGTTTGATACCCCTGTGATGGACAGAATCGTGAACAACGAGGCGGAGAACAGGAAGGAGATAGAGAACTTAGTAATGTGGAGTCAGAACAACAACCTTTCCTTCAATGTCAGCAAAAATGAAGGAGCTAGAACGTAGAACAGTGCAGCACAAGAACAAGCCACTTCTATTAATGCTAATCTAAAATCAGTACCCTATTCCTGTTTTTTCCCCATATCCTTGGATTCCTTTAGCCCTAAGGGCTAAATCTAACTCTCTTGAAAACATCCACAGATTCACAACTCTCTGGGTGAAAAAGAAATTCCTATACTCAGTCCTAAATAGCCCACCCCTTATTCTTAAACTGTGACCCCAGGTTCTGGACTCCCCCAACATCGAGAACATTTTTCCTCCATCTACCCTGTCCAATCCTTTAAGAATTGTATATGTTTCTATCAGATCTCTCATCCTAAATTCCAGTAAATATAAGCCCAGTCGACCCATTCTTTCATCATATGTCTGTCCCGCCATCCCGGGAATTAACCTGGTGAACCTACGCTGCGCTCCCTCAATGGCAATAATGTCCTTCCTCAAATTGCACACAATACTCCAGGTGCGGTCTCACCAGGGCCCTGTACAACTGCAGTTGGACCTTCTTGCTCCTAAACTCAAATCCTCTCACAATGAAGGCCTTTCTTTACTGCCTGCTGTACCTGCATGCTTACTTTCAGTGACTGAAGTACAAGCACACCCAGGTCTCGTTGCACCTCCCCTTTTCCTAATCTGACACCGTTCAGATAATAATCTGCCTTGCCACCAAAGTGGATAACCTCGCATTTATCCACATCATACTGCATCTGCCCACTCACCCAACCTATCCAAGTCACCCTGCAGCCTCATAGCATCATCATTGCTGCTCACACTGCCACCCAGCTTTGTGTCATCTGCAAACTTAGAGATGTCACATTTAATTCCCTCGTCTAAATCGTTTGTATATATTGTAAAATATCTGGGGTCCCAGCACACCACTAGTCACTGCCTGCCATTCTGAAAAGGACCCGTTAATTCCTGCTCTTTGCTTCCTGTCTGCCAACCAGTTCTCTATCCATGTCAATACCCTACCCCCAATACCATGTGCTCTAATTTTGCACACTGATTTCTTGTGTGGGACCTTGTTAAAGGCTTTTTAAAAGTCCAGATACACCACATCTACTGGCTCTCCCTTATCCATTTTACTTGTTGCATCCTCAAAAAATTACAGAATTTCAGTCCAGCATGATTTCCCCTTCATAAATCCATGCCGACTTTGACCGATACAGACCAGATTCCCCACCATTGACTCCATCCACACTCCGCGCTACCTCGGGAATGCAGGCAACATAAACACCTTTCCCACCCCAGCCACTTTTCCCTTCTCACCACTCCTGTCGGGCATAGAAACATAGAAAATAGGTGCAGGAGGAGGCCATTCGGCCCTTCGAGCCAGCACCACCATTCATTGTAATCGTGGCTGATTGTCCACAATCAATTACCCGTGCCTGCCTTCTCCCCATAATCCCTTGATTCCACTAGCTCCTAGAGCTCTATCTAACTCTTAAATCCATCCAGTGATTTGGCTTCCGCTGCCCTCTGGCAGAGAATTCCACAAATTTACAACTCGCTGGGTGAAAAAGTTTCTTCTCATCTCAGTTTTAAATGGCCTCCCCTTTATTCTAAGACTGTGGCCCCTGGTTCTGGACTCGCCCAGCATTGGGAACATTTTTTCTGCATCTAGCTTGTCCAGCCCTTTTATAATTTTATATGTTTCTATAAAATCCCCTCTCATCCTTCTAAACTCCAGTGAATACAAGCCTAGTCTTTTCAATCTTTCCTCGTATGACAGTCCCGCCATCCCGGGGATTAACCTGGTGAACCTACGCTGCACTGCCTCAATTCCTCAAATTAGGAGACCAAAACTGTACACAATACTCCAGATGTGGTCTTACCAGGGCCCCATACAACTGCAGAAGAACCTCTTTACTCCTATACTGAAATCCTCTTGTGATGGAGGCCAACATGCCATTAGCTTTCTTCACTGCCTGCTGTACCTGCACGCAGTGACTGGTGTACAAGGACACCCAGGTTTCGCTGCACCTTCCCCTTACCTAACCTAACACCATTGAGATAATAGCAGAAGATACAGAAGCTTGAAAAAGAGCTCCACCAGACTCAGGTACAGCTTCTTCTCCTCTTATCAGACTTCTGAATGATCCTTCCGTAAGCTAGGGTACGGTCAGATTCTCCTCTACTTCATTGCGGACATTGGACTTTGTCACTGGAACGGCTGCGCTAGAATGCTGAGAACTATATTCTGCAACGATGATGCTGAAAGTGGAGCAGGATTGACTGAATCCAGATGTTCTCGGGATGAATATAGGGTCAGAACCTGGTGTCTGCCACGCACCTGCGATCAATTAGGGAGTGAGGCCGCAATGTCTTGCCCTTTTTCTTCTTAACCACACTACCTCTTCCAACTCCATTCAGTCGCTGTCTGTGTGTGTGTGTGTGTCTCTCTCTCTCTCTGTCTCTCTGCATCTCTCTCTGCCTCTCTCTCTATCTCCCTCTCACATCCCCCTTATAACATTATTTTTGTGTTTATTTTGTAATTTTACTAAATTTATAACATATGCAACTTGATAGTTACTTGTTGATTCAAGGTTGTTCACAAAGTCTTGCATGGCTAGTGGTTCATATTCTTCATCTAAGAACTTGCTTTTACAGTGGCTTGGTCAGATAATCTGTCTCTTGTTCTTGCAGCGTGTAGGATGAGTAGGAAATTAGTATCCAGACTTTTTTATTACACCGTTGCATTATATCCACCAGAAAAGTGTTCTGCGAAGCTGGATTTTTTTTCTATCTTTTTAGTTTTCCTTTATTCTTTGTGGAAAATGTCTCCTGCTACTGTGGGGAGCAACTAAATTTAGTAATCCTTTTATGCAAGTTAAAGGTAAATCCCCACACTTTATTCGTGCCCTCACTGGGATTTTAAATACCAAAAGACTCGTAAAAAGAAATATATAAATGAACAGTGGAATCTTTGATTAAAATGCATTCTTTTTGTTTTTGCAGGTTTGTTGTTTGTCAGATGTGGCAGTCAGCTCCCTTCACAAAGAAGTTTTATTCAAAACTAATCCAGGAGTCGAGCATCTGTTCCTGTTTGACAATATTCGGACAAACCCGTCCAAGACGACATTTTCATTCTGGCTTGCACTCCATCAGAGTGCTTGAAACCCATCCAAAATAATTTTCTGGTGCAATTCTATAGTGTCATTGTGCCAACACAGTCCATTTGAAAATACTTATAACATTACAAAGAATTTCTCGGAAGGAATTGCACACACAGATGGGGATGTTTATTTTGATCCTGTTCTCTCCTGCCCTTTTGGTGCAACGATCCGTGATAATGAAAATAGTGCAAATATGTAGAAACCTAACAGTTGAGTAAATGTGATACTCAAAACATTTTTTTTAACAGCACATAACATTAAAAAAAAACTAATATGTAACAAAGCTTTCCTCTTTTAGAGCTTGCGTTGAAACACTACATGGAAAGAAGTCATTCAAACCAGATTTCGAAGAGCCCCCATTAAAATAACTTTGCAATACAACATGAAACATATTAATTGATCTCAATAGCATTGTGGCGGTGGACTCATGAAGCGAAATATCACATTGAAGTACAGAGGTTGCAGTCTGAGGATTTCCACCTTTCTCTCTGGCACCGTGAATCGCATTCAGCATACATGTTGTGTTCAGCTCCAATTGAGAAAAGTCAGAACTGTTCGTAAATAGTGATTGAAATAGAAAGAAGTGTACAAATGTTTTCCAGTAAGACTGTGGTGACCTAAATTCCTTTTGGAATAGATTATAATCTATACAGTCTATTTCAGCATCGCCAAGTCATTCGAACCAATCCATAATATACACTCATACCTAATTCTGTAAATTAGTATCATACATTTTAAAAACAACAACAAAACCATCAGTTTAAAGCTATTGTACAATTTAATTTTAGTCTGCTTCATATGGATGCTTTGATTCTCGCAATTAAAATGTTTATTTCCCCTCTACTCCCATGTGCCTCGCCAATCCCATTCCACTTTTGCAAATTCAATTTAAAGTTAAATGTGTAGTGAATTTTGGAATTCTGTCTAATAGCCTGTGGCGCATTCTTTGAGAGAGGGAAGTTGGTTTCATCATGTAATATTGCTCAATAAAGGGGAACTTCGAGCAAATCTTACAAATTTGGGAATTTTTCCTTCAAATTTAGAATGTTATTTGAAAATGTAACATAAATATAGACAAAAATCATTCCACTCCAATTTGTAATGGTTTCCATTTTAAATTGTGCCTTCCACTTGAGCACTTAATCTTGTCCCGCTTCATGGTGTAGCATAGGGATTAAACACATAGTACTTGCCTTTGTTCTTATGACTAAACTGCTTTTACCCTCATGGATGCTGGCTTTGTACTCATTGCTTGCATGAAACTCACTTTTTAAAATGCCCTAGTTAAATGCACATTCTAAATTAGCTGGTTGCCATTGGTGAGATTTTAAAACAAGGCGGAATTGTTCCTGTTGGATGGATATAAAAAAATCCCAAAGCAATCTTTAGGCAAACAAGCCAGTACGTTCTTCCGGTGATTTGGTTAATATTGAGCTTATGACTAGTATTATTCATGCAAGTTATCTAGCTCTGTATTTCCCCACAATTTGTGAGATCTTGCTGAGCACTAGACTAATGTTCTATCTCTGACAAAACTTCAAAGCTACACCATTGGCTGAAAAGTACCTGGGACTAAATTGAGGTTATGAACGGTGCTATTCTACAGTTACAGGATGATTAGTTGAAGAAAACTTCATGTTTGTCATCCATATGTCAGTTTCAGGGAAGAAAGTAAAACATGTTGGATGATGAAAACTATATGTGATCAAATGTCTTTTCAGATTACAAGTTAGTAATCTGAACTCTTAGCAGGTCTAAAGGATTCTGTATCGGATTAGTTTGAATAATCAACCCAGGGGTGCTTTATGAGTCGTTAAATAATTTGGATGACTTCATAAACTGGAGGTTTGTGGATAATGCCGATAATCACTTCTGGTGCTTCCTGGTGTTCCTTTAATGATGTACACATTAAGTTTTATAAAAGTGAATTTATCCTGTTGCATTTCTGGGCTGTAGTTTCTGTTGCAGTTGCACTAGCCCAATGCCCGCTGACCAAAACGTGATGATGTTCACACTGAAGGATTAACAATTGCAACTTGATCATCTGCAAATTTTATTAAGAAATTATCTTTATTGAAGACTGTGCTGATTTTTACATACTATAGCCGCAGATTCATATGGCAAATGTATGTGTAGGAAGGATCTGCAGATGGTGGTTTAAACCGAACATAGACACAAAAGCTGGAGAAACTCTGGATCAGACAGCATCTCTGGAGAGAAGGAATAGGTGACGTTTCGGGTCGAGACCCTTCTTCAGAATCTGCAGAAGGGTTCCGACCTGAAACGTCACCTATTCCTTTTCTCCATAGATGCTGTCTAACCTGCTGAGTTACTCCAGCATTTTGTGTCTATCTCTAGTGAATGTACATGTTCAATTGACCCAGTCTGCTTTCATCCTCCCAAATCCTACTTTGCACTCATGACTTCCATGAAACACTCCTTTTAAAAACACCTTTGTTACATGCAAAATCACAATAAGGCAAATTATGAATCTGAATTGAAAAATGATTCAAACCAAAAAAAAAAGTTTAATTAAGTAATTAATACTAGATGATACAATATAATCTTTGCATTTGATCGCACAAGTATAAATGAGAAAATGATTACATTTCAGGTGTTTAATTTTTGGCATTCTGGGTTGAATTAACACCAGTCCAAACTTGGAATGAAAATTTAGAATTTGGCTTTAACGATTCTTTATACATTATTACTCTTAGTTCCTTGCAGCCCAAAACACTCCTCTAATGTAGCACCATGTTTTGAAAGTCCCTCAGACCATTGATGTCTGCAAAGAAATGGGAAAGAATACCAAGTATAGGTGACACCCACATGATGTTAGTTGTAGAATTCACAAATCACTCCCCATAAATTTATGATCCAGAATAAAATTTGCTCACTTGGAATTTAAAAAAAGTAAAGAAACAATAATTGGTCTTGCATTTCTTGACGCATCTGCAGACGAGGCAGCTTTGTGTAACAAATCTTTTTTTTACGGACCATTTTCGAGGAATAGGTCCCCACCTCTCCCCCATTCACCCCCCCCCCCCCATCATGGGATGAATATCTTTAGTGTTTAAATATTTTAACATGAGGCGCCTTCACCCAGGCTTCACTGCACCAGGTGAGTGTTTCTGACCTTGGATATTCAAAATGACCTTGTTTTAATGGAGACACAAGAACTGCAAATAGAAACATAGAAAATAGGTGCAGGAGTAAGTAATTCGGCCCTTTGAGCCATTCAATATGATCATGGCTCATCATCCAAAGTCAGTACCCCATTCCTGCTTTTTCCCCATATCCCTTGATTCCCTTAGCCCTAAGAGCTAAATCTAACTGTCTTGAAAACATCCAGTGAATTGGCCTCCACTGCCTTCTGTGGCAGAGAATTCCACAGATTCACAACTCTGGAATCTTGAACAAAACACAAAGTGCTGGAGGAACTCAGCGGGTCAGGCAGCATCTGTGGAGGGAATGGACAAACAAAATTTTGCATCGGGTCACTTCAGTCTGAAGAAGAGTCCTGACATAGGAGACATAGACATAGAAAATAGGTGCAGGAGGAGGCCCTTCGAGCCAGCACCGCCATTCATTGTGATCATGGCTGAAAGTCCCCAATCAATAACCCGTGCCTGCCTTCTCCCCATATCCCTTAATTCAACTTAGCCCCTAGAGCTCTATCTAACTCTCTCTTAAATCCATCCAGTTATTTGGCTTCCACTGTCCTCTGTGGCAGAGAATTCCACAAATTCACAACTCTCTGGGTGAAAAGGTTTCTTCTCACCTCAGTTTTAAATGGCCTTCCCTTTATTCTAAGACTGTGGCCCCTGGTTCTGGACTCACCCAACATTGGGAACATTTTTCCTGCATCTAGCTTGTCCAGTCCTTTTATAATATTATATGTTTCTATAAGATCCCCTCTCATCCTTCTAAACTCCAGTGAATACTGACGTCCTGAGTCCAAACGTCGTCAGTCCATTCCCTCCACAGATGCTGCCTGACTCACGGAGATCCTCCAGCACTTTGTGTTTTCCTCATTTTAATGACTTATACCATTTATAGCAGTTCAGCCTCAGTCAGTTATGTACCTTTGTGACACGGGCTGTTATCGTGTGTGCTGAGCTGATTTTTGACATTGTCTAGGGAACGGGCGAGTGTGATTGGTGTATGCCATCGCTGTGATACCTAATTCTGCCTGTCTCACTCATTCACATAATTTTTTTTAATGATTTTATCTAAAACTACCAAGCGTTAGAGACAAAGAGCAGGTGTACATGCCACATAAACACTAAAGGAATTAGTTTCTGGGAACAAATGTTAGACTTCTGATGTTCACATAAACCTGCCTTTACTGCTCAGGGTAATTCTGATTATATTGCTGGTATCAAAACACTCTGGTGTGTTTTTATTTTTCCTCTTCAGGGGCAGTATGTTTGCAGACGAAGTTAGATTTTCAGATTGCACATTTTTGAAAAAATATATATACATTAAAATGACAGTCCTTTTTTACTTAAGCTAGTAGCATCAGATTGTGCTTTAAATAAAATTCCAGTTTCATTCAATAATTAGTAGTTTTGTAGCATAAGTTATACATTTGGTTCTAAACTTGAAGTATTTTAAATGTTATGCTTTGCGTAGTTCTAACAGATCTTTACAGTCTTTGTTTATGCGGGATAAAAATTTAATAGGTTTAGTTAGTACCATCCCACTTGTAACCACATGATGTTCCGATAGGAAACCTGTTTAAAGAAATAAAGGTTCATCGGGTATTCTTCAATGCTGGAGGGCTTGGGGTTTGTGTATGTAATTTCATTTTGCTGAAAGTTTTCAGCCTTTATGTAAACCTTTGGGCAAAACTGGATGGGTTTCCCCTTCAGAAGAGGGAAAGCTGACATATTTAGGCAAGTTCTGCTCATCCCTTTAAAACTTGCTGTGTTTGCAAGCGGGATATAATTTATCTTTGCCCATAATAGTTGCATTGATGGTAAGGAAAAAGTATCTGTAGAAGGATCAAGTTGCACTTGCATATAGGAGGGTAGGAACCTGTTTGTAAAATGTAGGCAAGTCCTGCATGTGTGTGCTGCCCTGAAACCCCCAAATGCTCTTAAAACTAAAAATAATGCTCCATAACCCAATGCTTAAGTGAGAGATAATGTTGAACTCTTATCCCCATATTTTATGTTGTAAATAAAATTATGTTAGCGTGAGCTTTGAGTAAGTAGAAAGCACTCTTGATAAGGGTTAAAATAATTTACCTGTAGGAATGATGCACACAGGTAGACATAACTTCATTTACTGATGAGGTGGCGTACAAATAGTGTTTTACTCTTCTGTTTTTTTTAGCTAGGTGCAAATTATTGGGTCTGCAAAGACGAAAGTAAAGAAATAGAAAATAACCACAGTCTGCTATTAGAGTGTGAATTTTATAATCTGTTAGTCTAGTGTTTGGATTTTCTACAATATTATCTTTACAATGATATTTTCTTTTCCTTAAATTACTGGGTAACCAGAATGTTCCTTGAGACCCGCCAATTTATCAGGATAATTAATGACTGATGACATTTGCAGAGCTCAACCTAAAATCTCTGTAATTTTTTTAATTATGCATTTTAAGAGTATTCTGTATCTGTAAAATGTTCGTGTAAATGCTCCATGTGGTACTATTTTGGTACATGGGGTTTGCAACATTAAAATATATTTTATGAATGTGTGCCATTTAATAAACCATATGTGATGATTTCTAAGAAATTACTTCCATTGCACAAAGAGGCATGCTGTACTTCACAAATGTCTGACTTCTTAGAATAAGTCCTGTAATAGTCAAACTGTGCCCATGGCTCTGTGGTAAAACCCAGGTAAAATTGGATATTGGGTCCTACCTCTTTTCCCAAATTCTTTACCCCCCCCCCCCCCCCTTTGGTTATTCGCGATCACTGGGAGGGAAAATGCAAATGTCTGAAAAGATTTGTTCCAGTTTTCTTATTCCTCCCTCCTTGTCCCAAAGATTTAACGCGGAATAAAGTTTCACTATCTGGGAGATGTCACCATTGGCATTAGAGGGTAATTTTAAATATAAAGCCTGTGCTTCTAAAAATGCTTAGAAACACCCATGCATGTTGAAGCACTTCTATGTGAATAAAGTGGATGCTCACTGTCTGGTTTCCTGGAGTAGAGGATTCCACAACTAAAGGCTGAGGCTTAAAGTGAGAGGGGAGAGATTTAAGATGGATCTCGGGGGCACCATTTTTACTCAGAGGGTAATCTATAGTTGGAATGAGCTGCCAGAAGAAACATAGAAAATAGGTGTAGGAGTAGGTCATTCGGCCCTTCGAGCCAGCACCGCCATTCAATATGATCATAGTTGATCATCCAAAATCAGTAGCCCGTTCCTGCTTTTTCCCCACATCCCTTGATTCCGTTAGCCATAAGAGCTCTATCTAACTCTTGAAGCTGTAGAACTGGATACAATTTTGACTTTTAAAAGACCATTGTACATGTACATGGGTAGGAAAGGTTTAAAGGGACTTGCCCTGTATGCCAACTTGATCGGCATGGACAATCTGAGGTGCAGGGTCTGTTTCCGTTCTGTATAGCTCCATGAGTCTGCATGAGCAGTAACCTTGGCATTTTCCCTCATCGCTTCCACCCTCCCCCTGCCAGAACCAGGGTTATTGAAGTTAATTATAAGTGAATGCGTCTCTGAGTGCATTGCCTGATATTTCTTTATCATTGTCATTTTTTTGTCTGGATTGTAAATGAAAGCAATCACACGTTAAGCATTTACCACGTGAGCAAGGCACTAAAGCAGGTTGCTGCAGATGGAACAGTTATGCACCATGTGTCAGCATCTTTGAAAGGAAAGAGAAAACACCTTTGCTCGTAGGTTAAGCCTTCAAGGAGCCTGAGCAAAATGCACCAGACATTAGTAGGATGAAATTTCACGACCGTAACTTCTGACAGTAAAGGTTTACGATTTGAATCCGTCAACCGCAGTCTGAAATACACAACCACTGGGTGCTTGCAGGAAGAGTAGAAGCTATCCTGAGTCACTTCCTAAAGCCACATCTGTAATTGCTCTTTATGGGGGTATCAGCCTTCATTTGCACGAATAACAAGTGAAATTTTAAACAGTGTATATTGATAACTTACATAACTGAGTTGTGTCCGTGTTTTTATTAAAAATTTAATGTGTTGAGGGATATTGAATTTCCTCACCCTTTTTTGCAGCAGATTGTTGAGTCTTGCTTGTTAGGAGAACTGGCATTAACCAGACCTGGTTTTGGCTGTTCAACAGTTATAGCATGAATTTGATGGTGGCAACTTAATCTTGATTCACAGTCTCAACAGTTGGTGCCAACTGGGCTTGAAGTGTTTATAAATTATTTTAACAATCTAGGGATGTTCATTTAATTTTTGTTGATTGATTTGATGTGGGGATGACACCAGGCATTTGTTACCGTGCATGTGGATGTAAATTGGCTGCCAAAGATCAATATAATAGCAGCTATCTGCAAATCAGAAAAAGATGCATTCTAACCCATGAATGCAAAACTCAGCTTATGAAGAACATTCATAGTTAAGATTTTATTACGGTTTGCACAGAAGAGACAATTTGCTCCACCACCATTACTGGTCAACGTTACAGTTTTCAAGTCCCCTCAATGCCATTCTGACATGGGAAATGTTTAGAAAGTGAATTTGTTCAGAAACCTGTGGCAGGGATCAGTTGGACCAAACCTGTATCTCCCAGAACCTGGTACTATGTATTGGATATGAAAATTCTTAACATTGTAAATAAGTACTTGAGCATTAAACATTTTCAGTATTGCACTACATTTTGAGACTGGACTCTGGCATTGCTACTGCAAGTTTACTGGAAAATAACCTGCAGTGGATTTCAGGGAGATCCCGAATGTGTCATTACTAATCCCTTATTATAAGGCATATTTTGTAAAATCAGCGTCTCAGAGCACTCTCTGCCATGTGTTACCACATTTATAATTGCAGCATGTGGTAACGATACAAATATTTTAAACACTGGTGGTGCTTGATCTTGTACCTTCTATAAAAATGCATGCCAGTTGTTAACCTTAATGAGTGAGTAATACATTTGATCAATAATGATTTACAGATTATGTATTGTGTGTTTTGCCGATTGTATGCCAGTGGCAAAGGTAGAATGTTCATATAAATGCATTATTTTAAGTGTTAATCCAATTAAGGTTTTTTTTAACATTAAAACATTTAAGTAACTTTATGAAATCATGAGAAACTCAGACATCATAATGTGTTTTTATTTTCATTTCACTTATTATATTTGTGCAACTAATGATGCTGTTGCCATTTTGTTGATTCTAGTGTCCATTTCCATAACGCTGGTACTAATATTTCTCAAAAGATTCATAATTGATCTATTGAGGCACAGGTTATCAAAATACTGTGTAAACATTTCCATTTTTGGAAGACTAAATATATATTCTGTGATTGATTTTTTTTTTGATTCCCAGAAGAAATTTGTATACAATAGAATATTCTGCTTGACCATCAATATTAAAACAATAGCAAGTTTTCATTCTCAGAATTTCCTGTCTGCTTATTGCCTGAATTTGCATCTTTCCCAGCTGTGCCTGAAAACGTTGAGATTACTGGTGTGAATGCATTTCAGCATCTTGCAAAAGTATTTGCACATAGTTCGACTGGAACAGCATGGAACTGCACTCCTTTTACATTGTGTCCAGCATGCACAGAAGATATTGGAACCTGACATGATTTTTCAACCCCTTGCCTGTGCTCCCACCATGATTGAACTCAGTGTAGAAATGAAATTTAATCTGAGACGGAAGATAGACACAAAAAGCTGGATTATCTCAGCGGGTCACTCTGGTAGGGTCAATTTGAAGAAACGTCACCCATTCCTTGTCTCCAGAGATGCTGTCTGACCCGTTGAGTTACTCCAGCCTTTTGTGTCTATCTTCGGTTTAAACCAGCATCTGCATTTCTTTCCTACACATTTAATCTGACTTAGTCAATTGCCAATTGACTACCGAACAATTTGGAAGTATTTATTTTACACCAGAGTAAATAGGTTAGTATATTAACCTGTAGCATTTTGGATCTGTTATTCCATAATCGTTTTAGACCGGGGCAAGGTGCAAGCCTACCAGAGTGGTACAGTGTGTGAAAAGAAAGAAAATGTCGGGGCAAAGGTATTAATATTGTGTATAGCATATTTCTAAGTGAGAGTTTAGCAAATATTTCCACCTACAGATGGCTATTTATACATGGCCTGCTGTAAAAGTCAACATTAATTTGTGAAGGTTTTTAGATGGTATGGAAAAGGAAAGAAAAGCGTTTTTGTTGCATGATGGGGTAAAGTCTATTTGTATCATAAATATTTTGGAGACCTGCGAGTAAAACCTACAAGGTGAATACCTACAGTATGTACCCTGGGGATTTGGAATCTTTTCAAAGCTTGATTCTCAAAAAGTAGACCCATTCCAGAAATAGTCAATAAATAGATATTGGTATTGGGAAGTTTAAAAAAATAAAATAACCAAAAATTAAAGATGCAGCAGTTTGTTTAAGCAAAGCAAAGGAATGAAATGGCATAAAATATTTGAAAAGAGAAACTAAAATAGTATTTTATCATTTTAGAGTCATAGAGTGATACAGAGTGGAAACGCCCTTCGGCCGAACTTGCCCACACCGGCCAACATGAACCAGCTACACTAGTCCCGCGTTTGGGACCATATTCCTCCAAACCTCTCTTATCCATGTACCTGTCTAACTGTTGCTTAAACGTTGGGATAGTCCCAGCCTCAACTATCTCCTCTGGCAGCTTGTTCCATACATCCACCACCCTTTGTTACCCCTCAGATTGCTATTAAATCTTTTCACCTTAAACCTA
Organism: Rhinoraja longicauda; assembly: GCF_053455715.1. Taxonomy (NCBI): domain Eukaryota; kingdom Metazoa; phylum Chordata; class Chondrichthyes; order Rajiformes; family Arhynchobatidae; genus Rhinoraja; species Rhinoraja longicauda. The sequence goes on along the minus strand of NC_135967.1, from coordinate 2,929,814 downwards.
GGTCCTCTGGTCCTCGATTCACCTACTCTGGGCAAGAAACCCCGTGCATCTACCCGATCTATTCCTCTCATTTTCACCCCCCCATTCATTTTTCTTTCTTTCCAACATTGCCTGCTCACTCCTCAGCTCCTCTTTAATTCATCCTGCTGTTTAGTCCACATGTACTGATTTGATAACGTTTTCTTATGTGAACATCAAGGATGGTGGTAGGTTAGTTTTCCATGAAAAGCAACACTTGTATTAATTTAATAGTATGCGGCCCTTCTTTCTGGTAAAAGTTTTTGTGGTGGCTTACAACTTAGTAAGAACAGAGAAAAAGATAAAGCACCAATCTTGGGGCAAAAGGTTTTGAGGTTATGTGGACACTGCAAGGAGCAAATGAAGAAAGACTTTAAAATAGCCCAGTGTTTATTTTCCCACTTAATTCTAACCTACAGAAAAGGTTAAAGAACTGGATGATGTAACATCTCTTCTGTAGGATGTTTACATTTAGTTGTTGAATTTGAATCATTTCAATAGGGTGGAATGAGTACATGAACTAAAAGTATTTGTTGATAGAAGGATTTGCATCTGAATTGATTCTCCCCAAAATTCTTAATATCCTACAGTTCGCTCTGGCCAAACTACTTCTAAAGCATAAACAAATTTCACATGAAGCCTCCACCTAATTGAAACCATAACCTTTGTCTCCAAGACAAAAGTACTACCAACTTTGTTAGAGCACCATGAATCATAGTGTTTGATTTGTCTGCTTAATAATAGTTGCTTGTTATTTACTCAATTAATGATCAACCTCTGTTAAAAAGTAATGGGTCCATTTTTTATGTATTGCGGATGATTTGGATATGTAGGGATTATCTTGTTTTAGTAATGACCAATACAGTCCAAAACTTGGGTTCTTGACATCAGAGATACAGCAGGCTGCAGATGCTAGAATCTTGAGTAAAACCCATAATGCTGGAGGAACTCAATGGGTCAAGGCAGCATCTGGAGAGGAACGGAGAATGTCTGAAGAAGGGCCCCGGCCATAAACATCACCTGTCCATCCCCTCTCCAGATTTACATGACCTGCTGAGTTCCTCACTTAGTGTTTTGTTCTTGACATTAGGCACAGGATTGTTCTTTTTTAATGAAGACCTTGTGCTGATATGAAACCAAACCCGACGTCATGGAAATTCATTACAAATTACCACCCACAAATTTGACGTACAGAATAAAATTCACTCTCTTGGAATTTGTAGGAAAATAAAAGTAAATAAATCAACACTCATTTTTTTCTCTACTTGTTTTTTTGCGCATTTTTTGCGCCAGTTACACCCAATGGAAACCTTTTCTCAAATTTGTCCTTTTCTCATTTTTACCCTCCACATATCACAGGGCTCATGTATCTGATGTGAAATCTTTTAATGCCTTGAGTTGGGGTGCCAACTATCTCACTCCCAAATACAGGACATGGTGACGCCACTGGCCCCGCGCCCCTCGTGATTTCACCCAGCCACGTGCTACCACTCCAACAATGGTGGCTGTCCGGGCCAGGAGGTGGGTTGCTACGTAACCTCCGTTAGGTGGTGCCTGGCCTCCGGACCTAGACTGTCCGGAGCTAAAATGTCGGAAACCTAAAGTGTCGGAACCTAAATTGTCGGGACATACAGCGTCGGGGCCTACAGTGTCCGGGCCAACAGCGTCGGGGCCTACAGTGTCCGGGCCAACAGCGCCCCCTGGGCCTAATATGGGACAAACCAATCAAGCCCAAAATACGGGATGTCCCGGCTAATAGCCTTTAGCGTCTTTAGAAGTGGCCAATATATATCTGCCTATGTCTGCAGTTTACTTTGGGCTGTAGAGAATATAAAGTACTTCATAGAGGAAAAAGATTATGAGGCAGATAGAGTAGATGGTCAAAATCATTTTCCCATTGTATCAAAAATAAGAGGACATAAATTTAGGGCAACAGAAAGGAGTTTTAAAGAGGATCTGAGGAGTGAGGTTTTTTTTTTTACACAGAATAGTTGATGTCTGGTTTGCGCTGCCAGAGAACGTGGTGCAATAAAATATAATTCCTACATTTACAAGGCATTGAGACAGATGAATAGGCAAGGCCTATTCTGAAAGATATTGTCCTAATGTGGACAAATGGGATTAGTGTAAATAAGTAAAATAAATCAGCCCAGATTTGTTGGGCAGAAGGGCCCGTTTCTGTCCTGTATGACTGCATGGCGTTAAACTTGAGTCTTAATCCCCTTTACATACATATACATATCACCATTACCCGAAATAAAGATCCTGCAGCTTCCATCACCTGAAACCATTCCGAGCGTTGGACAGAAAGAACACAAGCAAAACACTGAAAATAATTGATTAATTGAGATTGAATTTTGGGAAAGGGAAATCAATTTTAAGAGCAGTGAAATGGATATTCATTTAGGAAAGCTTAATATCATCATTACCAAGTCAATATTGTTTCAGAAAAGGCAAATCATGTCTGGCACCTTTGCTTGAGCTCTTTGAGGATGTAGCAAGTCGTGTAGATGGAGTGGATCGCTCGTGTATTTGGGCAGGCTGTTAACAATCTGCTGCAGTGCTGAACTACTATCTACCTCCTTGGTCACCCTCAGGTCATCCTTGATCGGACATTGCTGGCTTTACCTTGCTGTGAACGTTATTCCCTTGGCATGTGTCTACACACTGTAAATGGCTTGAATGTGATCATTCTTTCCGCTGACGAGTTAGCTTTGCACGGAACAAAAGCTTTTCACGTGACAATGAACTAAAGTGTAAACATAAAAGTGCCCAGGTTAAGAGCTCGTGGTATTGGAGGAAGCGCATCTGTCCATTCCACGGCTGAGAAAGATCCATCTCGGAAAATCTCCCGTTCATCAACAGAAAATCGAATCAGCCCTCAGAACGACCGACCTTCATGAAACCTGGAGCTGCTGGCACAGCTGTGAGCACACACAGAGCATGAAATGTGGAGGTGGGGTGGGACGTGCTCCTGCTGCAGCTGAAAGGGCCTCGACTTCAGCCCATCCCTCCCTCCCCTGTCCACGTCGCACTAGCATTTAATCATTCCAGAACAGACTTAGAGCAAGGCTGCTGCTTCAAAGGGAGATCTGGGACTGAGCGCTGTGGCTCACCCATAACATACATGACCCTGCTACCCAACCCAAGGGGTTTCTCCGTTTATTGTATGGACCATACCCAATGGGGAGGAAGGGGAGAGGTGGCGATGTCTGCTTTATAATCAGCATCTCATGGTGCACTCATGTGACAGTCAGCCTCATGTCTGCCCTCCTGAGCTGGAACACCTGATCATGCAATGCCCAGCCACTTTCATCCACAAGAGAATTCACCGTTACCATCTTGTCAGCATTCTTCATATCACCCCAAGCAAATGATGGCAGATGGCACTGAACTTGGTCGTGTTCGTTTAGAGATACAGCACGGAAACAGGCCCACTGACTCCACGCCCACCAGCAATCCCCGCACACTAACAATATCCTGCACACACTGGGGACAATTTACAACGTAACCAGAGCCCATTAACCTACAAACCTGTATGTCCTTGGAGTGTGGGAGGAAACCGAAGATCACGGAGAAAACCCATGAAGGTCACGGGGAAACGTTGTAACAGACAGCACCCATAGTCAGTATCAAACCTGGGTCTCTGGTGCTGCAACCCTGGATGGAGTCCAAAGGATCTGGTGCCACTGAGATTTGAATTTGGATCACTTAGTCCAGAGTGCTAACCATTACACCACAGAACCACGGAACCCGGGCTGAACTCTCTTGACACAGCAAATCCTGATGCTCTCTCCATCATTGCTGGACACTTTAATCAAGTAAACTTCAAGGAACATACAATCAACCACAATCATACTTTATTAGCCAAGTATGTTTTGCAACATACGAGGAATGTCATTTGCCATACAGTCATACCAATAAAAAGCAACAGGACACGCAAAATACATTTGAACATGAACATCCACCCCAGTGACTCCTCCACATTCCTCACTGTGATGGAAGGCGAAAAAAAGTTAAATCTCTTCCCTTCTTTGTCCTCCCGCGGTTGGGGGCCTCTGACCTTCCGTTGACGGGACGATCTTTATACCATCAGCATGTCTCCTGTCCCACACGGGATGGTAATGCTCCAGACCACTGCTTCACCACCATCAAGTAACATCTATCACGCCCCCCCCCCCTTGCCCCAATTTCAGTCACTCTGATCACCTGTTGCTGCTGTTTACAGAGAGAAGCGCAAGGTAGCAACGAGGAGACCACCACAGTGATGGTTTGAAGAAGCTGAGAGTCAACTTCAACACTGCCTTGAGTCAGTGGATTGGTACATGTTCAAGACCACTACCACCAGCCTGGGTGAGTATATCCCAGTTGTCGCTGGTTTTATCAAGGAACTAGATCAAGTGGACCCGTTGGGCCTAAACCTATCCTGCATTGGTGCAGCACCCTCTCCTCCCCCTCCCCCCTCCCCCCTCCTTCCTCCCTTTTAGGTGGGCCTAAAATTGTCACACTATCGTGTTTTTGGCTGTCGTTCAGGAACAAACAAACGAGAGTTTTAGTATATAGATGAATAACATCACAGGCTACACACCTAAATTACGGGCAATCTAAGACCACAATGCATCTCTAGCAGATAAACTCAATGCATTTTCTGCTTGTCAAACGGGCAAATAAAAGTCTGCCAAGCCATGTACCCTCATCCTCTGCTGGGCCTGTCCCGTATAGCTCAGCGGCAGAAAATTAGATTGCTTTCACGAGGGCAAACTCTTGGAAAATGGTCAGCCTGGATGGAGTCTCTGGATGGGTCCTGAAATTGTGTGTACTAATCAAGTGGCTCCAGTCTTCACTTGGCATCTTCAACCTCTCACTGTCTACTGTCCCCGTCTGCTTCAGGGAATTCTCCATATTCCAGTCCCCAAGAAAAGTCAAGTGAGCTGTCTCAATGACTATCACTCAGCAGTTCCAACCAACCGTAATGAAGTGCTTTGAAAGATTGTTGATGGCCCACTTCAATGCCAGACTTCTGGACAATCTGGACGCCTTGCAAATTGTGTACGAGAGAAATAAGTCTGCTGAGGACATTATCCCTCTTGAACTCCATTCAGCTCTAGATCACCTCGACAACAAGAACAGCCATGCCAGGATACTATTCATTGACACAAAACGCTGGAGTAACTCAGCGAGACAGGCAGCATCGCTGGAGAAAAGGTATGGGTGACGTTTTGGGTCTCGACCCATTCCTTCTCTTTGAGATGCTGCCTGTCCCGTTGAGTTACTCCAGCATTTCTTTTGTCTATCTTCGATTTAAACCAGCGACTGCAGTTCCTTCCTACATGTATACTATTCATTGACTGCAGCTCAACCTTCACCATCATAATACCATATACTGTAAGCTCATCTCTAAATTCCTGGACCTCAAATGACATTTGAGGCCTCCATCTGCAACTGTCTCCCAGACTTTCTGACTGGTAGACCAGTCATAACAGCTCCTCCTGTAATGCTGGTATTCCTCAAGCTTGTGTGCTCAGTCCCCTTTAAACCCTGCACCGTGTGGCAAAGTTTACACTACAATACAATACAATACAATATATCTTTATTGTCATTGTACAGGGGTACAACGAGATTGGGAATGCGCCTCCCATACGATGCAATAAATTAATTAGCGAGTCAGTGTTAATTTAAACAACCCAATGAAACAAATTATATCAGTTTTAAGACAGAATAAAGTGCAAATAGATCTGTGCCGGATCACTGTGCGATGTGACCATCCGGCTCAGCAGGACCGGTTCATAGCAGCTATGGCCCTGGGGATGAAGCTTTTCCTGAGTCTGGAGGTGCGGGCGTAGAAGGCCTTGTATCGTCTGCCCAATGGTAGAAGTTCGAACAGACTGTTGCAGGGGTGTGAGGAGTCTTTGTGGATGCTGGTGGCTTTTCTGAGGCATCGTGGGTTGTAGATGCCCTCCAAGGCTGGTAGCTGTGTTCCGATGGTCCTCTGCTCCATGGATTACCCGCTGAAGAGCTTTCCTCTCTGCCTCTAACTCAATCTTTAAATTTGTGGTCAGTCAGATCAATAACCATAAAGAGATGGAATATTGAATTGAATGCTTTATTGCCACATGTGACAGGTCACAGTGATATTCTTTGTTTTGCATACCCAAGGTATGTAAATAGTTGCTACATAAAGGGCGCCGACAAAGTTGCAGAGTATCCCGCCCCAGGCCCTCATTTGTTCTCCCCCCTTCCCCTCCACTTCCCCCTCCCCCTTGGCCAATCCCCCACTCCGGGTTTTCCTTTGTTCTTCCACGTTATCTTGGAAAGAGATCATGTGTCACGGTGTAAGAACAACAAGCCCTCAACATCAGCAAGACGAAAGAGTTGGCTGTTGACCATGGGAAGAAAGGGGGTGAACATAACTCCCCATCAATGGAGGTGCTCCAGAGATGCTTCCCATTCCTTGCCATCTACATCATCAGCAACCTCACCTGGTCCCTACACGGTCACGTTGTAGTCAAGAAAGCATATCAGCATATTGACTTCATTGGGCATCTGAGAAGATTTGGCAGGTCCATAGGATTCTCTCAAACAGTACATATCCACTATAGGAAGTACTGTGACAGGCTACATGTGTTCTGTATGGTGACTGCTCTGCTCTCAACCAGTTAAACCTGCAGAGAGTGATGAGCACAGTGCAGTCCATCACTGGTTTGTCACTTCCTTTCATCCATCTGTCATCAGAAAGTGCGGCACGGTGGCGCAGCGGTAGTTCTACTGCCTTACAGCGCCAGAGACCCGGGTTCGATCCTTGCCACGGGCACTGTTTGTACGGGGTTTGTACGTGCTCCCCGTGACCTGCGTGGGTTTGCTCCGAGATCTTTGGTTTCCTCCAAAACTCCAAAGACGTACAGGTTTGTAGGTTAATTGGCTGGGTGTAAATGTAAATGTTCCTATTGTGTACAGGGCAGTGTTAGTGTGCTGGCTGGTGCGGATTCGGTGGGCTGAAGGGCCTGTTTCTGCGCTTGTATCTCTAAAACTAAAAGTAAAGGGATGGCTGGCAGCAATGTCAAGGATGCCTGGTCAGCCCCTTTTCTCTTCGCTACCTTCTGGGAAATATGCAGGAGTTTGACGGCTATACTTCAGGAAAGCTTCTTCCCAGGGCAATCAGACTTCTGATTCAGTGCCTCTTTCCCACCCCTTTCCTGCAGATGCTCCCACAAACTCTTACTCTCAACCCCCCACCACATTCAATTATTCGGCAGGCACGGGGCGGCACGGTGGCACAGCAGTAGAGTTGCTGCCTTACAGCGAATGCAACGCCGGAGACTCAGGTTCGATCCTGACTACGGGCGCCGTCTGTACGGAGTTTGTACGTTCTCCCCGTGACCTGCGTGGGTTTTCTCCGAGATCTTCGGTTTCCTCCCACACTCCAAAGACGTACAGGTTTGTAGGTTAATTGGCTGGGCAAATGTAAAAATTGTCCCTAGTGTGTGTAGGATAGTGTTAGTGTGCGGGGATCGCTGGGCAGCGCGGACCCGGTGGGCCGAAGGGCCTGTTTCTGCGCTGTATCTCTAAATCTAAATCTAAAAAAAAATCCTTTATTGCACCTCGGTGCATTTTTGCACTCCTTCCCAGTACAATCTTCACACTGTTCTGCTGCTTTGCATTTATCATTGTATTCCCTCTTGTAATTATCATTACGTTTACACTCTGAGCCTCAGCAAACAAGGTATTTCATTGCACCCTAGTGTATATATCAATAAAATAATCTGAATCTGGATCAGACAGGGATTGAAAACTGGTTATCACACAGAAAACAGAGTTGGAATAAATAGGCCCTTTTCAGGGCCATTTGCAAGGTCATTTATTGGCCTTCAATTATTTCCTATTTTAGTTAATGACCTGGAAGAAGTGAAGACTGAAAGCTGACTGAGCTCACTGATAGCACAATAATAGCTGGATGGGCAAACTGTGCTGAGGATATTGTGAATGTGTGGCTTTATATAGACAGATAAGTCAAGTGAGTGAGCAAGCGAAATCTTAGCAAGAGAAAAGTCACTTCCAGTCAAAAACATTGTCGCCACTGACGACGCACCATCAATATTCTGGGGATTGTCATTGACCTGAAACTTATCTGAAGGTAGACACAAAATGCCGGAGTAACTCAGCGGGACAGGCAGCATCTCTGGAGAGAAGGAATGGGTGATGTTTTGGGTCACGACCCTTCTTCAGGTGTCAGAGATTATGGAGAGAAGGCAGGAGAAGGGGGTTAGGAGGGAGAGATAGATCAGCCATAATTGAATGGCAGAGTAGACTTGATGGGCCGAATGGCCTAATTCCATTCCTATCCCTTATGACCTTCAGACTGAAAACTTATCTTTATCTGTCACAGACACTCAGGTGATCCCCAGCTATGCCTGCCATTTCATTGGATAAGTTGAACACTCCTTGCTTCAAACTAGTGTAGCTGGGACATGGTGGCCGGTGTGGCCAAGTTGGGCCAAAGGGCCTGTTTCCAGACTGTATCACTCCATGACTCTAAATGAATCCCAACACCATTGCCAAAGTTTCACTCTGCTACATTGACAACTGCATCAGAGTTGCTTCCTGCACCCCTGCAAACCTCAATGGTTTCATCTTCGTGTCTTCATTCTCCCACCATCACTAAAACCAACCCCCATTCAAACCCTGCTCCTTCACACACTCGCCTCCCGTCCCTCTGTCCCCATTGCCAAGTTACCCCTATCCTTCCACCCATGTCCCTCCCCTGGCTTTATATTCACTCGCCCTCTGACACCCCCTTTGCCTCTTTGTTCCCCTCGAAGCTTTGTCACTTACTCCAACCATCTGCCAATTGAACCTCACTGATGTGTTTCCACCTATCACTTGCCAGATTTTGTCCCATCCCCCCTACCCTTCCAGCTTCCCCTCCCCTCTCCTCTCTGTCTGAAGAAGGGTCCCGACAAAAACATCGCCTGGCTTTTCCCACCCCAGATGCTGCCTGACCCGCTGAGATTCTCCAGCACTTTGCGTTTTGCTTAGCTGTATCAAGACTTGTCACATTACATCTTGAAGGCAAGGACATATTGAAGACATATCAACTTCCAACACTCCAACGTTATTCTAATGTCTTTGTGACCCAATTCACAGCGTGCCCATGGGGATGACACAAGGTTTGGCTAAATGATCACACTGATTCTCGCTGCAGGATGAACGCACATGATTTATTCTATTTAGTGTTATGAAAGTCCAGGATTACACGAGGGCACTGTCTCTCACTGTCAGAGCACATGTGCGATGAACTGGTGATCACGGGCTAGTCCCCATAGCTTAGTCCTGGTCTTCTAAGGAGGAGCTTGGCGCCCTCAGGCTTTTTCCTGCAGTTTACCCTTACCTTGAGAGGAGGTGCTGACGGTACAGGTTTCTTCCTGGTGGCTCGGCTTTAAACAATAGGTGCAGGAGTAGGCCATTCGGCCCTTTGAGCCAGCACTGCCATTCACTGTGATCATGGCTGATCATTCTCAATCAGTACCCCATTCCTGCCTTCTCCCCATACCCCCTGACTCCACTATCTTTAAGAGCTCTATCTAACTCTCTTTCGAAAGCATCCAGAGAATTGGCCTCCACTGCCTTCTGAGGCAGAGAATTCCACAGATTTACAACTCTCCGACTGAAAAAGTTTTTCCTCATCTCCGTTCTAGGGTTTAGGGTTGAAGAGGTGACGCTGGTGGTCTCTGGATTATCCTGGCAGCTCAGTCTATGCCTCGGTGTGTGTGTGTGTGAGCTCAATCCTTCACTCTCTGTGGGAAGGAAGCGGTTCTGGCATCTCAGGCTAGTCCCAGTCACTCTGTCAGCCTCAAGTAGGGGGTGCTGGCTGCCTCAGGCTTCTTTCCCAACAGCGCAGTCTTGACCGCACAGTGGTCTCAGGGCTGTCCCAGTAGTTCAGTCTTCCTCGAACCTGTGACAGGGAAACACAGCTAGCAGAGAGGTGCTTCTCTTTCTCTCCTTCTCATCCTCCTTCTCATCCTCCTTCTCATCCTCCTTCTCATCCTCCTTCTCATCCTCCTTCTCATCCTCCTTCTCATCCTCCTTCTCATCCTCCTTCTCATCCTCTCCCTTCTCTTGTCTGGCTAGAATGTGTGGGTTTATAGGGAGTAGACTGACAAGGTTCAAGTAGCCAATGCATATCAGCTAATTGGCCCCAACTGTTACCAATAATGCTGGGGATTGACCTCTCCTGGTCGGTCAGCCATTGTCCAGGGAATCAGAATGACATCCAAGGCAGAGGGCGCTGTCACAACTGTCTTGAATGGAATATTCTTCATTGACTGGGTGGCTACTCTTTCAACAATACTAGTGCCATCTGACCACAAGCAAGTGACCCATTTGGTTGATATTCCATCCACTCTTTTGAACACCTCTGAGAGTTAGATATTGCTCTTAGGGCTAACGGAATCCAAAGATATGGGGAGAAAGCAGGAACGGGGAACTGATTTTGGTGCTGGCTCGAAGGGCCGATTGGTCTACCCCTGCACCTATCTTCTATGTTTTTATGTTTCTGCCTTGTTCCTCCACAATCAGACAACGGTTGCCAGTGCAGAGCAAGTGCCAACACCTCCAGCGAGAGAGGGAGGTGTCATGGTGGTGGAGTGGACGTGTGATGTGCCCACACGGCTGAATTGCTGGCGGTCTTCAGAACCCGATAGGGGTGCACGCAAGCTCTGGGCTTTGACACTTTGCAGGGTTTGGTGGGCAAGATGTTAGGCAGGAGTTATGTTTGGTGCAGATTATTATTAGATGATTGTATGTAGTATAAGCATAGAGCAGTACATTTGATATGGTTGTCATGAGCAACGGATTCACATAACCTTGACCACATGTGCAGGGTCATTTTATCTACATTCGTACCAGCAGTTTCTTCTACCAGAGATGGCTTTATCAGCAGAGGATGCTTTTTTCTCTCCACCTCCTCCACCATATAACAGAGAGCTACTTACTGCGTGAGGGTGGTTCAGAACTCCTTAGCCATCCATATCTCTAATCTCCCGCTCCCCTGGCTCTCAGTCTGGAGAAGGGCCTCGACCCAAAACGCCACCCATTCCCTCTCTCCAGAGATGCTGCCTGTCCCGCTGAGTTACTCCAGCATTTTGTGCCGATCGTTAGAGACACATTATGGAAACAGGCCCATAGGCCCAATAAAAACCGCAGCAACCCGCAGGTACTCATTTACACAAGTCCCATTTAATTCTCCCCACATTTCAATGAACTCACACCACTCACTTACACACAAGGGGATTTCATGATGCCCAGTTAACCTAACAATGTCCATTGGAGCCACATCTGAAAACCAGGGACACTAAATGCTACCGTGACTCAGATGGTGAGGCAGCATCTCTGGGGAACATGGATAGGTGACGTTTCAGATCGGGACCCTTCTTCCGGGCACCCTCCAGCTTCTGTGGCCTGTCGTGTCTTCCAGAACACTTCTCATTTCTTTGGAATGGTTTCCATTCAATTGTGAATTTGCACTAAATGTGCCAATAAACAGCTACAATCCCAATAAAGTCGGAGCATAAATGTTGTCCGGCACTCCGCCAGTTAATCAATCATTACAATTCCAATGCACGTGTTTCACCAATCCCATTCCCACCCCCACCCCCTTCCCCCCTCACTGACTCCATCACCTCCCTGATGAGATATGCGTTATTTAAAGAACGTAATATGCTTTTAATATAAAAAAACAAAATGTTATAGCTGGGAAATTATTCATCAGCACTAACATTTCTCAGTGCATTAACTTGAAGCTCTCGCGATAGATTCATATCTGAGAATGAAAAGCCAAGATCTGTTTATTTTTAATGTACTGACCAGATCAGTAGTGCAGGCCATCTCTACAAGTCGGTCATTTATGTACTATGGGAGGACAGACAATCATATATGTGAGTCAATGGGGAGAGATTTCCGAGTGAATGCTCCACCAATTTTCCCATCCTCAGTTGAAATTATTACTGCTACTGAGTCAAAACATTGTGACCACTTGCCTAATATGCTGTTGGTCCTCCGTGTGCAGCCCCATACGCAGCAGGGTGCGATGCACTGTGTATTGTGACACATTCCTCCCGTGACCACCATTAAAGATTTCTGTGACTTGTGCCACAGTCGACCTTCTGTCGGTTCGGACCAGACGGGATAGCCTTCGTTGCCCTCGCGCATCGATGAGCCTTGGGCGCCCAAGACCCTGTCGCCGGTTTGTGGTTTGTCCCTCCTCGGACCACTGTCGGTAGGTACTCACCACTGCTGACCGGGAGCACCCCACAAACCTTGCCGTTTCAGAGATGCTCTGACCCAGTCGTCTGGCCATAACAATTTGGCCCTTGTCAAAGTCACTCAGGTCTTTACTCCTGCTCATTTCTCCTGCATCCAACACATCAACTTCAAGAACTGACTGTTCACTTGCTGCCTAATATATCCCACCCCTTGACAGGTGCCATTGTAACAAGATAATCAATATTATTCACTTCACCTGTCGGTGGTCATAATGTTTTGGCTGATCGGTGTATGTAGTTGCATTTGCATTTATATAGCATTTGGATAGTCATCACAATTATTTTACAATCACTGCATTAGATGAATGCCAATGAGGGATTTTTTATGTGATGTTTGTTTAGACATTAAGAGAACTTGCTGTTCCTTTTAACATAGTTGGACGGCCCTTCTACGTTGAAGGAGGTAGACGAGAGGGTGCTGAATATCTCATCCTCCAAACCCCTGAAACAATTACTTGAACAATGAAAAACAGCGTTGGTGGGTTGCAACGCACAGGGAGAGGTCAGTCGCTTGACATACACAGCAAACTGCGATTTACCGTTGTAGATTCCAGCAGGTTCAGGAGCCAACTCTAAGTGCAGAAGTCCCAAACTGGCTGGCTGGCTGGGGTCTGTTGCTGATTTACTGGCTGCAGGATTCCAGTGGAACAGCGCAAATGTACAAAGCTACGCAGCACTTATGCCATCCGCCAGTGGCCCCACTCCATTCCAATGGATAGAAACCAGGAGCAACTGTTGGTGGAAACAGTGGAGGGTGACCCTGTCCTGAGCCCAGCATGTAGACATGACCACAAAGGCACAACGCTGTCCTGAGCCCAGCATGTAGACATGACCACAAAGGCACAACCCTGTCCTGAGCCCAGCATGTAGACATGACCACAAAGGCACAACCCTGTCCTGAGCCCAGCATGTAGACATGACCACAAAGGCACAACGCAAGTCATTTCATTGTTCTGTTGCTGGTACATATGACAATTAAACTCTTCACTCTTTACAGTGGCTCCAGAGTCATAGTCACAGAGTGATACAGTGTGGAAACAGGCCCTTCGGCCCAACTCGCCCACAGTGTCCCAGCTACCCTTGTCCCACTTGCTTGCGCTTGGTCCATAACCCTCCAAACCTGTCCTATCCATGTACCTGTCCAACTGTTTCTTAAACGATGGGATAGTCCCAGCCTCAACTACCTCCTCTGGCAGCTTGTTCCATACACCCACCACCCTCTGTGTGAAAAAGTTACCCCTCAGATTCCTATTAAATCTTTTCCCCTTCACCTTGAACCTATGTCCTCTGGTCCTCGATTCCCCTACTCTGGGTAAAAGACTCTTGTGCATCTACTCGATCTATTCCTCTCATGATTTTGTACACCTCTATAAGATCTCCCCTCATCCTCCTGCGCTCCGAGGAATAGAGACCCAGCCTCCTCAACCTCTCCCTACAGCTCACACCCTCTAGTCCTGGCAACATCCTCGTAACTTTGTTATACGTTTAAAGAGATTTGGCACGCCACTGAATAACCTAACAAACATCTAAAGAGGCACTGTAGAAAGTATCCTGGCAATTCCAACACACAGGAATACAACAGGCTGCAGAGTGTGGTGCACTCAGCCCAGCCCATCCCACACACACAGACACCCCCTCCATCAAAACCATCTACAAGTGGTGCTGACCCAAGGCAGCGGCAACTATCAACAAGGATCGCCAACATCGCCAACATCCAGGCTGCGTTGCCAGAATCAGGCAGGAGGCACAGGAGCCTGAAGCCTGAAGTCCCACACCACCAGGTTCAAGGACAGCTACTTTCTCACAGCGATCAGGTTCTTGAACTGGATTACACGACCCTAATCCTCGGCCATAGGATGCTACTAGCCACCTCTCGTGGACTCATTTGCTGTAATTTACGTTTTTGTGTGTTGTTGGATTGTAGGTGCTGCAAGCAAGATTCTCATTGTACCCGTGCCTCGCCATCCTTGTGTATTTGACAATAAACGACCTGACCTGATGATCAAGAATAATGTGTACGTTTTCTGTTTTATTACAACACAGCTTCACGGTGGCGCAGCGGTAGAGTTGCTGCTTTACAGCGAATGCAGTGCCGGAGACTCAGGTTCCATCCTGACTACGGGTGCTGTCTGTACGGAGTTTGTACGTTCTCCCCGTGACCTGCGTGGGTTTTCTCCGAGATCTTCGGGTTCCTCCCACACTCCAAAGACGTACAGGTTTGTAGGTTAATTGGCTTAGTAAATGTAAAGATTGTCCCTAGTGGGTGTAGGATAGTGTGTGTGGATTGTTGGTCGGTGCGGACCTGGTGGGCCGAAAGGGCCTGTTTCCGTGCTGTATCTCTAAACTAAACTAAACAGGAGGACATTTGGCCCATCAGATCCTGGCTGCCTTTCAGCAGAGCAATGCCATCAGTGCCTTGCCCCCTCTCCTGGAGTCATGCAGCAGAGAGACAGATCTTTCACTCTGCTCCAAGGCACAGGAGGACACTAATGTAGCCTCCGATCATCCTCCCACTCCTTGTGTTTTGGGATGCTGGAAGAAACTGGAATAGCCTGGGGAAACCCATGCAGTCACTGAGAGAATGTGCAAAGTGCACACAGGCAGCCCCCAAGGGCAGGATTGAACCCAGGTGACTGGAGCTGTGGGCCAACAGCTCGACCAGCGGCACCAGCCTGCAGTTTGGCAACATGTTCTCTCTCAACACTCCCTTTGATTCTTTCTGCCACTTTAGTTTAGAGATATAGCGCGGAAACAGGACCTTCCACCCACTGAGTCTGCACTGACCAGCGAACCCCGCACATTAACGCTAGCCTACACTAGGGATAATTTTTACAGTTATACCAAGCCAATCAGCCTACAAACCTGTACGTGTTTGGAGTGTGGGAGGAAACCGGAGATCACAGAGAAAACCCAGGGCACAGGGAGAACGTACAAACTCCGTACAGACAGCACCCGTAGTCAGGATCAAACCCGGGTCTCTGGCGCTGTAAGGCAGCAACTCTACCACCACTATATAGCTATCATTTATAATGACTAACTAACCTACACCCTTGTAGAGAGACAGAATGGCAGAGTACCTGAGGGAAACTCACACTGTCAAGGCAAAGAACATGCAAACTCAGCAGAAAGTTCAAGACCGAATCCAGGTCCTTGGGGCTGTGAGACCCCCTGTTACAATCCAGCTCAATTGAGTGGTTTTATTAATTGCCCAACGTTTTTCCAGCTGTTTCTGCCCACCCTCATCACTGCATGGGCCCGCAACATTTTGGATGTGGACTTATCTTTTGGTCAAGTATTGTGAGCACAACAGTTGAGGTCTTGGTAAGATGCATTCAGCAAGTTCCATGCCAGTGTAGCCTGCAAGCTTCAAAATAGGGGAAATCCATAGAGGTCTAATGTAAACCTGAAGAGATGCATCATTTACCACACGTTCCAAAGGGACATTTCAGGAAACAAGATATTTCTGGGGGGCTGAAATGTGTAAACTACTGCTTTTAAATGGTGATAACTATCTTAACGCTGCAATACACACCTTCTGCCAGTAAAGGGCGCTGTTGTATTTCAGACGGCATTGAGTTGCATTCGTGTAGCAACTTTTACATGTCTTTAAAAACATCCCAACATCCATCTATATACTAAAACTCTCGTTTGTTTGTTTGTTCCTGAGCCACAGCCAAAACTGCACACGATAGCGTGACAATTTTAGGCCCACCTTACTCACCGTCGTCCCTTTGGTGCTAATGGGAAAAGTTTCACTGAAATCGGTGTTATATTTTTAAAGTTATTCACATTTTAAAGTTTAAATCTATCTCCTAGGGAGGGTGGGGGAGAGGGAGGGGGGGTGGAAGAGGGAGGATAAGGGGGGTTGAGGGGATTGGAGAAGGGGGAAGGGGAAGGTGGGAGGGGAAGGGGGTGGAGGGGAGGGAGGGAGGGGAGGAGGAGAGGAGGGGGCAGGGGAGGGGAAGAGGGGGAGAAAGGAGGGGGAGGAGAGGAGGGGGCAGGGGAGGGGGTGGAGAGGAGGGGGCAGGGGAGGAGAGGGTACTGCACCAATGCAGGAGAGGTTTGGGCCCAATGGGTTCACTTGGTCTAGTACTTTATAAAGGACTTTTCAAATGCCTTCAGTGTTTTAAAGTAAAATGTAGTTGAGGCAGATACAGTAACACCATTTAAAAGCCATTTGGACAGGTAGGTGGAGACATGCATGGGAGAGCGCAGGCAAATGGGACGAGTTTGGATGGAGCATCAACGTAGAAAGGTCTGGCTGCAGGGACTGTTTCCATACTGTATGACTCTATGACAAGGGAATCAAGTTCCCACAAGCAACAGCATAATAACCAGATAACAGTATTATTAAGGAAGATAAAAGTATCAACCAAGTCACTGAGGAGACCTTAGTTCCTCCACATCCAGGGCTGATGGGATTTTAGTTCATCATCTCAAAGGACTGCAGTGCCAGCTGTGCTGAGTGCACCACTTACTAGTGAAGGGAAGTTTCTAACTTTAGAGGCAAGAATCACGAGAAGAATAAAATCATGAGAGGAATAAAATTGCATAAAACCATGAGAGGAATAGATCGGGTAGATGTACAGAGTCCTTTACCCAATGTGAAAGATACATCTTCTGGATGCGCTGGGATGCATCCTCAGTGATGTGGCCTGGGGTGATGGGGTGTTTCGGGTCTCACAACATCAGACCCCCTCGCCCAGGCGACCCAGGGGATGATCAGGCTCCGACTTGCGTCCCAGCAGCAACTGTCCACGGATCAGCCCTCTTAATAACTACTGTGCAGGGGTTGGGAGACTCTGGTGCGTGGAGGGGCTGGGCTCTGGGGGGTGAGTCCTGGCCAGGCTCCTCCTGCGTCCCACCAGGTTCAAGGCCTGTGCGCTGCACCTCTTTCTCCTTCTCCGAGCATTTCATTCTTGCCTGATGGCGCAAGGCCTTTCCGTAGCTTAAAAAAATAACTGCAGATGCTGGTACAAATCGAAGGTATTTATTCACAAAATGCTGGAGTAACTCAGCAGGTCAGGCAGCATCTCGGGAGAGAAGGAATGGGTGACATTTCGGGTTGAGACCCTTCTTCAGACCATAGCTTATTGGGTTTCTTTCTCATGAAAGACACAGACTGGTGGCCAACCCATCCTGTCCCGGGTGCCGTCTTTCCGTGCCGTCAACTGTCTCTCCAGTAGTCACCAAACTATTCTTGGTTGTCACCCAGTCTATTCTTAGGTGCCACTGGCTGAGCCAGACTTCAATGTGAAAGATACACCCTCTGGATGCATTCTCAGTGATGTGACCTAAGGTCATGAGGTGTTTTGGGTCTCACAGAGTAGGTGAATCAAGGACCAGAGGACATAGGTTTAAGGTGAAGGGGAAGCGATTTAATAGGAATCCGAGGGGGTAACATTTTCATACAAAGGGTGGTGGGTGTATGGACCAAGCTGCCAGAGGAGGTAGTTGAGGCTGGGACTATCCCAACGTTTAAGCAACAGTTAGACAGGTACATGGATAAGAGAGGTTTGGAGGAATATGGTCCCAAACGCGGGACTAGTGTAGCTGGGACATTGTTGGCCGTTGTGGGCAAGTTGGGCCGAAGGGCGTTTCCACTCTGTATCACTCTATGACTCTAAAATGATAAAATACTATTTTAGTTTCTCTTTTCAAATATTTTATGCCATTTCATTCCTTTGCTTTGCTTAAACAAACTGCTGCATCTTTAATTTAAAAAAAATTTTTTTTTTTAAACTTCCCAATACCAATATCTATTTATTGACTATTTCTGCAATGGGTCTACTTTTTGAGAATCAAGCTTTGAAAAGATTCCAAATCCCCAGGGTACATACTGTAGGTATTCACCTTGTAGGTTTTACTCGCAGGTCTCCAAAATATTTATGATACAAATAAACTTTACCCCATCATGCAACAAAAACGCTTTTCTTTCCTTTTCTATACCATCTAAAAACCTTCACAAATTAATGTTGACACTGACTTTTACAGCAGGCCATGTATAAATTGCCATCTGTAGGTGGAAATATTTGCTAAACTCTCACTTAGAAATATGCTATACACAATATTAATACCTTTGCCCCGACATTTTCTTTCTTTTCACACACTGTACCACTCTGGTAGGCTTGCACCTTGCCCCGATCTAAAATGATTATGGAATAACAGATCCAAAATGCTACAGGTTAATATACTAACCTATTTACTCTGGTGTAAAATAAATACTTCCAAATTGTTCAGCAGTCAATTGGCAATTGACTAAGTCGGATCGGTCTCAGATTAAATGTGTAGGAAAGAAATGCCTACATTTCCGTTTAAACCAGATAGACACAAAAGGCTGGAGACCAAACGCAGGCAGGTGGGACTAGTGTAGCTGGGCCATGTTCGCTGGTGTGGACAAGTTGGGCCTGTTTCCTGCATTACTCTGTGACTATGATAACACCATGGAGAGACCTACAGATTATATATTTATACTATCAAAAAATAAGGGCAATGATATAGAACAGGGCTGCATGATTCAAAACAGTCATTAAAAAACAGAAGAATTGTTTTCTTTTGCAAGAGGGTAACACCTTCACGAACAAGAATCTAAAAAATAACATTTGATTTAAAAGTCATAATTTTTTTTTTAACCTACAACATATTTGAATATAAGGCGCAAAATGCTGGAGTAACTCAGTGAGACAGGCAGCATCTCTGGAGAGAAGGAGTGGGTGACGTTTGGGGTCGAGACCCTTCTTCAGACGGAGTCAGGGGAGAGGGAAACTGGAGATATGGAAGGGTACAAGGTGTGATAACGACAGATCAAAGCAGACGATGATCAAGGAAGTTTGTCCGACATATATTTGCAATATGATCTACAGTGGGAAATAATGGCCACTATTTCAAGTCAAAAGTGTAAGGAAGCCCGACTGTTGAGCATGTGAAGTAATAGAGGTGTGCCAAGCAGTGCCGATGGACATGGTGATGGTGTAATCTGCTGCTGGATAGATAACAGCAAGTGTCACAGTGTTCATTTATCACTCGTTTCTTGAAATCTTTGGCTCAGTTTAGATTTTTTTTGTTATTACTATAATTTGAAAATTTCTAACATTTGATAAGCATTGCGACTTTACCTGTGCTTGATTCAAAACGTGCTGGAATAACTCAGCAGGTCAGGCAGCATCTGAGGAGAGAAGGAATGGGCGACGTTTCGGGTCGAGACCCTTCTTCAGACTGATGTCAGGGGGGCGGGACAAAGGAAGGATATAGGTGAAGACAGAAAGATAGAGGGAGATAGAGGGAGATCTGGGAAATGGGAGGGGAAGGGAGGGACAGAGGAACTATCTAAAGTTGGAGAAGTCGATGTTCATACCATTGGGCTGCAAGCTGCCCAGGCGAAATATGAGGTGCTGTTCCTCCAATTTCCAGTGGGCCTCACTATGGCACTGGAGGAGGCCCATGACAGAAAGGTCAGACTGGGAATGGGAGGGGGAGTTGAAGTGCTCGGCCACCGGGAGATCAGATTGGCCAACGCGGACCGAGCGAAGGTGTGGAGCGAAGCGATCGCCGAGCCTGTGCTTGGTCTCGCCGATGTAAATAAGCTGACATCTGGAGCAGCGGATGTAATAGATGAGGTTGGAGGAGGTGCAGGTGAACCTCTGTCTCACCTGGAAAGACTGTTTGGGTCCTTGGATGGAGTTGAGGGGGGAGGTAAAGGGACAGGTGTTGCATCTCGTGCGGTTGCAGGGGAAAGTGCCCGAGGATGGGGTGGTTTGGGTAGGAAGGGACGAGTGGACCAGGGAGTTGCGGAGGGAACGGTCTCTGCGGAATGCAGAAAGGGGAGGGGATGGGAAGATATGACCTGCCGAGTTACTCCAGCACTTTGTGAATAAATACCTTCGATTTGTACCAGCATCTGCAGTTATTTTCTTATACTACCTGTGCTTGAAGTCACCTGCTGCTGCTGGCTGTTTTGGGGGTTTCACTGCACCCTGTGCTACCAAGTAACATTACTGACCAGTACTGTGTCCACAAACTGATTTGGTAGAACAGTATCTTTGGCACATCATCTACATTTATAAAACCATATTGTCAAAGTTAAATACATTGCCAATGTGGTTTTATTGCCGTAAAAAAAAATGTTTTCCACGGTGTTTTTTTTTTCATTGAACAGCTTTTATTAAAAGCTGAAGAACTCCAAGAGTTTTGTACAGATGCGAATTGCCTTGGAGCCATTTCCTTCAAATAGCAATCTAGCTACCCTGTTTCCCCACTCTTTCTCCTGCAATGCTTTCCTTCTTAGGACACTTCTGTTGTGGCCTTATTTTAGGACTTCCAGCCACATCAAATAAAAACCTAAACAATCAGGTCAAACCTTTTCAAAAAATCGGCTACAAATATATTTGCACCTGTGCCTCATTTTAGATTTGACCTGGATACGTTCACATCTGGACAAGCGTGGTCAGGGTCAGTCCCAACCTGTAGCTCCATCCACTCCATTTTGGAAACGCATGCAACAGAATTCATCACACTAGGGTCCAGTGGTAGCAATCGATCTAAGTATATCATGGACGTAATTTAAACAATGTACCTTGAAATACGTTTCAGATGTTGTATTACTGTGCTGGGCCAGGATGTGCCAAATTAGAAGCCTGTTGTGGAACGAATTGAGGAGCTGGCTGTGGTGTTTCACTCGGTCTCAAAGCACTATGTCGAGGTGCAGGTGAGTAGACTTAACCAACTTGGCTTCCTCTTTCCAATTGTGTTTTATAAATCAATTCCTGATGTAATGCATGCTTGAATGAGATAAGTCTTTTCGACTGAGTTATAAGCGTTGTAATAGTCTAAGAATAATAGCTTAGTTTATGGATACAGCATGGAAAACAGGCTCCTTGGTCCACCGAGTCCAAACCAACCATCGATCACCTGGTCACAATTCAGTAATATAGTTTTGTTTAGTTTAGAGACACAGCATGGTAACAGGCCCTTTCGGCCCACCGGGTCCACGCCAACCAGCGATCCCCGCACACTATCACTATCCTATAACCACTAGGGACAATTTTACATTTACCAAGCCAATTAACCTACAAACCTGTACATCTTTGGAGTGTGGGAGGAACCCGAAGATCTCGGAGAAAACCCACGCAGGTCACGGGGAGAACGTACAAACTCCGTACAGACGGCACCCGTAATCGGGATCGAACCTGGGTCTCCGGCACTGCATTCACTGTAAGGCAGCAACTCTACCGCTGCGCCACTGTGACCGCCCCATTTAGTACTTGAGAAGAGATTGTATGAGGGTGCATAAAAGAGAAAACATTCACTCGTACACTCAGAACTCAGCAGAACCGGCCGCAGATGATTTCATTACAGACCACATTTTTCTCCTCACATTTTTAAAAATGTTATTTTTTTTTTATTTTGGTGCAAATAAAATGCTACTGCAGAGCTTTGAAACTCCCAAGTTACATCAAAGACAACAACAGCAGCGACAGATGTGTTGCAATAGCTCAGAATCTTTCCTTATTCTTGGATTGTAAGAGTATCCATGAAAGCCCAGAGAGCCCCATGTACAGACACAAGGCTGGTGAGATTGATGAGCTCCATTTTTGCCGCTCCATCGTCGATCGCTAAACCGATAATCCCCATGTAAATGTATTGCACAATTAGAACACATCACGTAAAAAAAGGTTCTAATCACGATGGAGGTGATGATCCAGATCGTGATCACACAAGACTCTCGTTTCATGTATCATTAGCTACAGGACCATTTGTTCCAAAATGGTGTCCATTAATTATATTCCTTTTTTTAAAAAAAATTTAAAAACCAATTTTTACAGTCACATTTATACCGCTAGAAGGAAGAAAAAGTGTTTTTTTAGTATTTTTATACTCACCATTATACCTAGACCAGCACCAACAATTTTTTTTCTTTTTTTTTTAAATTGGGGAGGGGCATGGTTGGTTGCATGGTAACAAGCTGCGAACAGGCTTGTTGGGAGTCTAGTCTAGTCCAAATTGCGGTTCAATACTAGGAGTACTCCCACAGGGCGCGGACAGCCTCCATGTTTCACTATCCAACAATCAATGGGAAATGATGGGGTTGTCCTTCTTTTGGTTGTAGTGGCCACGACCATATTACATGCATGGTGTGCACCAGCTACAGGTGACATCGTGGAACCAGCCAATTATACACTTTTTTTAAAATGTAGGGTCATCTTTTTTTGTTGTTGAAATTTCCCCCATTTCTTTCTCCTTCCTTTTCGTGTAACACTGTTACGGAAATAGAATGTTAAAAACAATAAATAAAACACAGTTCAACAGAGATCCAACTCCGGTTACGTTTGCCCGGTCAATCCACTGGCTTCCACACTAATTCCCTGTCCAACCACACGTCCGAGATCTGAAGAGGTGCTTTTTTAAATTTTAACACAGGGAAAAAAGCACAAGCATGCAGTGCTGACAATCATCCAATCGCACATGCAACTTGCAACAGAGCATCGGGTAAGGAGGCTGAAAAATTACCCCCCCAAAACATTGGAAGGCTTGGATGCTACTAGATTGACCAACAACTCAGAACCATTGACGTTGACCTGCGCAGATTTGGATTCCGCATCCATTTTCACATTGGCCAACAATCTGGATCCTGTCATTGGCTGTTCAGTAGGATTAAGAAAGTCAACCATCCTCAATTGACACACTGCATTATAGCAGTGCTTCCTTCTGTAACCACTAACTAGGGCAGGGAAGAAAATTCACGTTTCATTCATTAGTGCCTTTTTTATTTGGACAAGCTCAAGAAATGTTACGCCCCACTGGCTCACTACTCTTCCTTCCTCCCCCTATTCAGTCACCCAAGGTTTACTAAATTCACAGCTCATTGGCACAGTTAACCGCTGCCTCCTCCCCTTGCCCTTCCCTCCCACCCTCCCCAACCCACCCCTCACACACACACGCACACACACACACACACACACACCCAAACACACAAAGGCTTTGGATAAGTCATAAAACCAAAAGTAATATGGCAAGGATCTGGAAACGCCATTCCAATATGAAACAGACTCAACACTTGTCAAACATATTATCTGTTATTACTATTCATAGCAAAAATAAGTCTTTCTTTTCCAAAAAAAAGGGGCTCGTCCGTCCCAACATCAAGGCTTGAAAATGTTCGATGCGCTCGGTGGTGGTCACGCAAGCCGTTCTGATGCCATAGCCTTTTGAAAACGTAGAGAGATTGAAGACCCTCAAGTGAATACTTGGTGTTGAGGCATGAAACACTTTTGTGAAGTAACATCACTCTCTGTACATACAGTCCACAATGCTCGATTGTGTCATTGTCAATAATTGCACATTAATTGTCGCAGACACTGCGACTTAGTTCCAGCTGCCTTGCAATGCCTCCATTCCCAGAAGACGTTCAAGTCTTTAAGCTTATGTCCTGTCTCTGTTTTTTTAAAGTTCATCGCAGGTAAGGAGATCCTTCGTTATGACCGTCTACGAGATCATGTAGTGGGTTATTGCATGCAGTGCATAGAGAAGCTCAGCCTGCATCCGAGCTTCCAGGACCAGCAGATTCACACGGACCTGGAACACAGGAAGGGACAGGCAAGTGTAAACAGGAGCTTACATGGGTGTATCCCCTCATAGACAGAGTTCATAAGTGATGGGAGCAGAATTAGGCCACTCGGCCCATCAAGTCTACTCCACCATTCAATCATGGCTGATCTATCTCTCCCTCTCAACCCCATTCTCCTGCTTCTCCTCATAACCCCTGACACCCGCACTAGTCATGAATCTGTCAATCTCTGCCTTAAAAATACCCACTGACTTGGCCTCCACAACCTTCTGTGGCAATGAATTCTACAGATTCACCGCCCTCGGACTAAAGAAATTCCTCTTCATCTCCTTCCTAAAGGTACGTGCTTTTATTCTGAGGCTGTGGCCTCTGGTCCTAGACTCTCCCACTAGAGGAAACATCCTCTCCACAACCACTCTATCCAGGCCTCACTAATAATGTACCTCAACATTACGCAGCAATTTTAAGGAGGCGCGGCAGATGCAGTATAATATAGATAAATGTGAGGTTATCCACTTTGCTGGCAAAAACAAGGAGGCAGATTATTATCCCAATGGTGTTAGGTTAGGTAAGGGGGAGGTGCAGCGAGACCTGGGTGTCCTTGTACACCAGTCACTGAACGTTGGCGTGCAGGTACAGCAAGCAGTGAAGAAAGCTAATGGAATGTTGGCCTTCATAATGAGAGGATTTCAGTATAGGAGTAAAGAGGTTCTTCTGCAGTTGTATAGGGCCCTTGTAAGACCACATCTGGAGTATTGTGTACAGTTTGGTCTCCTAATTTGAGGATAGACATCCTTGTAACTGAGGCAGTGCAGCGAAGGTTCACGAGATTGATCCCTGGGATGGCGGGACTGTCATATGAGGAAAGATTGAAAAGACTAGGCTTGTATTCACTGGAGTTTAGGCTGAGAGGGGATCTTATAGAGACATATAAAATTATAAAAGGACTGGACAAGCTAGATGCAGGAAAAATATTCCCAATGTTGGGGGAGTCCAGAACCAGGGGGCCACAGTCTTAGAATAAAGGGGAGGCCATTTAAAACTGAGGTAAGAAGGAACTTTTTCACCCAGAGAGTTGTGAATTTGTGGAATTCTCTGCCACAGAGGGCAGTGGAGGCCAATTCACTGGATGAATTTAAGAGAGAGTTAGATAGAGCTCTGGGGGCTAGTGGAATCAAGGGATATGGGGAGAAGTTGGGCACAGGTTGTGGATGATCAGCCATGATCACAATGAATGGCGGTGTTGGCTCGAAGGGCCGATTGGCCTCCTCCTGCACATATTTTCTATGTTTCTATGTATTAATAATTATTTATGGGGCTTTCTCATTGGATTTCGAAGTAGTACATGGCGACCTTGGTGCTTGGAAGCGGAGGGGTGGCTGCTGCTGGGTTTGTGGTGGTCTCGGGTGGTGGTGTGGGGGGAGGGGGGTGGTGCTGCTGGGTTTGTGGTGGTCTCGGGTGGTGGTGTGGGGGGAGGGGGGTGGTGCTGGTAGGTGTGTGGGGGGGGGTGCTGGTGGGTGTGTGGGGGGGGGGGTGCTGGTGGGTGTGGTGGTGGTGGGTGGTGCTGGTGGGTTTGTGGTGGTGTGGTGTGGGGGGCTGGTGGAGCTGGTGGGTGTGGTGGTCTCGGATGGTGGTGTGGTGGTGCTGGTGGGTGTGGGGGGGTGGTGCTGGTGGGTGTGGTGGTGGTGGGTTGTGCTGGTGGGTTTGTGGTGGTGTGGGGGGCTGGTGGAGCTGGTGGGTGTGGTGGTCTCGGATGGTGGTGTGGTGTGTGGTGGTGGTGCTGGTGGGTGTGTGGGGGGGGGGGTGCTGGTGGGTGTGGGGGTGGTGGTGCTGGTGGGTGTGGGGGTGGTGGTGCTGGTGGGTGTGGGGGTGGTGGTGCTGGTGGGTGTGGTGGTGGTGGGTGTGGGGGGGGTGCTGGTGGGTTTGTGGTGGTGTGGGGTGGGGGGCTGGTGGAGCTGGTGGGTGTGGTGGTTTCGGATGGTGGTGTGGTGTGGGGTGGTGGTGCTGGTGGGTGTGGGGTGCTGGTGCTGGTGGGTGTGGTGGTGGTGGGTGGTGCTGGTGGGTTTGTGGTGGTGTGGTGTGGGCGGCTGGTGGAGCTGGTGGGTGTGGTGGTCTCGGATGGTGGTGTGGTGTGGGGTGGTGGTGCTGGTGGGTGTGGGGTGGTGGTGCTGGTGGGTGTGGGGGGGTGGTGGTGCTGGTGGTGGTGTTGGTGAGTGTGTGGTGGTTGCAGGTGGTGCCGGCCGCAGGGGGCCCTACAGCAGGGCGGGCGAGCGCGAGGATCGAGCAGCGGTGGAAGCAGCCGATGGCACTGTGCTGGGCCAAGCTCACCCCTCCTTCAGTGACACCTCCTTCAGTGACACCGGGCCTTTAAGTAAGAAAATAAGAAACCGCTGATCTCTTTGGGCCAAGATTGGACTTTTTAGGGACTTGGAAGTTGCAAGAAGATGCCAGAATATGGTGACTCACTGCGTGCTGTTCCAGAAGAGAATCTATGGTACTCATGTGTAGAATGATTTAAGTGGAGAGCCAGTATTGCTGTACATATGACAATAAACAAACTAGCTAACTAGCTAATGGGTGGCGTAAAGGTAGAGTTGCTGCCTTACAGCGTTTACAGTGTCAGAGACCCGGGTTCAATCCCGACTAAGGGTACTGTCTGTACAAAGTTTGTACTTTCTTCCCATGATCTGCGTGGGTTTTCCCCGGGAACTCCGGTTTCCTCCCACACTCCAAAGACGTACGGGTCAGTAGGTTAATTCGCTTGGAATAAATGTAACCTGTCCCTAGTGTGTGTAGGGTAGTGTTAACATAGAAAATAGGTGCAGGAGTAGGCCATTCGGCCCTTCGAGCCTGCACCGCCATTCAATATGATCATGGCTGATCATCCAACTCAGTATCCCGTACCTGCCTTCTCTCCATACCCCCTGATCCCTTTAGCCACAAGGGCCACATCTAACTCCCTCTTAAATATAGCCAATGAACTGGCCTCAACTACCTTCTGTGGCAGAGAATTCCACAGATTCACCTCTCTCTGTGTGAAAAAAAACGTTCTCATCTCGGTCCTAAAAGACTTCCCCCTTATCCTTAAACTGTGACCCCTTGTTCTGGACTTCCCCAACATCGGGAACAATCTTCCTGCTTCTAGCCTGTCCAACCCCTTAAGAATTTTGTAAGTTTCTATAAGATCCCCCCTCAATCTTCTAAATTCCAGCGAGTACAAGCCGAGTCTATCCAGTCTTTCTTCATATGAAAGTCCTGCCATCCCAGGAATCAATCTGGTGAACCTTCTCTGTACTCCCTCTATGGCAAGAATGTCTTTCCTCAGATTAGGAGACCAAAACTGCACGCAATACTCCAGGTGTGGTCTCACCAATGCCCTGTACAACTGTAGCAGAACCTCCCTGCTCCTATACTCAAATCCCCTCGCTATGAATGCCAACAAACCATTCGCTTTCTTCACTGCCTGCTGCACCTGCATGCCTACTTTCAATGACTGGTGCACCATGACACCCAGGTCTCGTTGCATCTCCCCTTCTCTAATCGGCCACCATTCAGATAATAGTCTGCTTTCCTGTTCTTGCCACCAAAGTGGATAACCTCACATTTATCCACATTATACTGCATCTGCCATGCATTTGCCCACTCACCTAACCTATCCAAGTCTCGTTGCAGCCTCCTAGAATCCTCCTCACAGCTAACACTGCCCCCCAGCTTCGTGTCATCCGCAAACTTGGAGATGTTGCATTCAATCCCTCGTCCAAATCATTAATATATATTGTAAATAGCTGGTAAATATTGTTAATGTGCGTGGGCCGAATGGCCTGTTTCTGCGCTGTGTCTCTAAACTTAAGTAACTAGCTAATCACAGTGCGTCGGTTGGGTTTAGATGCCACTGCCACTCTGGTCGATCACTCACCTTCTCTGAGTATTTAAACTGTCTCCAGTACCTCTCAAACATTTGAGATTTTGTTTTTTCTGGGTAGCAAGTCACAGTCTTCAAGTAAACCTTGAGATTCCTCTCCAGGAAATGATTCACTTCACCATAGTCATAATCATCGTACCTGGCACATTGAAGAGAGGAAACGAACATCAGCCATCGCTGTCAACATCCCACAATGCATGCGTTAGGGGGTTTATACAGATCAATAACAGCAGTCTTGTTTACGTCGCACTGTACTCCCACTTTACAGCAGCTTGGCTATCGGAACACGCTCTTGTGGAATTCACAACTCACCACCACAAATTTGAGATACACAATAAAAATTTGTTCTTACAGAATCTATGCAAGAAAAAAAAACCTAAATATGCACAAAATGTGAAAGAATCCTTTTGTGGACAATTGCGATGCAGACTGTTTTCTCTGAACACATCCCGTGTAGTTTAGAGATACAGCGCGGAAACAGGCCCTTCGGCCCACCGGGTCCATGCCGACCAGCGATCCCCGCACATTAACACTATCCAACACCCACTGGGGACAATTTTTACATTTACCAAGCCAATTAACCTACAAACCTGTATGTCTTTGGAGTGTGGGAGGAAACCGAAGATCTCGGAGAAAACCCACGCAGGTCACGGGGAGAACGTACAAACTCCGTACAGACAGCACCCGTAGTCAGGATCGAACCCGGGTCCCTGGCGCTGCAAGCGCTGTAAGGCAGCAACTCTACCGCTGTGCCACCGTGACCGTCTAATGTGGGGATGTACTGTGTTTGCTCTGTTAACAAAGTCCCCGTCACCTCTTACACCTTCACCAGCAGCTTTTAAACATCGATATATGCACCATGATGCCAGGAGGCTAAACGCACTTCCCACAGTATACTGACCCATGAAGATTACAAAGACCCTGGTGTGAGGCCTTCCTGCGTTGGTCAGCAGGGCGAGGTTACTATGGGACAGCTGTCCTGGACTGGAGAGGAACAGAACTCAGCCAATACTCCCGACCTTGATAATTACTCAGCAATATTCCCGGGAACTGAGCTCTTTAAAAATAAAGCACAGATGAATCACAGAAAGAGCCCAACTCCTGTGGAAATGTATTCCAGCAGAACAAAACATTTGACTCACCCTGATTTAATGAGAGAAACAATACAATGTTGTTTTATGGATTTGGGAAGGACCTGTTCTGCCATAACATATCAAATCATGTCAGAGTACTGAGTATTGAAGTTGAGATGTCATGTTGCAATTGTAAAAGACGATGGTGAGGCCGCATTTAGAGTATTGTGTTCAGTTCTGGGCACCATGTTACAGGAGAGAGTTGTTGCCAAGCTTCAAAGGGTACAGAGAAGATTTACGAGGATGTTGCCAGGACTAGAGGGTGTGAGCTACAGGGAAAGTTTGAGTAGGCTGGGACTCTATTCCTTGGAGCGCAGGAGGACGAGGGGTGATCTTATAGAGGTGTATAAAATCGTGAGAGGAACAGATCGGATAGATGCACAGTCTCTTATCCAGAGTTGGTGAATCGAGAACCAGAGGACATAGGTTCAAGGTGAAGGGGAAACGATTTAATAGGAATCCGAGTGGTAACATTTTCACACAAAGGGTGGTGGGTGTATGGAACGAGCTGCCAGAGGAGGTAGTTGAGGCTGGGACTATCCCAACGTTTAAGAAACAGTTAGACAGGTACAAGGACAGGACAGGTTTGGAGGAGTATGGACCAAAAGCAGGCAGGTGGGACTAGTGTAGCTGGGACATGTTGGCCGGTGTGGGCGAGTTGGGCCGAAGGGCCTGTTTTACCACACTGTATCACCCCATGACTGTGAGACAATTACTTCTTTGCTTTTGCTTGTTCTGTATGTTTTCAAGTTTCGAGATCAGGCCGCATCTGTTTTTGTTAAGTCTTGTATAAATGACGGTCAGGGTTACCTAATGCCAAACATGCAATGGATGTAGTTCCAAATGCCTCTCTTCAGCACAGAGAAATCGCAGCCTTGTTGCTTAGCCATGGTGCCATTCTTCAAACTGTACACAGTGCGGAACTTCTCATCCAGGAGGTGGCCAATGTCCGAATACAGACGGTTCACCAGCGAGAAGCCATGGTCTTCCCAGGAATAGTCCTGCAGGAGAAACAGCAACTTTGGAGCAACAGCAGACAGGCGCTTGGACGAGCTGGGGCATCCGACAAGCAGAAGGAAAGTGGCTGCTTTTCATTGTTATCTCAATGGACTCTAGTATTGCTATCTCAATGGACGTCAGTATACAAATCTGCCCTCAACTTTAAATCTACACAGTCCTCCTAGTGACAGGCATGAGGCATGATTTGTCATGGAGGCCGTTATACCCATCAGCAGTAAATAAGGCTTAGACTGAAGCAGGTACTTTGCTTCAGGTGTTCACAGCAACTTTGTATTCCATGGTATCTGCAAGATTAGAACGCTGAGTTGTTCCTTTTATTGTCCAGATGTTTACAGGGCCAGGTCACCTACCATGTTACAAGAGTGGCCTTTTCAATGTTAACTCTGCAACCACTTTAGAGCCTAACAGCAAGCCTGCCAAAAGTCACGTAATGCTGGAGTAACTCAGCGTGACACGCAGGGGGAATGGAGGGTCCCCACCCCAAGTGTCACCTCCCCATGTTCCCCAGTGATGCTGCCTGGCCCGCTGGGTTACTCCTGCACTTTATGTCTTTTTCTGTAAACAAGCATCTGCAGTTTCTTGTGTCTACAGCAGAGTTCAAATGTCAGCTCTGGTTGCCTGATAGAGGAAACAGCAAATGAGCGATGGCCCAAGTTTCAAGGAATTGATGGCATCAAACTCGGTGCACAGCTTTCACTACCCTTTGCTAACTGTGAATATCCGTGCGAGTTTCAAGTCTGGAAGGGACTGGATTTTTTTGCTGGAAGATGCTCTCCTTGTGGACCCCAGGTGAATCTATCACCTCCTTCTGAAGTTCCTCCAAGCTCTGTACAGAGCAAGCTTTAACTATCCTTGAGCTTGTTCGATCATTTAGTTTAGATAGTTTAGAGATACAGTGCGGAAACAGGCCCTTTGGCCCACCGGGTCTGCGCCGACCAGCGATCCCCGCACATTAACACTATCCTACACACACCAGGGACAATTTTACATTTACCAAACCAATTAACCTACAAACCTGTACGTCTTTGGAGTGTGGGAGGAAACCGAAGATCTCAGAGAAAACCCACGCAGGTCACGGGGAGAATGTACAAACTCCGTACAGACAGCACCCGTAGTCGGGATGGAACCCGGGTCTCTGGCGCTGTAAGGCAGCAGCTCTACCGCTAGGCCACCATGCCACGGGGAGACGCTTGGAGTTGTCCATGTTGCTATGAGTCAAGAGTCATGGTTTGGGAAAACAAAATAAGAATGGCAATTCTTTCACAATGGGACATCAGTGACAGGGCAGCAACTTTATAATAGCAGTAGAATGGATTATAAAGCAACTTTAAAATAATATTAGAATACTGGAACTTCTTTAACGTATCTAAATATGAAAGTCCCAGTTATCATGATGGATTTGAAGGAGTCTCTGGATCAGATAGTAAGCTCAGTAACTGTTATTCACAAAATGCTGGAGTAACTCAGCAGGTCAGGCAGCATCTCAGGAGAGAAGGAATGGGTGACGTTTCGGGTCTCGACCCGAAACATCGCCCATTCCTTCTCTCCTGAGATGCTGCCTGACCTGCTGAGTTTCTCCTGCATTTTGTGAATAAATACCTTCGATTTGTCCCAGCATCTGCAGTTATTGTCTTACAAGCTCAGTAACTGAATCACAATGCCATTGGACCATTATTTGCTCTACCATCATTCAAATATGGATTTCCGAAGCTGCAATATCGCACAGGAGTGCAGGCACACGAGGCCAGAGCTGAAGATTCCACGGATGACATTTTACCTGAGCTCGGAAAACAGGCAACTGCTCGCCACTTCTTCGGGAAAACTCGGGATAACCAAACTCAGGGTCTTCTACGTAACAGGACAGGTCAGGAATTGGGGCAGGCTTATCTTCAGGAGCTGTGCAAGCAAAGTGGAAGATGTTAGAGAGAGAAGGTTCAGTAGCTCCCACAAAGGCAAAATCTTTATCCTGCGCTGGCTGGCCCACTGTTCAAGGGGACTTGGTTTTCTTTTACATTTGCAACCCGGATTTTGCATGGTGACTTGTTTTACACAGAGGATGGTGGATGCCTGGAATGCACTGCCAGGGTTGGTGCTGGGACAGATTTGATGGTGGCGTTAAAGACGCTGTCACATATGCACATGGATACTCATAGAATAGGATGGATATGAATCATGTGCAGGAAATGGTGATGTGTTCACCTTTTTGTTTACTTTAGTTTGGTTTAGAGATACAGCGTGGAAACAGGCCCTTTGGCCCACGCCGACGAGTGATCCCCGCACATTATACTACACCCACTAGGGACAATTTTTACATTTACCAAGCCAATTAACCTACAAACCTGCACGTCTTTGGAGTGTGGGAGGAAACCGAAGATCTCGGAAAAACCCCACGTAGGTCACGGTCTTGCCACCATGTTTGGCATTGTGGACCAAAGGGCCTGTGGTCCTGTGCTGTACTGTTCTGTGCAGGTGTTGATCACTTGGCCACCAGTGATGACGCTCCCTTAGACTTCCCTTTGGTGCAGTTGTGAAAGGATCACCTAGACCGCCATTCCACAGGCACTCCAGAGTGGTGCAGACAAACCTCCCATTCCACTCCAGTGGTTTTTCCAACGTGGCCAAATATGTTGGCCTCGCAAGTCTACTTTAGTTTGGTTTAGAGATGCAGATCTTGTCTGCTGTCTGTGTGGAGTTTGCACCTTCTCCCTTTCACTGCGTGGGTTTCCCCCAGCTGCTCTGGTTTCCTTCCACATCCCAAAGACCTGCAGGTTTGTACGTTAATTGGCCGCTGAAAATTGTCCCTCGGGTGTAGAGAGTGAATGAAAAAAAGGAATAACATGGAACTAATGAGAATAGGTGATTGATGGTTAGCATGGACTCGGTGGGCCGAAGGGCTTGGTTCCGTGCTGTATCTCTAAACCAAACTAAAGTAGACAGATCACTGACTGGGGGAAACAGACAGGGCACTGATTGGGGGAAGCAGACAGGGCACTGATTGGGGGAAGCAGACAGGGCACTGATTGGGGGAACCAGACAGGGACCTGATTGGTGGAACCAGGCAGAGCACTGATTGGGGGAAGAAGACAGACAGGGCACGGATTGGGGGAACCAGGCAGACAGGGCACTGATTGGAGGAGGCAGACACATCACTGATTGGGGGAACCAGGCGGACAGGGCACTGATTGGGGGAAGGCAGACAGATCACTGATTGGGGGAAGCAGACAGAGCACTGATTGGGGGAACATGGGAGATCACTGATTGGGGAACCAGGCAGACAGGCACTGATTGGGGGAAGCAGACAGATCACTGATTGGGGGAAGCAGGCAGAGCACTGATTGGGGGAAGCAGGCAGAGCACTGATTGGGGGAAACAGACAGGGCACTGATTGGGGGAACCAGGCAGAGCACTGATTGGGGGAAACAGACAGGGCACTGATTGGGTGAACCTGGCTTACCTCGAGTCACCGTCGGTGGACTGGTGTCTTTTTCCGTCTCGGATCCAATCCACGTCTCTTCACTTGGCATCTCCTCCTCGTTCTCCTTCCCGGCCTGGAATTTCTGCATCCTGTCCACCAAACATTCGGAATCACTGGAGTAATCCACTGACTGGAAGGTAGAAAGGGAACAAGAGAGTCACTTGGCAGCAGGACCACCCTCCCGCCGTGCCAGCCGCCCGGCTCAGGATTCACAGCAGCTTCCCTCCTGCACCACCCTGACTGACAACGCAGCAGCCACTCCTTCCACCGGCCCCCTCACACAACATCCCACTCCAAGCGTAGAAGGCTCACAGTCCAGAGCCGAGACACAAAAAATTGAACACACCAGCCAATTTTTATGCTCCTGCCCAGCCAATACTTATGCTCCTGCTCTTGATTGCTTTAACGAAGTAGATTCAATTCAAGCAATCTCGTGATCTTTGTCAAGACTTTGTCAAGGGCGGTCGCGGTGGTGCAGCGGTAGAGTTGCTGCCTTACAGCGAATGCAGCGCCGGAGACCCGGGTTCGGTCCCGACTACGGGTGCTGTCTGTACGGAGTTTGTACGTGACCTGCGTGGGTTTTCTCCGTGATCTTCGGTTTCATCCCACACTCCAAAGACGTACAGGTATGTAGGTTACTTGGATTTTTTAAAAATTGTCCCTAGTGGGTATAGGATAGTGTTAATGTGCGGGGATCGCTGGTCGGTGCGGACCCGGTGGGCCGAAAGGGCCTGTTTCCACGCTGTATCTCTAAACTAAACCAAATCTAAACTAGATCAGCGCACAATTAGAACTAGAACAAAATAGTTTCCCTCAAAAGCTTGGCCAGAGACCAGGAAAGGCAAGTTAGATTCATGGTTAGTACCTTGTCCCTTAACCAGGAGGGTCCAATGTTGCAACAGTCCTCCAGCATTAGGTTAAAGAGATCAAAATGCAGGCTGATTGCAGGCAGTGACTGGTGCTGTATGGTATCTGAGCTTGGACGTTGGACAATCTCAGGACTGGACACCCAACTGTTCACCTCCTCTTGGCATGAGCAGAGGCCTCATCCGCTTGGATGAAGGGCCTGGGGAAAGTGTGATCCGCAGCAGTCAGCGCTCTCAGAGGATGGGGGAAAGTTTGTGAATGCGACTGCCTTGCCAAAGCTGCCCATGCAAGCACCACTCAGTGCAAACCCTCGTCTTGAAAGGGGGCAACAGAAAAGGTCAGAAGGTTGCTCCCATCAAGTTAGGCTGGCAGCATTCACGTGATGTTAATCCAACTCCACCCATAAAACATGCAGGTAGGAACTGCAGATACTGGTTTAAACCGAAGATAGACTCAAAATGCTGGAGTAACTCAGCGGGTCAGGCAGCATCTCTGGAGAGAAGGAATGGGTGACGTTTCGTGTCGAGACCCCTCTTCGGAACCAGTCCGACCCGAA
The DNA here is from genome assembly GCF_053455715.1 of Rhinoraja longicauda. Classification (NCBI taxonomy): domain Eukaryota; kingdom Metazoa; phylum Chordata; class Chondrichthyes; order Rajiformes; family Arhynchobatidae; genus Rhinoraja; species Rhinoraja longicauda. Next base: position 2,894,943 of record NC_135967.1, on the reverse strand, counting down.
AAGTCCCCCGTGCCTTCTCTCCAGAGATGCTGCCTGTCCCGCTGAGTTACTCCAGCATTTTGTGTCCACCCATAAAATGTTGGCCTGTTTCTGAACCTGCGTCTCTGCCAGCAGGTCATAACCAGTAATGAATCTCCTCCCAGAGTCACCCAGCTCTCCCCACACATACCCCAGCCGCCCTGCTTACCCTTCTCCTGCGGTGCGCCAGGCCGGGGTCCGGCATGTTGCCATTGCCGTTGGTGGCGTCTCCGGGGCACTGGTTGTTAATAGAGGAGGGTCGCAGGATGTGACCGCCTTCATGTCCTCCCTCAGCACTTATCCCGCAGCCAAAGACAAAACTCGCCAGCGAGTGGTAGTGAGCCAAAAGCACAACTCCGTGCACCAGCTCTGCCAGCGACCAACAGTGCTCTCCGATCTTCAGCAGGTTCTGCACGGGTACAAAGGGCATGGACAATAGACAATAGGTGCAGGAGTAGGCCATTCAGCCCTTCGAGCCAGCACCGCCATTCAATGCGATCATGACAGTGAGGAGGGAGATGGTGAATGGAGTGGTGAGACGAGCGCATTGGACCAAATGGGTCGTTCAGTCAAAGAGGCAATAGTGCAGAAACAGGCTATAGCTACATCTATATCTACATCTATATATAACTAAAGGTTTCACCTTGTATGTACATATATTTGTACTTATGTTCCCGAAATACAGCCAAAACGGTGCACGATAGCGCACCAATTGTAGGGCCACCCTACTCACCATCCACCTGTGATGCACAGTATCAAGAATTATTTAAAAACTAATTCACTTTATAGATGGAATAAAGTATTTATTCCATCTATAAAACAAATGGAAGAGAGTAACAAAGAGCAAAACAAAGCACAAAAAAATGCTACATCATCTTTTATGTGCAGTTTATAGTTTATAAAGTTTATAAAGTGAATTACTTTTAAAATAATACGAAAACTTGATACCGTGCACTGCAGGTGAATGGGCCAAGCCATTTTGATCTAATACTTCCGTGTTCGGCGCCACAATGGGAACCCGACGGGCCATATATGAGATCGCCATTTTGATCTAATATGGCGTCACCACGGGTGAGGGTCGCTGGGCCCGGTGGCGGCACGCCTGAGCAGCAGCGCTGGGAGGACCGGCGCCCGTCCCAGCGTGCCCCGTGCCTGACCTTCCCCCCGTGGTGCAGCACGGCGGCAGAGAGAAGGTCAAAGAAGATGGCCGCCGGCAGGACGTACATGGGGCAGCGCCTTGCGGCCGCTCTCCTGCTGCTGGCCGCCGCGATGGCCTCCTGGGGCCGGGGTGAGTGGCTCCCTCTCCCCTTTCCTCTCCCCCCCTCGCCCGCGCAGGGCCCTGGGGGAAGATTCCTCGGATATACCCTGGGATCTTGCTGTGCACTTTTGGAGTGGTGGAGGGGAGGGTGCTAGACCAATGCAGGAGAGGTTTAGACCCAACGGGTCCATGGTTTGTCTCGTGTTTCTATAAAAGCAGAGGAAATTTAGATCTAGACAATAGACAATAGGTGCAGGAGGAGGCCATTCAGCCCTTTGAACCAGCACTGCCATTCAATGTGATCATGGCAGATCATTCTCAATTAGTACCCCGTTCCTGCCTTCTCCCCATACCCCCTGACTCCGCTATCCTTAAGAGCTCTATCTAGCTCTCTCTTGAATGCATCCAGAGAATTGGCCTCCACTGCCTTCTGAGGCAGAGAATTCCATAGATTTACAACTCTCTGACTGAAAACGTTTTTCCTCATCGCCGTTCTAAATGGCCTACCCCTTATTCTTAAATCTGAGGTACAAAAATAGTGAATGAGGTTCACTGAATTTACAAAGTTTATGATCGTTTTTGATGTGAAACGTCCATCTCACTTTGCATCCAAGTTGGTGACGTTGTGTGTGGGAGGTGGGGGAGGGGGAATGTGCGGATGGAGCTCACCTCAATGTGTTGCTTGGTGATGAGCCAGGGCCGATGCGCCAGGATCTTGTTGATCTCGTTCAGGTTCTTCAGCCTCGGTGGGATGTAGTCCAGCCCCTGCAGCCACTGTGGGTTGCCGCCCACCTGCAGGAACTGATTGATGTGAACCTCCACCAAGTACGTGCACTGGTGTCGAGCAGCCGCCTGGCGAGGAGAACAGGAGAGGACGGAGGTTTAGCTCGCGGCAGGGGCTGGTGGCAACGGTAAGTTAAACGAGGGAGCACACTTTCATCCCGAGACACAGGGAAGGGAAGGGAGAGGGGGCAGTAGTAGGACACAAAATGCCGGAGTAACTCAGCGGGTCAGGCAGCATCTCGGGAGAGAAGGAATGGGTCATGTTTCGGGTCCCGAAACGTCACCCATTCCTTCTCTCCCGAGATGCTGCCCGACCCGCTGAGTTACTGCGGCATTATGTGTCTACCTTCGATTTTAACCAGCATCTGCAGTTTTATTTCCCCGACACAGGGAATGACAAACATAGAAACATAGAAACTAGGTGCAGGAGGAGGCCATTTGGCCCCTTGAGCAGGGACAAAAGAGTGCTGGCAATCCCCACGTTCACCAAAGTGGTCACCGACCGGCTGGTCAGTGCCGTTTGTAATTTAACTACACACAGCAATTTCAGAGAATTTCTAACATATGGGAATTCAGCATCAGCATTGTCCCCCTTCATTATCCCAGCTGTGCCAGGAAACACTCCTTCAGGGAAAAACGCTTGCCAGGGATTTCCCAGAGTTAAAGAAACCCCCCTCTCTATAAATAGAAAGCATTTCGGCAGACTGAAGGAGGTAACGGCAAAAGGTTCCCAAAGCAGATTGAGCTGGAATTTTAGAGCAGTGTCGAATCTAATGAAGAACCAAAATGTCTAATCTTCGAGGGAAACAGAGATCCTCGGCATTCATTAGGTTAGGAAAAAATGTTGTATCGGGATTACTATTTGTATGGGCTCACATGTTGGACTAGATTATTTAGTTTAGTGTAGAGATACAGCACGGAAACAGGCCCTTCGGCCCACCGGGTCCGCGCCGACCAGCGATCCCCGCACACTAACACTATCCTACACCCACTAGGGACACTTTTTTTAACGTTTACCAAGCCAATTAACCTACAAACCTGTACGTCTTCAGAGCGTGGGAGGAAACTGAAGATCTCGGAGAAAACCCACGGGGAGAACGTACAAACTCCGTACAGACGGTGCCCGTGGTTGCGATTGAACCCGGGTCCCCGGCGCTGCATTCGCTGTAAGGCAGCAACTCTACCGCTGCGCCACCGTGACTGCCCTATTGCAGTGACCAATTCCAACACTAGAGGATGCAGGTTAGGACTAGCACGTGATTTAGAGCTGCCATTACTTGAGTGGAACAAGCCCAGATGGAACAACGTTCCTTCTTGGATTACCCACCCCTGCCAGGCTGGTCACCAAGGCGATGCAGGCCAGCAATGTGGCTGCCATCAGCTTTACTAACGCCTCAAATCTCAAAATCTCACTCGGGTCCTTGGCCCTAGCCTCCCCCTTCCCCCCTCGCCCCTCCAAAATCTGTACCATTCCCCCATCCTCCAATTCCAAGATCTCAACATTTCTCGCCTGGAGCTGCCCATTTTAGTGAACCAGTCTTTAAATCCTCCCACACTCCACTTAAGTTTCTCCCTTTAATTAAGCTTGGATAAAATGCCCAGTGTTTCTTTACATTGTTCAGGTTTACTTTCTGTGAGCTGTGTCGGGTAAATTTTACTTTAAAAGGTGTTGCATAACAACAAGCTAGATGCAGAATGCTGGAAAGTCTACGACTGGCAGCATCTTCCTCTCTCACTCTGCCTGATCTGCAAGGTATTTACAAATACACAGACAATAGGTGCAGGAGGAGGCCATTCGCCCCTTCGAGCCAGCACCGCTATTCAATGTGATCATGACAGATTATCCACAATCAGTACCCCGTTCCTGCCTTCTCCCCAATACCCCTTGATTCCACTAGCCCTAAGAGCTCTATCTAACTTTCCTTAGATGCATCCAGTGAATCGGCCTCCACATTAGGCAGGAAATGGTGTTGGGTAGACTGATGGGACAGAAGGCTGATAAATCCCCAGGGCCTGATGGTCTGCATCCCAGAGTACTTAAGGAGGTGGCGCTAGAAATTGTGGACACATTGGTGATCATTTTCCAATGTTCTATAGATTCAGGATCAATTCCTGTGGATTGGAGGGTAGCTAATGTTGTCCCACTTTTTAAGAGAGGGAGAGAGAAAACGGGAAATTATAGACCAGTTAGTCTGACATCAGTGGTGGGGAAGATGCTGGAGTCAATTATAAAAGACGAAATAGCAGAGCATTTGGATAGTAGTAACAGGATTGTTCCGAGTCAGCATGGATTTACGAAGGTGAAATCATGCTTGACTAATCTTCTGGAATTCTTTGAGGATGTAACTAGGAAAATTGACAGGGGAGAGCCGGTGGATGTGGTGTACCTTGACTTTCAGAAAGCCTTTGACAAGGTTCCACATAGGAGATTAGTGGGCAAAATTAGAGCACATGGTATTGGAGGTAGGGTACTGACATGGATAGAAAATTGGTTGACAGACAGAAAGCAAAGAGTGGGGATAAATGGGTCCCTTTCAGAATGGCAGGCAGTAACTAGTGGGGTACCGCAAGGCTCGGTGCTGGGACCGCAGCTATTTACAATATACATTAATGACTTGGATGAAGGGATTAAAAGTACCATTAGCAAATTTGCAGATGATACAAAGCTGGGTGGTAGTGTGAACTGTGAGGAAGATGCTATGAGGTTGCAGGGTGACTTGGACAGGTTGTGTGAGTGGGCGGATGCATGGCAGATGCAGTTTAATGTGGATAAGTGTGAGGTTATCCACTTTGGTGGTAAGAATAGGAAGGCAGAGTATTATCTGAATGGTGTCAAGTTAGGAACAGGGGACATACAACGAGATCTGGGTGTCCTAGTGCATCAGTCACTGAAAGGAAGCATGCAGGTACAGCAGGCAGTGAAGAAAGTCAATGGAATGTTGGCCTTCATAACAAGAGGAGTTGAGTATAGGAGCAAAGAGGTCCTTCTGCAGTTGTACAGGGCCCTAGTGAGACCGCACCTGGAGTACTGTGTGCAGTTTTGGTCTCCAAATTTGAGGAAGGACATTCTTGCTATTGAGGGCGTGCAGCGTAGGTTTACTAGGTTAATTCCCGGAATGGCGGGACTATCATATGTTGAAAGACTGGAGCGACTAGGCTTGTATACACTGGAATTTAGAAGGATGAGAGGAGATCTTATCGAAACGTATAAGATTATTAAAGGGTTGGACACGTTAGAGGCAGGAAACATGTTCCCAGTGTTGGGGGAGTCCAGAACAAGGGGCCACAGTTTAAGAATAAGGGGTAGGCCATTTAGAACTGAGATGTGAAAAACCTTTTTCAGTCAGAGAGTTGTGAATCTGTGGAATTCTCTGCCTCAGAAGGCAGTGGAGGCCAATTCTCTGAATGCATTCAAGAGAGAGCTGGATAGAGCTCTTAAGGATAGTGGAGCCAGGGGGTATGGGGAGAAGGCAGGAACAGGGTACTGATTGAGAATGATCAGCCATGATCACATTGAATGGTGGTGCTGGCTCGAAGGGCCGAATGGCCTCCTCCTGCACCTATTGTCTATTGTCTATTGACTAAGGCATAGAATTCCACAAATTCATAACTCTCTGAGTGAATTTTTTTTTCCTCATCACCATTCTAAATGGCCTACCCCTTATTCTTAAATTGTGGCCCCTGGTTCTGACCTCCCCCAACATTGAGAACATGTTTTCTGCATCTAGCGTATCCAATCCCATAGTAATTTGATATGTTTCTATAAGATCCCCTCTCATCTAAATTCCAGTGAATACAAGCCCAGTCGCTCCATTCTTTCATCATATGACAGTCCCGCCATCCCGGGAATTAACCTTGTGAACCTACGCTGCACTCCCTCAATAGCAAGAATGTACTTCCTCAAATTAGGAGACCAAAACTGCACACAGTACTCCAGGTGTTGTCTCACCAGGGCCCTTACAACTGCAGAAGGACCTCTTTGCTTCAATACTCAACTCCTCTTGTTATGAAGGTCAACATGCCATTGGCTTTCTTCACTGCCTGCTGTACCTGCATGCTTCCTTTCAATGACATGTACTAGGACACCCAGGTCTCGTTGTACTTCCCCTTTTCTTAACCTGACACCATTCAGATAATAATCTGCCTTCCCGTTCTTGCCACCAAAATGGATAACCTCACATTTATCCACATTATACTACAACTGCCATGCATCCGCCCACTCACTCAACCTGTCCAAGTCACCCTGCATTCTCATAGCATCCTCTTCAAAGTTCACACTGCCACCCAGCTTTGTGTCATCTGCAAATTTGCCAATGTTACTTTTAATCCCTTCATCTAAATCATTAATGTATATTGTAAATAGCTGCGGTCCCAGCACCAAGCCTTGCGGTACCCCACTAGTCACTGCCTGCCATTCTGAAAGGACCCGTTAATCCCTACTCTTTGTTTCCTGTCTGCCAACCAATTTTCTATCCGTGTCAATACCCTACCCCCAATACCATGTGCTCTAATTTTGCCCACTAATCTCCTGTGTGAGACCTTATCAAAGGCTTTCTGAAAGTCCAGGTACACTAACTACATCCATTGGCTCTCCCTTGTCCATTTAACTTGTTACATCCACAAAATTCAGCATTTTACACTTTTATTTTAGATTGGGATTATATTCAACTTTTTGCTTGTCAATTGTCATACAAATACAATTTGTTATTCATTTGTACAAATTGAAAAGTAATGCTAGGAAAATGAAAAAAAAAAGATTTTTAACCAATTTTTCATTAAACTCCAGCCCCAAGGTAACGATGGTGTCTTTGGCCAACAAGGTTTGTGACCTCGTGACAGAGCAGATATCCTGTTCTAAGGTCAGTTGGTTTAGGTTTTTTAGAGATATAGCAAGGAAACAGGCCCTTCGGCCCACCGAGTCCATGCTGACCAGCTGTACCCGCACACTAACACTGTCCCACATGCATTAGGGCCAATGTACAAGTATACCAAGCCAATTAACCTACAAACCTGGTATTTATTCACAAAATGCTGGAGTAACTCAGCAGGTCAGGCGGCATCTCGGGAGAGAAGGAATGGGTGATGTTTCGGGTCGAGACCCTTCTTCAGACTGAGTCTGAAGAAGGGTCTCGACCCGAAAAGTCACCCATTCCTTCTCTCCCGTGATGCCGCCTGCCCTGCTGAGTTACTCCAGCATTTTGTGAATAAATACCTTCGATTTGTACCAGCATCTGCAGTTATTTATTTAACCTACAAACCTGCACGTCTTTGGAGCGTGGGAGGAAACCGGAGCACCCGAGGAAAACCCACGCAGGTCACGGGGAGAACGTACAAACTCCGTACAGACAGCACCCGTAGATGGGATGGAACCCGGGTCTCTGGCGCTGTGAGGCAACAACTCTACCGCTGTGCCACTATGCCACCTAGTCTAGTCGGGTGTTGCTGCTGAACGCCCTTCTCCACCACACAGGCTGCCACACTCTGGAACCTGTTGGTGTGGGCACTAGGTCAGCGTCACACTGAATCGTGTTAATATCCTTACCATGATGGCGATGTAGTGTCGGTGGTGGAAGGGGAGGGGTCCATCCATGTGCAGCAGGTAGTGTTGGGTTTTGAGGAACGACTCCAGGTACTGAGGGTGGCATCCCATGAGTTGCACAACTCCGTCCAGGCAGCTCCTGCCACCCAAGGCCTTCACAAACAGGTGGGCCCGGTCATTCTCTCCACCCACCTTGTTGATCTACAGGTAAAGACAAGCACAATGCACGTCAGTCCCCCTCTTTACAATCTGCTGACTTCAGGCTATCTGCAACATAAGTCATCTCACTTCATCTCTCCTTAATTCCATCGATACCAAATATTAAAGTGCTCACCTTGTCATGGAAGGCATGAAATGTCTTGCAATGGTAACAATGTGGATTTAGTTTCGTTTAGTTTAGAGATACAGCGCAGAAACAGGCCCTTCTGCCCACCGAGTCCGTACTGACCAGCGATCCCCGCACACTAACACTATCCTACACACACTAGTGACAATTTACATTTAAACCAAGCCAATTAACCTACAAACTTGTACATCTTTGGAGTGTGGGAGGAAACCGAAGATCTTGGAGAAAACCCACGCAGGTCACGGGGAGAACGTGCAAACTCCGTACAGACAGCACCCGTAGTCGGGATCGAACCTGGGTCTCCGGCGCTGTAAGGGCTGTAAAGCAGCAACTCTACCGCTGCGCCACCGTGACCGTCCCTACCCGGGGTAATTAAAGATTAAATCTTCTCAATTCAGAGCTATATTTTCCCACTGTGCCAGTGGGAGCTACAATGTGCTTTAACAGTCATAGACGGATACAGCAGGGAAACAAGACATCAGCTCAGAGTCTGCGCCAACCATCAACCAAAACATCCTGCATTAACTCCATTCCTTCCATATGTTATCAAATCCCACCAGATTCCACCACTCACCTGACACTTTTAGAAACATCCCACTTGGTCGATGTTCCTTTCCCCTCAAATAACCTGCTCCAGTCAACTGACGCCACGGGAATTTATAGAGGTCAAGTAATCTAACTGGGATGTGGGTGGAAAACAGAGAATCCGGAGGAAACCCACGTGGTCACAAGGCCAACGTGTGAACTCCACACAGACAGCACTCGAGGTCAGGATCGAAGCCGGGTGGGTGTCTGGCGCATGTGAGGCAGCAGGTCTACTAGCTACACCACCCATCTTTCACCGTTGTTTCTGATGGAAACCATCATGCAGATCAAGGGTGAGAGAGTGAGTGGCCAGAGAGGCCACCTGGTGAACATCTGTAACCACATGTACAGGGGTATCACCAGCAGCTGCTGCACCTTCTCACACACTCACCAGCAGCAATCAAGATGAAGGTCTCTCCAGGTGTGGGTATACTGGAGGGGGTAGAGGCACCCCCGGCTGCTGTCTCACAGTGAATGCTGCCCATTCAGCAGGTCATTTTCAGGCAAAAATATAGCATCAGTGGAATGCTTGGGGGGTTGGGAAGAAGGGTTCAGAAATGATTTACGAGGATGTTGCCAGGACTAGAGGGTGTGAGCTACAGGGAGAGGTTGAGGAGGCTGGGTCTCTATTCCATGGAGCGCAGGAGGATGAGGTGAGATCTTATAGTGGTATACTAAATCATGAGAGGAATAGATCGGGTAGATGTACAGAGTCTTTTACCCAGAGTAGGGGAATCGAGGACCAGAGGACATAGGTTCAACAGGTCTAGGAGCAAGTCCGCGTGTTTAATCTGCTGTCCTATATTGACCGCAGCTCCCGAGAAGGAGCTATCCATAAAAATGTCAAACACGCAATCCCAAAACAGTGCAGATAAATTTAAACATTTCACGTTCGCCTGAAAATGTCTTTGCAAAACTCATCATGGATTGAGCAGTCCCAGGCTGAGATGTGTTAGACCAAGCCAGCAATGGGAGAAACCGCAGTGACAACTGAACCTGGGAAAAATAAACAGGTACGATTCCATTCATGAACTTTACCCCATAATCTGCTTGCCAGTAGGAAAGGGAAACATTATTCCTTCATAATGATGCCCCCATGATTGAATAACGCAGTGGAATGTTTGGGGGGTTGGGAAGAAGGGTTCAGAAAAGATTTAAGAGGATGTTGCCAGGACTAGAGGGTGTGAGCTACAGCGAGAGGTTGAGGAGGCTGGGTCTCTATTCCTTGGAGCGCAGGAGGATGAGGGGAGATCTTATAGAGGTGTACAAAATCATGAGAGGAATAGATCGGGTAGATTCACAGAGTCTTTTACCCAGAGTAGGGGAATCGAGGACCAGAAGACATAGGTTCAAGGTGAAGGGGAAAAGATTTAATAGGAATCCGAGGGGTAACTTTTTCACACAGAGGGTGGTGGGTGTGTGGAACAAGCTGCCAGAGGAGGTGGTTGAGGCTGGAACTATCCCATCGTTTAAGAAACAGTTGGACAGGTACATGGATAGGACAGGTTTGGAGGGATATGGACCAAGCGCAGGCAAGTGGGACTAGGATAGCTGGGACATTGTTGGCCGTTGTGGGCGAGTTGGGCCGAAGGGCCTGTTTTCACGCTGTATCACTCTATGACTCTAACGGCCTTTTATGTTTTCCAGGTTTATTCTCGTGCAGACAAGGTTACTTGTCATTAACATACGTCTCTGTACAAACATCACAAGGCCAACATGTAAACTCCACACAGACAGCACTCGAGGTCAGGACTGAGCCCAGGTCGGTGGCGTGTGAGGCAGCAGCTAGTGGCTACACCACCGTGCTGCCCATCTTTGAACTTTGTTGCTGATGGAAACCATCATGCAGATCAAGAGTGAGGAACAGTGTGGCCAGAGAGGGCACCAGCTCGGGGTTAGAGGCACCATCTGTGATGCAAATGCACGGGGGTGCACAGATCCCAACATTATTCCCTCTGAGCAAACGGCCGCAGTTCCCCAAACTGATGTGAGAAGCCGGAATTACCGACGCCGTTACCTCGTGCTCCGGTATCAATGTGCTTTGTCCATTGCTGCACGGTCGAGAGGCTCGATTTGCTCGTTCCTGTGAAGGGAACCAGGAGGAGAATTACTACCAAACACTGGGGGACGGGTGACGTAACTCACTGCTCCGCTCACATCCTGCAGCCCAACAATGCGGATCAATCAGCAATTCCCAATTCCCACTTTTGCAATATTTACAAAGCTCAAGGCGGACGGAGTGAAAGGGCGCTGCTCCTGTTGAAAAGGAACAGGAAACAAGAGGATGCAAATCAAGAGAGAATCGGGACAGCAGATGCAGTCACATGTCAACTGTTCAGAAGTTATATGAGTAGAATCAGGCCATTCAGCCCATCGAGTCCACTCCACCATTCAATCATGGCTGATTTTTAGATTTAGATTTAGAGACACAGCGCGGAAACAGGCCCTTCGGCCCACCGGGTCCGCGCCGCCCAGCGATCCCCGCACACTAACACTATCCTGCACACACTAGGGACAATTTTACATTTGCCCAGTCAATTAACCTACAAACCTGTACGTCTTTGGATATCTGCCTCCTAATCCCATTTTCCTGCCTTCTCCCCATAACCCTTGACACCCGTTCTAATCAGGAATTTGTCTATCTCTGTCTTAAAAATATTCACTGATAGTGTTCAGTGCAGCAGGATAACTCTTTAGCTCCATGACACTCCTGAGTGGCTAATCCCAGCACTGTTTCTGGTTAACAAAAAGTCACCCTTCCCAAAACGTATTTGGAGGTGAAAATTCATAATTTTAAGGATGGATAAACTTTGCTTGGAGTTGGTGCAGAATAGTTTCACTGATCTGATCCCCGGGGGATGGGGTTACAAGGAAAAATTGAGCAAGTCGATTTCATTGGAGTGTAGGAGGAGGAAAAGTGACCCCATCAAAATACATGACTTGAGAATCTGGAGCTAAGGGGCACAGCCAAAGGTTGGCCATTTAGGACCAAACGTTCTGGTGACTGGCATGCTCAGACCATGTCTGATATACTTTTTGGCAATAAAACCAATGGTCGGCACGGTGGCGCAGCGGTAGAGTTGCTGCCTTACAGCGCTTACAGCGCCAGAGACCCGGGTTTGATCCTGACTACGGGTGCTGTCTGTATGGAGTTTGTATGTTCTCCCCGTGACCGCGTGGGTTTTCTCCAAGATCTTCGGTTTCCTCCCATACTCCAAAGACGTACAGGTGTGTAGGTTGATTGGCTTGGTATAAACTGTCCCTCGAATAGTATTAATATGTGGGGAAAGTGGACTCGGTGGGCCAAAGTTCTTGTTTCCACGCTGTATCTCTAAACTAAACTAAAATGTAGAAATCTAATGTGGAAATTTGGAAATATAGAGAATGTTGTTCATCCACAAATCTTATTTTCTAAAACTGTTGCCTTGTGGCATCCTCCTGATCTCCCATCTTACATCGTTGTGTGGAGTAGACATAGACATAGAAAATAGGTGCAGGAGGAGGCCATTCGGCCCTTCGAGCCAGCACTGCCACTCATTGTGATCATGGCTGATCATCCACAATCAGTAACCTGTGCCTGCCTTCCTCCCATACCCATTGATTCCGCTAGCCCCAAGACCTCTATCAAACTCTCTTTTAAATTCATCCAGTGAATTGGCCTCCACTGCCCTCTGTGGCAGAGAATTCCACAAATTCACAACTCTCTGGGTGAAATACTCCAGCATATCCTCAATCTGAGCCTGATTCTTGGTTGTTGGTCCTCCAAAATATTCCAAATGGAATTTAAACTGGAGGTGGCGGAGTATGGACTTAAGCAAGAAGGGCTTCTTGGAGAAGAGCTGCCTTAAATGTAGTTGTGTCTGGTTGAGTAACTATAGTAGGGTGAAGACTATTCCATGCTTTAATTGAGTGAGGGAAAAATGAATTGTTGTACACATCTGTCTTGATAGATGGTATCTCAAATGGAATCGAATGCCCTCGTCCACTCCTGATAGGGTTGGGTTTGGTGTAGATGTGGTCATCTATGTCGAGCTGCCCATTTAACATTTTGTATAAACAGGTCAAACAGTGGGCTTTACATCTGTCTTGGGGAGTGTTCCACCCCAATGAATTTAGAAGTTGGGCACCACTCACTTCTCTCTCATAGGTATTTGTAACAAAACGAGCTGCCTGTCTTTGGACACGTTCGATGGAAGAAATGTTTTTAATTGTGTATGGGTCCCACGCTGCAACTGCGTAGTCCAAATGTGGTCTAACAAGGGTGAAGTAGAACTTTTCCCATTGATAGAAGCTGAACATTGATAAAAGTTGCGTCTCGGAAAATTTAGGACACCTGTTGCTTTCACCGTTGCGTGATGAGTCTGACCATTCCAACGTAGATCGTTCTGTAATTTGATGCCAAGATACTTGGTCTGTTTGGATTCTTCAAGGGTGGCACCAAGGATATTGTCTGATGTTTCGCCTGGTTTCCTACTCCTGGTGACACGCATGGTTTCACATTTGGAAGGGTTGAACTGCATCCCCCATTGTTGTGACCACGCAACCCTAGTATCGAGATCTTTTTGGAGAGCATCTTTATCATCAGCTGACTTAATTGGACGGTACAGCATACAATCAGAATAGTCTGGTCGTGCTTGTGACTTTTTCATGGATGTCATTAATGTAAAGCAAAAACAGATGAGGGCCCAGTACTGTGCCCTGAGGTGTACCACTTAACACTGACAATAGACAATAGGTGCAGGAGGAGGGCATTCGGCCCTTCGAGCCAGCACCGCCATTCAATGTGATCATGGCTGATCATTCTCAATCAGTACCCCCGTTCCTGCCTTCTCCCCATATCCCCTGACTCCACTATCCTTAAGAGCTCTATCTAGGTCTTTCTTGAATGCATTCAGAGAATTGGCCTCCACTGCCTTCTGAGGCAGAGAATTCCACAGATTCACAACTCTCTGACTGAAAAAGTTTTTCCTCATCGCAGTTCTAACTGGATGCCAATCAGAGCTTTTTCCATTCACACACACGCGCTGAAGACGATTTGTCAGAAAACTGGAAATCCATTGTTTCGTGTAGGAACAGACACCGTAGAAGTCAAGCTTCCGAAGCAGTCTCTGGTGAGGGATAACATCAAATGCTTTAGAGAAGTCTAGTACTACTAAATCCGTGACGACATTGCTGTCATGGTTCTTGGCCAGGTCATTTGTTGTCAGGATAAGCTGAGACTCGCATAATCTATGCCTCCTAAATGCATGTTGGTTGTCAGCAAGTATGCTATGTTTGCTAAGGTGTCTCATCAGATTACTATCGATTATATGCTCCAGTAGTTTGCAGCAAGTGCTTGTTAATGAAACAGGACGATAATTAGCCGGGTTGGTGGTCGAACGCTTCTTAAAGAGAGGAGTGATGTTAGCCTTCCTACAATCCAGCGGAACATCACCTGAGTCAAACGACTGTTGGAAAATGAACTGCAAAACAGGAGCCAGTTCTTCAGCTGCCATCTTAAGGGCTTGATTCTGTATTTGGTCAGGTCCAATAGCTTTTGTTGTATTGATGTTGAGCAGTAACTTCTTTACACCTTCAAGTTCAATTTTAATAGCAGGCATATCAGCATATGGGCTGGCGGTAGATCTGGGAATAATGAAGGCTCTGTATCTTCCCGGTTGAAAACGGGTTGGAATTGGTTTGCAAGAACTTCTGCCTTCGCCTGGTCCTCAGTGACTGGACAGTTGTTCATTTTAAGCATCTGGACACCAGTGTTGTCTGTCTGTCTAGATTGCACATATCTTCAAAACACCTTGGGTTGCTCCCCCTCAAGAATGGAAGAAACATGTTGTCTATGAGTACTCCTAATAGCGCGATCGACCAGCTTTCGTACTCTAGTAAAATGGTCCCAATCCAGTTTTCTACCTCTTTTTTGTGCACGGATATAAAACGTCACTTTCTTACTGCAGAGACGTTTCAGTTTTGCCGAAAACCAAGGAGGGCGCATGGTTTTTAATGAGTTTTTGAGGAACATGATTTCCAACAATGTCATTTAAAGAGTCTCTCAGCCACACCCAGTTGTCCTTTACGGTTCTTTTATCTGGATGCAGGTTAAAGAAATCTTTCCTCAGTTTTTCTGCCAAGCCTTTAAATTCCTCACTGTTCACAGAGAGAAATTTTACGCGGTGGTTTTGAAGGAACTTTAATCTTTGTGTGTAGTTTTGCTTGAATAATAAAATGATCGCTGATTCCAGCACACGATGAAACCTCCGAAATTAAGTCTGGATGCGAAGTCAACAATAAATCTAAAGTATTTTCAGTGCCACGTGCATCATCTCGTCTGGTAGGGAAAGTGACTTTTTGGGACAGGTGGTTTTCCAGAATAAGGTCAGCCAGGGCTTGCTGAAGAGTCCCCTTTGGTTTACTTTGTGTGCCGTCAGACCAATCTACACCTGGGACATTGAAACCCCCCCCAGGATGATAAGTGGAGAGCGTGACGGGGCTAATTTTGGAGATGTTTGATTTAAGATCTAAAAGAGGCACAGATTTCGTGTCAGGCGGTCGGTAAAAGCTTCCGATCTGTAACGACTGACCCTGGAGCGTAGCTTGACACCACATTTGCTCAGAGTCGCTGTCTAAGTCGGTTCTTTCAAAACAAGGAATGGTATTGTTTACTCCGATAAATACACCACCTCCATGCGAGTTTCTGTCATTTCTAAAAAATTGGAGATGATGGAGGGAAAATCTCAGCAGATTTGATTGTTGGGTCTAGCCAAGATTCGGACCCGATAAGGATATCAGGTTTTTCAATTTCAATAAATGAATTTATAGCAGCAGATTCTCCTTTTATACTACGGCAATTTATAACAGCGATTTTGATACCATATTTATTGCTGATAGTTTTGCAACCCATTTTCACGAAACACATTTATGTACGTCTTCTGGGCACTGAGTTTTGGGAAAATTTTCAAGGCTAAAAACAACTAAAGAGCTAAAAAAAGTCCCGATAAAAGATAAAACTAATTAAGACTCAGAAGAGAAACAACCGCCGCCACCGGTCTGTTCCCTGTTCCCTGTCTCCATAAATGGTGTGGATGTGCAGTTCACCAAGGAGTTCAAATACCTTGAGGTGTACCTGGACAGTAAACTGGACTGGTCCAGGAACGCTGAGGCCCTGTACAAGAAGGGACAGAGCTGGCTGCACTGTTTTAGAAGGTTCCACTCCTTCACCATCTGCATTAAGATGCTGCAGATGTTCTACCAATCAGTGGTAGCCAGTGCCATCTTCTTCGCTGTTGTGTGCTGGGGCAGCAGGGCGAAGGATTCACTGGAGGTGGTCTTGGAGGGAAGGATGCTCCTCAAACTGTGGAGCATCCTGGACTATACAGCTCATGACACACTGGTCAACCTGAGGAGCACCTTCAGCAACAGACTGGTTCCACCAAGATGCAGTACAGAACGCCACAGGAGATCCTTCTTCCCTGTGGCTATCAAACTGTACAACTCCCCCCCTCCCCCCTTCTGTCGTGGGGTAGACTGACTCCCCTCCCCCACCCCTCCTCCCCAATCTTTGCACTTCCCCGATCCTGGACTTTCCACTCGTCACTTTAATTTTGTGTTTCATGTATCTTGTTGTGTTTTATGACTGTTGGCAGACCAATTTCCCTCCAGGGATAAATAAAGATCAATCGTATCATATCAGAAGCGTGTTCAGATATAGCCAGCGTCACTTTCCAAACAAAATAGTCCAGAAACTCGGGGAACAGAGAGGTTCTGTGGAGCAGCGGGCAAACTAATGTGGCTGCTGCTTCACAACTCCAGTGACCTGGGTTTCATACCCACCTCCAGTGAGGTCTCGGTGAAGTTTGCATGTCTGTCCTGTAGCTGCACAAGTTTCCTCCAATGTTCCAAGTATTTCCTGGTTGATCGGCCATTGTAAATTGCACCAAAGGTGCAGGTGAGTGGGAGTTCATGGGAAGAATAATTTGAGGAAGGACGTCCTTGCTATTGAGGCAGTGCAGCGTAGGTTCACCAGGTTAATCCCCAGGATGGCGGGGCTGTCATATGAGGAAAGATTGGAAAGACTGGGCTTGTATTCACTGGAGTTTAGAAGGATGAGAGGGGATCTTATAGAGACGTATAAAATTATGAAAGGACTGGACAAGCTAGATGCAGAAAAATGTTCCCAATGTTGAGGGAGTCCAGAACCAGGGGCCACAGTCTATGATAAAGGGGAGGCCATTGAAAACTGAGGTGAGAAGAAAAGTTTTCACCCAGAGAGTTGTGAATTTGTGGAATTCTCTGCCACAGAAGAGTGGAATTCTCTGCCACAGGAGGCCAATTCACTGGAGGAATTTAAAATAGAGTTAGACAGAGCTCTAGGGGCTAGTGGAATCAAGGGATATGGGGAGAAGGCAGGAACTGCTTACTGATTGTGGATGATCAGCCATGATCACAATGAATGGCGGTGCTGGCTCGAAGGGCCAAATGGCCTCCTCCTGCACCTATTTTCTATGTCTATGTTTATGTAATAAATTGGCATAAGTATAAGTGGATGATTGATGATCAGCAGGGTCCAAAGGATAAGCTGGCTTGTTTCAGTGCTGCCTGACTCTGTAACTTTAGTGATTTGTGTAGTGTTGGGTATGAACAGATAAAGCTCACTCTCAAGGGGCATCTTTGCATGCATGTTTTGGATGACATAGAATTAAGATCATAGGTAAAATGTTTGAAGGTATGATGAAATCTCACTTTGTGAAAAAAAAAAAAGCCTTTCATCCATAGTGCTGACCTATTATCAACCTTATTGGTGACCCTCGGACTATCCTTGATCAGACTTTGCTGGCTTTACCTTGCACTAAACGTTAGTCCCTTCTCATGTATCTGTACACTGTAACTGGCTCGATTATAATCGTGTGTTAGCTTTCTGCTGGCTGGGAAGGACGCAACAAAAGCTTTTCCACTGTACCTCGGTACACGAGGCAATAAACTAAACTGAAACTGAACTGACCTATGCCCCTAATATTGCAGGGTCAAACCGCACTAGATTACAGCCCTAAAAAACAGCGTAGAATAGTTTGCAAGAACTCTACGTAAAGCAAAGCTATTGTTGTTGGTTGTAAAGAGCAGACTCAGCATAATGCCCATGAACAAGTCCAGACCTGCCAACGTATGATTTTACAAATTTATAATTTTAATGTCCAAAATTCAGAATTTTACATCAAAATTCATAATATGGCGCGTAATGCAACGTTACAGCAAAAAAAGTATGCACGCCAAATGCACATACGTGTTGTGCTACATTCATGTGTGAAAAACGACTATTATTTCCAACAGTCTGTACTTCTTGGACTACATGTACAATGTCAGGCCTATCATGAGTATATTCTGCTATTTATAGAAAGGTTATTGAACAGAGATGCTTTTTGCAACACAAAGAAAACATTGTTTTGTTTTGTTTTGTTTTTTCTATTTTGCTTTTTCCTTACACTTCCCAATTCTCTTGGTATTGAATAAAGAACAATGATCATAAAATGTATGACTACGTTATGAAGAGTTAATATATGCGACTCGACTAAGCAGACGGAAGTACTTGTTGAAGTACATTCGCACATTAATTGATATTCAGCCCAAAAAGGTGGTAATTGGCTTTTCTGCTGTGTTTTATATTTTAACCCCGTCTTAATTAATATAGTTATATAATCTTGCACTTAAATGTAATATTTACTCATTACAGTTCCACCACTGATTTTCTGGCACTCTTGGTTCCAGAGCTTTGCTGGTTTATCCAGCAGGCCAAGGAAGTCGGCTATGGGAATAGATGTGCCGGCTCCAGCTGGACTGGAGTTCCAGAGCCCCAGCAGCAGGTTGCGAATTCAACCCACCGATCGGCCATGGAAGTCCCGATGAGGTCGAGATTGGCTGCCTTGCCCAGCCTACGTGCCACATTTTCGGGGAGACTTCCAGGGCGCGGGGGATTTCTCGTGGAACCTCTAGCGCCCTCTAGCGGCTGAATGGACAAATTGCAATTACCGACTGTTTTATGGAAACATGTGAGGCAAAATCGGAATGGCGGAAATGAAATACAATACAATATATCTTTATTGTCATTGTACAGGAGTATAACGAGATTGGGAATGCGCCTCCCATACGATGCAATAATTTAATTAGCTAGTCAGTATTAATTTAAACAACCCAATGAAACAAATTGTAACAATTTTAAAACAGTATAAAGTGCAAGTAGATCTGTGCCGGTTCACTGTGCGATGTGACCATCCGCCTCAGCAGGACCGGTTCATAGCAGCTATGGCCCTGGGGATGAAGCTGTTCCTGAGTCTGGAGGTGCGGGCGTAGAAGGCCTTGTATCGTCTGCCCGATGGTAAAAGTTCGAACAGACTGTTGCAGGGGTATGAAGAGTCTTTGTGGATGCTGGTGGCTTTTCTGAGGCATCGTGTGTTGTAGATGCCCTCCAAGGCTGGTAGCTGTGTTCCGATGGTCCTCTGAGCTCTATGGACTACCCGCTGAAGAGTGTTCCTCTCTGCCTCCGTGCAGCTGAGATACCACACAGGGATGCCATGTGTTAGGATGCTCTCTATGGTGCAGCGGTAGAATGTCGTCAGCAGCTGTTGGGGTAGACCAGACTTCTTCAGTGTTCTTAGGTAGAACAGTCGTTGCTGTGCCTTCTTGACCAGCGCAGCAAGAAAGCGGAAACTTTCCGCCAAATTCGGAAGGGTTGGGAGGGGTGCAAGTCAGCGATCAACTGAGTTGATGCGGTGGTGTAGAGCAGGGTAGTAGAGGGAACCTTGATCATACAGGATAGCCCAATGACTGTGGATCAGGCAAGTGGAAATTTCTGGTGCTAAGAAGCCCTTACGAGGAGCACGAGGCTGACGGGAGCGTTTTAAAATAACCAAGGGAGCAGAAAAGCTCATGCAGCAGGGAGCTACAAATAAGTGTGTGCTGAGTGAAATGTGGAACAGTGGTGCGCTGGAATCTGGGCCATGTCAAGACACCACCTCTGGACCATCATTGAAAGCATGCAAGGGGAAAGGGCAGAACACAAACCAGGAGAGTGATCATTACTGGGCACAAACAAAATGATGACATTAATGCTTAAAGGCCAAATGTCACTCAGCTTGGAATAAAAAACATTTTAAACCTAACAGGTTCATTGGGCCGTATCTACCAGAATACACTCATCTGCATTTTCGACTACAGGTTTTTCCTCACTAATGGATGTCATTGTAACAGTATTCCACCATGTGTTTAATTCACTTTTTTATAAAAAGTTCCCCAGTATTATAAATTTTCCAGTGAACCTCTTAGGTTTAAAAGGGAGAGTGGAAACAAGGCCCACGTTTAAAGGGAGTGTGGGAACTGGGGCCCCTGTTGAATGTATGAGGACAGCAATGACCATCTGGTCAGCCAGATGCTGGGGAGCAGATTGTCAGAGTTTGACTGTGTGCTTTACTCTATCTGGCACTGCAGTGAGCTACTGCACTCTATCGATCTATCTAGCACTACAGAGAGGGGGCCTGGAAGGTAATCGGAGATAGCAGAAGGAACGAAATCCACAGAAACAAATGTTGGAAAAAAACAGGAGAGAGGAGACACAGAATGTTGAGATGCAGAAAATGCTCCAAAAAACAACGGAGGAAAGCAGAACGAGTGCAATAAATAAATCAGCACAGCAAAACTGCGAGGAGTCGAGAGGAGGAAAGTGAGAAAGGGATGCAGTATCACCAAGGATAGAAAGGTGAATGACGGAGATTCGAAGCAGGCCAAAGCATTGACATATTAAAAGTATGACAGGAGAAAGGGCAGAACACAAACCAGGTGAGGGATAATTATTGGACACCAACAAAATGGGGAAATTAATGCTTAAAGGCCAAGTATCACTCAGCTTGGAATAAAAAACATTTTTTTAAAGTGTGGGCCCGTTTTGCAGTGTTCAAAAGCAGTACCATGGTCTTCCATGGCCCCGGAAAGAATGTACTCTATTAGCTACAGTATCACACAGTGCATTTCAGAAAAGTCGATACTTCTGCATTTCTCAAAACTAGAAGCCCAGCAAGAAGCCCATGGAGGGACTGGCTACGAGAAGGACCGTTGAAACAGTTCCTCCAGGTGCTCCAGCTTCATCCCAAAGACTCGCAGGTTTGCATGGTTATTGGCCTCTGTAAATTGCCCCCCCCCCCCCCCCCCAGTGTAGGGAGTGAATAAGTGGGATAACATAGAACTACAGGTGCTCCCCGGCTTACGATGTTTCCACTCGCGATAGTGCAAATGGCAGCGACCCGTAGCGAGCCGCCACTCGCTTCCGGCCACGTGATCGCGTGCATTACAATGCACTTCGCCTTACAATACGTGTAGGAAAATGACTGCAGATGCTGGTTCAAATTGAAGGTAGACACAAAAATGCTGGAGTAACTCAGCGGGTCAGGCAGCATCTCAGGAGAGAAGGAATGGGTGACGGTTCGGGTCTCGACCTTCTCTCCTGAGATGCAGCCTGACCCGCTGAGTTACTCCAGCATTTTGTGTCTACCTTCGCCTTGCCATACTTTCGGTTTCCATTGGGTTTCTCGGAACGGAATCCTGTCAGAAGCTGAGGACCACCTGCAGTGCGACCGGGTGATCGATGGTCAGCATGGGCTCGGTGGGCCGAAGGGCCTATTTCCAAGCCGCATCTCTCAATGAAAGTACATTCAATAGACAATAGGTGCAGGAGGAGGCCATTCGGCCCTTCGAGCCAGCACCGCCATTCAATGTGATCATAGCTGATCATTCTCAATCAGTACCCCGTTCCTGCCTTCTCCCTATACCCCCTGACTCCGCTATCCTTAAGAGCTCTATCTAGCTCTCTTTTGAATGCATTCAGAGAATTGGCCTCCACTGCCTTCTGAGGCAGAGAATTCCACAGATTCACAACTCTCTGACTGAAAAAGTTTTTCATCTTAGTTCTAAATGGCCTGCCCCTTATTCTTAAACTGTGGCCCCTTGTTCTGGACTCCCCCAACATTGGGAACATGTTTCCTGCCTCTAACGTGTTCAACCCCTTAATAATCTTATACGTTTCGATAAGATCTCCTCTCATCCTTCTAAATTCCAGTGTATACAAGCCTAGTCGCTCCAGTCTTTCAACAGAGGACAGTCCTGCCATTCCGGGAATTAACCTAGTAAACCTACGCTGCACGCCCTCAATTGCAAGAACTGCCGTCCTCCGAATGCTTTACCCCACACCCACACAACATGAACTGCATCTGCTCAGTCATCCAACCCCTCAGAATCACAACTAGATTCTCCATAAACTGTGAAATGGGACTCTCAGGTTTTAGCGGTTCAAAGTCAACAAGGTTGTCCAAGTAACCACTGCCCCTGCAAGATTCACAACGATCTTGTCTCTCAGTATTGAACAACACACTGTATTTGAGATAATAGCCCCAGAAAAATAATTCCCATTGACAGCTTGAAGTGGGATTGCAAAATTCATTTTAACAAACATATCTGGTCCTGAATGTGAGGTCCAACTGGCTGGAATAGTTGGGGGTGGGGAAGGCGTGGAGCCTTCTCGTAAAGGAACTCAAGGACATGTTGGGTCCCTTGTCTCATTTGTGGAGGCTGAGAAAGATGTGTCCGAGCTTGTGCACTCTGTTAACGAAGGTGGATCAACACCTACTGCTGAGTGTGAAGAGCCAGTGCTGCCCTCGCAGCTGCGGCTTGCCTGCAGTCCGTTGTCTTTTGTGTTTTTGGTCTTAATTGTAGTTTAAATATGATGTAGTGTTTGCGGTTGTGTGTTATGTGGGGGGGGGGGGGGGAACTGTAACATTGTCTCTCCCGAACGGAGACCCGACCTTTGTTTTCTGTGTCGTGTCTCCGTTCCCGCTGCGGCCTACCACCGGCCATGCACCTGGAGCTGGCGGGCTCCGGCTGGGACCACCTGGGCTCTGGTTCGCAGAGCCCGCGGCCTGGACTCACCACCTGCGGCGCTGGCTGCCTGCGGATGCTACGGGAGCGGCTGCGACTCGTCTCCGGAGGCTTCGGCGCGGGCCGCGTGGACGTCAGAAGCCCGCAGGCCCCTGGATGGGGGCCGACATCGGGAGCTCCGGCAGCGGCCGTCGGCCCGTCGCGGACCTTTCACCGTCCGGCGCGGCCGCAGGATTTTCTCCGCCCGGCGGGATTTTCTCCGCCCGGCGGGGGCTTCAATGTCGGGAGCCATGACCGCCCCGACCTGGCAACTCCAACAGCCTGACCGCGGGAGAAGACGGCAGGGAAGAGAAAAAGACATTCTGGCCTTCCATCACAGTGAGGAGGTGACTGGAGGAGACTCACTGTGATGGATGTTTCTTTTTGTTTGGTGTTGGTTATGATTGTATGTGTTATTGCATTTTTATTGATTATTCTTATTGGTCTTATTGTTGAACTGTGCGTAATGTTTCATTTCACTGCACATTTATGTGTATGTGACAAATAAATTGACTATTGACTATTCCAGGAACACAAAATGCCAAAGCGTTCCGTTCCCCACCTCTGACATCCTCTACCTTAAAGAGCACGGAAAGGTTAAAGACAGCGTTCTCTTCAAAATACCGCTGCAAGGCTTCCGTGCACTGCAAGTATCAGAGCCCGTGCTATAGTCTCAACGCAACGCTCAGTGTTGGTTGGCGTAGAACACCCATACCAAAGGTGGAACAAAGAGGAACTTTGGATCGCTACATTTACCGCATGTCAATGCCTCGTATAGAAACTGCAGCTGACAGCTTTCTTTTGCCTTTTACCGTTTGAGAGGAAACCTTTTTCTTTGGTTTCCTGTACCAAGGAGTTTTATTTAAACATGAACATTTACTTTTCTTTCACACCAAAGAAAAAAAAAACATGGTCCTCGTCCTCAGCTAAGCAAACAATATTCTCTTTTCTTTCACATGAGTTGTTGGAGGAAGGTTTTGCACTTAAGATAGATACAAAAAGCTGGAGTAACTCAGCGGTACAGGCAGCAAAGGGAATAGGTGACGTTTTGGGTCGAGACCCTTCTTCAGACTGAGAGTCACGGAAAAGGGAAACGAGAGAGAAAGACACTGATGTAGAGAGATGTAGAACAATGAATGAAAGATATACAAAAAAGTGACGATGATAAAGGAAACAGGCCATTGTTAGCTGTCTGTTGGGTGAGAACGAGAAGCTGGTGCGACTTGGGTGGGGGAGTGGTGGAGAGAGAGGGAATGCAGGGGTTACTTAAAGTTAGAGAAATCAATATTCATACCACTGGGCTGGAAGCTGCCCAAGCAAAATATGAGATGCTGTTCCTCCAATTTGCGTTTAGCCTCACACTTTTATACTTATTCCATGCTCGTTAATTTTCAATCTGCCCATGACAGTCAATGTCAGCATTTTCTACGGTTGGGGCAGATTATGGGGGGCAAAGGAAAGGTTTTCAGAAAAGGATTGTGAAAGATATTGGGTGCTGATAGAGCGGATAACTTCAGATCCAAGCAGGAGAGCTCCAAACATTTCCCAAAGTGTGAACTTGGGTTAGAGACCGACAACACGACCAAGGATGGTTGAAAACAATGGAACTCTTATCTCATCGCAAGTGCTTTTTAACAAACTATTCACAGAGTGGGTGAAAGAGGAGGATTGGAATGTCCTTGCCTGTTAAAGGAAGCAAGTATTGCTATTTTGCTGTGCCTTTTACAGCATCTGGCTCCCCTAAAGGACATTGCAGCCAAGGCAACACGTTATGAAACACGACCAGTCATGTGGGAAATGTGGCGGCCAACTTGGGTGCTGCAAGGTGCAACAAATGTAAAATAGCTGGTCAAGGGATCGATATTCGCCAGTACACCAACTGCCTGATCGCCAGGTATCGCTCCGGGTTACTTCACATCAGATCAAGCCTTGGTTCACCGTTGACAGATTGAACCCCACGAGGTGTAGCACTGAAGCATTAGTCCGGTTCACAGGCTCAAGTCTCACCCGTCAGTGGCCCCACAACCCTCTGACTCAAGAGGAAATTTGGGATGAGATGTTTCCACTAGTGGGAGAGTCTAGGACTCGAGGTCACAGCCTCAGAATTAAAGGACGATCCTTCAGGAAGGAGATGAGGAGGAATTTCTTTAATCAGAGTGTGGCGAATCTGTGGACTTCGTTGCCACAGAAGGCTGTGGAGGTCAAGTCAAAATTGACATTTTTAAGGTATTTACTTCACAAAATGCTGGAGTAACTCAGCAGGTCAGGCAGCATTAAGGCATTGATAAGACTCTTGATTAGTGCACGTGTCAGGGGTTATGGGAAGAAGGCAGGAGAATGGGGTTAGGAGGAAGATAGAGGGATGGGTCAGCCATGATTGAATGGCAGAGTAGACTTGATGGGCCGAATGGCTTAATTTTGCACCTATCATTTATGAGCTTATGAAACAGTGCTCCCAATTCAGCTGTAGCTTCACACAATAGCAGCCTCAATAGGGGAGGTTGCAGAGAAAAGGATTTGGCCCAGTAGTTAGTGTAGACAAGTGCTCATGAATTACATGATAGATTTGGCCCGATGCAAAATAAAAGCACCAAAGCCCTTTGGTTAAGCATTGAATCACACAATGTAACTCAGCCTGCCAAAACCATTGATGAAGTAGGTGTGAACAGATACCAGGATCGGGTCCAGATTGACAATGGATGCAACTTGAACATTTCATGCACCCGTTAGATTTCACCGGAATCCTGTGCATTCTGTGAGAAGGTGACCATGAACCACAGCATGAAGATGGACACAAAATACTGGAGTAGCTCAGCAGGTCAGGCAGCATCTCTGGAGAGAAGGAATGGGTGACGTTTCGGGTTGAGACCTTTCTTCAGTCCCGCTGAGTTACTCCAGCATTTTGTGTCTACCTTCGATTGTAATCATGTATTATCTTTCCCCTGACTGGATATCACACAAAGTACTTTTCACTATACATCGAAGGTATTTATTCACAAAATGCTGGAGTAACTCAGCAGGTCAGGCAGCATCTAGATGCTGCCTGACCTGCTGAGTTACTCCAGCATTTTGTGAATAAAAACCTTCGATTTGTACCAGCATCTGCAGTTATTTTCTTATATATCTTTCACTATACATCGATACACATGACAATAAATGTACAGTGAAAAGTATTTTGTTGTGTGATATCCAGTCAGGGGAAAGATAATACATGATTACAATCAAAGGTAGACACAAAATGCTGGAGTAACTCAGCGGGACTGAAGAAAGGTCTCATCCCGAAACGTCACCCATTCCTTCTCTCCAGAGATGCTGCCTGACCTGCTGAGTTACTCCAGCATTTTGTGTCTACCTTCGATTTTAACCAGCGTCTGCAGTTTTTTCCCCTACACATGAAACACAACATGCATGTTAAAAGCCCGGTGTAATAATACAAGTTAAACGCCCTCTGCTTAATTTCTAGAACCTGTTGGATTGAGCGCCTGTCAACCTTGTACGTACCAAAGTCACGAGCTGGTTCTGTTTTCAAGGCCCCTTTCCCCCCCCACCCCCTCCCGAGGTTTCCTTGAAAGTAAGAATCCGCTCTGGAACCACCACACAGACTTGTTCTAGGCGTCCATCCAAATACTTCTCATTCTTGAGACGGCAGTCAACATTGCACACGATCGCACAACATTCACTTTAATTAAAGTGTCAGCTGTGACTCTGACCGCCGCATTCTTGCCTGGGAACATGTAGGTTCTGGGTTCCAGCCCCACTCCAATCACAATACGAACCCTTAAGGTAGAGATAGATAGATTCTTGATCAGTGCGTGTGTCAGGGGTAATGGGGAGAAGGTAGGAGAATGGGAAGAGGAGGGAGAGATAGATCAGCCATGATTTAATGGTGGAGTAGAATTGATGGGCTGAATGGCCCAATTCTGCTCCTATCACTCTAGAGCCTCCAGTTTTGTCCTTTGAATCAGATGTTAAACCAAACTCTTGTCAGTAAAGACTACAGATCTCCAAGAACAGCTCTGAAGAATAAAGCGAATATATCACAAAATGCTGGAGTAACTCAGCAGGCCAGGCAGCATCTCTGGAGAGAAGGAATGGGTGACGATATAGCTCTTGTTTACATTTATTCCTTCACGAAACATGGGGGTGGTCAGGGCGGCCTTCACAGTGCTCCGCTAATAACCCCTGAATCCATTGGCCTGTTATATCCCAGCACAAGGAACATTAGGAGTAAATTCTGTTGTTGTGGTCCCTGAACCAGAAGGATTAATGACATCAGACTTCTTTCCCTAAATGATGATGGAGAACCAGCTAGATGTTGGCCATCGCCTACAGTGGTTTCATGGCCACGTTTAATGAAATAGAATATATTCCATCAAAGGGATTTAAATTGCCCAACAGCCACGGTGGGTTTTCAACTCGTTATTAGTCCAGGCTCTAGATTGTTAGACCAGTAATTAGCACCATACCAGTGAACTCAATCACACATGGGACTGCATTGTCCAATGCTTAAGGCAACTCATGACTTCACGTGGATTTCAGCCTCCATGTCAATTATTTGTCAGCTACTTTTCATCATCCTTCAGGTTTTAGGTAAACTCGGATATTCTTTCCACGGATACTGCCTGGTACTTCCAGCATTGCCTGTTTTTTTCCCCTCCAGATTTCCAGTGACTGCAGTTTTTTATTGATTATTCCAGGGCATTGATCACAGAGTCATGATGTTTACATTTTTTTTTTAAATCGCCATGTCTCTTGACTCAATGACTCTCACAAACCTCTGCAGATGCACCACAGAAAGCACACAGTTGAATTGTATCACAGCATGGTTTGGCAGCTGCTCTGCCCAAGACTGCGAGAAATTGTAGAGTTGTGGATGTAGCCTAGTCCATCGCACAGACCATACTTCCCACCACCGACTCCCACTACACTGAACGCCACCTCAGTAAAGCAGCCAAGATAATCAAACACTTGTCCCACCCAGGTCATTCCATCTTCTCCCCGCTCCCGTTGGGCAGGTAGAAGATACAGAAGCTCGATAGCTCACACCAGCAGTCTCTGCAACAGCTTCTTCCCCTGTGAGCAGGATTCTGATGGTCCTTCCAGAAGCTAGGGTATTCATCTCCAGCCTCGTGCAGAATTGGACTTTGCCTCAGGAATTGGTGCACTACAATGCTGAGAACCACACTGATGAGCCAAAACATTATGACCACCTGCCTAATGTGCTGTTGGTCCTCCGTGGGCTGCCAAAACATCGCCGACCCGCCGAGGCATGGACTCTCCAAGACTCCTGAAGGTGTCCTGTGGTATCTGGCACCAAATCATTAGCAGCAGATCCTTTAGCAGCACCCCACAAGCCTTGCCGTTTCAGAGATGCTCTGACCCAGTCGTCTGGCCATAACAATTTGGCCCTTGTCAAAGTCGCTCAGGTCTTTACTCCTGCCCATTTCTCCTGCATCCAACACATCAACTTCAAGAACTGACTGTTCACTTACTGCCTAATATATCCCACCCCTTGCCATTGTAACAAGATAATCAATGTTATTCACTTTGCCTGTCAGTGGTCATAATGTTTTGGCTGATCGGTGTATATTCCGCACTCCATATCTTTCCCTTTGCCCAACCTATTGTACTCAATAGTACAATATTACAACTATTGTACTGAAGTTTGGCTCGATTTCATTTATGTATAATGTTATCTAATTTGATTGAATTGCACACGAAATAAAGTTTTCCACTGTGGATGGACACAAAATGTTGGAGTAACTCAGCGGGCACCTCGCTCGGTACACGTGACAGTGATAAACCCAAGCCTAACCTGGTCTGCCCATTTTGTTCCACTGATCGGATCTTTCTGTGCTGAGCCACTGGGACTCATAGAAGAAGCATGCATTAATCCAACACCTTTCAGAGCCTCATTTACAGCCAAAAACAAACGACGTTTTGCAATGCAATCACTGTTGTTGTGTAGAGACCATTCAGTCAATATGCTCAGGGTGAACTCCCATCAACAGCAATGTATCAAATGCTAGTTAATCTGTTTAAGTGCCATTGATTAAAAGGCTATGATACTGGCAAGGCTCCTCTCCAAAGTAGTTTTGTCGGATCTTTTAGCCACCTGATGGGGCCTCACTGAATGCAGATTGCAAATGTAACACTTGTTTGCTGTATTTATTCACAAAAAGCTGGAGTAACTCAGCAGGTCAGGCAGCATCTCGGGAGAGAAGGAATGGGTGACGTTTCGGGTCGAGACCCTTCTTCAGACTGATGTCAGGGGGGCGGGAAATTATACTACTTGTTTGCTGTAAATCACAACACATTTAAGGCCACCACCTGGAAAGAGATGGATATACACTAATACAAATTAAAATGCCGTCTTGTTGAAAATTGGAGCTTTCCAGAAAGAATTACAGGAGATAGACGTGACTCTTAAAGTCTGAAGTCTTCAATTTGAAGAAGGGTCTCAACCCGAAACGTCACCCATTCCTTCTCTCCCGCTGCCTGACCCGCTGACCCGCTGACCAGCATTTTGTGTCTACCCGTGACTCTTAAAGAAATGGTTATGTCATAGAAGAATTGATTTAGGCAGGTAGAAAATTTCAACTGAACTAGATTTTGACTTGTAACCAAACCTTGATCTTTGTCTTTTATATGATGCCGTATATTTATTTTTTTTGCCTGAGAAATCTGTGTGTTTATGTCAATATGTTTATGTGTCAATATGTTTATGTAGTTTTCATTCATGGATACCAAAAGACATGTTAAAAGTATCCTTTCCTTAATTTAAGAGTAATAATTTCTCTAAAGTGCATAATATTTGAATATTTCCTTTACAATTGTGCATTTATCTGGTAAATATTTATAATTGTGAATGTTGTATTTATATTTTTCTCCTCAACTCTGCAGTGAGGACTCAATTTGGGTCACTTTCTGTACAATACCTCCCAACATTCAATCCCGCTGAAGTCAACTGTGCAGGGGCAAGTATAACTAGCAGCCAATTCTCTCTCCCTTAGACACAAAATGCTGGAGTAACTCAATGGACCAGGCAGCATGTCTGGATAGAAGGAATGGGTGACGTTTCAGGTCGAGACACTTCTTCACACCCACTGAAGGATCTTGACCCAAAATATCACCCATTCTTTCGAACCAGAGATGCTGCCTGTCCTGCTGAGTTACTCCAGCATTTTGTGTCTATCTTCGGTGTAAACCAGCGTCTGCAGTTCCTTTCTACACATTCCCCTTCCCATGCAACGAGTTGGACTTTCTTTCCTTAACTTCTAAAGATACGGATTGGCAGACATGGAGAACCTGAAACCAATCTTGCACAACTTATCCCATTGATGTCCATCATCATATAAGCTTCAATGCTACATAAACCACAGAAAAAGTGAAATGAATGAAACATACTTGCAAAGAATAAACTCCTAACATACAAGGGCAATAGTCCTAATATAACAGAGCATTATTCATTGCTGTAAGATAATAAAATTGGTCGGATATACATGGACAGAAATACCGGATCATATTTTTATTTCTTATGTCTTGCTCAATGCCATCATTCCAACGGTGGAAATGAAACACTTGGATCTAAAGATATATTGTTAGAAACAGCAAGAGCTTTGATGATGCAAAATGTTCTGTATTTAGGAACTCTTATTATTCCAGGACAATAAACCAAAGAGCGATTTGAATTAGGTCATTATGTCGTGAAATTATTTGATTTGGCCCGTGTGGATAGACTATGAATGAGATCGTTTAGGGGGACCAAGGAACTGGGATAGATCTCAGGAGATACTTATTATTATAGTCACAAAATGCTGGAGTAACTCAGCAGGTCAGGCAGCATCTCCGGAGAGAAGGAATGGGCGACTTTTCGGGTCGAGACCCTTCTTCAGACTGATGTCAGGGGGGCGGGACAAAGGAAGGATATAGGTGGAGACAGGAAGATAGAGGGAGATCTGGGAAGGGGGACATCAGTCTGAAGAAGGGTCTCGACCCGCAACGTCGTCCATTCCTTCTCTCCTGAGATGCTGCCTGACCTGCTGAGTTACTCCAGCATTTTGTGAATAAATACCTTCGATTTGTACCAGCGTCTGGAGTTATTTTCTTATACTACTTATTATTATAGTGATTCATTGACCTATGGAACAAGCTTCACCAGAGAAACTTTGCAGGACAAAGGTTTACCTAAAACAAAACTACCATAGCTCATAAGGTCATAGGAATAGGAGTAGGAGTAAAATTAGGCCATTGGCCCCATCAAGTCTACTCTGCCATTCAATCTTTCTCCTAAACCCATTCTCCTGCCTTCTAAGCCCCATTGAAGATGGGGCGTCCGTCATCGTGCCCGTCGGAAACCAGCACCACTGCTCCCCTAATGTTTTCAACGATTTTAAATTAAATTAAAAATTAAAAATTCTCCCCATAACACCTGTACTAATCAAGAATCTACCTATCTCCGACTTAAAAACATCCACTGACTTGGCCTCCACAGCATTCTGTGGCAAAGAATTCCATAGGTTCACCACCCACTGAGTAAATACATTTCTCCTCGTCTCCTTCCTAAAAGAACGTCCTTTAATTCTGAGGCTGTGACCCCTATGCCTAGACTCTCCCATCTAGGACTAGAGGGAATCTTTCATTTCCTTTAAAAGCCTCTTACAATCTTCTTATCGACGGTGCTTTTGAGTTGATCATCCCGTCCCATCTGCTCCCCTCTGTTTTCCCCAACGTACCACGTTAGTCTTCAATACACCAGAAACGCAGCAAACAGGTCAGTTTACTAACTGAAGAGAAATGGTGGTTGAGCACCAACACCAATCATGACTAATTGTGTAGGAAGGAACTGCAGAAGCTGGTTTACACCACAGACGGACACAAAATGCTGGAGTAACATAGAAAATAGGTGCAGGAGTAGGCCATTCGGCGCTTCGAGCCAGCACCGCCATTCATTGTGATCATGGCTCAACGGGACAGGCAGCATCTCTGGAGAGAAGGAATGGGTGAAGTTTGGGGTCGAGGAAGGGGCCTTGATGGAACGTGGGTCTCCAGCGCTGAGAGATGGAGTTAGACCAGGTTTGCCACTGTCCCGCCCCTCGAGGGGGGATCTGTGAGTGAAGACGTTTGGGACAGAAGATCATGAGAATTGAATGACTTTCTTTTACCTTGCCTTCGACAAGGGCTGTGAAGGAATGGTTCAAGCTGTCAACAGTCAGTGGGAGTGTGGGCAGAGCCATGCCTGGGATGGGAGGTGATGGGTAATCTAATCTGGCATCAGCTGTTGTGAGTGATAGACGAGTCTTCCCATGGGTGGGCAGCTGCTGTGCCTGTCAACAGCACAGCCGGGATGTGGAGCTGGACACGTTTCAATGCTGCCAATCTTTGGCAGTGGTTGAGCAGGATATCAGATGAACCTGTTAACCCTTCTGTCAAAGCGAGAATGTTAGTTTATTACAGTCAATGATAAACTGCAGGAGTCCTGAGGTACATCGTCCTTCTGTTAGGTAGTATTATTACCCCCCCCCCCCTCCCAACAGGTGTTTGTTAAGTTTCTCCTTTTTAGTTTAGTTTAGTTTACAGTGCGGAGGATGTACAAGCTCCAGACTGACAGCTCCCGTAGTCAGGATCAAACACGGGTCTGTGGCGCTGTGAGGCAGCAGCTCTACCTCTGGATCGAAGATGGGGGCAAATTATGGCTCCCGCAGATCCAGACAGGACTCGCCTCCTGCAGCAAAATGCAGTGCCTGCCCATCACTGCCTAAAACGGAGCACCCTGTCTGCATGGATGGAGCACGTGAAGGCCACATACTCGCAGTGAAAGGGGCACGCCATCTCTCACACAACCCATCTCCTTGGCCGACTGGCACCAGAGTCTCCATTGAGACTCGTCGGCCTGAAAACCCAGAGAACCAGAATAGAAACGCCCATAGGGATTAACCGAGGATAATAATCTGTAGTAGATACAGGTGCTCCTCCAACTTATGATGGGGTCACGTTCCGAGAACCCCCATCGTAAACCGAAAATATCGTACATCAAAATGCACTGAATACACGCGATCACGTGGCCGGGAGCGAGCTGCGACTCGCGAGGGGTTGCTTCCATTTGCACCATCGCAAAGTCGAAATATCCCAAGTCCAATCATCGTTAGTCGGGGAACATCTGTACTTTATGGGGAGCTGGTCCCCAGCATCCAACTGAATGATACCAGAGCTAAGAGAGTTTAAGTGTTCTATTGCTTTAACTGTGCTGGTGCATGTAAGCACTTAGACACACACACACTTTGCTCGACAGCCATCCTTTACACCTTTAATTTCCTCTTCCCCTCCCTCGCTGACATTTAATTACGTGATTTCTCAAGAGGGTGGCACGTTGGCGCAGCGGTAGAGTTGCTGGCTTACAGCGCCAGGCACACAGGTTCGATCCTGACTACGGGTGCGGTCTGTACGGAGTTTGTACGTTCTCCCCGTGACCTGCGTAGGTTTTCTCCGAGATCTTCGGTTTCTTCCCACACTCCAAAGGCGTGCAGGTGTGTGGGTTAATTGGCTTTGGTAAAAATGTAAATTGTCCCTAGTGTGTGTTAGTGTGCGGGGATCGTTGGTCAGTGCGAACACAGTGGGCCGAAGGACCTGTTTCCGTGCTGCATCTCTAAACTAAACCAAAATGTAGAAGTCTAATAATCTGAAAGAGTGCCCACACCATGCACGTCTTCTTTCTTGATACATTTTTTGTTTACCTCCCCCAATCTCCTAATCTGTCATTCCACAGATCCATCCGTGTGTGAGTTCTAAACCTTCTCTACTCCAGCAAGAGCCATTGCAACTTCTCCAACAGAAGTCACACAATCCTGGACCATTCTATAATCCAGCTGTGTAAGAAAATAACTGCAGATGCTGGTACAAATCAAAGGTATTTATTTCACAAAATGCTGGAGTAACTCAGCAGGTCAGGCAGCATCTCAGGAGAGAAGGAATGGGTGACGTTTCGGGTCGAGACCTTCAGTCTGAAGAAGGGTCTCGACCCGAAATGTCACCCATTCCTTCTCTGCCGAGATGCTGCCTGACCTGCTGAGTTACTCCAGCATTGTGTGAAATATAATCTAGCTGTGCTCCAAACTAGAAGATTCAAACATTTAGCAGTTTTAATATTCCATGTATTTGTTTAACGGATATAAGCTTTTGAAAACTGCACATCATCATCATCATATATATACAGCCGGAAACAGGCCTTTTCGGCCCACCAAGTCCGCACCGCCCAGCGATCCCCGTACATTAACACTATCCTACACCCACTAGGGACAATTTTTACATTTACCCAGCCAATTAACCTACATACCTGTACGTCTTTGGAGTGTGGGAGGAAACCGAAGATCTCGGAGAAAACCCATGCAGGTCACGGGGAGAACGTACAAACTCTTTACAGTGCAGCACCCGTAGTCAGGATCGAACCTGAGTCTCCGGCGCTGCATTCGCTGTAAAGCAGCAACTCTACCGCAGCGCTACCGTGCCGCCATAACATGTTAATCATCTTCACAGACTTATGTACTTGTGACAGCAGTATGTATTCCTTATAAAAAAAACGAAGAGCCTTTGACCCGAAGCACTAACTGCTTCTCTTCCCACAGATGCTGCTTGACCTGGTGAGTGATTCCAGCATTGTCTTCCTATAGCATATGCAGTTTTTGATTTTCATTCTGTGCTCTTACCCCCTATTCTGGATTTACATTGCCTTCCCAACCAAATAGATCACTTTACATTTCTCCACACTGAATTTGCTGCCTTACAGAGATCCGGGCTTGATCCTGACTACGGGTCTTTGCCTGTACAGCGTTTGTACGTTCTCCCAGTGACCTGCGAGTGCTTTCTCTAGATGCTCCAGGTTCCTCCATCTCTCCAAAGAGTGTAGATGAATTGGCTTGGTATTTCGTGAATTGACCTTAGTGTGTGTAGAGGATCGCTGGTCGGCGCGGACTCGGTGGGCCGAAGGGCCTGTTTACGTGTTATATCTCCAAACTTACCCCCAATATGGCTGGAGATTTAGGAAGAGCAGCGGGCTCTGTTCTGGATTGCTGGAGGTAACTAAAGCAAGGGATGCTGAGAATACTCACTCCTAATCTCTATCTGGCGACCAAGTTCCTTGGGAAAACTGCACATGCAGATGTTGGAATATTTCCAAATAGATTCATTTACAGCAAAAAGTCAACTAACTGTTCAGGTCCAAGCAGGTGGAACAGTAATTTGGGAGGTTTGGCAAGGGGGTGATCACAGATTTTAGTGTTAATTCAAAGACTTTCTCAGTGATGGGGCGGGTGGAAGCAATAAAGTGCCTTTAATGCTGCAACATTTATTTTCCATTTACTGCAGATTTTGGATTACGAGCAGTAATTAGCACTTCTATGAAGCAGTTCCCAGGAGTCCACTACTGATTAAGATCCGGCAAAAACAAAGTCATTAATTCTCAACATGGCTGCAGTTAGCAAATATATACACCAAATGCAAAATGTTTTAAACGCCGACAGCTCAGAGTAGCCTCTGAAATAGGGTGGCACGATAGAGTTGCTGCCTTACAGCGCCAGAGACCCGGGTTCGATCCTGACCACGGGTGCTGTCTGCGTGGAGTTTGTACGTTCTCCCCGTGACCTGCATGGGTTTTCTCCGGGTGCTCCGGTTTCCTCCCACACTCCAAAGATGTGCAGGTTTGCCGGTTAATTGGCCTGGTATAATTGTGAATTGTCCCCAGTGTGTGTAGGATAGTGTTAATGTGCGGGGATCACTGGTCGTCATGGACCCGGTGGGCCGAAGGGCCTGTTTCCACGCTGTATCTCTAAACTGAACTAAAGTACAGAAGCAAATTTGCTGACACATTCAAACAGGTTAACCTTCACATTTGTTAGACCACCTGAAATTCCCACTGCCGTGTGGGCCAGCATCATCGAGTCCTCTTCTGAGATGGGAACTTTACTGCCAGCTGTTGCTATACTCTGTCGAGTACCTGGAGTGTATACCTCAGAGAGTATTCCTTAAACTTCACACAAAATGCTGGAGTAACTCAGCAGGTCAGGCAGCATCTCAGCAGAGAAGGAATGGGTGACGTTTCGGGTCACGAGACCTGAAACGTCGCCCATTCCTTCTCTCCTGAGATGCTGCCTGACCTGCTGAGTTACTCCAGCATTTTGTGAATAAATACCTTCGATTTGTACCAGCATCTGCAGTTATTTTCTTAAACTTCACACAAGTACTCACACTGATTTCTACACTCAGATTGCAAAATACCAAAATCTTTCATAATGACAGTATTTATTGTCTGAGGCAGGAACTGCATTAACACCACGACGAAAGATTATCACCACCCACAGTAGCATGTAGAATTTTTTTTAAATATCAATAGATGTCAAAGAGACTAATGTCAAACTGAAATTTAGGGACGGGGAAAGAGAAAGGAAGAGTGGAGGGAAGAAAACCACATTGAGTGGAAGATGACAAAAGGATATTTCAGCAAATACCTAGTTAAATGGAATGGAATGCAATGGATAGAATCCTTTTTCATGTTTCCTGCATTACGTTAATGATAAGAATTAGAATTGACATTTTTCTCTCAGTCAATTTCCTCGTGTTATTGAATAGCTGCTATGGAAGCAGTAAGCAATGCACAAATCACTGCATAAACCAAGCATGCAGGCTCATGCAGAGGTGCAGCCATATAATTTAACCTGGACAATTGCAATCTTGCACATTTTACAGTAAATTGCAGGGATTAGGAGTGTTGTCGAACAGAAAGGCCGAGGGGTACAGGGACATAGTTCCCTGAAACAGATAACACATGTAGACAAGGTTGGTGAAGCCAACATATGGCATGCACGCCTTCATCGGTCAGGGCATTGCATGCAAGAGTTGAGACATCACGGCACAATTGTACAAGACTTTGGCGAGATGGCATTTGGAGTATGGTGGACACAAAATGCTGGAGTAACTCAGCGGGTCAGGCAGCATCTCTGGAGAGGGTGACGTTTCGGCTCGAGACCCTTCTTCAGACTGATGTCAGGGAAGGGGGCGCCCCGCACCCAAAATAAGACTTAAATCAGGACCCACACGGCTTCGGAGAGGTAGAAATATGTCTGTTCTCTGGGAGAATAGAAAGATATCCAGGCAAAAATGAAAGGCTAGACGGGGCCAGAGGGAAGATGCATTTCCCCCACAGAATAATGAATATTGCAATGGTTTCTGATAAAGAACCTGATAATATTTGGGAGACGGCCAGCTGCGGTGGCGGTAGAGTTGCTGCCTTACAGCGAATGCAGCGCCGGAGACTCAGGTTCGATCCTGACTACGGGTGCCATCTGTACGGAGTTTGTATGTTCTCCCCGTGACCTGTGTGGGTTTTCTCCGAGATCTTCGGTTTCCTCCCACACTCCAAAGACGTACAGGTTTGTAGGTTAATTGGCTGGTCAAATTGAGAAGAAAAAAAATTGTCCCCAGTGGGTGTGGGATAGTGTTAGTGTGCGGGGATCGCTGGGCGACGCGGACCCGGTGGGCCTGTTTCCGCGCTGTATCTCTAAATCTAAATATTATCATATGTATATTTGTAAAAGATGTAGGCAAATATTTCTTTATGATCGAGATAAATAACGGCAAGGATAAGAGTAGAAACTGATAACCAACTGCTGTTTCACAGTGCTTGATCTGTAGAGGCTATGTACATGTAGATGAATAACACAGGCTGTAAAGTTGAGCAGTGGGGCAAGGCCCTGTCGCTGGAAACTAAATGGATTGGACAAGGGCCACGAAGGGCTCTCCCCTGCTCACGAGCAGTGACATCCGTACAGCCTGTACGTACAAAGGGGCATTTGGGAGACGGCCAACTGATGCAGGCATCTTCTGCTGTGGAGGAATCTGGCTTGTGGTTTGCATGTCCAACTTGCAAACTGTTCAGCTGACTGGAACAAAACCCTGCCTGCCATGAAACCTGGGGACAACCCATACAGTGCACATGAAGACTGCAAATAAGAGGAAAACTGCCCTTGTTTTAAAATATGATCTTCTTCTACAGAAATTCTAAAGTTTAGTTTGGAGATACAGCGTGGAAATAGGCCCTTCGGCCCACCGGGTCCGCGCCGACCAGCGATCCCCGCACACTAACACTATCCTACACTTACTAGGGACAATTTTTACATTTTTTATACCAAGCCAATTTACCTACAAACCCGTCTTTGGAGTGTGGGGGAGGAAACCGAAGATTTCGGAGAAAACCCACACGGTCACGGGGAGAACGTACAAATTCCATACAGATGGCACCCGTAGTCGGGATGGAACCCGGGTCTCTGGCGCTGCAAGCACTGTAAGGCAGCAACTCTACCGCTGTGCCACCGTGCCGCACTCAAGTCTGCATGGTTGCACATTCCACCGGTACATCAGTCTCTCCCTGGTTGTGTATCTTGGGCACACCATTAGTAAACTGAATGCACAGAGGTCTTTGGTATCATCTTGTTTTTCTATACAATAGTTCATCTGCAGCGAAGTGATGCCATCAGGAAAAATAAAACCCCTTGTTTGAGGGAGTGTTTCTCCAACATTCATGGGCTTTCCCCTAGCATTTTTAAGATTTCTTTCACTGTAACACTTTTAATGATTAACAGACCATTCCTTATCTGCCATTCCCTTGTTCAAATAGACGCTGGTCTTGAACAAAAAAATTGCCATCTCAAAACCAATCTGCGACCTGCCTAAATGTGTAGGGTGGAACTGCAGATGCTGGTTTAAACCGAAGATAGACTCAAAACGCTGGAGTAACTCAGCGGGACAGGCAGCATCTCTGAAGAAAAGGAATAGGTGGCGTTTCAGGTCGAGACCCTTCTTCAGACTGAGAGTCATGGAGGGGAGAGGGAAATGAGAGATATAGACGGTGATGTGGAGAGATATAGAACAAATTAATGAAAGAACTGCAAAAAAGTAATGATGATAAAGGAAACAGGCCATTGTTAGCTGTGAGCTAGGTGAAAACGAGTTACAGACAATGAGACTCAACAAGACGACTTTGAACTTAGCACAATGACTTGGGTGGGGGAGGGACGGAGAGGGGATGCCAGGGTTACTTAACGTTAGAGAATCCAATATTCATACTGCTGGATTGTAAGCTGGGATATTGAACTTGCCACTTGTTTGACATACACCACTGACACAACTTTGAAGATACATGGCTAAATTTAAGAATGATTGAAGACACAGTTTATTCTCCTACAAGCCATTTTCATGGATCTTTTGACTGGAACCTTACACCTTGAGCCCTGCTCAAGTCTGGAGTGTGAAGATATTTTAATGGATAACAGCTTGAGAGTTCATTGCCCTCGTCATTCGCCTTCTTCTTCTTCTATCTGCTACCTTTGCAAACTTGGGCTCTGTCCAGAGATTGTGTTTAGAGCTGGATGATGCCAAGATGAATTATTGATGCTTACATGTCTGTGGCAGGCAGTGTTGGTGTTGGGAGTATTTGAGATAAAGTCAGAGATTTGCAGATCAACTGCATTACTTCTAAGAATGTGTTGAAGGGTTCAGATACCTGCAAATCAATCACAAATGTTGTTCAGACTGAAGATAGACAGAAAATGCCAGAGTAACTCAACAGGACAGGCAGCATCTCTGGATAGAAAGGGTGGGTCATGTTTCAGACTGAGGAAGGGTCTCGACCCGAAACATCACCCATTCCTTCTCTCCAGAGATGTTGCCCATCCCGCTGAGTTACTCCAGCATTTTGAACCTACAATCCTGTACATCTTTGGAGAGTGGGAGGAAAGCGAAGAACTCGGAGAAAACGCACACGGTCATGGGGAGAACGTACAAACTCCGTACAGACAGCACCCGTAGTCAGGATCAAACCTGGGTCTCTGGCGCTGCAAGCCAGCAACTCTACTGGACCCTGGTCGCAACCTGAAACGTCACCCATTCCTTCTCTCCAGAGATGCTGCCTGACCCGCTGAGTTACTCCAGCATTTTGTGTCTACCTTCGATTTAAACCAGCATCTGCAGTTCTTTCCTACACAGGTTTGGAGGTTAATTGGCTTTATAATTGCCCCTAGTGTGCATGTAGGATAGGTGTGTGTGGGGATCGCTGGCCGGTGCAGACTCGGTGGGCCGAATAACCCATTTCCGCGCTGCATCTCTAAACTAAACATTACACACATTAAATTTAGAGTGCTCTCGTTGTGGTATTAAGGGCAAATAGTACAAATAGTCCATATCCTTTGCAGGACTGAAAAACATTCAATGTAATCTTCGTCTCTTGCTACAGCGGGGGATATGACCTATTGCATTAGGTAACCGTCTTTCCTCAGACCTTCATGATAAATGTCTACATGACCTTGTACATATTGGACTTCATGGACTGACCAACTGGTCTACATTTTTATTCTTTGTCTTCTGTTCTGAAATACTTCAGTTTCGTATCGTTCTGAAGCTGATCTGCTGAGTTGTCCCAATGGAGTGGTTCCTTGTTGTCCACGCAGATATCTGACGTGTGCAGATCCATTATCTTGCTACATATTACCCAAATCAAATCGGGAGAGACCCCAAAGCAAGAGGTTTACTGTTTGCCTGAGAACGGAATGGAGAAATACCTCAGTAACCCAAGTGAAAGTTGGACTGCAAGTCAAGGCAAGCATATTACTTATTCGTTCAGCTACCACTGTACAGTTTACCATCATAGAAAACTGGTTAAGTACAACGAGGGGGCCATCATGTTCATACGCACATTAGGAAACAGATTATGTACAGATGAATCATTGAAATCACTACCCTTCCCGGTCCCGCAACTGGCCAAACATTAATAGCATCTTGGGAATACAGTGAAATTCTTGACTCGCATATTAGATTTCCACTTCTGGCATAATGACCACTGAGATTCCCATTTCCCTTCACGAAGAGTGTCACCTTAGAATTAACAATGCTGTTAAACATATCCCCCAACACCAGAGGTTCAGCCACTTGACACCACTAAAACAAACAACAAATATGAACAGGCTTTTGATACGCGACAAACAAGAAACTAGCAAGTCATCTCAGAAGTCACGGAGAGCAATTCACCAGATTGTGCAACTCTTATCGTCAGCATCCTGGGGGTGAGAAATCAGTCTGCAGCAAAACAGGCCTGGTTGGTTCAGGAGCCCATTACACAAAGCGGCCACATTTAATTCCACTGGAGTCAATACAATTGAAACTCAGGCAGCAAGTTTAACAGGTGCGCACTCAGTGTCAATGCCCAAGCAAATCTTTCTGATCTCCGTCGCGGGGGCTAACACGAGAGCATCGTTCAAGAGAAAAATCCCTCTTGAAAGCACCTGGTCCAGGCAGTGTACCTGGCCTAGTGCTAAAGACCTGTGTAGACCAAGTGGCATCTTCAAACTCTTCATTCTGCAGTCTGAGGAAACCACCTACTTCAAAGGGGCATCTATTGTAGTGGTGCCCAAGGGCATGGCGATCTGCATATATGACTACCATCTGGTAGCACCTACATCCACTGTAATGAAATGCTTCGAGAAAGGTGGTTAATCAATTTCTGCTTCAGAAATAACCTGGATCCACTTCAAGTTGCCTATCGCCACAACAGGGCAACACAGATGCCATCTCACTGGCTCTCCACTACACCCTGGACAATCTGGACAACAGGAAGACATAGGTCAGGATGCTGTTATCAACTACGGCTTGGCGTCCAACACAATCACCCTCTCCAAACTTAGCAATAATCTCCAAGACCTGGGACTCCTCATCTTCTCTTGCAATTGGATCTTTGTCTTCCTGGTCAGAAGACCTCATTCAGTGAAGATAAGTAACTATGTTACTCTCTGCAGCCTCGTGGTCCCGTATGTTAGAGAACGTCTTCTCCTCACTGACCATCAACATCGACGCACCTCAGGGCTGCATGCTTAGCCCCCTGCTCGACTCTTTGTACATCCACGACTGTGTGTGTAAGCACTGCTCAAATCTGTCACAACTGTCACAAATACCTACATAGATACACTTTGTTTGTTGTCTAACTCCACAATCCATGATGCTGCTGCAAGCAAGAACTTCATTGTACCTGTAACATTCCATACTTGTGCACATGACAATAAACTTGGGTTGACTTGGCCTCTCTTTTTTCCAATCACCTTTATTCTAAAGAATTCTACATTCATGGTGATTTTAATCTCCTTTAAATTTCACACTTCCCTTGGGGCAATGACATTCTTCATAAATTCATGTTCATCAGTGATAGGCGGAGAATTAGGCCACTCGGCCCATCAAGTCTACTCCACCATTCAATCATGGCTGATCTATCTTTCCCTCTCAATCCAATCCTCCTTCCTTCTCCCCATAACCCCCGACACCTGTACTAATCAAGAATCTATCTCTGCAGTAAAATGATCCGTTGGCAGCCTCCACAGCCTTCTGTGGCAATGAGTTCCACAGATTCACCACCCTCTGACTAAAGAAATTGAGGAATTCTTGCCTTGCTCAATCTTGTCATGCTCTCCCATCAGCTCTCTCAGCCACAAGCATGGCCACACAACCTCACTGTTACATTTCACAAAATGCTTCTGCTCTCTGTAATGGTATTTGTTTACGCACTCTCTAATCTCACCCTAAGACATGGCCTCAGA
The DNA here is from genome assembly GCF_053455715.1 of Rhinoraja longicauda. NCBI lineage: Eukaryota > Metazoa > Chordata > Chondrichthyes > Rajiformes > Arhynchobatidae > Rhinoraja > Rhinoraja longicauda. The sequence goes on along the minus strand of NC_135967.1, from coordinate 2,852,848 downwards.
CCATTTATTTAATATCTATTCTCCATATATTTGCACGGTCCTATTCATATATTCCCCAATTTCTGTGGGCGACCCCATTTTCCATGACTCAGTTCACTTAACCTCACTCATCACGATCCACATCAAAATCAATTCCTCACCCCCCAATATTCACAGCCATTGACCATCTCATCAATCATCACCATCTCAAACATTTTTTTCTTATTGTTCCTTTCCTCACAGCAAACAAGCCTGCTCTCTCCAGCTATTGTTTTGTAAAAATCTTTCTTTCCCTTTAAAACTCTCGTTTAGTTTAGGGATACAGTGCAGAAACAGGCCCTTCGGCCCACCGAGTCCGCACCAACCAGCGATCCCCACACACTAACACTATTCTACATACACTAGGGACAATTTACACTTGCACCAAGCCAATTAACCTGGTAACATACTACTGCAAATTCTGCTCTCTCACCAATCCATCAAAGCCCCAATTCAATAACTTACACAAGCTCAACTAAGGCTTTGCATCATTTTTCACCCATCACCTAGTAAGTTATTCCTTTATTTTTCAGACAACTCCTCCATAGAGAGACCACTTACTCAAGTCGACTTTAAATGTCTCACTGCAGAAATTAGATTGCAATAGGAGGATTGTGTTCATTTTTAGTCACACTGCTAGAGAAAAGATGCCATTAAGCTGGAAAGGGAACAGAGTGGAAACAGGCCCTTCGGCCCACCGACTCCACGTCGACCAATAATCCCTGCACATTAACATTATTCTACACACATCTAGGGACAATTTACATTTATACCGAGCCAATTAACCTACAAACCGTACATCTTTGGAGTGTGGGAGGAAACCGAAGATCCCTTAGAAACCCCACGCAGGTCACGGGGAGAACGTACAAACTCCGTACAGGCAGCACCCGTAGTCAGGATCGAACCCGAGTCTCTGGCGCTGTAAGGCAGCAACTCTACTGCTGAGCCACCTTGAGCAGGATTGGTAGGAGGCATTACAAGGATGTTACCAGGACACAAGGGCCAGGGCTACCTAGTGTGATTGGGTAGGCAAGGACTGTATCCATAGAAACATAGGAAATAGGTGCAGGAGGAGCACCGCCATTCATTGTGATCATGGCTTCAAGGAAATTTAACCCCCTTGCATTTTCTGTACCAGAGAAATACTTGAGTTGTTGTGCCAACCACTAGATCTTTCTAATAGTATCTTCAGAAGCTTCAGTGCACAGGAGTCATCAGCAAGATTAACTGACAGCACCTCAATGTGAACTAGTCATTAACTGCTTGCTTTCCTGAAGTTCACTCCTACATTCCAAAACGGTCCAAATGCCACCATCCACCAGCAAAGTTAAGTGATCCACATCCTTCTCTGATGAGTGGACAACCAAAAGACTGCAGATGCCGGAGTCTTGAACAAGAAGAAAAAAACTACCAAGCGACACGGTGGCGCAGCGGTAGAGTTGCTGTCTTACAACGCCAGAGATCCAGGTTCGATCCTGACTATGGGTGCTGTCTGTACAGAGTTTGTATTTTCTCCCCGTGACCTGCAAGGATTTTCTCCGGGATCTCCAGTTTCCTGCCAAAGATGTACAGGTTTGTAGATTAATTGGCTTCTGTAAATTGTAAATTGTCCCTGGTGTGTGTAGGATAGTGTGACTGTGCAGGGATCACTGGCTGGCGCGGACTTGGTGATGCAAAAGGGCTGTTTCCGTGCTGTATCTCACAACTAAACCACTTGAACAATTCAGCGGGTCAGGCAGTATCTGTGGAGGGAAATGGATAGAAGAAATTTCGGGTCAACTGCATACTGCCCTCCACAGATGTTGCCTGACCTACTGAATTCCTCCCAACAGTTTGTTTCTGATGTTCTGTTTTCCCCTCACTTCATACACTTTCAATGGTTTTGGATTTCAAAGTTTCAGTTTAGACGCATCAAGAACCATGATGTGAAAATACCACTGGAACTTTCGATTAAACTGTATCTTGGTATCAATGGGGGAAAGTTGGCAAATTCCTCAATAGATTGCACAATCTTAATGCTGGAAGGCATTTCATCAATATATCTAAGACAGGCGTGAGTAATCTTGCACGATTTTTTAACACTCAGCTCTTTACCACCAATGAAAGATATCTCGTTATCAAGTTCTTCAGGCCTATTCAGATTCAGACAGAAATATCACACAGCTAAGTACCAGATTATCTCAACAGCTACATATACTGAAAGTCAAATGGTCAATATCAAGGCATCTTACCCACGACATTGCTAAGAACCATACTTCTAATTAAAAGTACAAACAACACAAAGATCCAAACTGATTCCTTTGTGCGAAATACAGCGTTCAGTGTGCTTATGAGCGGTGGATCTGAGAAATTTGCCAAAATGAATATTTCGATGTACCTTAAGGCACTGAACTGGATAACACCGGTTAATCACTTCATTTTTACACAACTTTTATTTTAAATGTGCTCTTTTACACCATGTGCAGTGATGCTGTTTGTTCAAACTTAAAGACATAATAAGATCTTTTTCAAATACAATTCATATCCTGGTACATGGATAGACACACAGGTGGCAAATACAGACAGACATTTATTCCGGTGCATGGAATACTTAAAGGAGCCTGTATTCTTTAATTTAATTGCACATTGTTGCAAAACAATAATACAGATGCATGTTTTACAGGTTAAATATTCCGCCTCAGAGACTTGGTGATTTAAAGCACCTGATCAGTCTACTCCCAGGCCACCAATTTCATTTGCCACTAGATACATAAACACTCAAGGACACGTTAGTGTATAAATGGCATTACTGTTTCAATTACTTCCCTGAACTTGCAAAGCTCACAATGACATTGCTATTTATCCAACTGCCAAGTGGTTTACTGACAAAGCCATTGAATAAAACAAAGAATATGTCATTAGGCCATTTGGTAATGAGAGCACATGGGAGGTTGTGCTCCTGGTTGACAAATTTGGGATTACAAATTTAATCTTACCATCGAAAGTTGAGCAACTGTATTTATTAAATCTGGTTAATGGGTGAACTGGTTTAAGAAAACATGAGAACTGCAATATGAGATACTAGGAACTGCAAATGCTGGTTTATGCAACAAAAAAAAAGACACAACGTGCTGGAGTAACTCAGTGGGTCAGACAGCATCTCTGGAGAACATGGATAGATGGCATTTTGCAGTGGGGCCCTTCTTCTGAAGAAAGGTCCTGACCGGAAACGTTACTTATCCATGTTCTCTAGAGATGCTGCCTGACTCACAGCGTTACTTCAGCACTCTGTGTCTTTTGGTTCTTGGTCCTCCAAAATATTCCAGATGGAATGTAAACTGGAGGTGGCAGAGTATGACACGTGAAATGCTGTAGAAACTTTAACTAGTTCTCTTATGTTCCCTCACACAGTGCCGACACGTGCCCTTGTGGAGATCGCAGCTTGTTGGACATCACTTGGCTTAGTAAGGCATTGCCCTGGCCTGCCAATCCTCTTGATCAACAATGATCTTACTGATTGAGAGAGCAAGCTTGTGGGACTGAGCAGCCTATTTTCCCACTGCTTCCTGTTTCATGTTGCTAAAGACTTTTTAAGCAACATTTGCTAATTGCACCAAATTAATTCCAATAGTGGACTCCCAATGACTGAATGCAAGGGTCCAAATCACCGTTTAATCCCGTCTGCGCTTGCAAGCCTCAGTGCAGTTTGGACTTAAGCGGTGATGACAGTTTCTGGCATGTCAGAGATTAAAGAGTCGATTTTATTGAAGATAGGCAAACTGCCATTTTCTGTAAAAACTCCCCCCTCCTATCCTATATATGGAACAGAAGAAATCCCCATGAAATATTCAGCAACGTGCAGGTCTACGATTTTAGCTGCTGAGATTGATGGAACAGTTTAGCCGCAGTGAGAGTTCAATATAAATGTTAAAGATTTTGTAAATAAAAATCACTGAAGGACTCAATTATTTTTGGCACACTTGAGTTAGAGCTGCAAGACACGCGAAACAAAACCTGCAAGTCGATGGTTCGTTATTCAAAATATCTTATTGGCTGCAATGAGTGGTTGGACAAACGTGGATTGAGAGCGTTGGGTGCCTGAACAGCATTGGCAGGGATGCTGGTGGAGGCAGATATGTTAGTGATATCAGGAATCAGAATAACCTTTATTGTCATCCAAAAAAACAAGTCTTTTGGACGAAATTCCATTACCCACAGTCCAATAATAAGAGCAATAAAAATAAGCAATAACACACAATCACAAACCAAAAAAAAGAAACATCCATCACATATTTACAGGTGTCAGGGGCTATGGGGAGAAGGCAGAGGAATGGGGTTGAAATGGAAAGATAGATCAGCCACGATAGAATGGCAGAGTAGACTTGATGGGCCGAAGGGCCTAATTCTGCTCCTATCACATGAATCTATTTAAGAGGCCTTTAGCTAGGCACATGAATATGCTGGTAATGGTGAGATATGGATCACATGCAGGCAAGAGGAGATTAGTTTAACTTGCCATCATGTTTGGCATGGACATTATGGGCTGAAAGGCCTGTCCTGTGCTGTACTCTTCCATGTAACACAGTACAGTGTCAAGAGAGAAAGAAAAGGGCTATTTCCAAAGAATAGTTAGGGTTGGAAGTTGCCCCTATTCACTTGATCATCAGCCATCAGGGCCAGCTAAATGAAAGTCTCCTATTAATTAATGTCAGCAAAAATGATTTTTTGTGTGACTTGTGCAAAAATAAATCATAGTTGATGTTTTTTTTACATATGTAACATCAGAAGGTCAACTATTTTATGTATAGTTATTGTTGTAAATGCTTTGATTTACACCATTGAGAAGAAGGCCATCACTACCAAAGATACTAGAGGAACAAGATAGACCACTCGACCCTAAACACCATAGTACGTCATGGCGCCATTTTAGTAGGCAAAAACTTGCAGAAACATTTTTAAAGAAAAATAATTAAAATCTGTGAATTGATAGATGAGATATATTCTCCATTTTTATGGTATCTTCCCCCAAAACACTGATTACACTGCGAGAGGCATAGCGAATGGCTGGCTTTGCCTAATAAAATGGCGGACATTACATGACCCGAAACACCTGACACAGACTAAAACGATCAGGACTGCAAGACCAAACACAGTGCATAAGGTCTGCAGAACATTCAAAAACATTTGCAATGCTCTGAAGGTGCACTCCTCACCCTCCAACTTCTCAAGTTGAGCAAGAGGATCCTGGAAATTGAGCAGAAGAACTCATGAAGAAGGGTCATGACCCAAAATGTCACCCATTCCTTCTCTCCCGAGATGCTGCCTGACCCGCTGAGTTACTCCAGCATCTTGTGTCTACCTTCGATTTAAACCAGCATCTGCAGTTTTTGTTTCCTACTACCAAGATAGTATCGCAGGGCAAAAGGAGAAATTTGAGGGAGGATGGATGCCACTGCCATTAAACCAAAAGATAGTTTGAATGAAGATAAATTATGTATCACCCAAAGTGGAATTCATATGTTGCTCCGCAATCAATCAATCCAGCCTTGCCGAAACAGAAAATCAAGTGGAGCGTTTCCTTTATTTACCTATCTTTCATTCATTGTTCTGTATCTCTCTACAGCATCATCATCGATATCTCCCGTTTCCCTTTCCCATGACTTTCAGTCTGAAGAAGGGTCTGGACCCAAAACGTCACCCATTCCTTCTCTCCAGAGATGCTGCCCCTGTCCCGCTGAGTTACTCCAGCCTTTTGTGTCTATCTGAAGTGGAGCACTGAACCGTGCCAATGTCAAGTTGGACTCTGTGGGGCATCTGACACAGACTAAAACGATCAGGAGTGCGAGACCGTACACAGTGCATAAGGTCTGCAGAACATTCAAAAACATTTGCAATGCTCTGAAGAAGTGGTGCACTCCTCACCCTCCAACTTCTCAAGATGAGCAAGAGGATCCTGGAAATTGAGCAGAAGAACTCATGACGAAGGGTCATGATCCAAAATGTCACCCATTCCTTCTTTCCAGAGATGCTGCCTGACCCGCTGAGTTACTCCAGCATCTTGTGTCTACTACCCCCATGGCTGTCATGTCCTTTCACAATTCCATGGCACCAAGGAGAAGGCCCCAATCTATGATGAGGTGGCTCAGTACAGCATCAGGCAACTGAGCTTACAATGTCCCAACATTGCCCTTTCCTTCTCCATTTTGCCAAGGAGGTTAAATGGCACAGGTATCTCTTAAATTTCTCCATTTTCCTTTTGATACTATTTTCCTATGAAGTTTCAAGTGGACGAGGTCAGAAATAGGAACGATCTATGTAAATATGAATGTATAAATAACATAAATATATAAACTTTGATGTGTAATTTGAGGAGGAAGTTACTAATGATGCCATCTTCCTTTGTCAACCAGACTTTGGGCAACGATGATAAAATGTTCATTATAAAAATGATCACATTCGATCTAAATGTTGTCCACATCATAGTAATCTACACCATAACTGGCTCAAGACTCGGAGGGAAAACTTACCAGAACTGGAAGGCGATAACAGGCATCTTCCTTTCTTATCATGTTGGAACCTGCTTCATTTTTTCCAATCATCAATTCTTTTCAATATCCCTCCAGCCCCTCACGACTGACATACCATCACATTTTTCCATGAACCTTTATTAATGGCCTGCTTTGAATGTCCTTGAGATGGTCATTTGCAATCCTCTGTATACCTCCTGATAGTCATTCATCTGATTTGACCTACAAGCAAGCTGATTATAAGACCCATCGCTTTCTTGCTTCGTCTTTAATACCAGTGAAAAAACTATGGCTTCCCCTCCACAAAATATGCCTATATAGTTTGGTGCTCCATCTTTACTTCTGGTAGGGAAAATATTTATCTCATTAGCGAGTGTAGTTAAACTGTTTAAAACATATTCGTCTGTCGGTTTCTTACAACAATAGCAAAGATGAGCACCAATTATTCAGCCAAGTCAAAGATACCTTGTGGACCTGGATATTCTTATTACAGCATCCAGTCTCATTCTGAACAGGAATGTTTTGCCTTGGTCAAAAATTGGACTTATTATTAGATGAACGTGATTACCCCATGGTTTGCAAATGATCACGTTTGATTTGTGTGTACTTACTGCCACAGCTTACCAACAGATCGCATCCAAGGTCACTGCAGTTGACAACAGTGTGCAAATAAGATTGGGGTGCAATTGGAGCATAGGATTTAGATTATTATTAGTTGAGACAATAACTGCTTGGCCTGCACTGTCTTGAGCTGCACAGACAGTGATGACTAGAATCCTCAGATTAAGACGACAACCTTGATCTTGTTGGAGGTAAAGGGTCCCACAATACTTCAACCCTACTTCAGGGGTAGGGCACCCAGAATTGATCTACTCATTGTGCCAACAATAAGAACACAACAATCACCACAAGTGCCCTACAGCTGGGAATGCTAGAATTAGTTAGTTAGTTAGTGGCCCCGTAGAAATGTTTACACCAATGCATGCAATGCAACACCATACACCAATTAGATTAGGGGATGATCTCGACGTCCTAGCAGTCAAAAAAAATCACGATTAAAGAAGAGTCATTTACGCGAGAGACCAGAAAACTCGACGGCCCACAGAAGCATGGCACCATGAGTCAGCACCTCATAAAACTGGACAGAAAATTTATTTTGTAAAAGATGCACTAATCTAGTAATAAGGAAACAGTCACAGGAAAGTAAGGGAATTGTAATTGGGAACTGAATGCCAATTTCAGGGAGGGAGAACGAACAATAATGCAGTGATTTCAATTACAGTCGAGATGTGCAGAAGCTGTTTCCATTGATGACAGCATTTGCTTCAAGATTATGATCTGATACTCTTCTCCTCCAATCCAATTGAGGGCCTTTAAACAGGAGCGCAATTGCATTTGGTTTGGAGTCTGAAGAATGGGCTCCAAGTTGGACAATAGCACCCATACATCTTTAGCCAGTTTTGTTTCTTTTCAGGTGCTTTGGCCCTTGCAATCTGATCTAAACCCAGACTGCTGAAACGCATAAAAAAATACATGAACAATTTCCAAACAGCCTAAAATTGGATAGGTCTGGTAGATAGATGGGTGTCTGCTTGGATAAAAGTTCACAGAAAACTTTAATACTTCAAACTCCTGAGGCATAGAAAGTAGTTTTGATTTAATAAAGGACATTTTTGGCCCCATTTTCATGTTAGGAATTAGATCATTCGGCTGATATAGACTGGGCTGTCCAGGCCAAATCAGGATCTGTGGTAAAATGAATCAGCATGACCCACTAAAGAGGCAGTGAAGGAAGCTTCAGTACTTTACCAGAGCTTTGTTTCAGCAGTAAACCTTTAATAGCAGAACAGGAGCAGTGGTTTGTGCATAATAATGGATCTAATACTAAAGGTCAAGGGTGTCCTTTGATAAGAAAACAGCATATTGTTTTTCAAATTGTGGATTCCATTTGTGACAAGCTTGCAAGAGAAAAAAAAATATGTTGAGAGAGCTATCACTGTGTGAGCACAAAGGATGAAAAAATGAATAACAGGTAAGTTGAAAGGCAACTGAAGAAAAAGTAATCCTAACAGAACACCACCAACATCAATGAGTGGTTTAAAGTACTGACGCATGTTTTTTCCTTGTCTGATTACAAACATGTAAATATGCAGCAAAGGAGAAAAAAATAAGGCTTTGTCTCACTGATGTCACTTCTCAGCAGTCAATAATTTCATTCCAGGAATTTTTCCTCTTTTCAAGTGGAGAAAAAAAATTGCAATTGTGTTGCAACAATAGATGCATTTGTCCATCTTTACAAATCAATCTGCATACAGATGCGTTTGTTTGTCAGTGGGTTTGTTCGGAATGGCAGAATTTGGCAGGTTGAAAGGGGATCTCTGCAGCTTTAAGTGAAATCACAAAGGAGCCTGGAATGAGCCCAGCAATGATGTAAACAAGCAGATCCTTAGCTGGAGCGCCCCCTGCCCTGGCTGAACACACACTGCGGGCGCGGCTGCAAGAGAAAAACAACTTTGATTGGCATCGATGTTGGCCAAATGCTTTCTTTACAGCAAAAAAAAGAGAGAAAAATGCAAAGAAGGAAAAAAAAAAAAAATCCCCTGAAAGATGATGCAAACCGATTGCATCTGAGTCGATTCACAAAGGGTCGTTGCATCACAATGGGGATCATGTATGTTCCTGACCAAAAATGAATTGGAATATTTAAAATAAGCAACACAGACATGTTTGCTATCTCGGATCACTACTTAACACACTGATGCGGTGGAATTTGCAGTGCTGTAATTTTAGAATGACTATTTTTATGTTTTGCAATCATACTTGAATTGAGCTAACGCAATGTTGAATGCAACCGAGGTACCGTGGATGCACTTAATGGGGGAGATTTCCACTACATTTATACACAATTAATGTCGACTGGGGGAGGCGAAGGAGGGCACAAAAACAGTTACAATACCCTTTCACAAGAATTGTTGCGAAGTTTTGCAACCCAGTGAATCACACATTCACTTCATAATTCAACACACAGATCGGTTCAGCGGGCAAATGCACCTTATTTTTTTCCACTGCACCTTTTGCATTTGAAAATCAGACAAACGTTAAAAAACATATATATATATATTTTTGTAAAAAGAGAGGCAGGAGGAAAGCAGCAATGCACCGGAGGGGGGAAGAACACCCCCAGACACGTCTTGACAAGAAAGAAAATCGCAATTCATAACGGGCAAAAACAAGTTGCAATGATCTTTTTCACCCAAGTCGCCGGACTGAACGCTGGTGCAAATGAAAGATATGCAAGAACACACATGAATGTTGAATTAATCTGTGATGTTGTTGTTGTTAGTGGTCAGTCAGCGGCTCCCCTCCCCTGTCACTAGCCCAATCTGCAATGTACAGGGTGCTGCTGTTTACTCTGCTGTTCCTTTTGTTCAGATCTAGATTGTTTTGTTGTTTTTTGCACAGTTACCTGTCTGGAGATCCTCTGACAGCGGTTTAAATATTCCCCCGCTGCCATGTTCTCGGGGCTCCTGTCGTTTTCCTCGCTGATGCTGATGATCATTTTCTTTGCATTGGGTTGTGGGGTGCTGCTGGAGCCGGGGCTTTGTCCCGCAAAGCCGCTGCTGGCTGCTGGCTGCTGGCTGCTGCCGGCTGCCGCTGTTGGTGTTGGTGCTCCGTGCAGGTCCGGGCACACACTCACACACACACACAGCCTCCCCGGGCCCGGCACGCCCCGCCCTAGCCCCGCCCCCGCCCAGCGGCCAATCACCGGCCCCACACTGTATCCAAGGGGAAGCGGCCGGCGCCGGCCAATCAGCGGGCGGACAGCTGGAGGCGCGACGGCCAATCAGCGTTGGCCGTGGTGATGAAGTTGCTCCAAGGGCTGGGAGACAGGGGCTGTGTGTCATGGAAGTGGGTTGTCCATCTCCACTCAACCTGGCAGCTTGTGATGAAGTTGCTCCAAGGCTGGGACACAGGGATTGTGTGTCATGGAAGTGGGTTGTCCACCTCCGCTCAACCTGGCAGCTTGTGATGAAGTTGCTCCAAGGCTGGGACACAGGGATTGTGTGTCATGGAAGTGGGTTGTCCACCTCCGCTCAACCTGGCAGCTTGTGATGAAGTTGCTCCAAGGCTGGGACACAGGGATTGTGTGTCATGGAAGTGGGTTGTCCACCTCCGCTCAACCTGGCAGCTTGTGATGAAGTTGCTGTTGGTCCATCTCCACTCAACCTGTCAGACTGTGATGAAGTTGCTCCAAGGCTGGGTATCAGGGTTTGTGTGTCATGGAAGTGGATTGTCCATCTCCACTTAACCTGTCAGGTTGTGATGAAGTTGCACCAAGGCTGGGAGACAGGGTTTGTGTGTCATGGAAGTGGATTCCTTCCACTGTTGGTCCAACTCTACTCAACCTTTCAGATTGTGAATAAAGGGGAGGCCATTTAAAACTGAGGTGAGAAGAAACTTTTTCACCCAAAGAGTTGTGAATTTGTGGAATTCTCTGCCTCAGAGGGCAGTGGAGGCCAATTCACTTGATGAATTTAAAAGAGAGTTAGAGAGCTCTAGGGGCTAGTGGAATCAAGGGATATGGGGAGAAGGCAAGCACAGGTTACTGATCGTGGATGATCAGCCATGATCACAATAAATGGCCGTGCTGGCTCAAAGGGCCAAATGGCCTCCTCCTGCACCTATTTTCTATGTTTCTATGATGAAGTTGCTCCAAGGCTGAGAGACAGGGGTTTGTGTCATGGAAGAGGATTCCTTCCACTTTTGGTCCAACTCCACTCAACCTGAAAGGTTCAGTGTGGTTGGACCAAAAGTGGAAGGAATCCACTTTGCTCTTCATGTTGCTGATGTGAGCAAAGTTTGCAAAGTTAATTTTGCTGTAATGTATTGTATGTGTATGTTTGTGTGTGTGTGAAGGAACCCCAGAAATGACAACATTTCTATCTGGTGCAAGAAAAATCACTATAAATTACCTTTCACGATTGTCCAAATACTTCCAGGCACTGCTGAGATACATTTGAGGTGTGCTCACTGCGGTTTTGCAGGAAACGCCATAGCCTCTTTGGTCCAACCAGGCCCATAAACACCACTCTTGATATTGATATTGACCATCAGTCCGAAGAAGGATCTCGACACGAAACGTCACCCATTCCTTCTCTCCCGAGCTGCTGCCTGTTCCTGCTGAGTTACTACAGCATTTTGTGTGAACACCACTCTTGATATTGGACAGCTCATCTAGTTCATGCAGAAAAGAGGTGCTGGCGATATTCTTTGGGTAAGTCAGCATTTGTGAAGAGAGAAGCAGAAATAACATTTCAGGTTGATGACCTTTCAGCAGAACTGGGGAAAAAAGTGGAACACAAGTGTGTTTTAAGATCCAAAGAGGTGGAAAGAAGAAAGGGAATGGCTGAGAAGGTGGAATGCAGGGCTGTCCAGGTAATGCCAAGCCTCTTGAAAACTGGTATGTCCAGGTTCAGGAACAGCTTCTTCCCTGCAGCCATTAGACTATTAAACACCACAACCTCAAATAAACCCTGCACTACATAGACTATTATTATTTTTCTTGAACTATTCTTGTTTGTTTTTTTGTGTGTATGTTTGTGTGTATAGGAAAATAACTGCAGATGCTGGTACAAATCGAAGGTATCACAAAAAGCTGGAGTAACTCAGCAGGTCAGGCAGCATCTCAGGAGAGAAGGAATGGGTGACATTTTGGGTCGAGATCCTTCTTCAGACTGATGTCAGGCGGGGGGGGGCGGGGGGGGGGCGGGACAAAGAAAGGATGTAGTTGGAGACAGGAAGACAGTGGGAGAACTGGGAAGGGGGAGGGAAAGAGAGGGGCAGAGGAGCTATCTAAAGTTAGAGAAATCAATGTTCATACCGCTGGAGTGTAAGCTGCCCAAGCGAAATATGAGGTGCTGTTCCTCCAATTTGCAGCAGGCCTCACTATGACAATGGAGGAGGCCCATGACAGATAGGTCTGACTGGGAGCGGGAGGGGGAGTTGAAGTTGAAGTGCTCAGCCACCGGGAGATCAGGTTGGTTAAGGCGGACTGAGCGAAGGTGTTGAGCGAAACGATTGCCGAGCCTGCGTTTGGTCTCGCCGATGTAGAGAAGTTGACATCTCGAACAGCGGATACAATAGATGAGGTTGGAGGAGGTGCAGGTGAACCTCTGCCTCACCGGGAAAGACTGTTTGGGTCCTTGGATGGAGTCGAGGGGGGAGGTAAAGGGACAGGTGTTGCATCTCCTGCGGTTGCAGGGGAAAGTACCTGGAGAGGGGGTGGTTTGGGTGGGAAGGGACGAGTGGGCCAGGGAGTTATGGAGGGAACGGTCTCTGCGGAATGCAGAAAGGGGAGGGGATGGGAAAATGTGGCCAGCAGTGGGATCCCGTTGGAGGTGATGGAAATGTTGGAGGATAATTTGTATATATATATATATAATCTATATATATGTGCATTTGTGAGTATGTGTGTATATACACACATTGAACTTTTGTTCTTGTTTATTATATTGTTTACAGTGCACTATGTTTACATATTCTGTTGTGCTACTGCAAGTAAGAATTTCATTGTTCTATCTGGGACATATGACAATAAAACATTCTTGACTCGTGACCATTGGTGCTTCTAAGGGTGAGCAATGCATATTAATCATAGTTGATCTGTTGGGAGGAGTGTAAATGGAAATGAATGAAGGTAGCAGAAAAAACCCCAAAATGCTGGAAATGTGAGATACAGAGCACGACGATTCTGGGGAAGGGGAATAAAACAATGCTGGAAATACTCGCCCGGCCTGGTCGCCTCTTTGGAAAGGGAAATCACTGAGTTTATCTTTCAAGTTGCAACAGCACTTGCCCAGTTATGATACGGACGCAGCTTGTCTGCACCCGAAACCCTCTCTCCAGAGATGCTGCCTGTCCATTTGAGTTACTCCGGCTTTTGATGTCTGTTATCACACCTTGGTTTGGGAACAGCTCCATCCAAAACCACCAGAAATTGCAGCAAATTGTGGACGCAGCCCAGACCATCACACAAACCAACCTCCCTTCCATTGACTCCATTTGTACCTCATGCTGCCTCGGCAAGGCCAGCAGCATAATCAAGGACGAGTCGCACCCTGGCCATTCCCCCTTCTCCCCTCTCCCATCAGGGCTATAGGCACAGAAGTGCGGAAACGCACACCTCCACATTCAGGGACAGTTTCTTCCGGCTGTTATCAGGCAACTGAATCATCCTACCACAACCAGAAAGCAGTCCTGAACTATTATCTACCTCATTGGTGACTCATGGACTATCCTTAATTGGACTTTGTTGGCTTTATCTTGCACTGAACGTTATTCCCTTATCATGTATCTATACACAGTAAATGGCTTGATTGTAATCATGTATGGTCTTTCTGCTGACTGGAAGGCACGAAACAAAGCTTTTCACTGTACCTCGGTACACGTGACAATAAACCAAAACTGAACAAACAGGAAAGGATGGCTACATGCAACTGCTGAATTGCTTAAGTCCCAAAAGCTGCAATGTGCCTAGATGGAAGATGAGGTGCTATTTCTTGGGTTTTTGTTGCGTTTCATTGAAACGGTGTAGTAAAAGACAGAGACGTCAGAGGGGGAATTAAGGTGGCATGTAACTGGAAGTTTAGGTCAATCCCATGAACTGAAGGGAGATGTTCTGTAATCTGTGTTTGTTATCTACCTGTTGATAGCGACTACATTGTGACACTATTTATTTCACTTAGAAAGACTGTTTGGGTCCTGGATGGTCTGAAGGAGAAGACTGGATGGTCTGAAGTAACGGTAAACTCAAAGTACGAGAGTAACTCAGTGGGGCAGACAGCATCCCTGGAAAAAATTGAAGTGATGTTTCAGACTGAGAGCTTCTTTAGACCCTCCAAAGCCTCCAATCTTATCGTTCCATCTATCGTTGATATAAAGCAGCATCTGCAGTTTATTACATTCAAAGTAACGGTGTTGCAGCTCCAGAGGTTGCATGCAAAGTAATTGAAGAAGATGGAAGATTGAACCAGGAAGCTGTGGATGGACAGTCCCATTGGAATGCTGGGAAGTGAGGGGAAGATGTATTTGATGGTGAATCTCATGGAAGCTGGAGGCTTTTATGGAAGACGAGACCAAGTGGACCGCCCTCCCCCCTCCTCTCCCCCCCACTCCCCCTCCCCATCCCCTCCCCCCACCCCCCCATCCCCTCCCCCTCCCCTCTACTCCCCTCCCCTCCCTCCCTCCTCCACCTCCCCCCTCCCCTCCTCCTCCTCTCCATCTCCACCCTTCCCCTCCCCCTTCCCCTCCCCCTTCCCCTCCCCCCACTCCATCCCCCTCAACCCCCCTTATCCTCTCTCCTCCCCCTCCCTCCCTTCCCCCTCCCTCTCTCCCTCCCTCCCTCCCTCCATCCCTCCACCCTCCCTCCCTACCTGCCCCCCCCTCCCTAGGAGATAGATTTAAACTAAAATGTGAATAACTTAAAAAATATAACACCGATTTCAATGAAACTTCTTCCATTAGCACCAAAGGGACGACGGTGAGTAAGGTGGGCCTAAAATTGTCGCACTATCCAGTACCGTTTTGGCTGTAGTTCAGGAACAAACAAACAAACAAACAAGAGTTTTAATATACAGATGATCCATTGAACATGGACAATGGTGGATGGAAGATGAGGACAAAAGGAGACTTTTCCTTGTTCTGGAAAAAATAGCCAAAGTGTGGCTGTCAAACTATGGTGGAGGAAAGTTATAGTTAAGGGAAAAATTCAGAAAACTGACGTGGAATGTCTCATCATCACAGCAGGGATGATAGAGTTGGAGAGACTGGGACATTAGTCCTCAATAGAAGCAAGGATAGAGGAAGTTCCCTTAGGATAGTCATAGGAGTATACAGGCTCCTCAACTTACCATGGGGATACGTTCCGAGAAACCCATCGCAAACCAAAAAAATCGTGAGTCAAAATGCATTTAATTCACCTGATCACGAGGCCGGAAGCGAGCTGCGGCTCGCTATGGGTCACTGCCATTTACACCATCGCAATGTCAAAATATCGTACGTCGAAGCATCATAAGCCGGGCAGCACCTGTATCGGCTTGTAATAAATATTGGTTGTTAAATGATCCCTGGAGCTGGAGATGGAGAAAATAAATGGAAGAGATGAATCAGCAATAGGTGGCATAAAACTGTGATCAGGGTGGAAATTAGCAGCTAGGTTAATGAAATTCTTGAGTTCTGTACATGTGCAGAAAGCACCATTAATATATCTATCGATGTACAAGAAAAACAGGCAAGGGAGGACGTTCGTTCGTATGGGACTAAGGCAAGAACAATTATTTGTATCCCTCAAAAAGACAGGCATAGCTTACAGCCCAGGTGCGTTCCCACACAACCCTCTGATTTAGAGGAAGTGAGTGGAACTAATGGAGAAGTTATGCAATTTAGTTTAGTTTAGTTTATTATCACGCGTACCGAGGTACAGTGAAAATTTTTTGTTGCGTGCTAACCAGTCAGCGGAAAGACTGTACGGGTGTCAGAGGTTATGAGGAGAAGGCAGGAGAATGGGATTAGGAGGGAGAGATAGATCAATCATGATTGATGGGCCGAATGGCCTAATTCTGCTCCTATCACTTATGATCTTATGATCTGCCTGATTACAATTCACAGTGTACAGATACATGATAAAGGGAATAATGTTTAGTTCACGATGAAGTCCAGTAAAGTCCGATTAAAGATAGTCCGAGGGTCTCCAATGAGGAACAGAGTGGTGCAGGAAAACTCCCCAGTTGTTGATAGGATGGTTCAGTTGCCTGATAACAGCTGGGAAGAAATTTAAGAACAAATTGACCGGGTAAATGAGGGTGATGTGGAGAGGAAGTAGTTGAGCATTTGTTGTGGTAGGAGGCCATCCTGGTGTGGGAGTGGAGTGGAGAGGGAGTTGAACATATACGGTGAAGATAATCAGCTTGGTGGAACCATAAATCTGGATGTTTGGAGCAGTGGGAGGATAGCAGACGTGACACAAGTGTGAGTGTGAAAGGACTGTATAAAGGAAGAAAGAACAAAATCAACCCACACGTCTTTTGGATGTGGGAAGAAAGCGGAGCACCCAGGGGAAACTCACATGGACATTGGGAAAGGGTGTGAACTCCACACAGGCAGCACCTGCGGTTAGAATAGGATCAAACCCAGACCAATTCCAGCCCTGTGAGGCAGCAGCTCTACCAGCTGCACCACCATGGGGAATACTGCAGAGAGGGGAAAAAAGAGATCTCAGTCTCTGGAGTGAAGGCTCCCGGTGGAAGGTGTGGGCAGAGAGGTAAAGGCTGCAGAAGAGGAGATCAATGGCGTGTGGGGCTCGGAGCTCACGGAGCTGGAGGTGAAGGTGAAAGCAGCTGAGGCTCCTGCTGAAGATTGACTGTTTGGGATCAGTGGGAAGGTCAGGAGGGAAGGGGATATCACGGTAAAGGGTCGGACTAGATGGAGACCTGTGGTCAACGGGCCATGAAGGGGGAGAAAGAAGTATTGGAATCAAAGAGCCGTAGAAATTTCTCATCTTTGATGTCTCACAAGAAGGAAATAAGTCCATTGTTGAAACACAGCCGGTGAAGAATGAAATGGAACTGCTGACCATTACAGCTTGGAGACCGATTATGCGGTAGAGCTGCTGCCTTACAGCACCAAAGACCCAGGTTCAATCAATCCTGACCACAGGTGCTGTCTGCATGGAGTTTGTACGTTCACCCTGTGACCACGTGGGTTTTCTCTTGGTGCTCTGGTTTCCTCCCACACTCCAAAGATGTACAAGTTTGTAGGTTAATTGGTTTTTCGGTAAAACTGTTCCTTGTGCTTGTCTATGGCGTGATCGCTGGTCGGCACGGACTCGGTGGGCCGAAAGGCCTATTTCCACGCTGTATCTCTAAACTAAACTAAGCTAAACTAAACTGATGAAAGGTCATTGGCCTGAACTCTGTCTCTCCACAGACGCTGCCTGACTTGCTGAATATCTTCAGCACGTTTGGCTTTTATTTCAAATTTCCAACATGTGCAATTCCTTTGGTGTTGCTGAGCGACAAACATTGATGGGATACCAAGTTATTGTTCCTGCTCTTCACAAAGTGGTACCACAGGATCAATTATACTCTCCCAATAGGACAAATATCTTTGAAGAACCATTATCAATGTAGTATTGAACTGATGGGATAGATTATTGTGCTGTTGTCTCTGGTGAGACCTGAGTTAGTATGATTCCAGCTTTGGATTTGAGCATAAAAATAGACATAAAGTGCTGGAGCTGGTCAAAACATGGACAGGCAAGGTGGCGCAGCGGTAGAGTTGCTACCTTACAGCGAATGCAGCGCCGGAGACCCGGGTTCGATCCCGACTACGGGTGCTGTCTGTACGGAGTTTGTACGTTCTCCCCGTGACCTGCGTGGGTTTTCTCCGAGATCTTCGATTTCCTCCCACACTCCAAAGACGTACAGGTTTGTAGGTTGATTGGCTTGGTAAATGTAAAAATTGTCCCTAGTGGGTATAGGATAGTGTTAATATGCGGGGATTGCTGGTCAGTGCGGACTCGGTGGGCCGAAGGGCCTGTTTCCGCGCTGTATTGTTTTGGGTCGTGACCCTTCTTCAAGCTGATTGTAAGGGGGGGGGCAGGTGGGAGGGGGGGACGGGAGGGAGAGAAGGTTGGAAGAGAGTGTGTGCTCATTCCATTGCCAGACACAAAAACTTGAGGAACAACACCTCGTATTCCATTTGGTAAGCTTATACCCCAACAGTATGAACATTGATTTCCCCTAATTCTAAGTAACTACAAAACCTTCCCCCTCTCCCTTCTTCTCCCAACCATCCCTCCCCCCCACCGCCCACCCCATGTCTTCCTTGTGTCCCATATGGACTTGCACCTATTTCTCCCCTCCCCTCCCCTTCCACCTACATTCTGTCCTCTAGCATCACAACTCACACCTCTTCCATCCACTTGTCTCACACCTTCTTTTCATCTTTGGCCCTTGTCCACCATTTGCCTATCAAACCCCCTCCCACGCCTCTATCAACCTCTTACTTGCCAGGCTTTGTCATGACCCTCCTCGCCTCCATCTTTCATAACCCCCCCACCCACCATCCTTACAATCTGTCTGAAGAAGGGTCCTGACCCGAAACGTTGCCTGTCCATGTTTTCCAGAGATACTACCTGACCTGCTGAGTTACTCCAGCTCTTCTGTCATTTTTTGCAAACCAGCACATGCAGTTTCTTGTATCTTGAATTTAAGGATGTTATGTAAAGAGAAAATATACAATAATGACAAGATCCTTAACAGCATTGATGTACAGAGGGATGTTGTTTTCTTGGTCCATATATCCCGTAAAGTGGCAACACAAGTAGATAGAGGGTAAAGAAAGCATACGGTAGGCTTGCCTTCGCTAGCCGTGATGCAGGTGCATAGGACGTAGGATGGCAGGACTGTCATATGAGGAAAGATTGGAAAGACTGGGCTTGGACTCACTGGTTTAGAAGGATGAGAGCGGATCTTACAGAGATGTATAAAATTATGAAAGGACTGGACAAGCTAGATGCAGGAAAAATGTTCCCAATGTTGGGGGAGTCCAGAACCAGGGGCCGCAGTCTAAGAATAAAGGGGAGGCCATTTAAAACTGAGGTGAGAAGAAACTTTTTCACCCAGACAGTTGTGGATTTGTGGAATTCTCTGCCACATAAGGCAGTGGAGGCCGATTCACTGGATGGATCTAAAAGAGAGTTAGATAGAGCTCTAGGGGCTAGTGGGATATGGGGAGAAGGCAGGCACGGGTTACTGATTGTGGATGATCAGCCATGATCGCAATGAATGGCGGTGCTGGCCCAAAGGGCCAAATGGCCTCCTCCTGCACCTATTTTCTATGTTTCTGTTTCTATGTCTTTAGTTAGACCGCATTTGGAGTAATGCGTGCATTTCTGGTTGCCCCAATACAGGAAGGATGTAGAGGCTTTGGAAAGAGTACAGAGGAGGTTTACCAGAACTATGTCTTGATTAGAGGGTATTAGCTACAAGGACAGTTTGAACAGACTTGGATTGTTTTTTATGGAATGTCGGAGGATGAGGGAAAGACCTGATAGAAGTATAAACAATCATAAGAGGCACAAGTAGGGTAGCCTCTTGTGGAAATACTAAAAGGCTCGAGGGCACAGCTTTAAGGTGAGAACGGCAAAGTTTAAAGATGTGCGGAACAAGTTATTACACAGAGGATGATATGTGCCTTGAACACGCTAGATACTGTAGAGGTGTTGAAGAGTTTTCTGGATAGGCACATGGATATGCAGGGATTGGAGGGAAATGGACCATGTGCAGGCAGGTGAGATTAGCTTACCTTGGTATCATCGTGGGCCAAAGGGTCCCGTGCTGTACTGTTGTGTTGGGCAAGTCCAGATCCACAATCTAGATCTGTGTTATCATTCACTTACAGCTAATGGTATGTGGACATTGGTTTAGGATAGGATCAGGTAAGTTTAATTTTCCAGAGATAAGGAACTCACAATTAAGGAGTGTAAGAAAATAACTGCAGATGCTGGTACAAATCACAATTAAGGAGAATCATTTAGAGAGTCATAGAATCGTAGAGTGATAGAGTGATACAGTGTGGAAACAGGCCCTTCATAGAGTCACAGAGTGATGCAGTGTGGAAACAGGCCCTTCATAGAGTCATAGAGTGATACAGTGTGGAAACGGGCCCTTCATAGAGTCATAGAGTGATACAGTGTGGAAACGGGCCCTTCGGCCCAACATGTAGTGTGAACTGTGAGAAAGATGCTATGAGGTTGCAGGGTGACTTGGACAGGTTGTGTGAGTGGGCGGATGCATGGCAGATGCAGTTTAATGTGGATAAGTGTGAGGTTATCCACTTTGGTGGTAAGAATAGGAAGGCAGAGTATTATCTGAATGGTGTCAAATTAGGAACAGGGGACGTACAACGAGATCTGGGTGTCCTAGTGCATCAGTCACTGAAAGGAAGCATGCAGGTACAGCAGGCAGTGAAGAAAGCCAATGGAATGTTGGCCTTCATAACAAGAGGAGTTGAGTATAGGAGCAAAGAGGTCCTTCTGCAGTTGTACAGGGCCCTAGTGAGACCGCATCTGGAGTACTGTGTGCAGTTTTGGTCTCCAAATTTGGGGAAGGATATTCTTGCTATTGAGGGCGTGCAGCGTAGGTTTACTAGGTTAATTCCCGGAATGGCGGGACTATCATATGTTGAAAGACTGGAGCGACTAGGCTTGTATACACTGGAATTTAGAAGGATGAGAGGAGATCTTATCGAAACGTATAAGATTATTAAGGGGTTGGACACGTTAGAGGTAGGAAACATGTTCCCAATGTTGGGGGAGTCCAGAACAAGGGGCCACAGTTTAAGAATAAGGGGTAGGCCATTTAGAACTGAGATGAGGAAAAACTTTTTCAGTCAGAGAGTTGTGAATCTGTGGAATTCTCTGCCTCAGAAGGCAGTGGAGGCCAATTCTCTGAATGCACTCAAGAGAGAGCTGGATAGAGCTCTTAAGTATAGCGGAGTCAGGGGGTATGGGGAGAAGGCAGGAACGGGGTACTGATTGAGAATGATCAGCCATGATCACATTGAATGGCGGTGCTGGCTCGAAGGGCCGAATGGCCTCCTCCTGCACCTATTGTCTATTGTCTATTGTGCCCACACCGGCCAACAATGTCCCAGCTACACTAGTCCCACTTGCCTGCGCTTGGTCGATATCCCTCCAAACCTGTCCTATCCATGTACCTGTCTAACTGTTTCTTAAATGATGGGATAGTCCCAGCCTCAACTACCTCCTCTGGCAGCTTGTTCTATACACCCACCACCCTCTGTGTGAAAAAGCAATTCTTACTTCAGCAAGATAACGGCCATTAAATGGAAACAATTGTCTCATGAAATAAGACATGATAAGCCAAAGTATCCTGATAATGTAATCAACAAAAATGAGCTTTAATTAGCAAAACAACTAGTCGAAGTGAAAATCAGCAGAAGTGTTTAATAGTTGTTTGGCTGCTGTTATCATTTACAATCAAGATTACCTCCACGCTTTCAATGATAAGGACTGAACACAAGTAATGTAGAAAACAGAGGACTCAAAATACTGGAGTAACTCAGCATGTCAGGCAGCATCTCTGGACGTTTCAGGACCGGAAAAGTTCACCTATCCATGATCTCACAGATGATGAGGGTTTGATGGCACTGGGCCTGTACTCGCTGGAGTTTAGAAGGATGAGGAGGGACCACATTGAAACTTACCGAATAATGAAAGGCTTGGAGAGGATGTTTCCACTAGTGGGAGAGTCTAGGACTAGAGGTCATAGCCTCAGAATTAAAGGACATTCCTTTAGGAAGGAGATGAGGAGAAATTTCTTTAGTCAGAGGGTGGTGAATCTGTGGAATTCTTTGCCACAGAAGGCTGTGGAGGCCAAGTCAGTGGATATATTTAAGGCAGAGATAGATAGATTCTTGATCAGTATGGGTGTCAGGGGTTATGGGGAGAAGGCAGGAGAATGGGGTTAGGAGGGAGAGATAGATCAGCCATGATGGAATAGCAGAGTATACTTGATGGGACGAATGGCCTATTTCTGCTCCGATCACTTATGACCTTATGACCTCCAGTAATGCTGCCTGCCCTGCTGAGATACTCCAGCGCTTTGTGTCCTGTTGTGTATCAACCAGCATCTGCTGTTCTTTGTTTCTAGAAAACAATGGAAAAGAGCAGCAAACAAAATATACCATACATTTATAAAAAGGCACTTCTCAATCTGCTTTAGATTCAGTATATTAATTGGAAATACTTTATTTGTTGTATAGGCAAATATGGTGGCCATTTAACAAACTACTGAATCCTAATGGTGGAATAAAATGACTTAATCTTTTTTCAGTGTTTAAGGAATATTGATTTGGTGATCATTTTGCTGAACACCTTCGCTCAGTCCGCATAGGCCTACGCGATCTCCCGGTTGCTCAACACTTTAACTCCCCCTCCCATTCCCACACTGACCTTTCAGTCCTGGGCCTACTCCACTGTCAGAGTGAAGCCCAAAATAAATTGGAGGAACAGCACCTCATATTTTGCTTGGGCAGCTTACAACCCAGTGATATGAATTTGATTTCTCTAACTTCAAGTAATCCTTGTAGAAAAATAAATGCAGACACTGGTACAAATCGAAGGTATCACAAAATGCTGGAGTAACTCAGCAGGTCAGGCAGCATCTAGGAGAGAGGGAATGGGTGACGTTTCGGGTCGAGACCCTTTTTCAAGTAATCCTTGATTTCCCTCTCTCTCTATCCCTCCCCCACCCTCGTTCTCTGACTAGTTTCACTGTCCTCCTGATTAGTTTTACTGTTTGTCTGCCCCATTGTCATCTTCCGTCTACTTTGATCTGTCGTTTTCACACCTCATCTTTCCTGTATCTCCAGACTCCCTCTCCCCGACTCAGTCTGATGAAGGGTCTCGACCCGAAACGTCACCCATCATTCCTTCTCTCCAGAGATGCTGCCTGTCCCACTGAGGTACTCCACTATTGTGTGTCTATTACAATCAGCTCTTCAGTTTAGGAGAAGACCCTTCACATCTGTGTGAAATGTGGAAATTTGAGATTAGCATTTCGTACAAAGGTGAGAACCTGTGACACTGCAGTGCTCCTTAGATTGGGCTGAAGTATTTTTGAAGATTTATCAATGGGAAGTGGATTTTGCTGCCCCGACCAGCATTTAATACTGACTAGACCAAGTGGACCCATTGGGCCCAAACCTCTCCTGCATTGGTGCAGTACCCTCTCCACCCCCCCCCTCCCCTCCCTCTCCTCCCCTCCCCCTCCTCCCTCCCCCTCCCCCCTTCTCCTCACCCCCCACTCCATCCCCCTCAACCC
Organism: Rhinoraja longicauda; assembly: GCF_053455715.1. Lineage (NCBI taxonomy): Eukaryota > Metazoa > Chordata > Chondrichthyes > Rajiformes > Arhynchobatidae > Rhinoraja > Rhinoraja longicauda. The sequence continues at coordinate 2,829,417 of NC_135967.1, read as the reverse complement.
CACTTATCCTCCATCCCCACCCCTCCTTCTCTCCCCCTTCCCTCCCTGGGAGATAGATTTAAACTTTAAAATGTGAATAACTTTAAATATATAACACCGATTTCAATGAAACTTCTTCCATTAGCACCAAAGGGACGACGGTGAGTAAGATGGGCCTAAAATTGTCGCGCTATCCTGTACCGTTTTGGCTGTAGTTCAGGAACAAACAAACAAACAAACGTGAGTTTTAGTATATAGATTATCCTTGAGAGGTTGTTGGGCAAATGCCTTCTTGAATTGCTGTAGATCATTTAGAATTAGGTTTATTATTGTCAGGTCTACTGAGGAACAGTGACAAGCTTCGTTTTGCATGCTATCCAATCAGACAGACAATACTATACATAAATAGATTCAAGGTAAACTCAAGTACAATAGGTAGAGCAAAGGGGAAGGTACAGAATGCAGAATATAGTTTAGTTTAGTTTAGTTTAGAGATAAAGCATGGAACCAGGCCCTTCGGCCCACTGAGTCCGCACCGACCAGTGATCCCCACATATTAACACACACTAGGGTTAATTTTACATTTATACATTTTTTTATACGAAGCCAATTAACCTACAAACCTGTACGTCTTTGGAGTGTGGGAGGAAACCGGAGATCTGGGAGAAAACCCACGCGGTCACGGGGAGAACGTACGAACTCCGTAAAGACAAAGCACCTGTAGTCGGGATTGAACCCGGGTCTCCGACGCTGCATTCGCTGTAAGGCAGCAACTCTACCGCTGCGCCACCGTGTCGCCCGGTGTAGCACTGTAGAAAATGTTATTAGAACATTTAGAAATGGTGATAGATTTACAGGGAGAAAAACGATTTTAAAGAGTAGAGTGATTGTATCGGACGAGACCACTCCCTACTCTGGGAAGGACACGTAAATTGTTGCCACACTCCAGCACTATCGTAGGTGCCATGTGGTGAAAGTATTTTCACAGCAAGGATGGCTAGGAAGCTCCAGGATTTGATCCAGCAATGAAGACAAAATGACAATGTTTTGCAAAAAAACGCAGATGCTGGTTAAAATCGAAGGTTGACACACAATGCTGGAGTAACACAATGGGTCATGCAGCATCTCGGGAGAGAAGGAATGGGTGACGTTTCAGGTCGAGACCCTTCTTCAGTCTGAAGAAGGGTCTCGACCCGAAACGTCACCCATTCCTTCTCTCCCGAGATGCTGCATGACCTGCTGAGTTACTCCAGCATTGTGTGTCTACCTATCACAATGTTTTCCCATGTGGGTGTGGTGGGAACTTGGATGGAAACCTACAGTTGGTCATGTTCCCTTACACCTGTTTGCTTTATCTTTCTAGTTTGTGGTGTTTGTGGGTTTGGGCAATGTGCCGTCGAAGTCATTCAAGTTGTTGCGTTGTCGCCGAGACCCTTCTTCAGACTGAGAGTCGGGGTGAGGGAAACTAGAGATAAGAAAGGTCAAGGTGTGAAAACGACAGATCATAGCAGACGATGTTGCACAAATATTCATCAGGACTGGCATAACCAGCCTTTAGAGGACTCTCAGATTGACCCAACGAGCACAAGCCTGGATATATCAGGGGACATTAAAAATGTTTGGGATTAACAGGATAGTTTCCAAATCGAGCCATCTTCAAAATAGCCAGCTAATATTTTGGGAAGATAGACACAATATTCTGGAGCAACTCAGCGGGTCAGGCAGCATCTCTGGAGAGAAGGAACGCGTGACCTTTCGGGTCAAGACTTTTCTTCAGACTGGAATGTTTTGGGAATGTTACTAAGAAACTTTAACAATGCTGGAAAGTGATGAGAATAGTTATACACCTTAGAAAAAGATACACATTTACCAACAGTTGGCATGAAGGTATTCAAAAGTTGAAAGGTCAGGGAAGTTACAATGCTCAGAAAATACAACAGAACATGACGGATAATAGATTTATTCACAAAATGCTGGAGTAACTCAGCAGGTCAGGCAGCATCTCGGGAGAGAAGGAATGGGTGATGTTTCGGGTCGAGACCCTTCTTCAGACTGAAGAAGGGTCTCGACCCGAAACGTCACCCATTCCTTCTCTCCCGAGATGCTGCCTGACCTGCTGAGTTACTCCAGCATTTTGTGAATAAATCGATTTGTACCAGCATCTGCAGTTATTTTCTTATATGACGGATAATAGGATATGTCCAATATAAATAAACAAATCGGGAGTCAATGAACATCTGACATTTGCTACAGATTCAACACGTCAAATAATAGAAGACAGCAGATGGTATAAATAGGCAGTAGTTCAGTTGATATCTGTAAAAAAGAAAGGACACAATAGCTTTATTTTGGAGTTTATCCTTTTCTGAAATGGGTCCAAACAAGTGTTTTTATAACGTCTTCACAATTGCACTCTAACCTCCATGCATACTGGGACTTTTAAGCTTTGGTCGTGTTGAGTTCATTGTAATATAGTTGCAAAGTGGGAATGGCACACTACTCTTGTTCACCAAGGCCACAGTATTTCCACACACATAGATACACAGTGTGGAATGTATTGATACATTATGCTGACCCTCCTCAAAAAAAAAAGCCGATATCCCTTTTAAACCTTCAACGAGATACAAGTAACTCATTTTCTCTCCAAAGTAAACAGCTCTTATAAATGTATTTATTCACAAAATGCTGGAGTAACTCAGCAGGTTACTCTCAGCATCTCGGGAGAGAAGGAATGGGTGACGTTTCGGGTCGAGACCCTTCTTCGGACTGTAGTCCTGTAACTGGTTAATTGTTCATTTCCCTGATTTTGTAGGTTTTGTGACTGCCTTTGGAGTGTTTGGTTCTGGACTTACATAGAAACATAGACAATAGTGCAGGAGGAGGCCATTTGGCCCTTCGAGCCAGCATCACCATTCATTGTGATCACGGCTGATCATCCACAATCAGTAACCTGTGCCTGCCTTCTCCCCATATCCCTCGATTCCGCTAGCCCCTAGAGCTCTATTTAACTCTCTTTTAAATTCTTCCAGTGAATTGGCCTCCACTGTCTTCTGTGGCGGAGAATTCCACAAATTCACAACTCTCTGGGTGAAAAAGCTTTTTCTCATCTCAGTTTTAAATGGCTTCCCCTTTATTCTTAGACTGTGGCCCCTGGTTCTGGACTCCCTCAACGTTGGGAACATTTTTCCTGCATCTAGCTTGTCCAGTCCTTTCATAATTGTAAATGTCTCTGTAAGATGCTCTCTCATCCTCTAAACTCCAATGACTTGAGCTCACAGGGGCTCTGTTTCTTTGTGGGATTGGATTAGAGTTGGCACTTTTCAAGCCTTCATTGGACCAAACTCAGACTCAATTTCATGATCCAATGGTCTGAAGAAGGGTCTCGACCCGAAACGTCACAAATTCTCTCTCTCCTAGATGCTGTCTGACCAGCTGAGTTACTCCAGCATTTTGTGATACCTGTTGAGATTTCTGCAACACAGATGCTCCAGGCCTGGCCAACTTTATTCAATCTGTATGGAGCCATTTCTGCTTCTTTCAAAGCAGGAGTCTGAGGAAGAGTTCCGACCCAAAACGTCACCTGTTCCATTTCTCCAGGGATACTGCCTGACCCGCTGAGTTTCTCCAAACATTTGTGTCTGTCACCTGCATCTTCAATGTTTGGCAGGTATGGTTCTGCTCAAACTTGGCGTGGAAGTCGTCCTATCAGTTTAACACTGGCTCATTACAGTCTCAGACCCACAGAGGACGAGCTAGTGCCACCAAGTCTTCTCTGGTACCTCCTTTGCAAAGATCAGATGGGAGAAATGTTTCTTACTCTGAAGGGTCAGGAGTGGCGTATTCCTTACCAGAGCAGAGAGGACCAACACTCACCATCTCTATCTGAGAGTCTACCAGAGTCCCACTGATGCAGTTATCTGCAGACTGCTGAAAACCAAAGGCATAATTTGCCATCTGGCTGGGATTCTGCTCTGAGTACTTTACCAGGGACAGGGCTCTGGTCAGATTCCAATTGTTGGCTTCGAGGCTGAGGTGCCAGTTGATTACCTTGGTCTCATCTCTGGTAGAAAAGATGCCATTAAGCTGGAAAGTACGGAGTAAAAGATTGACACGGATGTTGCCAGGACTTGAGGGACTGTGTAATTGGGAGAGGTTGGGCAGGCCGGGACTTTAGTCGTGGAGCACAAGAAAGTAAGGAGTGATCTTATAGAACTGTTTTAAAACCATGAGGGGCATACATACAGTGAAAGGATACAGTCTTTGCCCTCACCCCGACGAATCAAGGACTAGAGGACATAGGTTGAATATGAGAAGGTAGACATAAAATGCTGGAGTAACTCAGCGTCTCTGGAGAGAAAGAATGGGTGACGTTTCGGGTCGAGACCATTCTTCAGACTGATGTCAGGGGAGTGGGCGGGACAGAGATAGAATGTAGTCGGAGACAGTCAGACTGGTGGGAGAACTGGGAAAGGGGAGGGGATGGAGAGAGAGGGAAAGCAAGGGATATTTGAAGTTAGAGAAGTCAATGTTCATACCGCTGGGGTGTAAGCTACCCAAGTGGAATGTGAGGTGCTGTTCCTCCAATTTGTGCTGGGCCTCACTCTGACAATGGAGGAGGCCCAGGACAGGAAGGTCAGATTGAGCATGGGAGTTAAAGTGCTGAGCCACCGGGAGATCAGGTAGGTTAAGGCGGACTGAGCGGAGGTGTTCAGCGAAACGATATGGGAAGGTTATGCAAGGTTTAATAGGAACATGATGAGAAAACTTCTTTCACAGAGGATGGTGTGTATATGGAACGAGCTGCCAGAGGAAGTGGTTGAGGCAGATAAAATAATAACATTCAGGAGACATTTGTTCAGGTCTGTCTGCCCAATGCTGGCAGAACACAGGCAAATGGGACTAGCCTTGGTCAGCATGGATGAGTTAGGCCGAAGGGTCTGTTTCTGTGCTGTAGGACTTCATAACTCTACCAAAGATCTTCCCCTCATAATGCGTTCTGCAAGGGTGTACTAGGGTGATGTCTGCAGTTCTTCTTATTTATTAATAAGAAATTGGCCAAATAAAATTTCCTGTTGAACACCTCGGCCGCATTTATTTCTTGAGAGCTTCTTCAACCAGAGAATGGGAAGATTCCGCATCCTCACTGGGATTTTCTCAAAACTCCACAGATGCACTGTGGAAATTATTCTGGCAGGATACATCTCAGCCTTGCATGGCAACTGATCTTGACTCTGCCCTTGGCCACATGAACCTGCAGAGAGTGGTGGACCAAGCCTGGTCCATCACAGGCTCGTCACTTCCATCCAGTTCATATTCATGATGCTTTAACCTAGGATTGTCGGAAGTATCGTCGAGGGTGCCTGACACCCTGGCTACTCCCCTTTTCTCACTTCTTCCTTCTGGGAGAAGATATAAGAGTTTGAAAACTCAGAGGCCCAGATTTAAGAACAGCTTCTTCTCCACTCCTTTCTGACTTGGAGTCATAGAGTCCTAGAGTGATACAGTGTGGGAAAAGGCCCTTTGGCCCAACTTGCCCACACCGGACAACAATGTCCCAGCTACACTAGTCCCACCTGCCTGCGTTTGGTCCATATCCCTCCAAACCTGTCCTATTCATGTATCTGTCTAACTGTTTCTTAAACGATGGGATAGTTCCAGCCTCAACTACCTCCTCTGGCAGCTTGTTCCATACACCCACCACCCTTTGTGTGAAAATTCCTATTAAATCGGATTCCTATTAAATAGTTTCCCGTTCACCTTGAACCTATGTCCTCTGGTCCTTGATTCCCCTACTCTGGGCAAGAGACTCTGTGCATCTACCCGATCTATTCCTCTCATGATTTTGTACACCTCTATAAGATCACCCCCCCTCATCCTCCTGCGCTCCAAGCAATAGAGACCCAGCATACTCAATCTCTCCCTGTAGCTCACACCCTCTAGTCCTGGCAACATCCTCGTAAATCTTTTCTGAACCCTTTCAAGTTTGACAATATCTTTCCTATAACATGGTGCCCAGAACTGAACACAATATTTTAAATGCAGTCTCACCAATGTCTTATACAACTCCAAATGACCTCACAACTGCTATGTAAACTGCAAACAACTGCAGATGCTGGTATACTCAATATTCTGACTGATGAAGGCCAATGTGCCAAAAGCCTTTTTGGCCACCTTATCTACCTTCTGAACCAATCTCATCTTTCACATCCCATTCCCTGTGGTGCTGTCCTCTACTCTGACTCTTAAATCTATCACAGGTATACCTACATATATATATATATATATATATATACACCTGTGTGTATTTGTGAGTATATACACACACTAACCTTTTTCTTTCTCTTCTCTCTCGTTTAACATATTGTTTACAGTGTAGTATGTTTACATATTCTGTTGTGCTGCTGCATGTACAAATTTCATTGTTCTACCTGGGACACATGACAATAAAACATCTTGACTCTCTTGACTCTTGCTTATAGCAGTCTTGCTCCATTCTGCAATATATTATAGACAATAGACAATAGGTGCAGGAGGAGGCCATTCGGCCCCTCGAGCCAGCACCACCATTCAATGTGATCATGGCTGATCATTCTCAATCAGTACCCCGTTCCTGCCTTCTCCCCATACCCCCTGACTCCGCTATCCTTAAGAGCTCTATCAAGCTCTCTCTTAAATGCATTCAGAGAATTGGCCTCCACTGCCTTCTGAGGCAGTGAATTCCACAGATTCACAACTCTCTGACTGAAAAAGGTTTTTCCTCATCTCAGTTCTAAATGGCCTACGCCTTACTCTTAAACTGTGGCCCCTTGTTCTGGACTCCCCCTGCGCTACACAGACCTTGCAGCGGAGGAAGAACAGCGAGGCTGGAGAGCAAAGATCTTCCCGGTAGAAGTTGGATGTCGAGGATTTGTGGCAACATCTACCGTAAGACTGATGAAGGACCTGGGGATCAGCGGACAAGCCCTACGCCAGGCTATCAAGGAAACATCACAGGTGGCAGAGCGGAGTAGCCAGTGGCTCTGGCTGAAGAGGAAAGACCCAATCTGGTCTCCCAAATAAGCCGGCTAGGCAGATGCAGAGGGGGGTGGTTCTGGGACGCCAGAATGCACTGCTGAGCCTATTGGAGACGTCGTGGGTCCAATCAGCGAAACGTCGATGAAAGTAGGTGCCCACTTGATAACCCCAATGACGTGTCTGTCCAGCCTTTCTCAACATCGGAGGAGCATAGGTGAGTGCATAAGCCTCCCATTACCACCGGGAGCAAGTTGACATTTGGCACTTTGGATTTCTAACATCTTGTCCTGTGTATTTGGAAACATGTGGCCCGTGTTTTCTGGACTCCCCCAACATTGGGAACATGTTTCCTGCCTCTAACGTGTCCAACCCCTTAATAATCTTATATGTTTCGACAAGATCCCCTCTCATCCTTCTAAATTCCAGTGTATACAAGCCTAGTCGCTCCAGTCTTTCAACATACGACAGTCCCGCCATTCCGGGAATTAACCTAGTAAACCTACGCTGCACGCCCTCAATAGCAAGAATATCCTTCCTCAAATTTGGAGACCAAAACTGCACACAGTACTCCAGGTGCAGTCTCACTAGGGCCCTGTACAACTGCAGAAGGACCTCTTTGCTCCTATACTCAACTCCTCTTGTTATGAAGGCCAACATTCCATTGGCTTTCTTCACTGCCTGCTGTACCTGCATGCTTCGTTTCAGTGACTGATGCACTAGGACACCCAGATCTCGTTGTACGTCCCCTTTTCCTAACTTGACACCATATTGTTTATGCTGGGAGCTTCATGTGAGCAGGGAATTTCATTGCACCCTGGTATATACACCGATGAGCCAAAACATTATGACCACTGACAAGTAAAGTGAATAACATTGATTATCTTGTTACAATGGCACCTGTCAAGGGGTGGGATATATTAGGCAGCAAGTGAACAGTCAGTCCTTGAAGGTGATGTGTTGGATGCAGGAGAAATGGGCAGGAGTAAAGACCAGAGCGACTTTGACAAGGGTCAAATTGTTCTGGCCAGACGACTGGGTCAGAGCATCTCTGAAACGGCAAGGCTTGTGGGGTGCTCCCGGTCAGCAGTGGTGAGTACCTACCGACAGTGGTCCGAGGAGGGACAAACCACAAACCGGCGACAGACAGGGTGTTGGGCGCCCAAGGCTCATCGATGCGCGAGGGCAACGAAGGCTATCCCGTCTGGTCCGAACCGACAGAAGGTCGACTGTGGCACAAGTCACAGAAAATGTTAATGGTGGTCACGGGAGGAATGTGTCACAATACACAGTGCATCGCACCCTGCTGCATATGGGGCTGCACACGGAGGACCAACAGCATATCAGGCAGGTGGTCATAATGTTTTGGCTCATCAGGTCATAATGTTTTGGCTGGTCGGTGTATGTCAATAACCAAGCTGATGTGATGGAGGGGTGAGGCAGAGGTACTGCAGCACAGCTGGGAGTGCTGCTTCCTCACAACACCAGTGCCCTGCATTCAGTCCTGACCTCAGCAGCTGTCCGTATGGAGTTTACATGTTCTCCCTGTGACTGCGTGGGTTTCTCTCGGGGGTTCTGGCTTCCTCCCTCATCCTAAAGCACATGGGCCAATAGTTAATTGCAACTGTAACCTTCCACTAGTGTGTAGATGAGCAGTAGAACGGGGTGGAGTTAATATGAGCATGGGGTGAGTTTTTAAACAGGGGTTAATTGGCATTAGTGTAAATGGATGCTTGTTGTTTGGCGTGTTGGGGCAGCAGCTCCTGTTTCTGTGCAGTATCTCTCCATGACTTGGGCGGCACTTTAGCGCAGCGGTAGAGCTACTGCCTTACATCACCAGAGACATAGGTTCAATCCTCTCAATGGACGCTTGTCTTTATGGAGTTTGTACGTTCAAGTAAGAATTTCATTGTTCTACCTGGGATGTAGATAGATGACTCTTGACTCTCGAATCTCTCTTACCCGTGACCTGCATGGGTTTTCTCCAAGATCTTCATTGGCTTGGTATAATTGTAAAATGTAAATTTGTCCCTAGTGTGTGTAGGATAGTGTTAATGTGCGGGGATTGCTGGTCTGTGCAGACTCGGTGGGCCGAAGGGCCTGTTTCTGCACTGTATCTCTAAACGAAACTAAACTAAACTAAACTAAACTAAACTAGACTCCATGCGAGTATATTTGAAACCATTGTGTTTCATAATGATTGTGAACACCGTGGTTGTGGTTGGAACAGTTGTCTTTAGAAATGTAGAAACATAAAAAATAGGTGCAAGAGGAGGCCATTCAGCCCTTCGAGCCAGCACCGCCTTTCATTGTGATCATGGCTGATCGTCCCCAATAAATAAGGGTGGCACGGTGGCGCAGCAGTAGAGTTGCTGCCTTACAGCAAATGCAGCGCCGGAGACTCAGGTTCGATCCTGACTACGGGCGCCGTCTGTATGGAGTTTGTACGTTCTCCCCGTGACCTGCGTGGGTTTTCTCCGAGATCTTCGGTTTCCTCCCACATTTCAAAGACGTACAGACAGGTATGTAGGTTAATTGACTGGGTAAATGTAAAAAAAAATTGTCCGTAGTGTGTGTAGGATAGTGTTAATGTGCGGGGATCGCTGGGCGGCGCGGACTCGGTGGGCCGAAGGGCCTGTTTCCGTGCTGTATCTCTAAATCTAAAATCTAAATCTAAAAATAACCCGTGCCTGCCTTCTCCCCATATCCCTTGATTCCACTAGCCCCTAGAGCTCTATCTAACTCACTCTTAAATCCATCCAGTGATTTGGCAGTGGCAGAGAATTCTACAAATTCACAACTCTCTGGGTGAAAAAGTTTTTTCTCACCTCAGTTTTAAATGGTCTCCCCTTTATTCTAAGACCGTGGCCCTGGTTCTGGACTCGCCCAACATTGGGAACATTTTTCCTGCATCTAGCTTGTCCAGTCCTTTTATAATTCTATATGTTTCTATAAGATCCCCTCTCATCCTTCTAAACTCCAGTGAATGCAAGCCTAGTCTTTCCAATCTTTCCTCATATGACAGTCCCGCCAACCCAGGGATCAATCTTGTGAACTTACGCTGCACTGCCTCAATTACAAGGATGTCCTTCCTCAAATTAGGAGACCAAAACTGTACACAATACTCCAGATGTGGTCTTACCAGGGCCCTATAAAACTGCAGAAGAACCTCTTTACTCCTATACTGAAATCCTCTTGTTATGAAGGCTAACATGCCATTAGCTTTCTTCACTGCCTGCTGTACCTGCACACCAACTTTCAGTGACTGGTGTACAAGGACACCCAGGTCTCGCTGCATCTCCCCCTTACTTAACCTAACACTATTGAGATAATAATCTGCCTCCTTGATTTTGCCGCCAAAGTGGATAACCTCATATTTATATTTATTATTATACTGCATCTGCCATGCATCTGCCCACTCATTCAACCTGTCCAGGTCACCCTGCAACCTCCTAACATCCTCTTCACAGTTTACACTGCCACCCAGCTTTGTGTCATCCGCAAACCTGCTAGTGTTGCTTCTAATTCCCTCTTGCAAATCATTAATATATATGGTAAACAGTTGCGGCCCCAACACCGAGCCTTGCGGCACTCCACTCGCCACTGCCTGCCATTTTGAAAAGTACCCGTTTACTCCTACTCTCTGAAGTAAGACAGAGGGTGACATACTTACCAAATTATAAAGTCATTCTTTTTCAGGATCCCAGTATAGATGGTAAGGTCTTGATTTATTGCCCATTGGTGTTGAGATGTTTTATTTTTGAACTGCTACAGTTCTCCTGGTAAAGATGATGCCACAGTGCTTGTTTGATAGGGATTTTCAGGATCGGACCCAGTGACAATGAATGTGTCGATGTATTTCCGAGTCAGGATGGCGTGAAGCTTGGAGGGGAACCTGCACATGATGATGCTCCCAGGCCGTTACCTTGTCCCGTTTGGCAGTAGGATTTGCGTGTTTGGGAGATGCTCTCAGACTATCCTCAGGAAGTAATTACAGAGTACTCTCTATGTGGTCCACACTGCAATCACTGTGATGGTGGTGGAGGGAATGAGTGTAAAGGCTGATGGATGGGGTATAATCAAGCAGGCTGCTTTGTCCTGGGTGCTGCTGAATTCCTGGAGTATTGTTGGATCTGCACCCACTTAGTCAATAGACAATAAACAATGGACAATAGGTGCAGGAGTAGGCCATTTGGCCCTTCGAGCCAGCACCGCCATTCAATGTGATCATGGCTGATCATTCTCAATCAGTACCCCATTCCTGCCTTCTCCCCATACCCACTGACTCCGCTATCCTTAAGTGCTCTATCTAGCTCTCTCTTGAATGCATTCAGAGACTTGGCCTCCGCTGCCTTCTGAGGCAGAGAATTCCACAGATTCACAACTCTCTGACTGAAAAAGTTTTTCCTCATCTCCGTTCTAAATGGCCTACCCCTTATTCTTAAACTGTGGCCCCTGGTTCTGGACTCCCCCAACATTGGGAACATGTTTCATGCCTCTAACGTGTCCAACCCCTTAATAATCTTATATGTTTTAATAAGATCCCCTCTCATCCTTCTAAATTCCAGTGTATACAAGCCTAGTCGCTCCAGTCTTTCAACATACGACCGTCCCGCCATTCCAGGAATTAACCTAGTAAACCTACGCTGCACACCCTCAATAGCAAGAATATCCTTCCTCAAATTTGGAGACCAAAACTGCACACAGTACTCCAGGTGCGGTCTCACTAGGGCCCTGTGGGAGTGTTTCCTTCTTCAGCATACCTATCTGTCCTTGCAGGCATGGTGTTTATGCTACTGGCCTACTTGAATTTCCAGTTAATGATGCCCCTCAGGATACTGTTAGTGGGGTACTCAAATTAATGTCAAGATAGGGGTCAGATTCTCTTTGGTTAAAGATGATCATTGTAGTTTATCTCATGGTAACTGTACCTTTAAGAGCTGAGAACCAGAATGGTGTGATCTGTGTCATGTGATATGTTCATTATCTTATCATTCTTGTGAATTTGTATGTGTGTTTTGCGTGGTGTACTTTTGTAAAATAATGAAGACCCACAATGGCAACAACTTGACTGAAAACCTATCTTTGTGTTGCTGTCTCGTTGCCACGACCGTAATATCCTACAATCATTTTCTGGCAGTTTTGTGATATGAATGTTATCTGACATTTGTCCGCCTATATCTGAACATTAGTCATGTCTTGATGCAAAGTGTTTAGAGAATTGATGACGGAAGGGAAGGCCCTCTGTCTAACCTCTTTCCAGGTGAGACAAAGGTTCACCTGCACCTCCTCCAACCTCATCTATTGCATCCGCTGCTCCAGATGTCTACTTATTTACATCGGCGAAACCAAGCGCAGGCTCGGTGATCGCTTCGCTCAACACCTGCGCTCGGTCCGCGTTGGCCAAACTGGTCTCCCGGTGGCCGAGCACTTCAACTCCCCCTCCCATTCCCAGTCTGACCTTTCTGTCATAGGCCTCCTCCAGTGCCATAGTGAGGCCAACCAGAAATTGGAGGAACAGCACCTCATATTTCGCCTGGGCAACTTGCAGCCCAGCGGTATGAACATCGACTTCTCAAGTTCTCAGTGGCAACGGGGATACGATACGGAGAGAAATCGCATCTCTATCGAGGTAAGAGATAGAAAAAGTTTACCCCAACTCCCCCCCCCCCACCACCCACATAAAACAAACCGAGGAACACTAAAACATACTTTTAACACATACCTAAAATAACAAAAACAGAAGAAAGGACAGACAGACTGTTGGCAAGGCAGCCATTGCTGGTGGCGCCACCCGGTGATCATGTCCATCATTTCAATCTGAAGAAGGGTTCCGACATGAAATGTTGCCTGTCCATGTCCTCCAGAATGCTGCCTGCCCATTGAGTTACTGCATGCCTTTTCCCCATCATTTCAATGTTTTTTTAACAGATACTTTTCATTCCTGGGGACTTCTGGTTATTATTTGCAATTTCAGACTCACTTACTGGAAAATTGTCATTGACTACATTTAATGCACAGATCTCAATTTCACTTTTCACGAGGCAGCCACAACGCCCATCTGCTTGAAACTTCTGTACTTTATTTTTCTGTGCCGTACATCAGCGGGTTAATCAGCTGAGGAAGAACTGGCCACCTTTCGATCTTAGACGACAGTATGATAAGGAACACTAATCCTCCCACACTCCAAAGATATACAGGTTTGTAGGTTAATTGGCTTTGTATAAAAGTGAATTGTCCCTGGTATGTGTAGGATAGTGCTAATGTGCGGGGATCGCTGGTTGGAGCGGACTCGGTGGGCCGAAGGGCCTGCTTCCGCGCTGTATCTCTAAACTAAATTAAAACTGAGTGGGACATCCAACATCTCTGGATAGAAGGAATGAATGACATTTTGGGTCGAGACCCTTCTTCAGAATGAGCGTCAGGGGAGAGGGAAATGAGAGATATGGAAAGGTAAGGTGTGAAAATGACAGGTGAAAGGGGACAAAGGTAAAGGGTAATGCTTCCTTTTTGATTGTCGTTTAAATACTCTCACTGCTTGTGAAAATGCAAAAAAGGGTGTAAGTAATGGGTTTCTCTTAACGTTGACCTTCATCAATCACGTGACTTGTCACGACACCTGCAACATAACCTGATGCACCACGTGCCAAGTCGAGCTTGAGAATAGTATCATAATGAACAAGGGAACTTCACATGGATTTCTTTCCTTGGGTTTCCTTGGCCCACAACTATTTTATATCCTTCTCCAATAATGATTCAGTGAAGTGAGCGCCGTTTTTGAGATCAGACTGCACGATTCTCAGGAATGCCATTAGCTCTGTCACATTTTCAGGTGTTGCCACATTGGTTACGGCATCTGCTTTTTCCAGCATCATTTGTGATTGATCGGAATCTCTCTTCAAACCAAGGTACACTACATCTCGTTGTAAGGAAGGGAATTTGCTGCATTTTGCTTCTGTAATCTCCTGGATTCTTCAAAATCAGAAAAAAATCTATGCTTGTGGCAATCAACGTACCGTTATTATCTGAGTTCACTGGATATGCACGAAACTACAGACGCTGGTTTACAAAAAAAATCCACACAAAGTGCTGGAATAACTCAGTGGACCAGGCAACATCTCTGGAGGATATGGATGGGTAATCCTTCTTTGGGACCCTTCTTTAGACTCTGACCCACAATGCCACATATCAATGTCCTCCAGAGATGCTGCTTGGCTCGCTGAGTTACTCCAGCACTTTCTGTTACCTTGGTTTCACCAGCAAATTACCCATTCCTTGCAAGATTCTTTCCATCATAGCCTGACAAATGTTGACTCCATAGCGTAGCCTTATTTCTGAATGAAGCCCTTTGGTCAGATACAGCCAACCGCCTTGTCAACATTCAGTTCTGTGATAACAATGGAGAGATGTCCCACTATGTGAGTACCGTTGATCCTGTTAACTCTGGGGTTGTGAAAAGGATCGCAGATATTTTTCACCATGTAGAGTTTGATTGAGCTTGATTTTGTAGGTCCCATGCAGCTGCAAGGTTTTTTTTTCTGCCTTAGAAACGAGCTCTCTGGTTGATATTTATAAGCACTCCATTTTGTTCCGGCCTCTGCAGTTCATTCTCGGCTTGAGTCTTTAGACAATTTGGAACTGGTCTGAGCTTGCAATAGACCAGTCCAGTGCAAATATGTTTGTTGTACCTTTTATGCGGTCTATTTTCATCCTGTCTACTTTGAGTTGCCTCAGTTAATCCCTCCCCATTAAAGCTGGTCTGGTTTTATAATTTGCAACAATAAACTATAGTTAATGTTGTGTTGCACCATGCACTGTGGTCTATTTGTCCTTACGCCAGCAAATCACCACCGAATAGGTTTTCAGTTTGACAGTGCTTTCCATCGACAGTATCTGCATAAGTTTACATATGGAAGTGTCTGGATTTATTATTAGACTGCCTGCAGCAATATGAATTTGCATCTCAATGCACTGGTGGTTAATCAATGACTTACTTGAAAGTTAATCAGTTTGCTTCTATTACTGCTTGTACCATAAAAATTACCTGTTCCCACTTCTTCTGTGTACAAAGAAATTTCTCAATAATGAAGTCCTCTTTTTTATTGTTCCAAATTGCTGGTGCTTCTGTTTTCGCTGCCCAAATGTGATCTTTCTTTTGGCAATTGCACGACTTGGCTGTTCTAACCTGACACGGTGATGATCATTGCAATTGCACATATAGCCATTGCAACAGTGTCAACAGCCTGATGCGATCTCACCAAGATATGATGGGTTGTGGTTTTGGACTTTGCTACAGCTTTTTGACAATGGAATGCAGCTCTACCTGTATGCATGCAAATTCTCATGAATTCTCATACATTCTCATACAAATCATTGATATAAGCTAAAAACAGCAATGGGCCCAGCATTGATCTCCGAGCCACACCACCAACCATAGTCCTCCAGTCCGAAAAGCACCCTTGCACCATTAGCCTCTGTTCCATCCATGAAGCCTGTTCTCAATCCAGTCAGCTAGCTCTTCTTTAGATCCCATGCAGTCTAATCTTTCAGAGCAGCCTACCATGCGGAACCCTATCATAAGCCTCACTGAAGGTTGTGTGCACAATGTTTATGGCCTTTCCCTGGATTCGTCAACCTCTTTGGTTACTTCTTCAAAAAAACCAATCAAATTCATAAGAGATAATCTCCCAGGTACAAAACTATGTTGACCATCCCTAATCAGCTTCTGTCTATCCAAAGGCATGTACATCTTATCCCTCAGGCAGCATCCTCTCCAGTAACTCACCCACCACAGATGATAAACTCAGTGATCAATAGTTACAGTTTCATTGCAGCCCTTCTTAAATAGAGGAACAACATTAGCCACCCTCCAGTCACCCTACACCTCACTTGTGTCCAATGATGCTTTGTATATCACCATCCCACAGTTTATTCTCTTGCTTCTTACAGCATTGTCCAATCTATCTGATCAGGCTCGGGAGATTTATCTACCTTAATGTGCCTTGGGACACCCAGCACCTTCTCGACCATTTATGCACAAAATGCTGGAGTAACTCAGCAGGTCAGGCAGCATCTCAGGAGAGAAGGAATGGGTGACGTTTCGGGTCGAGATTCCATCTCTCCTGAGATGCTGCCTGACCTGCTGAGTTACTCCAGCATTTTGTGAATAAATACCTTCGATTTGTACCAGCATCTGCAGTTATTTTCTTACACCTTCTCGACCATAATACAGACTGCCCTCAAAACATCTCCGTTAACTGCCCTTCATCAAGGAAATGCAGATCCTTGTTGCCAAAAAATGACACAAAGTGCAAAGTATTTTGTACTAGGGTGGCACGGTGGTGCAGCGGTAGAGTTGCTGCCTTACAGCGGATGCAGCGCCGGAGACCCGGGTTCGATCCCGACTGCGGGTACTGTTTGTATGTTCTCCTCGTGACCCACGTGGGTTTTCTCCGAGATCTTCGGTTTCCTCCCACACTCCAAAGACGTACAGGTTTGTGGGTTAATTGGCTTGGAAAATGTAACAATTGTCCCTAGTGGGTGTAGGATGGTGTTAATGTGCGGGGATCGCTGGTCGGCGCGGACCCGGTGGGCCGAAAGGGCCCGTTTCCGTGTTGTATCAAACTAAACTAAACCACACAAACTCATGAGGCTGAAGAAGCGTTCCAATCCAAAGCGTCGCCTATCCGTGCTCTCCTGCGATGCTACCTGACTTGCTGAGTTACTCCAGCACTTTGTGTCTTTTTTTCTTACCCTTCATGTTTTTCTCCGTGGCAAAAACAGAGGAGACCTTGTCCATCTCCTACAGTTCCGCAATACATGACAGCTCTGGTTTCTGATTCTCCCTCTAGTTGTCCTCTTTCCCTTAACGCACTAATAAAATCTCTAGATTCTCCTTACTTTTATCTGCCAGAGCCATCTCCTGCCACCTTTTTGCCCTCCAGATTTTCTGCTTAAGTATACTCCTCAGTCCACTAAACTCCTCCAGGGATACACTTGATCCCTGCTGCCTATACCTGGCCCATGCTTTCTTTTTCCTGAGCAGAGCCTTAATTTCTCGAGTAACCAGGGTTCCTTGTTCCCAACTGCCTTGCCCTTCACCCTAAACAGGAACATGCATGCATTGAACTCTTACCGCCATTGGTTTAAAAACATCCCACTTTGCTCGCAAACATCCTACTCTAATCAATTCTACCATGTTCCTGTCTAATACCATCAAAGTTGCCCTTGTCTCAATTCAGAATTTTAACTGTGTGGAAAGGAACTGCAGATGCTGGTTTATGTCGACATTAGACACTAAAAGCTGGAGTAACTCAGCGGGTCAGTCAGGTTCTCTGGAGAGAACGAATGGGTGACGTTTTGGATCAGAACCCTTCTACTTTTTCTATTTTGGGTCTATCAGAACTTTAACATGTGGGCCCGCCTTACCTCTGATCCATAATTATTTAAAAACTAATGGAACTGAGGTTGCTGATTGCAGCAGGCTCGCCCACTGATACTTCAGTCACTTGCCCATCCCAATTTCCAACGTGTTGGGCAAGTGTTGCCCTCTTTCTTGCAGGGCTCACTACACATTGCCTTAGGAAACTTTCCGGTACACATTGGATAAATTCCACCCTGGCTTCTGGGACCTTCTGGCTCCTTATCTCAAACTCACAACTCTCTTATGTTTCTAACAACTTCTGACCTTACAGTCTCTGTACGACTTTAAACAAGACATCTTAGATACCTGTACGTCTTTGGAGTGTGGGAGGAAACTGAAGATCTTGGAGAAAACCCACGCAGGTCACGGGGAGAACGTACAAACTCCGTACAGACGGCGCCCGTAGTCAGGATCGAACCTGAGTCTCCGGCGCTGCATTCGCTGTAAAGCAGCAACTCTACTGCTGCGCCACCGTGCAGGAATAGCCTTGGAGGAACAGCACCACATATTTTGCTTGGGCAACTTACAACCCAGAGGTATGAATATTGACTTCTCTACCTTCAAGTAACCCTTGCTTTCCCTCTCTTTCCATCCCTTCCTAGTTCCCCGACCAGTCTGACTCTGCTCCTGATTACATTTTATCTTTGTATGCCTCATTGTCATCTTCTCCTAGCTAACAATGATCTATTCTACATTTTCCTTGAACTTCGTCCCCTTTGATGTCTTTTTTCACACCTTACCCTTCCATATCTCTGTGTCTCCCTCTCCCCTGACTCTCAGTCTGAAGAAAGGTCTCGACCAGAAAAGTCACCGATTCCTTCTATCCCGAGATGCTGCCTGTCCCGCTGTGTGACTATCTACGACATCCTTCACATTGCCCAGAGCAAGGTTTGGCAGTGAGCCATGTCTCTCAGGTGTAAACGCCCTCAGGTCTTTTGGTTTTTTATTCTCACATTATTTTGCCCTTTCATGATATTGCCTTTAACCTCCACAATATTGTTCTCTGGAAAGAAAATGCCCTTTCATTTCACATGTTTAGTTTAGATTTTTTGTTTAGAGATACAGAATGGAAACAGGCCCACCGGATCCACGCCGACCAGCGATCCCCGCACATTAACACTATCCTATACTCACTAGGGACAATTTTTAGCAAGCCAATTAACCTACAAACCTGTACATCTTTGGAGGTGGGAGGAAACCCACGCAGGTCAAGGGGAGAACGTACAAATTCCGTACAGACAGCACCCGTAGTCGGGATCGAACCTGGGTCTCTGGCGCTGCATTCGCTGTAAGGCAGCAACTCTACCGCTGTGCCACCATGTGAATTGAATGGTTCTCAAATGTAGTTATGCTGAGGCTCCCGAAGTAGCCAGTCAGGGTGGTCATGTTGTCCCTTCCTATTCAAAAGTGGCACAGTTAAATTGGATTTGTGTGACAGTCCAATGATAAGTCAGTACCACTGTCTCTTAATCCTGTGTCTTGCTGCGTAATGCAATCTCATTAGTTCATGTAAAGGATGTGGATAAATGCGAGGTTATCCACTTTGGTGGCAAGAACTGGAAGGCAGATTATGGTGTCAGATTAGGAAAAGGGGCGGTGCAGTGAGACCTGGGTGTGCTTGTATATCAGTTACTGAAAGTAAGCATGCAGGTACAGCAGGCAGGGAAGAAAGTTGCCAATGTGTTTCCAGGGTTTTATTTTCACCTCATCATTATTTACTGGGCAACCCAGGGGCTTAGTTGCTAGAGCCACTGCCTCACAGTGCCAGAGAGCCAAGGGTTCGATCCACACCGCGGGTGCTGTCTGTGCAGAGTTTGCACGTGGGTTTCCTCCGGGTGCTTTGGTTTTCCTCCCACATCCCAAAGCGGTTAACTGGCCTCAGTGACATTGCCTCTAGAATGTAGGGAGTGGATGCGAAAGTGAAATATAGCACTCGAGTGAAGGTGTGATCGATGGTCGGTGTGGACCCATTGGGTTGAAAGGCCTGTTTACATGCTGTATCTTTCACTGAATCAATTCAATCACTTCAAAACAATCCAAATTGTTCAACCTCCCCTTGTAGGTAACGTCTCTAATTCAGACAACATCCTGGTAAACGTCTTCCGTATCCTTTCCAAAACCACTTCATTCTTTCTGCAATGTGATGACAAGAACTGCAACGAATGATCTAAATACTGCCTGGCCAAAGTTTTACACATCTGCAACAAGACTTCCTGCTTTTTATACTCAATGTGGCCATTGATGTTGGCAAGTGTGATAAACACCTTCTTTGCCATCCTACCTGCTTGTGTTGCCACTTTCAGGGAGCGTGGACATTTCAGTGAAGGCGGTGGTGCAGCGGTAGAGTTGCTGCCTTACAGCGAATGCAGCACCGGAGACTCAGGTTCGATCCTGACTACGGGCGCTGTCTGTACGGAGTTTGTACGTTCTCCCCGTGACCTGCGTGGGTTTTCTCCGAGATCTTCGGTTTCCTCCCAAACTCCAAAGACGTACTGGTTTGTAGGTTAATTGGCTGGGCAAATGTAAGAATTGTCCCTCGTGGGTGTAGGATAGTGTTAATGTGCAGGGATCGCTGGGCGGCGCGGACTAGGTGGGCCGAAGGGCCTGTTTCTGCGCTGTATCTCTAAACCTGAAAAAAATCCAAAAAATCATACATCCAAAGATCCCTGTGTTCATCAATGCTCCTCAGAGTGCTGCCATTTACTGCATATTTTCCCTTACATTTGACCCCAAGAGTGCACCACTACACTTAGTTGGATTAAACCCTATCTGTCACTTCTCTCTGCATATTCTGAACTGATTTATATTGTGCCGTCTCCTTTGAGAACTTTCCTTGCTATACACAACTCTGGCAATTTTTGTGTCGTTTGCAAGCTTACAGACCAGAGCATCTACATTGATCACAAGCAACAGAGGCCCCAGCATTGATCCCTGTGGAACCTCACCAGTCACAGGCTCCGTTCAGAGAAACAACCCTCTGACTCCTACATCCTCCAGAGCCAAGCCAATTTTGACTCCAATCTACCAAGTCACCATTTTTCCCATGTAAATTAATCTTTTGTATCAGCCTACAATAAGGGACCTTGTTGAAAGCTTTAGCAAAGACCATATATATCAATCATCTTCACCACATTCTCAAAAAGCTCAAACATTTTTAATCAAGATCGAGATTTCAAGAGATCAAGAATTCCAGATCCATTTATTGTCACATGTACCAATTAAGGTACAGTGAAATTTGAGTGACCATACAGCCATACTGAGTGAAAAGCACCAAGACACACAGCCACATAAAATAAAATGTAACATAAACATCCACCACAGCTGATTCCACATTCCTCACTGTGATGGAAGGTAATAAAGTTCAACCATCTTCCTCTTTGTTCACCCGCGGTCGGGGCTGTTGAACCGTCCACAGTCGCCGCTGCCGACTGTCTGAGGCCCTTGCGTCGGGACGATCGAAACTCCCGCGTCGGGACGGTTGAAACTCTCCGCGGCTGGAGCTCCCGAGTCGGCCTCTTCTTACCAGAGACCGCGGGCTTCACAGTGTTAAAGTCCACATGCCTCCGCGGTTGAAGCTCTCCACAGTCGATCCTTGGCAAAGGATCGCAAGCTCCACGATGTTAAAGTCCGTGCCGTGCCCGCGGCATGAAGCGCCGGGCAGGTCTCCAGGAAAGGCCGGCAACTCCTCGATGTTAGGCCGCAGTGGTGACGGAGATACGAGACGGAAACAAAATGGCATCTCCGTCGGGGTAAGAGATTGAAGAAAAAGTTTCTCCCAATTCCCCCACCCCCCACATAAAACAAACCGAGGAACACTAAAACATACTTTTAACACATACTTAAAATAACAAAAACAGATTGTGCTGTATCTCTAAACTAAACTAAACTAGTGCAACTCCTCCATTAAAAAACCCCATTGCATCCCAGTGAATGCAGGAAAACATTGCGGAGAGATCAGTTTTGATTTTAACAAACTATCGTATGCCAAGCGAGATGTATTGATATCTTTCAACAATCCTTCTGCAAAATACTGCTTGAGACCCCCAGTAGTAGGTTGTACAGCAATGTCTTTAGGCACAGTCGCTTATTTGCAAGCATTTAATTTTTAAACACATTGGACCTTTAAGTTTCTCTCTTTGTTATATTGTCCCAGGTTTCCAAAGATTTGCAAATCTTGTCGCTGAAAAATCATTAAAAGTGGTTTTGGATTTCAATGAATTGAAACATATTATTTACAGAAGGATAGCCTTGTAGTGCTTGGTGGTACAATGAATTACATTCACAGAGGAATGCACGTATTGAATTCAACTTGAGCAACAGAACGCTCTGATGTGATTCTATATTCTAGGGATACATACCTACTACTAGTGAATAGCAGAAACAAAGAACCGCAGATGCTGGTTAATACACCAAAGGACACAAAGTGCTGGAGTAACTCAGCAGGTCAGGCAGTATCTCCGGATAATATGGTTCGGTGACGTTTCGTGTCAACAATCTCCTTCAGAAGAAGGTTTCCATGTCACCCTTGCCACCTACGCATATTGGACTGAAGAAGGGTCTCAACCCGCAATGTCAACTATCCATGTTCCCCTGAGAAGCTGCCTGACCTGCTGATTTACTCTAGCACTTTGTGTCACAGAAACATAGAAACATAGACAATAGGTGCAGGAGGAGGCCATTTGGCCCTTTGAGCCAGCACCGCCACTCATTGTGATCATGGCTGATCCTCCACAATCAGTAACCCGTGCCTGCCTTCTCCCCATATCCCTTGATTTCATTAGCCCCTAGAGCTCTATCTAAATCTCTTTTAAATTCATCCAGTGATTTGGCCTCTACTGCCCTCTGTGGCAGAGAATTCCACAAATTCACAACTCTCTGGGTGAAAAAGTTTCTTCTCACCTCAGTTTGAAATGGCCTCCCATTTATTCTTAGACTGTGGCCCCTGGTTCTGGACTCCCCCAACATTGGGGACATGTTTCCTGCATCTAGCTTGTCCAGTCCTTTTATTATTTTATACATCTCTATAAGATCCCCTCTCATCCTTCTAAACTCCAGTGAATACAAACCCAGTCTTTCCAATCTTTCCTCATATGTCAGTCCCGCCATCCCGGGGATTAACCTGGTGAACCTACGCTGCACTGCCTCAATAGCAAGGATGTCCTTCCTCAAATTAGGAGACCAAAACTGCACACAATACTCCAGATGTGGTCTCACCAGGGCCCTGTACAACTGCAGAAGGACGTATACTCAAATCCTCTCGTTATGAAGGCCAACATGCCATTTCCTGTTTCTGGATAAAATGGTGATGAATTTCTCTGGTGGGTACACATGTTTGTCTTTTCCCCTGGGATGTGTGTATTTGCAACTGTAACTGTGTACTGTATGCTTCTTGATGGCTCAGTAGCGAGTGCATTTGAAAGTAATGAGCGGATGAGATCATCTTAACAGGACAAGGACATATTCAAGTCACTGTGACTTTGGGCATGGTTTTTCAGCCCTTCTTCTTTAGATTTTTGCCATCTACATTCATTTGCAATTACTTTTAGGAAATAGATAAGTAAAACTCATTGGACTTTGTTACTTTCACAGAATTAATGAAATTGCGGGAGTCAGTAGCTTTGAAATGTGGACATTGATAACGTGTGAAGGCTCAAATCCCACCTTTGTGTCGCTAATGGAGTGACTGTTTTAGTTTAGTTTAATTTAGAGATACAGCGCAGAAACAGGCCCTTCAGCCCACCGGGTCTGCGCCGCTCAGCGATCCCCGCACACTAACACTATCCTACACACACTAGGGACAATTTTTACATTTATACCAAGCTAATTAACCCACACACCTGTACGTCTTTGGAGTGTGGGAGGAAACTGAAGATCTCGGAGAAAACCCACGCAGGTCACGGGGAGAACGTACAAACTCCGTACAGACAGCACCCGTAGTCGGGATTGAACCCGTGTCTCCGGCGCTGCATTCGCTGTAAGGCAGCAACTCTACCGCTGCGCCACCGTGACCGCCCAGTAGAATCAGAGAATCATGCAGCATGGGCACAGGTACTTTGGCCACTACGTCCGTGATGACCAAGAGGATCCATCAAAGCTGGGCCCATTTACCATGTGGCCCATATCCCCCAAGCTTTACTATCCATGCACCCTGTCCAAACATCCTTTACATTTAAATGTAAACGTGCCTGTCTCATCTACTTCCACTGGAAGGCCATCCACCTTGCTCTGTGTGAACAAAATAGCCCCTCGGGTTTTTATTAAATCTTTCCCCTCTGATCTTAAAGTTAGGCACTCTAGTTTTCAATTCCCCTTGCCTAGGTAAAGAAACCTGTGCAATCACCCTCGCTATTCCCCTCATGATTTTATACACCTCTGTCAGATCAGCCCTCAGTCTGTGCACTCCAGGAAATAACCCAGCCGGCTCCCTGTAGCTCAGACCCTTGAGTCCTCGCGATATCCTCGTAAATCCTCTCTGCACTCTTTCCAGCTCAATGGCGTCTTTCCCACAAGCAGGGTGACCAAAACTGAACACTATACTCCAAGGGCTACCAAGCCAACATTTCTAACTTAACATCCCAACTTATATACTCGATACCCTTACCTCCCCCCCTCCACTTCCCTCCCGCCTCCCACCACGCCAAAAACCTTCCTCACCACCCTATCTGCCCGCAATGCCACGTTCGGAGAGCCATGTACTTGTACTCCGAGATCCACCTGCTCATGGACACTCCACACAGCCCAGCCCTGCACTGTGAAGGTCCTGCCCTGGTTTGACTTCAAAAAGTCCAACATCTCACTCACACTTATCTGAATTAAACCCCATTTGCTGTTTCTCAGTCCACTTTCCCAGCTGATTAAGATCCTGTTGCAATTCCTGGCAACAATCTTTACTGTCTACCACAGTGTCAACCTCTGTCTACCACACCAGCTATTTTAGAGTCACCTACAAGCTTTCTTGTAATTATGGCCTTGTACATTCTCATCCAAATCGTTGATATAGATAACAAACAGCAATGGGCCCAGCACTGACCTCTGAGGCACACCACTCATCACAGGTCTCAAAAACAACCTTCCACCAACATCCTCTGCTTCCTACCATTTCTGTGTCCAATTCTGTATCCTGTTAGTTCGCTCTCCCTTGATCCCTCCTCTCATCAACCTTCTTGGATACTTTTTCAAAAAACTCAATCAAGTTCGTGTGACACGATCCCCCACAGCATTTGCCATCCTCCAGTATGCCCCACCTCACCCATGCCCAACAATTATATATATGTATGTGTATACGTGTAAATATATATATATACATACACACAAGATTCTGGAGTAACTCAGCAGGACAGGCAGCATCTCTGGAGCGAAGGTATAGGTGGCATTATCGAAACGTATAAGATTATTAAGGGGTTGGATCTTATCGAAACATATAAGATTATTAAGGGGTTGGACACGTTAGAGGCAGGAAACATGTTCCCAATGTTGGGGGAGTCCAGAACAAAGGGCCACAGTTTAAGATTAAGGGGTAGGCCATTTAGAACTGAGATGAGGAAAAACTTTTTCAGTCAGAGAGTTGTGAATCTGTGGAATTCTCTGCCTCAGAAGACAGTGGAGGCCAATTCTCTGAATGCATTCAAGAGAGAGCTAGATAGAGCTCTTAAGGATAGCGGAGTCAGGGGGTATGGGGAGAAGGCAGGAACGGGGTACTGATTGAGAATGATCAGCCATGATCACATTGAATGGCGGTGCTGGCTCGAAGGGCCGAATGGCCTCCTCCTGCACCTATTGTCTATTGTCTATTGTCATTTTGGGTCGAGACCCTTCTTCAGACTGAGAGTCATGGGAAAGGAAAACGAGATATATTGATGATGATGTAGAGAGATAAAGAATGAAAGATAATGAAAAATAAGCAAAAACGTAACAACGATAAAGGAAACAGGCCATTGTAAGCTGTTTCGAGAAGCTAGTGTGACTTGGGAGGGGGAAGGATAGAGAGAGAGAGGTAATGCCGGGGCTACCTGAAGTGAGAGAAATCAATATTCACACCACTGGGCTGTAAGCTGCCCAAGCGAAATATGAGATGCTGTTCCTCCAATTTGCGTTTTAAGAAGTCAGAGAGGTCAGTGTGGGAATGGGAAGGAGAATGTTGTTAAACAATTTAATTCTCCTTTCCATTCCCACATAGTCTGAAGAAGGGTCTCGACCCGAAACGTTACCCATTCCTTCTCTCCAGAAATGCTGCCTGTCCCGCTGAGTTACTCCAGCTTTTTGTGTCTATCTTATATATATAGATAGAGCTCTTAAGGATAGCGGACGGAGTCAGGGAGTATGGGGAGAAGGCAGGAACGGGGTACTGATTGAGAATGATCAGCCATGATCACATTGAATGGCGGTGCTGGCTCGAAGGGCCGAATGGCCTCCTCCTGCACCTATTGTCTATTGTCTATTGTCTATTGTCTATATATATATATATATATATTTATATATCAGCCAGGGCTCCTCCAATTTAGAACATAAAACAATGCAGCGCAGGAATGGACCCTTCGGCCTACAATGTTTGTGCCAAATATGATGGCTGGTTAAACCGATGTACATGATCGATCCTCCTAAATGCCACTATTGTACCTGCCTCCACCACCATCCCTGGCAATGCATTCCAGGTACTCACTATTCCCTGTGTAAAAAAACCTTCCCCTGCAAATCTCCATGAAACTCTCCCCCTCTCGTATACCTATGGCCTCTAGTGTTGGACATTTCCACCCTGGAAAAGAGCTCTGACTGTCTACCCTGTCTATGCCTCTCATAATTGTATATACAGTACTTCTATCAAGTCTCCCCTCAACCTCCGACTTTACGGAGAATGCCCTCCAAGCCTATCCAATCTTTCCCAGTAGTTCTAACCCTCTAATGCAGGCAGCATTCCGGTTGCCTTAGTGGCAGGCAGCATTTCTTCTCCACCTTCCCACAGCGCCCTTGTATCTAAGTGTTCATGCCTGGCAGATTTATCTACCTTCGTACGTTTAGGACATGCAACAGGTCCTTGACTATAATACGTTCTGCCCTCAAAACATTGCCATTAATTTTCCCAAGTTCCCTATCTTTCTCCACGATAAAAGCAGAGGAGAATTATTCATCTCGCACCTTATCCATCTCCTGCGTCTCCATACATGGATGACTACTTTGGTTTCTGAGGGGCCTATTCTCTCTCTGGTTACCCTGAATAAACATAAACTCTCTTAGGATTCTCTTTAGTCTTATCTGCCAGAGCTATATACTGCCCCTTTTTGCCCTCCTGATTTTCTTCTTCAGTATGCTCCAAAATCCCCTGTGCTCCTCCAGGAATACATTTAATCCCAGCAGCCTATGCCTGTCCATGGCTTTTACCGAACCAGAATCTCATTGTTTCTCATCATCCAGGGTTGTTAACTCCTACCTGCCTTGCCCTTCACGCTAACAAGCACATACACACCTTAAACTCTCATGACCACACGTCTAAAATCATCACACGTTCCTGCAAATGTCCCAAGGGGGAGTGGGGGTGGAGGGGGTTGAGGGGGGAAGGGAGAGGGGAGAGGGGGGGAATGGAGGGAGGGGGGCAATGGAGGGAGGGGGGAGGGAGGGACGGGGGGAGAGGGGAGGGGGGAGTGGGGGGGAAGAGGGGAGGGGGGATGAAAAGGTGCTGAACCAATGCAGGAGCGGTTTGGGCCCAACAGGTCCACTTGGTCTAGAACTCTAATTTCTTATCTTGTTTGTGACTGAACTTCAGCCAAAACGGTACCCGATAGCGCGACAATTTTAGGCCCACCTTACTCACCATTGTCACTTTAGTGATAATGCAAGTAGTTTTATTGAAATCGGTGTTATATTTTTTACGTTATTCACATTTTAAAGTTTAAAAGGAGGAAAGGGGGAGGGGAGGAGGGAGGGGGAGTGGGGGAGAAGGGAGGGGGAGGGGGGAGAAGGGAGGGGAGGGGGGAGAAGGGAGGGGGAGAGGGGGAGAAGGGAGGGGGAGTGGGGGAGAAGGGAGGGGGAGGGGGGGAGAAGGGAGGGGGAGGGGGGGAGAAGGGAGGGGGAGGGGGGGGTTGAGGAGAGAGGGGAGGGTGGGGAGAGCAGGGTGCTGCACCAATGCAGGAGAGGTTTGGGCCCAACGGGTCCACTTAGTCTAGTTTATATATAAAGGTTGTTACTTTAGTTTAGAGATACAGTGTGGAAACAGGCCCTTTGGCCCATCGAGTCTGTGCCGACCAGCAATCACCCGTGCACTAGTTCTATGTTATCTCAGTTTTGCATCCTACTCCCAGAAACTATTTAACCTACAAACCTGCATGTCTTTGGTATGTGGGAGGAAACCAGCGTACCTGGAGAGAACCTATATGGTGACAGGGAGAAGGTACAAACTGTACAGATAGCATCCAAGGTCAGGATGGAACCCGTGTCTCCGGTGCTGTAAGGCAGCAACTCTACCGCTGCACCACGTGCCATCTCTGTTGTTAACTGTAATTTAAAAAAATCAAATACTAGAAGCCAGAGGTTCAAGGTGAGAGGGGGAATGTTTATAAGAGATGTGGGGCTCGGGTTATTGTACACAGAGAATGGTGGCTGTTTGGAACATGCTACTAGGGTTACTGTGGAAGCAGGGACAACAGTGGCATCTGAGATGATTTGAAACAGGCTCCTGAATCTGCAGGGAATAGAGGGATATGGGTCATGTGTAAGCAGAAGGGATCAGTTTAATTTAGTATTATGTTTGGCACAGACATTGAGGGCCGAAGGGCCTGTGCTGTACTGTTCAATGTTCCATGCAATGAATTGAAACAATGAGGCATCCTTTACAATGAGGTATTGAGATGCCATTATCAAAGCTGATGCATTTTACTGGACTGGTTTGTGACTAAACGATTAGGTTTGACCCTTTTTGTTCTGAAAGGTGAAATATTATTATAGAGTACACTAAGGCACGGTATGGGACATGTGATCATAACATTGTTCTGGTACAGAAGGAGGCCATTTGGCCCTGCGTCCATGCCAGCCTTCTGTGGAGCAATCCATTCAGTCTTATTCCCCAGTAGCACTTCAGGCTTTTAAATTAAGAAATTGTATTGATTTCTAAGGATATTTTATGAATAACTCAAAAGACCCTGATACTGAGCTCTAACTCAAAACATCAGCCTTCCCTTTCCCTCCACAGATGCTGCCTGACCCGCTGAGTTTGTTCTTGTCCCGATTCCAGAATCTGCAATCTCTTGTGTCCCTTGAGTATATCAACTCAGTCAGTTCAGTCCAGTTTAGTTTATTATTGTCACGTGTACCGAGGTACAGTGAAAAGCTTTTGTTGCGTGCTAACCAGTCAGCAGAAGGACAATACGTGATTATAATTGAGCCATTTGCAGTGTACAGATACATGATAAGGGAATAACGTTTAGTGCAAGGTAAAGCCAGACTAAGAACTGTTGCTGTAGGAGTGGAGATTTAAGAGTGTGGGCCGATTGTAATGTGTAGATTTGCTTCTGTGGCCAGCATGCAAATAGTTGCCAGGCTTGGAACTCAGTAACTCATATACTGTAAAAGTTGGGGAATAGTTTTCTATTTGGTTATTGTTTATTAACCAGAGAGTGGTTAGAATGTGGAACTTGCTATCTTAAGGAGTAGTGGAGGCAAATAAAATAGATGCATTTAACAGGAAGCTCGATCTACATGATGGAAAAAGAGGTAGCAGGTTATGCTGAAGATTGAGTGGAGGTAGAACTGTAGGAGATCTGCTGGAAGATAAACACAGGCTTATTCTTGAATTACTGTTCTGTTAATTGTTTGTAATTCTGCTTTGGGGCTGACGTTGTCGACCTCCCCTGTCAACTGACCTCAGTCAGGCGAACGACAACAGAGACAGCAGAAGCAGAAGCAGCTTCATAACTTCTGCTGCCTCAAACGCACGAAGAAGAAGAAGAATTCTGCTTTTATTGCATAAACTTTGATCTATTAGTGTGCTAGGTTCACAGGAAAATTTATCAACCTGAAACATTCTGTGTCACTCCCCAAGCTGTGTATTTCCAGCATTTTCTGATTCTGTAGCAGAATTTGCAGCAGGTACAGTTTTTGCATCTGAGCATGACGTACGTGGACCAGTTAATGATAATAACGTTAAATATTAAATACATGATTAATGTGTCACATTCCAGGCGGTCCGTGTATCTTTACAGCCTCAAGAACAGCTTCAGATCTTACCTTCTCTGTTCACATATTTTATGCAGTTACCAGCCCTCTCCTGTGGTCAACTATTATTAGTGTAAGGACCAGTACATTTGGTGTAGCAGCAGTCATAGTTTGGGTCCACAGTGTTGTGCATTGTGCATTGCCCACTGTAGATGGGGGTTGTCTCTGGTTCTCTCCATGTCCTCCACCAGCATCCTAAACTGATAGTGTTCATCCTCCCCTCCATTGTGATGATGTAGCCACTTCAAAGTTGCTGTCACTTTTCAGTGACTTTGACCAGCTACACGAGAGGTGGATAACATCATTCAGGAGGCGTGGACTGGTTTCAAACTGTGCTGGCTGGCTGCTGGAAGTCACGAGTCTGAAGCCACTGGGCAGCTACCAGTACAGAGTGGATGGATGCTAAAATATGATCATTAGCAGACAGGATGAATAGGGGTCTGAGGAAGGGTCTCGACCCGAAACGTCACCCATTCCTTCTATCCAGAGATGCTGCCTGTCCCGCTGAGTTTTTAGTTTAGTTTAGTTTAGAGATACAGCGCGGAAACAGGCCCTTCGTCCCACCGGGTCCACACCGACCAGCGATCCCTGAACATTAACACTATCCTACACACACTAGGGACAATTTCTTTTTACATTCACCAAGCCAATTAACCTACAAACCTGTACGGCTTTGGAGTGTGGGAGGAAACCGAAGATCTCGGAGAAAACCCACGCAGGTCACGGGGAGAACGTACAAACTCCGTAAAGACAGCACCCGTAGTCGGGATGGAACCCGGGTCTCCGGCGCTGCATTCGCTGTAAGGCAGCAACTCTACCGCTGCGCCATCGTGACTGCCCAGCATTTAGTCCAGCATTTTGTGTCGAGGATGAATTAGGTGCCCTGCCCACTCCAGATTGAATGGGTGTTTGGCATGCCTTACCTTCACATATATCTGACAACAAAGTCAACTCTCACATACTGTTTCAATTGCATCGTGTGTGCTATGTAGAGCAAGCAACAAGGCAAGGATTGGCTGAGGAAATTACAGTTCAGTTGGAGAGAAGCGTTTACTGCCCATTTGGAAAGTCTGAAATCAAGCTTGACAATCCTAGCGCATAAACACGAAGAAATCTTTGCTGGCAGTACCGACTCCAAGACACACTGCTGGTTCAATCCTAATGCAAAATTAATATATCATCACTCTTGACTACAATCATATTCTCTCAATATTTGAGTGGAAATTAGACGCGCTTCAGAAGAAGAACGGCTTCACTGGCCATGCCGAGGGAAGATGGCTGCAGGTCAAAGGGCAGCCACAGTTGTGGCGGTGCCCAAGGCTGTAGAGATGGTTAGATTATCGTGCGATTATGAAGTCACCCACTGTCAGCTGTATGATGACAAGCAGCATCTGTTACCAACGTTGCAGCATCTTTGGACAGAAGTGATGGGGGTTCCTGAGTTAAAAAGCACAAAGTGCTGGAGTAACTTAGCAGGTCAGGCAGCATTACTGGAGAACATGCACAGGCAACGTTTCGGGTTGGGACCCTTCTTCAAACTGATGATAATGGGGTGGTGGAGGGGCAGTGGGAAGAGAGCTGTTTGGGGAGAGAAAACTGGGAGAGAGGGGTTTGGTTTTCAGAAGAGAGATGTTGGTATCCTTATATAGTATAAGAAAATAACTGCAGATGCTGGTACAAATCGATTTATTCACAAAATGCTGGAGTAACTCAGCAGGTCAGGCAGCATCTCGGGAGAATGCTGAGTTACTCCAGCATTTTGTGAATAATGTTGGTATCCTTAATAAGTTAGATGTGCATATGTATACATCATTAAATGTAGACTCATTACTAATAAGCAATATTGACACATGGGTTTAAGCCGGAACTGACCATTTTTCAGTCGACAATTGGCAAACTCTTACAAGACACTGACCATTGCCGACCGAACCAGAAAACCTCATTATCACTTCCACTGAGAACAGGGTATGCATATTAGTGCTAAGATGATTAGATCACACCCACCAGAGACCCGAGCTTGGTCTTGACCTTGGGCTTAGTTTAGTTTAGTTTATTGTCACATGTAGTGAGGTACAGTGAAATACTTTTGTTGCGTGCTGACCAGTCAGCGGAAAGACAAAACACGATTGCGATCGTGCCAGGCACAGTGTACAGATACTGTACATGATGAAGGGAGAGTCAGAAACGCTGCTGTTGCAGTGGGGGTTTAAAAGGGTAGTGTGATTGCAGACCCACCCTCTGGGCCCAGCACACAGAGAGTCTCCTGGCTTGGGCGCCATCTTGGGCTCGGGTGAAGTCTGCGTGGAGAACAGTCATGTTCTCTCTATGACGGTGTGGGTTTTCTCTGGGTGCTCGGGCTTCCTCCCGCATCCCCAAAGAACCGGCAGCAGGTGATTTGAATAAATTGAATACATTTTATTGAATTGAATTGAATTGAACACATTTTATTAGCCAAGTATGTATACATACAAGGAATTTGCCTTGGTGCTCCGCTCGCAAGTACCAACATGATATACAGTAAACAATTAGAAATAAAACATTATAATTTAAACATGTGAAGAATGAAATAAAATACCAGAGCAAAAGGAGGCTGCAGACATTTGGTTATTGAGTAGAGCTACTGCTCGTGGAATAAAGCAGTTTTTATGTCTGGCTGTGGCTGCTTTGACAGTCCGGAGTCGCCTTCCCGAGGGAAGTGCTTCAAAGAGTTTGTGGCCAGGGTGAGAGTGGTCAGAGATGATCTTGCCCGCTCGCTTCCTGGCCCTTGCAGTGTACAGTTTGTCAATGGGGGGAAGGTTGCAGCCAACAACCTTCTCAGCTGTGCGAACGATCCGTTGCAGCCTCCGGATGTCGTGCTTGGTGGCTGAGCCAAACCAGACCATGATGGAGAAGGTGAGGACGGACTCTATGATGGCAGTATAGAATTGGACCATCATTGCCTGTGGCAGATTGGCAAGTTTTGGTGGCAGGTTTACCTCTCAGTGTAAATAGATGGTTGAAGACATAAAGGAGAGTTGATGGGTATGTGTGGGAGAGCTTACAACTCAGGGGAGAGGCAGAGTGGGACTAATGGGCTTGCTCTCCGAGGAGCTGGTATGGACCCAAATATGCCACTTAATTTCCTTTTGCAATGATGAGATAATGTAAAAATCTGAAGAGACATGTTTTGCCTGATCAGATGATGTGGAGAGACTCGTAAGCACGGCGGATCTCAGAATTATGTTGCTATGATTCAGTATAACTCAGGATTTCTCTAAGATTTAGTAATGGTACTTTATACAACAGCTGCTTGAAGAAAAAGCAAAATAGCAAAAGAATGAAGGTCAATGTATATTTGCAAAACAGACCCTAAGCAGCAAATCATTATTTGGACAATGTAACACAATGAATATTGTGAAGCTTGAAGATGCCGTCTCATATATTAAAGTGAGAGATCCTTTTTGGTTGGTGGCCAAAAAGAGCCAATATCATTCGCATTTATCATTTTTAATGAAAATAAATACATAGAAAAATAACTACTAGGCATCATTTTTCAGAATGTTGAAGTTTTACCAGTTTCTGTTGGGAAGATCATTCCCTGTTGGCCATGGATGATAAAAACTTATAAATTGTTCCAGATCCAAATCCTGTTGCTGGGAGCTGAGAGAATGTGGAGAGGGGGTGATTTTGTTAGCTCAATACAACCACCTGATTGAGAACCAGTCTTTCAAACAACACACATTCTGACATAGATAACAGGAGCACCACTTTTACTTGACATGTTAAGGGAATAATGTTTAGTGCAAGGTAAAGCCAGCAAAGTCTGATCAAGGGTAGTCCGAGGGTCACCAATGAGGTAGATAGTAGTTCAGCACTGCTCTCTGGTTGTGGTAGGATGGTTCAGTTGCCTGATAACAGCCGGGAAGAAACTGTCCCTGAATCTGGAGGTGTGCGTTTTCACACTTCTATACCTGTAGCCTTCTAAATGGATCGAAATACAAAATGTAGGATCTGAGGTGCTGAGATCCAGTTCTGCAGCTCATGGTACATAAGAAATGATGGGTAGACGTATATAGGATTTCACCAGATAGTGGATTCAATGCAGATCATATTTATGTGGAGTATTGGATTTGGAATCTTTAGATGAGGCCAAAGAGGTTGCCTACTCCAACCTTGGAAAACCCTGGGTGGCAGCCCATCAAGAAACAAATTGATTCCTCTGGGCGACTTCAACACCAGAATGCATGGGAACTCAACCCCCTGGAAAGACGTGATTGGCAAGGAAGGCATGGTGTTCTTGAGAAAATGCTAGGAATATGGCCTTGGCTTTGCAAATATTCTACTTCATCAGAAAGACAAGCACAAGACACAGTGGCACAGCAGCAGAGTTGCTGCCTTACAGCGCCAGAGCCCTGTGGTCCCGGGTTCCATCCCGACTACGGGTGCTGTTTGTACGGAGTTTGTACGTTCTCACCGTGACCTGCGTGGGTTTTCTGCGAGATCTTCGGTTTCCTCCCACGCTCCAAAGACGTGCAGGTTTGTAGGTTAATTGGCTTGGTAAATGTAAAAATTGTCCCTAGTGGGTAGAGGATAGTGTTAATGTGCGGGGATCGTTGGTCGGTGCGGTCTTGGTGGGCTGAAGGGCCTGTTTCGTTGCTGTATCTCTAAACTAAAGTAAAAAGACGTCATGGGGCACTCTGATCCAAGCGTTGAGATTCTTAGGTTATATTGTTGTCTGAGCAAGGGATCATGAGGGTTTTCACATAACATGCGCCATGACAGATACTGATAATGGTCAGATGGGTCACATCTCATCTGTTACATTATCTCTATCATTGCTACAAGAAGGTTAGTGTCAAAGCTTCCATGATTCCACAAAGGCAGCTCTTCTCAGTCAGCCATCAACTGCCACCCTACATGAGTGTCCAAGTGTCCACAGCCTGCGGCCTGACCCGATATCTGCACAGAGATACACTGGAGAGGAAACTCTCCAATCTTGAGGCAAAAACATGTCTCTGGAGGAGCTCAGCAGGTCAGGCAGCAGCTGTGGATGCACAGTTCAGGAGGGGGATCTTTCTTCAAACTGATGGAGGGACTAGCTTTCTCCTCTCCACTCTATCAGGTCGAAGAAGAGTCCCAACCCAAAACATCATGTGTCTGATGTCTGCCATTGTTGCCCTCTGTGTAGACCGAACAGGCCTCTCTACCATGAAGAACTAGGACTGGTTTAATGGGAATGATCAGGAGGTTGAGGACCAACTACAAATGTAAGGCATTCCTAGGTTGGAAGCTGCACCCTTATTAAAGGAAGAAGAAACAATTCTACAGGTACCATGATCACAAGAAAATAGGAGGAGGAGGAGTAGGCTACTTGGCCCCTCAAGTCTGCCTTGCTATTCAACATGATTATGGCAGATTTATGCTGACTATGGCTCCACTTCCTCATCAGTTCCACTTGGCCATCAATTCCTTAATATCTCAAAATGTTTTCTACCCCCATCTTAAATACTTAGTTTAGAGATACAGCGCGGAAACAGGCCCTATCGGCCCACTGGGTCTGCAAGTACCAGCGATCCCCGCACATTAGCACCATTCTACACCCACGAGGGACAATTTTTACATTTACCAAGCCAATTAACCTACGTCTTTGGAGTGTGAGAGGACACCGAAGATCTCGGAGAAAACCCACGCAGGTCACGGGGAGAACGTACAAACTCCGTACAGACAGCACCCGTAGTCAGGATCGAACCCGTGTCTCCAGCGCTGCATTCGCTGTAATGTTCTAGCCTCTGTAACCTTCACGGGTAGAGAATATCAGAAATTCACTGCCTATTTCAAAATAAATCTCTATGCACTCCATTGCAACTAAGTGGTTTTAAATAATATCTTATAACTCTGTTCCCCGCAAGCTCCTGAATGCAGAGGTGCCCAAGAGTATCCAGAACCTGAAGGACCAATGTTGGGTAGAGAGAGCACAGGGGGCTCAGCAACCAATGACAAGCATGACTATTTCAGTACTATTAAAGTCATCTATGGTCAAAATACCCAACATGCCAAGCCACTGAGGTAAGAATGGAGATAAAGTCATTAGGGACAGAGAGGCAGTCAACACCTGATGGACAGAGCACTTCCTCAACCAGAGTCCACCCCCTCACCCATTCCTTCTCTCCTGAGATGCTGCCCGACCTGCTGAGTTACTCCAGCATTTTGTGAAATAAATACCCTCGAGAGGCATAGTATACATGATCTTTACCTTAAGTTAAGAACGATGTACTATCGAATCTGCTGATTAACATTGTTTTTGTGCTTTAAAAAAAGTAAGCTGAATATTATTGAGCCCTGTTCCATGTTTTTGATGCGACTCTCTGTGATCCAGTGGCATTGCACACTTTATTCAGTGCGTGGCCCAAAACTTCAGTCTTCAGTATGGGGTCTGCTTCCTGCAAATTGTATCAACATCCAAAATATCCATTCATGATTTTCCCACCAAATATGAGTTTCCAGCAGAGCATTAGAAGTTAATCCATAATGCATCAATATGAATCTGATTTATTTGGACATTTTATTTATTTGGAATTTAGATGAGCCAAAACATTATGACCACTGACAGGCGAAGTGAATAACATTAACTATCTTGTTACAATGACACCTGTCAAGGGGTGGGATGTATTAGGCAGCAAGTGAACAGTCAGTTCTTGAAGTTGACGTGTTGGATGCAGGAGAAATGGGCAGGAGCGACTTTGACAATGGCCAAATTGTTATGGCCAGACGACTGGGTCAGAGCATCTCTGAAACGGCAAGGCTTGTGGGGTGTTCCCGGTCAGCAGTGGTGAGTACCTACCGACAGTGGTCCGAGGAGGGACAAACCACAAACCGGTGACAGACAGGGTGTTGGGCGCCCAAGGCTCATCGATGCGCGAGGGCAACGAAGGCTATCCCGTCTGGTCCGACCCGACAGAAGGTCGACTGTGGCACAAGTCACAGAAAATGTTAATGGTGGTCACGGGAGGAATGTGTCACAATACACAATGCATCGCACCCTGCTGCGTATGGGGCTGCACACGGAGGACCAACAGCATATTAGGCAGGTGGTCATAATGTTTTGGCTGCTCAAGTCATAATGTTTTAGCTGATCGGTGTATATCCAATTATGCAGCGATCTCATTCCTCCACCTTTGAATAGTATTTGACGCATGCTTACTATTTTGTCTTCCCCTTAAACTAATTGTAAAGTCTCAACGATGGACTGTAAGAATTTTCATTGAGTCAGCACTTTGGGTAAGTGAGATAAAGAGCGTCTGGGGAGAGTCTATTGTAAGTAGAACCGTTTCCCTTGCAAGACTGTAAACTTTGAATAACATTGCACTGGTTAGTAACCCCACAATAATGAACAAGAAAGCCTTTAACACAGAGGGAGGGGGGGTATTTTGTGCGATGATGAAGTTTGGAAGTGCCAAACTCCAGATAACCACTATTCTGATTCACTACCACCATTGCATTATTAATCTGTCCATTTCTTTTATATAATGGTTAGTATTTTTCAGTTGCTGTCTCAGATCCTTTTGACTTTATTCCACTAGTTCTAACACGGATGAAACAAGAAGTCGCTGGAAATGACTGAACTTCGACAAATGCTTCTTTTGTACCACGGAATTGATTCTGAAGGGAGGCCTATAATTAAACAAGCTGAAACTGGTGCTTGCAACCCAATTGACAACTTGGGCCCTTGCATACAATTTACAGCACAGGAAGGTAAACTGTTCAGCCCAATGGAAATATGTCTGTGTTTACGTTCCACACAACCCTGAAATACTAAGGGGAGATGGTACCTTTAGCTCAATCTTTCATGCCAACCAGGCTCCAACTGACCTGGGCCAGGGGCGGGCTGTGTTTACAGTCCTATTGCTGATTTCAGTGCCCGCTGTCCACTGTTTACTTTAGTTTAATTTAGAGATACAGCGAGGAAGTAGGTGCTTCGGCCCACCGGGTCCGCGCCGACCAGCGATCCCCACACATTAACACTATCCTACACACATTAGGGACAATTTTTACATTTACCAAGCCAATTAACCTACAAACCTGCACGTCTTTGGAGTGCGGGAGGAAACCGAAGATCTCGGAGAAAACCCACGTGGGTCATGGGGAGAACGTTCAGACGCCTTACAGACAGCACCCGTAGTCAGGATCAAACCCGGGTCTCCGGCGCTGCATTCGCTGTGAGGCAGCAACTCTACCGCTGCGCCACCGTGACCGCCCTACCAGGTAGGGTTCCAGGCCAGGAGGTTGAAGTTGAGCTGAGAGACATTAGAACGACTGCACACGTATTTAAGTGTAGCCAACAGTGGAAAAAGGACATCATTAGACTCAATACAGTGTGAAACCACTTCCATGAAATAATTGAGGCACAACGTCTAGGCTGCTGCTAGGACCTCTCTCCTTCACTGCCTGAGTAATGGTAGGGTGAGAGGGAGTGACGGGGAGTGGGGGTCATCCAGAAATGAGTCAGGCTGGTCCAGTGGATGAGGAACAGAGTAATGTGCACCTATTATCCACATTGTATCTACTGAACATCAGAAGAGTGACCGATCAGGTTGAGAAGGATGAGGCTCGCTGGTCGTTGCCACCGCCATCCAGAAACACCGGCAAACAAGGTTGTGCTGTGGGAACCCACCCATGGAAGACCGAACCGGGATGACCAAACAAGGCCGTGCTGAAGATGTTGATGGAAGACGCACATGCAGAGACAACAGAGGAGCTGGCCAGCTGTGTGGAGGACAGAGATGTGTGGGGCGTCCATCACCGTGCCCGTCACAAACCAGCACCACCGCGTCGCCAATGTTTTCAACGTTTTAAATGAAATTGAAAAATATATCAGAACAAAATACTGTCTGCAATGCTGATGAATGATTGCTTCATCGTGGATGCCATCTTTAAAATATAGACACAAGGAACTGCAGGTGCCAGTTTACAAAAAATGAGCCCAAAGTGCTGAAGCAACTCAGTGGGTTAGGCAGCATCTCTGTGGACCATGGATCGGTGGTGGGCAGGAGAAATGGGCTGCACACTTGCACTCAGTCCGCCAAGGCCTGCTGATCTCCTGGTTGCTGACCATTTTAACTTCCCTTCCCACACAAACCTTTCTGTCCTGGGCCTCATCCTCCCTCGCCAGAGTGAGGCAACATGCAAACGGAGGAGACACCACTCATGTTCCATTTGGGTAGCTTAAAACCCAACCGAGTGAACGTCGAATTTTCCAATTTTAGCCATAGCACAAAAGGTAAGGACATTTGTGTTTGGTAGATTATTTCTTTGTTGTAACAATGCTTCTTGGCAATAAATCTTATACCGTTGGAAAGCCTGTTTATTTCCCTTTTAAATGGTGCCACATTTGTAAGGAACATGCATTTGTGGGATGAGCAGCAGAGCAGAGTATATGGGTTGCGCCCATGAAAAATTTGCCAAATCTTCCCTGCCAATGCCAAACAGTTTATTCTGCTGTTGCTATTGACTCTTGTTTTGAGCTTCTGGTACCCCAGGTGCTGACAACCAGGTGCTTGATTGGCACCTGATTGGCAGCATCTGTGAGCATGGGCCCTGCTACAGTGGTCAGTAGGTGTCTGCTCCAAGAATCGGCATGCCACGTTTGACTGATCTGGATAGGGCCCGTGCGATAGGGCAACTTCAAGCTGGTGTTCCGCAAAACCAAGTTGCGGCATTATTTGGAGTGAGCACTAGTACCATCTCCAAAGTGAAGGCCAAGTTCCATATAACGGGGGATGTCAGAGACAGGCCGCGAAGTGGGCGTCCCAAGAAGACGACACCCGAAGAAGACCGTTTCCTCACCCTGTCAGCACTTAGGAACCGTAGGCTGTCTTCTACAGATTTGCAGTCAAGGTTTGCAGGACGATATGGCCGACGGCTCTCTGCCCAGACAATTCAGAACAGACTGCACGCAGCTGATCTCCGGTCTCATAGGGCTGCCAGGAGGCCTGCCATGACTGCCCTTCACCGCCAGGCCCGTTTGCGCTGGTGTCGGCAACACGTGCACTGGAACCTGAACATGTGGAGGAACGTTATGTTCAGCGATGAGTCCAGATTCTGCCTACGGCAGTTGGATCATAGGGTCAAAGTGTGGAGAAGACGCGGAGAACGCTATGCTGATTGCTGCACCGATAGAGTAACATCTTTTGGTGGAGGCAGTGTGATGGTGTGGGGCGGCATCTCCCTCACTGGAAAAACGAGGCTTGTCATCATTGGAGGCAATCTCAATGCAGAGAGATATCGAGATGAGATTCTGCAACCAGTGGCAATCCCATATCTCCATAGTCTGGGACCGAACTCTATCCTCCAAGATGACAATGCTCGCCCCCACAGAGCAGGGTTTCTCAGAGACTACCTCCAGAATTTGGGAGTGGAGAGGATGGAATGGCCTGCCAGCAGTCCTGACCTCAACCCCATTGAACACTTGTGGGATCAGCTTGGGCGTGCTGTTCGTGCCAGAGTGACCAACACAACCACGTTGGCTGACTTGCGACAAATGCTGGTTGAAGAATGGGATGCCATCCCACAACAGTGTGTGACCAGGCTGGTGACCAGCATGAGGAGGAGGTGCCAGGCTGTTGTGGCTGTGTATGGTTCTTCCACACGCTACTGAGGCTCCTGTTTATTAAATGAATAAATTGTTAAATTGCCAATATGTCTTGTTTCTTCAGACTTCAATCATCCAATCCACCAAACAACACCGAACAAGAGTCAATGGCAGAATAAGCTGTTTGGCATTGGCAGAGAAGATTTGGCAGATTTTTCATGGGCGCAACCCACATACTCAGCTCTGCTGCTCATCCTACAAATGCATGTTCCTTACAAATGTGGCACCATTTAAAAGGGAAATAAACAGGCTTTCCAACGGTATAAGATTTATTGCCAAGAAGCATTGTTACAACAAAGAAATAATCTACCAAACACAAATTTCCTTACTTTTTGTGCTATGTTATTTATATATGTATATATATATATGTGTGTGTGTATACGTATGTGAATACACTCTGTATGTGTATGAGTATGTGTATATATACACACACTGAACTTTTTTTCTTGTTTATCATATTGTTTACAGTGTACTGTGTTTACATATTCTGTTGTTCTATCTGGGACATAGGACAATAAAATGGTCTGGACTCTTGACTCATGACCCTTTCCCCCTCTCCTTCCTTTGGCTTCACATTTCACATCTCTTCTCTCTTTGTCCTACACCGTTTTGTTTATTTCACACTGGCATTTATCTAACCATTTGCCAATCAATCCCCCTGTCACCTGTATCCACATATCACATGTGCAGGGAAAAAACTGCAGATACTGGTTTAAAACGAAGGTAGACACAAAATGCTGGAGTAACTCAGCGGGTCAGGCAGCATCTCGGGAGAGAAGGAATGGGTGATGTTTCGGGTCGAGACCCTTCTTCAACGTCACCCATTCCTTCTCTCCCGAGATGCTGCCTGACCCGCTGAGTTACTCCAGCATTTTGTGTCTACCTCCACATATCACATGCCAGGCTTTGTCCGGCCTTCACCTCTCTTCCAGCATTCTCCCCCTGACTACGATCATTCTGAAGAAGGATCCTGACCTGGAATATCACCTATCCATCTTCACCAAAGATGCTGCCTGATCCGTTGAATTGCTCCAGTACTTTATGTCCATCTTTCAAATGATACTTAAGCCCGTGCAGCAGAGAACAGACGCACTGCAGAGGCCCAGAGGAAACGCACCGCACGCAAGGCCCGGACTACCTCCACTTCCACTGCAGCAGCTATCCACTTGTGTCCTACGTGTGGGCGTGCCTTCCGGGCCCGGATTGGCCTCACCAGTCGCTTCCGGACCCACAGTCACCAATCCTCCAACTGAAATTGAAGTCATGGTCATCTTCGAACCCGAAGGACCAACAACAACAACTTAAGCTGCTGCACAGGAGTAAACAAAGATTCCACAACCGATAGGAAAGTTGTACTTTTGCTGATGGCTGACCCACTTTCCCTCTGCCTCAACAAACACTCAATTAGGTCCAGTTCCAGGTGTTGGATTCCTCTTTGTTCTAGGTAAGTTTAGATCGCAGCTTGTCTGAAGAAGCCTGAAGATGGGTCTCGGCCTGAAACGT
Organism: Rhinoraja longicauda; assembly: GCF_053455715.1. Taxonomy (NCBI): domain Eukaryota; kingdom Metazoa; phylum Chordata; class Chondrichthyes; order Rajiformes; family Arhynchobatidae; genus Rhinoraja; species Rhinoraja longicauda. The sequence continues at coordinate 2,787,673 of NC_135967.1, read as the reverse complement.
CACCTATTCCTTTTCTCCAGAGATGCTGTCTGACCCGCTGAGTTACTCCAGCTTTTTGTGTCGTAGGTCATAAGGTCATAAGTGATAGGAGCAGAATTAGGCCATTCGGCCCATTTAGGGCGGCACGGTGGCGCAGTGGTAGTGTAGCTGCCTCACAGCGAATGCAGCGCCAGAGACCCGGGTTCGATCCCGACTACGGATGCTGTCTGTACGGAGTTTGTATGTCTTCCCCGTAACCTGCGTGGGTTTTCTCCGAGATCTTCGGTTTCCTCCCACACTCCAAAGATGTAGTGTGTAGGTTAATTGGCTTGGTAAATGTAAAAATTGTCCCTAGTGGGTGTAAGATAGTGTTAATGTGTGGGGATCACTGGTCGGCGCGGACCCGGTGGGCTGAAAGGGCTTGTTTCCGCGCTGTACCTCTAAACTAAACTAAAATAAAGTCTACTCCGCCATTCAATCGTGGCTGGTCTATCTCTCCCTCCTAACCCCATTCTCCTGCCTTCTCCCCTTAACCCCTGACACCCATACTGATCAAGAATCTATCTATTTCTGCGTTAAAAATATCCATTGACTTGGCCTATGCACAATGCACCATGAAATCTCACATTCGTACTTCACCTTGAACAGGTTAGCCTCCATTAGTTTGACAACAAGCAGCAAACTTCACCCGGTGGGTCAGTCCAAGCCTCTGGAATTCATCCATTGGTTCCCTTCAGTCTTCAACATCAATGGAGTTCTGTATAATACCTTGTTCTAACTTAAATATATTAAACCAAAAAGCCAACAAATGAACAATCAAGCACTGATATAAGATGATTGTGTAACTCTTGCAAATGATTGACCCTCAGATTCCAAAACAATTCACAATCATTTATTTTACACAATAAATCATGTCCGCTACGTTCAAAGGCCATTTTGTTCGTACTATCAATCTTGCAGTTAAAAAAACACAGAGCCACATAGAATTCAGACAAATGAAACAGGTCATTCAGTCCAAATTTTCTACACCCATGTTTACATGCCACTCAACTTTGGTTCCTTGTCACCCTCATTTAACCTTGCAAGTACACACATCCCTTCCTTTCTCTCTTATCCAGCTTTGCACATAAATGTATCATTCACTTTGCCTCAACCTCTCTGTGCAATATTAAATCCTGTAGTCTTATCACTCTCTGTGTGGAAAAAAACCTTCCCGAAATTTTTTATGATAATTTTTGGAATAATTCAAAACAATCTCCAAATATATGTCTTACATTTCAATGTGACACATCACAGAGTCTGTAAGTCAGAGTTATACTGTGCGGAAATAAGTCCTTCAGCCAACTGAATCCTTGCTAACCATCAACCACCATTCACAATAATACGACGCTAATCCTATTTTTATTCTTCACTCATTCATTATGAACTCCTACAACCTTTACTTAAACCTTTTCGACTGCCCTGACGCGGGAGCTTCGGTCCTACGGATGGTTTGACTGCCCCGACTGCGGGAGAATAAAGAGGAAGAGGATTAGATTTTTTTGCCTTCCATCACAGTGAGGAATGTAGGCAATCCGTGTACTTTCATGTAGTTGTGTGGCTTGTTGCTTTTTCCCCCGTATGTTGTATGGTAATATGAATATCACTGTACCTTAATTGGTACACGTGACAATAAAAGACCTTTGAAACCTTTGAAACTTATCTATTTATCTAAATCCAATATAATCCTTAATACATGTTTTACCTTTAAGTTTTGCTCTCCCTATATTCCGATGATGCGGTTGTTTTTCTATCCTTGAATGTCCTGGTTTGTGAATGTTATTAAGTTACGGGGTTATTAAGTTAAGTTATGGTGCAGCAGTCGAGTTGCTGCCTTAAACCCTTGTCCCAAAGGTGATTTTTTTAGGCAGCTACAGGTGACTAGGCTGTAGCCACACGGTTGCCGGGGTGTCGCCTGTGCGATCGTGAGTCGTCTCCGAAGAGTCGTAGCGTTTTTCTGGTCGCCGCTGGATTTTGAAATGTTTAAACATTTTTGGTGACTGTTGGTTTGACGCCAATGATCGTAGCTTGACGTCTCCTGATGTAGGTGCTGTCATAAGTTGTCACCAGGTGACGTAGGTTGTCGCCCGTACTGACTTCGGTGAATTCCATTGGCGACTACCTACGTCAACCGGCGACAGGTACCGGCGTCAAAACCGGAGGTGAAAATGACGTGAATTGTCATCAGTTGTCGCCGACATGGTCGTAGCTTGTCGTTGCTTGTCCTAGCTTGTCGTAGGTAGACTTCGGTTGTTGTAGGTTGTCGCCTGCGTGGTCGTAGGTTGTTGTAGGTGCGGTCGTAGGTGGACGTCCTAAGTCACGACGATTGGGTCGCCGGTTGTCGGTAGCTTGCCGTAGCTTGACGTCGACTAGGTGGTAGGTTGTTGAAGCTTGTCGTAGACATTGGCGTAGGGGGATCCAGTCACCGGTTTTTCGGCGTCCTGCTATGACTATTGTTGTCGCCGGCAGTCGCCTAAAAATCGTCTAAGTAGGACAGGCCCCTTACAGCGCCGGAGACCCAGGTTCGATCCTGACTAAGGGTGCCTGTCTGTATGGAGTTTGTACATTCGCCCTGTGACCTGCGTGGGTTTTCTCTGGGATCTCCAGTTTCCTCCCACACGCCAAAGATGTACATATTTGTCAGTTAATTGGCTTGGTATAAATGTAAATTGTCCCTAGTGTGTGTGTACGATAGTGTAAGTGTGCGGGGATCGCTGGTTGGCATGGACTAGGTGGGCCGAAGGGCCTGTTTCCACACTGTATCTCTCAACCAAATCTAAGCTACTTCAGTCCAGCCTTGACAATGCTGGACATTTTCTTGGAGCATGAGTTCTATGTAATTGTAGTATATTCTCTGTCTTCAGCCTGGCGTTGAGGTTAGGGAGCTGGTGTTGGCGAGGAGTGGAGTGAGGAGCAGGGAGGGATGTAGCATGGAGTGCTGGTTGGAGTAGTGGACAGGAGGTGGAAGCACAGGTGGACAGCAACACAACATACAGGCCTGGAATGAAAGAGTGCATTTATTGTCCTCTGGGCTGAAGTTTGGTTTTTAGTTTAGATTGGAGATAAAGCGCGGAAACAGGCCCTTCGGCCCACCGAGTCTGCACCGACCAGCGATCCCCACATATTAACACAATCCTACACACACTAGGGAACAATTTTTACATTTGTATCAAGCCAATTAATCTACAAACCTGTACGTCTTTGGAGTGTGGGAGGAAACCGAAGATCGCGGAGAAAACCCGCGCAGGTCAGGGGGTGAACGTACAAACTCCGTACAGACAGCACCCGTAGTCGGGATGGAACCTGGGTCTCTGGCGCCGCAAGCGCTGTGAGGCAGCAACTCCACCGTGACCACCAAGTATCAGGAGGGAAACTCAGTTGCAAAATTAAAATTAAACCTCAGTTGTGCGATGGATCATCCTGTGATCAATGAAACAGTCTTCCACTCCTGAAAGTTTAACGATGCCCTACCCCAACCGTACAACACAGAATGACAGGCATGACCAAATGTTCCTGGCACAGTGTTGCCATTTTAAAAATGACAGAAAGATACTGGAGGATGCAGTGTATATTCTGCAGACATCTCCTCCACCATCACTAGCAGATGCCAAGCAATTAGTGGGAACTGGAGACCAACCAGGTGGTTTCTCAAAGCAGCTTCCAACTCTTCTTAAGGTATGCTGACGAGGGAAGTCATAATTCCTGTGAAAGTCCACATTCTTTCGACATTATTACCAAATACAGCCAGAACAAACAAAGTTGCTGTATAATTTATCACAGTGGGGACCTTCTGTACATATTATTTGTCAAATCAGCCAACATAATGCCAGAAACTGCATATGGCAGGTAGTCTAGCCTAGCGTTGTCACTTTATCTGTAATTAAGTGGTAAGAGATGAGCGTGGCTGACAAGGCCAGGATTTACCAGCCCTTCCATGTTGTCCTTGAGAAGATGTTGATTGGTGTCCTCATTGAATTGCTTCAGAATATCTGATGCATATACATTTAGGTCTGAAGAAGGGTCTCGACCCGAAACGTCACCCATCCCTTCTCTCCCGAGATGCTGCCTGACCTCCAGCATTTTGTGTCTACCTTACATGTAGGTCACGTTAGAAGCAAATTTCCAGGTCTTCTTCCCAACGCTGATGAAGGCCAAAAAGAGAAAGACAACACGGATATTTATATAAAAAGTCTTTCATGGACTCAGTTTAGTTTATGGCCACGTGTACAGAGGAACAGTGAATCGCTTTTGTTGCTTGCTAACCAGTCAGCAGAAAGACGAAACATGATTCCAATCGAGCCATTTACAGCGTAAATGATAAGGGAATAACACTTAGGAAAGAAAACTGCAGATGCTGGTTTAAATCGAAGGTAGACACAAAATGCTGGAGTAAATGCTGGCGGCACGGTGGCGCAGCGGTAGAGTTGCTGCCTTACAGCGAATGCAGCGCCGGAGACTCAGGTTCGATCCTGACTACGAGCGCCGTCTGTACGGAGTTTGTACGTTCTCCCCGTGACCTGCGTGGGTTTTCTCCGAGATCTTCGGTTTCCTCCCACACTCCAAAAAGACGTACAGGTATGTAGGTTAATTGGCTGGGCAAATGTAAAAGAATTGTCCCTAGTGGGTGTAGGATAGTGTTAGTGTGCAGGGATCGCTGGGCGGCACGGACTCGGTGGGCCGAAGGGCCTGTTTCTGCGCTGTATCTCTAAATCTAAAAAAAAATTAAATCTAACTCAGCAGGTCAGGCAGCATCTCTGGAGAGAAGGAATGGGTGATGTTTCGGGTCGAGACCCTTCTTTAGACTGATGTCAGGGGAGGGGGCGGGACAAAGATAGGATGTAGTCAGAGGCAGGAAGACTAGTGGGAGAACTGGGAAGGGGGAGGGGAAAGAGAGGGACAGAGGAACTATAACATTTGGTGCAAGGTAAAGCCAGCAAAATCCGACCGACCAAGTCATCTGTTTTACTGATGTTTATTGAGGGAATAAATAATGGTGAAAACACTGCAGATGATCCTCTGCACTTCTTTGAAATGCAGGCTTGACATCTTTTATGTTCGTCTGAAAAGGACAAAAGAAACCTTAGATTAATTTCTCATCCAGAAATGGTCACCTTTGACAGTGAGGCACTGGATCATTCTGCTCTGGTTTGGGATGAAGGAACAACAGGGTAGAAGGTCAAGCTGCTTGGAGGGCAGACTGAGTGAAACAGAATGAGATTATATTTGGGAATAGTCAGGGACCCTTTCCCACCATCACTGTTACCGTTATTGTTGTGTTGATCTGCCAGTGGATGGTCATGCATAACTGCTAAAAATGTCGATTTTTCATCGGGCAATTTTCCTCTGTATACTTTTGTCAGAATATTTACGACAATTCTACTTCCACCTCACGGGGAATCATAGCAAGGTTATAGCACGGAAGGAAGACTTTCAGGCGGTGAATCAATGATCGCTCTGTTTAATCGCAGTTAAACCACTCCCAATGCTGTGCCTTCTCCCCCTATCTCCAGACTTTTCCTTTTGAGTACCTATCCTGTTGCCTTTATTCGTACATCTTCACGACTTCTCTCATCTTGTTTCAGCATTAAACATAGAACCAGAGAAAAAAGGTGCAGGACGAAGCCATTTGGCCCTTCGAGCCAGCACCGCCATTCATTGTGATCATGGCTGATCATCCACAATCAGTAACCCGTGCCTGCCTTCTCCCCATATCCCTTGATTCCACTAGCCCCTAGAGCTCTACCTAACTCTCTTTTAAATTCATCCAGTGAATTGGCCTCCACTGCCTTCTGTGGCAGAGAATTCCACAAATTCACAACTCTCTGGGTGAAAAAGTTTTTTCTCACCTCAGTTTTAAACAAAGGTTTGGCTCGAGGGATGACTTTCAATAGATCGTCAGGAGGTAACTGCTCTGCTACTAACGAAATCCTGAGCCAGAATCAGGGCGTCTGCAAATATTTTAGCTCCAGGTTCCCCATGAACATACGATGCGCTAAACAGGTGAGAGATGGCGCACGTCTGTCCGCACGCCAGGCCAGCAGCAACGGCACTTCACGCCGACCGCCATGGCGTGGACAGCAGCCGGGTATCCCAGGCCCGCCAGCCAGCGAGCCGCATTCTACATCATCAATACTCACTGCCTACAGAAAGCATATCCTGCTGTTCACCTTCCTTTGAATGCTATCATACCCACTAGGGACAATTTTTACATTTACCAGGCCAATTAACCTACAAACCTGTACGTCTTTGGAGTGTGGGAAACTGAAGATCTCGGAGAAAACCCACGCAGGTCACGGGGAGAACGTACAAACTCCGTACAGACAGCACCCGTAGTCGGGATGGAACCCGGGTCTCCGGCGCTGCATTCGCTGTAAGGCAGCAACTCTACCGCTGCGCACCGTAGTTGGAAAGAGTGCAGGGAAGATTTACCAGGATGTTGCTAGGACTTGAGGGTCTGAGTATTGGAAGACATTGGGCACCTTAACACTTTATTCCCTGGTGTGCAAGAGACTGAGGGTGTATAAAATAATACGGGTGATTGGTCGGGTGAAAGGATATCAGGAATCAACAACCAGAGGACATAAGTTTAAGGTGAGAGGGGAAAACTTCAATGGGAACCTGAGAGGCAACTATATCATATCCTATATCACGGATATGATGTCCGGTAATGGATACAGGGACATGGCTCCAGGGTGACCAAGGCTGGGAGCTAAAGGCTGGGGAGGAGCCAGCACTGCCCTCGCAGCTGCGGCTTGCCTGCAGTCCGTCTGTCTTCTGTGTTTTTTTGTTGTTTTTGTCTGAATTGTAGTTTTAATATGGTGTAGTGTTTGTATGTTATGTGTGTGTGGGGGGGGGGGGGGGTGGGGGGAACGGGAACGGTAAAATTCTCTCTCCCGAACGGAGACGCGACCTTTGTTCTGTGTCGTGTCCCCGTTCCCGCTGCGGCCTACCAGCGGCCATGCACCTGGGACCACCTGGGGCTCTGGTTTGCAGAGCCTGCGGCCCGGACTCACCACCTGCGGCGCTGGCTGCCTGCGGATGCTGCAGGAGCGGCTGTGACTCGTCTCCGGAGGCTCCGGCGCGGGCCGCCTGGATGTCGGAAGCCCGCAGGCCCCTGGGTGGGGGCCGACATTGGGAGCTCCGGCAGCGGCAGAGGCAGCGTGTTCGCCCGCCCCGAATCGCGGGGCTTGGGTCGGCCCGCCGCGGACCTTTCACCATCCGGCGCGGCCTGGAATAGGCCGTGGACCTTTCACCGCCCAGCGGGGGCTTCAATGTCGGGAGCCCCAACCGCCCCGACGTGGCAACTCCAACAGCCTGACCGCGGGAAAAGACGGCAAGGAAGAGAAAAGACATTGTGGCCTTCCATCACAGTGAGGAGGGACTGGAGGAGACTCACTGTGATGGATGTTTCTTTTTGTTTGGTGTTAGTTTGTGATTGTATATGTGTTATTGCATTTTTATTGATTATTCTTATTGGTCTTATTGTTCAACTGCGGGAAATGTTTCATTTCACTACACATTAATGTGTATGTAACAAATAAACGACTATTGACTATTGACTATAAACATGCAGGGGTATTAAATATTCAGGAATGATAGACAGAAAGGAAGAGGAGGTGGGGTGGCATTGCAGGTTAAAGAGGAGATTAATGCAATAGCAAGGAGAGACATTAGCTTGGATGCTGTAGAACCGGTATGGGTAGAACTGCGAAATAGCCAAGGGCAGAAAACGCTTGTTGGAGTGGTATACAGACCAGCAAACAGCAGTAGGGAGGTTGGGGATAGCATCAAGCAGGAAATTAGGGATGTGTGTAGCGAAGGTACAACGGTTATCATGGGTGACTTTAATCTACATATAGATTGGACCAACTAAATTAGTAACAACGCTGTGGTGGAGGATTTCCTGGAATGAATACGGGATGGTTTTCTAAGCCAATATGTAGAGGAACCGACTAGTGGGCAGGCCATCCTAGACTGAGACTGGGTATTGTGTAATGAGGAAGGATTAGTTAGCGATCTTGTGCAAAGCCCCTTGGGCAACAGTGACCATTATATGGTGGAATTCTGCATTAGGATGGAGAGTGACACAGTTAATTCAGAGATGAGGGTCCTGAACTTGAATAAAGGAGATGGGAATTGACTAGGATAGACTGGCAAATTATACTTAAAGGGTTGATGGTGGAGATGCAATGGCATAGATTTAAAGACCGCATGGATGAATTACAATTGTTCATCTCTGTCTGGTGAAAAAATAAAACGGGGAAGGTGGCTCAACTGTGGCTAACGAGGGAAATCAGAGATAGTGTTAAAGCCAAGGAAGAGGCATATAAATTGGTCAGAGGAAAAGGCAAACCGGAGGACTGGGAGAAATTTAGAACTCAACAGAGGAGGACAAAGGGGTTAATTAAGAGGGGGGGAAAAGAGCATGAAAGAAAGCTTGCGGGGAATATAAAAACTGACTGTAAAAGCTCCTTTAGATTTGTGAAGGGGAAAAGGTTAGTGAATACAAATGCAGTCAGAACCAGTAGCATTTATAACGGGTGACAAGAAAATGGTAGACCAGTTAAAACAAGTACTCTGGTTCTGTATTCACTAAGGAAGACACAAACAATCTCCCAGAAATACTAGGGGACCGAGGATCTAGTGGGAGGGAGGAATTGAAGGAAATTCACATTTGTCATGAAATGGTGTTTAAGAAAGGAGGGAGAAAGAAAACAAGGAATTATAGACCAGTTAGCCTCACATGGGGTGGATGCTTGAGTCGATTATTAAAGATGTTATAGCAGCGCATTTGGAAAGCAGTGACAGGATTGGTCAAAGTCAGCATGGATTTATGAAGGGGAAATCATGTTGACTAATCTTCTGGAATTTTTTGAGGATGCAACAAGTAGAATGGATAAGGGAGAGCCAGTGGATGTGGTGTATCTGGACTTTCAAAAAGCCTTTGACAAGGTCCCACACAAGAGATTAGTGTGCAAAATTAGAGCGCATGGTATTGGGGGTAGGTTATTGACATGGATAGAGAACTGGTTGGAAGACAGGAAGCAGACGGGAAGCAAACGGGTCTTTTTCAGAATGGCAGGCAGTGACTAGTGGGGTACCGCAAGGCTCAGTGTTGGGACCCCAGTATTTTAAAATATATATTAACGATTTCGAACAAGGAATTAAATGTGACATCTCCAAGTTTGCGGATGACACAAAGCTGGGTGGCAGTGTGAACTGCAAGGAGGATGCTATGAGGCTGCAGGGTGACTTGGATAGGTTGGGTGAGTGGGCAGATGCATAGCAGATGCAGTATAATGTGGATAAATGTGAGGTTATCCACTTTGGTGGCAAGAACAAGAAGGCAGATTATTATCTGAATGGTGTCAGATTAGGAAAAGGGGAGGTGCAACGAGACCTGGGAGTGCTTGTACATCTGTTACTGAAAGTAAGCATGCAGGTACAGCAGGCAGTGATGAAAGCCAATGGAATGTTGGCCTTCATAACAAGAGGAGTTGAGTACAGGAGCAAAGAGGTCCTTCTGCAGTTGTACAGGGCCCTGGTGAGACCACACCTGGAGTACTGTGTGCAGTTTTGGTCTCCTAATTTGAGGAAGGATATTCTTGCTATCAAGGGCGTGCAGCGTAGGTTCATCAGGTTAATTCCTGGGATAGCGGGACTGACAGATGATGAAAGAGTGGATCGACTGGCCTTATATTCACTGGAAGGGTACAGCAAAGGAGCTGAGGTCCCTGCTGCTTGACTCTATCCATAGTCTACTGCCTCTAAGACTACCATTGCTCAGCCCACTCAGAGCTGAAACCCCTTCATCTAAGGGGTCTGTTCCCTTGGGACTTGAGAATCCCAACAAACTTCTGGGCAACATCCTGCCTGGTACCGTCTTCTTTAAAGACCATTGTTTTGGTGAGGATGCAACAAATACTGATGGGATTTGGCTATCTCTATTTTCAATTTGTTCATGGAAGTTCAAATTTCAAACGTGGGTGACTCATGCAATACATTTCAGCTGGCTCAAGTGTTACTTTCTTTGCCCTTTGCTGTGCTGCTAAAAATCGGAGTTGCAGACAAAAAAAGTGAAAATAGCACTGTGCTTGCGTGGTACTATTTCCGTTTGGTGTTTCTGTTCCTTCACATGCACGCTAAGAAACAGCAAATCTGAGACCAGCTGTATGAGGATCTCCACCTCTAACCATCCAGAACTTCTCAGAGAGAGTGGCAGAGGAAAAAGAATGAGTAAAATCTGTTCAAAAAATTCACGTTTTCTGCAGACTTCTATATGAAATCTGCAAACAAATTCCATCAGAAGAATCAGAATCAGAATAACCTTTATCGTGATCCAAAAAAACAAGTCTTTTGGACAAAATTCCGTTACCCACAGTCCAACAATAAGCAATAAAAATAAGCAATTACACACACAATCACAACCAACACAAAACAAAAAAAAGAAACATCCATCACAGTGAGTCTCCTCCAGTCACCTCCTCACTGTGATGGAAGGCCAGAATGTCTTTTCTCTTCCCCTGCCGTCTTCTCCTGCGGTCAGGCTGTTGAAGTTGCCACGTCGGGGCGGTCGTGGCTCCCGACATTGAAGCCCCCGCCGGGCGGGGAAAATCCCGCGGCCTATTTCAGGCCGCGCCGGACGGTGAAAGGTCCGCTGCGGGCCGACCCAAGCCCCGCGATTCGGGGCGGGCAAAGACGCTGCCGCTGCCGGAGCTCCCGATGTCGGCCCCCACCCAGGGTCCTGCGAGCTTCTGACGTCCACGCGGCCCGCGGCCGAAGCCTCCGAAGGCGAGTGGCGGCCACTCCCGCAGCGCCACCACAGCCTCCGGAGGCAGCCAGCGCCGCAGGTGCTAAGTCCGGTCTGCGGGCTCTGCGAACCAGGTGGAGGCCGCCAGCTCCAGGTGTTTGGCCGATGGTAGGCCGCAGCGGGAACGGAGACACCACCCAGAAACAAAAGGTTGTGTCTCCGTTCGGAAGAGACAATTTTTATAGTTCCCCTCCCCTCCCACATAGTACACAACCACAAAAAACGACATCACTTCAAAACACTACAATTAAGACAAAAACCAAGAAAAAAACACAAAAGACAAACGGACTGTAGGTGAGCCGCAGCTGCTGGGCAGCACCGCCATTTTGAGCGAATTCAATCCAACTGATGCATCAGTTTGACCGAGATAAAAACAACATTCCAGCATTATATAAACAATAAATTAATTTATTAACTAAGCAATAACTTCACAAACAGTCAATTTTTAATGTTCATGCACTTACTCAAGATTTCAAGATTTCCAGATCCATTTATTGTCACATGTACCAATTAAGGTACAGTGAAATTTGAGTGACCATACAGCCATACTGAGTGAGAAGCAACAAGACACACAGCCACATAAAATAAAATGTAACATAAACATCCACCACAGCGGATTCCACATTCCTCACTGTGATGGAAGGTAATAAAGTTCAATCGTCTTCCTCTTTGTTCACCCGCGGTCGGGGCTGTTGAACCGTCCACAGTCGCCGCCGCCGACTGTCCGAGGCTCTCGCGTCGGGACGATCGAAACTCCCCGCATCGGGACGGTTGAAACTCTCCGTGGCTGGAGCTCCCAAGTCGGCCTCTTCTCACCAGAGACCGCGGGCTTCACGGTGTTAAAGTCCGCGCCGCGCCCGCGGCATGAAGCGCCGGGCCTGTCTCCAGGAAAGGCCGCCAACTCCTCGATGTCTACATTGCTGGCCTCACAACGGGAACCCAACGGGTCCATGGGTCGTCTAGTAATAAATAAATACCAACACCCATTGTACAACTATGGAGCCCGATTTAATTTTTAGCACCATTCCCGTCAGACTTCATCCTCTGCAATATTTATTTAATACAATACAATACAATACAATATATCTTTATTGTCATTGTACAGGGGTACAACGAGATTGGGAATGCACCTCCCATACGATGCAATAATTTAATTAGCTAGTCAGTATTAATTTAAACAACCCAATGAAACAAATTGTAACAGTTTTAAAACAGAATAAAGTGCAAGTAGATCTGTGCCGGATCACTGTGCGATGTGACCATCCGGCTCAGCAGGACCGGTTCATAGCAGCTATGGCCCTGGGGATGAAGCTGTTCCTGAGTCTGGAGGTGCGGGCGTAGAAGGCCTTGTATCGTCTGCCCGATGGTAGAAGTTCGAACAGACTGTTGCAGGGGTGTGAAGAGTCTTTGTGGATGCTGGTGGCTTTTCTGAGGCATCGTGTGTTGTAGATGCCCTCCAAGGCTGGTAACTACACTTTTCAACTATCGAGGCAATATCGAGAAATTGAGAAAGAGGCACTCACCTGCTTCTGTTAATGAGTTCCTGACATCTATTGTGCAGTGAGAAGACTTTTGGAGGAATGGGCATGTATCAGCTTCTCTGCCACACACAATGGCTTCCAGTCTCGACACCAAGAGGCTGAAGACCAGCCTGCTTACTTTTTATTTCTGTTTTTTGATTCCAAATGAAAGGTTACATGTTAGCGATGAAAGTAGAACCCTTCAGCAGGTTGGTCAGTATCTGTTGAAAATGAAGAAGAGGTTAAATTTTAGGCTTCATTGCGAGAGGATTTGAGTTTAGGAGCAAGGAGGTCCTACTGCAGTTGTACAGGACCCTGGTGAGACCACACCTGGAGTATTGTATGCAATTCTGGTCTCCTCATTTGAGGAAGGACATTATTGCTATTGAGGGAGTGCAGCATAGGTTCACCAGGTTAATTCCCGGGATGGCGGGACTGATATATGATGAAAGAATGGATCGACTGGGCTTGTATTCATTGGAATTTAGAAGGATGAGAGGGGATCTTATAGAAACGTATAAAATTCTTGAAAGATTGGACACGCTAGATGCAGGAAACATGTTCCCGATGTTGGGTGGGTCCAGAACCAGGGGTCACAGTTTAATAATAAGGGGTATTTATGACTGAGATGAGGAAAAACTTTTTCACCCAGAGAGTTGTGAATCTGTGGAATTCTCTGCCACAGAAGGCAGTGGAGGCCAATTCACTGGATGCTTTCAAGAGATAGATTTAGCTCTTAGGGCTAAAGGAATCAAGGGATATGGGGAAAAAGCAGGAACGGGGTACTAATTTTGGATGATCAGCCATGAACATATTGAATGGCGCTGCTGGCTCGAAGGGCCGAATGGCCTACTCCTGCAACTATTTTCTATGTTTCTATCTCCCGGTTGCCAAACACTTTAATTCACTTTCCCTTTCCCACACTGACCTTTCTGTCCTGGTATCTACCATTGTCAGAGTGAGGCCAAACGCAAATTGGAGGAACAGCATCTCAAATTGCGCTTGGGCAGCTTACAGCCCAGTGTTATGAATATTGATTTCTCTAACTTCAAGTAACTCTTGCATCTCCCCTCTCTCTCCATGCCCCCCCATCCAAGTCGTACCAGCTTCAAAGTCGTCTTGTTGAGTCTCATTGTCTGTAACTCGTTCTCACCTAGCCCACAGCTAACAATAGCCTGTTTCCTTTATCATTGTTACTTTTTTGCTCATCTTTCATTCATTTGTTCTATATCTCTCCATATCACTGTCTACGTATATCTCTCGTTTCCCTTTCCCCCGACTCCCAGTCTGCAGAAGGGTCTCGACCCAAAAAGTCACATATTCCTTTTCTCCAGAGATGCTGTTTGGCCCGCTGAGTTAACGCAGCTTTTTGTGTCTATCTTCTGTAGATAATACCTAACAGCTCCTTTGTCTCCATCAGATCTCCTGGTTTCTAACTCTGTCGGTGGACTGGGAATTTCTAGTCTGTGCCAGGAGAAGCCAATAGACAATAGACAATAGGTGCAGGAGTAGGCCATTCGGCCCTTCGAGCCAGCACCGCCATTCAATGTGATCATGGCTGATCATTCTCAATCAGCACCCCATTCCTGCCTTCTCCCCATACAGAATACAGAGCTTTATTTGTCATTCGGTACCGAGGTACCGAACGAAATTACATTGCAGTCAAACACACAAAAAAAAAAGAAAAAAAAAAAAGAACTCAAGACACATAACCCCAACACAAACATCCATCACAGTGACTCCAAACACCCCCTCACTGTGATGGAGGCAACAAAACTTCCACTCTCTTCCCCACGCCCATGGACAGGCAGCTCGTCCCCGACCGACCCGCACAGTCCCCGCAAGGGGATGGATGTCCCCGCGGCCGAGCCGCACCGGGCGCTGGAAAGTCCCGCGGCCCAGCCGGGCGATTGAAGGACCCGCGGCCGAGCCGTACTGGGTGCTGAAACGTCCCGTGACCGAGCGATGGAAGGCCCCGCGGCCGTTCCGTGCGCTGCTAAGTCCCGCGGCCGATGGAAGGTCCCGCAGTCGAGCCGCGCCGGGCGCTGAACCGTCCCGCGGCCGCGCCGGGCGATGTTAGGTCCAGCGACCGAGCCGCACTAGCGATGTAAAGTCCCGCGGCCGAGCCGCGCCGGGCGATGGAAGGTCCCGTGGCCGAGTCGCACCTGGCGCTGAACCGTCCCGCGGCCGCGCCGGGCGATGTTAGGTCCCGCGGCCGAGCCGCACCAGCGGTGTAAAGTCCAGCGGCCGAGCCGCACCGGGCGATGGAAGGCCCCGCGGGCGTTGGAAGGCCCGCGGCCGAGCCGCGCCCCGCGCTGTGAGGAAGAGACCTAAAAAGGAAAGGTTTCCCCCACCACCCCCCTCACCACCCCCCACACCACCCCCCCACACATACACAGCCAAAAAACAAAAACAAAAACCATCCCAACACCGACACACAACAAAAAAAAGGAAAAAAAGACGAACAGACTGCCAGCGAGCCGCAGCCGTTAGGCGCCGCCACACGTGATACCCCCTGACTCCGCTATCCTTAAGAGCTCTATCTAGCTCTCTCTTGAATGCATTCAGAGAATTGGCCTCCACTGCCTTCTGAGGCACAGATTTACAACTCTCTGACTGAAAAAGTTTTTCCTCATCTCCGTTCTAAATGGCCTACCCCTTATTCTTAAACTGTGGCCCCTGGTTCTGGCCTCCCCCAACATTGGGAACATGTTTCCTGCCTCTAACGTGTCCAACCCCTTAATAATCTTATATGTTTCGATAAGATCCCCTCTCATCCTTCTAAATTCCAGTGTATACAAGCCTAGTCGCTCCAGTCTTTCAACATACGACAGTCCCGCCATTCCGGGAATTAACCTAGTAAACCTACGCTGCACGCCCTCAATAGCAAGAATATCCTTCCTCAAATTTGGAGACCAAAACTGCACACAGTACTCCTGTAAGCCCTACCCCTTACAATGGAAATTGGAATGAAAGTGGGTGAATTATAGAATTGGTTGGTCAATTTAGTTCCAGAGCATTCAGAAGGTGTGATGGTCTACAATATTGATGACTATCTAGTTGGATAGCAAGCGAAACAAAGCTTTTCACTGTACCTCGTTACATGAGATAATAATAACAAACCTATTTTTGTCATCCTCCAGATTAGTGTCTAGTTAAGACTTTAGTGGGATAAAAGCAGACACTGATGAAAATTGAAAGAGTGTGGCGTTATAACAGTTTATCTCTTTGTGACTTGCACTGTAGAGATGCTCCTCGACTTACGATGCTTCGACTTTACGATGATGCAAAAACGATACACATTCAGCAAAAACCATACTTCAGATGTTGAGTTTTGATCTTTTCCCAGGCTAGTGATATGCAGTACGATACTCTCTCGTGGTGCCGGGCAACGGCAGTGAGTCATAGCTCCCAGTCAGCCACGCCATCACAAGTGTAAACAACCCATACTCTACAGTGTACTGTGCTGCCAGCGTTTGTTTCAGTACAGTACTGGATTCAATAAATCACATGAGATATTCAACACTTTACTATAAAGTAGGCTTTGTGTTAGATGATTTTGCCCAATTGTAGGCTAATGTAAGTGTTCTGAGCAAGTTTAAGTTAAGCTAGGCTGGGCTATGATGTTGGGTAGGTTAGACTAGGCTATGATTGTTGGGTAGGTTAGGTGGCTATGATGTTCGGTAGATTAGGTGGCTATGATGTTCGGTAGGTTAGGTGGCTATGATGTTGTAGGTTAGGTGGCTATGATGTTGTAGGTTAGGTGGCTATGATGTTGTAGGTTAGGTGGCTATGATGTTGTGTAGGTTAGGTGGCTATGATGTTGTGTAGGTTAGGTGGCTATGATGTTGTGTAGGTTAGGTGGCTATGATGTTGTGTAGGTTAGGTGGCTATGATGTTGTGTAGGTTAGGTGGCTATGATGTTCGGTAGGTTAAGTGTATTAAATGCATTTTTGACTTACGATATTTTCAACTTACGATGGGTTTATCGGAACGTTACCGCATCGTAAGTCGAGGAGCACCTGTATTCCATTGACAATCTCCTTGTTACCTGTTGTAAGATTATGGAATTAAATGAATTCTGAACCCAGTTCCAAATTAGTATCAATTCATTCTGTTAAATGCTCAGCACCTACAATATTGAGATATGGTGGCACGGTGGTGCAGCGGTAGATTTTCTGCCTCACAGCGCCAGAGACGCGGGTTTGCTCCTGACCACGCGTGCTGTCTGTACGGAGTTTGCACGCTTTCCAAGCGAAGTGTGTGGGTTTTGTCCAGGTTCTTCGTTTTCCTCCCACACTCCAAAGACGTGCAGGTTTGTAGGTTGTTCGACTTTGGTAAAACTGTAAATCATTCCTAGTGAGTAGGATAATGTGTTAATGTGTGGGAATCGCTGGTCTGCGCGGACTCGGTGGGCCGAAGGGCCTGTATCCTCCCTGTATCTCTGAATAAGTAACAAGCAAGAAATCTTGTTTCACTCTCAATCTTTTAAGGAACAACAGCTGCTTACAGCCCTTTACTTGTGCTGTAAAGAACACAGTTCAGAGACTATCATAGACTAGATAGAGCTCTTAAGGATAGCGGAGTCAGGGGGTATGGGGAGAAGGCAGGAACGGGGTACTGATTGAGAATGATCAGCCATGATCACATTGAATGGCGGTGCTGGCTCGGACGGCCGAATGGCCTCCTCCTGCACCTATTGTCTATTGTCTATCATGCTCATGTTAGATGTTGTACAAAGAATTTTACTGGTCATGCTACAACCTCACAGATACTACCAGGTTAGAAAGCATTCTACATTCTAGCACTAATATATGTTACATTGAAGACTTTCCAGTGATTAGTTAGGAATTTGATAAATAAAATGAATACGTCAATTTAGTTGAGTTTAGAGATACAGCTTGGAAACAGGCCCTTCGGCCCACCGGGTCTGCGCCGACCAGCAATCCCTGCATATTAACACTATCCTCCACCCACTAGGAACAATTTTTACATTTACCAAGCCAATTAACCTACATACCTGTACGTCTTTGGAGTGTGGGTGGAAACCGAAGATCTCGGAGAAAACCCACGCAGGTCACGGGGAGAACGTACAAACTCCGTACAGACAGAACCCGTAGTCGGGATCGGACTCGGGTCACCGGTGCTGCATTCGCTGTAAGGCAGCAACTCTACCGCTGCGCCACCGTGACGCCCAATCTTATCACTCCTCATCATTGAACGTAACCCATTGAGTTGCTAGTTAGTTTGCCATGTGGTGTTCCAGGGCAGAGAGCGGGTGGTTCCGAAGAGAAAAGATGGCACAGTGGCATCTCTAGTAGAACCAATGCCATCCCACACTCCAAAGACGTACAGGTATGTAGGTTAATTGGCTGGGTAAATGTAAAAATTGTCCCTAGTGGGTGTAGGATAGTGTTAATGTACGGGGATCGCTGGGCGGCACGGACTTGGAGGGCCGAAAAGGCTTGTTTCCGGCTCTATATATCTGATATGATATGATAACTTCAGTGGCCAAGGTTCAATCCTGACCTCAGGTGCCACATGCGTGGAGTTTGCATGTCCTCGTTGGGACTTTCTTGGTTTCCAACGCGTGCTCTGGTTTCCTTCTACACGCCAAAGTACGCTGACTGGTGGTCTCATGAGCCACTTAAGTCACCCCCAAGCAAGGGAGTGGGAAAGTCTAAGGATTGTTGATAGGATTGGTTGGCAGCAAGATGGGCTGAAGGGCCTGTTTCTGTGCTGTATGATTAATGACAACGTGACTACAACAAGTAGGCTTCCTAGCCAGAATCATTTCAGAGTGTATCTTAGAGTTTTTAGACCTCCGAGAATTACCCCGTATGCCCGTACCCAGGGAGAGCTGGGACTGTACCCCAGGGAGAGGCTTTTGGTGGAAGGGAATGCAGGTTTGAGAGTTGTTGAGAACGCTACACTACACCCACTAGGTCTGTGTTTACCTACATGTCTTTGGAGAAAACCCATGCAGGTCACGGGGAGAACGTACAAACTCTGTGCAGGCAGCACACGTAGTCGGGATCGAACCCGGGTCTCCGGCGCTACATTCGCTGTAAGGCAGCAACTCTACCGCTGTGCCACGTTTACTGATGTTGAGCCTTGTGATGGTGGAAAGGCCACAGTGGTGTTGGATACTTAGTCTCTGAACTGCGCCACAATGGAGCCACAATGTTGAAGGTGCCAGTGGTGACCCTGGTGGGATACTTGTCAATGCTGATCACGGGTAGGTAGTTAGACTCTATCCCTGGAGACGGTCACTGCCTGACACATCTGTGACGCAGATATTTCTTGCCACTTATTAGGCCATGTCTGAATTTTGTCTTTGCCTTGTTGCATTCAGACATAACTCCTTAATATTCTGTGGAATCTATTCATTGACCTGCGATCTAAATCCCTAAGCCTGTTCTTTGTGGGTCCTTCGGAGCTTCTGGTTCATAGAAATAACTAGTGAATCTGCCATTGTGTTTCTGCCATCTGCCTCCTTCATGCGATCAGAGTTGTCTGTGTTTACCTACATGTCACCACTCGTTGGCCTAGCTCGTACAGTGCTGAAGACGCAGTAACTTAGCGTAGGGTACAGCGAGCAGTTACATTTAAAACCCAGACATGAGGCACTCCTGAGTTATTTTTTCCTGTTCAGTCGGAATATCCAGCCAAACCTGAAAGTTTGATTACATTGGGATCTGCCAATGGGCACTTGTCTCACATACACAACACAGCTCAGCACATCAACTCTCCCTCCCATTCCCACACTGACCTTTCTGTCCTGGGCCTCTTCTATTGTCAGAGTGAGTGAGGCCCAGCGCAAATTGGAGGAACAGCATCTCATATTTCGCTTGGGCAGGTTACACCCCAACGGTATGAATATTGAATTCTCTAACTTCAAGTGATCCTTGCTTTCCCTCTCTCTCCATCCCTCCCTCTTCTGACCAGTTCTCCGACCAGTCTGACTGTCCCCCTGATTAGATTTTATCTCATCTGCTTCGTGGTCATCTTCTCCTAACTAACAATGATCTATTCTACATTTTCCTTGATAACATCCCCCTTGATGTCTCTTTTTCACACCTCACACCTCCTTATCTCTGTGTCTTCCTCTCCCCGACTCAGTCCGAAGAAAGGTCTCGACCTGAAACGTCACCTAATCCTTCTATCCAGAGATGTTGCCTATCCCTCCACAGATGCTGCCTGACCCGCTGTGTCACTCCAGCATTGTGTGTCTACCTTCGATTTAAACCCGATTTAAAGAGTATTTTGTGTCTATCTTCGGTGTAAACCAGCATCTGCAGTTCCTTCCTGCACATAGCGAGATTTAGGTTTATTATTGTCATGTATAGAGTGAAAAGCTTTGTTTAGTATACTTCCCATTCAAATCAGATAATACTGTACATAACATCAAGCCAAACCGAAAGTACTATAGGAAAATAACTGCAGATGCTGGTACAAATCGAAGGTATTTATTCACAAAATGCTGGAGTAACTCAGCAGGTCAGGCAGCATCTCAGGAGAGAAGGAATGGGTGACGTTTCGGGTCGAGACCCTTCTTCAGACTGATGTCAGGGGGGCGGGACAAAGGAAGGATATAGGTGGAGACAGGAAGATAGAGGAAGATCTGGGAAGGAGGAGGGGAAGAGAGGGACAGAGGAACTATCTAAAGTTGGAGAAGTCAATGTTCATACCACTGGGCTGCAAGCTGCCCAGGCGAAATATGAGGTGCTGTTCCTCCAATTTCCGGTGGGCCTCACTATGGCACTGGAGGAGGCCCATGACAGAAAGGTCAGACTGGGAATGGGAGGGGGAGTTGAAGTGCTCGGGAGATCAGCAAACCCAAAGTACAATGGCTGGAGTATGGGGAAACACGGAGTATAATGAGTACAGAATATAGTTCTCAGATTGTAGCCCACTTCACAGAAAACAATGTAAACATAGCACAGATGAATCCGCCTACAAATTCTATGAGAAGTGTGTCCTTGGCATCATTTCTACATATTCTTCCAAAAAGGAGACTTACCTAATTGTCTTTGGTGCCTAATAAACATAAATAAATAAAGTATTAAACTAAGTTTAAATGTTATTCCTTGGCCCCATTTTGGATCCAGACTCCATCACGGATATTCAATGTTCTCTAGAACTGAACAGTCTGAAGATTACTGAAGATCAGTCTGAAGAAGGGTCTCAACCCGAAACGTCACCCATTCCTTCTGTCCAGAGATGCTGCCTGACCCGCTGAGTTACCCCAGCATTTTGTGTCTACCTGAAGATTAGTGGGAATTTGTCTTGAGGATCTGTCAGCATATTTGCCATGGGTTGTTCCTGCTTTCTGCAGCTAGGTGCTGTCTGTCTCCAGAGAGCTGCAGGAGTGGCTTGGTAGAAGTGAACAATAGACAATAGACAATAGACAATAGGTGCAGGAGTAGGCCATTCAGCCCTTCGAGCCAGCACCGCCATTCAATGCGATCATGGCTGATCACTATCAATCAGTACCCCGTTCCTGCCTTCTCCCCATACCCCCTCACTCCGCTATCCTTAAGAGCTCTATCCAGCTCTCTCTTGAAAGCATCCAACGAACTGGCCTCCACTGCCTTCTGAGGCAGAGAATTCCACACCTTCACCACCCTCTGACTGAAAAAGTTCTTCCTCATCTCCGTTCTAAATGGCCTACCCCTTATTCTCAAACTGTGGCCCCTTGTTCTGGACTCCCCCAACATTGGGAACATGTTATCTGCCTCTAATGTGTCCAATCCCCTAATTATCTTATATGTTTCAATAAGATCCCCCCTCATCCTTCTAAATTCCAGTGTATACAAGCCCAATCGCTCCAGCCTTTCAACATACGACAGTCCCGCCATTCCGGGAATTAATCTAGTGAACCTACGCTGCACGCCCTCCATAGCAAGAACATCCTTCCTCAAATTTGGAGACCAAAACTGCACACAGTACTCCAGGTGCGGTCTCACCAGGGCCCGGTACAACTGTAGAAGGACCTCTTTGCTCCTATATTCAACTCCTCTTGTTACGAAGGCCAACATTCCATTGGCTTTCTTCACTGCCTGCTGAACCTGCATGCTTCCTTTCATTGACTGATGCACTAGGACACCCAGATCTCGTTGAACTCCCCCTCCTCCTAACTTGACACCATTCAGATAATAATCTGCCTTTCTATTCTTACTTCCAAAGTGAATAACCTCACACTTATCTACATTAAACTGCATCTGCCATGTATCCGCCCACTCACACAACCTGTCCAGGTCACCCTGCAGCCTTATTGCATCTTCCTCACAATTCACACTACCCCCCAACTTAGTATCATCTGCAAATTTGCTAATGGTACTTTTAATCCCTCCGTCCAAGTCATTAATGTATATCGTAAATAGCTGGGGTCCCAGCACCGAACCTTGCGGTACCCCACTGGTCACTACCTGCCATTCCGAAGGGACCCATTTATCCCCACTCTTTGCTTTCTGTCTGTTAACCAATTTTCTATCCATGTCAGTACCCTACCCCCAATACCATGTGCCCTAATTTTGCCCACTAATCTCCTATGTGGGACCTTGTCGAAGGCTTTCTGAAAGTCGAGGTACACCACATCCACTGACTCTCCCTTGTCAATTTTCCTAGTTACATCCTCAAAAATTCCAGTAGATTTGTCAAGCATGATTTCCCCTTCGTAAATCCATGCTGACTCGGAACGATCCCGTTACTGCTATCCAAATGCTCAGCAATTTCGTCTTTATAATTGACTCCAGCATTTTCCCCACCACTGATGTCAGACTAACTGGTCTATAATTACCCGTTTTCTCTCTCCCTCCTTTCTTAAAAAGTGGGATAACATTTGCTATTCTCCAATCCACAGGAACTGATCCTGAATCTATAGAACATTGAAAAATGATCTCCAATGCTTCCACTATTTCTAGAGCCACCTCCTTAAGTACTCTGGGATGCAGACCATCAGGCCTGGGGATTTATCAGCCTTCAGTCCCATCAGTCTACCCAAAACCATTTCCTGCCTAATGTGGATTTCCTTCAGTTCCTCCATCACCCTAGGTTCTCCAGCCCCTAGAACATTTGGGAGATTGTGTGTATCTTCCTCAGTGAAGACAGATCCAAAGTAACGGTTTAACTCGTCTGCCATTTCTTTGTTCCCCATAATAAATTCCCCTGCTTCTGTCTTCAAGGGACCCACATTTGCCTTGACTATTTTTTTCCTCTTCACGTACCTAAAAAAACTTTTGCTATCCTCCTTTATATTATTGGCTAGTTTACCCTCGTACCTCATCTTTTCTCCTCGTATTGCCTTTTTAGTTAACTTTTGTTGCTCTTTAAAAGAGTCCCAATCCTCTGTCTTCCCACTCTTCTTTGCTATGTTATACTTCCTCTCCTTAATTTTTATGCTGTCCCTGACTTCCCTTGTCAGCCACAGGTGTCTCTTACTCCCCTTAGAGTCTTTCCACCTCTTTGGAATAAATTGATCCTGCAACCTCTGCATTATTCCCAGGAATACCTGCCATTGCTGTTCTACCGTCTTCCCTGCTAGGGCCTCCTTCCAATCAATTTTGGCCAGCTCCCGCCTCATGCCTCTGTAATCCCTTTGCTATACTGCAATACCGACACTTCCGATTTTCCCTTCTGCCTTTCCATTTGCAGAGTAAAACTTATCATGTTGTGATCACTGCCTCCTAATGGCTCTTTTACCTCTAGTCCCCTTATCAGATCAGGATCATTACACAACACTAAATCCAGAATTGCCTTCTCCCTGGTAGGCTCCAGTACAAGCTGTTCTAAGAATCCATCTCGAAGGCACTCTACAAACTCTCTTTCCTGGGGTCCATTTCCAACCTGATTTTCCCAGTCTACCTGCATGTTGAAATCTCCCAGAACCACCGTAGCATTACATTTTTGACACGCCAATTTTATCTCCTGATTTAACTTGCACCCTAAGTCGAGGCTACTGTTTGGGGGCCTATAGATAACTCCCATTAGGGTCTTTTTACCCTTACAATTTCTCATTTCTATCCATACTGATTCAACATCTCCTGATTCTATGTCACCCCTTGCAAGGGAATGAATATCATTCCTTACCATCAGAGCAACCCCACCCCCTCTGCCCACCTGTCTGTCTTTTCTATACGTTGTGTACCCCTGAATATTCAGTTCCCAGCCCTGGTCCTCTTGTAGCCTTGTAGCGAAGTGCGACACTGCGGCAAGAACGATTTAGACAACTGCATAGGAACGAACTGCAGACGCTGGTTTAAATCGAAGGTAGACACACAATGCTGGAGTAACTCAGCGGGACAGGCAGCATCTCTGGAGAGAAGGAATGGGTGACGTTTCGGGTCGAGACCCTTCTTCAGACTGATCATTCCTCTTCCCTCCGACTAATTCAGTCTGAAGAAGGGTCTCGACCCGAAACGTCACCCATTCCTTCTCTCCAGAGATGCTGCCTGACCTGCTGAGTTACACCAGCATTCTGTGTCTGCCTTTAAACAACTGCAGTTTAACACCAGCCTGCATTGAGATTGTGACACTGGATACTGCAGATACTGTAATCTGGCACAAACAGCAGGCTGCTGGAGGAACCCGGTTGGTAGAGCGGCATCTGTGGAGGCAAAGAGGTGGATCTGCATCCTGCAACCACAGATGTTGTCTGCCCCACTAGCTTCCACCACCGGTAGAGTTGCTGCTTGACAGCGAACGCAGCAGCGCCGGAGACCCGGGTTCGATCCCGACTGCGGGTGCTGTCTGTACGGAGTTTGTACGTTTTCCCCGTGAATCTGCGTGGGTTTGCTCCGAGATCTTCCGTCTATACTCTATTGATTGGTTTTGGTAAATGTAAAAATTGTCCCTGGTATGTAGGTGAAGGTATAGGATAGTGTTAATGTGTGGGCGGACTCGGTGGGTCAACCTCTAAACTAAAGTGTGTACTCCACATTGAGACGAGCCTGTGTTTGTACCTGTGTACCTGTGTACCTGTGTGCGGAGTTTGTACATTCTCCCGTGACCTGCGTGTGGTTTCTCCGAAGGGCCTATCTCGCGGTTGTATCTCCAAACTAAACTAGAGAGGGGAGAATAAAGGGTTAATTTAGTGTAAATGGGTGCTTGTTGGCCAACATGGACTCTTCGGTTGATGTTCCTCCTTCTGTGCAGAATTTCTCTTCAACTCTGTGCAGCAGACTTCAAACAGAGATGAGAGCAAATGAGATGGGAGTCTGAAGAAGGGTCTCGACCCCGAAACGTCACCCATTCCTCCATCTTCACAGATGCTGCCTGTCCCGCCGAGTTACTCCAGCATTTTGCATCTGTCTTCAAATAACGATGAGTTTCTTCGGATGGCCAAAGCCAGGAGGGTTTAGCATAGTTTCTCCCAGCTGACAGAGTGCAAGGCCATGTATAATGACTGATGCTATTCCTTGTATTGATCTCGGAGTTGACAAGGAGACGTGGGTCACACCCAGTGTTGCTTCCTTGTGTGTGGGCAGTCTTGGCTTCTGACAGTCTCTCATCTCTCTCTCGGCAGTATTGGCCAAGTAGATCCAATTACATT